>NC_092876.1:137919299-139236799 GCF_028372415.1 Notamacropus eugenii | reverse complement strand
CCAGTGTTTATCACAGTGCCTGGTATGTATTAGACACGTAATTAATGCTTGGTGACTGTTGATTGAGAAGAATAGTGTAAGTCCTCTGAAGGCAACGACTATTATTTGGATATTTTTGCATATTAACTTCCTAGAATGCTGCTCTGCGTATAGTAGACACTTTAATAAATACTTTCATAAGTGAATAAATGCATGAATAATAAGATCAGTGTTAAATTTGTGGCACAGTGCTTTAAAGTTTGCAAAGTGCTTTGCATATATCATCCAACTTTTTCAAAGATCCCAGGAGGTAGATCTTGTTATTATACTTATTTTTGGAAATGAGGGAGCTGAGGTTGAGAGGTTGAGTGACTTGCTTGGGGTTGCATAGTGCTTGAAGCAGGATTTGAACTCAGATCTTCTTAACTGTAGGTCTAGCACTTTATTCACTCTGCCACCTAGCTGTCATGGAATGAGGAGTAGGGAAGAGGAAAGGGGGAAGAGAGCTTAGATTTTTGGACTCCTTAAGTGCAAGGACCATCTTCTACTCGGTCTTATTTATCTTTGTTAGCATAGCCCTTCACCAGTATATTGCACATAGTAGGTACTTATTAATTGTTTATTGAGCACATAAATCTATCCCACTTCAGTTTAAGTCTCTTTTCTTTTATTCTGCCTTTTTAGAAAACAGTCAAGATGGATAGCTGATTACTATTTTAAAATCTTCTGTATAGATGAAGA
This sequence comes from Notamacropus eugenii, assembly GCF_028372415.1. Taxonomy (NCBI): domain Eukaryota; kingdom Metazoa; phylum Chordata; class Mammalia; order Diprotodontia; family Macropodidae; genus Notamacropus; species Notamacropus eugenii. The sequence goes on along the minus strand of NC_092876.1, from coordinate 139,236,079 downwards.
CTATTATTAAGACTTCTCTCTGTCCCACTACCTCGTGTCTTCAGACCCCAGGCAATATATAACTATAACCTCCAACTCCTCATCATCCTTCTTTTCTAAATGAAACTTTTTTCCCTCTCCCAAAGGTTTTCACCATAATACATCCATTTCCTTCTGGAGGTGGCTGTGAATCTAGAAAGGTCCAGAAAAGGTGGTGGGGAAGTACTCTCTTACAATTGACTAAGCTATCTGTTTGCCCTAATACCATTCTCCTCATGGGATACAACCTCTGCTGGCAAGAGCCAGACAGATCTGGCTGGCTTCAGGGTTGGCAGTGAGATTCACACTTTTTCTTCTGTTTACTGCTAATTTAAGCCTTTTTATTTCCCTACTAAGTGTTGGGTTTGGTTTTTATCACCCCACAGACATCTCTTTTTCCAAGAGAAAGCACAAAGAACAAGATTAGTTTATTGGATGTTGTTAATCTCTCATCCCCAGACATTGATTCCAGGTTGGCTAGATAAAATACTGTTGACTGGTACCATCTCAGTCTCATCTTCCAGGTGGGTCTGCAGCACCATGTTGAAATATCCAAAGGGAAACACAAGCTAGAAACACCTTCCTTCTCCAACTTTCTCTTCTTTTTCATTGTGGCTTACATATGGACAAAGGGCTTAGCTTTGTTCGAGGAACCATGAGACTAGACCTTGAAGTTAAAGTTCTTCCATCTGTGAAGATACCTGCAGTGAAATGTTGGAAGGATTTTGTGTGTTTAAGCTGGGGCCACCCATCTCTTTAGTGGAGCGTGGGAAGCCTCTGGGAAAATATGAAGATGCTGGGACCATGCAATCAAGGGAAGACGAGATTGCTGGGGTGCAGGGACTAGGGGAGAAACATTTTAGTGTTTGCCTTCAAAAAGCCTTAAAGAATTTTTCAGAGTGGTGACCATGTTTGTCTTCTTGAGGACTGAGTAAAGAAAATGCATTGAAATGAAAGTGGGGAAAAATGTTAAGTTAGAAACGATCGAGAATTTATTGTCAGAGGACTGTGAGACACTGCCACACCCTAAGAGTGGTTGTAAAATCTTGTTCTCTGATGACTTATAAAAATGGGAGTGATTCTTTGTCTTGCTAGGTTTAAGTATTTTCTTAAATGAAGTTGATTGAGTGAAGGATATACCTTATGACTGGCATTCAGGATCACTTGGTAGAAGGAAGTAGGAGAGCTTAAGACATGAGTTCTTAATCATTTTTGTCATGGATGCCAAAACAAGACATCAAGAAATCAGAGCAAGGGTTCTTAGCTTGGGGTCTTGGAACTTGTTTTTAAATAACTTTTTGGTACCTGTATTTCAATTTAACTGATTTCCTTTGTAGTCTTGTGCATTTTTATTTTATATATTTAAAAACATTAGTCCAAAAAGGGCTTCATCAAATCTTCAAAGGGGTCTGTCTATGACACACAAAAAAGAAGACCTCCTGATCCAAAAGGAGACACCGTATAGTAGTCCTCTCCCTCTTCTTAACCTTCCACCTTGCTGCTCTTGTAGAGAAGTAAAGCAAGAGGGCTATTGTAAAGGAGAGGAAAAAGACAGAATCTTGTATTCTGCTCTGTCATATGACTGGTCAATTCAACCTCCTTAATGTCCTTCATCTATATCAATCTCTCTTCTGCTGCCATGACTTTTCTCAGGCTCTCAATCTTGGAATTGCCAGCTCAATTCCAGTCTTTGCTTGAGGACCACTTCCAACAAGAGGCCTTTTCTGAGTCCCCCATTTGTTAACTCTCCTTTTCCTGTATATAAAGGGCATCTAACTCTTGGGAGTTTCATACAATTTCTGTTGTTTGGGCCAATCTCAGTTTCCTAGTCTCTCTCTCACCTTCCACACCATTGATGATTCTCTAAGAAGTGTATGTGGACTTGAGCTCCTGGGCAAGAAGATAGCATTGGAATTCCATGTTTTAGTAGTGCCATGTGAGCAAGGCAGACATCTTGGTCAGTTCTGTGGTGGGTGTTGTTCTTTATCATGTCAGCTCATATAAGTCATGATTAATGCCTCAAAACTTAGGATTCCTCCCTGGCTAAGGCAGGAATAGTTGGCAACTTGGATTCTTCTCTACTGCAGCAATACATATCTTAGCTACTATAATTTTGATGGAGTGGCCAGTTCTGTTACTGAACTTGTCCAGGGCAGTAGAAATGGACTAGTATTCTGGCCCTTGGATTGCTGTCTACATGGGCATAAAGGGTTTGATTTAGAGACTACAGCAATTGTCTTTGGAAAAAATGTTGCCTGGACTCTTATAGACTAGTGCCACCTGCTTTGGGAAACTAGTCATTAAAAAAAAATATTCATCTGGTGAACAGCAGAGCCTATTAACTTGATTAAGCAACCTATCCATGTCTTTATTACTGGAGGATGGGAAGATCCCAGGGTGTTTTAGACTAAGAGGAAAGCTAAACTGTATTAGGGAGTTGAGGTCAGGAGAAAAGAGCCTCAAAAGAGTGTATTCCAACCCTAGAGGCCAGGGTAAGATGATGAATTGGGTCTTTTCCAGTAGTGGACTTGGGTGGGTAGGTGGGAGCAGAACGGGCGCATCGCTGTGTGCATTCAGGTGTTGGAAAATTTGTTTGGCACTTTTTATTTTTAGCTTTAAATGTAAAGCTGTGGAGGCACTGTGTGGACCAGGCCTCATTAGTCACCAGATACAGTTTGCTATTCAGCTCTAGTGGCTACTTTTCTCCCCCTCTCTTCACTTTGAAAATAGTCAGCAAAATCCTTATTTCCATAAGCATTTTCTGGCTGTAAAAAGCTGAATCCCAAACCTATTATTATAGCTGTTCATGCTATTTTAATCTGCTCTGTTTAGAGGTGAGAGGGTAGCAGTGACTCCGCAATTACCAAGTACATTTGATCTGCAGCCCAGCCGCCGGAGCCGTCAGAGCCCTCTGAGTTTGATGCAGCCGTGTGTAGCAAATCACTTTCGAATTTACTAAAAATATGCCCGTTTGCAGTCACCGAGATATCATAATTCTCCTGCTAAAGGCGTGTGCCGAAATCCTCTTTGCTTCTCCTCTCTCTCTGTCTCTCTGTCTCTCCATCTCTCTCTGTCTCTCTCTGTCTCTGTCTCTCTCTGTCTTTCTCTGTCTCTGTCTCTGTCTCTCTCTTTCTCTCCCTCTCCCTCCCTCTCCCTTTCTCTGTCTGTCTGTCTCTGTCTTCCTTTCTCCCTCCCTCTGTCTCTCTTTCCTTTTCTCTCTCAAACTCTTCCCTCCTCGTTCTTTCTGTATCATTCTTTGTCTTTACTCCCCCTTGCTCTCTTCTTTCTGCTCTTGCTGGCTGTTTCTCATTCCCTTCCTTTTTGTTTATTTATTTACCCCCCTTCCCTTCGCTGCTCAGAAATGTTTTTACATTCTGCTGGCCTTGGGAGCTTAGTGAAACCATTTTTCTTGGGCCTCGGTCAGGAGAGAAATACTTGCGATTCTAAATCTACCAACTATTTCACATTTAAACCAGGTGGCAAGCTGGACCAATAACAAGCCTCCTACATACAGTAATTGCTGCATCCCCAGGCTCCTTTTTCTATCTGTGTTCCTATTTCATTCACTTTTCTATTTGCAGCCAGTGCAGAATGTGTGTTTTTTAGCCTCCTTCCTCCGGTAGCCTGATTTCTATCCAATGACCTTGGCGTCCATGAGAGCTGCACTGTAAATGAGATGTGGCATTGCCACATGTATCTTGATAAAATATATCAGTAGATGAATTGATTTTCATATTGATTTCCTTGGGCAAGCAAGGTGTGTGTGGAAATCAAGTATCTCTTAATGATAGTCCTAGGGAGCGGCAGGATGCCTGGGGAAGAACAGGATTTTGTTGGTTTTGTTTCATGTTTTCCTCCTGCCGCCCACCCCTTTCTTCTGAAAAGTTTCTTCCTGCGTGGAGGAGAGACTCTTCTGCTTAACATGCTGGTCTCTTCAGATTTTCAGACCATTTATAAGAAAGAGCCAGGGTAGAAGAAAGAGGGAGTACTCAGGCCTGGGAAAAATGTTTTATAGAGTCATGAAGGTTTGGAGCTGCCGATGTACATAGGAACTCATCTGAGTTCAGTGGAGAGATCTCTATAAATTCACCTAAGCTATCTAGCACCTAGATAACCTAATAGAGACCTAATAGGAAAGATCTAATACAGTCTGAGACACTGAGGGGTCACATATATATGTTCATATACACACATGACCTTTCTCACATATTGATTCTTCTCCCTTCTCCCTGGCCAATCATCCAACTTTCTATTAGGATAATTGTTACGAGACATAGCATTTTTGATGTTGGGACCACTGCTGTAGCTGGAGGGCTTGAAGGTAGGTGTTGGGGGGCATCTGTCATTGGGGAGCATTTCCTTCTGTATGCCTATGGGCATGTTGGAACCTGTGCTGTGTTTTCTTTCCATTTAAGCATTCATGGGAGTGTATGAGTGGTACATGTGACAGGCTGAGTAAGAAACAGCTCCTTGCCTGGCATTGGCTTTTAGCAGCAGGACCTGGGCTTCTGAAAGGACAGTGTCCGCTGAGTGATCAAAACTTCATTTTCTCTGCTCTGCAATTGTTTTCCCACTTCTTTCTCCCAAAGCCTCCTAAATAAATAGATAGTTTTGAGTCACAATTCGATCCAGTGAGCCAGCTGGCACAATCATTTTATAATGTGAGGTACAAGTAACTTGGTGATGCTGGATATGTATCTAAATACCTGTCAGGAGACCAGCCTCACTTAACTGGAATGTTCAGGAAAGAGTCTGTGATTGTTCATTGAAGTTTCTTCTTACTAGAAAATCATGTGATTTTAACATTGGTCAAGCTTCTTTCTCAAATGGGGCCATGTCATTTTCTTATTTTAGGGTTCTTAATCAAATACCTTTTTGATGATTCAGGATCATGCAGTTCTGGAAGACAAACATTTAGAGCATCACTTATGATTTCACAGTCCTGTAGGTGTATAGATTGAGTAGGAGGGTGTGTTGAATGAGTACCGACCCTGGGGCATACCCTGGAGGCAGCTGCTGGGTAACAGTAACGATTACTTTTGTGTGGTACTTTAAGTTTACCAAGCATCTCCCCACGTTTGTGAATAATAATGATTTTGGTCTTGAAAATGCTAACCTTATGTAGTATTTACTGGCTGCCAGGCACTGTGCTAAGTACTTTACAGTTCTCTTATTTGATCCTTACAGTAACACTGAGATAGGTGCTGTTATTATCTCCAATTTACAGATGAGGCAAAGAGAGGCTAAGTGAGTTGTCCAGCATCACACAGCTAGTAAACATCTGAGGCCAGACTTGAACTCAGGTCTTTGTAACTCCAGGACCTATGCTCTGTCCACTTCCCTGAAAGCTGCCTGAAAAAGGCTCATTGTGCAAGTATCATCCTGCTTGTTTTACATTCTAGGAAAATAAGGATCTGAGAGTACAAGTATCATCCTACCTAGTTTAAGTATTAGGAAATTGAGGCTCTGAGATGGTGACTCATTTAAACTAATGTACCAAATAAGTGTCAAAAATAAGTGTCAGTTTTGACATTTGAACCCATATCCTTCTTGGCAATAAACTCAGTGTCAGTCAGTTATTAAGTGCCTACTATGTGCCCTCAGGCACTGTGCTAAGAAAGCCAAAGATGGTCCCTGCCTTTAGGAGCTCATAACCTAATAGGAGAGAGAGCAAACAAACAGATATGAAAAAACAAGCTAGTTGTAGTATAAATAGGAAATGATTAACAGAAGGAAGGCACTGAAATTAAAGAACAGTCAGGAGATGTGGAAGTAATGTGGAAAAAAAATCTAGATTTGGAACAAGATGATGTGGGTTCAGATCCTGGCTTTGCTATACAGTCCTAGTTTGACCTAATTTATCTAGGGTTCTGTTTCCACATTTGTAAAATGAGGATGTTGCATTAAATGGGCCTTTTTAGCTTGAAATCCTAATTCTAGGGGGGTTGGGGAGGAGGGGAGGTTGGGATATTTTTAAAAAATGAAATTTCTATGCTTAGCTTGTTTTATTGTCAGTAAATTTCTTTACTCTTAAAGTTTAAAACTGGGGGAAAATTGTATAATTGAAGGTTTTGATAAATTGAATTTTTATTGAAAATGAACCAGTTGGGGAAAAATGCCAATAAGTAGTTGGACCTACTTCTGCAAATTTCACAACTAGTCCATACCTAAATAAGAGATGAAAGCTATTCAAAAACTGTTAAAACTACTTGATATGACTTGATCTAGGTAGAAACTACTTGAGTGGGTAACAGTTCTTGTACCATTATATTTCATTGTCAGCAAAAACTCAATTCTGCTATCTTGGATTTTATTTAGTGAGTTTAATGTCTGGTTGCATCTTCTTGGCTCAAATCAGAGAATTCAGCTGTTGTGCTCTTTCTAAATTGGCGTATACTTCAGTTGATTTTGAAAGGTCCAAAATGATCATTTGCACTTGGGTGGGATCTATATGACTGTTTTGTGATAAGGATGTTTCTTTGTAAATGGGCATGCCTTTGCATATGACTTTTTCATTCTCTGCTTTCTCTCTTCATGTAGAGACATCATTTTGATATCTGTGGATGACAGTATAAATACATAATGATACGCAAGTATGCTCAGTAAAAAAAATATATTTTATCTGAGCACAACTAACTGAAAATCTTGCTCAAGTGAATTTTTTTTACTTTTTTAACATTTGACTTGAAAAAGTACACAGTAACAAAACAAGCTGGCACTTGAAATTTAGATTATAAAATGTCCAGGCTATGTTTTGTATGTCATTGCATATTCTTTCTAATGTTATACAGATATGTTACTGTATAATATGCTGGTTAATATTCCAGCGTGTTTGTAGTTATCAGTAATGATGGGTAATGGGGTCATGTCCAACATTAACCAGCTAATGTTCAACTTCATCCTAAAGATGCTATGTCATTTAAAGTGACTCCAAGAAAATCACCCCACACCCTCAATTCTGAAAAGTTTAATTGACTCAAGTCATTACAGAAAGATAGTCACATAATTAAAAGACTCTCAAGTATATGTGTTCTAGTGCTTTTAATTTACGTTGGGCATACAATAAAAGATAGTTCTCTGTCTAATGTTGGACCTTACCCTAATGTTGAACCTTATTTATAACTGACAATTATTTTGAGATCCTCCAAAGCATTGTTAAGCAAAGCATCCAGAGTATCTTCAAGTGTCTTTTCAAGAACTGTTACCTAAGAACTTGTTTCTTTTCAATCAAAATTCAAAATTGTGTTGTGAGTGTACCTGGGGTCTTCCTGTGTACTGTATGGCTTGCAAAGGGGTGAGACGTGCCTTTCCTCCTGGAACTAGGATGGAACAATGTATTTATAGCCTGGTATAAATAAAATCAGAAGGTTCCTATAAAACTCTGTTATTACTCCAGTGCAAAGTTAGAAATGCTTGAGGTTTGGGCTTCTTGGCTCTCCCATGCTGCAATGAATATTTTATAGGAAAGGAAATACTTAGTGTCTGACTCTTTCTTTTTATAGTGTAGCTACTCATAGGGCTGGTAACCTTCCAGATCTCACCAAAATCAAAATCAGTGCCTGTCCCATCTATCCATTCTCCCTCTCCTCTCTTTTTAAACCTGTAGAGGCATGATCTCTGTGGGATTATTTGGGTTTCTTTTTATGGTTATTCTCTATAAAGACTGCAGTGGTGAAAATGGAAACTACTGAGCTTGGTTAGCACCCTAATGTAGACAATTTTTCCTTTCTCTGGCTTGATACTGTAGCCCTTTAGCCATAATTGAGGGATGTGATGACTTCCTCTTTAGCACCTTGTAATCTTAACCAGTGTTTCCTTATTGCTACCCTACCATTGATGAGGACCTTTGTGTTCCTGGGTAGTAGGGGTGGAGGGGAAAAAGGAGAGAGCTGGTAATGTAAGATGTTCGCCTGGACTTCCCACTGAATCTTAGGTACTTAGCATATATTAGCAATTGTTCCGCATCTTTGGGGATATGTTGTGGATAAGACTTCCCTATGTCTTTTGTCATCCTCTTGAATCCTCGAGGCCATAGGTGTTACCATTCAGAATCTTAGGAGGTTTTTCTCTTTTGGGGGTATGAATTTGGATGATGATCTTGGAAAGGAACAGATATGGGTGTGATAGGCAGAGCAAAAGGTTGTATATCTTGGTGGGTGCTTGCCTTTCTAGAGTGTCTCTTGCTTTTTAATAGAATTTTAAAATTATCTTTTAATCAACTTCATTCTTTTCTTCCTAGAGTCTGCCTCTCTATCTGCTTACATCAGCTTGGCCTCTACCCTCCTGGTTTGTAGATTTGCATCTTGGCCTTAAAGCAGTCATCTTGAGTAGAGAGGTGAAGGAGAAGAACTTGGATTCTTCCCTTTCCCTTTTTGGGCTTAGCATCATCATAATGGTCCCTCCTAAATCTGCTAGCACAAACATCCAAAAAAATGAGACCAAGTTGCAGAGAAAAAGTTCCTTTTTCCATTTTTATTCAGATTTTTTTTTGACTTAAAAAATGCCAGGTATTTTTTTTTCATTCCCTGGTCCCTGGACCAAGTTCATTTATATATAGTTTATATATGTATATATATATACGTATATGCAAACATATACATATATATATAAAATATATATATGTATATATAATATATGTTTATATATAGTTATGTACTGCAAGAGAATGGTTGTTTTTGCAAGCTCTACACATCTAGAAGTCAAACAGAATATTTGTGATTTTTTTTTTTTATAATATTGAGTAAGTTCCTATGTATGCTGGATGTAATATTTGGATAATGACAGGGATTAGATCTGTAATTTAATTGGTAGAGAGAGTTCCCAGGTGAAAAAACTTTTCTATCCATGAAGGTCAGCACCTTCTCTGTAACTTAGAGTCAAAGAGGTGATAAGATCAGAAATTCTTACCCTGGGCATCTTTGAACTTGCTTTTTTTTTGATAATTGCCTTCCAATATAATTGGTTTCATTTGAATCTTGTGTATTTTATTTTGTTTATTTAAAAATTCTGAGCTGGGGTTCTTAAACTTGTTTGTGTCACAGACCCCTTTGGTAATCTGGGAAGTTTAGGGAGACTTCCTGCTTCTAAGACCATTGATATACCTGGAGGAAGAATTTCTAAAGATACTAAATGTCAGCAAGAAAGAAACCAAATCTGAATTGAAGCCCTGGAAATTTTTTTCTCCTTTCTTCCTGTAACAATGATTGCTAACTCTATCTTGGCTGTTAAGGGCTATTAGAAAACAGAGACTGTCCTTCTGCAGTCTTATTCCTGGACCAGTTTTTACCCTATTCTTACTCAAGAACTTGTATGGATGAATGTTTTCATCTCTCATTTTCACCAATTACCACCCTCTCCCTTCCGTGTTCTTTAGAAACCAAATCATTTTCCTGGATGTGATGATAGTATTTTCTTTGTTCAAGAGTTAGATTTCTCTCTGCTTCCTTGCTCCTATTGGCTACTTAGTAATATAACATCTCTGTAGAGGCAGGTGACTGAGATATGCTATGGGGTTAGGGAGATGGGATGGAGGGGGAGGGAAAAGGGGAGCCCAAATGAGTCATGTCCTCATTTTGGACATGATGAGGAACTAGAGCATCTCCACTATTAAAATCTACTTCTTTGACTAAAAAGAGGATTCTGTATTGGCACTAGTGCTCAGCCAGATTCTTGCCTTTCATTCTCCAGAATTCCATTTTAATCTCTGGCCCAGTGTTGTTAATGACAGCCACAACCGCAGACCTGTTTTAAGGCTGGATTATTGTGTCAAACAACATCCCGTACCAGTTATATTAGCACATGTGGCCTTCCCTGGAGGCTTCTACAGTGCTGGTAAAATATTTATTTCACCTGTAGAGCATGGGTTAAGTGGCCTAAATCTTTATACCAGGACTCTGGTACTCCCAGGGTGAAATGAAACATGTAGATTCCAGGGTACAGGGCAGGAGGAGGGGTGGATGGGTGATAGTGTGGTGAAGTCAATGGTTCCTTGCCACTGATTCCAGGGAGTGCTATAGCATTTTGTAGTGGGAGAGGATCTGTGGGAGATGCTTAACATGATCAGTGTTTTACATCTAATTTATTAGGACTCTTGGAGCCCAGTTTGAGTGTATCCACTGTCTGCTTTACTCCCTGTGTTTGTGTTGGCTGCCAAAATAGGTATGGGGAGAAAAGTGATTTGCAAACCTCCGGCAGCTTTGGTTTTGATCTCTCAACTCCAGATTGCATTACAGCCAAGTAGAGCTGTATATTTTCACACTAGAGTCATGTTCTGGGTCAGCTTAGTTTTTTTTCTTTCCTCTTTCCCCTCCTCCCTTCCACCTTTCTGCTTTTGGGTCTTCAGATTGAATGGCAGCCAAAGCAGGGGAAATGAGAAGAAATTGCTAGCATCCTTAGGCCTTGAATCTGATTTTACCTTTTGGCTTCAGGGGTGATGGATGGAGTTCAGGAAACTTATTTTTAATAAACATGGGCACACTGGATTGATGGCTCACAGGGAGAAATGGAGTGCAGCTTTCTAGCCTTAAGATCGACCACACCATTGGGGTGTTTCTGAATGCTGAATTTTAGGGTCAACATGACAGCAAGAATGAGTTGTAGCCAGTTCTCAGTTGTTCAAGCCTAATGGGGATGGGTAGGAGGAACAACCCAGCGATATTTGGGAGTTATTAAAACACATAAATGACCTAAAAATTGAATTTGAGCTTTTCTTGTTAAACTCTATCCCCCACCTGTTCTGCTGATCATAATAGCTTCTGGCAGACTGGATTTTTCTTTTTCCTTTCCTTATCTACCTTTTAAGGGTGAGCGAAGGTGCTAATGAACTGGTGTCTAGGGAGAATGAGTCAAAGAAGGAAGACCAAAGGGAAGAGGAAGGATCACATGTCCTGGACAGTCCTTAAACAAGGTCATTGATTCAGGATCAGCCAATCAGGAGCTGAGTCACTGAGCACCTATTCTCAGTTCCTAGTAATAGACCAGGCACTGTGAGGTTATTCAGAGAAGCTCTAGTCAAAGACTCTTACACTAAAGGTGTATTTAGGTGAGGAAATGGCATGCACACAAGAAAATAGAAGTAATAATATAAAAAAATATATGATATGTGCCCAATGAGTGGTACACACTTCAATTGTTCCTCTTTTTCAAAGGAGGGGAAAAACTGATCTGACAAGAGGTTCCAGGCAGTAAATGGGGGAAAAAATTCTTATTTTTGAAGAGATTTGGAGACCCTTCACTTTTCTCAAAGAACTTTATCCTGTAATCCAAGCAGCCCTTTTGGAAAGGTTTCAAACAAAAATTAATAACTGAATGAAGAAGCCTTGAGCCCCTGAGATGGGAGCTGAAGCAGGAATAACGTGCTCCAACTGTGGGGGAGCCTAGGGTTGGAGGTGTAAATCCTTGTGTTGTCTTCTACTACGGTCTATCTCTTCTTGCCCAGCTCATTGTTAGGAAGCATTGTAGGTCTTCTTGCTTCTATCTTTTTGCCTTGGTAATATTAATGGGATTTAAGATCTTCACTGACCATTAATAGGCCTCACATGGAGCCCATTAAGGGAAGCTTGCTTAGGGGAGGCTTGCTTGTAAGAAGGCTTTCACACCTTTTGCTAATTTCTAATTAGGTGCTGAGTCATGAAGGTGGTGATGCTTTCTGGCTCTGAGAAGTGTTATATATTTTCTGAGTTGGTATTTTGCCTTGGGATTTCTCTTATAAGAACGATCTTGTGATTCCCTGATGGAGACTTTGAGTAGCCATATGGTCGGGACCCAAACTATTCAGATGCACAGGCTCTCTTGATCCAGGGATGTATGTAACGTGTATAGCAATATTGCTTTGATTCAGGCAGTAGAGCCCTGTCTGTTGGTCTTTATTTCTCTGCTTGTATTTTCCCTGTTTGTATTTTCTCTGGCATTCAGGGTGCTGACTTTTCCTCTGAACTAGTGAATGTAGTTAAAAAAAGATTGTTGACCCCTTAACAATTGCTTTCCTTTAAGAAAGGCAGATCCAAGAACCTGTGCTAGCAGGTCATCCTGGATGTGCCAGGGTGCTTGCTGTTACCGCCTCTCCAAACCATCCTTCCTCATACTACTATCTGAGTAGTCTTCCTCAGGGATCACTCTGACCATAGAACTGCAATTAAAAAACCATCAGTACTTCTCAGTGCCAGATACATCTCTGCTTGACTTTGGCATTCAAGATCCTGTTTCCGTGCTACCTTCCCAGCCTTACTTTTCCCCATTATAACTTTTATATTCCCACTATTTCCATCCACCATTCTCACCCTGCTCTCTCCCGTCTCATTGTCTTTACTCCGACTTTGACTTCCTAAGGTGACCCCTATTCTTAGGATGAATTTTCCCATCCCACTCCATCTTTTGAAATACCTTTCTTAAAGATTTAGCTTATGTCACCTCCTCTGTGTAGCCTCCCTGTCCTTCCATTCACTCTGGTGAAAGTACTTGATTTCTCCTTAAATTTCTAATGTCACTTTGCATGTTATCTCAATTTCTCTTACGTTGTATCATAGCTGTTTATGTTCTTCCTTCCAAGTTAGACTCTAAATTCCTTAAGAACAAGATCTGTGCCATATTTATGTTTACATTTTTAGTAAATGCCTGTTGCTTTGGATTGAATTGAATTAGAAGCAACCTTTGGAGATCGTTTTTGGCCCGTCCCTGATGTCCAGAAAGACTCAGGTCTCTGATCTTCTAAACCAGCTAGTTCAGAATACTTCCCTTTCCTTTTGCTTTCCTCTTTATCCTGCTGATCCTAATTCTTCTTCATAGGGGTAGTGATGGTCAGTTCATGAGTCTTGGAGCCTGGGAAGAGAGGAAACTGGAGACAGTATGTTGAAATGACCCCGAGAGGGAGTTGGGTAGCGGACAATTCAAGAGAAGCTTTGGATTCCTTTCTTTGTGGCCTCTTTGGAAGAAGCCCTAGATTTGGACAGAATGAAATTTGAGTTGATAAGTGTGATGCTAATTATCCTTGTGGCTCTGTTGGATTGTACTAGTTAGAGGTAGAAGAAGTCATGGAATTTATTTAGCCCAACTTCCTCATTTTACAGATGGGGAAACTGAAGCCTAGAGGGGAAAAAATGACTTGTCAGCCCTCAGCCCTTTTTGTACATCATAATAGTTTTAATTGATCAGTCCATGAACAAGCATTTATTAAGTGCTTGCTATAGCCAGACAATGTACTATAGATACAAAGACAAAATCCAGATGGTCCCTGCTTTCAAAGATCTTACGTTCTACTGGCTCCTATTTCATGGTCACAAATGAATAAGTATCTCAAGGAAGGCTTCTTGAAAGAGGTCTCACTTGAGTGAAATCATGAATGGAGTTGAGATTTCAAGAATTGAAGTGAGGAAGAGAATGAAATCCAGACATGAAGGGAGGACATATACAAACTCACAAAGGTAGGAGATGAAATGTTATGTATGGAGAGCAGCAAGTACACCAGTTTGACCAAAATTTAGACTATGTAAGTGGGAATAATGTATAATCAGGCAGGAGATTTAAAACGGGGCCATATTGTAAAGGGCTTAAGTACCCAACGGAAGAGATTGTATTTCTTTTTTCCCAGATAGGAAGGGTAACTACTGAAATTTTTTGAGTATGGGACTGGCATGGTTATATCTATGCTTTAAGAATATCAATTTGGCAGCTCTGAGAAAGTGGTTTAAAAATAACCTTGGTTTGTAAGTATTATGACTAAAGAGAGAAGCCCTAAGACTGATTGAGGTTCTGCTAAGGTTATTTGCTCTTTTTCGGGGGGGGGGGGAGAATTTTTGGAGGGTGACCAAAATACTTGTGACCATGGCATCTTATGGTAGGATATGTGGAATATTATCATATAGTGGATGGCTCCCTCTCCTTTCCAAAGGAGGAATGCAGATATTGACCTTAAATATAAGAGATTGTCATAGAAGACTAGCTCTGATGTTAAAGGACCTAGATTAAAATTTCACCTCCAGTACTTACTACCTGTTTGACCTTGGGCAAGTCACTTAACTTTTCTAGGTTTTAGTTTCTTATCTGTAAAATGAGGGGCTTGTTTTACATGGCCTGTGAGGACATAGTTCCAGTAAGTTCCAGATCTGTGAGCTTTGACCCTTGTGACATCTTTGTTATGTACTCAAATGCTCTCCTGGCATCCTATTCCCCCCCCCCCCCCCCCCCCCCCCCCCCCCCCCGCCATTAGCCCTATGGCAGCCAGGCAAGCAATAAGCATTTATTAAGCACTTACTACATACTAAACACTGTAGTTAGGGTGTGTTATTTGTTAGGCATAATGAATTTAGCTCCCAAAAGACATTTGGGTCTCAGAGCTATTAAGGTGAAATATCTGTCTTGGTGACAGCATGACTGAATGAAAGAATGAAAAAAATAAAAGCCCTGTGCTTCCAGATACAAATGCAGCAATGACAATACCCTCCCTGAGGGAACTTACAGTCTAATGGAGAAGCTAACACGTTTTGGGAAGTTTCAGATTTGGAGAGGAGGGCCAGAGAGGAGGTGATTGACACATCCCTTCCAGGAACAGTCTCAGAATTAGTTGATTTGATCATGATTGCAGAACTGGAGAGGAAAGGGGAGTGGAGAAAGGTTAAGGGGTTAAGGGAACAGGGTCAGCAAGACTGATAGTGAAGCTGTCCAAAAGGTGTCTGAGAATAAGGAGGAAAGGGAAGCAAAGCTAAGATTTGCCTGAAATACTGGGTAAAGTGAGGCCATTTCCAATCAGAACACTGGAACTGAGAAACAGAAATAGGTTGGAAAATTGGGAGAGAGACACTTAGCCCTCAGTGTCCTCATGGTGCTGAATTTGGAGGAGCAGCATAGGTCAACCCTTTTTGTCTTCTGACAGCTGAGACCCCCAGCAGTTATCATCTACGTTCTTGGAGTGTAGCTTCCCAGGTAAGTCAGCTGTGTCATCTTTGGGGTACTTTCACATCTGGTTATCTCACTTGATTGTCAGAATGACCTTGTGAGATAGAAAAGGCAGCTGCAGACCTTTCAAGGTCATTTTGGTTAGTTCCTAGTGATTATTTACTCAACCCTTTTCTCAGGGCTTTCACCCTTCCATTGCCCTTATTCCTTTTTTCTCCACCCTTGTCCTAGATTCTTACTACCCATTGTCCTAGGTGGCATTGGATCACTTTTCTGGAATTCTGTAAACATAGACTAGATTAATATGTGGTCAGGATGATGTAAGAATGTTCTCCTTGGAGGTAGAATATAGACAAGATGATCTCTGAGGATCGCTTCCAGCCAGAGGATTCTTTTTTTTTTATCAGTCAGTTAATCAGTAAGCATTTATTAGGCACCTAGTATGTTCCAGGCACTGTATGAAGCATTGGGGATACAAAAAGAGACAAAGATCCCCTCCGCCCTCAAGTTTACAATTTAATGGAAGAGACTGAAAGAAATATATACAAAGCAACCTATAGTTAGGATAAATAATTAACAGAGGGAAAGCCCTAAAATGAAGAGGAGCTTCCTACAAAATGTGGAATTTTATTTTATTTTTTTAAATTATGTATTTATTTTTTGTTTTCAACATTCACTCTTATAAGATTTTGAGTTCTAATTTTTTCCACCCACTCTCCAGTTCCCTCTCCCCAGTGTGACATGCAGTTTGGTATAGGGTATACATGTACGATCATATTAAGCATATTTCCACGTTAGTCATAGTGTGAAAGAAGAATCAGAGCAAAAGGGGAAAAAAGCGAGAAAGAAGAAACAACAAAAAAGAGAAAATCGTATGTTTTGACTTGCATTCAGACTCCATGGTTCTTTTTCTGGATGTGGACAGCATTTTCCATCATCAATTGGAATTGTCTTAGATCACTGCATCACTCAGAAGAATTAAGTCTAACAAAGTCAGTCATCCCACAGTGTTGCTGTTACTATGTGCAGTGGTTCTGCGGACTTCACTCAGCATCAGTTCGTGCAAGTCTTTCCAGGTTTTTTTGAAATTCACTCCAGCCAGAGAATTCTTGAGTAGATAATTCTTTATAGATATGGAGAGGTCCAGTGGTATCCACATGCTCTAGCAGAAAGGATGTACTAATGAATATGTGGGCATTCACTGAGGTTGGAAGTGGCTCATTCTCCCATTTCCAGTAACCTCCCCCCAAAGTATCAAATGTGTCATTCTGCTTACAGCTGTAGTAGCGGGCCAGTTAAGGAAGCCATTTGCTTTCTCTACCACAAGCTTCTTCTCTACCAACTTTCCTTTTCTCTTTAGGATGGGAGAGAAAGGGAAATGGGGACAAGGCAGGGATTCTAGTGTTGGATGTATGCCATCTTTTCTGCCCACCCTAAGAAGGCACTCAGTCACTTGCTAGGAGTTCAGAAGTGATATAATTTGGATGTTTACATGGCAATTAAGTATTTATTTGACTAGACCTGAGGATTTCTAGGTTGGCAACTCCTCCATATCCTTCTAGCCCTCTTACAGAGAGAGTCCTAGAGGCTTCCAGTGTGACAATTAGCGTATGAATTAGATTGTGTCTCCTGGAAGGGAAGGATGAATTTCTGCCCACTCTTTTTTTTTATATTTTATTTGTTCTTTTAATGTTCTACAATCACTACCATAAAACTTAGATTTTTATTCCACCACACCTACCCGCCACCACCCCCCTCCCTCCCCAAGACGGCATACAATTCTATATAGGATCTACATATACTTTCCTACTGAATACATTTTTACTATAGACATGCTATGTAGACAAACTAAAATAAATGGAAAAAATCATATGACAAAACATAATACACACACACACACACAAACATACATGATCTGCTACATTCTGTGAATGAATTCCATAGTTCTTTCTCCTAGTGTGGAAGGCATTTTGCCTTAGAAAACCATTGGGAATTTTTTTTTTAAGTTCTTGCATTATGACGAAGTTCCAAGTCTACCAGAAAAAACTCTTGCACACTGTTGTTGTTGCTGTGCACAAGGTTCTCCTGGTTCTGCTCCTTTTGCTCAGCATCGGATCATATAAGTCCTTCCAGGCCTCCCTGAAGTCTTCTTGGTCATCATTTCTTATGGCGCAATAGTACTCCATTACGTTCATATACCATAATTTATTCAGCCATTCCCCAATTGATGGGCATCCCCATCTGCCCACTCTGTTAAGTTTATTCTATTAAGGCCAGCTACATCTCTTCTTCTGGGGCAGGGAGAAATAGAATAAGCTCCTTTGGAAAGGTCAGTGTGGTAGCCATGCCAAGGGAAAGTTCTAGCACTTGGGAGGGATAAGGACAAGAGGCATTCTTAGGGCTCCCCCTCAGTTAAGTTCTTTCTCCTCCCCTCACAGTCGGAGAGGTGATTGGGGAGGGTTATTATATAGCTCTTCAGATTGCCCCACTTTGGCATGGTGAGACATGCCACATGGTTCCTCACATGGGGCAGCAGGAGCTGAAAGACTGGCTTAGGCCTGTGATATTTTCTTGCTGAGAATAGTAGAAGAGGGCAGAGAGTGACTCCTTGAAGACCCCAAAATGAGCTGATTTGAGGTTGTCATCATGGGAACAGCAGGCACGCCTTTTACCTCAGATGTCCAGGTTTCTAAGACTGATGGAATGGCTAGAGCCAACATCATGGTAAGGTAGGATGATGAAGGCTCCTTTGGCCATTTGTAGGTTTTGGTCTTACAGGAGGGTTTTGAGTTTTTCCTTTTTTTGTTGCTATTTTGCAGGTGGTCAGGTGACAGGTCATGACCAGAGTCATGTCTCAGCCCCTCAAATCCTATTATTAGGATTCTTGTGCCCTAGAACGAGAGAGGTTTGAGGATCCTGAAATGAAGGCAAAGGGGAGAGTGCCAGAGCAGTGGGAGGGAGCCATATGTGATCGAGTGGGGAGAGTCCCCTGAGGGTGGTAAATCTTTTATGGAGAAGGCAGTATTTTTAACTGATTACAACACCAAGCACCATGTCAGGACTGTCTGTCCCACTCTCTTGGCATTTGTGACATCTCTCTTACGTTGTTGTATTATTGTCTCAAGCTGTGAGAGGCAGCGTGGTATAGTGGATAGAGAGTTGGTCCCTGGTGGGACAGGTCTCACTTCTGACACATCCTGGCTATGTGGTTTAACTTTTGTGAATGTCATAGAGCAGGTGCTGATTTTTGTAGGTAGGACCAATTCCCTGGGAGCTCCCCACACTGATGAAATCATATGTCCAGACCAAAAACAAAGC
The DNA here is from genome assembly GCF_028372415.1 of Notamacropus eugenii. Taxonomy (NCBI): domain Eukaryota; kingdom Metazoa; phylum Chordata; class Mammalia; order Diprotodontia; family Macropodidae; genus Notamacropus; species Notamacropus eugenii. Next base: position 139,217,854 of record NC_092876.1, on the reverse strand, counting down.
AAAACCAAGATTGTTCTCTAACTCTTGGATCTTTACTTTGTGTTTGTATGTGTGGCTAGACTAAGCATCTGGATAAATGGGACTTTATGTCCTATTTCTTTTGCATCTTCTGCAGAGACTAATACATGACTGGATGTGTATATGTACTCAATTAGTGTTTCAGTCAGTCAGTTAAAAAACATAATTACTTCTTTGTGCTAGCTACTATACTAGGTACTGAGGATACAAACAAATGAATCAGTCCCTGCTTTCAAGGGACTTACCTTCTATAGAGGAGAAGACAAGTACATGTATAAGTTTATATCGTCTAAAGAGAATCCATACAAAGAAAGAGGAAGTAATCAGCTACAAGGTAGTTTGGAAGGGACTGCATTTATTAATTGGATTTGAATGAATAATTCTGCTACTACTCTTTGTGATTCTAGGCAAAGTCACTTAACTTCCCTAGATGTCACATTTGTTTTGTTTTGTTTTGTTTTTTGTAAAATGGAAAGCCGGGTGATAAACCCTCATTCTCTCCCAGGACAATGAATCTGTGAGATGGAATCTTGATTGTCAATATGAAAGCAGAGACAGTGACTCACCATCTGACCTTTACCTGAAGACCTCTGAGGAAGGAGGACCTATTATCTAAGAAGGCAGCCCAATTTTACAATTTCACTTTTGGATAGTCCTAACTGTTGAGGGGTAGCTAGGTGGTGCGGTACATAGAGTGCCAGTGCAGGAGTCAGGAGGACCTGAGTTCAAATCTCACCTCAGACACTTGACACTCACTAGCTGCGTGACCTTGGGCAAGTCACTTAACCCCAATTGCCTCATCCTGGGTCACCTCCAGTCATCCTGATGAATATCTGGTCACTGGATTCAGATGGCTCTGGAGGAGAAGTGAGGCTGGTGACCTGCACAGCCCTCCCTCACTCAAAACAAAGTCAAGTGCAAGTCATGTCATCATTTCTCTGATGGCATGGTCTTCTTCGGTAAGATGCACGAACACACAGTCCTAACTGTTAGAAATGTTGGGTTTTTTTTAAACCTGGACCTAAATTTTCATCCACTGATCCTAATTCTACCATATCTCCTTCCCATATTCTGTATTTAACATACTTGAAGACAGGTATCATGTCTTCTTCCTTCTCTTCCAATCCCCACTCCCCCAAGACCTCTTCAGATTAAACATCACCAGTTCCTTCAGTCAATCCTCTTCACCATTCTGATTGCCTTCCTTTTAATGCTTCCCAGCTTATCAGTGTCATTCTTAAAATGTGGTAGACTAAGACAAAAATGACCAGGACTGAGCAAATCATTCCAGAGGTGATCTGACCAAGGCAGAGTCCCCAGAGTCTTTTTTGTTGTTCAGTTGTTTGGTCACGTTTGACTCTTGACTCTATGGACCATGGCACACCAGTGCTGTGCATGGAGTTTCTTGGCAAAGATACTAGAGTGCTTTGCCATTTCCTTCTTCAGTGGACTAAGGCATACAGAGGTTAAATGACTTGCCCCAGGGTTTGCCAATTCCTTATTCTTGTACACCATGCCTTCTTGATGCATGAAATTTTTTTGGCTGATGTATCAGAGTTGACTCATACTGAACTCTCAGTCCCTAACCTTTATTTTATAGTTGAGGAAACTGAGATATAGAAAGGTGAAATGACTTGTTCCACTCATGTAGTGGCTGGCAGACTCATAATATGGGTCTAGGTTCTATCCCTCTGAATTTATTGCTCTTTCCACTGCACATATGGCCTCTCATAGATTTTGATGTTTCCTAATTACCAGTTTTTTAATAAAAAAAAAAAAAGAAAAAAAAAGCTGATTTTGCAGATAGATTTTTATTCTAACAGAGATGGGATGAGATCCTAAACTGGGAAAGGGCTGAGTGTGGTTCTTTTGCTTTAATCTTTTTTCCCCTAAGTAATAATTTTTATTGTGTTTCCCTCCTTCCCTCTCCTTGATAACACCTTCATTAGCCATCTCTGGCCATTTGTTCAATGTGATTGTTTCTGCTTTATTTGGAAATTGAAAGCATCATTTTACTATAATAGCTCCTTAATGATTTTTAAAATGAAACTTGGATGCTTCATCTGCCCCCACCTTACTTTTCAGATGTTAGGCTGACATCTATAAGAGATTCCCTTTTCACAGAGATCAGCAATTTGCTCAGGCAGATGGTGGGATGTGGCATGTGGTATAGCCAAGAGGTCTTGAAGGGGGCACTTTCTGGTGTTCTTACTGGCTTAGTAGTGTCTAACTTGGAGGCAAGATAATAATTATTAGAAAACACACTAGTAGAGAGTTATTGGCAAGAAAATCCTACCTCCTGAGAGGAATTCCATTTTCTTTTTGTGGAATGTCTCTGGTGAACAGGATCAATTGGTCAGCTTTCTCTAAAGAGCCACGTATTGGGAGCAAGAAAGAGATAAGGTAAAACTTTCTAAAGGTAGACAGATTAATTCTTCTAAACCAGATTTTCACAACCCTTTTTGTGTGCTGCACCTCCTTGGCATTCTGGTGAAATCTATTGACCCTCCATATTCTTACCTACATTCATAAATGAAGGAAATGCTAAATTTCACTTAGTGAAAATAAAGACCCACCTCAGGTGCCACTTCTTTGAAACTATCCCTAACCTCCCCTTCCCAAGTTGAATGCCAATTTCTTCCTCCTCAGATTTTCGTCCGGTGCTTTAAATCTCTTCTTTTCCTTTATTGCTCTCTGCAGCATGCATATTCATGTTTGTGACATACATCCTGGTTAGATTTTAAACTCCTTGGGCTCAGGCCTGTATGTTTTCCATATTTGTATTCATCACTCCTAAGTAGAGTGCTTAATAAATATTAGTCATCTTGACTTGTTCTTCAAGACCCAACCCATTTCCCACCTGGGGTCAGTGGATTACTTTGTCCCTAATCCCTATAGATCCAGGTCTTCTTTGAGCTCCTTATGTGCTTGTAGTTTAGTACTGTAGGATTTAGCACCTGATCACATACTGTTCTCTCTTTTATGGTGTGTATCTTGTCTTTCCCCAAACCAGATCAGATTCTAAACTCCTGGAGAGCTCACCGCTGGAGTTTATTTCCTGGTGCCTGTCACAGTGCTGGATGCTTCGTAGATGTTCAGTTATGACTTGATTGGTTAGTTGATTCTCAAGTAGACCACCTCCTGTAGCTTCATTTTTGTCTTTGGACTTGGAAATTACCTTGAGGCTTGAAACTGTGGCAAGGGAGAAAGGGAAGCATGGTTCCTGACCATTCTATATCATTGTCACAGGCGTCAGGGAGTCAAGCTATACAGCTCGACTTGTGGTGCCTTCTTGCTTCAGGCTGCATCCTGATGAGCAGGAGATGGCTTGTTTAATTAGATGGCAGTGGCAACAAGGTAGGAGATACAGCTACTTCTTGAGTTCCTGCTAGTGCAACCTGCAGAGACCCATTGAGCCAAGGACATCTGCCAGACAAGGACTGGAGAAGGGTTTGGGAAGTGATAATAGCAGATTAGTCTTACTGGTGTTTTGAGGGCTATCTTTATAGTTTGTTTTGCTGACTTTTTGCTCTTGGAAATACCCTCATCCCCAGTAGACGGGTTGTCCCTAACCCAAACCCAACTGTCTTTCCACACTTACCAGTTTGGTTGTAGAGTTTTAAAAATAGCTCCTTATTGTACAGAGGATCAAGTGTAAACTCCATGAGGACAGGTAGTGTGTCCTGCCTAAACTGTATCTCTTCTAGCTCTGAACACACAGTAAAGTCTTTAATAAAGACTTTTGGAGTCCAGCTAAACTCTTCCACTTATTATTCGTGCCATTAGCCATCCTCTACCTATCTGAAATTATGGTTCCTTAGTTGACTCTATGGGTCTTTGACTTTAGCTATCTTCTTATTAACCTCTGAACAGGCCATATTCATTCTTGCCTCTGGTTTTGCTTGTAAATCAGCTCATTTTGGCAGTCATTTATTGAAAGCCCACTCTGCACCAAGCATTGTGCTAGCTGTTAGCAATGAAAAGACAAAAATAAGGCCATCTCTTTCCCTAGACCATGTCTGATCACCCCTCATCGTTCTTCATATTGATCATCCTAGTCTGTTTCCTTCTCTTTTTGCCTTCATTGAGTGTTGCCTGCATGTTAGTGTGGGATCCTGTGCTTCCTGACCTTCTATCTGGTGTGTTTCCTGTAGTTACTGCCCCTTGTGCCCATTGATCTGTAAGCTCCTGGAGGTCAGACACTATATCTCAGTGTTCTCTTGTACCCCTATGGTGCCCAGCACAGTGACAAATAGGTACCCAGTAAAAATTTGCTGAATGAATATAAGAAAGGAACTTAGGTTCTGTGACAAATTTTAGCATCTCTGCTTTCTGCCAATGTGCTGGCTCAACAGGTATTGGGGATAATGTGTGTGTGTGTGTGTGTGTGTGTGTGTGTGTGTGTTTGTGGGGAGGGGGTGATTCTGCAGCACAGACCCTTCTAGTTGCCAAATAACTTTTTCCTTCTCTCAAATATGCGCCCCCCCCTTTTTCCCCAGTAGCTCTGTGCCCCTGCCAAGTCTGTGCGCAAGCCTTGAAATGACAAAGTACCCTTTAGTTAATTGCACAACGGATCGCCTAGAGTTAAAAGTTCTGATTTATATGACTACGGTTCTAACTGCTCAATAACACAGGCCTGTAATCTACTTTCATTTCAAACAGAACGGTGATTTATAGGGCAGCATGCTGCTTTAGCTCAGAAATGAGGTGTTCAACATATGCTCTGTTGACATAAATTTGGAATTTATCGCTGTTGTCAAAACTGCCTGTTGGACAAAGGTGCGTATTAAGGCAATAAATGGCTCACAATAGTTTTCTGTCAAATTTCCTAACCATCGTATTCAGTCTATTTGAGGGAAAAATATATACTTAAAAGTAATCAAATGTCCAAAATCCATACATCTTATTTTGAATGGTGTGTGTGTATGTGTGTGCGTGTGTGCGTGTGTGTGTGTGTGTGTGTGTGTGTGTGTGTGTGTGTGAAGCAAATCAGGCAAGTGGGGTGGGAGATGTGAGTGTCTCATGAAGTTATAATACGTTTTAAAAAGATTCCGTTGGGCTCCTCCCCCCCACCACACACACATTAAGAGGTGGGCTTTCCTTTCTCATTTAAGAAGAGGGGGAGGAAAATGAAAGCTCATTAAATAAAAATAGTAAAGGACATTTTTATGTGTGGGCTTAAAGCCAGCAGTGTCAAGTAGGAGTTAGTGAGTGGGGCTGTAAACTGAGCAGAGCAGGTTTCTGTTTATGGAGAAATTAAGCTGCTGGCGAACATGTTTGTTTCTCTTATGGTTTGGGGAGCATAGACTTGCCTTTGCTGCCCCTCATCCTGGGCCAGGGGTTTCATTATGGGCCAAATGAATGATTGACCAGCGCAAGGTCAGGAAACAGTGGAGTCTGGGCTTCTCAGAATGAGTGGTGCACATATGATTGTGTACCCAGGACCAGCCTCTGATGGACTGCCTACCACATGGATAGAGGTGGCTTGCTTTATGCCCTGGAGGAATGAATACTGGTTCACCTTACCTAGTTCTGAACTCAAAGGTCTCTGAAAATCAGCTGTACTGTGATATCACAGAAAAAAAAATGTATTTTATTTGCAGGCCTCAATTTCTTTCACATAGTTATACCGAGTGTTTCCCTGCATGGTATTATGGAGATATGAATGTTGCAAACTGTGCATTTAATGTGCTGTTATATACAATGTGAGTTGAAAATTCCAGCGCACCTCTGTGGGAACAGCTCATGTACAGATATCAAGACTCATTTCTGTATTATTCGCTAGCCCCACCATGAGTTGGAGGCATTTTGTGTTATATATGTCTATGGTGAAGTGCGTTGGAGTAACTATACCAATTAATGCTTAAAATATTCATGTGAAGCATATAATGTAACAGTATTTAAAAACACCAAACCAGGAACAGGTATACCCCACAGAGGACCTAGCAAATTCAGCCAAAAGGAAGCTTAAGAGTGTTTTATTTGACATGCACAGTAACATAACTTGCCATACAGGACGCTCTGGCTCCTATATGTATATCCCAATGTATCGTGTAGTAAGCTACTACAGTTGCCTCCTCTTACACTGTCCCAGCCAGCTGAGCATCCCCAGTGCTTTCTGTGCCTTCCTGAGTGCCAGTTGAAAAGTTGGGAGCACCAGAGGCTAGGAGTTGCCTGGTTCTCCCCATGAAAAGTCAAGCCCAGCAGGGGGAGAGGATGCATATTTGTTGCTTTTATTTAATTTTTCCTTTTATCCCTGTGCCCACGTGCTCCTTCCGCCTCCTCGTTGATAAATGTGTGTGCACAGGGAGCCGTAACCCTTGCTCATTCCTCTTTCTGTGTCTCCCGACTCTCACGCACTCACACGCATTGGGCACGGACAGATTGTAAAGCCTCACTGTGTGGCTCACCCTCCTTTGGCCACCAGCCCCTGTCCTTTTCACACACAGCACCCCGTCGGGAAAACTCATAATTTTTACACCACACCGTCTTGACTGGCCATTGCTGGAATTACTGTCTCTTTGAAGTGCTTTTTGCGGGGGCATTTATAGGCCTTTTTAATTACCCGCAGCTTGAGAGGGGCCTTGCTCAGCCCCAGCTTTTTGTTTGTTCTTTACCAGGGGCCTGTGCAGAGAGGAACAAGACTGTGCCCTTAAAAGAAAAAAAAGACAAGAAAAAAAAGTTTGGGGAGCTCTGATAGTGCTTCTTTCCTAAAACCTGCTTAGGAAAATCTTTTCCCATCTAACAAGTTCCCAAGAACATCTGAGGGTCTTTTTCTCCTGGCTTAGAACCTACTAGGATCATGAAAGACCTCCTGTTCCCCTTCCTCTTTGGGACCTGTTTATTGTTACTAAACTTTTGGGGAGTCTCACGCACAGGCACATATCTTTACTTGGAGAAGTCAAGGCATCTCAGTAAGACTATTTCTTCTGTGGATTGCAAGGAAGTATTTGCCCACTGAGCTAATACCACACCCAGGCATGGGGTGTCTGATATCTGTTCATATGTTATTGAGTTAGGTTGCGAAAGGTTTGTAAAGTGGTATGAAGTGACACACACTTTCTCTGGCCCATCATTCCAGTTTTTTTCTCTCCCCTTTTCTTCACTTTATACTTAGATTTTCCCCTCTGCCTATGTCTGTCTAGAATCCAAGTCTGAGGAGTTTAGGTTAAATGTGTGTGTGTGTGTGTGTACACATACACATACATATACACACCCATAGGTATGTACATATGTACCTACACATGTATATACAAACACATACCCATATACACACATATGCACACATGTGATATGGACCCCTTTGGTGAAGTCAGTGGACCCTTCAGTTTTGTAAATGCATGACGTAAAATTATACAATTACAACTGAAAAACAATTATATTGAAATATAGTTATCAAAATGTTTCTAAATGTAATGTTTCTAAATATAGTTTGATATAGCTATCAAAATGTTTCTAAAAACAAGTTCACATATAGGAATGCTGATAACTGGATTTGTTTTATATCCTGCTACTTTGCTAAAATTATTAATTATTTCAGCTAACTTTGTAATAGAGACTTTGAGATTTTCCAAATATATCATCATATTGTTTGGAGTGGGAGGGAGGGCGGTAAGGGAGAGAGAGATTCTGAATCATCTTGTAGTAGAATTTAAGTTGCTTGAGGATCGGAGCTGTTTCATTTTTGTCATGACTACAGTGATTTGTACATGGAAGACATAAACATATATTATGACCTGAGGTTGAGAACACCTATTGGATTATCAAGTGAAACAGAGGGTTCTCCTCCATTTTGGTCTTTAAAAGCAGGAATGATTTGTGTCTAGTTGACATTGTTTGGTGCACCCTTACTGGAAGACTTAAGGAATGGATAAAGTGACTTCTCAAGGTTTCTTTTCAACCAGAGGCTTCAAAGTTTCTTCTAAAGCACAACTTCTTAGGTGTGAGCCACCATAGAGGAAGTGGGCTACTTAAGGAGGATAAATGGAGAAGTCAGTGTGGCCTAGGGCAGAGAGAGCAGGATTTAGAGTCAAGAGGCACCCAGGTTCAAATGCCACCTTGGACACAATTTTTATGACCCTAGGTAAGTAGTTTTATTCCTCTGAGGCTCAATTTCTTTATCTGTAAAATGGGGCTAATAGTAATACATGTACAACACACACCTCATCGGGTTGTTGTGAGGATCAAATTGCCTAATGTATTTGGATTACTTTTGTAGACTAAGGTGTGACTTTAACTATTTTATTTCTTATCAACATCTTCATCCAAATGGGACAGGGGACTGTTGATTAGGGTGAAGCTTGGTCTTTTCCTTCTAAGGTCCTGCCTCCTTGGAAGCAGAGGGCCCCTCCAAACTGAAGAGTCTGTCTACAAAATAAACATTCCAACATAGCACAGATAGACTATGGAACTGAAAAGCCTTTTTCCTTCATCATTTCACACCTCCCTTCCCTCCTTTCCTTCTGCTTTAGCCCCTTCACATACCAACATAGAGAAATCCAGAGAGTTTACATGACTTCTTTACAACTTAGAGTTGCTAATGGGAGCTCAGAAGTCAGGCGCTATAGTACTAGATCAGGATTCTGAGACAGAACCTCTTCCCTCTTAAAGGATGGTCTCCAACACCCCTGCCTCAACCAGAGTCAGTGACATAAGGATTTTAAAAACCATTTCAAAAACCTGGTTACTGGAGATTTTGCCAGTGTAATGATCTCACACTTGGATCAAATTCTTTCCTGTTCAAAGAGATTTCATTAAATCCTCACCATAATTCTATCAAGGAGGTAGGGCAGAGATTGTCCCCATTTCTACATACAAATAGTGCCCTGAAATGGTTAAATGACTTTCCTAAGGGCACACAAGTAATTAAACTAGAATCCAAATATCATAGCCCCTAAACCAGGGCTCTTTGCCATGGACCACAGAGCTGGCAAGCCTGCAGCTCTAATAGAGGGGGCACCATATGTCTATGACATAGCACTTGGGCCTCTGAGTTAAAGAAGACATTTCTGTTGAGCTCACCTTATGTCATTGACCCTAGATTAAAAAACTTACTGTTAAGGATGAGAAAACAAGATGATATTTGGGGTTTAGTTGGATAGGAGGGAAACTAATCAAGTGGGTACATGTTGCACTTCTATGAATTCTCTTTCTTAAATTATCAAGAAAATTATTTTGGTTCTTCTCTAACCAAAGATTGGTTTTTACAATTTATGTTCAGAATAATGGTCCTAAAGCCTCCTTATGCCCTGACATCATTCTGTAGTAGAGTAAAAGTTACTTGAAGACTGGGACTGCTTTGTTATTTGTTGTTCTATCTCCAGTGCCTAGTACAGGGTTATGTACATTGAAGACGTAAACATTTGTTGACTTGAATGGAAGACTTTTCATCAACAAGAGTTGGAACAAATATTTTAGAAAGGGCTTATTGACTACATCTCCTGTTTAGGTAAGCAAGTAAATTAATTACTCTACTGAGCTTCCTACTTTAGTATTTTTTAAAAAACTATATTATGAGTTGATAGGGATGTAGAGTTATGTTGAAAAGTGAAGAAGCCTGACATTAGTCAGGAAGAACATCTAGACATTTTTGGTCATAGAAGGTCCAGATGGGATAATGGGAAGATAGGGTCTTTGCCAGGACACAGGCGTAAGTGCTTCCCTCATCACTGATAGCATAAGAGAATGGGAATTAGCATGAAAGAAGGTTAGATTGCATTCTTTCCTAGATTATAGACCTGAGTTTGGATCTGTAGCCAAAGATAAGACATCCCCCCACATTTGGGGTGGGTGGAATCAGAATAATGGAAAGAGTTTTTTGTAAGCTTTTGGGGAATTGATATTCTTAGCAGGTATCTCTAAGAAAACCACCCATGTAGTCTTGATTGGGGGAGGGGGGGGGAATCTGTTCATCATTTGACATCTCCCCATAGTTTGATTCCTATTCATCTAGGGCCTTCCAGGACTTCGAAAAAATACTTGTATATTTTTTTAAATCATTGAATTGATATAATTGAGCACAGACAGCAGGAGCCCCTGATCAGAGAAGGACCTATAGCAGTAAGAGGCTATACATCTTAATGTACTTTGCTGATTGTTTTTCCTTCCCTTTTTATAAAGGCAGAACTTTCTCTGGTTTCTTTAAAAAACACACATACAAAACTACAAAAGTGTGTATTGATCTCTTCCCCTCAGATCTTAACTGCCCAGGCTGTAATACCTTGCTTACATCTGCCAAGGTTTTGTGCAGTTTTGCAACATCTCCTTAATCCAGTGAGCATAAATAGAACATTTCAATCATATTTGGCTAGCAGGAGCCTTGAAGATAAGCACTCTAAGACCTTGTTGAAAGAGACTGTATAAGATTGCTTGCGATAAGATCGTCCTATAGCCAGCCACACAAATGAAAAACTTTTGTTCTTGGTGAAATTTGTGGATAGAGATATTTCAAATAAATGACTTAGGAGAACTTGATCATTTTAAAACAATGGGCTGGTTACATAACAGCTTCAAGGCATCAGTCCTGGGGGGGCAGGGGTAGAAGGGTAGGAAAGCTACTGTGAAGATCTTTGGAGGAGTGGTTGTCTGTGGCCAGATGAACGTGACCCTTTGTCACCTCTGACTTGGTGCTTTTTTTCCCCACACTTTCTGGACAGGCTTATCTGAATGTACTGTACTCTGATCATGGGTTATGGCTGCTGCTTCTAGCTATTATCCTTCCAAAGAGTTAGTAGGAATGAGACAGCCACAGCACAGCTCAGCAGCCCTAGTTTGGCTTCCTCCCACACAAAAGGAGTGGGAATGCAGGTTCCTATCTTTCTCTGGGTAGAGGTGAGTTAATAGTAGTGAAAGAGCCTAAGGCTTTCGAATTAATTTCTGGCCACCCCACCCAAATCATAATGTTCTTGTTGGCTGGCATCCCTTTGATTTTGCAAACTGGCTTTAGGCTCTTGCAACTGTGATGCTGTGGGCAGTCTTTTACCCTCCTAAGGGTCAGTTTCCTCATCTGTACAATGGCAATAGTACTTGGGCTCCCTATGTCATGGAGGTTACTGTGGGGAAAATATTTTCAAAGCCCTGCTGGGGTTATTTTTCTAAGTGTTTTGAGCAGAGTCTGGTCATTCTTTGTTACAGAGTAAAAAAACATGAGGTCCAGGGAGGGATAAAGTTGACCACGATGGCAAGGCTCCTTCATGGAACCAGGTCTCTTGGCTTCCAGCTTGGTACCCTTTCCCACATTCCTCACGCCATCTTCTGGTTCACTCTCCAGAATTCATGGCTGTTTTCTCATTCCTAATCCTTTCCTTCTATATTTATTTTTAAGGTGTTACTAATGGTGTTTGTTTTTAATGCCATTTTTCCCTATGCCTCCTTTCTCATTGAACCCTACCCTACAACAGAGAAAACCAGTTCACCAGAAGCCAGTTTTATCTGATAACGTGTGTATATTCTATACCTGTAGTCTACCACCCAACACAATAATCTCCTTCCCTTTAACCACTAACCCCGCCCCAGCAAACCAGCACCCCAGAAAAATGGGTGTCACAAGCAACAGCTATATTGACTATGTCATAATCTTAATACCCACTCTGAATGCTCTAACTTGCAGCATGGCAGGAGTTAATAAGTATTCCACAGGGCATCTTCTTTTTCTTGGTTATTTTTCTTTTTTAATCTGTTGTTTGAAATTCGTGGCTTTTATTGGTATATTTACTTTATGGCATACATAAAGCGCTGTATTAAAAAATAAATTGTGTTGTAAAAGCATTCGGTAATGTTTATTAATATTGACTAGTCGGGGAGCAGCGAACTCTATTGCTAGAAGGGTAATTTGTGGTAATACCAGCTAAGCATTTGCAGCTTGTCAAATGACTCTGTCTAATCTCTTGTCAGTGCTGACATTAAAAGGGGGTGGGGGAGAAGGCTAATTTTCCTTGTGAAGGGTGGTCTTAGACTCATGAGCTAGACTTTCTTTATTCCTGGGGGTTCCATTTCTCCTCTTGGTGTCCAGCCAGTCCCAAGTGGTATCCTTGATTCTGAAAACAGGCTTTTCCTGACTTCTCTTATGTCTTGGGGTGATTGGTATTCTAGGGGAGGTGTACCACCAACAGCTGTTTTTTGAGTAACCGCTTTGAGGATAAAGGAACAAGAACATGGAGATGTTATCCTGAGCATTTTGACAGTCATTAAGGTAGAGAGGCAGGATTCCTATCCACCAAGAACTTACAATTCAAAGAAGCAAGTAGATGCTCCTTTTTGACCTTGGACTGGCCAGCCTCCAAACATAGCACCTGCCACACTGGGTCAGATTAATGGTCTATCCAGCCCAGGATTCCATGACTGACAAATGTGAGACTACTCATCTCATACTTGTTTACTAGGATGTACCATGGAGAGGTGTGATAAAGAAACTTGAAATGATACCATTCTTATTGAGTTGCTGGACTTGGGAAAGGGCATTGGGGCTGTAGCCCTTCCTTCTTCATCCCCATGCCCTACCTCCAACTTAAGGCTTAGGCTTTTATAGGTGGGGAGGTGGTCTGTGGATCCTCCTCCTTTCATACAGATGGGCTCTTTTAGATGATTGTATTCAGAAATCTTCTATAGAAGGTATTGCAGTCATAGAATCAGAGTAAAAAGAACTTTCAAGATGACTGGATTACAACCCTCTCATTTTATAGATATGGCAGCTGTAAAAGTGACCTGCCCAAAGTAACATAACCAGCTAGAGAAGAACAGAGCTGGGGCTAGAATCGGGGTGTCCTGGCTTGCAGCAGCAACATTCTTTCCCTGCTCTCAGGTTGCCACCCCATGGACTCTGGGACATGACCTTGAAAGGTGAATCTAATATAATATATAGCCTGTTTGCTTGTCATGAATCTAATTCTATTAAAAATAAAGTGGTAAATGTAACCCCCAAAATCTGAGTATTTGAGCTTTCTGGTGATTTTCAAGTCGAGGTAAATGGTACTTTAAAATTTTTTTTGACCTGGGGAAACTTTGGGAAAGAGAGTGAATGTCTTTGTGAAATGATACCTCTTTTCCCACCTACCTCCCTTTGAGCCATGAGGAAGGCCCCTGCCCCATAGCGTTTGGGAGTTTGAGTGTATTGAATGTGTTTCCCAGACTGGCTATGTTCAGAAGGGCCTTGTAAAGATCTTACCCTGGTTTAGCGCCTCAGTGTTACTTGGCTGAACAGTTTCACATCTTTCTGCCTCTCACTCAGGCATTTGCTATATAAATTATGTATTCATTGGGACAAACTTTCAGAGCTAGGAGGAGCTTTAGTTGAGTCAAAACGCCTCCCACCATATTGCAGATAGATAGAGTTTAGCATAATACCTGGTACATAGTAGGCACTTCATAAATAAATACTTATTGATTGAATACACTGAAGCCCAGAGTGGGGAATTGACTTCCCCAAGTTCAACTAGCTAGAGCTGTGACTAGAATTCGGGGCTTCTAGCCTCATTCTCACAGAGTTTTCTGCTCCTTTTCTATCTGCCTTGGTTAAAGACTAGTCTTTGGTCCTGAGTTCTGTTGTATATACACTATGCATATATGTGATGGGTCAGTTAATATTAAGTTAGAGCATAAAAAATCCCAAGTAGTGGTGGCTATGTATACAGGGAGTCACCTGAGACTGGTAAGGTGTTTCTGCTAAGAGGTCTGGATTGTGCAGTGTTGACTTTGGATCAGAAGAGGAACATCCTGGGAATGAGGACAGCCGTATGTTTTTGGTGGGGCATGATGAAACCAGTTGGTTTCCCTATTTGGAGGGTGGTAGGAAAAATGTGGGGTCTTATATAATCATAGTATCTATGTGCTAGAAGGGACCTCAGTGGTAATCTAGTCTCAACCTGTGCTGGAAGCATGAATCTCACCTATAGTATTGTATTGTGGAGGAGATAGTGTACTAACCTTGACATTTAACTAGCTGTGTGATCCTCAACAAGATATGTAACCTCTCTGAGTCTCAGTTTCCTCAACTATAAAATCAGGGAACTGGACTAGGGAGATTTTAAGTTTCATTTTAGTTCTAAATCTGATTCTATGATCTTCCTTTATTTTTTTTCCAGCCTCCATTTGGAGACCTTACTCCCTTTGAGGAAGTCCTATTCTATTTCTGGATCACCTTAAATTTTAGAAAGTTCTTCCTTATATTATATTCCTGTTATAATATAATCCTAAAATTGGCTTGCCTTTTATTTTTACTCAGAGGTCCTTTTCAGCCCTTTGGAGTCAACCAGAGTTAGTCTAATGCTTCTTCTACACGGCAGACCTTTAAATATTGGAAAGATATTAGATCATAATCCACTTAGTTGTTTAATGGACAAGAAGCATCTCTATCTAGCTCATTCAGCACATTCTTGCACTGCATTTCAAGTCCCCAACAGTCTTTCTGGTTGATTTCTTGTGGACCTATTGTAGCTTATCAATTTCTTTCTTAAAACATGGCACCTAACACTGAACCCAGAACTTAAATTGTGGTCTGATCAGAACTGAGTGAGGTCCATCATCTCTATTTATACCTTCCTCCCACTTTTCTTCCTTGTGTACCCTAAGTCTGCTTCTGCTCACTTCTGTGCTTCCCAAACCACTGCTCTCAGTTCCCAGATCTGTTGTGCTTCAGCAGAAAGTCTCGTTGTGCAGTCTTTCAACCCCACCCAATGGGAAATTCATCGAGAGGAATGCGAAGGTGTTGTCAATAATGATGTTGTCTCTTAATAGATGAGTGGAGCTCTCTCTTGACAGATAAGTGGAGCTCTTTAAACCAAGTTCTATCCTTTCCTGCTGGACAGAGAGATGCTAGAAGCCTGAGGACAACATTATGTTCCTTTCCACTGGGCTGGAATTGCTTTCCCATCTTAATCCCTACCCTTTGAGCCCTTAGCCCAACTGCCCCCCTCCCCCCCCCAGATCTTAGTGTTATGCACGTAATTTAATTGCTATTTCATTCCTGGTATGGGAATTGGATTATCCCAGACTATTCCACATTTTTTAGCTCCTCTTTCTACCTACTATCACACCACCTTTTGTGTTATGTTCTCGTGGTCCTTCTTGTATGCCATATTCAGATTTATGTTTTCTTTCTGAGAAACTTCCAGCCCAAACCTTTTCCTTGGACTTGCCCCGTGGTTCTATTCTGTGCCGTACTTTTCCTTGATCTGACTGAATTCAAGCACCTGTTTTGTAGATGGTGCTGTAAGGTAGGAAGAACATTAGACTTGGAGCTGAGAGAACTTAGGTTCAAATTCTGACCCTAATGTTTGTTGTGTAAAAGGGAGGTGAATTAGAAAATCCGTTTTCAGATTTGTCAAACAAGAGGGGTTGGATTAGATGGCCCCGATGTCTCTTCTAGTTTAAGGTTTATGATTCTATGACCTCATTTTTCTAACTCTGTTTCTTCACATGCAAAATATTTACAGTTCTGTTTTGCATAGGAAAAGTACCATGTAAAGCTTAAAACACAGTAATAATAATGTGCTTTAGCAGCAAATAGTAAATAATATAGTGAGTAAATAAGAGTAAAAAATAACTAACAATAACAGTAAATAGTAGCTGATATTTCTGTAGCACTTTAAAGTTTCAAAGCACATTGCATACGTTATCTGTTCTGATGACTGTAGTTTAGGCTATATATCCATATATATGTATGGACCTGTTTATATGTAGTACAACTATGAGTTGTTATTATTGCTGCTTGTGTGTTTTATCTCCCACTAGACTTTAAGTTCCTCAAGGGCAGGGACTGTTTTAATAGTTTTTTTCCTTCCCTCAGCACCTAGCATGGCTGCCTTATCTGAGTACTTAATAAATGTTTGTTAAATGAATTAATGACGCATAGTCTCCCTGGTTCAACAACACCACGGGAAAAATGTGTTGTTCTAGTATAGAGTAAATAAATGTAGGGAGTGCCACTCAGGGAACAGCTGCAGTCAGCCCCCCAAACAGAGGGAACAGGGTGTTGAGCTCTGTGTGTGTGTGTGTGTGTGTGTGTGTGTGTGTGTGTGTGTATGTGTATGTATCTCTATGTATCTCTATCTCCTGCCCTCCTGCCACCACCATTGTGGGATGCATGGCGGGAATGTACCTTGTCAGTGATTCAAAGATAGACCTTTTCCCTCTAAGCAGCCTTTTCAGAGAGAGAGGAATGTGTCTATAATTCTGACCTCATCCATCTTTAAACCCACCTTGACTTCCCTTATGTGAACTAAAGTGGCTGTCAGAGCAGGGTCATCCAGTTGGACGTTTCTAGTGCAGCTGGAGTATTGCTTGAATAAAGGGGTCTGACTGAGCGTACCCCTGAAGCCCCTTAAGTAGCAGAGTTTCACCACCAGCATAATGCCTGTGCCATTGTGGCACCGAATAAGTTAGAGAGACACAGAATGGCCCCTCAAGCCACTCAATATATTAAGTGGACAAAATAGGCACAGATAAGCACTCCTGTATATAGAAATAGCATTGTGCATCTTCACAAAAACTGCTTGGATGTATATTAAATTGAACAATTACCTATATTCTACAAGTGTGGGGACTGTATCTTATGGGGATATGGGGGCTAGGTCAGGACGGGTCTCTGTAATTCTAGTTAGCTGTACTGTCAAGGAACTGGTTCTGAGTGCTTTTAGGCACTTACTAAAAATAAAAAAATCTAAAACATAATATTTAATTTTCATTTATGTTACAAAAAGGGAAAGGAAGAATTTTGGGTCTTTCCAGAGAGAAGATGATCATTCTGACCTTTGGTTCTACTTAGTTACATCTGCTAACTAGTTCAAACATGGTTTCTGTGGTGGGACACTAACCCTGACAATGGCAGAAGTGAGAGGGGCATTAGCATTGGTGGTGTGAGGTATGTGGGGGTAGGGTGAGATCTAGGGAAACCCCTGTAAATGCATCTGTGTGGATGAATGTTCTGTGCTAGAACTGGGTTAGCTTCAAAGCCCTCTTCATCAGTGTGGCTTCCTTTGAGATAAAAGAACATAAGAACATATCTTCCAGGGTCAGCTTTACAAAAGGGTGTGGAAATGTCTGCAGCCTGCCCAGCTAGCCCTTCTCCACATCATACCGTAGCCACAGAATGACATCAGAAGGTTAGGAAACCTCCAAGCTTGTGGGAGTACACAATGGGAACTGGGAAGTGTGGATGAGAGGGCAGAAAGGAGGCAGTGAATGTATTTTTTCCACTTTTACTTACATTGTTGCTTTCTGTAGCCTGAATTTTTAATGTGTGGGCTGATTTTTTTTTAAGATCATGTGTCTATCTAATGTAGATGTCCGCCAAGCAGTCCATGTGAGTTCACGTCAGTTAGTTGATAGATTGTGCCCCACAGCTTTCACCATTTTGCCAAGTCTAGGTTCTCCTTCTTTTATAAGTTGGGAAGAGCCTGTGGTCTTGCAAATCATTTTACTCATGTCCAGAAGTTAATTAGAAAGGAGGACTCTAACTGTAAGCTCTTAGAAAAAACATTTCTACCTCTACCTCCCAACTCTCCTCCCACCTGCCTCAGGCTTTCTACGTGGGGGATGGAGACCTTTGATCTTCTATCAGGTGGGGGAGAGCTCGTGGTCTTTGTGTCTGTCCAAATGTCTACCATCCAGGGTCTAGGACGGAGTTCTTTCCCCAAAGTGGGCATATCTTTTATTTGACCACCAAAGGTGGCAGGTTCAGGCATCCACTTCTTCCAAGGCTAGGAAATGCATCAAGAACAGGAGGTAGGCAAGGCAGACTTCTGAGGATGCAGCATACGAGGGGCAAAGAGGAATATTTTTAGGGTATTTTTTAAAAAGGTACATCATTTTTAAATGTCAGAAATTTCTGTTGTCTTCATGGCATATAACCATGTGTTTTGTGATGTTAAAATGTACGTGTTACATACAGTGAATACTCAAAACCTCCAGTGGGCAAGTACCATGTATGATGCCAAATCTGTAGCCCTGGGCACGTGGTGGTGGTGGTGATGGTGATACTGGTCGTGGTTTTGGTGGTAGTAGTATTAGCTAGCATTTATATGATATTTTAAGGTTTGTGAAGAACTTTATAAATGTTAATCTCATTTGATCCTCACAACAACCCCTGAGAAGTGGGTGGTGTTATCATCCTCATTTGTAAACTGAGGCATATAGAGGTTAAGTTACTTGCCCAGGAAACCACAGTTTGGAAGTATCTGAGGCAGGGTTTGAACTCAGTTTTTCCTGACTGCAAGTCTAGCAGTGCTCTATCCACTGCCTCTCAATGTTTATAAATGCCTTGTTCCAGTTTTAAAGTTTGATAAGGGAAGAGGAATGGAGAAAAAAAAAATTAATGGTGCCTTAGAAAAATTTTCTGTTGTTCTGTTGGATAAATAAAAGGGAGAACTAAGTAAGGGGTGGAAACCAAGTGGGTAAGGGAGGAAACTGATGTAATCGGGGTTGCAAGTTGAAGGAGTTAACAGGCTCTTGGGATTCTGGAATTTCACCTAGGTATGTTCCAGCCAGCTTGACTCCCTTCTGCTTCCCAGAAACTCAGAGATGAGTGTGACCAGAGACCATCTAGTCCAGGGGTGGGGAACCTGCAGCTTTGAGGACACATATGGCCTTCTAGGTCCTCAAGTGTGGCCTTTTGATTGATCCTTTTACTAAGGGGTTTTGTTCTGTGAAGTTTGGATTCAGTCAAAAGGCTACACTTGAGGACCTAAAGGGCCACAAGTGACCTTGAGGCCACAGTTTCCCCCCTCCTGGTCTAGTCCAACATGTACCCAAGAAAGCATGCCCTTCACACCACACCCAGCAGAAGTCTATCTGACTTTTACTTAAAAACCTCCAGGGAGGTGGAACCCACCACCCCACAAAGGCAGCTCTTTGGGATATCTCTTAATTGCTGAAAAGATCCTCCCGCCCACGTCAATCCAGAATTTGCCTTTTTGCAATTTTCACCCATTCCTTTTGTTCTTTTCTCTGGGGGTCAGTCAGAACATTTCTGAGTCCTGTTTGACATGATGGTCCTTCATGGCCCCTGCAAGTGTCAGGGTCTAGATAGATCGGTAACTATTTCAAAAGAATTGTTTCCCTTTATAAATCAAAGTATTTAATTTATTTAAAAACACTCTGAGAAGGGAGGGGTTTATGGACTTCACTAGAATGCCAAAGGGGTCTATAACTCAAAAAAAGGTGAAGACCTCCTATCTTAGTCTTATCTTCTGACTGAAAATTCAACCAGACCTGATGGTATGACACTTGAAGTCTTTCATCATCGTGGTTACTGCCCACCTTGATATTCTCCAGCTTATTAAAATCACCCCCAAAATGAAGTCCTTAGAATTCAGCATATATGTGGTCTGACCTGGGCCGAAGCAGCTTTGGAGGAAACTAAAACAGATATTTTTGGAAATGCTATATACTGGGTATTCCAAAAATCTTAGTGTAGTTTGAATGCCTGACATTTGGGGATAGGGAGAAGAGAAGGGTGAGCAGTATTCAGTCCTCCCCTTCCATTTCCCATCCTCCACTTCTCACTGTGGAACTGATCTCATCACTCTTCTGGTCTGGGCTGCCATCCATCTGGGGTCCACTCTCCCTAGGGTGTCTTTCAACCTCATCCCACCCCTAGATGAGCTGCCTCCCTGGGGACACCTGATTTCATTGATTGCCCACGGTGAGCTGTAAAGACAATTGACCTTTTAGGTGCATCTATGATGTGTCATTTAGGAAAAACTAAACTAAAGAGGAGAATGTAAAATATAAGCTAAAGGGAAGAATGTAGCCTATGCAGGGCATAGTAGTAGAATTCAGCTTCTACTCAACACCTGTTCTTGTGTGAGGGGAAAGAAGAATTTTAAAACTTATTTTACCTTAAAAAAAAACCAAAACTATTAGAGAACCTATCCCAGAGTCTTGTGAAATCATTCAAGTCAAGAATATTCAATTAAAATGTTCTGTCCCACAAATATTTCTCAATTTAGCTGTCTCAACAGGGGCTGGACATTAGATATGGCTTTACAAAACTTGTGTGTGTGTGTGTGTGTGTGTGTGTGTGTGTGTGTGTAGGTGTACATGGGCATGTACACATGCATGCATTTATGATTGGGAAATCATTTGCCTTTGGCAAGGGAAGAGAAGTGAGCACAAGAAAACAGCATGATTGGGAAAGAGTTCTGTGAACCAAATAGTATGAGATTACAGTCAGATGTGTTTATGATCCCCAGGTACAGTATCCTTTTTTCAGTTATAGTTGCCCCTAGACTGGAAAGCCTAGAAGGCTTTTATTTTCCTTGGGGTCCACATGGCTTTGCCGTAGTGCTGACTTTCAGCTACAGGATTTGAGAAGGAAGTGGTAGTAGCATCAAGGTCAGCTGGGTGTTGCTTTTCAGTTGGGCATAATGAAGCTGATTTGGTCTGTATCAAACTTGGCCTCCTGACCATGTAGTTCTCCTTCACTCCCTCCTTTAAAAGCTACCCCAGCTACTATAAATGTTATGTCCTCTCAGTACCAGCTGTCCTTATACCTCAGCCTTGTTTTGTGGGCTACAGCATAACAACCCCCAAACCTTGTCAGCCTTCTGATTGTAAGAGCTAGTTGGCTTTCAAGAAGACATGTCTGTTTCTGTATGTATGTGTGTGTGTGTGTGGGGGGGGCTCTTTATTCAGACTTCTAGCTCCAACCGCATTTTTTTGGGAGCAAGGGCTCCACTAGAAGCTCCCACATGAGGCTGAGTGCCACAGGGCTCCAGAGGAGATCCTACAATAGCACAGAAGGGCCTGAGAACAGGAGGACTGGATGGGTGGGAAGAAAATCAGGGTTCCTGGGCCAGATGGTCCAAATCGGCTTCTGTGAGCCTTATAGCCTGTGGTTCCAGGATCTGAACAAGCCTACACTTCTTGGCCCTTTTTCTTAACTCCCTGTTGGCAACATGGCTGTTCCCCAGCCTGTTTCCCATTAGCTCTCACAATGCTGGCTTTTGGTGGAGCGATGTAGTCGTGTGGGAAGGAGCCCATGGGTGGGAGAAGCAGGAGACCTGAGTTCTTTTCCCATCTCTGCCATTGTTGTTGTGTAGCTGGAGACCGTGTGTTGTTGGTCTTTGCTTTCTTCAGCCTATTCTTACTTTATTTAGTAAAGAGTGAATGGTGGCTTCATAATGTTAACATGTATGTGTGTGTATACACGCGCACATGCACATATACATACATTTGGTGTAGGTAAACATGGAGTTGGTACTACTTAGTTTCATTATCCCCTTTGTCCCTCAGTGCCTCTTTCCGTAAAAGACGAGGAATAGGCCAGCCTCACAGGATTGCTGGGAAAGTAAAATGAGATAATGTCTTTAGCATCTTAGATTTAGAGTCAAGAAGGGAAAGGTCATCTCATTGAGCCCCCTTATTTAACAGATGAGGACACCGGCCCAAAAAAGTCAGTCACTTGCCCGTGGTCATGCAAGTGGCCAAGCTGGGATTTCCATCCAGGTTTCCTGATTACAAATCAAGCATTCTTTCCATTGTAACAGATGAAAAAAGTGTTTTCAGGAAGGTAAAGGTATTTTGTAAAGGTACAGGGCTCCTGTTACTTATTATGCCTTGTTTTTGTACCTCCTATCAGGGTTTAAAATCTGGCACAAGGTAAAGGAAAGGCCACTTATGGGAGGGGTGTAGGGAAGGAAATGTTACTGTTGAAACTTTGGGCAGTTAAGATAAGCAGTCTTACCTTCTGGTTTGCAGGAGAGCTCCAGTCCATCTGTTTATCTGTCTGTCTGTCTGTGTGTCTGTCTGTCCCCGACTCTTTTCCGTAAACTGAAATGGTTTTTCCTCTCTCAGCTTCATAGGTGTCCGTGAGTTAGCCCCATTCTCACTGCCATTTCCCCCAGTCAGGAAAGGCATAGAATTAATTCCATAATTGGGGGACCCTATCTGCCCATATTTCTACCAGAACCTAAAATCTTTTTCATGTCCTGTTATTCCCAAAACTATTAGACCACCCATTGTGACTCATGATGGAGAGGGATGGGGAGAGAAGTCTTGGGCACAGCCTTTACCTCTTTTCTAATGAACTAGCACTAAACTATGTCCATGTTTCCCTTACAGGAAGCTTCACAGCGGGATGAAGACGTACGGGTGTGAGCTGTGTGGAAAGCGGTTCCTAGATAGTTTACGACTGAGAATGCACTTACTGGCTCATTCAGGTAGGTGGGGATGCCTCAGTTGGTGGCGGTCAGCCACATGGTCTTCTTCCTGTTCCCTAGCCCTAGTCTGGGTACATATTCGTCCTTAGACCAGAACTATTACTTTTCTGATTCCCAGTCTGAGTTTCCATCAGTCCACCTTATCTCATTAGAATCTTTGTTCTTATCAGTACAGAATCTTCTGTGTGAGATGCCAGGGTGTATTGTGGCACTCTGTGAGTCTTTTCTTAGGGAGAACAAAGGAACTCCATGCCTTTTCCTGACCATGCCAAGTTACCGGGCAGACACCTAATGACATTCTCCTTCCTCCTGCTTGACAAAGAGAACCCTCCGTGAGTTCATTTCTCCTCCCTGTGGAGCTGTGGATGCCTTGGACTCTGCCTTGCCATACCTTCTGGGGGTATGCTGCAGCTTCATTAGCAAACACTTACAGAATTAGGTCCCTGCTACTAATGAATCTGGCTATTTGGTTCAAGTTTTATGGAGGTCTTTCATAAAATAGATAGAGAACAGTTGAACATTAAACTACTGACGGTGTTGCCATGTACAAGTTAATTTTGTCTGCTTCCACTCGTGGGCAACACAGGCCTGATCTTGGCTGTGTTGTTTGTTCAGGTATTTGGAAAGAGGGCTGTTCTGTACCAGGAGGAAGGGAGAGCCAAGTAGACAGACACTCATTATCTAGGATGAATACGTTTTCCCTTGGTAGAATGAGAATTTACAGAATAAACTGAATTCATCTTTCCTTGGTTCCCCTGCATTTTCTCCTCACCCATTCTAGGTTTATAATGCTGAAATCCTTTATTTTTCTCCTTTGCTCCCACATCTAGTCCGTTAATAAAACCTGCCATTTTTTTTCTCCGTAACGCCTTGTCCGTAATGCCTCTCTGCCCCTGCCTCTTGAGGGCACGTCCTTATTCCTTTGCTGAAACAACCTCAGAATAATGCTTTTTTCCCTCCTAGTCTGTGCACAACTGTTAAAATCGTCTTCTTTTGTAAAGCCTTTCCTGATTCTCCCCGCTGGAAGGGATCTCTTGGGCCTCAGTGTGGCTTTTTCTGTGTGCTTATAGTTTAAATTATATAGTAATTATATTAATAGCAGATTTTTTTTAGTGCTTTCAGGTTGGCAAAGCGCTTTATAAGTATTAGCTCATTTGTGCTCACGACCACCTTGGGAGGTTTGTGCTTTCGTCATCCCCATTGTACAGATCAGGAAACTGAGGCAGGCAGACTAAGTAACATTTCCAGGGTCACACAGCTATTAAATGTCTGAGGCTGGATTTGAGCTTGGGTCTTCCTGACTCCGGTCTAAGGAGCACATCTACACACCACATGATTATCATTCCTGTCTGATCTCCCAGTAGGATTGTAAACTCCTTGAGGGCACTGATCACAACTAGCACTGTATCTTGTATACACACAAGTAAGTAGGTGCCTTAATAAATGTTGGTTGAATTGAATTGAATTTCCTGGACACCATTTTCAGCATTCTTACCCTACTAAAGAGCTGATAGGGACTCTATATTGTTAGTAGATAAAACAAGGCCTTCCACCAGCAGCCCCAGACTCTTTTTTCCATAACAGTTTTGCATACTTGTGTAGCTATTTACAATTTACAAAGTACTTTTCTGACTGAAAGATGGTTTTGGAGCAAGGAAGACCAGGAATCATGTCCTGCCCCTGACACATACCAGCTGTGAGATTCTGGGCAAAGTTATTTCTTATATCTGTGGTCAAGACTATTCGCTAAGACTGTAAGTTGTAGAAAAAGTGTCAACTCACAGCCCCCCTGGTAGAGGGAATTTCATTACCTGGAAGTTTTCTATATCAATAAAAACAAAATTAAAAGTGGAGGCCCTGGAAGCAACTCATGAGTAGGAAAAGGAAACCAGCATGGCAGAGGGAGAGGAAGGTTCTAGGCAACTCTGTTCCCACGGGAAGAATCCAGGATGAGATAGAAACTAAGGCATGGTGTTTAAATCGGAAAAGATAAGATCAAAGTTAGGAAGGGAAATTCCCTTTCTTCACTGTCTTTATATCTGTCCATCCCTTCTACCATCCCTGTGATTTGTAGTAGAGCACTACATTGACCACATGGCCATTGGTTAACTGAAAGAGGTAGTAGGGAAATCAATAGGTCAGTCTCAAGTATATTCCTTATTTTAAAAAAAAAGCACAACAGATCAGACAATGTACTCATATAGCCCTGTATGGTTTTTTTAAAAATCCACTTGGGTTAGAAATTCATTAACCTGAGAGACGAAAGCATGATGTGGAGAATATCTGCTCAAGGGTTAAAAAATAGCAGGAGAAATAGAAGTCAGACATGATAGGAGTTTACTCTAGACTACCTGGCCAGTTGGAAACGATTAATAAGGTGTGCTTGACGTAAATGGCCAGATGGACTTTGAAGCTTAATGGTGTTTTTGTGGGTAACCTCAACTATATGAATATCTGCTAGAAGGCTCTTTGCTTAAAAAAATAAAGTAGCTAGTATGTTTCTGACTTCTTGATAATTTAGTCTTTCAGAAGATCGAGGGGAGTAGCTTAGGGAACCACCATTCTAGACTTGATACTGACCAATAGGGAGGATTGGGTATGGTGGAAATAATAGGAACCTTAGGAGAAGGTTCTGTTTTAGAGTTTGTGGCAGGTGAGGAGGGAAATCTTAGGATGGGCCTTGGTTTTAGGAAGATGCAGAGAGTTCAGAGAAGGAGATAAGGTCCTATGAGCAGAGATTTTAGAAGGAAAATCAGCTTTTGAAGAAGACTCTCAAAAGAAGAATTCTGGTTGAATGAAATGAATGAAAAGGGAGCATATTGAAAAAGGTTGATACAGTCACATGAGGGGTTCTCTGAAGAGTTTAGATTCCATAGAATCTTAGGATTAAGGCTAGAAGGAACCTTAGAAATCATCTAGTCCAACCCCTCATTTTATAGATAATTTTAAAAGGTTATCCTCATAGATTGTTGTTGTTCATCAGTCATGACCCCTTTTGGGGTTTTCTTAGCAAAGATATTGGGGTGGTTTAGCTATTTCCTTCTCCAGCTTATTTTGCAGATGAGGAAACTGAGGCAAGCAGGGTTAAGTGACTTGCCTAAGGTCATATATCTCGTAAGTGTCTGAGACCAAATTTGAACTCAGGAAGGTAAGTCTTTCTGCCTCCAGGCCTAGCACACTATCCATAGCCCCACCTTGCTGCCCATTTGAAAGATTAAAGCAAATGCAAATAATCAAAGTGATAGAAAAGAGAGTCATGAATCTCTAAGATTAATTAGAAAAAAAAAGAACAAAAACTTCTTGGTGACAAGGTGAAAATATTTGTTGTTTTGGACCATTGATTTCATCAGTGTGGGATAATTGGTGAAGAAATTCACTATACTAGTGAATGAATGAAGGAAAAAGCATTGATTAAGCACTTACTATGTGCAAAGCGTTATACTCCATGACAAGGATACAAATAGAAAAATGGAACCAGCTTCTTCTCTCAAGTAGCTTACATTCTCATGGGGGAGATAATACATATGGGAGGAATCAGGAGTGGAATGGAAATGTCCTGTGGTCCTTAGGGTACAGGGGTAAAGCAGATGAAAATGCACCTTTCTACTGATAAAATTTTGATTTTGATTTTGAACCACTGGACACAATGGACTGATTTTTGAACCACTGAACACAATGCCAAGGACTTTGGTGTTAGCTTGCCACAGTGTCTCTCCCTTCCTGGGGTGATGGCCAGGGTGGAATCAGGGTTGGTGGTCTGCAATTTATAGTCAGAGTTGCTTGAGGTGATTTGCCCCAGGTTTCATAGTTAGTATATATCAGTCAGCTCTTGAACCCCAGCCTCCTGAATCCAAGGCTGTTCATCCATCAACTAAGCCATGCTTATCAAACCAATTGGGATGAATGGAATGATGGTTACAGAAGGACATATTGAAAGCAGTTTAATTCAGCAGACATCTCTTAAGTACCTACTATGTAAAAACACTAAGGACACAAATATAGATAGGCACTATAGATTTTGTATTATAAAATATAGATTTTGCAATCTAGGGGGTAGAGGAGGAGATTATGGAAAGGTACATAGTTAACTCTACTAAAGGGGAGGATGTCATAAGACAAACCAGTTGCAGTGGGAAATTTGTGGAGGGAGCAATTGATTTCACATGGGTCAGGGAAAGAAAGCTTCATGAAGAAGGTAGCATCTGAGAATCTAAAAATAGAATCTTATATTTTAGCTTCTGTCTTTTCTCTCAAGGAGAAAATGGGAAAGATCTTCAAACTAGAGAGGGTAGAACAGAGAGAGTTGAGAGAATTGAAACCCAGGATAAAGTAAAAAGCTCATAAGAGAGCTCTTAGCTATCATTAATGAGTTCAAGTCTCCTAGCTCAGGTGACTCAAACATCTCTGGGTACTGGAAAAAATGTGCAGATGTAATTGGTGAACTGCTGTTATTAATCTTTGAGGAATCATGCAGAGTACTCTAGGAGCAAAATGCCCTGATTTTCAAAGAAGGCAGGAAGATAGATACTTAAACTCTATGTGCCAGTGAACTTGACTTCAATTCCTAGGGAAAAAAAATTCTAGAATGGATTATTAAAGGGGTGGTTTGTGAACACTGTGAAAGAAAATTGGTATTCCCACTAAGGCACAATGAGTTTCTTGGGTTATTCTTATATGACTTGTAACTCTGTCTGAAAGGAAAATAAAACTGGAAGATTAAAGGAATACAGATTTCTGTAGCTGAGTTTCGGTGAGGCATTTGATAGTCTTTCATGATATCTTTATGAAAGAAGACAGAGAAGGGTGGCTTAGATGATAATACAAGTAAGTGAATTAATACCTGGGGGACTCAGTTTTTATTAGTGGATCATTGTCAACAGAGGAGGTCTCTAGGGGAATGAGTACCCCAGGGTTTTCTCCTTTTCTTTTTATTCAGTATTTTTCATCAAAGATTTAGATGAAGGCATACTTATCAAATGTCTTATAAAATGCCATGTTTGTCAACTTTGCAGAAGCTGTGAAAGATAGCTAATAAATTCAGCAATGCAATCGTGATCTTAAAAAGATCTAAACAGGCTAGAAAAGAGACCAGATCTCATAAGAGGAGATTTAACAAGGGCGAATTTAAAGGCCAGCATTTGAACTGAACAGTAATAATGATGATGATGATGGTAGCTAGCCTTTATGTAGCACTTTAAAGTTTCTGAAGTGATCTTCAAAACAACCCTGGAAGAATGGTGAGAAAACCAAGGCAGACAATGGTGAAGTGACTTGCCCAGGGCTAAACAGCTAGTATAAGTATATGTTTGTATGTGTCTGTACCTATCAAGAATGTGTGTGTATGTATATATTTGTGTGTATGTATGTATATATATATGTATGTGTATATATATATATCTTCAAGTATGTATGTGTATGTATCAAGAGGTAATGAAGCCTATTTATATACACATATATATGTACACATATATGTAAATGTGTATGTATATATATGTACACATATATGTAAATGTGTATGTATAGTATATGGGTCTAAGAATAGATGTCAGTATGGTATAAAAAGGATCTAGATTTTCAGTCAGGATAAACTGGCCTTAGTTGCTAGCTGAATGACCTCTGATAGTTAGCTGGCCCCAGTTTCCTCATCTAATACTATCTGCAGTGCTTGCCTCCTCATAGCATTGTTTTGGGTCTCAAGTGAGACCACATATTTAAGTGTTTTGCAAAACTCAGACATATTATGTACATATCACTTATTATTTATATGAAAAAGACCTGGAGCTTTTAACTAAGTGTTTAACATGATGCAGTAGACATGAGAAGCCTGTGGCCTTATAATTCATTAATATGGACACAATGTTCATTCATAATGGGAGATTCTCCATAGTTCCATTATTTCCTTCTTTGGTCAGATCGTATCTGGCGTACAAGGTTCAATTCTGCCTGCCACTATTTCAGAAGGTCATGGAGGAACTGTGGAGCAGTTCAGTAGGTCTGATCACTCTTATCATCTTTCTCATAGGCCTTCCTACTACATATGGAATTATATATCAGAAGCTGTCAGGGGCCTTAGAGATAATCAATAATTAGAGATAATTATTTTACCGATGAGGAGACTGAGGCCCAGGAGGTTAAATTAGCTACCCACTGTCACATAGGGAATGCGTGGGAGAGCTAAGTTTGGAACCCATGTCTTCCGGCCCCCAATCCATTCCATTGCTCTTCCATTATGTCATGTTCTTTGTTTGGAAGAGGACAAGTAGGATGGTGAGGGGACTAGAAAACATGATGTCATAGGGAGAATACTTTAAGAGGTCCAGAATCTCAGTCTTCAAACATTTGAGGGGTCATAATGTGGAAGAAAGAGATTCGTTAGATTAATTCTACCTGGCCTCAGTGAGCAGAAAGAAGATGGACGGCTGGAAGCAACGCAGAGAGGTTCATTTTAAGGTCCATATAAGGAGAACTCTCCAAATGGAGTTGAACTTGAAAGGTAATGAATTCCCCATCATTGGAGGGCTTTAAGTAGAGAAGACTCTTTGTCAGGATGTCATAGAAGGAACTTGTACTCAAAATGCATATGTGTCAAGTATGGGAGATAAGGCTCTTCCAACTTTGAGGTTCTTTCATTCTAAGTTTGGTTTTTTGAAATTCTCAGTTTAGGCCATTCCAAATAACTCACTAATGGTAAACTGGAGCCTGTTGGCCCATTTTATCCTGCCAACCCCATCTAACACATTATTGATAGCACATCATTAGACTCTCAACTTTGGAGGATTTAGAAAGAACATAAAATGATCTGGACATGTGATCATAGAATGTTAACTGCAAAAGTTTGGGTTCCAGTTCATGATCACAGATAACATCAGATTTACTATGGGTCTTAGTGATTTTACTCTCATTTCTCCTCCCTCTTATCAATAGTCTTTTTAAAAATATGTATTTTGTTATGTATTTCCTAATGACATGTAAAGACTTGAAAATAAAATTTATATCTGAAGACTGGCAAGCCTAAGAAAACTTACGTGTGGTAAACTTTGGGTCTTATGGGAAGGGCTAAATTAGTTCTTATTTAACAAGGAAGGCCTTCTTTTATGAAACAGCCAAACCCATTCTTTAGTGTGCTGCTAATCCAGGTCTGCCCTGAGAGTTAATGCTTAGAGAACAGAGATGGTCAGTGATGGTTAATCCCAAATTTGATTTTATTTTTTTGTAAATGATAATTTTTTTTCTGATTACATGTAAAGATAGTTTTCAACATTCATTTTTATAGGATTTTGAATTTCAAATATTTTCTCTCTACCTCCTTCCCACCCCCATCCAAGATGGCAAGCAATCTGATATGTTATACATGTACAATCATATAAACATATTTCCACATTAGTCATGTTGTAAAAGAAGAAACAAAAGAGGGAAAATCCACAGAAAAAGTGAAGAGTGTATACTTCAATTTACATTCAGACTCAAAAGTTCTTTCTCTGGATGTGGATAGCGTTTTCTATTATGAGTCTTTTGGAATTGTCACAGCTCTTCTCAGCAACGAGCTAAGTCTATCAAAGTTGGTCATCACACAATGTGGCTGTTACTGTGTACAATGTTTTCCTGGTCCTGCTCATTTCACTCAGCATTAGTTTATGCAAGTCTTTCCAGGTTTTTCTGAAGTCTTATGGAAAACAGTATTCCATTACATTGTTTAACACACCTTGCTCAGCCATTTCCCAATTGATAAGCGTCCCCTCAATTTTCAATATTTTGCCATCACAGAAAGGGTTGCTATAAATATTTTTGTTACAAGAAGGTCCTTTTCCTTTTTTTATGATCTCTGTGGGATAGAGACCTAGCAGTGGTGCTGCTGGATCAAAAGGTATGCACAGTTTGATTGCCCTTTGGGCATAATTCCTAATTGCTCTCCAGAAAGGTTGGCTCAATTCACAACTCCACTAACAATGCTTAATCTCAGATTTTAGCTGCAGAAATTGGATTTTACTTGCTCCCACTCCTTCCCTTGATGTTTGATGCCAGAGAGTTCTAAAATGTAGAATCAAGGCTTAAGTCTGTTGGTGATAGAACATGTTTTCATGCTGCTAAAACAGAATTTATTTATTTCAGCTGAGAGATGGCTTCACGCAGAGCACTCATTCAGCTTAGGGCCTGATGTTCACACTGTCAGCATGAATGGACAAAAAGGAACCCCTGGCATGGCCCTGCCCATTTTCCAGCACTGGAAACAGAGTCATAGAGCAATATTACCAGTGATCCCCAATTTTCAGGGCTGTGGAGGCTTTAATTTGGGGCTAGGGAAGTAGTAAAGGGTTTGCTTATGGTGTTCATCTGATGCAGTCCCTGGGCTGGAGTGAGTGCCCTTTCCCCCCCAAAAAATTCTACTCTGCAGCCCATCCTAGGCACTGCCCTGGTACAATATTGTCTCTGTTCCTTGGAGCTCCCAGAGTATCGTGTTTGTATGTCAGCTCTCTTTCCCTTCCCCCATTCCTTCCCTCTGGCCCCTCCCCTCCTTTTTGGCGAGCCCTGCCTCTGTTTGTTATTGTAGTTTTGGCACGGCGCCAGCCCTGGCTGAACGCCAGGCTTGTGGGTACAGTATGTACAGTGAATGCTGAGCCAAGTTTGTCATCATACAAGATTAATTTTTTTTTCTAATCTGGCAGGGGTGGGGTGAAGGAGGAGGCAAAGAGAGGGTTGCTCTGATACTTGAAAATAGACCACAGTGAATTCCAGGGCAGTGTTATTTATGAAAGGAATAAGACCCTCTGACTTGTCTTTTCCCTCTCTCTGTCTCCCCTCATCTTCTTTTCCTTCCCCCATCAGATGAAATCAGCTTGTATGAGATTGACAATGTGAGGTCTTATTTTCAGTGACTAGAATATTAAATTTACTCTCCTAAATCAGTTTTCATTGTGTTGAAATTGACAATTTGTTTAATTAGAAGTTTGCCCTGTAGAAGGCCCCTCCTAGAGACATTCTCTCTCTCTCTCTCTCTCTCTCTCTCTCTCTCTCTCTCTCTCTCTCTCTCTCTCTCTCTCTCCTCTCTCCCTCTCCCTCTCTCTCCCCCGCCTTCTCTCCTTTAAATGATAGTAGTGAACATTTAGTGTAATTGAAGTTTTCATTTTAGTTCCAACAAGTTAACTAATCAAGTGTTTATGAGATATACCTGATGATAACAAGTTTAAGTTAACAAACAAATTAACTCATTAACTAATGAGATTGATCTGACTGAGCCTTCAGTTCTCAGATTTTCTCTAGGTCAGAAACAAAGAGACAAAGCCAATGTGGGGGCAAGAGTGAGATCACAACCAGGAAAGCTAAAAATCGGCACTCAGCTGAGAATGTCAATGCCATATTTAGAGGCCTTCCCTCACCCTGAGGGAAGGGTGCAGGGGTGTGCACCCCTGGGTTTCAGCTGCCTATAGGTTGTAAATTAGGGTCAGGGATGTCAGGAGAGGATCTCAGGTGCATCCCAAAACTGTCCTTTGCTGAAAAAATAAATCTGACATTGAGTAGCATTGAGTCTCTAGTCTGACTTTTAAATTACTAAATGAGCAGAGGGAGAAAAATATATCCAAAATTGAGTATTGGTCTGAAGTTTCCCATGTGGAAGTGGGTGGGGGAATGGGGTGAGAAATATTACCTGCATTTCCTTTTCACAGTTTCAGTCCCCACTGTAAATCCCCTATTAGTCCTAGGATATTTGTAGGGAGCCCAGAGCTGTCAGACTCAAGCTGATTCTGAAACTGTTGCTAGTATGTGATTCCTCTCCAACACTAAATTTCCCACAACCCAGCCTGCCATGCTGGTGGCATTCACTACAGGTTTAGAAGAGCCTAGAATTGTCTCCATATTCTTGATGGCCTATCCTATTTGGCATTTCCATGGTATTTTTGGGAGGTGGGGAGGGTGACTTCCTTCTACTCTGAGTATGTTACTCATTCCTACATTCATTCATTCAACAATTACTTGTTCATCATGTTCTGAAAATTTTTGGCTGCATCAGAGGGTTTTGTGCAAGGGACTGACTTGTGGATCATCGTGCTGGAAAAAGGTAGGTTGGGTTTACAATGCCTTCATTGAACTGCGTACTCTAGTTATGCCGAGATGAATAAACTAAGGCTGCAGCTCTTGAAAAGTTAAGAATTTAGTAGGAGAAGATAAAAAACATATTCTTCTTAAATATCATGTACCAACCAGATTTGTAGTTGAATGCCATAAGAGTAGCACAGAGAACTTCCTCGGATCATGAGTTAGAAAGCTGAGAATTGAACTTAAGTTCTGATTCTAAATCTGTCCCTCTTTTCATTGTATTGGCCATTCCTTGGCCAGAGGAGAGAAAGATCATGGAGAAATTGGAAAAACCTCCATGGAAGAATTTTCATTTGAGTTGGCCCTTGAAATCTGGATAGAACTTTTACAGGTAAAGATTGGAGAAGGTATTACATATGAGAAGGAATATTATAAGGAAGGGCATGAAGGCAGGTAACCTCAAAGGATGTTTTCTGGATACATGTGAAGTCCAGTGTCTTTGAACTCTAAGGTCAGAAGAGCGGACTTTTATGAGGGATATTATTGGAAAGGTAGGCCAAAGTCAAGCTATGAAAGGATTTGGTTGCTGAGTCAAGAAGTTTGGACTTTTTTTCTATAGGCAATAGAGAGTTATGCCAGGATTTTAAGGAGGGAAGTGATGTCATATTGAGAGTAGAATTGGCTCCTGAATGGTTTGATATAGAGCAACCAGGACTTTAGAACTTCAGCACCCAGGCCTTTATTGTTGGCCTCTATAACTGGGATGTGGCCAGAGTGGGGAAAGGCCAACATCCTGTACCCTGGATGAGATATCTTCTGATCTCCAATTCACAATACTGTCTGCCTAAGCAGACACCTTGAGCTAGTGAGAAACTGTCCCTTATATCAGACCCAACCCAAAGCCCCAGGAGCGCCCCATTTTTATCTTATTTTATTTTCAGAGTCCTGCATAGGGATTTAGAGTCTCATTTTTGACATCCACCAGGAATTGATTTGGTAGTTATCTCGAGACAACAAAACTTTGCTATTGTGCCATTAAAAGTAGAGGGAACACCATAGTTTATATCTCATAGTTATCGTATTTCTGCCATGTGTGACTGGACAGGAGAGACAATGGGAGTTGATGAGGTTCCAAAGATCTTTCTTTTTGTTACTGTTTTGCAATGGTAGCGTCTCTGTCTCTCTGTTTCTGTGTCTCTTCATGTTTCCATGTCTCTGTCTCTGTCTCTTGGATAGTTCCAGGAGTGGAGATTTTGTTGAGGTATCCTTCTTCCCCCCTGTCCATGGAACAGGCTGTAAGAACAGAGAAAGGGGACGGAGGGACAAGGCATCTCCTCAACACCCTGAGTGAGGAATGAACCAACAGTTGGCCAACAGCTGAAATCAAGAGAGAATTGAACATGCTCGGCTCTAGAGATGGCCAATTTTGGGCACAGTCTTCTGACTCTAAAGCTTCCTCCACTTTCTCTATTTTTCCCTTTCTCCCTTTGCAGATCAGATATCTACTAAGAGCAAGAGATTGAGGGTTATCAAGCCGAGATCTGAAACCCGTAGGTAATTCATTCACTCTCTACCCTCCTACCCTTCTTTAATGAATGTAAACTTTTTCTCTCTTCCTTTCCTATTTCTGCCACCAGGGCAAATCCAGGAGATAAGGAGAGGAGGAGAAACTTGATAGTCTCCTCCTCACCTCCTTTTACTTAAAATCCTTCAGAATGTCATGAGATCTAAGGGGAGTTTGGGATGCAGAGAGGGGTGACCCAAAAGGCCACCCCAATCTTTTCATTTTATTTGTCCATAGTGGATACAATGTGGAAAAAAGAAAGGAGAGCAGAGAGATGCATCCCTCTCTCCACCAGCTTTCTGGAGCACACTTCCTCCCCCCTCTGTTTTTTCTCTCTCCTCTAAATTTGGCCAGCATCCCGAATTTTTTCCCCGAGTGATGTCGTCACTGGCCTGCCGGCAGGTCTGGATGTTCTGCCAGCATTCCAGAGAGTTTATGATCGCTTGCAGATGTGCATCCAAGAACACGCTGTACCCAAAGCAGAAATTAATGCAGGCTTGACTGCTATCCAAGCCTCATACACAGGAGAGAGGAAAAAAAAGAAAACAAAAACTGTTTAATGCTGTTTATAAATTATACACTGGCTGATGAAAAATACATTTCTTTTTGGGGGGGTGTTGTTTTTCCTCCCTCCAGTCATCTCCCTCCCACCCCCCACTTCTCTCTGCCTCAAGAGCCTAAGCTGAGACCAGAAGAATATGGTTTTGCTTTTTTAGCTCCTGTTTTGGCTGGGATCCTAAACCCTGCTGCTGATTCACAGCCAGAGTATTTTTCCCTTTTACCTGATGAAATATACTCCCCCCTCCCCCCTGCCTAGATAGGGTAGGTTTTGTTTTTAGTTTATTTATAAATTTTTTTTTTTTGGTCTGGGTTTTTGTTCTTGAAGGTACCAGGCTCTGTGTGCAGTGATGCTGGGTCCCGCTGCAACACCACCCGCCTGGAAGCTGATAAATCTTCTGCACATCTGCCTGCCTTAATGCTGCTAAATATATGTGATCAGGGTCTTGGATCCTATATCTTAGAGGTTTTACATCAGGCAGGCAGGACAGAGACACTTCCGAAAGTTCATCGTATTTAAACAATGTTTCTGTTGTTTTTTTTTCTCCCCTTTCCTTCCCTCCCACCTCCGACCCTAGTGCAAAAAAGGGGGTTCATGACTCTCCCCGAAAAAAAGACACATGTCTGTCACTCCATATGGTGCCCTAACAAGGGTTGGGCAGCTCATTGCACTCACCCCTCCCATCCCCCTGCCCTGGTTTATTCTATAAATTTGTTTCCACATTATGTCCTATCCATTTACATGGCTTTTGTGTTTTTTAATACTGCTAATGTTTATCATTTGCCCAACAGGCTCGACAGATTTTGCTTCCTGTAGAGCATCGCGGCTTTAAAGCCCCCTCGTTGCTAAGTAGCAGCCTCCCTGTACTGTAATGGGCTGATTTGGTATTCCGTTCAGAGCTGTATCTTATTTTTGTATGCAAGACAAAGTGTTTTGATGGAGGACGATTGCAGCAGTGTCTGGAGGCTGTTTGGAGTTTTATGGGCTGTACAGTACACTGTGTGCTCTCCGAACAGAACACAGGCTGTTGAATTTTGGATTCGGTTTGTCATTTTTCCCCCCTTGGAGAGGAGGCTGTCAGATAGAACATTACTTTAAGGGTGGAGGAAAGAAAGTGGAAATTATGTTAATAACCTCTCTCTCTCTCTCTCTCTCTCTCTCTCTCTCTCTCTCTCTCTCTCTCTCTCTCTCTCTCTCTCAGTGATTTTTCAATCCCAAAATAGGGTAATTTCCTTTTTTCCTCTCTCTTTTCCCCTTCTCCTCACGTTCCTTCTCCATGATGGCATATGATTTTGTTGACTTGACTAATGAAGTTCGATTACGATAGGAATGTTGCTCCTAACTTAGATAGGTGAATGCTGTGACATTTGATTTCTTTATTCATCTATTTATTTACCTCCCTTGATTCAGGCTGCTTTACTGATTGCTGTTTTTATGCAGGTCTGGGAGGGGGTGATGGGTTGTGGTATGGAACAGTTCATGGGATGGATTAGGAGTCTTTAACTTCCCTTAATGTCCTGTATCATTGCTTTCCAAGGACTCCTTGGCCTGGACCTGACAAAAAGGAATACAATCATTTTCATCAGGCCACTATCTTACTCTGGCTCATCCTCCATGAGGCTGTTTGTCTGTGGCCAGAACCCTCTAATTGGCTAGATTGGTATCTATAGACATATGGGAGATAAGTATAGGAGGATAGGTACCATGCCATCCATGGATCTTTTATAGAGCAATTTTTGGGGGGACCCCCTTTGAGGTCCTCTCACTCTTGGCATACTGCCGATGGCATATCTCTGTTTTAGCTTCTTCCTTTTTTTCCCCACTCTTTTTCTGCCTCTCATTTCCTTTATTTCTCCATTTTTGCCCCTCACTTTCCTGCATTAGTCTTGGTGTTTTAGTGTATGCTTCTCTCTCCCTCTCCCTCTCCCTCTCCCTCTCCCTCTCCCTCTCCCTCTCCCTCTCCCTCTCTCCCTCTCTCCCTCTCCCTCTCTCCCTCTCTCCCTCTCTCCCTCTCTCCCCCCTTCTCCTGTCTTCTCCTCCCTCTGTCTCCTCCCCCTCTTTCTTTTTTTCCATGTCACAGTGTCTCTGTCTTAGTTTCATTCCATCTTCATCTTGCTGATTCTGTCCCCAAAATTTATTTTTCACACACACACACACACACACACACACACACACACACACACACACACACACACTCTCTCTCTCTCTCTCTCTCTCTCTCTCTTTCTCTCTGTCTCTCTCTTTTTCTGTCTCTCTCTCTCTCAGATGTATGGGGAGGGAGAGAGAGAGTGAGTTGAGTGTGTGTCTGGTGGACAGGAAGGAGGAGGGTGTCCTTCTTGGCTCTAGAGAAAGTTCTGAACCAAGGATCATCTTCTGTGAAGGGTTATCCTTGACTCTTAGGCCTTGAGGCCAGTGAACTTTTGTGGCCAGGGTTTCAGGGTCCACTGAGGGAGTTTACCCTGCCCAAGTCATTGTTTTCTGGGATGTATTTGGGACTTTTCTATAGCAGTTGAGCTGAAGGTGATGCCTTCCTGAAGGTAAGGTGCCTTCAGATTCCACAAGATTCTTCTTGGACCATGCTTGCTGCCTAAATTGCCATGTGTTTCTGGATATGCTCAGGATCAGAGGGCTGGGGCCTTTGTGTGTGAGGAGCTCTTGTTGGCACTGTACTGTGGGACATTTAAGTCAGGAGACAAGATACTGGAGAGTGAGAATGGGAGATTGGGCGTGGGAGTTCACCCCTTCTCAGCTGAGGTGCCATTTACTTTGTAAGATAATGGCATTCTCCAGCCTCAGGTCTGGATCCCACAAAGATCCAGGGAGATTGTTCATCTATCTCTTCTGAAAATAAATGGCACTCAGTACCTCTAAGTTTTATGATCTAAGCCCTTTCAGGAGGACAGTGATGCTTCTTTGTGTATACAAGGAGGGGATACTGTCAAAAGGGACTGGATGGTTGGGTTGGGCTGGATACTATTAATCATTTTTAAAAAGCACTTGTGAAGCATCTACTATGTGCCAAGCATGTGTTAGGCACTAGAGTTACAAATACATTAAATGAAACAATCCAGACTTGCAAAGAGCTTGTATTCTAGTGGGGGAGACATCAAGGACATACAGAATTATGTACAGAGAACAAATAGAAAGTAGTTAAATGCAAGATAGTTTGATGGTGAAGACACTAGGAAACAGGAAAGGCTTCATATGAGAGATGATTCTTGACCTGTGTCTTAAAGGAGAAGAAGGAGGTTGTGGATTTGACATGAAGGAGTGCCTTCCAGCCATGACTTAGGAGACAGTGAGTGCAGAGGCACAGAGGTGGGAGATGTAGCACCATGTATAAGGAACAGAGAGGCTCTAGTTCATTGATTACTTAGAGCAGCCTCATATTTTGTGCCAAGCCATAGATGCTTCATTTTAATCAGTCTGTTCTCCTCCTTCTGACTTTACTCCATGTCATTAGTCGATATATAGCTTGTTTGTACATAATTGTTTGCATGTTGTCTTCTCTATTAGATTGTAGCTTGACAAGGAACAGTGACTGTCATTCACTTTTTGTTGTATCCCTAACACTTAGAACAATGCTTGGCACATAGTAGGTGCTTATTAACTGATTGATTGATCTTAGCCTCTCCTCTGGATTTACCTAGGTCCATTGATATTGATCTCATAACCCAAGATTATAATTGTGAACCTTGCAGGGCAAGAAAGGGTCCTAGGACATGGAACATGTTGGTAAGGTGATATTGGAGGTAGGAGGGAGGCGTTGAAGATGATGGAGGCAGGGAATCAGAGGAAATGTATACACCAGGCTAAGGAATGGATGATCCTGAAGAGTTGACCATCTTGGGTTCGGCAGGATCAGATACCACTCTACTAAAGGAACGAGCATCCAGTGAAGCTGTAGGTTTCTATTCATTGTGCTAAAATTGTAAAAGAGGCTACTCTTGTGTTTCTGGAAATCAGAATCATCAATAAATCTTTTTGAGTACCCACTGTGTGCTGGGCAACACATGTCTGAATGAGACAAGAATTTCCATGAAATACTCAAAATATTTCCTTGCTGTAATGGCTCCACACAAGACCTTTTGGTTTTAAAAGCAAAACTGGCTTATCCTATCTGGTGACTTAGAATGACGATTGAGAAAGCCTGGCTTCACCTTTGGATTTCGTCTTTTGTTACTTCTCATTAATAGAGAGTTTGGAGCTCCATGTCACCTTCCCTGATGCTACCGTGCGTGTGTGCGTGTGCGTGTGTGTGTGTGTGTGTGTCTGTGTCTGTGTGTGTGTGTGTGTGTGTGTCCCAAGACTCCATTGAAGAATGTTCTCCTTTCGGAAGCAGGCCTCTGACCCCAGACAAGATTCAGAAACGGGAGCTTTGGAAGTTTCCGGTGGGTGTAGAGAATAAGCTAGTTTTGGAGGGATAGGAGTTTACATTTTTTTTGGTGGTAGTGGAGGGGGGGTTGTTTTAAATAATTTGAGTTTTATATGAATGGCTCTGAGTTCCTTTGCAGTACTATGCGTTTTCATAACTGTCTCATCCACTTTGGGTGAAGGAAGGAAGAGAAGGAAAAAATAACAGGCACAGCGTTCTGTGGGCCCAGGAAGAAAACAAGAGAATGGGGCAGAGAACAGGCTAAATTTAAAATTGTAATTGGCTGACTTCCACTGGCTTGCGGGTGTTTTAATGACTCATAATAACTTCATTTAAAACCAGCTGAGCAGAAAATAGATTGGAGAGGAGCCTCGGGCCATTATGGATTTGTTTTTTTTGACAAGCTCCGTTTTCAGCAGCCAGGAAGGCTCTCACAGAGGGCTTGGCTGTTTTCTCTCCCTCTCCGAGGGTTGGTGGTCTGCCCGAGAGAGATTGTATAGAAACCAGGGCTGGGTGGTGTGTTTTTTTTTTTAAACTGATTAAAAATAGATGCCTTGAGGTATTATTTTAGCATCAGTGGGTTTTTTTTTTTTTTTGCACTTTTGATGTGGTAAATGGAACATAAATAAAATTGTTTTTGAAATTACTGAATTAATTAGGTAGTAAAGCAGCTACAATGCATAAATCCCTTTTGCCACTTGGCTTTTTGTCCCCCGATCCATGTTTGTGGGGCATGAGCTTCCATCTTCCCTCTTTCTTTCTTTCTTTCTTTCTTTCTTTCTTTCTTTCTTTCTTTCTTTCTTTCTTTCTTTCTTTCTTTCTCTTCCTTTTTCTTCCTTCCTTCCTTTCTGTCTGTCTTTCTGTCTTCTCTCTTTCCCTCTCATCTCTTCTCTTTTTCTCTTCCACCTCTCCCTCTCCTCTCCTCTCCTCTCCTCTCTCCCTTCCTTCCTCCTCTTTTATTTCTCCCCTGATTTCTCTCCTTTTCTCCTCCTTACTTCTCTCCTTTTCCCTTCTCTCTCTCCTTTCTTCCCCTTCTCTCAACTCTTCTTGCCTCAGGCAAGGACCCTTCATTTGAATATCAAGATTCTTTTTATCTTCTGGGCTACAGCCAAATAGTTAGGTTTTGTTGTTATTTTTTAATCTGTAGGATTTTTACAGTACTGGTTAATGCTCTAGCTCTTGGAAAGTATGAGTTTTAGAAATTGCCAGAGAAGGATCTAACCTATATCTTGTTTTAAAAAGATGTTGCCCATCCTATGTGCTCAGAGCAATGCCAGACAAGCAGTTTCTTCCTTCTTCTTTTCTTTTTTAAGATAAGCAGATTAAGCCTTCACATCTTCTCCTGCCCAGACAAACATATCAATATCAGCCTTTGCTTGGAGGCAGGGGAATTGACTGAATTATAGTTGGTAAGGCCTTTCCCCTGTCTGTGCCTCAGTTTCCTCACTCTGTAAAATGAGAGCTTGACTGAAATGCTCTTTGGCACTAATGTTTGGTGTTTTAAGAATCTGAATTGTCATCCCTTGGCTTTAGAAGTCTATTGTCTGGATGAGAAGACCAAGAAGGGGGTTGGAATGAAATGCGGAGAAAGGGTCTACCTTTCCCTGCCCAATACCTAGTTCTGAATGTTAACTCTGTCCTGTTTAGAGGGATTGCCACACCCCAGAGGCCTGGGGGTGGTGAATTCTGTGCCCCTGATGATAACAGGGCAGTAATTGGCTGCTGCTTTGTGCCACCAGGAGCAGGTGTGAGGATTATTAGGCTTCCCCTGGCTCTGCCAAAGGAACATGTGCTTGGTTGTGGAGGCCACTGATACCTTTCCCTTATCTCCCTGGGGAACTGATGCATGATAGGACAGGCTGGGAGTGATGCTGAAGGATCTACTGTTGAGGAACTATTCTTACCCTCTTCTCCCATAATTTTCTGTACCATACTTTCAAGGAAAACCCTTGGACATACAACAGAAACAGTGGTAGAGTTGGAGTCAGAGGACCTGGATTAAAATTGTGACTCTGTTACTTAATTCATTTCATTTTAGGCAAGTCGCTTTACCCTAGACCCTCCTCTCCTTGTCTGTGAAATGATTGGATTAGACCAAGATCATTGATTTAAGTCTGGAAGGGATCTCGGAGGTCAGTCTTATCTGATTGCCTCATTTTACATAGGAGAAATTGAGGCCAAAAGGGCTGAAGCAACTTGCCCTAGGTTTTTGTTGTTATTCAGTTGTTTCTAACTCTTGGGTTTTCTTGGCAAGGATGCTACACTGGTTTGCCATTTCTTTCTCCAACTCATTCTATAGATGAGGACACTGAGTAAAGTGACTTGCCCAGGGTCACTTAGCTATTAAGTGTCTGAGGCTGGATTTAAACTCAGGAAGGTGAGTCTTCGTGACTGCAGACCCAGTGCTCCATTCACTGTGCCATGTAGCCTGCCCCCAGGATACACAGGTAGTAAATATACCCAGATGATGTCTGAATTTCTCTCCCACTCTAATATTTTATGTTTCTGTGGTCTCTTTGCTTGACCAAAAACATCTTGTGATGACTACTCTTGGTAGGCCAACTTAGGGAATTTTGCTCTTGGTATAGGATTCCCAGTGCTGTTATAAAGTGGTTATGGTGGGAGTATCTCGTCATGCCTACATCTTCCTAGAAATGTAGGGGACAGGGACTTCCTCAAACTGTTGGTGGGGAAGATGGGGTTGGTTTGCTGGCCGTGTGGCAGTGGGGGGGGGGGGGGGGCGGCGGAGCTTCCTGAACTACAGAACCAGCTCTGCCTGGGACAGCTGCACTGTGCTGAAGTAGACTTGATATAGACCTCTTTCCCTTTTCTTCCACATCATCATGACAAGTGTATCACTGAGAAGTGTTCCTCTAGGATGAGTCACTCATTTACCAGGTAGGCAACAAAGCAGGGAAGTTTGGGCTTCCTTGAAGCCTTAACTGATTTCTCTACTGGTAAAGTACAGAGGATAGGGTAGGAGAATGAAAGTTAGGAGGCCTTGGCTTGAATCCTCCTTTGTGTGATTGTCATCAGCCTCTCAAGAGTCTTTGTTTGCTCACCTGTAAAATGGGAGTGCAATTTTAATACTCCTTACACTAACTACCTCTCAGGGTTGTTGTATAAAAGGTATTTTGCAAACCCTAAAGCGCTGTATAAATGCGTGAGTTGTTTCATTACGTTGCTCTGTGTTGGGAGGAGCTATCAGTTTGTTAATAAATA
This sequence comes from Notamacropus eugenii, assembly GCF_028372415.1. NCBI lineage: Eukaryota > Metazoa > Chordata > Mammalia > Diprotodontia > Macropodidae > Notamacropus > Notamacropus eugenii. Next base: position 139,175,930 of record NC_092876.1, on the reverse strand, counting down.
CTGAATAATTACTGTGTATAAGATGCTGTGGAGGATACAGACAGACAGCACATACATTTATAGAGGGCTTTACCTCCTCACAACAGCCCTAAAAGGTTGTTACTCATGGTTGTACATTTATAACCTATATCTGATTGCTTGCTGTCTTTGGGAGGGGGAAGGAAAGGAAAGGAGGGAGAAAAATTTGGAGCTCAAAATCTTATAAAAATGAATGTTGAGAACTATCTTTCCATGTAATTGAAAAAAATAAAATACTATTAAAGGGAAAAATGTTATTATCCCCATTTTAAAGATGATGAAATTGAGATTGAGAGGTCAGATGACTTGCCCAGGGTAACAGTGTCTGAGGCAGGATTTGACCTTGAATCTTCCTGGCTTCAAGACCTGCCATGTAAGAGTTTCTTTCACGGAGTTTGTAGTCTAACTGCAGACATGAGACAAGAGGCAGAAAGTAAAATGAACAGCAGTCTATGTCTCACTACTTTAATGTGTCTGTGAGCTCAGTGATGTGGGTATTTGCTCCATCGATGCAAATTGCAACCTATCCATGTTTTCTCTTTTGGTGCATTTCTTGCTGATGACCTTTAACAGGTCTTTTCATTGGGTCATGCCAATGTGATAGAGCCGTCTTCCTGGACAGGAGTTCATAACCTGAGGCCTGTGAATTAAAAAAATAATCTTCATAGCTATGTTTCAACATAATTAATTTTTTCATTTTATTTTATTCATTAAAAAGCATGATTCTGAGAAGGTGTCCATAGGCTTCATTGGAGTGCCAGAGGGAGTTCATAACCTCTGCTTTCATGCTTCTTATGGAGACAGAGAATAGAGAAACAATTAGACTGTCCACATGTTATCCTTTTCTCTCATGGAGTATTAGCTCCCATTTTACAAGTGAACAAACACTCTTGAGAGGTTGACCAAAATCACACAGCTCATAAGCATTGCTCTAAGGCAGGATTCAAGCCTTTCCTTTCCTCCAAGCAAGGTATGAAACAAGCTGACTTCCTATTTGGAAAGAGTGAAATTGGAGGATCTGGGTTCAGGATCCTGCCTCTGTCCTTCCTATCTTTGTGACGTTGAGCAAATCATTTCACCTGCCTAAAGCTCAATTTCCTTACCTGTGAAACGAAAGGCTTGAACTAAGCAGCTTTTGTGAGGTCACTTCAGTTCTAGATGCTGGGGGTAGCTAGGTGGTGCAGTGGATAGAGCACCAGTGCAGGAGTCAGGAGGACCTGAGCTCAAATCTCACCTCAAACACTTGGCACTCACTAGCTGTGTGACCTTGGGCAAGTCACTTAACCTCAATTGCCTCATCCTGGGTCATCTCCAGTCATCCTGATGAATATCTGATCACTGGATCCAGATGACTCTGGAGGAGAAGTGAGGCTGGTGACCTACACAGCCCTCCCTCACTCAAAACAAAGTCAAGGGCAAGTCATGTCATTATTTCTCTGATGGCATGGTCTTCTTTGGCAATGAAGGACAAACACACACCTCAACAAGTTCTAGATGTGGGACTCTTTGATCCATTCTTTGTTGCCTTAGTGCTATCTGCTATGCCTCTTCTGGCATTAGGTCATTCAGTGGTTAGAAACATGATGCAGCCTACTGGATCTCATTAGGCTTCTCTTCATTGGCCTCTGGGCCACTTGAAACTGATTCCTTAGAGACCATACAGCATCAGGAGGAGGATATCTGTATTAAAAAGAGGATTTTGTTGTTGTTGAGGGTCAGGTTGGGGTGGTTGAGTAATGGTTCAGCTTTCCAAATTTTTCCATTCTACCTTGGGGTCATGTTAAGTGTCAAATTAGTGATACAGATAATAAATGCTACTTGAGGTCAGAGAGCTGGGTGGTAAGGAAAAACTTTACAGGGGGGATAAAATTTGAGTTGTACCTTGATGGATGGTTAGGATTTTGATGACTTATCCCCCTGTTCCTGACGTTGAGATATTGGGTCCCCCAGCCAGACATTGAATGGCTAATGAAGGCAGGTAGTCTTTCTTTCTTTTTGAAGGTCTTTATTGTATATCCTAGCATATGGTAGGCACTTAATGCATGCTTATTGAATTGAACTGATCAAGTACAGATAGATGTTCATGGCTAGGAACTGAATGGAAGGAGAGACAGGGCAGGATGGAATGCTCCTGGGAATGGATTTAGCTTTTTGGAAGCAGGAGTTGATAATTCCACTGAGCTAGAAACAGGTTAACTACCACAAGGAAGCCTTAACCATCTCAACTCTTTTCTCCTTGGGTTAGACGGAGCTTCCACAGCAGAGGCTTAGACACTCTAAAACCTAGTGGGACCATGAATGGCATCTAGAACACCCCTAGGATGAAGAGGGATTTCACAATGGGGTTCAATTCAGTTCAACTAAATAAACATTTATTAAGTGCTTACTGCATGCTGGGTACTGTGGTAAGTGCTGAGGATGCAAATAATAATAATAAAAAGACAGTCCCTGCCCTCAAGAGCTTACAATCCAGTGAGGGAGGACAATGTACAAAAGGAAGCTGGAAAGAGGGAAGGGGACTGGGGAATATACATGCAGGGGCATGATATTCCCAAACCAAGCAGAGGTGTGGAGTTAAAGTGGAGAGTTAACTGGAAAGTCTGGATCCCTAGAAAGGAAGGCTTTGGAAGGTGCTCAGTGTTTCACCTTCAAGCCCTCCAATCAGAGGGGAGAGGAGTCCAAGGTTGTTGAGATGTTGAGGATCCAAAGCTGAGTCACTCAGCATGATGAGAAGATTTCAGGTCTTTGAGAGCAGTGTAAGAAAATCTGAAACCCTCCATCCTGGGATTTTTGACAAAAGGCTCTTAAAGCCATGAGATGGTTTGGGAGATTGGTCTAGAGGGTGGTCTTCTACTCCAAGGACTTACTGTAATGAAGAAGCCTTCTGTCTGGGTTTCTCCTAGCATAATCCTTCCACTATACCCTATCCCAACTCCCCTTCCTTTCTCAACCCCCCCCCCCCTTCCCTTAGCTGCACTAATTAGAACTCTGCTTGCAAAGAAGGGGGGGGTGGGGAGGGAGTTCTAAACTTTTCATTAGATAGTTGGGATTAAGCAGTCTTCTGGGGGAGTTGGATTAAACCTTTGTAGTTATATCTCTGACTATTATAAACTAATTGAGCACAGTGAGTTCATTGGCGGCTGCGTTTTGTTGGAGTAATTATCGAAGGCCACAGTCGTTTTCAGTAACAAGGTAACTCAGGCTAAGGAAAGAATTCCCAGAAACTTTGATGTGCTTGAATTTCCCTTGAAGTCATTTTGGTTAACACGAAACCAGATCAGTAAAGTGTCTGGGATCCTGGCTTGGAATTGTCTTCTCCTTCCTGGAGACCAAGGCAGGGGTTGCTAAAAGGATCTGAATTCCACTTTGGGAAGAAAAGCAGAGCTATGTTCCTCGAAATGCAGGAAGAGGAGGAAGAGGGAGAGTAGATTCTGATTTGGGGGGGAGGGGAGGGCCACAGAGGAGACTCAGAAGGTGATATAGTCCTTGGTGACTTAGCACTGCTTGATCGTGCTGGGTTTTCAGTGTTTCCTTACCATCAAAGAGGCTAAAACCCTAAAGAGGAAATACCTCGAGATGCTGATAAATCACTAGGACATTATGTATACGTACAACATACATACCAGGGGACCACTATAAACAGGTGAGACATTCTTCCTACCTCTGTCCTCCATGCTTCCCTCCATTTGTCTTTGCTGCTTGGAGTATGGGCACCAGTAGAGGATGAATGAATGAGATGGTTCCTGGGAATCATTGTTTCCACTGACCTCTGAATATCCTGCAAACTATAAGAGCCTTTGTGACAAAACCTTAAAAATACCTCCTCTAATAGTGAACCCAGTCTGACCTTGACTTCTGGTAGGGTCAGGCCCTGGCATTGTTTTCACTCTGTTCTGCCTATGTTCTGAGTTTGGTGGATTTGCCAAGACCTTTGAGTGCTCTTTGGAAGTCCCACTGGGGTTAGGCAGAAGTGAACTTGTCCTCCACATGTCCCCCTCCTTGACTCTGGCACACAGCCCAGCTGCATTGACTCATACCCTGTGAAGGACAGCATGTAACTGTGCTTCCCGATATAGGCCATCAGGCCCCTGGAGTGACAGGAAGACACATTGTCATCCAGGGCACTTTGGTTGGCTTGCATGGCAGGACTGGTATGGCTTCATTTATCCCATCTCCTGCCTTGCTGGCCAGCACTGGGAGAGTTCATGGAGAATTTTTAAAAAGTATTGTTTTTTTATTTTCTTTTTTTTTTTTTTATTTTGTAATGTTTAACAATCACTGCCATACAATTGTGATTTTATCCCCCCACACCTACCCCCCACTCCCCCCCTCCCTCCCCACGACTGCATACAATTCTGTATAGATTCTACATATACTTTCCTATTGAGTATATTTTCACTATAGTCATGCTATGTAGTCAGACTAAGATAAATGAAAGAAATCGTATAACAAATCAGAACATGATACACAAACACATACACATACACAAACATGATCTGCTACAATATGTGAGTGACTTCCATATTTCTCTCTCTGAGTGTGGCAGGCATTTTGCCTTGAGATCCTCCATTGGGATTTTTTTTTTTTTTTTTTGGTAAGAAGTTCTTGTGTTATTACAAAAATCTAAGTCTACCAGAAAAAACTCTCACACACTGTGGTTGTTGCTGTGCATAAAGTTCTCCTGGTTCTGCTCCTTTCACTCAGCATCAGGTCATATAAGTCCTTCCAGGCCTCTCTGAAGTCTTCTTGTTCATCATTTCTTATGGCACAATAGTACTCCATTACATTCATATACCATAATTTATTCAGCCATTCCCCAATTGATGGACATCCCCTTGACTTCCAGTTTTTGGCAACTACATAGAGTGCTGCTATAAATATTTTTGTACATGTGGGACCCTTTCCCATTTTTATGATCTCTTGGGGATATAGTCCTAGTAGCGATATTGCTGGGTCAAAGGGTATGCACATTTTTGTAGCCCTTTGGGCAGTCTTTTTATTTTCTTAAGTCACCACAGCCTCTGTCCCCTTTCTCTCCCATTTTATTTCTTTGACCACTCCCCACGTGAGTCTGACCTTCTAGTTCTCTTGTGCCCTTATTTATACCTCCCCCCCCCCAATTTTAAAAGTTTATCACAGGGTTGGCTGAGTAGATGCAGGAATTCAGTGTTTGGTTAAATTGTGAAATTAGCTGGGGAAGTTAATGAGGCATTTCTTGTCTGCTGCCTTCTAAAGAGTAGGGAGTGAGTTTATGAAGGTGCTACAAGGACCTATATAAGGAAGGGAGAGAAGGAGGGAGGGAGAGAGGAAGGAAATAAGGAAAGGAATAAAGAAGAGAGGGAAGGAGTAGAGGAGGAAAAAAAGAGAGGGGTGAAAGTAGAAAAGGAGGTGGAAGGAAGGAAGGAGGAAAGGAAAAAAAGAGGAAAGGAGATAGAAGAAAGAATGGAGGAGAGAACAGGAAAAAGAGGTAGAAGGAAGGTGGGGGAAGGAAGAAAGGAAGGAAAGAAGAGAGAAAAAGGAATGGAGGAGAGAATTGAAATAGAGAAAAATGAAGGGGGTGAAAGAAAAGGAGGTAGAAGGAAGGTAGGAAGAAGGAAGGAAGGAAAAGAAAAGAGGGGAAAAGAGGGAAGAAGGAATAGCAGAAAGAGGATTGGAATGGAGGAAAAGGGAGAGATGAAAGTAGAAAAGGACATGGAAGGAGGGAGGGAAGGTAAAAAAAGTGAGAGAAGTAGAAGGAATAAATGATAGAGGGGAAAAAGGAAAATAACTAAAGGCTATTGGAAGAATTCATGTGGATGGATTTTCTAGTTTGGAACATAGTCAGAAATCTCTTAGTCTGGAAAGGATGGGTCTTAGATTGATCTAAGCCATTTTTAAAAGAGGAAGGCAGGTATGGTTCAGAGGGGTAAAAGAAAACACCAGCTCTGAAGTCTGAAGACCTGGGTTCAAATGCTACCTGTGATACTTACTACCTGTGTGCAAAACCCCAAATGAGATCGTTTGAGTCTGACCTGACTAAAACAACTCAACAACAAAAACCACTTACTTCCTTGGATGCCTTTCTTAATATTCTTGATCCTCAGTTTTCTCATTGATAAAATGTGGAGATTGGACTCAGTGGGCTCAGAGGACCCTCATAGTTCTCCATCTGTGATGCTATGATCTTTAGATATAGATGTAGTAGAAGGCAGGACTGTTTTATTTTTGTCTTTATATAGTACTAGCTAATGTTTATATGGTGCCATGCACTGTGCTAAGCATTTTAGAATGACTATCTCATTGGATCCTCACAATAACCTAGGGAAGTAGGTGCTATTATTATCCCCATTTTGCAGATGAGGCAACTGAGGCAAATAGGTTAAGTGCCTTGCCCAGGGTCACATCCATAATAACTGTCTGAGGCTAGATTTGAATTCAGGTCATCTTGACCTGTGGCCCAAGTGCACTTCTCCACCTAATTGTGTACCTGGCACAGAGTAGTCACTTAATAAATTCTTGTGAAATTGAATTGTTGAACTGAGTGCAATTAAATCGTATCATATGTTCAGAGATCACCTGGGAAGATTTCATCACCTTCCGCCATCACTATTGCAAATCTTAACTCACCTTTCACCGCGAGTCAGTTTTTCCAGAAAACCAACCTAAACTTCTCATGCTGCAGCCTGTGCCTTTTGATGGAGGACAGTGGATAGAGTGGGGACTGGTTATTTCTGCATTACCAATGCTTGAGCATTGTTCCTGGTTGTACTTGAGAATAGTCTCCTCTCTCATGCTGGCATGACGTACCTTCCCATCTGTCATACAGGCAGTAGACTAACAGATTTACATAGAGAGTTACGCTTTTAAGTTTGCAAAGCATTTTACATACACACCCTTTAACTGTCACAGCATCCAGGTAATCATCCAGGTATTATTGCCATTTCACAATAGATAGAGACATGGATGGGATAGAGAGCTGGCCTCAGAGAAAACTAGGGTTCAGGTGAGGCCTCTGACACATCCTGGTGTGATTTTCTCTAAGCTGTGCACCTAGTAAGTATCAGAGATGAGATTTGAACTCAGATTTCTGCCAACCTCCAAGTCCTTCTCTCTTTTCCATGACCCAATACTACCTCATAAAATAAATCCCTATATGCTTTGAGGTAGCTGGGTGGTACAGCAGATAAAAGTGCCAGGCCTGGAGTTAGGAAGCACTGAGTTCAGATCTGGCCTCAGATACTTACTGTCTGTGTGACCCTGGGCAAATCACTTAACCCTGTTTGCCTCAGTTTCCTCATCTATGAAATGAATTAGAGGAGGAAATGGCAAACCACTCCAGTATCTTTACTAGGAAAACCCCAGAAGGGATCACAAAGAGGTCAGACATGACTGAACAATAACAAAATATGTCCTGAAGAGTGGACGTTTCTATATATCAAACATACATGTCTTTATGTAAAGTTGCATTAAAAAGCAGCATTGATTTGAATTTTTGACCCACACCTACTCCTGTGTGCTCTGGGAGGCTGACTGTTCCTTGGATATTTGGGCAGGATTCACAATACAAAAGAAAGGACTGAACTCCCCCAGAAATCTGCTGGCCCTTCCACTCCCCCCATTCCTTTGAGGAAGGCCTGTTTGCAAATTGGAACCACCATTCTGAAAGGTTTCTATAGGAGAAGAGTTACCAACAGTGTATTTTCTATACACACCAAATTCTCAGGTCCTCTAATTATACCAAACAAACCTTTCTGTTTCCAAGCTGCAATTTGAATGTCATTTTAGTTGTCAGATATACTTTAATAACGCTGTAGCCATAATGTGAAGAAACAGTTCTCTGACAGACTGCATGCCTGGGGTAAGCTGGAAAAAAATAAAAAATGAAAGGTTTGAATTGGGGGGAGGGGTGCTGGAGAGCTGGGGAATGAGTGCTAGGAAGGGGTGTTCAGTCTGCTGGGTGATCTTTTTGTTTTGCAAGTGCAGAGTCTTAAGGTTTCTGAATTTTGAGTCTGAAAATGTCAGTGCTGTACTTGTAATATAACACCTCAATTATGGTGCAGGGGGTAAGAAAGCAAGACTCAGAAACCCCCGTAAGGTTCTTTAAGCCCCGCAGCCAGAGCCACAATTAAGGTTTCAGAAACACCAAAGGCAAAAGCCAATGAGTGTCATTTTTAACCAGTTAGAACATTTTACTACTTCCTAACATCAGAAGCGCTCAGTCCTCAATAAAGTGATTAAACTGAATGGGTGTTGGGGAGTATTATTAGGTGGAGAGGGGCTAAAAATAGAAATGCTCTTGTTTTCTGAAAACCCTGGCAGTCCCAGAGGGCCTGGAAGCCTTGAGGTGCCATTGAGCTGGGGGTGGGAGGGGAGGAGAGAGAGAAAAGGAGGAAGGGAAGGGGAGGTGGTACATGGAGCTGTCTATCAATTAGATTAGAGGATATTTTTATTGTAGATATAGTGTAGTGATCAGGCCCCTTCTTATTTCATCTTCCTTGAAAAGAAGTGCTCCCCTCCTCCTCTTACTACCCCCACCCTCCATCCCACATAGATACTCGCATACCTCGTGTCTTCCTTTTGAAATGAATTGGAAGTGGTTGGGAGTGCTGACTAGTGGGTCAGAGGGCTATTTATTTCACAGCGCCAGCCTGGGAAGACTTTCCTGCTGATGGGTAGGGATAGGCTTTAGCAGGGAAGACGCAGGCTTTATAGAAATGGTCACATAGGCAAAGCCTGGGTTTGTCTTGGTGCCGAGATGGTATAGTAGAAAAGAGAGTGATAGACTCCAAATTCCAAAAGATCGGAGTCCTGTCTCATATACTTAATAGCTGTGTGACCCTCTGTTTCCTTTTCTGTAGAACTGGAGCTACTATTAATAGCATCTATCCCAGGTTTGTTGTAAGATTCAAATAAAACAGTATGTGGAAACTACTTGGAAAATTTTAGAGCCCTATGTAAATGTGAACTATCACTTATTAATATGCTAATACCTTGAATAAAAGAGATGATTAGAGAGTCTAGAAAGGGTGTTGGATTGGAAATCAACAGGACCTGAGTTCAAATCCTGCCTCTACCACTAACTGGAACCTGCTCAAGTATTTGTTCTCATCCAGTCATTTTTTTTTAGTCATGTCTGACTCTTTGTTGACCGCACTTGGGATTTTCTCGACAGAGACATTGGAGTGGTTTGCCATTTCCTTCTCCAGGTCATTTTTAAGATGAGGAAACTAACAAACAGTGACTTGCCCAAGATCACACAACTAGTGAGTGAGGTCACATTTGAACTCAGGTCTTTCTGACCTGACCCTGTGGTCTATCCACTGTGGCATCTAACTGCCCAAGTCACTGGGCAAATAGCTTTCCCTCAGATACAGGAGTTGCCACAAGCTGACTTCAAAGGTCTCTTTTAATTCTAAGTCTATGACTATGATAGATCCCCTTCTCCCAAGTTCCCAGGAGGTCGAAGGATTTCAGTCTGAAAGGAGCTCTAGAGATTATTTTGTTCAAACCCTTCACTTAAAGATAGAGAAATGAAATCCTCACAAAGTGATGTGACTTGCTTAGGGTCACACAGCTAATAAGGTCACCTAGGTCAGCAGACGCCAAAGCTTTTCCTTCCCACCATGTTAGTAGATTACATATTGGCAAATACTCAGCCTTGGGTGCCATGATAGTTAATGATGATTTCTGGCTCATTGAAAGTCAAGGATGTCCCTTTTCCCTTTCCCCCTTATTTCTGTCTGTGAAATCTCTCTCAAAAATGAATCAATTCATTTTCCCCCCTTTTAAAATTGTACCTTGCTTTGACCAACGATTGTGCTATTCCAGCAGGTGAGTCATCGTTCTGAAGACTGGCTGTTACTATAGGGCACAAGTTCTATAGATAGATGACTTTTGAGCTAGATGAGTTATGAGCTCCAGGCCTCGAGACCCTGGAAGCTGATTTTATTCTTGCCTTTCTTTGTTTTCCCGTAGTGTATGGCACATAGAAGTCCCTTAATAAATGCTTGTTGACGTAGCTAAATTTGAGTAATCTTAACTTTACCAAAAGAAAATTGTAGTTCTTTTTGATGTTTACCTCTCTTTCCTAAAAATGAAATGATAAATATTTTTTAAAAAATCTATGGGGAAAAAAAGACCAAGATAAATACGTTGTTGTTGTGTTGTTTCAATCATGTTCTACTCTTTTTGACAGCATTTTGGGGTTTTCTTAGTAGAAATACTGAAATAGTTTGCCATTTCCTTCTCTAGCTCATGTTATAGATGGGAGAACTGAGGCAAACAAGGTGAAGTGACTTACCCAGGGTCACAAAGCTAGTAAAAATGTCCAAGGCCAGATTTGAACTCATGAAGATGAACTTTCCTGGTTTCCAGTCCAGTACTTTATCCACTGTGACATCTAGCTGGTTTCAGGTTAATTTGCGGTTTTACTATAATGGCCAGTTTGAATTTCAGTAGCATTTTTCCTCTATTGAAGCCCAACAGCTTTACATTTCTGAACCCATTTCCAGTTGATAGCCCCAGGAGAGAGGAAATATTTTTCTTTTCTCTCTCCTTTGTATCACAGAGGGGCCTAGACAGGTAATGTTGTCTGCTTAAAGTAACATAGTAGGTTCTCATAGATGGATAGAACACTGGGTTTGGAGCCAGCAAGACTCATTTTCATGAGTTCAAATCTGACCTCAGACACTTAGTTGCTGTGTGACCCTGGGCAAGTCACTTAACCCTGTTTGCTTCTGTTTCCTCATCTATAATATGAGCTAGAGAAGGAAATGGCAAACCACTCCTGTATCTTTTCTAAGAAAGCCCCAGAATCAGGTCGCGAAGAGTCAGATGCAACTGAAACACAACTGAACAATAAAAGATGTTGAGTAGTAGATCGGAACTGTCTATGAGAGTCGTCTGATCGCTGAGAGTGTTGCCTTAAGGCACTTGGACCCTGACTATACAATACTGTTCTTAAAATTCTTAATTTGCCTTCTTTGTGTTTTAATCTCCTGTGTGACCCAACTCCATCACAGTTGTGTGGCCTTCCTCCCAGCTCCACCTGCTATTCTACATGGAATGTATAGTTAGCAATTATGCTACAGGACAGGGTTCAACACACAACTCCCAAGCATTAACCCTAGTGCAGAATGACCAACCTCCAGCTTCAATGATAAGAATTCTAGTGCCCCACTTGGGCTAGCATTGATGCATGCTGGGCATGTCTTTGTCTGATGTTTCCATCAGCTGGAAAAACTAGATGGACTATAGATCCCTGTAAGAGAATTTCCTAAAGAAGCTTTTGGAACAAGAGATACTACCATTTGTTGGGATTAGGGAAAAAGAGCATAACTCTTCCTGAAAGCAAGAGAACAGAGCTATTGACGTCAGCCTGCTGCTGTCAGGAGGTATACAGTGGTTGTGTTATTGGTCACCAGCATTTGGAGCTATGCAGAGTTTTCTGGTCTTTGATTCAGCTGTGATCTCTTAGTGACATTTGGTTTACATTTGGTTTTTATTTTCTCTTAAGAAACAAAAAAATGGAAGAAAAATTAATCATAGAACCTCACAGCTATAAAAGACTCAAGGGTCATCTAGTTCAGCCTGTTAACCTCATAAGAAATTCTCTCTGTAGCTTTCCTTACCTTGTCTAAGAGATCTCTAGTGATGGGACCTCACTACCCTTTGGGACAACCTGTTCTAGTTTTGTTTAGCTCTGATTGATAGGAAGTTTCTTTTTCTTCCTGTGTGTCCGCAGTTCCCACCTGTTGTTTCTAGGTTTGCCCTCTGGGACCATGCAGAACAAATCTTTTTTTTTCACATGACATCCCTTCATATACTTGAGGCTGGCAGTCATGTCCATTCTAAATTTGTTCTTTTCCTGGCTCAACATCACTTTTTTCCTTGGAGAGGAGGTAAGAGCAGTGAGGCAAGGGGGGATCTAGGTAGTATTCGTCAAAGTCCTAAATCCGACTCTTGAGAATATACAAGATGTAAAAATATTGATTGGTGGGGAAGTAGGAAATGGAAGAGATTCCCATTCTGCATCAGTCATGAGAAAAATACCCTGGTGTCCAAGCCCTTTCCAAACCCATAATAAACTGGAGAAAGGCAGCCCCAAAGACATTATGGTTAGCTTGGGCTAGGATGGGGGACTGAGTGATTCCTAGTATTTTTGTGCATAGGAGCTACTTTTCTTTCTCCAATGCTTTGAGGTCACTGGGGTAGTAGTGTAGGTTGGGGAGAAGATCAAGGAGAAGGAAATAGGAGAAAGAGATGCTAACAGTAAATTTCCTGAATATGCAAGGGAGTAGGCATTGCTACTGATGAAATTTCACTGCCAACTGTGGTAAGGGGAAAGAGAGGCAGACACACACACACACACAGAGGGACTGACAGATAGAGACCTGCCAGTTAAGGCTCTGAGATTAATTCAGTTCAGCAAGCATTGTTCCTGCTTTTTGTAAGTGACTACAGTTATGAAAAAGACTTGGCTGCTTCCCTCCAGGAACTTATATTCTACTGAGTAGGTTAAGAGACTAAAGTAGATATTATTGTTATACAAATCAGTCAGTAAACGTTTAGGAATCACCTACTATATGTCAGACACTGTCCTAAGCATTGGGGATACAAAAAGAGACAAAAGACAGTCCCTGCCCTCAAGGAACTTACAATCTAATGTGGGAGGCAAACATGTGAACATATATATACATATATAAACAAGCTATATATATATACATATATATATATATAGGATAAATAGGAAATAAGTAAAAGATGGCAGATGCTAGAATTAAGATGGGGTGGGAAAGGCTTCCTGTAAAAGATGGGGTTTTGTAACATAACACAACACCATACAACATAATAGTTAATAAAAGTACGTAAGAGAGATTCCAGGCAAGAGCAGGTTATGAGAAATTGAAGAAAGTAGAGAGGTGGAACTGAGGAAATCAGAGAAGGCTCTATGGAAGAGATGGCATTTGAAGGAAGGGAAAAATTTCAGTGGGGTTGGGGGTGGAGAGGAGTCCATTCCAGGCAGAGTGGACATACACAAAGACCTGATCAAAGGGAAGGGCAGGAAGAGATATGAGCAGTTTGGTTTGTTTGGTATGAAAGGGAGTAATCGGTGACAAATCTAGAAAGGTAGGTTGAGCCAGATTGTAAGGTATTGAAGGCTAGGTTGAAGAATTTATATTTTATTCATCAGGCAGTGGGGTAACCCTGATGGTTCTTGGGCTGGGAAGGTGATACAGTCACAGGTGTGTGTTAGGAAGATTATTTTGACAACTGTGAAGGATGGATTTGGGAAGGTAGAGACTAGCAGCAGGGAGACTGGGCAGGAGGTTATAATTAGAATCTAGGCTTGACATGGATTAGCTTGGTCCATAGTCCAAGATCACCTGATAGATCTTTACTCACTGATTGGAGACTCCTGGTATAGGCAGAGCCTAGAAGACTAAATAGCATGATTAATTTCTCTTATTTTCTGTTTCAGTTTCTGCAGCTGGAAAAATTTAAGAATTTCTCCAAAGTTTAGGTTGAATGTCTTTGATTATCTTAATATCGAAAGCACTTTGAAAAAAGGGACAATGTAAATATGAAGAATTAGTGGAATTCACTAGGTCATTTGATAGCATTGGGATTCAGTGGGAATAAGAGGTCAGGAAGCCAAGGCTTTTAGGAAGATTAGATGTCCCACAACCCCCTCCACTATTTCCATCTTGTCTTTCACTGGAGAACCAACTGTCTTTCGGGACACAAGGTCATAGATTATAGTTACCTGCTAGGGACTTTGTTACACAATTTGGTAGTTTCACAGGATTATGGGTAGAAATGCCTATCAGTCCTCCCCCATTCAAATTTTGTGAGTCTAAGGAAAATGTCCTTTGCAGAAAGTAAGTCTTTTTATGTAAACCTATGTTCTTAAAATTTTCTCAATATTGATGGCATAAAATATCCTTACTCTGCCATGCTTAAATACCAAGGCCTTAGTCATTATCAGTTCAATTGGTTTTGGCTTTTGATCCTTTAAAGAGCCTAGAATTTCCACTGAATTTTACTTTCTATATGGAATAAGCTGTTTCCTCCTTTGATTGTGTCTCTTGGATGAGAATGATGGATCCAAATTCTATTTTTCTTAAGAAAAAAAGATTTATTACAAATTTAATATTAAGCATCTGTATAACTATATATAAAATATAATATATAGTGTATAATATATAATAGTAACACATCATAAGCATCACTATATAGTAAACATATTTTCAACTACATAATGTGCATTTTAAGCACATTAATTTCATAGCAGTATATTTACTCTTGTTCTGTAAGTCTACGTTCTTTATTTTCTCCTTCAAATAGTCAGTCAGTATGTGCTTTTTTTTTGCTTTCCATTATTTAATAAAAGGCTTTTCTCTTTTTATTCCTCATACTTGTCAGTCTTAGTTACAGTCTTCCAGCAATTCCCCTGTTCTTGAACATTTAGGTTACTGCTAGGTTTTTGCAATTCTAGGTAATGTTCCTTATAAAGATCTTTGATTATATATAGCTCTTTTCTGTTATTGCTTTCCAAGGACATTTTCCCCAGGTTTGCAGTTCCCCCAACAATGAATGACTAGACCCATTTCTCCGCAACCCTATCATTGAGTTTCTTTGCTTTTGATTATTTTTGCCAGTTTGATTGGTCTGAGTTGACACCTTAATATTGTTTTGATTTTCATTATTCATTACTGAAAGTGAGCGTTTTTCAAGTCATTACTAACAGTTTGTTTCCTCTTCAGAAAATTATGTGTTCCTACCTTTTGATTATCCATTATTGCCTAGGAATTGTTCAAATTCCAGCTTTCTCAGTCCTTGAATAAGATCAGGCCCTGGCTAGGCTTTCCTTGTTGCATTGGTGCATTTTCTTGTGTTTTTAAAAATCCCAGCTTCCTTCTCCATTTACTTCAAGAGTACCAAACAGCCTTTCCTTAGACTTTAAGCTCGAAGATCATGACAATCAATCTGGGTTTAGCTCCTTATTTTACTGATGATGAAACTGAGGCCTCAAGAGATAAAATAGTTTTCCTGGGTTATTCCTAGCAAGTGGATGACAGAGCTTGGATTCAAACTCAGCTCTTTTTCCTCATAAACTGATACTCTGCTATGTTGTGTTAGGTGCTTAAGAGCCTGTTTTAATCTTCTGAGGTCATTTCATTCATTCTCCTGCATGAAAGCCCTGCTTTCTATCCAGGCCAGTGGGATTTATGTTGCCTCAGAATATCTTTCTGGTCTTTTCTTCCCCCCCCCAAAGGAGAAAAAGAATGTTTAGATTTTCATTGCAGTCCTGTAATTTGTATTTTTGTAGTCATTTGAAATTTAATATCACCTTGTCTCCTCCTTCCACACTTCTTCTGCATAATTGCTACTGAATAAATGTTTATTGAATTTGTTAATTTGAAATGTGAATGAAATAAATGAAGTGAGAGAGAGAGAGTTGGGCTGATTTTGGTCAAGCATTAGTTAATCAAGCGAGTAGAGGGGAAGGGGTATAGATAATTGAAAAATCATTTGTTTGGCTTTGGAATATATCATATATGTTGCTTTTTTTCTTCTCCTAGCCATAGAGTTTACCTTCCTAATTGCATTTTGTTTGAAATTCTTTGCCCCAAGATGAGTTAGCATTTCCTGATCATTCACTGACTGGGCAACAGAGACTTGACAGCATGGGACTGAAAATTAGCTGTGAATAATTGTGACTTAATTGTGTCTCCAATGAAGAGTGGTCATTTTTCTCTCCCTAGTCAGTTTGTTGAATTCAGAGATATTCAGGGGAGGATTAATAGTATCCTGCCCTGCCTTAGACATTACTAAGTTGGGTCTTGAAAGGACGTTAGGGATTGTGTGAGGTAGCAGTAAAGATGTAATTCCACGTGCATGCATGTTTATATGTATGTTATATGTATATATTGTGTCTCCTGAAGGAATGTGAGCTCCTTAAGAGAAGAGACTTTCATATATCCTAGTGCCTAGAACAGTATCTGGCATAGCATAAGTCCTTAATAATTGCTTATTAATGTTGGTGTATATAAAGTCTTTATTGGATATGGAGTAATTAGGATTGTTTTCTACTTCTGGATTCTGTGGGAGAAGGAACAGGAGAAAGAAAGAAAGTCTAGAGCCAAACATGAAGAAAGAAATTTTTAAAAAGAAAGAAAAATTAAAAATGGAGAAAGAAATAGATGTAGCTTGGAAGGGTTTTAACTAGTGAAGTATATCAAAAGTTAAATTTGAGGAGGAGAAATTTGAGAGAAATTGAGGAAAATGTGAAGAAAAACTTTGAAATCTCCAGGCCTAGATTCTGGTTCACATTTTACTTCTGAGTAGAAGGAAAAATAGGATCATGGATGACTTAGAATAGTCAGAGACAAATAAGGATCAGAACTTGAAGGTGTAAACTCAAGAAGGAAGAGGAGCAGGTAATTGGCGAGGTGAAGGAAGGAAAGTAAGAAAAAAGGAATATTTAGAGAATGAAGCAAGTTGCTGAGTAGGTGGGTGACATTAGTGAAGCAGGAGTTTGGTCTGAGGCTGAAGAGAAAGATTGCCAATGTATGTGCTCCAAGTTAGGTACCAGAGAGAGTAGCTACAAAGAAAGAAGAAAATAAATGAGATACTGAGGAGACGAAATCCAAGAGAGGAGCCAGAAATAAAACCTATGGCCTCGATTGGTCATACACAAATGCCCAAACTCAACAAGAAATAGGGACTGGATCTCCTAGTGCTGGACATCTAACCATATAGCTTTCATTAGGACTTGGTAGGTTGAAGGAATTGGGCATGTTGAGCATGGAGAAGACTCAAGTGAGCGTGATACTTGTCCTCAAATACTTGAAGGACTCTTGTGTAGGAGAGGTTAGATTTGTCCTGTTTGGCAGGACCCGAAGCATTGATTGGAAGTTGGAAAGACCCCGGTTTAGGTTTGATGTTGAGGGGAAAAGGGAATCTTCCTAACCATTAGGATGGCTTATAAGTAAATGAGATGGGTTTCCCCTACTCCAAGTCGGTATTGTGCTATTTTTTGCTGGTATGTAATAGTGGGCATTCCTGTGGGTTGGATTTGATGACTCCTGAGGTCCTTTTTTCTCTCGGATTCTGGGATTCTGCCTTACAAATTAATCTTGACCCCATCCCACCTTCCTCAAAGTCTGTCTGAAGTGTTGTTAAAAACGAACACTAAGCACTTTCCTTCCTTCTCTCCAAGTGTGTGTATTAGTTCTGTACTGTTAGGGTGTACTTATTGTACTTAGACTGTGTGGGAGAATTTTAATTGTGTGGCTGTTGAGTTCTTTTATTGGTCATGTAGGTCTCGTGTGTTGACAGTGGAGGAGTAGTGGTGTTGAGTGTGTATGTTTGTGTCTGTAATGTACACATGCTCCAGCAGGCAGTTTTTCCCAACCTGTCTCTTGAGAGCTGAGGAGAGGGCTCCCCCTCCTCGTCCCCCCTATAGCAAAGAAGAAAGGAGTGTGCAGGAGGAGGGGATACCCTGCTGTCAGGCCGAGGGCGGCGATGACTCTGCAGAATCCCACCAAGTGGAAAAACTGAGCCCACCCTGCCAGGGCCAATGAGCCTGGCTCAGCGTGACCTTTATGAGGCAGGGACAAGGAAGCGGCTCTCATAAACACAGACGCCTCAGAGCCTCCTGTGAACCCATTCCAAGGCCCCCCTCTCCAATACAGCTGACATTCTGCCAGACATCAGGTCCTCAGCCTTTTTCCAGATTGACCGTGGGGGAACTGAGCTCCTAAGGAAAGTGTCTAGATGACCCACTGCAAGCCCCTGACAGCTCCCCTGTTCCCATTCCAGGTCTGGGACTTTCTCAGTAACTCCTGGCCCTCTGGACTTAACTGCTGTCCAGGGCAGAATCACAAATACTCTCTCCAGCAAATGCCTCCCTATTTAGCTATGCCTGCTACAATAAAGCACAGACTCAGAGTGATCCTTTCAGCCCTTTGTGTGATTTGTGAGTAAAGATTAACTTTGTACCATATACATAGGTATATGTCAGCTCACCTTTTGTCTTAACTGTACCTTCTTTATGCCCTCCTCCTAACTTTGCTCTTTTCCCCTTCTCTGTGGACATATATATTACAGAAAGAGACAGACGGACAGATAGACACAGAGGGAGAGAGAAGGTGGGAGGGAGACCAATAAAGCAAGCCTCTCCTTCTCCTCTCCTCCCCATCTGTGCTCTCCTTCTCTCCTCTCCTCCCTTCCTATCCTCTCTCCTCTCCTGTCCTCTCTCTTCTACTCTCTCTTTCCCTTTCCTCTCCTTCTCTCTCCTCCCCTCCTGTCCTCTCTCCTCTCCTGTAGCACATATCTACTTGAGTGAAAGAACACACAGTGCTGGCCTTTGAAATTGGCAGGCAGTGTACTGTTCTCTGTCTGATAAGAGGTACTGTAAATAAAACTGTACACCGTGGCCTGTTGTAAAATGCCCCGTGTCTGTACTCATTGTTCTGAGAGCTCATGCTTTTTTTGGTTCTGCTGTTTTGGTACACGCTGTACTTCCTTATGTAAGCAGGCATGCAGATCTCATCAGAACATTCAAGATGTTTATTTTAAAATCTCAAGGAATTAAAAACACACACGCACACACACACACACACACACACATACACACAACATAAACCAGCACTAGATGCTAGCAAAGGTCGGACTTTTCCCCTAGTGCTTTGGTGTTTTTTTTGGGCGGCTGACTTTATCCTCTTCTTTAGCTTTTGTCTGCCCCCAGGTGATTGTCAGGTACCCCTTTACCCTTGCTATGTCTCCCTATCACTTTGCCCCTCCCTCTTACTGAATAAGGAAGACAGCTAGAAAATGACTAACTGCAACTTCCTAGTTAGCAGAGACCTTAATGTTCTCATTTTAGAGATGAAATCATTGAAGCCCACCCAGGTAAACTGATTTGTTTGCACACTTGGTCTAGCTGGGGGAGGCTGGTTCTGCTTGGGTATGGGGGAGTGGACTGGGAAGGAGTGGGGAGGCCTTCCCATTGCTGTCACCAGCTCTGTTTCCAATGAATTTCAGTTTTTAATCATCATAATCCATTGCACTTATGTAGACATTTGTTTTTAGAAGGTTGTTTGCAGAACTGACACTTTAAAGTTTCCAGTGCTTTTAATTATATATATTATCTCATTTGTGTCTCTCAATAGTTCTGCAAGACAGGCACTATGGTGATATTATTTCCATTATATGGATGAAGGAACTGAGCATCAGAGAGGCTAAATGATTTCAGATCCTAGGATCATAGATTTAGAGCTTACTTGGATCTAGGTCTAACCCTCTCATTTTTATAATGAGGAAGACTGAGGCCCCAAGAAGTTAGGTGAATGGCTAGGGTCACACATTGATTGAGCATCAGAGTCAGAATTTGAATCCAGGTCTTTCTGACCTCAAATCCAACACTCTTACCTAACAGTCTCATTCTACCTCTTCCATTCTCTCAACTGAGATGTATAAGATTAATAGAATAGGGACAGGGTGTGAGTGAGAGGGCGTATTACAGCACCACACATCCATGAGATCAGATTTTAGAATCAGATCACTGTAGGGGGATGGGAAATACCTTCTAGAGATGATTTAGTTCAGCCTCCTTGTTTTATGGGAATGAAACTTCCGTGTTCTTATTCAGCTATGCAGTATCCTCCTTTGGTAGGGAGAAATGAAGAAATGTCTCTTTTTTTTTTTTTATCAGTGCAGACATTAAAATGCAGATTGGTGGTGATTGGCACAGGATCCTGCAGCCAGTTGGTGATGGAGCCAGAATGGTCCAGTGTCCTCACCTCTAGAGTCAGAGTTTCCAGGGTCACATGGAAAGGAACATTAAATGCTTGATGAGTGATTGTTAGCTATATTAGGGAAGGGCTGGGGAAGTGAACTAATGAGAGAACTTTACTTGATTCAGGGGAAAAGGAGATAGCCCCAGTTCCCAGTTTCCCCTCCCTTATCACACTTTAGAAACTGTCTTGGGTTCTAGCCAAGGACTGGGCCATTTTTTTAAAGGGCAGTGGAAGGTCCTGAACTGGAAGAATGAGAGGCTCTGACACCCCCTAGGGGCCAGTTGGGCAGTAGGTGTTGTTTCCCTTATCCCTGGTTCGTTGGCTGAATGAACCTTGTATATGTATTTGGGTCCTTCCTAAAGGAAGAAGGGGGTTGAGGAGCTCATGCCATATATACTTTGTTCCTATGCTTGTCTTCTCAGGTAACAACACCACTGCTCACCTTGGGGGAGGTATACAAAGGAGTTTGCTGGTGTACCTCACTTTGTACAACACCTAGATGGATTCATTGGATTATGGATTGTGGGATCACAGACCCAAAGTTGGAAGGGGTCTCAGAAGCTGCCTAGTACACAAAACTTGCCAAATGAATTGAATGTTAGTTATTTGAAAGATCTTTCAAGTATACAGAGGATTCTTGAGGTGAATTTTTTCTATAAAGAATACTTTGTAAGTAAGATAAATCCTACCCTTTGCTTGATATGAGGAAATTTCCATTTTTGGCTATATGATTTGCTTAAAGGAGAGTACCGACTGGCATATTTATTTCATATGGGTTAAGCATCATAGTTTCTTTTTTTTTGGTCCTTGTATAAGGAAATGGCAATATTTAACCTGGCAGAATATATCTTTCTTACACATGTATATGCATATATGTATATGTGTGTATAGAATATGTGTATAGTGTGGGGCATGACAACAGTCAGAGCTTTTATGGTAAGTTGGGATTAGGCTTGTTCTACTTGACCCCAGAAGGAAAACCTAGGAGCAATGAATGGAAGTTATGGACAGACAGATTTTAATTCAACATCAGGAAAATTTTATTTATAATTAAAGGAGTCCAACAGTACAATAGGCTGATTCAGGATGTTTCTCTTATTACTGTGGTGGTGGCGGCGGCAGCTAAGTTGTTGTTGATGAGGTCTTCAGGTGTGACTGATATTGTGGACTGATGGTATTCGTGCCTTGGGTAGGGATTAGACTAGAACACTTGCAAAGTGCCTTCTAACTCTGAGACTATAGGGTAGAATCTAGAGACTGAAAGAGACTTTCATAAATCTTGGCTACTCCATATTTAAACTGTTCTGGAAAGATAAATGTCTTTCCTTTCCTTTTCCTCAAAATCTGCAAAGGAAGAATCCTAGTCTGAGAATGCCTTGTGTACAACATGGGTGAGGTGTTGCTAGACAGTCGTTTCATCTTTATTTATTTATTTATTTTTTGGAGGGGCATTGATAATCTGTAGAGCATCCAGAAAAGGTCAGCCCGGACATAAAGCCTCAAGACTGCCATCTGAAGATCATTTGAAATACCAGGGAATATTTAATGAGTACCTCATGACTGTCTTCAAATATTTGAAGGGCTCTTATTTGGAAGAGGAAATTTAACTTGTTCCATTTGACCCTAGAAGGTAGATGGAGGAAGAAGAAGAAATTGCAGAATGTTCGATAACTAATAATCAGAGCTGTCTGGAAGTGTGTGCAGCGAGCTGCCTGATCATGGTCCTCTCCTGGGAGGTCTTCCAGCAAACATTGAGGTTCTCTCTGATTCATACCCAGCAGTTCTGCATAGCTCTCCAAAGAATAAGCATTTCTGCCCAGATACAGTGATAGTTTTCTTTCTCCTGATTTCCATTACGATGGTCTAGTAGGTACCTGCCCCATCATCTGATAGAGCTGGCCAGGTATTGCTAGTCTGACTGTGACATCCCCAGGCCCACTAGTTTATTATATTGGGATTGACAAGTGCTGGCAAGCGTGTTACCCAAGACAAATGGAAGTAACCTTTTCCACAGACAAAATTTAGTGCCTTGGTAGGGAGGAGATCTCTGAGAAGGAAAAAGAAATAGCTCTGGAGAAAAAGGTGCATCCAGCCCACTTGGAGAGAAAGAGGAGAGGTAGGATTTAGAAAGGGACAATAATGGAGAACTCCCTGACTCCACACTGCCCACATTCTTTGCCCATCCTACAAAGGGAAGGAAAGTGAAAGGAATAAACGTTTATTAATCTCCTGCACTGTATGAGGCATTTTACTAAAGCACTTTTACAAATATTACTTCCTATACTACACTGCCTAGGTTGGAACCTTCCTGTCATTTAGAGGCTTTGATATAAGTTCATCTTCCTATTCATTCAACCCCTCCCTGCCTGCTATGGCCACAGGAAAAATGGACCTCTTGTGGCCTGAGGGCTAAGGAAGGCAGGCCTGTGGTTGAAGTTATAGTTGGGGAATGATAGTTGGAGAGAGTTTCCCTCTGTCTCTCCCCAGAATTTTGCTTATGTCCCTTGGTGGGATGGGAAGGACATAGACATAGATAGCCATCCCTGAGCTATGTCCTTGGATCTCTGCCTGCCCCAGGGTGGGAGTATGAGAGCCCTGCCGGAGGGAGAGGGAGATTGGGGGGAGGCGGGAAGCTGCCTCCATGTCCATATGTACAATTCTGTTCAGCTGTCAGGACCTCCCTCCTTTCCTCCCTCCCTCCTTTCCCCATTGATGTTTTATAAATGTATTAGCAGCTGAATGATGTCACCGTAATGCATTTTGGGAATAGCCATGTGGTTTATACACACTTGAGTTGTTTTGAATGCAAACCTGACATCATACTGAAGGCAGCAGTGAACAACATATGCACAGTAAACAGGCAGAGACTGTCTTATTGATTAACAGATGAGACCTCTATTATCGATCAAAGCTTGGCGAGAAAATTTATCACTTTTAATTTCAGGGCTGCCAAATATTTCTGCCTCTGAGCCAGCCGTTAAGAAGACAATTTAAAGGCGAAATAGATCCTTTCTGAGAGGGGATGGAACTCCATCTCTGGCTTTTCAGCTCCTTTTGTTTCAGATCACCCCCTCTTGCTTTTTTGGTTGACTCTGGACTGGGAGAGAGGAAACCCTAACACCCGCCCCCCATACATACACACATACACACACGCACACACACAGGAGTGTACAAAGTGTGCAAAGCTCCTGCTGGAGTCTCCATTTCGGGGTGTGTGGGAAGAAGAAATGCAGAGACTCAGCAGATGGGGGGACCAGCTGAAATTTGTGACATCCATGATATGGCCAAGGGGTGAGGTTAGGGTCTCAGAAACGTTGAGTAGGCAGACAACACCTTCACACACCCATCCATATTTCTTGTCAGAATCAAGTTGGGGAGTGCAGTAGGGAGAACTTTCAAGTCAACTAAGTGCAATCAGGTGCAGGTTGAGCCAACAACCTCTCTGAGAGTATATCTATCCTTATCTATTTTTATCATCATCCAGCTTGTCTAGTACTGTACATCCTGGCCTTTCTTTCCTACCTTTCTCATTCTCCCTCTCCCTGTGGCATTTCAACCAGAAGCTTCTACAGGCTATGACAATGGATATTTTCTAAGAACTTACTGCCTTATCCTTGCCCCTCCACATCTCTGTAATGAATCCTGTAATGTTTTATCCTATCATTCAGTTTTAGGGTATGAGTTGTAGTGGATATTATTTCATCAGGTGGCCCACTCCTCAGCTTCTCTGCCACCCTCCTTCCCACCCTGCCATCTTTCTAAAGGGCATGGTGAGAACTAAAATCTACTCCATTCCCAATCTGTTGAAAGTCACTGACAACTAATGAAACTGGAGAGACCTTTTTTCTGTAGTGTAGCACTCATTTCATTCAACTTTTCTCAAAGGCCAGCCCTGAATTTTTTTCTGTGCTAAGCAGTCCCACTTATTGGGTCACTTTGGGATTTCTATTGTAAACTAATGAAAAATAGCCATGGCCTGGTTCTGTACATAAGCCTGAATGAGAACTGCTTTGGCATTTCCCATTCTGTGAAAAGTTTCTTGGCTTTTTTCTGTTGTTAATACAAGAGCTTTCCATGGCAAGCACTGAGTTCCTAGACTCAGAAGGGACTTTGATAATTAAAGATAACTATTGTTATCTTTATTGCCTCAATGCTGAAGCTTTGCATATAAGACTCTAGGAGGTCACTGGGTTCATCCCTCTGCCTCCAAGCAGAAGTGAACCTAAATCACCCCAGACATATCAGAATCTTCTTTATTTTTAAGGTTCAGAAAAGATGGCCAAGTTTTCTGGGTTGACCAACCCAATGTCTTAGCAGATCTTTTATACTTGTGAATCATTCCCTTATCTGACCTAAACCCCTCAGTTGTAGTTGAAGCTAGTTTCTATTCAGTTCAGTAAACATCTACTGTTATGGGTCCATTAGTATGGTAGCTGCTATGGGAGATGACATACCACTACCCTTGAGAGACTTATATTCAGTTATCTCCAATCTTATATCACTGTGGACCTCTCCTTTGCACTTACCATGTTCTGTCTTGTATTTTATTTGTTGCTGTATGTGTCTTTAACCTTTTGTCAGATTGTAAGCATCTTGAGGACAGAGACTGTTGTTTTTAATTCTGTATCCCAATGTCTGCCATTTTGCCTTGATGATAATAGGTCCTTAAATGGTATTTGCTGAATTAAATTTAATCTTGTCTCTCCTTCTCAGGTCTCTGTACTTTTATACATGCCATACTCCATGCCAAGAAATGGCTTCTGCCTTCCATCTTTCCTACAAGTTGACATCATTTTCCTACTTCAGTTTCTGGGTTAGGTACTGCCCTCTTCATGATACCTTCCTTGGTTCCCTTAACTAGGAGTATTTTTCTTTCTACGACTCTCTCTGAATACTCTGACTTCTTCTGTTCATTTAACAATTTTCTAACTTATAGTTATTTGTGTAGAGTTAATCTTACCTGTTAGAGTATAAGCTCGTTGAGGTAAAAGATTCTTATATTCTTTACAGACTTTAAACCACTCCATAAAAAGTTGTTGTTGTTCAATCTCTTCAGTAATATCCAACTCTTTGTGACCCTGTTTGGTTTTTTTCTTGGCAAAGATAATGGAGTAGTTTGCTATTTCCTTCTCCAGCTCATTTTACTGAGGAGGAAACTGAGGCAAACAGGGTTAAGTGACTTGCCCAGGGTCACACAGCTAGGAAGTGTCTGAGACCAGATTTGAACTCAGGAAGAGGAGTCTTCCTGACTTCAGGCTCAGCACTGTATCCATTGTGCCACCTAGCTGCCTGCATAAGTATTAGCTATTATTATTAGCATCATCTAGTGCTCTAGTGCCTTACCTATAGCAACTGCAGTTCAGCTAACATTGATTAAGCACTTGTTGTTTGCACAACCACGTGCTTAGGTGCTAGAGAGATTCAATGTAGTAGGGGAATGAGGTCTAGATACTTGTACTGTGAATGGTAACGCATGGGCCTAGAAAGGATATTAACTGAATTAGAGGGTTAGATAACAAAATACTTTGTGAGAACTAGGGGCTATTGCTGTTACTGACAGAGAAGTAGATAAAGCGCGAGTTCATGAAGCAGGTGGCATTTGGGTTGGGTTTTAGAGGATTGATGAAAATTTAGCAGATGAACAGATAGAGGAAGCTCATTCTAGCCATAGGGCATGGCATTGAACAAAGGTCCAGAGATGGGAAAATACAGGGAGTGCATGGGAGACACTGATCAGTTTGGTTTGAATAGACAATTGTTTGTTAAGCAGAGTATTGACTTAATTGGTTCTATGAGTCTGTTGGCCATGTGATTGACAGGAATGGGTGGAGACTGGAGGTGGACAGGCTTTGTTAGGAGGTTGTTGCAGTGGAGATGGCAGTGAAGGGTAACGTTAAAATAGTGGTAGTAGAGAAGGGAGGAGGCCAGAGTGAGAGATACTATGAAACTGAAATATACAGTACTTGATGGAGGAGAACATGGCAAACCACTCCAGCATCTTTGCAAGGAAACCCCTAAAAGGGTCATGAAGAGTTGGATACAACTGAAAAACAACCAAACAACAAGATTGAAATAAAATTCTTAAATGGCAAAATAGAAAATTTGGTTATGCTTTGTAAGACAGTTGGCCAACACGTATTTATTAAGCATTTAACCCTGTTGCCTCAAGGAGCTTACAGACCAGGCTTGTGGACTGGCTCATCAGAACATGCAGTAACTCTCACAATGCCTCATCTAGCCTGATCTTTAAGGCCTTTCAACAATTGCTGGCTCCCATCTTACCAAGAGCATTTTTACGTAGTTCTCTAGTGATACTAGTTTGCCTTAATCCCTGAACTCCAACCCCAGAGTCTCCTAGCTCTGATAGGTAAGCTTTCACCTTATCTTGCCATGCTCTAGGCCTTCATGGCCTTTCCCCTTCTAGAACCCCTTAGTATACTGTCTTTTATCATTAGAATGTAATCCCCTTTAGGACAGGTATGTTTTATATGCTTATATTTGCATTCTCAGTGCTTAGCATATAATAAGAACCTGTTAATGCCCTGTTGATGCATCAAGAACATTTAAGAGTTGAACTGTACGATTGACTAAGAGCCTAATAGGTGATCAAAGGGGAGCTAAAGGAGGATTTATGAAAGAGTTGAGATTGAATTGGGCTTTGAAAGGTGTCTGTGACTTAGATTGGCAGAGGTGACATTTGAGTTAGGGCAATACCAGGAGCCAAAACAAGCTAACAATAATGAACATGCTGTATAGGGGGAAAAGATGGGGAGTGAGTGAGAGGAGGAGAGTAGCCTCAGTGAGGAGAGTGAGGAGAGACAGCATACTGTGGTTGGGAAGACCATTAAAAAAGAAAGACCCATTAAGTCCAGATTCCTGATCCTGGCATTTAAGTACAGTCCATTTCGAACTGTGGTTCTAGCCTTATCTCACATCATTCACTCCTACCTGGTCTATGCTTCAATCAGACTGGCCTATTCCCCAGATATGCCCCATCTTCCTCAACGCCTTTATTTTTGCCCTGTGTCTAGAATTCCCCTTCATGTTTGTCTATTAAAATTATTCCTATTCTCCCACCCCAGCCAGAAGTAGTCTCTCTCCTATGAATGTCATTTTATTGGTAGATTGGTACCGTGTTTGGTTTGGGAACATACCTTCTCTTCACTCTTAGTTTGTACATTCCTTGAGGCAAAGTCTATATACTGAGTAAACTTTGAAAATTATATGTCACTGCATCTGAAAATTGCTTCTTCATTCCTATCATAGCCTATACCTTCACAGCCATAATGTGGCTGATCACAAAATGAGTACTTATGTACCATGAAGAATGTAATTTTGTGTCTTTAAAAACATGTTCATTTATATAGTTTCTTGTTATATGTTGAGACTGTCTAGTTTGCCAACCTTTTGTTCTGTCTTTGCCATGAGGGATGCCTTTGAATTTTCCCCTACACCTAGTAGATTTCTCTTCTCCTAGGCAGATAATAAAAGTTTTAGGAATTAATTATTTAGTAAGTTTGGGCAATTTACCTAACATCTCTGGGCCTCAGTTTCCTCATTTGTAAAATGAAGCTCAGTGGCTGGACTCATTGACATCTAAGGTCCCTTCCAGTATAAGAAATCTATAATTCTGTGACCCTATGTTTATTAAACTTAGAAAGGATAAGACCAAGGGGGGAACATGTTGGTGATCTTTGAGTATCTGAAAGCCTATTATACTATGGTGGAGAGATTGAAAATGTTCTTTTGTATGGGATCAGAAGTAAGGAAGAGTAGGCAGAAACTTCACAGAGAGATTTAGGTTTTGATGGGAAGAAAACCTTCTGAATAGCTAGAATTCTCCAAAAGTTGATTGGTCTGCCTCAGGACGTAGAGGAAGGCTGAATGACCACTTGTTGGGAGTCTTGTAGAAGGGATTCATATTCAACAGTGAGTTGAGCTAGGTGATTACTGACGTTCCTTCTGGTTCTAAAATCCCATGTTTCTCTAAGACCAGATCTGTCTTGAGTTGAGAAGCCTATTGATGAGTAAGATAAACTGAAACTGAGCAACTAGATTAACTAAACTAGACACTAGATTATGGAGAAACTTGAAAGTCAAATGGAAAAATTTGGACCTCATGCAGTAGGAAGCCAGCATAAGGTTCTTGAGCATGGAAGGGATGTGGAAAAAGCATTAAGGAGGAACATTCATCAGGCAACTCAGTGTCTAGCTAGGATCTTAAAGAAAAAGACACAGGCTGAAGACAGGGAGGCCTCCTAGGAGGCAGCTAGAGTAACTTAGATGTGAGAGGTGATAAGAGCCCAGGAACCAGTGTAGGAGTCATAGGCATAGAAAAGAAGGGAATGAATCTGGGAAACGTTTGCAGGAAGAAACACCAGGGTGTGACAGGTGACAAATAAGGTCACCTGTTACAGACTTAACCAAATAGCTCAGGGGACAATCAATGCTTTTTGCATTTATGTGATAACATTGTTGCCCGATGTTCTCCTGGCAGTAGTTCCTAGTTCCCCAGAAGTTACCATTTGAGGATATTTGGGTTGCAGGGAAGTGAACCTGAGCTGTTCCTCCTTGGTGTTCCCTGTCCCCATATACCCACTGAAGGACCTTGAAGCCCTGTTCCTTTTTTTTTTTTTTGGCTTCCCATCTGGGCAAGTGTCTGTTATTCTGGGTGAAAGGGTAAGATGCAGATAGGTCCCTGAATCCCTCCTAGAAAAAAAAAGAGGTCAGAGATATAGGCATCTTAGATCTAGGTAGACAGCCAGTCCATATTAAGACTGTGAAAACATTAGGGGCAGCCTGTCCCTGTGGTCTGTATTCATGCACTCATTCATTCTGTAAATAATTGTTAAATGCTTATTATGTTTCCTGAAAGATTTAGAACAATTTTAGATCTCTGACAATCTTTAGAAAGATTGCTGGAAGATTTTAGTAAGGCTTCGATGAGAACACACTCAGGTACAAAGGTACAGTGGTAACGACACAACTAAGTTATAAAATCTGGCTTTTTTTCTCCACTTTGCCACTGCCTGTGTGACTTTTTCAGCAAGTCGTTTCAGTTCGCTGGTCCTCAGTTTCCTCATCTACAAAATGAAGGATTTGGACTAAATGATCTTTGAAATGTTTTTCAGCCCTTACCTTCAAATGGTTAGATTATGGTGACGATGTTGATAATAATTAGCACTTACATGGTGCTTTAAAGTTTACAAAAACTTTTATAATATTATCTCATTTTATCCTCACAACAACCCTATGAGGCAGGTGCTATTTTTATCCCCATTTTACAAATGAGAAAACTAAGGCAGACAGGCCAGATCACTCAGTAAGTATATGAGTGAGGCTGAATTTGAATTCAGGTGTTTCTGACTTTGGGTCCAGAGCTTTACCTACTGTACTAGTAATTTAAAAACAAAACAAAACAGCTCTAATTCTTTGTGATAAAGATATGAGAATTAAAAATGGAACACCATGAGAATTTAAGAGAGAGGTTGGTTCCTTACTTCCTCCAGGATATAGGTACCTTACCTTTAGTAGGTGACTAAGGAGTCAGCAGATCCCTTCCCATTCTGTACTCCTCCTTCCTGACCCTAGCCCAGGGCACTGGAGTTCTCAGGCATATGTGACTATTGTTGTAATTCCCTTTCCTTTTCTTTGCAGCTGGTGCCAAAGCCTTTGTCTGCGATCAGTGTGGTGCCCAGTTCTCCAAGGAGGATGCACTGGAGACCCACAGGCAAACACACACAGGTGAGTTGACATCTCCATGTTTCCACAAGGATGGGACTGATTGATCTTAATGGCATTCAGTTGAACAAGTGTGGCGTCAGAGGGTTGGGGATGAGTGTCTTTTGTCTTCCCCTACTTGAGACCTTGCCTTTGCCTCAGTCTACTCATTGGCATCTTGGGAATATCCTTGACTAGCCTTTTTGACAACCATGCCAGGTCAGGCCCTATGCTCTGTCCAGCCTAGCATTCTGATTCTGACAGGGCTACCCAGAGACCTTCTCTGGAAGCACATGGGAGATATTTTACATGGCAAAGACTTCCGAACAGTAGAGATTAGAGGGATCGCTGATTCAGAGCTGGAAAAGATCCTGGAGGTCATCTAGTTCAGTCTCTTCACTTTACAGATGAGGACACTGAGTTTCAAAGTGGTTAAATGAGTTGCTTGTGGTCACAAAGATAAGAAATCACAGAGCCCTTAGAACTTGAACTCAGGTCCTCTCACTCTATATCCAGCATTCTGTCAGCTGCACTATATAAACTCACTATACCTACTTACCCTGTTAGGGAAAGTAAATCTGAATTTGTCTAAACCATTAAACCACCCTTAAGACTACACACAGTATTGTAGGGTAAGTCTTGGGAATGAATGAAATGGAGTAAGGCCTAAAATCGAACTTTCAAGAAGCATTTATAAGGCCTACTATGTGCTAGGCAGTGGAGATTAAATAGTCCTTATCCTATGTTGTAAGCAAGAGAGCTTTTGAATCAAAAGGAAGAAAATGGCCACTTGCCCTAATGTTACTCAGTTTTTTTGTCTAGTGCCTCCCACAGGCCTTATAGTCTAACATTTGGGAGAAAAGAGCTTTTGTAGCCAAGCTGCTTTTCCAGCGCAGGCACCACTTCTGTAGCAGAGGGAGCTGAGGCTGCATGAGAGGAAGAAGCTGATTGGTCAAGGTCATTAACACCAGGCATCCCTGCTGGGTCTCCAGGCAGCTGGGTCACTGTTTCCATCAGTACGCTGTACATGCAAGTGAGAAAAAACCCCATGCCCTTCCCATAGAGAAGCCAGCCTGCTGAACTGTGAGCCCCATTTATCCAAGTGGGTTTAATTTGGTTCATTCGAAAGCAAGTATGAAGCTCGAAGAGGGTGAGCTGTCTGTGATAGGATTGTGATATATTAGAAGGAGTAATAGACTTAAAAATGGGCACACCTGAGCTCAAATCCTGGGTTTGTCATCCATAGACTATATAACCTTAGACAAGTTATTTCACCTTTATTTCTTCATCTAGAAAATGGGGATAACAGTTGGGTTACTTATCTCACAGCGGTGTCTGCAAAGCGTTTTCTAATTATAAAATGCTATGTTGACATCAGCTCTTTTTCTGGCATTATTGTTTAAGACTTGGGGGAGGGAGGGTAGAAGAAGGACAGTTAGGCTATTTTGTGACTATGTAGCTATAGACTGAGGGGTATAGGTCTCAGTAATACCCATATTTTAGAGAATTTAAAGGGACTGCTCAGTGGCTCTGTGGATAGAATACCGGGCCCAAAGTCAGGAAGACCTGAGTTCAAATCCAGCCTCAGACACTTAGTGGCTGTGTGATCCTGTGCAAGTCATTTAAACCTGTTTGCCTCAGTTTCCTCATCTGTAAAAAGAGCTGGAGAAGGAAATGGCAAACCATTCCATTGTCTTTGCCAAGAAAATCCTAAATGGGGTCACAGAGAGTTGGGCATAACTGAAATCACTGAACAACAAAAGATTTACAAGGCTAGTAAAGCTGTTCTATGCTGACTTCAAATGGAAATAAGGCCACTAATCCATACGTAAAGATTTCCATGGATGGCATATTGACTTAGTTTTAAATTCTAATATTATTTGTTTTATTCCATTTTTATTTTGCTAAATAGATCATTTGCCAATTACAATTTAATCTGGATCATACCCATTTGGGATACAATCTATAGGCCATGTGTTTGATGCCTCTGGTCTTCCTGCTTTCAGGTTTTTCCTTCTCCAGTCTTCTTTAGAGTAGGGATTGTTTTCATTCTTTTTATTTGTGTCTGAGCACTTAGCACGGTGCCTAGAACATAGCAGGCACTCGATAACTATTTGTTGATTGATTTATTCCACTTATCTGCCAGAATCATCTTTGGGAGGCACAGGTCTGGCCCTGCCTAACACAAGTGAGCACTCGTTTTCAGGGTCCTCTTCAGATAAAATACAACCTTCTCAGACCAGCATTGTGGGCCCTCCGTAGTCTGACTCTTGCCTACTTTTCCAGCCTTATTGTGAATCCTGTTCTCCAGACAGACTAGAGTGCTAGCTAGCTTTTCTCAACATGCAAGGGTCTATCTGTGACCTTCGTATCTCTCCACAGGATGCTTCCCTGTGCCTAGGATGCGTACTCTCCATCTACCAGGACTGTTAGCTTCCTTTAAGACTTAGCTCAAGTTCTTTCTTTTTTCAGGAAACCTTCTTTGACCTCACTCCCCAACAATTGTCAGTGTTCTCTCTAGGCATATGCTGGAGCCAGCTGAACCAGCTCGAGAGCAGATTGTTAAATTTTCAGTGTGAGCATTTACACTTTGGAAGTCAGCATATGCTACAAATCAGGGCTTGATCTGTTGATTATCTAAACTTAAGAAAGTGGTGGAGAAAATGTTAATAAAACAGATTAAATTTAGAAGTATATAATGTATCATTCTCCCTGCCCTGAAGAGCTGGTTGTTAAATGTTTACCAGCATATCCTTGGTTCTCTCCTCAGGTTACTTTGTATCATATTTCTGTGTATGCATATATTTATATACATACATACACATATACATGCACATATCTACATATACATGTACATACATACATGCACACATACATATACATGTACAGAAGGAAGTATTCTCCTAGTAGACTGTAAAGTCCTTGAAGGTAAGCACCAAGCACAGTACCATGTATGTCATAGGTACTTAAATGAATACATGGTATGTTAAAACAGAGGCACTAAACTTGCAGCCAGCCAGGTGCTGGCAGAGCTCCTCAAGGCACAACTCTAATCAGATTGAAATATAGTTTGGAAATGTGTAACTAAATAAAAGGGGGCAGTTAGATGGCACAGTGGCTAGAGTGCCCAGCCTAGAGTCAGGAAGACCTGAATTAAAATCCAGTCTCAAACACTTACTAGCTGTTTAATTCTGTGTAACCCAGTGTGTAACACTGAACTCTGTTTGCCTCAGTTTCCACATCTGTAAAATGAGCTGGAGAAGAAAATGGCAAACCAGTCCATTGTCTTTGCCAAGAAAGTCCCAGATGTGGGGCCATGAAGAGTCAGACACAACTAGAAAATGACTGAACAACAACAAACAAATAAAAATACAGTGCAACGTAATTTGTTGTTTTCTAAATCAATATGTGTCCTGAGTTTGACACCTTGGTGTTGGAGCACCGGTATTGGGGTCTCCTCTGATTTCTAGTCTCAGCACTGCTGCTCATTAGTGTTACGGCTTTTGACAAATCATGTCACTAATTTGGATCTCAGTTTTATCAGACTGGGGGATTGGATTTGATGATCTCTTGGGTCCCCATGAGAACATTGGCTTCTCTGTGGTCTGTGGAATAACTAGCAAAGCCTACTGAAGTGGTTGTAGAGATGGCTGTCTAAAGGTCATTTTTTTGCATCCTTACCCTCAAGAAAAATTCTTTTCTGATAGTCCATCAGTCACACCTTTATAAAACACCTTCTATGTGCCATGTGTGTCCCATGTAACTAATAAATTCTTATCCCTTTTTAAGAGCTTCTTCTCCATGGGGGTTTTTTATTCCTTTGAACTGGGCAAATGCTGGGAGCCCTATGTGCTGCCAGATTAGGTAGGTTAGTAGCTAGGAGGGGAAATGGATAAAACACTGGGCCAGGAATCAGGAAGATCTGAGTTCAGATTTTACCTCAGATACTTCCTTTCTCTGCAGCCCAGCTGGGCAGATCATGTAACCACTGTTTGCCTCAGTTTTCCTTATCTGTAAAATAGGGACAATAATACTACCACCTACCTCATAGGGTTGTTGTGAGGATCAGGTGAGATAATATTTGTTTAAAAAATACTTAGTACAGTGCCTCGCATTTAATAAGTGTCATATTAGCTGTTACGATTATAGTTAGCAGACCTGCCAAGCGTCCGTGCCTGTGATGGGTCATTATAGTTGATTATATGCATTGTTGAGATTGAGACATGTCGCAGTGAAAAGCGTCTCCGGTTTTGGTGTAGCCAGGCTAGCAGAGTTCAGTCTCTCCCCTCCCTGCTCCACCCCGCACTTTCTCATGAATTGGCACCAGCTCTGGTGAGCCAGGTAAGTGTGAGCCAGGCCAGTCCCCAGGCTGCAGGCTGGCACTCTTGGCGGCTGTTTATTGTTGGGCTGCATTTGGGCTTTGTTGCTGCACTCGGCTTTTCTGTTTTGGTACAGCAAAGACTCTGAGGAGATAAACAGAGATCATTTTACACCTTTTCTATTATGACAAATACATATTGCAAAACAGTGCCGCTTCCCAAATGTTTGTGTTGCAGAGTGGCAAGGAATTAACAGCTATGCAGCTCCCTCAGAAGCATGTACTTCATTTACACATCAGAATTTTTTTTTGCACTGTTCAGTAAAATAAAACTGAGAAGAAAAAAAAAATCCTGCACACCCCTCCCTCCCCCACTCCCAGCACAATCTTTGTGTTCTATATCAGGAGTGTCTTAAATTAGTAAGTAGTTCTTTTCGTCCTGATAAACTGATAAATACCATTAATGGCTTAATTTATACTCTGAGCTTGAAATTTGACACATGGACACTGTCTTGGCTCAGGAAACATAACTGGTTGTGTGCCAGAGGTTTTAATGACCGATCAGTAATATAAATTGCTGCATCACTGAACAGAAATAGCTTCTCTGTGTCATTTGATCTGGAAACTTCTCTGGCCAGGCAGCAGTTAATAAATTTTAAAATAATTACCCCCTTTATTCAAAGTCAAACTAATTAGGAGTAGGTTTTACAAATCATAATGTTGTTCAAACCACTGTATGTTGCCATTTGGGACCCAGGCAAGAGAATCAGGCCCTTGGACAACAGAGCAGATCGGGTGGCATTAATTAGAGGGCAGGGGAGACACCCTGACAGTTGAGAGGGGAGGGAAGATAGTGCTCAGCCTGACCATGGGGAGGAAGGAGGGAATGGCTACATTTTCAAAGACCTCTGGAGTGGCCTGTAAGACCTCTTTGGCTATTATTTTTGGCTTAGAGAAACGTATAGAACAGACCATACAACTGTTGGTTTTGAGGTGGGTTCCCTAGATGAGGGGACAATCTTGGTATATGAAAGTAGGCTACTTTTAGTGTGCATGGCTTGCTTTTTTCCTGAAGATCTTTCCAGATAGGAGAGACAACCCCTACTCTACTACTTGGAAGCATCTAGGTGGAGTACTGGGTCTGGAGTCAGGAAGGCCTAGGTTCAAATTCAGTGTCAGATACTTACCAGCTGTGTGACTTTAGGCAAGTCACTTAATGTCTTCCTCAGTTTCCTCAACTATAAAATGAAAATAATAATAATGTCTATCTCCCAGGGTTGTTGTGAGGATCACATAAGATAATATTTGGATTATTGTTTTTTTAAATAAACCATTTAGTTGCAGTGCCTAGCACATAGAAAGCACTTGGTGTTTCCTTCTTTCTTGTCTTAATGCTTTCTTCCCTCCCTTCATTGTTCCTTTCTTTCCTCCTTATCCTGATCTATATGGGATAGATAGGATCTGAAGATGGCTTCTAGAGCAGGGTTCTTAACCTTTTCTGTCATGGACCCCTTTGGCACTCTAGGAAAACCTGTGGACCCTTTCTCAGAATAAGGTTTTTAATTTCGTAAAACAAAATACATAGGCTTACAAAGCAAAAGACTGATTACAAAGAAAAGTTGTCAAGATATTTTTTGAGGTATTACAGACTTGGGTCTAACCCAATGCTGGAGGATCTTGTCATTTGTGGAGAGAGGGGGAGGGAACGGATTAGTTAAAAGACATATTTGGTATGTGGACTGAGAAGAATGACAATATTAGTCCCACAGACCTGGGGTGAGAGAGTGAAGCCCAGGCTTCCCAGTGCTGCATTGAAGGATTGCGTCATTGTTAGAGACTTTCAGTGGAACCCATTCCCCCTACCAAGTTGGTGAGCAAACCCTAACCTCCCTCCACTCTCTGGGAGCTTAAGGAAATAAATCATGAGTGGAATGACCAGCTGCTACTTTTTTTTTCCCCAGTTGTTGGGGTGGCTGCAGCACGGGGTTCTCAAGGCAGAATCCCTGTGGAGACTGTGCCCTCTCACCAGGCAGACATTCTGAACATGCCTTCTAGTGGGTATGGGCCAAATAAAGCTCCAGGGGATAGGATAGAGGTGCCATGTACACTGTGGGAGGACCGAGACAGAATGAAGAAATGCAAAACAAAAAAACCAAGGCCCTCTGAATGTCACTGATGACCTTGAAAAAAAAATCTCTCAGAGCAGGGTTGGTTTATTTGTTTGAAAGCCCAGGGCCCAGAACATCTGAGGACACTCCAGAGAGAAGCTGTTCTCTTGCCAACCTCTGGAGCCAACCTGGGCTCAGGAGACAGAAAAGATGGGTGTTTTAGCAGGATTGGAGTTAATCAGGTTTGTGTCTACACTTTAAGCTTCAGGCATGGGCTTCTCGGTTAAGCATTAAGAGCGAACCCCGGTGAGCTGAGGAGTTGATAGTTTCCTGTCAGGGGTTCAGCTCACCTGCACTGCTGCTACCATGGACAGGAGACTGAGGTTTCTGCAGCAGCTTTCAGCCCAGGTTAAATCAAGGCAATCAGCATTTATTAAGCACTTACTATGTCCTAGGCATATACAGGAAGGGAAAACCAGGCTCTTTGCTATTCTCCCCCCACCCTACCCCACCCTAGCTGCTAATGCCTCTTCTCCACATTTGTATGAATTTGTAAATACTTTCAGTTTACTCATGTATATACCTGTCAGTTTTTCAAGGTAGAGACTATTTCGGTTTTTGTCTTAGTATCCCTAGTACGTGACTGACGCTATAGGCACTTAATGAATTGATGGATTGATGAGTATTTTAAAATCAGCGCTGGTATCCCGACAAATGTCATTTCTCTCAGTCTTGTGCTTGAAGCCCAGACTAAGGTAACCTGGAAGGATTTAAATCCAAGCATTATGTCATCTCTAGGACTAAAGGCTCTGTGGGTAGAGGTTGAGGTGAGGCTAATGGATGTCCAGGCTATTCAGAGATAGACTGTGGTCTTAAGAGTACCCAGATCAAATGATTTCTAGACCTGCCTTTGAATGATCCAGCCATCCCAGATATGATCAAGGTCTGCCCTAGTCCATAAGAGCATGCACATTGATGATAAATTAGAGGGCTAATCCAGATTAGGGTAGCCTAGGGGTTCACCTGCAAATGCAGATAGCCACTACACGCTCCAGCACAGTTAATATGCTAGCTTAGCCTCATGTCTCCTCTTCCTCCTTCTCCTTCCCCACCCATATCAAACAAATCAGCTTTTAGAGTCTTGTGGGGGAAAGAAGTTTATTATGTAACCAATGGGATCCTTCTTAGACTTGAGTTTCTTGGTTTGAGTCTCCATTTTGAAGACTGGGCCCAGAGAAAGTAATTGGCTAGTTCACATTCTATTAGGAAGCCATTAAAAGCTCTGGAATTAGAACCCTGGAGTTCTGTCTCTTGTATCAGAGATCTCTTACTAGGACCCAAATGGCTTCCTTCCTCTTCTCTAAAATGAGAGGACTTGGTTTAGAAAGAGGTAATATTTAAGTTTCCTCCTGGCTTACCATTCCATCTTTGTACCTCATCACAAAACCAGATTTTTTTTTTCAGTGATTGGAGAAGAGGCTGTTTTTGTTTCCAAATTCCAGTATTGTAGAGGGAGTCATTCAACTAAATTAAGGTTCTTATCTACTTTATATTGGATAGACCCTTGTCCAGAAATGGACAAGCATTATGATTTACTCTGTTCTGTAGCAGCAGACCAGAGGCCAAGGGCCACCCCTACTTCTCTCTCTTCCATCCTAATGGAGGCTGGAAGGATTCGAGGGGTGAACTGGGCATACTGATCTGGCCCCAGCTCATCCCCCACTCCCAGCACATGCACACCACAGTGGTGTATTCATTCTCCTCTGAAGGAGTGAAGTGTTAACAACGGTACCCACAGCCTTCCTACTGGCTGCCTGACGTGTTGGCCTTCTGCACACTTTAGACATGTTAATGATGTTTGAAAAAGGCCTCCGAAAAAGTCTTTGGATTTGAACTTCAGGATGGAAAAATGAAGTCCTTGTGCTTTTTTTCCCCTCCTTCCTTAGAGGGGTGGTGGAGGGAGTGGGGGTAATAGGAGAGGGGGGAGGAAGGAGGTACAGTTTTTCAGAAGAGGATCATCAGCTGCAGGACAGTGCTCGGTGCACCCAGAGGGCTGCCTGTAGGTCCTACTGCTCTCAGAAGCCTTGCAGAGGAGGATGAATTGGGCACTGAAGAGTGGTTGTAGGGTGTTCAGCTGAGCTGGCCTGGGTCCTACAGCAATAGGAAACTCAGCAACTGTTTTGGCTCATCTTCCCAGTGTTGGCTGCCTGGTGCCTGATTCTAGAGGGGGTAGGAGCAGGGATAAAGGAAATAACTTAACCTTCCTGAAATTGTACAAGAAAAGTAAAGTATCTTTGAGGGTCTGTCCAAGGGGTATAATGGAGTGGGAGAGTGGAGAAGGCTAGAAAAGAAGGGGTAGAAGGTAGACCAGTAGCCTAGAGAGATGAATTCTCTATAGGTTGGAGTGACCTGGCCATTTAAAACATAATAGCCTTTGACTTTTTATAAATATCAGAGGTGATTTGTCTAGGATTTCTCTTGATGTGCCAAGGAATTTAACATGAGAAAGCTTGAGATGGAGAAATGTTGCAAAACGTCATAGACTCTTGGGAAACAGAATCATGTGCTGATATTTGTACAGTCAATTCACCAGCATAGCTTTACTCCTGACCTAATTTCATGCTGTTACTATAAAGGCATGTTTGAAGCCTAATATAGAGTTTTATTTTCCTAGCACATGTTTTGCAGCTCTGTTGGGGCTGCTCGTTGAGGACTGGGGAGGGTCAGCCCAGCTGTTACCTGCCCTGCCTCTACTAGGAAACCCTGCTCCCCTGCACCCCTTCCCCCCTTGCCTTCCAAAGCTAAATTTCTAGGTTCCATACTTTTTAGTCTGATTTCAGAGATCCCAAGCCTCTCATTGTCCCCTTGTGGAGGGTGCTTGGGAGGGGATCTTAATTGGCTTGGAGGTAGGGAGGATTGGGAGAGAAAGGGGATTAAACTTCACAGTTGGCCTGCCTGTCAAAGAAACTCAGTAATGTTTGTTGTCACAGACTTATATGAGTGTAGAAGAAATTCGGAATGAATACCCAGATGCATCTAGGCAGTAAGGCTTAGTGAGAAGAATGCTGGGATGGAACTGAGGAAACCTAAGTTCTAGACCCTGCTCTGACTTGCCACTAACTTAGCCTTGTGACCTTGATCAGATCGTTAACTTCTTCAGACTATCTTTTCATTTGTACAATAAAAGGTGGCCTAAAATGAGCAATATTCTAAGGTCCCTTTGAGCTGTGACAGTGTTTGAGTCTAGTCTTGGCTTTGTCACTGCATAATCTGAGCAAGCACTGAACCATGCTGAGTCTCATTTTTCTCATCTGTAAGATAAGGGAGTTGAATTTGGTGATATCTGAGATCTCTTTTAAGTCTGAAGCAATGAATCTAGCATCAGCTCAACTACTCGTTCTTTTGGGCAAGTCATTTCACTTTTTTCTGCCTCAGTTTCCTATCTATAAAATGAGGGGTTTGGACTAACATCTCTGAAATTCCTTCTAGCACATTCATTCTTAGTTTCTAGGCAAAGCCTGGGTTTCTACTACTTTATTCATGATTTCTGTTTTTGGGGTATATGGTGTCCAGCCTTACCCCGCCCCGCCCCCCCCACTCTGTATCCAGATGGTTTAGGAGAAGAAAGTGAGGCTGGTGACCTTGCACAGCCCTCCCTCACTCAGATCAAAGTCAAGTACAAGTCATGTCATCGTCTTGATGGTGTGGTCTTCTTCGAGAACGAAGGACAGACACAACAACAATAACAACAAATTTATATTACTCTCACTTGGGGCTTTACTTCTACATAGAATTCCTAGGATAATTAGAATTCCTAGAATATGTAATATATAAAATAATTAGAATTCATAGAATACATAGAATAATTTTTCCCTGATTGATGGTCTATGTTCTCTCACATATTCAAAGCTTTATTTTCTCAAGACCATAGACTGAGTGGGTGGGTGGGAGGAACCTGCAGCCTCAAGGCCACATGTGGCCCTTTAGGTTCTCAAGTGTGGCCCTTTGACTCCAAACTTCACAGAACAAATCCCCTTAAGGAAAGGATTTGTTCTGTAAAACTTGGACTCAATATGGCCTTGAGGCCAAAGGCTCCCCAACCCTGCCCTTGACCATATCCTAACTCCTGTTTCTCAACAGAAGACTTTACCTTCTAGTTTTCTGACAAAATAGAAGCCATGTAACCATGAACTCCTTTTCCCCTACTTAAAAGTCATCTCTATAATTGCTTTGTCTTTCCTTCTTTCTTTTTATAGTCTTTAGGGGAGAGGACCCTTGATCTCCTCTCATCTCTCCTGGGAGCCTTCTCCCCTCAATTGTTTGTGCATCCCCATCTCATTTTACTCCCAACCCTGCTATCAGGTCTATATCTCTTCTTCCTTTCACAGCCAGACTTACAGAATCAGCTAATACTCGTTACTTCCATACCCTTGCCTCTCCCTCTCTTCCCATGGGTAGAATAGGTGGGCTTCTAACCCTCCCACTGCCCCTAGTTCTACAGTGTCATCAGAACTTTCTTAAGTGCTGAACCTTAGGTTATTTTCTCAATACTCTTCTTTTTTTTTTATTATTATTTTTTAATGTTTAACAATCACTGCCATACAATTGAGATTTTATCCCCCCCACACCTACCCCCCACTACCCCCCTCCCTCCCCACGACTGCATACAATTCTGTATAGGTTCTACATATACTTTCCTATTGAGTATATTTTCACTATAGTCATGCTATGTAGTCAGACTAAAATAAATGAAAGAAATCATATAACAAATCAAAACATGATACACAAACACATACACATACACAAACATGATCTGCTACATTTTGTGAATGACTTCCATATTTCTTTCTCTGAGTGTGGAAGGCATTTTGACTTGAGAACCACCTTTGGGATTTTTTTTTTTTTTATAAGAAGTTTTTGCGTTATTACAAAATTCCAAGTCTACCAGAAAAACCTCTCGCACACTGTGGTCGTTGCTGTGCACAAAGTTTTCCTGGTTCTGCTCCTTTCACTCAGCATCAGGTCATATAAGTCCTTCCAGGCCTCTCTGAAGTCTTCCTGTTCATCTACTCTTCTACCTTGACCTCTCTGTGGCTTTTAATGCTGTTTGCTACCCTCCATACTATTGCACTATTATCTTATTTGCCTCATTCTAGGGTCTCCCTTTTCCAAACTACTTTCCATACAGCTGTTGGATTAATAATGCCAAAATGCAGATCTGACTGCTTTGCCTTGGCGCAGTCTCTCTCTTGTATGCAATTCATTCACCTACAACCCTTAGGAGCCCTCTTGTTTAGTTATTTTCAGTTGTGCCTGACACTTGTATTTTGTTTTTGGTATTTTCTCTTTTTGGTGTTTTCTTGGTAAAGGTACTGGAGTGGTTTGACATTTTTTTCTCCAGTTCATTTTTACAGATGAGGACCCTGAGTCAAACAGTTAAGTGACTTGCCCAGGGTCACACAGCTAATAAGTATCTGAGGCCAAACTTGAACTCATATATACCTGACTCCTGGCCTGGTATTCTATCCTCTGTGTCAGCTGTCTACTCTAGGAGCCTTAGCTTTCTTCAAAGCTTGGCTTATATTACCTCCTATAGAAGTCTTTTCCAGACCCGCCCCCCCAGCTACTAGTGTCCCCTCATTACTTCATATTTACTTTGGGTCATCTCCAGTCATCCTGAGGAATATCTGGTCACTGGATCCAGATGGCTCAGGAGGAGAAAGTGAGGCTGGTGACCTGCACAGCCCTCTGTCACTCAAAACAAAGTCAAATGCAAGTCATGTCATCATTTCTCTGATGTCATGGTCTTCTTGGGCAATGAAGGACGAACACAACAACAACTGCATATTTTTTCAACATTCTTATGTTTGTACATATTGTTTTCCCTGATAGAATGTATTCTCCTTGAGGGCAGGGTCTCTTTCATGTCCATCTCTTTGCCTGGTTCACAGTAGGTTTTTAATAAGTGTTGTTGATTAATTGCCTGACCATGCTACAGCTTTACTGAAACATCTTCAGGTGCTCCCTATTGCCACTAAGATAAACTACAAACTCTTCAGCCTGGCATTGAACACCCTTCATAATCTGGTTCCAAACTACCTTTCCAGACTTAGTTCATTTTATTCCACTTTATATACTTTACATTCTAATCAAACCACCTTATTTACTGTTCCTGTCTTTCCTCCATCTCATGCCTGTCTTTCCTCCATCTCATTTCCCAACACTACCCCATCTCCTCTCCATTCTCCTAATCCCCATTCTCAGCTACTGCCCAGGCTCCTGGCTCTGCTGTCCCACCTCCCTTATTTTCTTAATCCCATTTGACAATTCCCACCCCATCTGTTTTCTCTTCCCTTCTTCCTGATCCCCAACTACCATCCTGACTCCCATTTTATCCTTTCTTTTCAGTTCCCCCATCCTCTCAGCTGGGATTTCCCAATCCCCAACTACTGGTTCATTTACCCTGCACCTCATTCTTTACCCCATCTTCTTCCTCATCCTCTCACTTTCCCTGCCTCTCCCCACCCCCTGACACCTACTATGGCTGCCCTTGATGACAAGAAAGGAGTTAACAAAAACCAATGTGTAACTGAAACTTGAAAAGCCATAAATCGCCTTGTTTTTTCTAGGATGTTGGTAGCATTTTGATTTAATAGTTGGACAAACACAAGGGCCTATTTTATTCAGAGTTTACAGGCCTCAAGGCTGTTATTCCTCCAAATTTAATAGCGTTGAAATTGCAGGGTTTGTTATAATTTGCCTATCGCTTTCTGCTCTGCCATTGATGTTTATTGTCAGCGGGGATGGAATCTCAATCCGACTCACTTAGATAACATGTCTGTTAAACATTTAGATAATTGTAACATCATTAACTTGTCACATTATTTTAGAGATTCAAAACAGTAACCGGGGTAAGTAGAGGTACCGGAAAGGGAAGGAAGAAAAATGTGTGTGCGTGTGTGCGCACACGCACGCACACACACACACACACACACACACACTTCTGTCCCTAGTTCAACAACTCAAAGAGAAGAGGCAGCTGATTTAATCCCTTCAACGTTTGGCATC
Source organism: Notamacropus eugenii (assembly GCF_028372415.1). Lineage (NCBI taxonomy): Eukaryota > Metazoa > Chordata > Mammalia > Diprotodontia > Macropodidae > Notamacropus > Notamacropus eugenii. The sequence continues at coordinate 139,132,914 of NC_092876.1, read as the reverse complement.
TCTCTTAGGGAGACATGGGCTGCTGAAGCATCCCCAGACCTTCCCAAGGCCAGAGGACGCCATGCTCCTCTGTAGCAGTAATGACAACTACCTGATGAAGACGACCCAGAGGAGACAGCCTCCTTGGGGTAAGAATAAGAAGCCAGGTCCAGCAGGGTGGGTTGCTAGTTCTATCTCTGCTGTTCACTCTTTGAGTGAAGGATGTATAGATGTAGATATAGATACATATTCCAGAGGTGTGTTATGTATAGATGTACACATTTTGCATTGATAAGGAAATCCTTCATATCCCCTGTTTCTTCTGTCTCCCAGATGATCATTTGAAAAGACCTTAAAGGATATCTTCTCTAAACTCTTCATGTTATAGATAAGGAAATTGAGGTCTGCGGGGGGGGGGGGGGGGGGGGGAGGGGGGTGAAGTCACTGAACCAAGGTCACAGAGGTGGCAGAACCAGATCTCCTCCAGAATGTTCAAGTTGGAAAGGACCCTAGAGATCATCTACTTCCCATATGACCCTACTCTAGGTCTGTCATTTAAATTTTTTGTTTTTGTTTGAAAGAAAAAGTTGCAGGACATTTTAAGATGAGGCTTGAGAAGATGCTGGATTTAGACCAGAAAGATCTGGGTTCAAATTCTGACTTACTACCTGGGTGGCCTTAAGTAAGTCATTTAACTTCTCTGGGCTTCCATTTCCTCATTTGTAAATTCATGAGATTAGGCTAAATTACATAGAAGAGTCCCTTCTATTGCTAAATCATTGGGCCTGTGATTTGAGGTAAAGGGGAGGGGAGAAAGGAGAGGAGAGAAGAGAAAGAGAAGTGTAAATTCTCACAAACACAGATGACTCAGTTTACAACCCTCAGAGTAATCAAATGTCCAATAAAGAGCTTACCAAATCAAGACCTGCCCTGGGGTTGTGATTTGACTTTGCACAGAGGTTGAAGAAATCTTTCTCTACCAAGGAGAGAGAAAGGGGAAATGGTCAGCAAGGCAGATTTTAATTAGACAGATATGGAGGGCCATAAGACTCCAGGCTAGGGAAGGACTTAGGAACCTCTCTTGAGGCAGAGGGAGTTTGGGGAAGAGTGGGTGATCCTAAACATCATCATTTCTCACAATAATGACCCTTCCCACCCCATTCTGCCCAAGTCTTGCCTGTCTTTCTGGGGAATAAATTTACTAATTTGTTCACCAAGCTTTTAGCAACCAACCTTTACTATATATGAGGACCTTTGTAAATTGCTGAGTATCCAGAGACAAAACTGATGCAATTCTTGGTTGCTTCTTTATCACCCTCATAACATGTCTCTTTTTTGTTCTCTCCTTTCCCCTCACCAAGGAACACCTCTTTTGCAATGTCCCTCTAATGGGTCTACTCCACACTTCATTTCATCTCCTCAGCTGCCAAAGTAATTTTTCTGAAGAGCAGGTTTTACCATATCATCCCTCTTTCCATTAAAGACCAGTGGCTCTGAGTCTGCGACCTCTGGGATTAAAAATAAACTACTCTGGCATTTGAAGTTCTTTGTAACCTGGCCCCTTCCTAATATCTCCATCTTCTTTGGATTACCTCCTCTCCATGGCCCCTGCAACTCAGCCACTCTGGCCTTCCTGCCCACCCTGGTATGCAACACTCCATTGCCTCTCTCTGCTTTTACACAGGCTGTCCCCCCATGCTTCAGCTGCTCTCCTTCACCCCCACTGAGGTTTGCTGGGCTTGTTTCAAAACTCAGCTCAGACCCCATCTTCTGCAGGGTTTTTAGCCCAGTTTCCCTGCATGCTAGTTTGTCTTTCCTTGAGTATTACCTTCAGTCTCTCTCTCTGTCTCTGTCTCTGTTTCTGTCTCTCTCTCTCTCCCCCTCTCCCCCTCTCCCTCTTCCTGTCCCTCTCCCCCCTGCCTATTTCTGTCTCTCTGTCTTTCTCTGTTTCTCTGTCTCTTTCTTGCTTCTCCCCCTGTCTCTTTTTGTGTCTTTTTCTGTCTCTCTCCCTCTTTTTCTCTCTCTCCCTTCTCTTCCCCTCTCTGTCTCTTTCTCTCTGTGTCTCTCTCTTCCCCCTATCTCATTCTATCTCTGTTTTTTTCTGTCTCTTTGTCTCTCCCTTCCCCTCTCTGTCTGTCTCTCCCCTCTGTCTTTCTCTGTGTGTGCATCTGTGTGTGTGTGTATATACACACATATACATACATATACACATATATGTATGTATATGTGTGTATAGATTGATTACATCCAAGATAAACATATACCTACGTACATACATATCATACAGATATCTGTCTACATCTCTATGTTTATCTTGCATGTAATCAGCCATTCACATTTTGTCTCCCTTATTAAGGAGGTGAAATCCTTGAGGGCAGGGATTGTTTTTTGCCTTTTCTTTCTATCCCTAGTGCTTGACACAGAGTAAACACTTAAGAAATGCTTTTTGATTAATAAATTTAATATAAGTGCTTATATTCTACAATAACAGGGTGTTCTATTACTCGTCTCTACCAAATAGTACAACACGTGCACAGACAGGAAGATAGATAGCAATTTGAGGAGAGAATGAACAGGAACAGTTGAGGGGATCAGAGAATGCTTCAGTGGGGTTAAGTTGGTTAAGTTGAGCCTTAAAGGAAGCAAAGTATTTTTAGGGACAAAGAAGAAGCAGGAAATTCGTTCCAGAGATGGGGTCCCTGGCTTGGCTGTGATAGTTAATATCTGTAAGGCTTTGGACAAGTTACTTAACCTTCTAGACCTCAGGTTTCTTATTTGTAAAATGAGGAGGTGGACTTTTAAGTGGCTTCTCATTCTGAATCTGTGACACATCTTACCTTACCATGTACCTGGCACTCCTGAGCCATGCTCCAGCCAGATTCCTTTTCACCCCAGTTCTTTCTCTTTGCTTTACTTAAGACTCAGTAGTGAATGAAAGGCCTGATTTTTCCCCATCTCCATTCAAGGGCTGCTCTATAGGTTCAGTGCACATGTAGCCCTGTGGCCCAGGGGAATAGAAATCATGAATAATTGTGAAATCATGGGATTAACATTTCCTGGACTGTACTGTCAATAATGCATATTCGGGGTAGGGGGTCACAACAATAAACGGTGTAAATGTTTTATAGACTGTAGGCTAAATAATGTATATATTTAGAAAAGCAGCTTAAATCTTTCATAATAGCAGTTCAGATCCCCAGCTTAGAGTCTAAGCTGTGTTGTTGAGACCCACAGAGGGGTCCTGAGCTCTACAGATGGGAGAAGGAGTAGTTGGAGGTACTTGGGGGATGCCTTGTAGACTGAATGAGTGTCTGAAGATGAATGTGGAAGGAGGAACAGTTAAATTCCCTTTATCTAAAACTCAAACAACTGGAAAATTCTGAAAGCATTTCCTCCTGTTTTGGCACATTCTAGGTTCTTATAAGAAAAGAGACAAATTATAAGTAAACAAGCTGACATCGGGGATTTGTTTTAAAAAGCAACTTACAGGAGATGCTATAAGCCAGCATTGATTCAGCACAGTCTCCTATTATCTTCTACACTCATAGGAATAGATCATTCATTCATTCACTTGTGAATGAAAAAGAATTGATTAAGTGCTTTCTATGTGCCAGATGGCTAGGTGGTGCAGTGGTTGGAGCAGGGGGCCTGGAGTCAGGAAGACCTGAGTTCAAATCTGACCTCAGACACTTTCCAGCTCTGTGATCCTGGGGAAGTCACTTCACCTTGTTTGCCTCCATTTCCTCATCTGTTAAATGAGCTGGAGAAGGAAATGGTGAGCCATTCCACTATGTTTGCTAAGAAAATCCTAAATAAGGTCACAAAGAGTTGGACGTGCCTAAAATGACTGGACAACAACAGCAGATGTGCTAAGTTCTGGGGTTACAAATACATCTGTTCCTGCCCTCAAATAACTTACATTTAGCACATGAAGGAGAGCTAGAAGGGGTGGGAAGGAAGACCTACATGGTTTGGAACTGCCCTGTAAGAGAAATGAAGCCCTACTTCTGGCTAAGATAAGATGAGAGCCCACAATCCCAGAAACATGAGAATTGATTCCCCTGAAATTCTACAAAATGATGGACATCTGCTCATTATGCTTCTAATAGTGCATTTTATCATATTTTTGATTGTTTGAAAACTGCTATTTCACGAATGGAAATCTGTAGGAGCTTTCAGCCAGTCAGGATAATTAACCCCAAAACCCCATTTCCTAGTGAAAGAGCATTCCCATGGATTTCCATTCCTTTTCTTTCCCCATCAGTTTGACACTTGGAGTATTCTCACTTCAGGCCTGTACTTCTCTTTTGTAGACCTTAGAGGTAGAGGTCTTCTGCCTCCTGGGTCACTGTGACCCCTTTTGGCTTGGTGGTTAGCCCCAGAAGAAAGCAAGGTGCAAAGGTGCCATACCTGCCACTCAGTTCCAGAGCAAGGCAAGAAAAGAGGGTGGGGACCAGTTGCCCTCATTCATGTTGATCACTCATGGAGAAGAAATAGATGTAAATTCCCAGGGGGTGAAATGAGTCTGATATCAAGGAGAATTTGCAGACTCTTAGATTCTGGAGACACTAATAGCAGCAGTTAACGGGTTGGTTATGGAACGGGCTTCTTCAGATATCTTTAAGAGCTTGGTCAACCTTCACCAAGACTCAAAGAGAACCAGTTTTCCTCAGAGTCAGGGAGATGGCTCTGAGGAACCACGCCAGCTCAGTGGAGTGCGTTCCTCACGGTAGAGATTGTTCTTTGGAGGGAGGTTGGAATATATGACCACTGAGGTCTTTTCTAGCTCTGGAATTCAGTCATGGTTGTTCCATCTCAGTTTACCTTCATACAAGTATGACTATTATACTTGTTTAGCATGTGCATGGATACTTCCACCCCTGGCTATTATCTCCCAGGGATTCTTAAACATGCAGTCCAGGAATTAGTTAAAAAATATTTTAATACCTATATTTCAGTGTACTTGGTTTCCTTCATAATCCCATATATTTTATTGTAGGCGTTTAAAAAAATTATTGTCAGAAGGGAGGTATCTATGTCTATGCCACAGAAAAAGTTAAGAACCCCAGGTCTAAAGACTTTATGAACAAAACCAGTTTGAGACTCACCCCATTATCACTTAACTAGGGATTCTGTCAACAAGATAAACAGGGCCAACTGGGGAGAAGCAGGCAGCTCTTTACTAGGATTCTGCCAGGTGGGCTTCTGTTTGAGGAGAAGGGACTCCCAGCCCCTACATTCATTCACTCCCCTCAAATGCTTCATGCCTCCCCATCAGCCACCTTCTTGAATAGTATTTGGGCAAATAATATCAGAGAAGGTGCACTGGATTAATTTGGACAATCAGGGCCCTCCCTGGGATCCGTAGGTTGGAGATGAGTATGTAAAGTGTCCCAATTGAGATTTAAAGTTAATGAATGGAGGAAGCATCCACCTGGCCTAAGTTGTAACTTGCAGAACCAAGAAAGACTTTGTGGTAAAGGTGAGTCGAGGAGGAAGTGAGGAAGAGATTTGGGTGATTGCTGTTGCTTCTGTGTCAAGAGCAGAAGAAGTTACATGGAGCATCAAGTCTATAGGTTTGGGTCAGACCTGATATACTTCTTTCCCTGCCCCCCCTCCCCCACACGCGAAGATCCATTTCAGATTGGAAATGACTTTGTCTCGCAGTGCCCGTTGTCAGATAGGATGCATGTTCCCCCCAACCAAACAAATATAAAATGCTTCCAGCCTCTGCCGCCAATTTTCTATTACTGTTTCACAGGACTCCAGAGAGTTTTAAGATAGCAATTTGATTAAGCTTATGGGGAAGATCCCATCAGATAGCATTCTTTTTCTGGAGATAGAGATAATGTGCCCAAGTATTAAGTATGTTTTAAAGGTAATTATCTTTTCCATATTCATTTTAGTTACAGGAATTGAAAAGGGAAACTTTGCATCAGAACTGGGCCCACTGGGCCCAGAGGGCCAGGTTAACGCTGGCTCCATTCCCCTGGGGGAGAAAACGGGGATTGTTCTGAGGGAGCAGGTGGCAAGTGCTTTTGAGTTTGAAGTGATTGGAGAAGTGCTGGGGAAGATGAGGCCATATGGTTTTTCTTCCATTTCTTCTCCATCTGATCACATGGATGGATGAAGCCTCTAGGTCTCCCCTTCCAGGGCAGTGCCCACCTCCCGGCCTTCAGCTCCTGCAGCCTTTCTGGTGGACTGACTGTCCCACAGTGGGGGCCGCATGGGTCTTTGTCCAGTAGAGCTGCAGATTCAGGGAGCCTGGAATCCTTTTCAGACTCCATTCTGAGCTCTCTTCACTCTGCATTCTATCGTTTGGTGATCTCATGAGTTCCCATGGGTTTAATTGTTAACTCTGGGTAGAAAAGTCCCAGATCTGTGTATCTAGCCATAGTCTTTCCTGAGCTCTAACCCCAAGTCAGCAGCTGCCTGTTGAACATTTCAAGCCAGATAACCTATAGATATAGGAAACTCATTATGTCCAAAACAGAACTCATTACCTTTGCCCCCAAACTCACCTCTCCCCTGTTTCTGTTGATGGTACCACCATCTTTCCAGTACATAATCACCATCCTTCCATTCTCACAGGTTGGCGTTGCTGGCAGTATCTTCAACTCCTTAACCTCTCACTTTTGATCAGTTGTCAAATCACGGCCTTTGTACCTCCAGAAGATTTTTATTAGCCAGCTTGCTTTCTATTCACGTAGGCACAACCAGTGGCCTTTATCACTTTTCACATGGATTATTGCAGCTATCTCTCACTTGGTCTTCCTTCCTCAATATTTAGCCCAGTCTATCCTCCACACAGATGCAGATCTGGCCACTTACCTCCCCTGCCCAGCAAACTCCAGTGGCTTTCCTTTACCTCTAGGATAAAATAGAAACTTCTCTCTTTGGCCTTTAAAGCCCTTCATAGCCTGACCCCCTCATTATGCATCAACCTGTGGGCCTGGTACTGTGCTTATTAACTCACTTGATTATTAACTCACTTGAGTTAATAATCAATCCTAGGAAGTAGGCATTATTTTTTGTCCCCATGTTATAGATGCGGAAACTGAGGCAAACAGAGGTGAAGTGACTTGCTCAGTGTCATTAAGCGTCTGAGACAGGATTTGAACTCAGCTCTTTCTGACTTCAAGCTCTGGCACACACTGTGCCACCAACTTTGCCTGAACTCAATGTTTGTTGAGTTGATTTAAATCATTGCATTTCTTCCTGTGTTCTGCTGCTGCGTAAGCTTACTCTTTATCTTGTCTACGTTGCAGATGGACTCTGTCCCTTCTATAATAACCCCTTATAATCTGTGTCTAAGTTTATGTGTATTATTTTCTTCCCCTTTGTTCAGTGGGTATTATACTAGATTTAATATTGTCGTCAGTTATAATTATCTTTATCATTACCATTAGCTCTGTGATTGTGGATGAGTCACTTAATGTTCCAGAGACTCATCATATATAAAATGAAAAAATAAAAAAAAGCACCAACCTCTGGGGGTTGCAAGACTCAAATGAGATAATGCACGTAAGATATTGCTAGCCTGTATAAATGTGAGCTATTACTATCCTCGTTTCCCATCTTTTTTTCCTTCTCAAAATGAGAAGTCACTGGTATCCAGGACTTTTGGAGGTATGGTCAGAACCCTTTGCATTCCTCGGAGCCTAGAGGGGCCTCTCTTTGGACCCAGCCGCTGGGAGAAAACCTATTGTTTCCCTGCTTGCCCTCTGACCCCCAGGCAGAAGCAAGCTGACTGATTGTTGACATTTGGACCATCAGCCCTTGCAAGGCAACTCAGCTTTGCTCAGTGACTCCTCTCTCTATTTTGGGGTGTTAACTCTTTCTCAAATAGAAGACCTGGTACTAAGATAGAGATGAGCAAAGAGTAGCCTGCCTGGGAAGAGGAAAATATTCACCTCTTGCTTTCTAAAGTGGGGAGAGGTATAGGTACTTTCTATATAGGTAGAGCTGGTAGGAGCTCTTACCCCTTTCCCATGTTCTTGTTAAGAATAATTTACTCCCAGTTCAGGGCTTTCCCTACCCAGCATGGCAGACACTTCTGGAGACTCTGTATGCTTCTGAGGTTCCTGTAATGTATGAAACCCTTCCTTGAGTAAGATATTGAGAGACTTTCTTTGCCTGCCTCACTGCTCTGGGGTCACTGTATGTATGATTAACACTTTCAGTTCATGGATAGCTAAGTTACCTGAGCTTCTTCTTCTGTTCCCTCCTAGGATAATATTGCCTGTCCAGAGATATTATTCTTAAAAAAAAACAAAATAAAACATAAATTTCAATTTTGGATGAAAGGAAAAAGGGATGGGAGAAGGTTAGCTCTTGAAAAAAAAAAAAAAAGAATTTTTTAAAAGTTCTACTGTGCATTCCCTGCCCTTCAGACTTAACAATAAAGTACCCAAAGCCAGCTGCCAGGAACTGAGGTGTGCTGACCAAATGAACTGCAGGCCTGGGTCTCCGGCGGCCAGCGTTCACATTCAATTTTCCTGAGTAAATACTATTTCTTCAGCAATGAGAAAAGCCCTCTTGCTAAGCTACAGAAAAATCTCCCTTGTGCTTTAATACTGGATGAAGCGGATTAGTGTGGCCATATTTAACCTCTGACCCCAACACAAAAGCATTATCAAATTTAGTTACCAAGAAGCTCTCTCTTCCCCCTCCCACCTCCCCCATTCCCATTTATTGGAATTGGCAAAATTATTTGGAGAAAGAGTCAAGATTTATTTTGAGGACATTCTAAGTGTGGAGTTGACCAGGCTTTTCTGGTTAAGAGAAGAGATGAGAACCTCATGGATCATATACAGTGTAAATGACAATTTCTTAGAGTTTTGGATGTGTTTGATTTTTAAGATTTTCTAAACTTCCAAGGGCCGCTAGGTGATGCAATGGATAGAGTTCCAAGCTTGGAGTCAGGAAAACTCATCTTCCTGAGTTCAAATCTGGTCTCATGCATTAGCTGTATGACTCAGAGCAAATCACTTAACCCTGTTTGCCTTACTTTCCTCATCTGTAAAATAAGATGAACAAGGAAAGGGCAACCTAGTCCAGTATCTTTGTCAAGAAAAACCCAACCGGAGTCACAAAGAGTCAGGCACACCTGAAAATGTTTGGACAACAACAAACTTACCCATCTCTCAGTTGTTGCAAAAAGATGTCTCTGATATGGGCAGATATTTTATTTTGTTTCCTTTTTATTGGGACCTTCAATGGCTCCATGTGCTTATAGAAAAGGATACCTGTATTTCTGCCTCATTTGTGTGCACCTATCCATCAACAAATATTGTAAAAGGACCTATTGTGCACCAGCACTAGGGATACAAATGCAAAGAATGAGCAGTCTCTACTTGCAGATTACATTCTATTGGAGGAGTCAACATGTACATATATAAGTAGATGTGCCTAAATATAATGTAAATATAAAGTCATTTTAGGAAGGAGGTCACTGGTAGCTGGTAGGAGCAGGAAAGAACGTCATGCAGAAGCTGGTGTACCTGAAGCATGGTACCAGCCTTGGCATGTCCTAAAAAGAGCCTGCTGTTCCGATCATTGCCTTTTCACAGAATCAGAGCACCTTAAACCTAGAAGAGACCAGTGGGGACGTATAGCTGGTCTCACCCCTCTTCTTACAGATGGAGAAACAGAAGGCCAGAGAGGCAGAGTCATTTGTCCTAAATCACACAGCTAATCGGGAACAGAGCCAAGATTCACTGGCATGACCTTGGTGACCATCTAGTGAACCTTTTTCATCCTGTGAGGGAGGAAACAGGTTCAGGAAAGTTGAATCACTTGTGGAAGGTCGCACAGTTATTGATGGCAATATTGACATTAGAAGCTTGACCCTTCAATTTCCAGATTCATGAAGGCTTCCCCAACCTGGGTGAAACTGGCCAACTATGGGAGTTGTGGACCTTGGATTATGTCCTAGCCCTAACTTTCCTCTCCTCTCAGTACACTCACAGCCACAGGGTATCCATTGTATCCGTTGACCCCCTTCTCTGCTTTTCTCTATTTAGAACCTTCTTTCCTGTTCATTCCTAAGGCTCTCCCAGTTTGGTTTGGGTCTGTTTCTCTGCAGAGGAATCAGTAAATGAGTGGAGAACCTATTAGTGAGCCCAACTTGCAGTGAGGAATTGGGAGGGGAAAGCCCTTTATAAGCTGGTGATGAAAGCTGTAAATCTAGATGGTCAAGGATCTGGCCATACCTCGGTTCAGGATTATAGCTTGCCCCTGGAATGCTGAGGGGGCCTCTTAAGAAACCAGTGTCTATTTACAGTGTATCTCTCATAAACTCCAATGCTGGGCAAGGGCAGGGGGACTCGCCCTCCTGGCTTGTGATTGATTATCTGGTATTTATGCCATTGAGGACTTGTCAGCGGTTTGGGGTCAAAGGGTCATCTCATGTGTCTTGCCGCCAATCCACCTCCCTTTGTACAGTGTGGTCCGGGTGAGCCGCACACAAAATAGCTTTTTCTTTTCCTTGGGAAAAAGGGGAGGGGAGGTGAGTGTCAATGAAATTTTTTTCCAGCCTTTTCTGAATAGTGTCCTTTTAATTCTAAAGAACTTTTAATTAAAAGTAGCAGGAAAATTGAGAAGGTTTAACTTACCTTAACAGTCACTTTAATGTCCTGAGATACTGGGAGTGCCTTTAAAAAGAAAAAAAAAAAGACAGCACACAACTCAGTGTAAAGGTTTTGTTGTTTTATCTTCCTCCTACTCTCTGACATCTTTAAGGTTTTCCTCAAATAAGTTCCTTTCCTTTGAGCTGTCTAATTCCAAGCCCACATGGGTAGGAAGAAAGTGGAGTGAGCCTCTCCCCCTCCTTCAAAAAAGTTTGTTGATGTTTTGTTTTCTACATTTCAAAATCTGTAGATTTGCCTGTACTCTTTAAGATATCTCTTGAAAACGACTAAGTAAAACTGACCACATCTGAAAGTCCACTACAGGATTTCACAACTGTTAGCAGCCCCTACCTCTCTGTTTTTAAGCTTTTTTTATTAGAAGAAATCTATTTCTCTGCCTCTCACCTCACTGTAAGAAAAGAAAATTCTTATAACAACTATGCATAGTCAAGCAAAAACAAATTATCCCAGACTGTATTAAAAAATCTGCATCTCATGTGGCACCCTGGATCTGTTACCTTTCTGTCAAGTGGTAAAATCACAGATGGTTATTGCACTGGTCATAGTTCTTAGAGTTTTCAGAGTTGTTTGCTTTTGCCATGTTGTTGTTGTTGTTGTATAAGTTGTTCTCTTGGGGTCTGTTCCATTTCATTTTTCCTCAGTTTTTAAGGATCCTCAGAATCCTTCATTTTTATATTGATGTTGCAGTATAAATTCTAGTCCTGCTCCCTTTTCTCTGCATCAGATCATATAACAATGGCTGCATCTTTTTGAAATCAGCTACTTCCACATTTCTTAAAATGTAATAATATTCTATTATTACCATCATGACTTATTCAGCCCTTTTTCAGTTTATGAAAATCTCTTCGTTTCCAGTTTTTTTCCATCTGAAAAAGCTCTCCTCTCCTCCCCTCCTCCTTCTTCTCCTCCTCTCCTCCCCTCCTCTTTCTTCTTCTCCTTCTTCTTCTTCTCCTCTCCTCTCCTTCTCTCCATACACATTTGCACCTATAATTTTGTTCTATAGAGGAAAGCTTTGAACTTTTTTTTCAGTAGAGAACCCACCCAATGAATGTTAAAACTGGAAGGAAGAACTCCTCTGGGTCATCTACCTAGTCTGTCTCATGAAGAAAATGGGACCCCCTAAAGTTTGTTATTTGCCTGAGGTTGCATATCTCAGACTGAAACCTTCATGGAATACCTGCCAGTTCTGTGTTTTTCCCAGCCTGTGGGGAGTGGGTAAGACTGTGGAAATTAGGTGAGACCAGTTTTTGAAAAGCCTCAAGTTCTAGGCTGACCCTGGTGTGGATAGTATGGAGTTAGCCCTCTGCTCTAAGTGATTCTGGATCTCTGAGGTTAACAGCGTCCAGTTAATTTAATTTATATTGTAAGCACCAAAATACTGAAAAGAATTGCCTTTTATGCCCTCTAATGAGAGCTATAAAAACGAGTGGTGATTCTAATTTTACGAATGATCTTTTATGACTTTACCTGATAACCAACAATTGTCCTATGCAAAAGATACATAAATTCAGTCTGGAATAGGACAGATTTTTAAAAATAACAACAACTTGATTAAAATTCAATACCATATTCTCCACCTAATCAGTCCTAAGGTTAGGCTATGCACGTTTTCCTCTTGTTGGCTGGGAGCAGTGCCAGAGATTTGGGGGTTATCCCAGGTCTGCCGGCCCAGCGCCTTACAGGGCTTGTCTGGGGAGCTGACTTCTGCAGAGTTGGAGAACAAGGAAAATGAAATCAAGTCTTTCATCCTAACTTTGATCTGTGTGTGAGTGAGCTGTGCTTTCACCCAGATGTTTCCAGAGCTGTGTATATTTGGAATCTCTCATATGGGACAGAGGAAGGCATTTCCTTTGAGTTTTATTTTCCCCCAATTCACTGAGAAAATTTACCCATTTACCTAAGGTTGAACACTCTTACTCTTGTCTTACGTGCGCGCGTGCACACACACACACACAGAAAGAGAAGTTTCCCATGTAGACATTTTTATTGCAGTCAAGCAATAAAATCTGCAAGTTTTTATTAAGCATCTACTATGTGATAGGCACTAAATACAACCCCCTCCCCCCCCGTGAAATTTCTCAGGAAACTTATGTACTATTGGGAGAGACACTCTGCTTGTGTACAATATTCAAATTATGGAGAATAAATATATACAAGGAAGGTAGAGGGGGGAGTGTTATTAGTGGTGATCAAGAAAGGTTTGATGTAGCAGGTAGCTGTTGAGTGGAATCTTGAAGATGGTGAAGCATTCTGTAGCACGTATTATGGATTTCATTGATTTATTTTGAATGAATGAATTATATAGGGCAAGAGGAAATGAGATTAAAAGTCAGAATGGGGGGATTTAGACTGGGAGGGATTTTTTTTAAGGGCAGGAGTAAATATCGATCTTAAATTTTTGTATCACAGAAATTTCTCCCAGCGTCCTTCCTCCTCCTCCCTCCTATAGAGCTGTCGTAACAGAAATTTTAAAGAAAAAGAGGTCAGAAAAGGGGGAAAATCAGGAAAAACCAATCAACACATCAAAAAATTCTGAAAATAATGTGCAACGTTCCTTATTCGTGAACCTAGACTGGGAAGATTTTTTAATAAGACTGTGAAGAACTGCATATTCTTTTTCCTCTGTTTTTTTTTTTTCTGGTTGTTTTTCTTGAAGATAAGTCAGACACTATTTGTCTGTAGTTTGAGAAGTATTATTATGTGGGGACCTATGCTGCTTCCAAGTCTGAGGGTTCTGTCATTCGTTGCCCCGGTTGATAAAGATTGTAGGTCATCTCGTTGGACACAGAAACAAGCAGGAGCGTTCCGGAGCCAGAGGGCCAAGTCAAGTAGGTGGCAGGTTGAGTAGAGGTACACTTTGCTAAGCTGGAGTCTAGACCTGAGAGCTGATAGAAGGTGGAGATTAAGGTTGTGGTTTAGATTTGTTACCACCTCTCCTCTCTGTTTTATCTCCAGTGACAACAGAATGACATCTCTCAGAGCTTCATTTTAGGGTTGCTGAGTTGTGAACAGAACAGAATGGTGGGCATTCTGCACACTTCCTCTCCCTCTTTCTTCCTCTCTAGGTAGGTGAGGAATAGGGGAAATATGGAAGGATGCTTTTGGGAAGCGGGGAAGGAAGGAGAAGCAGACTGCGATGCTGGTTCACATTTATAAACAAGGATTGATGCCTCTGCTGTTCATACAAATCACCTCCCCACCCTAGCCCCATACAAAAATTACTTGGTATATATGTTTTATTCACATGTTTCACCCTAGTAGAATATAAGGTCATGGCATATCATACAGGGTCTGGAAGGGACCCAGAGGCAATCTAGTCCAACCCCCTTATTTTACAGCTGAGGATGAGGTCCATGGAACTAGAGTGACTTAATTTGCTAAGAGATGGTATTCAAACCCAGGGCCATTTCATCTTCCCCCTTAGCAAGGTGATTGTACGTACTCCCTTACTCCTCCCCCTTTGCAAATCACAGCTCTTACTTTGACTGGTTGTGGAATAGCTGGCAATACTAGGAGAGAAAACAATGCCTCCCATCATGAAATTTCCAGAAACTATCAAAATGATGCAGACAACTCCCTTGAGGAGCTAAAACTATCTCATTTTTATCTTTGTATTTCCAGTGCTAGGCACAGTGCCTGAAACATAGTAGGTGTTTTTGTTAGTTGAGTGGATTGAACAAATATGATCCCTTGGCTCATATGAATTAAAATTGATTAGGAGTCAGTGAACCATAGACCCAGGTTGTCTTCATTACCTGTCATTTTTCTTTAGCTTAGCAGAGTTTCAAAGGAAGTGAGGGAAGGGTAGAAAGACCCTGGACAACATATATGTTGTTACTGTTCAGTCATTTTCAGTCATATCTGACTGAACATACATGGACCACATACGTGGAAGCTGTTAAATGTAACAGGTGGGAGAGGGGCCATATTACCCATGGGCATCCACTCAAATGACCTGCAAGATCAGATTTGTAACTGTTGTCTTGACCAGCTGTGCTTTCTAACCTATTTAAGGATTTCATTTCCAAAAGGCCAAGAAACACCTGGCAGCATTTGCCTAAGAATATCCATGCCCTACAAAAGGGGTTATTAACCTTTTTTAGTGTCATGAACTCTTTTGGTAGGCTGATGAAGCCTATGAACCCTCTCAGAATAATATGGTCCTGGTGGGGTTTTTTTTAATCGTAATTGTAAGAAATGCTGAATTTCAGTTAGCAGTTAATGAAAATAAATGTTCGCCCCACCCCATCCAGTTCACCCAGAACTTGACTTCCTAGAATGGTCTACCTCTTGGCATAGATACCCCTGTGTTCATTCTCTCTCTAGAGAGGGGATACTGGGGCTGTCCATGAGCATGTGAGCAAATGGCATTGGCCTTGTCTCTCCTAACTCTGCACCGCACCACTTTTGTGACTTTGGGCAAATTAATTATCTTCTTTAGATCTCAATTTCCTCATCCATAAAATGGAGGCCTTGGCCTCTGAGATCCTTTTCAGCTCTTGAAACTGTGATCATTTCAGAGGGGTCAAATTTATGTGCTGGCCCCCAAAATGCCTAGACCAGATTAGACTGTAATTGGGCAATGTTTAGCAAAGTAAGCAAATATACATTACAATATAGATAATGTTAATTTGTGGCTTTCTTAGTCAGTACGCTTGCCTGCAGGGATCATTTCTATTTCAGTTTGAGACCATTGCTTACCCTCATAGATGAAAGTTTGCTGGAAGTTAGAAGACCAGGGAGCTCACTCTTTTCTCTAATTCCACCATTTTTCTTTGGCTTTGGGAGGATTTAAGTGTGAGCTAGGGAAGGAAAGAACCTTTGTTTGGGGACCCTACTTGCAGCCTGCTAAATACACCATCCGGAGGAGGGAAATCAGGTTGGCAAGTAGAATGGAAATTCTTCCATAAGAAGACTGAAGGGGCTGGGTTTGGTTAGCCTACATAATGCTAGCTTGGGGTAGAGGGCATGGATTCAGAGGACTGTCCAGTGGAAGGTGAATGCTACAGAGAGACAAACTTCAGCTTGAGGTAAAGAAGAATTTCCTCATACTTAAAAACATCCAGATATGCATTTGTCTACTTCAGGAGATACTTCCCCATTTTGGAATGTCTTCAAATGTAGACTGACTGGCCTCTGGTCGGGAAGTTTGTGGTGGAGATCTTTATTAAGGTACCAGTTGGACTAAATGACCTCTGAGATGTACTTTCTGGCTCTGAGATTTGATGACTCAGTCTCCCCTTCCTTTATTTCCAACTGACAGCACAATTCCCTTCACCAAATAGCTTTCAGAAGAACCAAGACCTCAGGATTGTTGTACATACACGTGCATGTACAACATGTTTGATCCTAATGCTTCCCTTCACCCCCAAATCTTCTCCCAAATTTGTTGGCAAATAGATACGAATGAGCTTGATGTATGAGTACAAAGTTAACCTTGCATCTAGCCCATTACTTTCAATGCCTTTAAGTAGATCTTCTTTTAAGCTATGAGCCATGTTATAGGGGAAGAAACCCTGGTTCTGGAGTTAGAAGAAGAATTGGTTTCAAGTTCTAACTGTCCCACTTTCTAGCAATGTGACCTTGGCAAATCCATTTTCTTATCTATAAAGTGGGGGGGGGGCAGTTAACCTAGATGATTTCTCAGGTGCCTTTTAGCTCTAAAACTTGGTTGTTGTTATTTTCTTATGGAGTGCAAAGAGGCCACTCTTGGGTTTGGTTCCACTCTGATTGGCATGGGAGCTTTGACCTACTCCTGGACTAGTTTGCCCCTTTTGTTAAACTGGAGTCCTCCCTCCTCTCCCCACCAGGGGCTGGGGAGCTTATATCAATGCTGAGCTTAGTGAAGATGCTCAAGTGGCATAGCCCACTGCAACACCCTCAGCCTTCCTTGGTAGCTGAGATTGATTATAGGCATGTACCACTGTGCCCAGGCAACATTCTGTTATTTTATGAATTGTCAATTATGCTTTTCTTTAAGGTTTCTGAAAAAAGAGCGCCTAGATGCTACCGAGGTACACCTTCAGTGCTCTGGACATCTAGCCCATGCCTCTCAGTGCTCACCCACCCCTCCGTACCTTCCCTTTGCATGCATGCCTCATGTGCTCTAGGCTCCATCTCACACTCAGTAGTCCAGAGGACTCTGGAGAGAGCAAACCAGAAGCCCCCATCCAATGGAAAAGGCAATTGGAGAACCTGGCCCACAGGCCCCGTCCTGATTTGGAATGTAATTCCCTGAACCCTCCTCCTCCTTTTTCTCTCTCCCCACACTGATCCCTAAATTAACACTTTATTTGAGAGTGACCCCCCCTGGTGACTTGGCACTTTGGGCCCAGCTGCCACAGTGATTGACACAAAGCCAATCTATAAATAAAGTCTTTTTCTTTTCTCATAAAGACTTTGTGGTTGAGTTTGCCTTCAAGGTCATGATCAGACCTTTCTAAATAAACACATATCAAAGGATCATTAGCAAAGCAGCCCTGTTAAATTGAGATATTAACTTCTGTCAACTGCTTGTTTCTTTTTGGTTCTGTAACTCATGACTGCAGTAGGTTTTTATTATTTTGTCCTTAGGCGGTAGCATCTGGCTTCTGTAGAGACTGTAAAAATTAAAAAGCAACACAAATCATTGCGAGAGAAAAGCAGTAAATTCAATGATAAGAATTTAAAATTAAAATGTTTCAGTGCTTTTATATTCTGCAAAACATGAAATGAGTGAGTTTGCTGCCTGTTGCCATAAACCCACCCCTGCTAATTGTCTTCCCGAGTTCCTCTCCCCCATCCCCTTTCATCACCATCAATTCTCCCTTGGCATAGGACTGGCAAGACATAAAATCAGAGCAGCATGATGGGGGTTCTTGGGGCAGGTGCATTAAAATTGTTTAACTCTGGGCAGGAAGTCAGTGAGCAGAAGGTGATGGGTGCAAAGAAAGCACTTAGGTCTGTCTTAGAGCTATAAGTGTTCTTTTTTCCCCCCTTCCTGGCTAAGCATGGAGACACCCAACTTACAAACGTATACAACCACTTTCCGTTCTGAGATAGAGCATAAGAAGGAACAAACATCCTTTTGACTCTGAGGATTAGGCCCAGGATAAGGGAACTAAGCAGACTGGATCACCTTCTCTGATAATCTAGCAGAATCGAAGACCACCATCTCTTTCAGTGACATCTAGTTAGGATGCTGAGGGATTAGATGACTTCTTTTTTTAAAAAAAAAATATGAATGTATTTTTAAAAAATTAAATTACATTTTTTAAAAAATTAGCAAGAATTTATTTTTTCCTCACACCCTACCCCATTAAAAAAAATAAAGACAAAACTCTTTCACAAGTAAGCAAGCAAACAACACAAATTGCCATGTGTAAAAATATGTGTCTCATTCTGCACATTAGACCCCTCTCTTGTCATGAGGTGGGTCACATTCCATCATCATTGGTCTGAGAAGATGACTTCTTAGGTGCTTTATAGCCTGAAGAGTCAGTGATTCTATGGTGGATCCATTAATATATTCATTCGGCAAATGTTGATTCAATTCTGCAAACATGTATTGCGTGCCTATTATGTGAAAGGTATAGTGGAATATCTCCTGCCTGCCCAGCACTGTGCTATGTGTAATGGGGTTTTTAAAAAAAAATCAGATCAGCAAAGGGATGGTTGACTCCTTGCCTTTGGGGAGCTGATATCCTACTTGTGGTGAGGAGATCTCCCTACATGAGAACTAGCGAACAAGCTCAAAGAAAATAGAAGGAAATGCAGAGGTGTGCAGCATGGGTTGTATTGAATGTGGAGGAAACTGAAGCAGGTACTTGTAAGGGAATGATCCCAGTGGAGTGGGGGCTAGCCTAGGGAGATGGTGCTTGAGAAAGGTGAGTGTCAAGGAGTACTAAGTTCTGGTTGTTATTACCTCTAGCCAAACGGACTGGTAGAGTAGAGGGCACTGGAGAGCAGGTGTGGAGAGGCTGATGTCAAGGCCCTCAAGGAGGGTGAGGGAGTTGGGGGGTTGGGAGGCTGGAGAGGACACACAGGTCACTTTTTATGTAGCCTGTCGGAGTCTGACTGCTGGACCCACAAGCAAGCAGGCAGGGTCCTTTGTCTCAGCTGAATTTCTCCAGCCTGGGGAGAGGTGAGAAAAGGGAGCCAGAGACTTGGCCCCAGTCAAAGAGAATGAGGGAGAGTGTGAAGATTACGGACGGAGGGGTCGAGTTAAGAGGGTATGACTAATACGGCCGGTCATTCAGATAGGAGAGCACATTGTTCTCTGGGTCCAGATGGTCCTTGGAATAAATCAGTTCAGGCGGAGGCAGACTTTCCAGTACAAGAAAGTTTGTTCAACTGCTTGCTATCCAATAATGACAGAACCTAGTCCCTTATCCCTGAATTATTTACAGCCCCAGAGTGGATGATACAAGAAGTGATTTCTGTGAGTGTGCTTTTAAAAAACAAACATTTAGGGAGGGGAAGTGGAGAAGGGGGGAAGGGACGTTCTCTGAGAGCAAAACAAGGGGAATAACCCTATAGCTTGTTAGTCTGACCCTTCCCCCACACCAAATTCAAACCATGTTATATGGGGAAAAGGGCAGGGTTCCCCCAGCATTCATCACTGCCCTATTCATCTCCATCACCCTCTTCACAAACACATGCCTGCTCCAACAGGTGTTTTTCATGTGGCCCCTAATTCTGTAACCAGTGTGGGGAAAGGAAGAGGGAATAAATGTATATACATATATGTATATTTACTGCTAGGTGCCAAATGGTGGGTTAAGCACTTTATGAATATTACCTCATTGTATCCTCACAACAACCCTGTGAAGTAGGTACTTCTGTTGTCATAATATAACAATATAATACACTATGTTATTATATATAAAATTATATCACTTTACACATGAGAAATCTGAGGTAAACAGATGGTAAGTGATTTGCCAAGGGTCACACAGCTAGTTAAATGTCTGAGGCTGGATTTAAACAGAGGATACCAGGTCCTCTGTTCTATCCACTATACTACCTGGTCTCCTCTAAGAAGATAGGGTACTGTACCCACAGCAGCATGGTACAGCAGAAGGAGCGTTGGGTCTGAATTCAGAGGGCCTGGCCGTATGGTGACATATAAGTTTGTCACTTAACTGCACTGGGCCTCAGTTTCCCCATTCGTAAAATGAGTGGGTTGGAGTAAATAACCTCTAAATCTATGATCTTATACTCTTCCTCACCCCATCTTGTCCACTCCTCTGACTCTAGTCAAACTTGGCCCAGTCAGTAATAAGTGTACCAGGGGAAGGAGATGGCCTTAAAACTGCTGGATTTCAAATCAGAGGACCTGAATTCAAATCCTGTCGCTGCTGCTTAGTATGTAGGTAACCTTTAGGTGAATCTTTTGTTGATGCTGTTTAGTCATTTTTCAGTTATAAGTAACTCTTTGTCACCCCCTCCCCCATTTGGCGTTTTCTTAGGAAAGATATTTGGAGTGGTTTGCTATTTCCTTCTCTAGCTCATATGACAGATGAGGAAACTGAAGCAAGCAGGGTTAGGTGACTTGTCCAGGGTCACACAGCTACTAAGTGTCTGAGACCAGACTTGAATTCAGGAAGATGAGTCTTCTTGATTCCAAGCCTGGTGCCACCTAGCTGCCCCTTAGGTGGGTCACACAATTGTAGTAGTAGTAGTAGTAGTACTAGTAGTAGTAGTAACAGCTAACATTTCTATAGTACTTACTATGTGTCAGGAACTATATCGAGTGATTTACAAATATCTCCTTTGATCCCCTTTGGGCTTCAGTTTCCTCATCAATAAAATGACAGGGTTTAAACCCTTCTAAATCCTGTGATTCTTGGTCTAGGGTGAGGTTTAAAGTCATCAATCTAGCATGTAGGAACAGTCTGTCCCAGAAACCAGGAATCTTGACCTTGCCCTCTCTCATCTACTGGGCAGTGGCCAAAAACATCTAAGCTTTGAAAGTTATTTATTTATTTATTGGGAAAGAATTCATTTGGGGAATGGTGGTGGTTTGTAGCTTAAAGTTGAAATGAGGAGGAAGTTGGAGTGGGGGTGGGGTAGGGGAAGAAGGGTTAGGAAATAACTGAGCTGGAATATCACTGAGTAAATAAGAATAATCAAACAGACACTCCCTGGAGAGAATTTTCCTTCTATGAAGATGTTAATTAATGTGAACGCCATGTCCTCGACTCCGGAGGCAGCCTTTCCAAGCAGGCTGTGGATGACTGCTGATCCTCACCTCGAGTAAATTGTATCATTGGGGTCTTCATCTTGGCTCCTCTCCCTGAGCTCCTTCAGGGAATCGAGCTGTGTTCCTGCTCATTCAGACATTAAATAAGTTGCTTTGTGCAAAATTAAGTGTATATTAAATAAATGACAGCAGTGCAGTGAGGGAAGACTCTGGCGGTCTCCCAGTCCAGCAGCCCCGGGTGAAGCTGGAGCCTGAAATGAGACTAACCCCCTTCCCCCAATTTGTGTACAGCAATTTACAGTTTACAAGCCACTTTTCTGACGTAGGATCTTCTTAGAGCCTCATAGTAACCCTCTGGGGATAGGTTAGGGTAGGCTGGAAGTCTTATCTTCATTTTGTTCAAGCAGAAATTGAGATGAGAGATGTGAGAGACATTTTGGTCTAAGGGATTTGGCATCAGGGAGACTGGATTCAGTTTCTACTTATCTACGTACCTCAGTGACTTTGGGCAAGTCACTTAATTTCAGTGGGCCTCTGCTTCCTCATTTGTAAAATGTGGAGGTTGGACCTAAGTTTTTGTCTCAATGAGGTCTTTCCTGGCTCTGAATCTTTTAATCTTATGATTTGGCCATGGTTGTGAAACTAATAGAGCAGTAGCTTGGCACCGAGGACAGAGTATGAGATCTAAATCAGGAAGCTCTGGGTTTAGATCCTGCCACTAAAACTTACTAGCTGTGTCATCATGAGCAAGTCATTTAATAATCTCTCTCAGCTCAAATTTCCTCCTCTGTAAAATGGGGATAATAATGCTCTCCGCAATTTACAAGCTACTGACATAGAATCTCATTTGATCCTCAAAACAATCCTGTTGGAGTAAGTAGGGCAGACTAGTACTCTTATTACCTACTTTCATAGGGTTATTGCGCATCTTAAATGAGATGTTGTATGTTAACCTCTTTATAAATTCAAAGGTATTATAATGTAATGGATGTAGTGTCAGGTTTAGGAGGAAAATCTTGGTTCATATCCTACCCCTGACAACAGCTGTGTAATCCTGGGCAAATTATTAGCCTCTTTGAGCCTCAAATACCTCATCTGGAAAATGAAAACACAAAGCCTGTAGGCCAGTGTGAACCACAATACTCTGGAGTACAACATGAACCAGATTAAAATGTAATTAGGAAATGTTTAACAAAATAAATAAAAGTGCAATAAAAATAATGTTAATATGTGGTTTTCTTCATCCATATGCAGTCCACAGGTATCCTTATGTATGTTTTAAGCGGACCCCATTTCTATATGAATTTGAACACCACTTCTCTGAATGACCTGTAGGGACTCTTTTTTCCCTAAAATCTATAATTCAATCACAATTTTAAACTCTTACATTAATGTGAAAAAGTAGCAATAGTATGTGGAATACCTAGGATTCAAACCCAGTTCTTTTATCCTCATGTCCCATTTGGTGTCAGATATATACAAAGACCTAAATCACCCTAAACTTAAGGACGACCAATTTAGATCTCCTAGGTTGGTGATAGGAGGGTCTTCAACCTCAGCATCAGCCTCTTATGGCTGGATGTATCTCAGATGTTGTCTGATCCGAGGTCCTTCAGAGCACAGTATTCTCTCTTAGAAGAGTGAGATTTTAGCATTTGGGGACTGGGCTAGCATTAATAGGAAATGGCAGTCATCCTTCTAAAAGGTCATTGTTTCAAGGCAAAAGAAGTCCAGCTGAGTGACAGAGAGAGAGGGATACAGAAGAGAAGAAGAATGGATATTTTGAGGGGGAAATGTGAATGAATGAAGTTTGGAGTGGGGCTGAGGGAGGGGCACATTATAAAAAATGATGATTTTTCTCCTGTACCCCTCCCAAAAAGGAAAACCACAATTCCCCCTACATTTTCCTTCTTCCAGAGAGTTGGCTTTCATACTGCCTGCAAAAAAACCAACTCCCTGAGTACATGTGTGTTATTTCACCTTTCCACTTAGATCTATTCATGGGAAATAATGGCAGACCGTAGTTAATACGCTGGAGAACAGGATTGACACATCTGAAGGGACTAGTCTCTCTAATTCTCTTCCCACTGATTCTCAGAATTCCGCTGAGTCTCTTGGTTCAAATGGGATCCTGAGCCCATCCTTGTTAATATATTCTACCCCAAATCTTCCACACCAGTGTTCACTAGGTTTGGGGAGAAACCAACACTTTCGGGAGGTAGCTTGGCATAGTTGATGAGTCAGGAAGACCTGGGTTCAAAATCTTACCTGGAAAATTTCCTAGCTATATAACCTGAGTAAGGCTTTGAACTTCTCTGGGCCTCAGTTTCCTTATCTGTCAAATGGAGATAATAAAAGCCATCTATCTCACAAGGTTATTGTGAGGATCAAATGAGATCATATTCGTATAGTATTTTGGAAACCTTTAGGTGCATGTAAGCAGTTATATACATAAGCAATTATTATTTTTAATGGTGTTAGCGGTTCTAATTAATGTTATCAGCTCTGTTGTTACTACTACTACTAACAACAGCTCACATTCTTGTACTACTTTTCTGTTTTACAAAGTACTCTTACTGAAAATTAGAAAGAAGGCCCACACAAGAATTAGTAAACTGTGTCTGAGACTGGAGATAGGAAGAAGATTATTAAAGGTTCATGGGTTCCACATAGCATTCTGAATCAAGGTAAAATCCCTTAACCTGGCTTTTAGAATCTTCCACAGTCTGGGGCTGTGCTACTACCCTTTTGGGGTTTCATTCTTATGATTCTCTGGGCCCTTTATACTCCAACCAAACTGGACTGTTTTCAGATCCCTAGAATAGGCCCTTACTTTCCTGCCTTCATGCTTTTGCCCAAGCTGTGCCGTAACCTCATGTAGCCTCTAAACTCCTCTTTGCCCACTAAATGCCCAATCCAAATTCTTCTCACCCTTAATACTCCCCTGCCCGTTAATAATGATCTTCACCCTCAGACCTCATGTGATGTACTGACCAGGCAATATTTATGATAGATATTTTGGTCTTATCCCCCGATGAGTTTTTAAACTTCATGAGGACAGGGATCATATCTTATTTAAACTTGCCTAGCACAGGACTTTAGCTGTGGTAATCAATCAGTAAACATATATGAAGCACCTACTATGTGTGGGTCAGCTGCGTGATCCTGGACAAGTCACATCACCCTGTTTGCCTCAGTGTCCTCATCTGTCCAATGAGCTAGAGAAGGAAATGACAAACCATTCTAGTGTCTTTGCCAAGAAAACCCCAAATGGGGTCACAAAGTGTCAGACACAACTGAAATGACTGAGCAACTACAACTCTGGTTCAGGCACAGTGTTAAGCATCAGAGAAGCAAAAATCACTCTCAGACTGCAAGAACTCACAATCTTATGGGGGAGTCGATAAGCAAATAAATATGGACAAACAATGTACAGGATAAATAGAAAATGATTAAATAAAATATACAGGAAATAAATATGTACAAACAAGTTACATGCAGGTTAAATAGGAAATAATCAAATAAGAAATAATAGAGGGGAAGCACTAGAATTAAAAGGAGTTGGGAAAGGCTTCCTAGTGTTGAAGATGGTATTTTAGCTGGAATTTTAAGGAAGTTATGGGAGCCAGTAGGCAGAAATGAGGAAAGGAGAACATTTCATGCTGGAGGGACAGCTAGAGAAAACGTTGGGAGCAGAGAAATGGCCAGGAGGATCTAAGAATACTTGGCCAAGAGAAAGGTTTAAGAAGGTGAAGAGGTGGGATGGGGGAGGGAGCTAGGTTATGAAGGGCTCTGAATGCCCTCAGTGAATATTTTTGGATGAAATGAATGAAAAGAAAGATGTTCCAATTAGAAAAGGCAGGAAAGTTGAGTAGATAAAAGTGGGACCTGTCCCCATTTGGCTAGGTGGATGAAAAGAGGTCCAAGTTATGTAGTTTTACACTTAGCCAAAAAGCTAAATGCCAAGGGGATAGGAAGATGAAAAAAAATTAGTCCCAGTCCTCAAGGAACTTACATTTTAATGAGAGAACAAAATGATGACAATATCTACTTGACAACGTGAGGGGGTGAGGTGGTACTTGAAGCCTAGAAAGTGACCCACAAGGATAGCCTAGGGCACATCATGATCCTCCTCCTTACCTAGACTTTGCTAAGTCTGGGAGCATCTTCCTCCCCACCCCACCTTGAGGAATGGGTTCTGCTCATTTAGACTCAGGAAGAGTCAAAAAAGGAGCCTTTGCTGCTTTAAAAAAAAAAAAAAAGAAAATCAATCTTTATTTTGCCAGCAGGATGGTATTGGAGGTTGCGATTTATGTGTATGTTAGTGACACATTTTTTGGCATTTCCATTAGTGGCTCTATTTTAGGGGTTTTAGGTCTGTCATGGAAATCGAATCCCAGGAGTAACAAATTGGGTTCAGACACCCAGAGAGCACACCACAATAGCAGTCTCTCCCTAGGCCTGGGCGTGCTTACTTTATTAGGCAGGGGCTGGAGAGCTGGGGCTATCACTGGAGAAAGTACCTACCAGTAGAAGCTCTCTATCATAGTCATTGGATCTTTCATTCACACCCTAAACAGGAATCACGTTGATTTAATGCTTACCATCTCTTGGTTACTCTGCTTGGTGCTTTGGGGAAAGCAAAGTTAAACAAGAGATCCTTACCCTCCAGGTGCTTACAGTGTAGTAGGGTAGGTGACATGTACATTTGTTTTTCAGTCATTTTCATTCATATCCAACTCTCCATGACCCCATTTGGGATTTTCTTGGCAGATACTAGAGTAGTTTATCGTTTCCTTTTCTGGCTCATTTTACAGATGATAAAACTGAGGTAAACAGGGTTAAGTGGCTTGCTCAGCATCACACAACTAGGAAGTGTCTGAAGTCAGACTTGAACTCAAGAAGATGAGTCTTCTTGACTTCAGGCTCAGTGCCCTAGCCACTGCACCATCCAGCTGCCCTTACATGTACATAGGTACGATTTGAAATATAACCTAAGTGTACAAAAGACATAGATCTTATAGGAATACAGTGAAGGGGTGAAGTTAATCTTTTAACTGGGAGGATCAAGGAAGGTTGCGAGTGGTATTTTGAGTTGTGTTGGAAGATGAGTTAGATTTCAGTAGAACTAGGGAATGAGTGAAAATTGATAGACTAGGGAGCAAAGTGAGTAAAGGTACAAGAGAGGTGGAAAAGAACAGGAAGTCTTTGGGAGAACAACGAGTAGTTTAGTTTGACCATACTGTTGAAAGGAGGGAAAATAGTGTTAAATAAGATTGGAAACAATTGGTTGGAACCAGATTATGAAAGGCCTTGAATATCAGTCTAAAGAGTTTAGGGTGTATATGTTAAAGGGATTTATTTCCCTTTTAACAGTAACGGAGAACCATTTTCAGGTTTCTAAGTAGTGGATAAGCATGATTGGAGCAATTCACCAGGAAGACTAGGCAACGGCATTATTACATGTGCAATAAATAACATGCGTGCACAACTATGATGTTATGTTGTAATATGTGACATATGTGCTTCATGTATGCAATATGTAATATAATATGTTCTGATGGACTGATTGTCCATTTGACTTTATTTCATAGTCAAGGGAAGCAGAATTCTGAATTAAATTCTGAAAGGAATTTAAGAAGACCTTTGTTTGAAATCCTAAAGTTAGAAGCTGTGGTCCTATGGACCAGTGCTTAATTGCTCTGAACCCCAGTTTCCTTATTTATAGAATGGGGATAATAAAACCCTTTATCACAGGGTACTTGTAATGATCAAATGAGATAATGTTTGCAAAGTGTTTTATGAATGCCAAGTATTATTATTTGATCTAATCGTCATCCACATTTGATATGGTCATTATTCCTTCAGCTGGCTAGTTGGAGCTCCTGGACTTTACTCTTTTCTGGTATAGTGAAAAGAAGAAAGATTCAGAAGTTAGAAAATAATTAGCATTGTGACCTTCAGGAAAGTCAGTTTACCTCTGTATGCCTAAGATTCCTTATCTGTAAAATTAATTCAGCACTCAACATTTATTAAGCACCTACCTCTAAGGGTACTTACTATATAAGTCACTGGAGGAGATCTATTGTATAGTTAAAACACTGTGTTTATGGTCAAGTAGGAAGACAGGGTATAAATGTTGATCACTGTAATAATCTACGGTATTATATGGTTAGTGAAAATGAGATATCCAGAGAGAAGTGTTTCTTGCTCAGAGAATCCAGGAAGGCTTCTTGAAGGAGCAGCATTTGAATTGAGTTTTAAGGGGTCGCTTTGAATTCAACAGTCACTCTAGGAATATAAGGGACCATGAACAAAGATGTAGAGTCAGGGGCATGGAGAGAGCAGTATGAAAAAGAGTTGGAATGGGGCCTTGAACACCGCCAGGAAGAGGAATTTAAAGCTTTACTCCTTACTTTAGTAAGGAATCACTGGGGACTTTTGAGCAGAGGTATGGCAGGGTTAGATCAGTTAGATCTTGGAATCTCCATGAAGGACAGATTGGAGCTTCCCAGAAGGGAAGGGCACCTAGAAGACAATGGCAATAGTCCAGGCTAATGAGAATAAGAACTTAGACTAGTGATGGCAGAGGGAATGGAGAGGAGGGGAGTGATGAGAGGGATACTGTGGAAGTGAAATTGACAGGACTCAGTTATTTGAGTGGATGTAAAAGATGATTGAGAGGGAAATGCCAAAGAAAAGTTAGGGGCTCTTAACCTGGGATCTGTGAATCTGGATTTTTTTAAAATGTTGATAATTGCATTTTAATATAATTGGTCTCATTTGTAATCTTATATTTTTTATTTTGCATTTAAAAACGTTATTCTAAGGGTCTTTAGGCTTCATCAGACTATCGAAGGGGTCCCTGACACAAGAAAGGTTTAAGATCCCTAGACCATAGATAATCTTTAAGGGCCCCTGTAGTCCTAACAGTCTATGAAGCTTTACCACCCCACCACTTTACAGATGGAGAAACTGAGGGTAGAGAAGTGAAGTAAAGCTAGAAACCATGTCCCCTGCCTCCTACTCTGTTGGTCTGAATACGAATAGTCTTGTTGTTTCCTCTTCCTTTCTGTCTCCCAGGATTCCAACCTGAGGCATGTCATGACAGGGAGCAGTCTGAGAGATGTGTTCGAGAAGTGATATCCCTAGAAAATAAAACAATACAAGAAGAAAAGAGCCCCAGACCAATGAGTGACATTTAACTCCACATTTTCCTTTGAGCCTGGGTTAAGATTTCTCCCCATTTCTTCCTTCATAAGTATCATGAGGTGAAATTGAGGTGAGGTTTTGGTGGGCAGGATGCTAGTGAAGACCCACCAGCACTCTGAGTCAGATAGATACCAGGTATATACATCGAGTTAAGTGCTAAGACTTGAGCTTTCAGGTTCAGAGTCTCTGTCCTCTTTCCCAGGGAGAGGATTTGACAGTGAAGGAAGGATATTTGTTTGGGAGAAACATAGATGGATGGACAGAAGATGCTAACTTTGTGGTTCTTGTGGGACTGATGGCGAAATGATATGTGAATGGCCCATGTCCTTTTCCTGGACCACAGCAAATCCTTCATACATCCTTACCTGCTGCTTTTCTCCCCTTTCCCCCTGAATAACAAAAGGTTCATCCCCATCCCTAACCCCTAGCCTTGAAAGCCATTACAGGCTGCCTCACAACACATAAAACGCTCCTTTCCTGGGGGCTTCTGCTGCTCTCCAGAAGCCTATAAATTTAATGTCCTGCCTCCTCTCTCTCCCCATCCCCCTTTTCTCTCTGTCTGGCTTGGGAGCAGGCACAGATGAGTCCCTAACCTCCTCCCTCCATGGAAGAGATGGGTTCAGACCTAAATGGTACCAACCTTGGGCTCCCAGGGAAAGGAGCAGGGTCCAGCCCCAGGGCACCGACTGGGAGTCTCCCATGAGTCTCTCCTACAAAGGCAGGCTGCTAGGTGAAGAATGAAGTACTGTATACTAAAAGAAATGGGGAAGAGCTTGAGAGAAAGACAAGTAATATCTGCTTGCTGGTGGTGAGATAGGGTTTCTTGGAGCCTCACTACCAAGTAGTATGCTAAATTCAAAGAAGCCATGATATTTGGAGAATGGGGACAGGTGGCTTGAGGGCAGAGCTTGCCACACCCTTTGACTTGGGTGGCTTACTTGGCTGGAGAAGAGAGACAGGTATCCTCTAGCTAGGAGCCTTGAAGCCCAGTGTCCTCTAGCCATGGGAACTTGGATTAGTCATTTCCATTTTCCTGGGCTCCATTTTCCTCTCCTGTGAAATAAAGGTGTTGGACCCGATAATCTCTTGGTACCCTTCCAGCTCTCACATTCTGTACTTCTGTGAGCCTAATTCCCTGCCTGCTCTGCTCTGAAAGTGGGTGGGGCCACTGCCCCTAGGAAGTGTGCCTTCTGGCAAAGGGCCCTTCCTCTGTGTAGTCCCAGAGCCTCAGTACAGAAGGGGACCATATGGCCCTTTGTGAACAGATACAGTCTTCCCAGTACAGTATCTACTCATTGTGAGAGTGACGGCCTGGATCTCCAGCATCAGCTGTCCCTTTCCTCTCTCCCTCCCATGAAACCAGCCTGCCCAGATCTCTAGGCAGTCAGTAAAGCCAGGGTGTGCCCTCCAAGATCCCCAGAAAGGGAGCACCCTCATTGAATCCTTGTAGTGTTGGGGTGAGCAAGAAATATTTCAGTAACACTGCCCCCCCACTCACACACACACACACACACACACACACACACACACACACACACAAAACTGTTGAAGTGAAGTCAAACGTCTCAAAGTCAGATCCCTTTTTAGTATGAATTTGCTGTGTCTCATTCTGAGCACTAATTCCAATTTAATTGCAAGTGGCCTGAAGCCTCTTCAATAGGAGTAACAAATGGTTTGATTTTGTAAACTTCATCAGACTGCATTTTAAATGCGACACAGTAGCCCAACTCGAATGCCAATGAAGCACTGGAGTAGTTCTCTGTTTACTAATTATCCGTTTTTACTCCAAGCCACGCTGGCTGGCTTGTCTGATTAAATCGGATTTGTGGGATAGAGAACAGCTAGCAGAGTTTTCTCTATAGTAAACGAGATTGAAACTATGGGCCGCCTGGCTGCACACTGTAAATTATATTTCCTTTTAAAGGGGACGTGTCTCTTTTATTTCTCTGGCGTCCCTCCTGCATATTAAACTTTACGGGACAGAAATGTACCCGGCTGCTTTTAAATCCAGCCTCTCACCCACTGTCTATTAGCCTGCTTGCTTCCATTGCTTTCCTTCTCCCTTTTAGAAGAATTGGAAAGGAATTAGAAGTTGCATGTCATGGTCCTTCCCTCCACCCCCCACCCCTTACCCCAACCTTTTTCTTTTCATCTTTCTCTTTCCCCTGATCTTAGAGAGGAAAGTGCAATTTTTATTTTCCATCTCTGCCCTCAAAGGTGTAAGCAGTTAGCCAGTGAGGGCAAAACAAATTCTCCAAAACTCAACTGAATTTATTAAACAAGAACTAATATATCTAGGGCCTAGAGAACTCAACCCGGCCTGGTCCAGCCTAGGTTTGGAGAGGACAAGGTTGGAAAATCATCCTTCAGGGAAGGTGGGGGAAGGGCAGAAGAAGAGGTGGGGTAGGTTGGGAGTTACAGAAAGGAGGTCCTTGTCAAAATAAAAGTAAATCTATCCTTCTATCCCACTTGGGATTCCAGGTCCTCATCTGTAAAGTGAAGGACTGAGACTGGATAATCCCAGAGAATGCCTTCAGCATTGTGAAAGTCACTGAGGAAGCTTGACACTGGAGGGCTGGTGCGGTTTGAGGCAGAGAAGGATGGTTGTCACTTTCCTCTGAGCTGAAAGTCCAGCTGACCTGGCTCCTTCTCTCTCAATACTAGGGTCTGCTGGCCTGGTGCTCTCAACCTGTATTAATTGCTTATTCCTTTGGTTCTAGAAAAACAACTTCTGCCCTTCCCTCCCCTCATTTCTCCCTCCCTTCTCTCCCCTTCCACAAACTAAATATATTTTGAGAGGGAGAGTAGGAGAGAGACAGAGAGAGAGGCTAGTGATGGTGTACCAGGGCTCTGCTAAAACTCTAACTGTCCAGGCTTGACCTATCCTACCCTCATTCTTCGATATCTATCTTTGTGTCAGTGCTTTTTATATTTTAATTTGCTTTTGAATGTCCTGCAAAATTAATGGTATACACACTTTTTTTCTTTGGGGACCATTGTGTGCAGTACAGTACGGGAAAGCCTCTTGGTGTCTCTGATAGCCTGGTTACCGTGGGAATGAATGGCCACCACACTGTCAGTCCCATATTCTCTCCTTTTAATTGTTGACAGTAAAAAGCGTTTAAATGCTGCTTAATTTGTAATCATCTTCTAGGGGAAAAAAGGAGAGGGACCATTAAAATGTCAGCGAAATGAATACATCCTTCTCTCTTTTTTTGTTTTGTTTATTTATCTGAGGGTAATTTTTCTTTTCAGTGCCCAGCATTGTCAGATATTTAAGTGGCTCTGAAACAATCACCATTTCCATTTTATTTTGGATTTCTCTTTCTGTCTCTCACTCTTCCCTCTCCATTTCCCACCCTCTTAGCTTCCTTCTCGCTGTCTTTGTCTGTCTGTCTCTTTTGAAAGATAGTTTGTCTGTCGATCAGTCTCTTTTGATCTGGTGTCTTTTTCTCCTCTCTCTCCAAATGCTTGTCTCTCTGTTACTCTTTCTGTCTCTGTCTCTCTATTACTCTTTCTATCTCTGTCTCTCTCAGTTAAATATTTCATCAAGCCCAAAGTATTTAAAAGCTTTAAATTGTAAAGCAAGTGAAATTTTAAAAAAGGAATACTAATTGTGTGCTCACTGGCCCCTCCCATATGATGGACTCCTTGGGGATGCCTGGTTTTGGAAGAAATGGCTTTCTATAGCAAATCCTAAAATGCTAGAACTGAGGAAGGATCTTAGAGATCATCTCTGTTAGAACCCCTTAGAGAATCCCTCCATTTTATAGATGAGGAAACTGAGTTTTGTATCCATTTGGAGTTTCCACATTTCTGGAAGGGAAGAGTTTCCCCTTATCCTTCCATTTTAGGACTACTTATGGTTTTTTTCATCACCAGATGAAGGGCCCTGGTAGAGAGAATCTCTTCCCCTTTGGTGATCCTTCATTCAATCTAAGCAGACTCATGAAACTGACCACTTCTGGAGTCCCCATTCCATGGGCCTGGCCAATTCTAGGGGGTCCTAAGTAGGCAGGTAAGGGTCCTGTAAGGGAACAGGCTGTATGTCATATCAGAAAAACTTTGTTCCTATGAAAAATAAATGTTTTTTTTCTCTCTGTCTCTCTACAAGGTCAGACCCTATAGGAGGAATGGTTTAATAGATATCTTGTAGAAATAAGGATGATCCATTCTCACTATCAGTACCTCTCTGCTCCAACTTTCCTAGTTTTCAAAATTTATAATGTAAAGGTCAGGTGATCAGTCTCAGCTAACATCTAGGCCTAATTTATGTATTATTCTTTTCATACCTCGCTTGGATTTCACTCTCAGCATCTCTAGGAGTACCAAATCCAGGGACTCTGGAGTCAAATTAGTACTATATCTGGCTGAATGATCTCAGCCCAAACATTGACATAATGATACTGCCTTGCAGACAGATACAAGTGCATCAGTGCTTTGGGTCAGTAACAATCCGCAATAGAACAGAGAGGAGTAATCAGCATAGGTTGAATTGATTTCATTCTTTGTGCTGTGCAGGTGGAGGAACCTGCAGTCTCAGGCTAGTTACACATTGCAAACACAGGCTAGTAAATCCTTTGTTCTTATCTGCAAGGTTTGCTGAATTCAGATAGGAATGCTTCCTCAGGATTGTTTTAGTCTGGTTTATGTGATTGCTTGTGATGCCACTATCTCCTTACTGTGTAGTCTAAAGACAGTACAGTGGAGGGGGGGGGGGCGGGAATAAACATTTATTAAGGGCCTACTATGTGCCAGGCATGAGGCTTTACAAATATTATCTCATTCATTTATTAAAGAAAACATTGAGGGGAACTTGGATACAAGTGAGATGCCCCATGATGATAGCCAACTTATTTTAAGGTTGTATTTACTAGCCTTTAATGAAAGTAAAATTCCAGGCCTACTTCCATGTGGGAAAATCTCCTTTTTCTTTGTCCTGGATGGGAAAATCTAGGCAAGCCCTCACCCCAGCCCACTCCACCCCTAGTACTCTCCCAGGGTTTCTTGGAGCTCCTCATCCATATTTCTGTCACCCTCCCAGGTCTCATCGTGGAGGTGTCTCCCTTCACTGATGCCCCACTGGTGCCTCTGGATTCAGCTTCTTCAGGGACCAGGCCCCCAGTCCCCCTGGGTTGGTCCAAGCAAAGCTGCTGAAGGCAGCTCCTTACTGCCACTCAGGGCTGTTGAAGTTAGTCCAATTTTTCAATCGAGGGCCAATTAGTTTCACAAATGGGGGCCCTGTGGTGCCAGGGCGCATTTGTTCCAGGCCTGAGCACTGGCCTGGCGGCATTGTCCTGCCTCCCACCCCCGGGAGAGGCCATTGTCCTCACCCCCAGCGGGCGATGCTTATTGCTGATTTATATAGGCAGGCATCCTGCAGGCTGCAGGCTTCACAGACACAGCTGGCTGAGGTGCTTAAGGCCTCGGACCCAGTGACCTTTGCCCCAATCCTGCTGTCATTTTGAAAGTTACAGACCAGAGGGCTGCATACTTCCCCGGATTTACTTTACACCCTCGCCTCCCACCCCCCAGCCCCATATACATAGACACCCCTGCTCCCTTTCTCTTTCTCCACCCCCCTCTCCCCCTTGTGGTGCAGAGTTTTGTCCCAGGGATAGGACAGGAAAGCCAAGAGAAAAGGATTTTTTTCTTTAGGTGTCTTTATGTGGTTGATGAGTGGACAGCGATGGTCTCCTTGTAACTTGATGAAGGAGGCTTCCTCAGCTGATGAAATTCGAAAGCCTCTCCTTCATTAGTTCTATCTCAGTGTGAGGATAATGAGGATGAATAGCTGGGTGAATTCTCAGCTGTCTGAGGGCACTCAGATCTCACCTGGACGCACATGTCCTTCCCAAACCACCTCCACTCCCAGATCCTCTGAGAAGTCTTCATTAAAGAACCAAAGGTTTAGGGCTCCAAAGGACCTTAGAAAGCCATCTGACCCACCCTCTCCCCATTTTATAGATGAAGAAACTGAGGCTTGGGGAGGTGATAAGTGACAGATTTGATAATCAGGTGAGTGAGACTGAATATGTTGTCTGACGTGTAAAAGAAAAAGAGTACTCTCCTGAGAGTCTGGAGATCCATTACTAACCTAATATGACCTTGGGAAAGTCTTCAACTCTTTGAGCCTCAGCTTTCTCAACTGTAAAGTAAGAGCATTGACCTAAATAAACCTATCAAGTCTCCTTCAAGTCCAACATCCCATGATTCCATGAAAGTAGGTATTGTGCATCACTTGATGGTATGGTTCAGGTCTAGTCAAGTCTAGTTTTTATTGGGCTTTCCTTTCTCTTCATTTTGTTGTTTCTCAATCCTTGCAGCCAGCCAGATAAACTTTCTGTCTCTCTTTCCCTTGCTGCCTCCCTCCCTCTGTCTCTTTCTGTTTGTCTGTCTCTGTTCCTCTCTCCCTTGTTTCCTCTCCTTTCCTTCTCTCTTCTACCTATATTTGTTGCAGTGATTGACAAAATTAGTAAATCCATTCATGTTACTTTTATTGTGTGAGCCTCAATAAATCCCCCATGTCCAAGGCACACCTTAATGAGCTAGTGAGCTGACAAATTTGTTTACTGTAGCTGGAGGTGCCGAGTAATGAAATGCACTTGTGTCTGCTGCTCCCTGCTAAACAAATGCATGGTTTTCCAGAAGCCAGATCTGCTCTACTTTGCTCAGCCACTGAAAGGCTGCTGCCACAAAACCCCCAAGATCATGAAAGTTTTTTTTTTAATATAATTGCTGTCGCTCCTTAGTTTAAGATAAATTTAAATTATTCTCTTTCTCTCTTCCACTATTAAAATAATCATAAAAACAATAATGAAAGCAACTCTCCTCTTCTTCATTGCAATTGAAGATAATGTAACTATAGCGTTCTGGGAAGACTTTCAGGCTTATCAGGAAAAAAAACTAGGAAGAGAGGACCATAAGAGACTGAAATTGATGAGATCGAAATTGACAAGGGAGCTTGGTGCTGATCTCTAGCTTGCTCACTATCCAGGCTACAAGGTTAAAGTTTCTCAAATAGGAGTTCTGCAGATAATTTTGATCTTAACTACCCTACCAAAAATATTTTCCTAGCCTGCATTGCCCGTGCCCTGAGACAGGCCAAAGGTAAAAAGAAAACTGTGGGAATGATGTCCCATTTGCTGACATCATTTATTTTGAGAGACTTAGTGGTGGTCCCTGGCATTGGGTCAGAATTCCATTGGTGCCCCTCCCAACCCCTCTCCCTAGCCCCTCTGATGCATATGAAAGCAAATAGAATTAAAGGCATTGGTGAGAAGGGAGAAATGGCTTTTCTTTTTTACTTTTGCCTTCTGCCCCCATCCTCTTAAGATTCAGACAGAGCCCTCTAGTTCCCTTGCTATGAGTCAGTCCTGTATAGCTTCTCCTTGGTCTCCTCTCTTTCTGTGTTTTGCTCTCCTCTCTCCCCTGTCTTTCTTCCTCTCTCCTCTTTTTCTCTCCTCGCTGTCTTCTCATTCTCATTCTCCCTCTCTATCTCTTTCTTTCCTTATTTTTTCCTCTCCCCCTCCACCAGATGATGCAGCTATACTGCATTCTAGAACAACAACTAGGGGAAAAGGCAGAAAAGAGAAACTTTGGCTGATGGGCTAATAGTGGGGTGGTAGTTGTGACTGCTCGAGGCACCTTGAGGAACAGGCCTCAGAGACAGACCAGATAGATAGAAGCAAGCCTCTGAGCCATCTGTCTGCCCTCATGAAGCCTCTCCCCCCTACCCCCCATCTCCAGGGCTTAGACCATTTGGGTGGGCGGCGCTGGTTGGAGAGGTTACTTCTTGACCTAAGACAGAAGGAGTGGGGTGTAGAAAGCAGTGTTCCATGTGTCAACACACATCCACAGAAAGCAATCACAACCCACTTACCAAAAAAAGCTCAAGTATATTTAGATCCCTCTGCTCTTTTGATTAAGGAAATGCTTATACCAGGAGATAATAAGAGCCTTGCTCAGAGAAGGTGTAGCACCTGAGCGTCTTCTCCAGCTGTGTACCATTCGGATCCTGCTCCCTTCTTTTCTATTAAAAAGCTAATTGGTATGGAAATGGCACAGGTGTAAACATGAGGGTTTTTGTGTCTCATAATTTTTGATTCAGTCGTCACCTGGGTGAAGTAAACACCCCCATTTGTGTCACTCCCCTTCTTCCCCCAAAACACACCCTGGCTGCCCCTCCCTCTCATTCCTGCTAAAATTAAACTTGTTTGAAGTAGGGATGTGTCTGTGTAAGTGAATCCTGCACGCCTGGCAGCCCAAACTGGTGGAGCTACATCTTGGCTCAGTCTAGGCCTTGGCTTCCTTGAGAGGAGGGCTCCCTTCTGCCCCCCCCCCCCCAGGCTTGTTGTAGAGGAGAACCCTGGGTAAAGTGGCAAGAACTTCACCAATGGATGCTAGTTACCATCAGTTTTATTACTGTGTTAGGTCACAGAATCATAGTATCACAGAGTTAAAGGTAGACTTTCCATATATTAAGCCTTGTAGCAATCCTGTGAGACAGGTGCTGCAAGTGTTCTGATGTCCATTTTATAGAGAAGAAAACTGAGTTATAGAGAGGTTAAAAGATTCCCTGTTGGTCACACAACTAGTAAGTGTGTCAGAAGAGGGATGTGACTCAGGCCTTCCTGACTCCAGATCTAACCCTCTGCCCATTAGTGTCTTTCCAATCAATCAGCAAGTGTTTATTAAACACATTCTGCATTCCTGACACTGAGCTAAGTGTTAGGAGTTCAAAGATAAAAAGTAAATAGGACTTACTTTCAAGGCATTTAAACGAGGAGACCACAACAGTGTATAAGTATATTGCAAATTATATTGGGATAATTGGATGGGGGAGGGAATAATGTAGTGGGAGGGGATAAGGAGGAAGGGCTTTTTGTAGAAAGCGATTTGAGGTTGGAAGGAAACCAGAAATTCTAGCCAGTACAAAGCATAGAGATGCATTCTGTCAAGGAGTCATCTGCCCTCTCCTGAAGGACCTCTAGAGATGGGGATCTCGTTACCTTCTAAGGAAAGTTGCTCATTTCTATTTTTACATGCCTTTCTTTATTGGCAAGTTTTTCCTTCCTTCTATCAGCCTTGAATCTGCATTTCTGAAACTTTGACTAATCACTTCTCATTCTACTTTCTGGAGTCAAACAGATCCAATCTGAGAGCCTTTTAGACACTTGAAGCTGCTATGCAGACAGTCTCACGACATCCTGGGGCCTGTAAACATTTTCATTGGCCAGCTCCCGTTTTTGGGGGCCCCACCCACATTTCTCAGAATCCTTCTTGGTGCCCTATCCTCAGACACACTCACTCTCGCCTGCTACCTCCTCCCATAATCTCCAGCCTACTCAAAACTCTCATCAAGGCAAAGGCCCCATTCACAGTTGGCACTGTGTGAGCAGGGGCAAGTAACCTCTTTACACCTCAGTTTTCCTCTTCTGTATAATGGGGATGATAATATCTTTAGTATCTACTTCCTGTAAGGATGAGGATGTTATTGCTCACACCTCCTCAACATCTCTCTCATTTGTCCTCTTCTCCCTACTAGCACAGCTGCCACCCTAGTTTAGACCCTCCTAACCCCTTCCCTGGGCTCCTGATGGGTCTCACTCCACAAAATCACCCATCTCACCAAAACAAAATCACATTCCCAAAATACATGTTACTTCCCTCTTCACTGAGTATTAGTGGCTCCCCTAGGACCAAATTCTTCTGTTAGACATGCAAAATCCTTTACAACCTGGCTGCAGCCTAGATTTCCAGCCTTGTTACAAACCAATTCCCTTCACTACCTCAGTGGTCCAATCAATCTAATAATAATGAGTGTTCATATAGCTGTTTAATGTTTGCAAGGCTGCTTTGCAAATATTATTGCATTTGATCCTCACAACGACCCTAGGATGTAGGTGGTGCTATTTATAGCACCCATGAAGAAAGTGAGGCAGACAGGTGATGGGACTTGCCCAGGGTCACAAAGCTAGTGAGTGTCTTCCTGACTGCTGGTCCAACATCTGCTCAACTGTGCCACTTAGCACCTGTAGCTCTTTGGCTACCTCCCATCTCTACGCATTGTTTAGGCTGTCCCCCAAGCCTAACATACCCTCCTTCCTCATCGCTGCCTCTTAGAAGCCTTTCTTTCTTCCCCAGTCTCCCCCCCTGAAGTGACCTTGCACTTTTTCTATATGCATTTTGCATGTGTGCCTGTCATCTTCCCTGGAAAGAATGACTTGTCCCTTCTTGAGGGCGGGGACTGTTTCATTTTTGAAACTAGTCCAGTACCTGACATGTAGCAAATATTTCATAAGTGCTTTTGCTCGATTGATGGAGTAAGGTGATAATACATGGTGTCCCAAAAGTTTTCTAGGTCGTTTTAAGTTTAAATTACGGGACTTAAAACTTAAAACCATATATAAAATGCTTTGCAAACCAAACACTATATAAATGCCAGCTGTTCTTATGAACCTTAACCAACTAATAGATAGACCACTGGGCCTAAAGTCAGGAAGACCTGAGTTCAAATTTGCCCTCAGATACTAGCTGTGTGACCCTGGGCAAGTCATTGAACCTCTGCCTAAGTTTCTTCATATCGAAACCTTCTCAGGGTTGTTGAGAGGATCAAATGAGATAATATTAATAAAGAACTTAGCACAGTGCCTGGCCATATTATAGGCTCTATATAAAGATTAGATATTTTGGAACTTGGGAACTAGAAGGGAATTTGAACTTTTCGAGATCATTTGGTTCAAGGCCCATAAAGGTGGGATGATTTGCCTGTACTCTCCCAGCTTCAAGCTTTCTAGGACCAGCCTTCTCCAGGGAGGGGGCCCTTCATGTATGCAAAGTGGAGACTAGTCAGAAATCCAATTCTGGCTGTGACAACAGCTCCCCCTGGTGGTCTTGGTGCAGGCTTTTGAACCTCAGTTTCTTCACCTATAAAATGGGCCTGATATTAATTTCTCAGTTCCCTGTGTTGAGCTACTGGATAGATCCAAAGATTGGGGGACAGTGGGGGAGTGGAGCTGAAGGAAAAAGCATGCATGGTATGTTTTCCCAAGGCCATCAGAGTTCTGCTAGCCCCTCTGCACATTTACTGAAACTAATGAATTGCTAATACAATTTTCTAGATAATTTTATTTCCATAGTCCCACATTTTAATGTGTTTCCAAAAAGCCAGCATTTATTTGCTTAATCTCCCAGCGTAATACGATCTGCCCTGACTCCTCATAGATGCGGAACAGTCAGCTAGGCAGAAACTACAACAAATTGTTTAATAACGTCTATTCTCCTGATTTTTAACTTACATCCATTGGTAGCTTTTCTTCTCCACCCTACCCCCACCCCATTTCTGTATTTTAAAATGATTTTATTCTTTTTATTGTCTCATGGGCAAAAGGGTGGAAAGAATGGGAGTGGAGACAGCTGTCTCTTTCCCTCTCTCCCAACTCTGCTTTATCAAGCCTGTGAGTCTATTCATTGGATAGGAGAGAGTCTTAGAGTGTTTGTTGCCCAGGTTAAGTGTGTGTGTGTGTATACATTATAGAATTGAATAGGATTTAAATCTATAAGGATGTAAGTTGTAATATGTGATTGTGATGG
Organism: Notamacropus eugenii; assembly: GCF_028372415.1. Classification (NCBI taxonomy): domain Eukaryota; kingdom Metazoa; phylum Chordata; class Mammalia; order Diprotodontia; family Macropodidae; genus Notamacropus; species Notamacropus eugenii. The sequence goes on along the minus strand of NC_092876.1, from coordinate 139,093,293 downwards.
AATACTTCTGTGTTATAAGAAATGATAAGCTTGATGATCTTAGAAAAACATAAATAGACTTTCATGAAATAACGAATAGTGAGAATGTTGTATACAGTGACAGCAATATTGTTTTAAGAACAACCTTGAGTGACTAAGTCATTTTGACTGCTATCAAAACCCAAATGAAATACAAAGGACGTATGAGGGAAGATGCTGTCTGCATCCAGAGAAAGAAATAACAGATAGAAGTATGTGCAGAATGATTTTATATGTATACGCACACACATGTACACATATATATTTGTGTCTAATGGTGGTCATCTTTAGGGTAGGGGGAGAGAGAAAAGAAATTTGCATAATAACTTTATTATGTATTTAAAAGGAATAACAAATTGTACATAATAGATTTTCAGTTTCATGTGCAGTCATCTTTGTGTTATGGAAATGCTTGTTTTAAAAATTAAAAATAAAATAATTTTTAAAAGCTATAAGGGATCTTATAGCTTAGACCATTTTCTGCCCCTCCCTTTCCACTTACAAAGAGAGGCATTAAAGCCCAGCCAGGTTCGGTGACTTGCCCAGAAACATACATGTAGTAAATAGAAGAGCAGGGATTTAAACTCCATTCCTTTAACTCAGATCCAGCACTGTTCCCATTAGACTGTCCTACCTCTGAACCAAGAAAGAAAGAGAACAGGAAGAAAAAGATGTAGTCAAATGAATCAGACGGGGTAGGAGTGAAGAGTGTTACATGTTGGGGACAGTGCATGGATTTTTTCTTCTGCAACAAATGAGCATTTGTAGATTTTGTAACCTATCTACAAAGCTGTGCTTTAGCATAGGATGGATCAGCTGGGATGGGGGTGACCAGGGTGGGAAAAAATGTGCTCTCCAGACAAGCTGTTCATCAAGAGGCCCCAGAAAGGGTGAGTTGAAAGCCTTAGGCCAAGGGAACAGAAGTCTGCAGATGACAAAGGACTCAGGGCTACTTGTTGCCTTATGCACTAGACATGGTTTGCTACGGTGGATTCCTGGGTTAGGAGCTGTAACTGAGACTGTGGGCCTCAATTTCCTTCTCTGCAAGATAAGAGAGCTTGACCAGATTATCACCGGGTCCCTTCTACCTGTAATATTCTTTTATTGTGACATACCGAGAGTAATCCCCAAATCATTGATCTTTTCACAAAACATGTTTCTGAATGCATTGTATTTGTAGACACATGGACATTCGGTCTTCTTTGGCATAAATGATCTTTTTTTTAAGGCCCATGTGGTTTTTTTTTTAATGTTTCCCTTAATAGTATTTTATTTTTATTTTTCCAATTACATGTAAAGATAGTTTTCATCATTCACATTTGCAAAATTTTGAGTTCCAAATATTTCTCCTTCTTCTCCCCCCTCCCAAAGACAGCAATCAATCTGATTGAGGTTACATGGCATAAGTGATCTTTTAAAATGTTCCTCTGCCATTATTACCTCTATTTAAAAATTAGTTATTTGAGCTTCTGGTTTTGATTTAGGGATCTCTTTTTTTAGGGAGGTAATGGTGATACCCTGCCTACAGACTTAACCTCCCTGCAACTAGGCTGCTTGAGGCTATGGTGTCTCTCACTGGACAGAGTACCAGCACCTGGAGACAGGTAGACCTGTTGGGTTCAAAGCTGGTGTCAGACACTTACTAGCTGTGTGATCCTACATGAGTCACTTAACCTGTAACACTGAAACTCTGTTTTCTCAACTGTAAAAATGCACCTGTCTCACAGGGTTGTTGTGAGGGCCATTTGAGATAATTATAAAATGCTTAACACAGTGCTTCAAACATAGTAAGTACTTGATACATGCTTATTCCCTTCTCCTCTCCCTTGTTACTCCCATACCTTTGGAAACAATTGCTAAGTTTTGTTACTGAAACCTGTGAGAACCTTCACCTCAGCTTGCACCACCCTCTTTCAGCAGACCAATCAATCAGTAAGCATTTATTAAGTGCCTACTAGGTGCCAGGAGTGAAATGATTTCTGTCTTCAGGAGGCTTTTGGGTTTTGGGTGGGGGGGAATGTACCTTTATCTTTACTCTGGATGCAATGAAACCAGTGACCTTCAGTTTCTCCCAGAGATGTTGCTGGAGCCAGAGGGCTTGAAAGTCTTCAGCTGGAATTCTCTATTGTTGTTGTCATCGGTCAGTTGTTTTCAGTCATGTTCAACTCTTCAGGACCCCTTTGGGGTTTTCTTGGCAGAGATATTGGAGTAGTTTGCCATATCCTTCTCTGGCTCATTTGGTAGAAGAGGCAAACTGAGGCAAACAGGGCTAAGTGACTTGCTGAAGGTCACACAGAGGTCAGTTTTGAACTCAGGAAGACTCATCTTCCTGACTCCAGTTCTGGTGCTCTGTCCACTGTGCCCCCAGCTACTCTGGGGGTCACTGTATAAACTATATAATATATAAAATTATACATAAAATGTATAAAAACGCACCATAAAAGCTATAAGGGGATAATGCTGGTAAGAGTGCCAGTGAGGTTGGCACTGATTTCTTTGCTGCCACCTTCTACTCTTCTCCATTATCCCCTCTGCTGATTGTGGTTAGGCTTCTACCATTCCATTGAACCTCTTGTCCTAGAGGTCACCGGTGACAGCCTAATCACTCAATTCAGTGGCCTCTTTCTTTTGTTTTTATTCTTGATGATCTCTTTGTAGCTTTTCAAAGGCCCCCTCTCCTACTGGATATTCTGCCTGCCTTTGGGTTCGTTCCAACCATGCTCTGCTGGGTCTTCCTGACCCCTTAATGTGAGTGTTCCCTAAGACTCTGTCCTCAGCACCTACTTCTATCTCCCTCTCCCTCTCCCTCTCCCTGTCTGTCTCTGTCTCTGTCTGTCTCTGTCTCTGTCTCTGTCTCTGTCTCTGTCTCTCTCTCTCTCTCTCTCTCTCTCTCTCTCTCTCTCTCTCCCCCTCTCCAAGTTTACCTTTGGTAATATCATTCTCTCTATGGCAACAGCTGTTCTCTTTGGACAATGAATCTTATATCTTCAACCCTGACTTCTCCTGAGCTCCGTCTCAGACCTCTGTCTCTTGAAGGACATTCTCACTTGGATGTCCGAACACTGCCTCAGAATATCCAAAACTGAGTTTACCCTCTTTCCCTCAAAACCTGTTCCTCATGGTTGATTTCATGATTTCTGTAAAATAGTGAACTTTCACCCAGATTTTTGCATTCTCTTTGACTTTCTGCTGTCCTTCACCTTTCATGTCCAGTGAGGTGTCATATCCTCTCTGTTGTACTTCAACTGCCTTTCTCCCCTTTTCTATATTCCTGTCTACTGCGCTACTGCAATCCCTCTTTACCATCCATCTGGGCTACTGTAGATGTCTCTTAATAAGTCTCCTAGTCATTACTTTCTCCCATTTCAAATACATCCTTTTTGCCACTGCCAAGGCCAGATCTTTCTTAGGCATCAATTCAATCCTGGAGTTTTTCTGCTTGAGCATCTTTTTTGTTAGTAAAGTAGAATTCTCTGCCTGGCATTCAAAGTACTCCACAGTCTGATTCTGTTCTGCCATGGTACCTGCCTATTGCTTCAGGTGTAAACATGAGGGTTTTTGTGTCTCATAATTTTGAATTCAGTCGTCACCTGGGTGAAGTAAACACTCCCATTTGTATCATTCTCCTTCTTCCCCCAAAACATACCCTGGCTGCCCCTCCCTCTCATTCCTGCTAAAATTAAACTTGTTTGAAGTAGGGATGTGTCTGTGCAAATGAATCCTGCACGCCTGGCAGCCCAAACTGGTGGAGCTACATCTTGGCTCAGTCTAGGCCTTGGCTTCCTTGAGAGGAGGTCTCCCTTGTGCCCCCCCAGGCTTGTTGTAGAGGAGAACCCTGGGTAAAGTGGCAAGAAACCAATGGATGCTACTGTTATCGTCAGTTTTATTACTGTGTTAGGTCACAGAATCATAGTATCACAGAGTTGAAAGGTAGACTTAACATATATTAAGCCTTGTAGCAATCCTGTGAGACAGGTGCTGCAGGTGTTCTGATGTGTGAACATGAACAGGACTCAGTGAATGTACAGGCCTTTGCTGGTCTGTATTGGGAAAAATATCCACATTGATGAGATCATAGATCCATCAGTATTCTTCTCTCTTACTCAGTATTCCAGCCAAACTGGATATCTCTCTGCCCCACTTGTTAGTATTCAATTCTGTCATTTCCACACCTTTGTTTACAACGTTGTCTGCCCCTGGAATGTCTTTCCTCCTCTCCTTTACCTGTCTCACTGCCGCCTGTCTTGTAAAGCCCAACCCAAATGCTACCTTATCTGTAACACCTTCTGTGATCATTGGGTTCATTGTCCTTCTCCACCCCAGGCTTCATGTAGCCTCACCACCACCACCACCACCACCACCACCACCACCACCACCACCACCACCACCACCACCACCATCATCATTATCATAAGCTCTCTAGGGTTACTATGCATCAGGCATTTTCTAAGTAACTTACAATTATCATCTTATCTGATCTTCAAAACAACCTTAGGAGGTGGACTCTGTTATTATCCCCTTTTTACAGATGAGGAAACAGAGTTTAAGTGACTTGCCCAGGATCATATAACATCTGAGGTCAGATTTGAACTTAGGTCTTCCTAAATCCAGGCCTGGTATTCTATCCCCTGTGCCACCTGTGTGTTTATGGTTTGATGTTATGTTACAGCTATCTATATTTATGTCTTATCTGCCTGCTAGACCATGAACTCTGTGATGGCAAAGGCGGTATCTTGTCTGGCACACACACTTAACACTTTGCACACAGTAGGTGATTAATATGTGTTTCCCTATGAATGAATGAATACCTCTGTTGTGGGAATCAAAAGGAAAGAGAATACAGATTCAATCAATCAAGTATTTGTTAATACTTAATATGAACATGTAAGAATGTCTGCTGTGTGCCAGGTACTCTGTGCTCAGTACTGGACATACAAGTACACAGAATGAAATATTTCTCCTCTCAGCAAACCTACATTTTAATAAGGGAGACAGCAAATTCCCAAATCAGTAATGAGAGTATATATATAAAGAAATGCAGATTATATATTTGATAGACATATATATGTATATATATATATGCGTGTATACACACACATGTATCTTGCACTACACACACACACATAGTGGTTAAACACAAGATAGTTTTGGCAGGAGAGTACCAGCTAAATTAGAGAGGATGTGGAGAGATGTCATGGTTCTTGAGCTGCATAGTAAAGGATGAGAAAGCCAGGATTAGGCAGAAGCAAGGAAGGAGAAAGTCCTAGGCATGTGGAATGGCCTCGCTGGGAACAGTGCTTCAGGTTTCCTTCAGCATTTTTCTCCTTCCTTCTCTTTCAGCACCACAGATTTTTGTTCTCAATTTGAATACTTCTGGGTTTGTGTCCCTCTTATTTTTTCTGATTCTCCCCCAGAAGTTGTGGGATTCTGGATGTCCCTAGAATTGAGGAATGGCTGCCAAAGGAGGGGCCCTGCAATGTCATACTAAAGCTAGGGCCAGCAACTTAGCTAAGCTTCAGATAGTCACTATTCCTGGATCTTTGTTTGATGGCACTCCCCAGCATGGTCTCTCCTTCCTTGAGATGCTAGCCTTCTTTCTGTTCCTTTTCAAGCTCAGTCAGTCCAGAATAAGACAGAAATTAAGAGAAGGGAGCTATCTCCCATTTGATGTTACTAGTAGTATAAAAAGATGCCAGGCCTGGGACTTCGGAAACAGGGAGGTGTGAAAGAAGGGGGACTCTAAATCTGAGGGTTTTCATCCTGTGGTTCAATAAGGCAGCAGCCAAGGACCCAGCGGGAGGCCTCTCCCTTCTCAGATGTTCCCTGTAATTTGGCTTGGTAGACTACACTGGGCCTCAGTTCATTTTTTGATTATGTGTAGGGAATGGGTAGTAGCAAAGCACAGAGCTGCCCAGAGCCTTTATAGAAGAAATTGTGCAGGTGGACAGATGTGAGTGAATGCACGCAGGAAAAATAAATCCAAAATTGTAGGAGCTGTGAGTTATGATTTGGGGGAAAAAAGACCTAGGACCTCTTAGACACCATTCTAAAAAGATTAGGTGCTGTAGTCACAAAAAAAGTCAGCCAAATGCCAGATATTCCTAGGGAGAGCCTTACAAACTATGACTTTAATAAGTCTTCTTTCTCCCTTTGTTCCAAATTGTGGCCACTGGTCCCAGCCTTCCCTGATCAGCATACCTCACAAAAGACATGGGCCTGGAGAAGGAGTCAATATTGAAAAAGCATAGTGTTAAAAAGTATAGTACCAGGTTGCAAAGACAAAAACAGTACCTGACTTCGAGGAGTTTATATTGTTCTGGGGAGGGAGGAGAGGTGGTTGTTGTTTAGCTGTTTCAGTTGTATCCGACACTCTGTGACCCCATTTAGGGTTTTCTTGGCAAAGAATCTGCTTTGGTTTGCCATTTTCTTTTCCAGCTTATTTTACAGATGAGGAAACTGAGGTAAATAGGGTTAAGTGACTTGTCCAGGGTCACACAGCTAGTAAGTATCTGAGGCTGGATTTGAACTTTGATCTTCCTCACTCCACATCTGGTGCTCTATCCATAGCTCCCCCATGTCTTTCTTTATCTCAGTATAAAATGAGGGAGAGGGTTCTTACCCGTCTGCCCTGTGGTTGGCAGGGTGTGGGAGCCATCCGCAAGTCCATGGATGGATTTGCTGACCTTCTGCTTTCCTTCTCTTATGCAGGCACTGACATGGCCGTCTTCTGTCTACTGTGCGGAAAGCGCTTCCAAACTCAGAGTGCACTCCAGCAACACATGGAGGTCCATGCAGGTGTTCGCAGCTACATCTGCAGTGAGTGCAACCGCACCTTCCCCAGCCACACGGCTCTCAAGCGCCACCTTCGCTCCCATACAGGTAAGCCAGGAGAGCCTTCCCTGCTCTGGAGGCCTAGGCTAACAACTCTTATTTTGTGCCAGTACTTCAGGGGGCCTTCAGCATGGGGAGTCAAGGTAGTAGAACAGGATGATTCTGCATGGAGGGTCTAAGGGAACTGAGGATCTGGAAAGCTGGGTTCTATTTTATGCTTTTGGAAGCATCACAAATGATTTTTTTTTTAAAAAAGGCTATAGAACCACAGAAAGTTGAACCAAGTCTTCTTCTGAGAATGGAGAGAGAGAAGAGCAGCGCTCAAGTTTCCCAGGATACCATAAGGACCCTAGTTTTCTGAAAGACTGCAATAATTAGGGGCAGCTAGGTGGTTCAGTGGATAGAGTGCTAGAACTGGAGTCTGGAAGACCTGAATTCAAATGTGACCTCAGACAATTCCTAGATGTGTGACCCTTCACACATCAGTTCACCCTATTTGCCTGTTTCCTCTTCCGTAAAATGAGCTGGAGAAGGAAATGGCAGCCACTCCAGTATCTTTGGGATCCTGAAGAGATATGATTGAAAATGACTAAACAACAACAGTATACTATTGATATATTGTCCCCATTTTGCAGATGAGAACAGTAAACCTCAAAGGGGTATGTAGTTTGGCTAGATGTCTCAGTCTGGAGGTGTCAGACTCAGCAATGTCACTCCTGAGTGCTACCTGAACCAAATGAAAATATAATTGGGAAATATTTAACAAAATAAATAAAGATACAAGAAGCCATAGGCAATGGGAACTTGTGGTTTTCTAAGTCAATATGCATCCCATTGGGGCCCATTTCTATTTGAGTTTGACACCACTGTCCTAGTCCCTTGTAGCTCTTTTGGAGACTTAAAAATTTCCGTAGAAGAGAACTAGCCAATAGTGCTACAAGCAGTAGGTCTTTATATAGGAATGTTTTTACTTTGTACAAAACAGATGAATGAATGAGTTAATCAATCAATAAACAAAAAAAATCCTCTACTTTTTAAGCGCTTAGACCACGTGTCAGGCATTGTGCTAAGCTGTGGAAATACAACTAGAAGCAGCCAAGATTACCTCAAGGAAGTTACATTTCTAATGAGGGAAAGATAGCATATGAGGGGAGGTAAAAAAGAGTATGCATAAGGCAACATGGTTTGGAAATGACTGGGAAATCTGAAACACTTGGGGAGATGAGAGGAGCCACAAAGGAAGAGGGGACAGGAATCTACCAGTATCACAGTCACTCAAGCCATAAGGATGCAGGTAGTTTTGAAGACTGGCATCTGGGAGTTAGGTGACATCATCTTAAGGCTCTGGTGAGAAGAGAGAAGGGTGTTGATGAGCATTGGAGAGGTGCCTTCTGGATTCAAAGCCTAGGTTGTGCCAGGCCATCATCACTCTTCTTCAGTATAGGTAGCCCTGGGCCCATCCCACCTAGCAGGGTCCACTCAGCAATGTGGAGGAAGACCAGATATTTTATGGAGAAGAAGGTAGGTCTTAATTGAGCCTCATTGGTTTCTCAGAAGGGGGTACCTCTGGAGCAGAGATAGATTGTTGCAAGAAAGGCCAGGTCTATAAAAACCAGAAGTTTTTCTAGTCTACCATATCATGGTCACACAACTAATAAGTGTCTGAAGTGAACTTCAAACCTAGATCTTCTCATCCATCCTTGGTACTTTATCTTTTGGTCCATGTTGCCTTTCAATGGTGGCAGAAAATCACAAGGTCTTTGATAACTCTATCAGGACTGGTGATAGGCTGCTCTGCCCAGTGGTCAAAGCTAGAGCATCATCAACCAAGTCTAGTGAGAGTACCGACGTGTCAATAGATCCAGTCTTTTTTGAGGGCAGGGTGTTCTGTCTTTAAGACCCATTTTGAAAAGATGTTCTTTTCATGGTTACAGAAATCATAGGGCCTCATTCATGCCTTGAAGGGCTTAGATGATTATTAAAGAGCTAATTAAGGAAAATGGTCAACTAAATTTGCATTCTCTTTGTTCCCCTGCCCTGTCCAGGACTTGATAAGAAGGTGCTTTCGAAAGGGACATGTCTGAAAATTCTCATAGGATCATGGTTCTAGCATTGGAAGGGACCTTAGAAGTCATCCAGTTCAACCCCCTCATTTTATAGATAAAGAAAGTGGAAGGAAAGTGACTTACCCAAGGTCATACATAGAAGGCAGAAGTAGGATTTGAATTTGGATCCCATGACTCCAAATTTAGGACTCTTTCTACTCTACTACATTGTTTCCTAATAAGAAGGGAGAGGGGAAATGCCAGAGTGGGGGAAGGGGCAGTTTTATATAGCCTTTCTTGCTCTATTTGTGATTTTCCCTTCTTACCTCACCCTGGGCTTGCTGAGTCAGAGAAGGGCTTGTATATATTGGAATGAGAAGATGAAGATTTTGCTCCATCCTTACCCTGCCCCATTTCCCTGCTTTCCCTAGACAGTTTTAGCTCTCCCTCCCCCCTAAAGTTGGATCCTTTGCAATTATTCCTGTTTAACTGCTGGGATAAGAAGGGAGAAAGAAGTTTTGTTTTTTAAAGAGGTGTGTGTGTGTGTGTGTGTGTGTGTGTATGCACAATGTAAATATACTTGCATTAAGAAAAGAAATCATGATCCTCCCAAGTATCATAGTTTAGAGTGGGTGTGAGGATGTCCATTTAAACATTGAGGAGTAGAAATTCCTCTGCTGTAAGTGAGCACGGTAAATACAAGGCACGGTGACAGGTTAGGACAAATGCGCGAGTCAATGAAGTTTGGGGTAAGTAGCCTATAGAAGATTGGATGGGGAGAGACAGGATGGGATTAGCCCGAGGGGACTTCTTCAGGAAACCTAGGCAGCATTAGTCTATTTTTCTTTCTCTCTGTGTCATTTACATTAAGGAGTTAATCAAAGATAACCTTTCTCTTCCTTTTTCATGCTCAAGTATAAAAATAACACCTAGATCTTCTTTTTGAATTTAGCTCTTACTCGTCCTTCATTTTCAAAGAGAATCAATGAATTTAGCAATATATGAACATTTCAGTCTCTTACATAGGCCCTTGTACCTTGATGGTTTTGAGGCTGTACAGGTGTACGTCACCCTGTCTGACCTGGTGTATATTTGTCTGTGTGTGTGTCTCTATGTCTTGGTCAGCTTTTTCTCTGTATGATAAAAATTGAGAGGTCTACTGTTTTCCTGGGACTTGTATTCAAGATGGCATAGAGAACTTTCCAAGATTTATTAAGCCAGATGACTAACTACTACACATATCTTGTGATTCACATGAGCACAAATGATTCTGCCAGAAGAAATCTAGAAAACACTTTTAAAAATTTAATATTTTCCATAATTCCATGTAAAAACAGTTTCTTAACATTTGTTTTTAAAAATTTTTGAGTTCCAGATTCTCTCCATCCCTCCCATCCCCCTTCCTCATGGCAAAAGCAAGCAATTTGATGTAGGTTATACATGTGCAGTCATGCAAAATATATTTCCATGTTAATCATGTTGTGAAAGAAACACAGACAAAAAAACCCAAGAAAAATAAAGAAAAAGTGTGCTTCGATCAGCATTCAGAATCCATCATTTCGTTCTCTGGAGATGGATGGCATTTTTCATCGTAAGGTCCCTGCGGAATTGTCTTGGATCCTTGTATTGCTCAGAATAGCTAAATCATTCGCAGTTGATTAGAAAGCATTCTTAAAGATTACAGAGTCTTGTGCAAGAAACTGAAGACCTTAGGGACATAGGTGGTGTTTTCTTCACTGCTACCAGGCAAAGGTAAGGGATTTAGAAGGGACGATGCAGATTTTGAAAGTAAACAGCTGTAGATAAAAAAGATGATTCTGAGGAGAGGATTTTACTTTCTGGACCATGACTTAAAATATAGGAGTGACAGGCTTCAGGTGAGAGATGGAGTTTACCTAACATGACTGCTTAGAGTCCTGCAAAACTAATCAAAGGGGTTTTAAACTGAAGAGGAAGAGGGAAGAAGGAAACTGCCTGTGTATAGAATATCCATCGAGCTACAAGTCAGTAGTTACACTGTAAAACATTATATATATATATATAGACACACACACATAAACACACACACATATATAAAATGTATGTGTATATCATTTGAGTTATCAATAGTTACATTGTAAGAAAAATAGTAATCTTTGAGATGGCCAGAAATAGGAGACAAAAATCTAAGAAAGGAGCCATCACTAAGACCCATTGGCTCAGCTATATATAGGGGGGGGGGGGAGGGAGGAAGGGAAAGAGGGAGGGGGAGAGAGAGAGAGACAGACAGACAGACAAACAGACAGACTGACTTGGATCTCCAAGGTAATACTGAGATTTGATGAGAAGGGACCCATGAGTGAAATATGGTTCTGGAAAAGTATCCTTTATTCAAGTGAAAGGAGATGGAATAACATTGTTAAGAAGAAATACTCTCATGAAGAAATTCAGGAACTGGGGAGACGCATAGTAGAGATAACGGAAGCAGAAACAGAAGTGAAAATGTTATAGGTGTGCGTTGCAGACCACTGGGACAGAAAGGAAATAATGAGTTTATGAGCCACGCCTCCATGTCAGGGATATGATCTATTTCCTAAACTCATTATTTCCTCTTTCTGTCCATCCGTCTGTCTGTCTCTTTCTCTCCCTCTCTACCTTCTTCCCTATCTCTCCCTCTCTTTCCCTCCCTCCTCCCTCTCTTCCCTTCTCCCCTTCCTCCTCCCCTCTCAGAGCAACTAATGATTTCTTGACTTCCTTGATGAGAATTCTATCCTTATGAATACAGTATTGAGCAAAGGAAAAGTTTATTCTGTATCTTATTTTCACCAAGAAGAAACTTGTTACTGAAGTGGAAATGATAAGAAATTACTGGGGAAATGACCACTTCATCTTAGAATCTGTGACAGAGATAGAAAAGCTTGGTGTATTCTAACATGACCCTGTATTTGAGAAAGCAAAGTTTCGAAGAATTTAGAGAGTCGAGATGATCCTGTGTCTGCAGGATGACACTATGATAGTTCCTAAAATCTATGTGGAAACTTAACCTAGAAGGAAGAGAAGACTCTTGGGAACAAAATATTTGTCAAGGCACAAAAGTAACCAATTCTTATGTGGAGGAAAAAGGGGTAATTTTCTACAGACACCAGTTTGAATACAAAGGGAGCATGTCAGCCAACATAGATTTTTAATAGACTCCTAGAGGAAATGGAAGTCAGGACAGGTAACAAAATATAAATACAAAAGCATTGCACATTCTTGTAAGAATTGCTAAAGCCAGGAATGAACTGAGACTGGTAAGGAAACCTAAAGACAACAAGAAGGGATTTTATAACTATATTGAGAGAAAGAAGAGGATCAAAGAAGGGATAGAAGAACTTTTTATCCTTGAGTTATCAAAGAACTAGGTAGAAGATGCAATGACTGATCCTGTTAATTATCTTTGAAAAATTGTGTTGAGGAAGCACAGGTCGCTGGTGATGGTTGTTGTCCTTCGTTCTCTAGGAGTACCAAAATGATATCTCTCTGTTGGAATTAAGTTACAGTATGTCTGACTGGCTGATCAGACCAGTACAAGCTTGGAAGGTTCTACCACAGGTCAGGCACAAATAGTTCATGTGAGTATTTGGGGTGGGAATGTCTCTAAATTTGTACATCTCACATTTCTTTTGAGCTCCTGCAATTCTGCTTTATTCATGGAGCACAGTGCCTTCTTTTTTCCATGGTGGGTGCTCCTTTGCCAGCATTTTCCCATGTCATGCAGTCAATTCCAATTGGAATTGGAACACAGGTAGCATGGGCTTGGAGAAGAACAGATGCCTCCTTAAAAAGATTTAGGGGCAAGGAGAAAGAATGGAGTCTTTAGACTTTAGACCAGAGGGCTTGACTTCAAATTTGGACCAGAAGCTAGAAGGTATTGTTTAAAGGGATTACTGGTGAACATCTTGAAAGAGACGAAGTGGCTCCGGTGAGCCGGTATTGTTTTGTCATGCCAGTCTAACCTCATTTCCTTTTTTGATAGGGTTACTAGATCAGGAGATCTGGGCAGTGCAATAGATATAGGTCACATAAATCATTAGGGAAACTTTCAACAAGGTGTCTCAAGCTAGTATTGTAGAAAAATGGAAGGATGTTGGCCAAAACAAAGATGGATTTGGAATTGGTTTAATAGGAAGAACCAAAAAGTAGTCATTAATTATCTCATGATCAATTTAAAAGGAGGTCTTTAGTGTAGTAACCCAAGAAGCTTTGCTCGACCCTTTGCCCCAGTGACTTGAATAAAACAGTAGAGGGCCTGCTTGACAACTTTGCACATGATACAAAGCTGGAAGGAATAACTAATACACTGAATGGCAGATTCAGGGTCTCCAAAAGCCTTTAATAGGCTGGAACACTGAACTGGATCTAATAAGATGATATTTAATAGGGATAAAGGCAAAATATTTTACTTAGTTTCAAAAATAAATCACAGCTACAAGTTGAGAGAGGCATGTCGAGGTAAAAGGTCATTTGAAAAAGAGCTAAGGATTTTAGCAGAGTGCAAATTCAGTATGTCATTAGTGTCATATGGTACCTAAGAAAGCTAATGATTTTAAGTTGTATTAAGAGAGGCCTAGTGTCCACTAATAAGGAAGTGATAGTCCTGCTGTACTCTGCCATTATCAGACCCTATCTTGAGTATTGTATCCCATTCTGGGCTACATTTTAGGAAGGACGACTGATAAGAACACAGAGGAGATAACGAAGATGACAAAGGGTCTTGACATTATGCCATCTTAAAATAACCTGAACAAACTGGGGAGGTTTTTTTTTTTAATTAAATTTATTTATTTAACGTTTAACATTCATTTTCACAAAATTTTGGGTTACAAATTTTCTCCCCTTTTATCCCCTCCCCCCCCAAACACCAAGCATTCTAATTGCCCCTATGTCCAATCTGCTCTCTCTTCTATCATCCCTCTCTGCCCTTGTCTCCATCTTCTCTTTTGTCCTGTAGGGCCGGATAGCTTTCTATACCCATTTACCTGTATTTCTTATTTCCTAGTGGCAAGAACATTACTCGACAGTTGATCCTAACACTTTGAGTTCCAACTTCTTTACCTCCCTCCCTCTCCACCCCTTCCCTTTGGAAGGCAAGCAATTCAATATAGGCCAAATCTGTGTAGTTTTGCAAATGACTTCCATAATAGTTGTGTTGTATAGGACTAACTATATTTCCCTCCATCCTATCCTGTCCCCCATTACTTCTATTCTCTTTTGATCCTATCCCTCCCCATGAGTGTCGACCTCGGATTGCACTCTCCTCCCCATGCCCTCCCTTCTATCATCCCCCCCACCCTGCTTGTCCCCTTATCCCCCACTTTCCTGTATTGTGAGATAGGTTTTCATACCAAAATGAGTGTGCATTTTATTCTTTCCTTTAGTGGAATGTGATGAGAGTAGACTTCATGTTTTTCTCTCACCTCCCCTCTTTATCCCTCCACTAATGAATCTTTTGCTTGCCTCTTTTATGAGAGATAATTTGCCCCATTCAGTTTCTCCCTTTCTCCTCCCAATATATTTCTCTCTCACTGCTTGATTTCATTTTTTTTTTAAGATATGATCCCATCCTCTTCAATTCACTCTGTGCACTCTGTCTCTATGTATGTGTGCGTGTCTGCATGTGTGTGTGTGTAATCCCACCCAGTACCCAGATACTGAAATGTTTCAAGAGTTACAAATATTGTCTTTCCATGTAGGAATGTAAACAGTTCAACTTTAGTAAGTCCCTTATGACTTCTCTTTGCTGTTCACCTTTTCATGGTTCTCTTCATTCTTGTGTTTGAAAGTCAAATTTTCTTTTCAGCTCTGGTCTTTTCATCAAGAGTGCTTGAAAATCCTCTATTTCATTGAAAGACCAATTTTTCCCCTGAAGTATTATACTCAGTTTTGCTGGGTAGGTGATTCTTGGTTTTAGTCCTAGTTCCTTTGACTTCTGGAATATCCTATTCCATGCCCTTCGATCTCTTAATGTAGAGGCTGCTAGATCTTGTGTTATCCTGATTGTATTTCCACAATACTTGAATTGTTTCTTTCTAGCTGCTTGCAATATTTCCTCCTTGACCTGGGAACTCTGGAATTTGGCCACAATGTTCCTAGGAGTTTCTCTTTTTGGATCTCTTTCAGGCGGTGTTCTGTGGATTCCTTGAATATTTATTTTGCCCTCTGGTTCTAGAATCTCAGAGCAGTTTTCCTTGATAATTTCATGAAAGATGATGTCTAGGCTCTTCTTTTGATCATGGCTTTCAGGTAGTCCCATAATTTTTAAATTGTCTCTCCTGGATCTATTTTCCAGGTCAGTTGTTTTTCCAATGAGATATTTCACATTATCTTCCATTTTTCCATTCTTCTCGCTTTGTTCTGTGATCTCTTGCTTTCTCATAAAGTCCTTAGCCTCCATCTGTGCCATTCTAATTTTGAAAGAACTATTTTCTTCAGTGAGCTTTTGAATCTCCTTTTCCTTTTGGCTAATTCTGCTTTTGAAAGCATTCTTCTCCTCATTGGCTTCTTGAACCTCTTTTGCCAATTGAGTTAGGCTAGTTTTCAAGGTGTTATTTTCTTCAACATTTTTTTGGGTCTCCTTTAGCAGGGAGCTGATCTGCTGTTCATGCTTTGACTTCATGTCTCTCATTTCTCTTCCCAGCTTTTCGTCTACCTCTCTAACTTGATTTTCAAAATTCTTTTTGAGCTCTTCCATGGCCTGAGCCCATTGGGTGGGCTGGGACACAGAAGCCTTGACTTCTGTGTCTTTGCCTGATGGTAAGCATTGTTCTTCCTCATCAGAAAGGAAGGGAGGAAATGCCTGTTCACCAAGAAAGTAACCTTCTATAGTCTTATTTCTTTTCCCTTTTCTGGGCATTTTCCCAGCCAGTGACTTGACCTCTGAATATTCTCCTCACACCCACCTCACCTCCTGATCCTCCCAGCCAGCGTTTGGGGTCTGAGATTCAAATTCTGCTTCCAGCCTTAGGGCTTTTGGCGGGGGCAGGGCTGCTATTCAGTGTGAGATTAAGTTCAGGTGCTGAGGTTGGGTCAGGGCCGCCTCTCAGGCTCAGTTCCCTCAGGGGGTTTATGCACAGACCTTCCACAATGAATCCAGGCTCCTGCCCCCTTGGGGAGCCCCGGTCTGCAGCCGCCTCTCAGCTTCTACCTCCCGGGGGGGCCTGAGTTATGGGGGCACCCCACTCCCCTCTCGACCCGCCAAAGAGACTCTCTCACCGACCCCCGTCACCTGTGGGTGGAGGGACTTGTGCGGCCACTGGAGATCCCGTCCCTGAAGCCTGCTCGGATCTGTACCTCTTGGTGCCGCAGCCGCGGCAGGTCTGGGCTGGGTTCCGCATCTGCAGCGTGACGGACCTTTTGCGAGAGGTTTGCAGGTCCCTCTGTGGGTGGAGGGACCTGCGTGGCCGCTGGAGATCCCGTCCCTGAAGCCCGCTCGGATCTGTACCTCTCGGTGCTACGGCTGCAGCAGGTCTGGGCTGGGTTCCGCATCTGCAGCGTGACGGACCTTTTGCGAGAGGTTTGCAGGTCCCTCTGTGGGTGGAGGGACCTGCATGGCCGCTGGAGATCCCGTCCCTGAAGCCCGCTCAGATCTTTTCCTCTCGGTGCCGTGGCTGCGGCAGGGCTGCACTCAGCTCCCAGTCCTGGCGCCCAGTCCGCAGTGCGAAGGACCCCCCGCGAGAAGTTTGCGGGTCTCTCCGGAACAGAAATTTCCCTCGCTCCAATGTTCCGTGGCCTCTGGGTGCAGAATTTGACGTGAGTTACTTCCCTGTAGCCATTCTATGGGTTGTGGGTTCGGAGCTATGTGTATGTGCGTCTTTCTACTCCGCCATCTTGGCTCCGCCCCCCCCGGGGAGGTTTTATTTGACGAAAAGCTGTATGGGTGTTATGTTAGTTGTCTTCAAGTATTCGAAGGATTGTAAAGTGAAAGAGAGAACAGACTTAATCTGCATGGTACTGCAGGACCTACCTAGGAACAATGAATGGAAGTTGGTCGAAGGCAGATTTAAACATAGTGTCCTGAAGAATGGGTAGAATAGATAAAACCGAGAGTAGTCATGCTGAGAGAAGGAGAGAGAGAAGGAGAAAGAAGAGAGAAAGAGGTTTGAGTCTATATATGTGAAGGAAACCAAGTGCCCTATCTCTAATCCCTAACAATTAGAGCCCATGCCAACAAAAGTAAAATGGGTTATCTCAGGAGGCCCTGGATTCTCCTTCATTAGAAGCTGGATGAGCACTTATCTTTTGGGCATGTTGTAGAGGCATGGCCTAGACTAGACGGCCTCCAAGGTCCCTTCCAATGTTGAGATTCTGTGGTTCTGATTCTGTTTCTGTGTTTACATGTATATGATCTTATGGATGTGACTGGGCACCTATTGAATGTGTATAATGTAGAAGTATGTATGGAGAGACACCCTTGGGGGAGTGTGTGTGTGTGTGTGTGTGTGTGTGTGCATGCGTGCGTGCGTGTGTGTGCTCGCATGCACTCGCATGGGGTTGGGGGCTGGAAAAGAAAGAGAGGAAGAAGAGATAGGTCTGTGCTTTGGGGTACATGTGTGAAAGGAGTCATGTGTGTGCTGACTACCTCTCAGGGGACTCCCCAGTGGGTAGGACAGGAGTGGAGAATAAATGCTTTCCATTTGTGGCAGTTCTGAGTTTCTTTCAAGTTATTTAACTTCTTTGGCCTTCAGTTTTCCCATTTGCAAAATGATAGGGTTGTACTACACACTCTGAAAGGTCCCTTCCAGCTCTGAATCTATGATTCTATTTGCTTAGGTCTAGTTAGCCTGGAAGTGGGTGGCTGATGGTACAATGGATAGAGTTCCAAACCTTGAGTCAGCAAGATGTCTCTTTATGAGTTCAAATCTGGCCTTAGACATTTACCAGCTGTGTGACCCTGGGCAAGTCACTTAACCCTGTTTGCCTCAGTTTCTTCATCTGTAAAATGAACTGGACAAGGAAGTGGCAAATCACTCCAGTATCTCCACCAAGAAAACCCCAAAAGGGACCATGAAGATTTAGAGATGACTAAAACAACCCAACAGCAACAAAGGAATGATGGCATCGGGAGGCGAACCAGACTGAGCTGCAGAGAGATGACAGACAGGGAGAAATCATAGGAAAAATGGATGTCCCTGTGGAAGATGACACCCCTGAGTCGTAGGGACTGGGGAGCAGGAGGGAGGAATGTGTTAGCCATCCAGCAGGGGAGGAGCAGCATGGCTTCATGCCTCAGAGTCAGGAAGACAGGGGTTCGAGTCTTGCCTCTTACACAAAAAGGATTGTGTCCCCGAAGAAATTGCTTAACTCAGTGCTCCCTGGCAATTCTCAGTCCTGAGTTGAAGAGTGGAGGGAATTTCCTCACTGGTAATTCCCTTTGCCAATAAAAATCACAGGTCCTATGTCCGAAAGGGAGAGGGGTTGGTGGGGCAAGAAAAGTACCAGTTATGTGTTCAACTGAATGTAGGAGGGATGGGAGGGCCAATGAGGAGTGATCATAAAGTTTGTATGGTAAAGACAGGTATGGGATGTCATGGGAAATAAGTGATTGGGGCTGTTTGCAAGGATGCCAAGTTCTGTATGAGTATGGGAAGCCACCATTTTCATTTCTTAGCCTTTGCCATCACCTTAGCTTCAGCTCTGGGGAATGTTGAGATGTCACACTTAGCTGCCTCTCACATCTGTAGGGATCAGAGCTTAAGGCTGGATCAATAAATTTGTATTCTTGGGACTCCACAGTTTTGACCAGGGTCAGAAACAGAAGTAGATGCACAGGGCTATAAGCTCAGACTCCCTATGGGTGTGAAGCTCTTCTCATGATTATATAAGTCACAACTGCTGATCACAAGTAACCCATCAGTGCCTAGTCCTCTAAATCACCCTGGGTGGGAGGAAGGGATTTGGGGGTGGGGTGTTCATATGTGCAAAGAGACTAGAAACAGCCTGCTTTCTCTTTACTTACTTTTGAGCACAGAGCAGTGGCTGACCCAGATGTTGTGGGGGCTCAGATTTTTCATCTGCCTAGGTTCAGACAAAACCAGAGGTGTAAGAATGTCCACATTCCCCCCAGACTCTGCCCCTTTCATGTGTGCAGAGATTTCATACCCTGGGGTCGGTTGTTGACTGGAAACTCCTGGATTTCTGGGTTGTGGCTTCAGTTTTTGTATTTCCTATTCTTCAACTTGGGCAGACTCAGTATAAGGCCCCTAGGCTGCTACCAGACAAAGGTTTGGGAAAGGAAAAGCCTTCGTCTCACCTACTCTGAGAAACTATCCTGGATGAAGGGGGCTTAAAAAAAGTCTTAATGTCTCACTCTGCCTTTAAAAAGGCAGTCTCTGAGTACCAAGAGAAAAAAAACAGGTAAACAGATATGCAGTCATGAACCTATTTGTATGGACATGCTTATTCATATGGACACACACAAGGGCGTGTGTGTGCACGCACACACACACGCACGCACACACAATGCCTCATTAATATTCTGTTGTTCCCGGCCCATTTGCTGCTGGGGCTGTGTGTTTAGCGTCCGCAGCTGTGTTTGGTAGGTTAGTCCAGCCGAGCTCTTGGCATTGATGGATCCCTGATTCACATGGCTCATCATATAATAAACTCTCAGCTGTGCAGAAGGAAGGGGGTGGGATAGAAGGGCCAGAGAAAATGAAAGGGGTGGGGGCAGGGAGGATGGGGACTAGGATTGACCCTGCTAGTGAAGCCATCAGGTAACGAGATCTAAGAGCAGGGGGTCACAGGTGCACTGTGCAGGCCAGAGGGGGCTCTAATTAGTCTCGTTTGGCCTGCACTTAATGTCAGGCTCATTAAGAAGGCTACGGAGTTAATCAACATACCACAAATTGGATTTTTAGTTCTGCAGCCAGTTTTGTGTACGTTATGGAGACTCGGACATGATTAACTCTCTGGGAGAGGATTTCAGGGCAGGTGCTCTTGGTGCCTTCAGATCTCTCTCTCTATCTGCTTCTACACCCCTCCTTTTCTCTCTATCTCTCTCCCATTCTTCTTCTCCTATGTCTCCTCCCTCTCCATCCCTCTCCATGTTCCCCTCTCCCAATCACCTTTTTCTTCCCTTAGGCTGGAGATTCAATATTTAAAGTCATTTAACATGTGATCTAATTCAAAATTAAATTCACTAAAATCTAAACAGATGCACAACTCAGACTTAAATGCCACCCCCCACCCCCCCCATTCTTTTTAAACTATCACGGCCTCCAGAGGAAAAATATATGAGTTGGCAGGTCTTTGCTGAGTGGCCCCTGATGACTTTTAATTACTGGTCTGATTGGGATTCTTCATGGTCCTTATTTAATTTATTTATTTATATCTTAATGAGGATACTGCATCCTTGATTAAACCTCTAATGGTTGAAGATTCATGGAAGATTTGAGATAGCAACATACATATACAGCCACTCAGGCAGCTTCAGAGAGGCAATGTGCCAAAGACTGGATTTGCCTAAACCCCCTTTAAATTTGAAAAAGTCAAGGGTTCTTGTTACCAGTCTGGCCCTAGCAAGGAAAGGAATTGGGGGGGAGAGGGTCACTGTCTAGGTCAAGGGTTCTTAACCTGGATCCCACAAATAGATTTCAAGAGTTCATGAACTTGGAGGAAAATTACATCTTTTTTTTCAGTTACCTCTAACTGAAATTGAGCATTTTCTTCAGTTACTTTTATTTAAAAAAAAAAAAAAGCATGATTTTGAGAATGGGTCCATCCATAGATTTCACCAGCCTATTAGAGGGTCCATGACATACAAAATAGTTAAGAACCCCATACCTAACCCTTGATCAGTCCTCAAATCTATATTTGAAGGAATCACTTAGTTGCCATTTACTTCCCAGGACCTTCCCATCAATTGCTACCTGACCAGGTCAAAGAGGGCAATGGGAAGGATCTCTTTGCTCTTCCAGCCTCCCTTACTATCCATGGATAGAATCCTCTTTCCCTTCTCCACGTTCCCAGAGCTATTTGCGTGACATCTCCCACAAACCAAAGACAGTACGTGAATGAGCAAGCTTCAGCATCTGCTCCCCACAGAGCTTTAAAAACCCTTTAGAGTCATCAGAGGGATGAGGATTTATGTGGACATGGAAGCCCTAATTTGAGAGAGGGGGGAGGTTTGGTTGGAGGCTCGAGGTGGCAGGCTTGGGGGGGGAGACATTTGAGAGGGAAAGAGAGTAAAATATCATTTTAAAGAGGAAGTGAAGGCACAGGCATGTGAGTCTATAACGAGAAGGACAATTTATGCCCAGGCACGAGTGCAGTTTGACATGGGAATAATGAAAAAACGTAGGTCATTGTGGATGACTTAAACCTTCAGCAGCTGAAGAAAATGTATGAAATGCAGAGGACATTACACGGTTGGCAGCCCCACACATCTGCAGAGGGACAAGTGAAATACAGAAGGCCATTCTTTACCATAAACTGTGGTTGTTGGAGATGCAGCCCAGAGAAATTGTAATTACAGTGACAAGACGAATCAGCGATATTTAAATATTCATGAACAAAGTCTGGGGTGATCAATCTATCTTTATTGTCTGCTCCTTCACTCCCGTAATAAGTAAGTAGCTGGAATTCTCACCTTTCATCCTGGGAAGATCCCACTGCTAGAATGAAATCCCAAGTTCGTTGGGCCCTAGACCTGCTCCGCTGACCATCTAGGGTACTAAGAAGGGTCAAGTACTTTTGGGCATGAGAAGGGTACCTACCGGTGGGATTGGGATGGGGGGACACTATAATAGTTCACACATTTTTAAGGCCCTGTTACATATAAGGCCCTGTAGGAATTCAAAAACAAAAATGAAGTAACCCCTGCCCTCAGAATGTTCCCTTCTCCTGAGAGTTTACCCTGTATACAGATAATCTGCAAAGAGAGAAAATATTAACTGGGGCAGTCATGGTCTGCTGTGGGAGGCAGGATCTTAGATAAGACTAGAAAGAACCTAAGGGTTCTAAGAAGTAGAGATGAGCAAGGAGCACCTGTCGGTGATGGGGGACAAAGACTTGGAGACAAGGAATGGAATGTGGGTCAAAATGTAGACCACGTGAAAAAAGTGGTTTGTATGAAGTCTGGGAAATTAGGTTGTAACCAAATGATGGGGAGCTTTCAGTCCTAAGCCATGGTGTTTGAATTCTTACTCGTGGCCTGGGAGGAGGTTTCTCACCAGGTTGTGAGCAGTAGGAGGCGGAAGAATCCTTCACCCTGAACTCATAACCCAAGCTAGCTAGTTGGCTTGGAAGAGTAGGTGAGTTAGATAATACACTTATATGGTACTTTATGTTTTACATAATGTTACGTAATTTATGAATTTTATCTCCTTTGATCCTCACAACAATTCTGTAAGGGAGATGCTGTTATTAGTCCCATTTTACAGATGAGGAAACTGAGGCTTAGACAGATATAGTGATTTGCCCGTGGTCACTCAGTTAGGAAGCATGAGGCAGGATTTGACCTCAGGTCTGCTTCACTTCACCTGAGAAGGGACAAAGGTCATAAGGAGAGATGGTATAATACAGCAAAGATACGCTGACGTGGAGTCACAAGGTCTGCATTAAAATCTCAGCTCCTACTTTATTCATATGGGCAAGTCACTTAATCTCCACAAACCTCAGTTTCCTCATTTATAAAATGGGGAAAAATATGCTTTCTTTAGGCAAGTGCTTTATAAATTTTAAACTGCTATAGAAATGTTATTATAATATTTGGTCCTATAGATAACGTGGGCATAAAAATAGCATCAACACTGTCATTATGTGCATTATCCTTGAGCGCCAGAGCTGCCCCTCTCTGAAGACCTCTACTCTGGCTACCTTTTCAGCCTGTCAGTTTTCCTTCATGAAATCTTCCAGGTATTCTGGGAAAAGGGTACAGTCTATAGTAAAGTACTCATGGGCATGTCCCAGAGAGCAAGCAGGAGCTGTACCCGTGTAAGCAGAGGTGGCGCACCATAAGTATTTGGGGACAGTGGAGGTTATAAACTAACCTACTCCTTCTGGTCTTCTTCCTTTCCATAGTCCCTTCCACGGTCCCTACCGTCCTAAAAGAATCAGGATGAAGAATTGTTTTTGTTGTTGTAGGGAAGCCAGGTGGCACAGTGGACAGAGCCTGAAGGCAGGAAGGCCTGAGTTCAAATCTGGACTTAGACATTTACCAGCTGTGTGACCTTGGGCAAGTCACTTTAGCCCTGTCTGCCTCCGTTTCCTCATCTATAAAATGAACCAGAGAAGGAAATGGCAAACTACTCCAGTATCTTTGCCAAGGAAACCCCAGATGGTGTCACAGAGAGTCGGACATGACTGAAACAAATAAACAACAACCCTTTGTGCCGTTACAGGTGACCACCCCTATGAATGCGAATTCTGTGGCAGCTGTTTCCGGGACGAGAGCACACTCAAGAGCCATAAGCGTATCCACACAGGGGAGAAGCCCTATGAGTGCAATGGCTGTGGAAAGAAGTTTAGCCTCAAGCACCAGCTAGAGACCCATTACAGGGTCCATACAGGTACTAGGGGGTCATCCAGTGAGGGGGGAGATAGGGAGACTGAGGAGAGGGAGAGATGCAAGGGACTTGGGCCCTTGATTTGGGGCGGGGGAAATGAGTGGTAGGGAATAGATACTTGGCAGCTCAAGGCTAAACACAGGGTCTTGTTATTGGAATTATAGACTGAAAGAGTCTCTGCCTTCGAGCCACGTACATTCTAATGGGGGAGACAAAACTCAGACAGTGATGTACAAACAAGCTATACAGGGTAAACTGGAGACAGTCTCACATGGAAGGCACTGAGATTATTGGGAGGTCTGGCAAAGGCTTCTTGAAGAAGGTAGGGTTTTGACTGAGTCTTGAAGGAAGTCACGAGGGAAAGAGATGAAGGAGAGAGAGTTCCAGACATGGGATATGGCCAGTGAAAATGCGCTATTTGAGAGATGGAATGTCTTGTACAAGGAATATGAAGGAGGCCAGTGTCACTGTATCTCAGAGGACAGAGCTGGAGGAGATGGTGGCAGAAAGCATCTGAGTGGTATATGACGAGTAGGAGGGTAGGAAAAGGAGATAGATCTCAGCCAGTGGCCTCAATATTTTATCTGAGAGTGTGAAGGAGAGGGATCTATAGGAGGCTTGAGGAGGGATAAAAAGATCTGCTAAGCCCCTAGAGCTACACACCCCAAGTTGCAGATGTGGCACAGCTCTTCTCCCCACTACATGAGAGTTTTAATGATTTTCCTTTAGGGAATTAATTTTATGCTTCTTTGACAGTATATAGTGTTCTTGTATTCTTCTCAGTTACCCTTGCCTTGCATACTTCCTCTGACCATTGAGGACAGTGAATGGGACAGTGAATGGATTAGGGATGTATAAAAGTATTGCCTTACCACAGTGGAGACCCATCTGAGATGAGGTAACGTAAATTTGTAGTGGACCAGTCAATTTCATTGACTGACTTTCTCCAGCTTCACTTGGCAACCCATGAATAGGAGCAAAGGCTCCTATGATGATGATGGTGGTGGTGATGGGGATGATGAGTATAATCTAAAGCTGGGTGCTTAGTGTAGGGTAAGATAGATGATGAAATGAAGGATCAAGGGACTTTTGACTGGAAGATAGAGTAGACTTGAACTGGTTCTCTGAGTGACTGGAATGTGGAAGGGAAGAGAGTGCAACCATTGCAAGGGTGATAGCCTGGGAAATAACTCAGAGGGGGAAGAAATTGAAAATCACTGAGGATGAAGAACAGGAGATATAAGCAGAGGAAAAGGTGGAATGAAAATTGCGATCAGATAAAAGAATTTCCGAGTTCATAAACATGCAAGTGGAAGACTTATGACTGATGGCAAGAGCAAGGATAGGACCACCTCTGTGTGTAACTGAGGTGGGGTGGAGAAGTGTGTCATCATAGGAGTAAAGTAAATTAAGGAAAGGAGATGTTCATCTATCTGTCCATCCATCTGTCTATCTAATCTGTCTAATCCATCTATCTATCTATCTGTCTGTCTGTCTAATCTGTCTGTGTATCTATCTATCTGTCTGTCTTTCTGTCTATCTAGTCTGTCTGTCTGTCTATCTGTCTGTCTGTCTGTCTAATCTGTCTGTCTGTCTATCTGTCTGTCTGTCTAATCTGTCTATCTATCTGTCTGTCTATCTATCTGTCTGTCTGTTTGTCTGTCTGTCTATCTAGTCTGTTTATCTATCTGTCTGTCTGTCTATCTAGTCTGTCTGTCTATCTCTCTGTCTGTCTGTCTAATCTGTATGTCTATCTATCTGTCTATCTGTCTGTCTATCTAATCTGTCTGTCTATCTATCTACCTACCTACCTACCTACCTACCTACCAACCTACCTATCGAAGTCCCTTAGTTCAAGGACAAGGGTTAGAGAGGAGAGAGACTGAGGTAGCTACTGAACTCACTGAGGAAGAAAGGAGAGTGTCAGCGGGGTGTGGTGGGTTCTGTAGATATTAACTACTAGAATCTTGATTGGGTGATAAATATGAGTTGAATGAGCCTCAAAGAAAGAAGTTGCTGAGTGGTGGTAGTAGAGAGAGAATCTAGAAATTAGGAGCAGGGAAGGGAATGGGACAAGGAGTGTTCTGACTCCAGTGAGTTGGGACGGGCAGATTAAAGGTGGGAGCACTAATGCTAGAAAGGTTGATCAGTAGTACCATGTCATCAGGAGGGAGTGAGGTCTCAGCAAATGCAAGAAGACAGAAGCATTGATAAAGGGGAAAGGTTAAGATGAAAGCAAGTTTTTTACTTATGGAACGGGTCTTCCTGAGAGCACAGTGGAAGGAGTGGGTAAATCTTGGCAGGAGATGCAGGAAAGCAGAGTGGCCAGGGTAGGTATAATACAGTGAATGGTTAAAATGAATTAAAGCTGAACTAAATACTAGTTTGGAGGTCAGCCTGAGGGTTGAGTTTAGCCTTCAGGTTAGAGGTCAAGATGGATTGAGTTTGACTAAGGCTAAGATGGTTAAAGGTTAGGTTGAGGTCAGGACATATTGAGATAAAATAAGGCTTGTCTTGTACAGGAGGGTAAACAGCCTTTTACTTTGGAGGAAACAAGTAGAACAGTCGAAATTTCATCAGGAAGATTAGAGAGAGAGAGAGTTTTCATGCACATACATATTATGTACCCATACATATGTATATATATGTGCATATATTATATAATGTGTTATGTAATATATCATAATATATTGTGTGTTATGTAATCATAATATATACATATATTATGTAATATATTGTGTGTATATGTATTTTTTTCATTTTTCCTTCCAGAGATAAGAAACCTTACAACTTGGTAAGCTAGAAAGTCTTTGTCATCTCCTTTTTTTTGAACAGGAGAGACCTTATATATGTCATTGGAATGGGGGGAGCTGATTTGTCCAGAAGCAGGGGGTGGGATTCAGTGCCCTCTGGACAGTCCTGCTGGCTTAAAGGAATCTGTCTATGGAAAGAGGCAGAAAGGGAGAAGGAGGCCATGTCCACAGCTCAGTTCTCCTACTGATCTTCTTTTGGCACTCTAACTGTGCAGCACCTCCTGATACTTGGAGAGGATGATAAGCAATCCTCCTTGCTGGTGCAAGGAACCCAAAGGCCACTAGACTCCCAAGGCTTCCACAACCCTTTGCTCAAGATGTGGCTGGGGCTGGCAGATCATTAAATGCATTGGTGGTAACTGTTGTAAATAGCAGATCAATAGTTAGATCACTTTGGCTGTTCATTACTTCATTATTTGTGGGTCCTCTGCACAGAGTGAGTATCAATATCCAGATGGCTGGCCAGTTAATTACTGTATTGAAGCAAGTTTCCCTGTGATCCTCAGATCAGCTCCAGGGGGCTGTAGTCAAGGGAAGAAATAGGGGAATCTAGCATTCTTAACATTGTCTAGGCAGGTCCCTATCCTCTATGTCTCCTGAACACACTCTGGAGGAAACCTGGAAAATCTACCAGGGGTCTAAACAAATTGAAAAGTCATGACTTTCACCCTTATCATCCTCCCACCCTTGCAGCCCATCATCCTGTAGAGTATCCCCTTCCTCATTCCTACCCCACCCCAATTTTTGACCTGGGAAATACTGTAATCTAGGGAATGGGATTCCTAAGTCCTTACCTTCTTTTCTGTAAAGGGCCTCCCTCCCTGATCCCTTTCTTTGGTTCCCCTTCCCTTCAGTGGGAGAGGAGAGAAGAGAAGGTAACCCTACTATGGAGAGGCTTCTGGGAAACTGTAGAGTGGAGTGTTGGCACAGAGAGTGCAGAGAGTGTCTTGGAGAGCCTGATCCATCTCCTTTTTCCCCTCCCAGGTGAGAAGCCCTTTGAGTGTAAGCTCTGTCACCAGCGTTCCCGGGACTACTCAGCCATGATTAAACACCTGAGAACACACAACGGCGCCTCCCCATACCAGTGTACCATCTGCACTGAGTACTGCCCCAGCCTCTCGTCCATGCAGAAGCACATGAAGGGTCACAAACCTGAGGAGATCCCACCCGACTGGAGGATCGAGAAGACTTACCTCTATCTGTGTTACGTGTGAAAGGGGCTCCAGGAGGAAGAGAAAGAGGAGGAAGTGAGAGAGAGATGGAATCATTGAAGGACTGCATACACACACATACACGCACGCACACACACACACACACACACACAGGAAAAAAATGACTGGATTGATAACCATGTTTGACCTTGTTATCTGTACAAGATTCTCTCTCAAGGCTCATGCCATGGGGCTGGGTGCCCCAGGTCATAGGTGTGGCCCACTCTGGGACAGTCTAAGTGGTTTTCATTTGGGGGCTTTGTTTTATTCTGTTTTGATGATGTTTTTGTGTTCTCCCCTGTCATCCTTGCCTTGAATCCTTCTTCCTCTGATCAGGAGCCAAGTTTAGGGAAGTGGGGGTAGGGTACATGTGGCCCAGAGCTAGGCAGACTTATTGATCTCCACATAACCACTGCCTCTCCTCAGACAGAAGTTGAGGGGGTGGAGGACTTCGGATCTGGAGTTGGGGGTAAGGGGATTGAATGGTAGAGTAGATGAAGTTTGTCATCTGCTATAGAATAACAGTTCTAGTTGGCTAGGTCCTGCCCCCTTGCCCCCAAGTGCACACTCACACGTGTGCGTGTGCGCACACACACACACACACACACACACACACACTTTAATGTTGGTTACTTTTTTCTCTCTCAACCTGTGTCTACAAGTCCTCTGTTTGTGGTAGGAGCTTGTTTTCTACCTTCACACCCATGCTGCCTTCCCTAGGTTCCAGGACGCCAAGTCTCTAGATGCCCCCTTATTTACTGAGGGGAAATGTCACCCTCTCTATCCAACTCTTCTGCGTGGGACAGCCTATCCCCACTCACTTTGCCATGCTGTTACTCCTAAGAGCAAGGAACAGCCTAGCAGTACCCCCTCATGTAGCTCCGCCAGGGGCAGGATTGCCCCTCAAAATTGAAAAAAAGAAACGTGAAACACACATACACACAACCCCCACCGTCCATTTTTATTAGGGAAGGTACACACAACTCAGTTCAAGAACAAATATTAAGCACCTACTATGTGCATGACAGGTGCTAGCAATCCCTGTCTTCGAGGAGCTTACAATTTATACAGAAAGGGGCTGATTTCCTAAGGGAAATATTTAGAGGACATCCCCAAGCCTAGTGTGCCTCCACAACTGGAGGAGGAAGATGGTGGGTGGGTATTGTGGTCTCTTAGAGTCTGCAAGAAGGCAGAGGAATAACTCCCTAGTTAGTTGTGGGATCTGTTCCCAAGATTCTCTAGGAAGGATAATATTGGGGTATATAAGACCTGGGCCTCATCTTTATATGGCCCAGGCCTGCTTCCCTTACTTGCTGCCCCCCTGAGTCTGTCAAGGATGGAAGAGGAAGAGGAGAAGGCTTTTGAGTCTCGTTGCATTTTGCTTCTTTTGATGACTCCCCCCCCCCCAATTCTCTTTCTCTCTGCGTTTAGCACGTTGTACTTGAATTACCTCAGTTTTTTGTGACCTCATGAGCTTTTCCCCTGTTATATATGTGTGGATTTGTTTTTATTGTTATGGCGGGCGGGGGGGGGTTGTTAAGGGGAAGGGGTGATCTTTTTCTTGTGTAACGTAATTGTTTTTACAGACTTCGGTTGTGATCTTCCATCCCCATAACACCTACTACCCATCCCTTACCCACCTCCCCCTACCCCCAGGCCCTGGAGGGGCCAAGGAATGCAGTGCTCAGGATGAGAGAACTATTAGTGCAGGGGAAAATGGGAGGACTCCCAGATGGGAGTCCCCAGGAATTTCAAATAGTCACCTACCAGCCTGGCCTTTGTGAGTATGGCAGAGCTGCCCAGGAGTGAAATCGGGCCATTTGCAAAGTCTGTCCAATTAAATCAGGCCCCAAACTCTTTTCTAAAAAGCCGACTTTCTAGTCATTCAAGTCACAGGTCTGGAATATTTGGATTATTGTAGCTCTGTGACCCTTGCCCCTGGTGTGCATTATCATTACCAAAATTGGTAATTTTTTCCCCTAGGCCAGTCTGGTGGGAGACTAAGTTTTTGTTGTTTGAAGGGGTTTAATTTTGTTTTGTTTTAGTTTTGGTTGGGGGAGGGATTTTTTTCTGAAAGCTACCTCTTCTGTTCGTTTGTCCAATTCTTTCTGTTCCTTTTCCCGTCTTCCCCATCCCATCGTTCTGCTCCCCTCCCCCAATTTTGAAAGCACGTTGGCAATATTTGTGTTTGCTTTGGGATGGGCTGCTGTTTCATCTCAGGCTTTATTTGCAATGATTGTGTGTTGAATGTGTGTGTTTGTGTGTGTTTGTGTGTGTGTGTGTGTATTTGTCTTTCTCTGGGAAAGTTGTGGCTGCATTTTATCTATGTTTTAAAAAGTGATTTTTAAAGAAGCTGTATGTGACGGGGAGGATCATGAAGAAAAAAGGGATGTTTGGAGGAATAGGGTGCTGCTGTGACCCCCCCATCCCCTGCCTTTATGCCTCCTAACCACCCCCATTCAACCTCGTCCACCAAATCTGAAGGCCTTAAAACTAGGGGGACAGGATTTGGAGGGTGAGGAGGAGTAATCATATGATGAGTAAGACCAATCAGTGGTCAGGGCAGGGGTGGAGGTCAAGGGAGGGTGCTGTTTTGCAGTTATCGTGAAGACAGTGCTTTGGAAAGGAAAAAAGAAGTTAAACTTGAAATATGTGACTAGGACAGTTGTTTTGTTTATAATGTGAAAAGAGAGTGGTATCATTTAGGGGAGGGGCAGATAGTAGAAAATTCATTATGCACTAAAGGTCCCTCGCCCTGGGCCCCTTCCCTCTCTCTGGGAAGGAAGAAGCACTAACTGGCCACCAGGTCCTACAAATCCCAGAAACAAGAATTTTCCAGAAAGATACAACACACGGTTGTGTGGCAAAATAATCAAACTGTTCCATAGGATTAGCCAACTTTCCTCCTCTCCCTCCTACCCCCAGTATCTCTAGACCCTCCCCATCTAACCTGGGTCACCCCTTCCCACTTCATAAAAGCTGAGAGGGTTGAACTGATATTTACAAAGTGTGATATTTTTGTAATATTTGTTAATTCCTTTGTCACTTCTCACGGAACCCTGCCCTTTCCTTTTTGCAATGTGAATGGGGAAAAAAACAAAAAAACGAACGTGTGTGTGTGCGCGCTCTGCTGAATGTGGGTGCTTTTTGCGTGTGCAGTTGTATCTTGAAATCATGCAGTATTGTAGTAATCTGGTGTTACAGAATTGGATGGTACTAAATCAGAGCCAGCTGCCTCTCTGATGCCCCCAGGGCTCTGCAAATTCAGGGGGTTAGCCAGATAGGGGTCAGGGTGAGCTGTGGTGTTTCTCAAACATGACTGTGTAGGACTGGCACTGTATTCGCCACCCTGTAGAGAGGCCTAGTCACTCACAACTGGAGTTTGGAGGACAGTGAAACATACTCCCCTCCCTCCCATTATCCCACAACCTAAAAAGAGAAGATCTGAATTTTCAACGACCTGGTTAGCTTTGGGGGTAGAATGAAGGCTAAGCAGTGAGAAAAAATGACACACAAGCCTGGGTCTTTGAATTACATAGGAGTGGAGAAGGATTTGGGGCTGTGAGGGTAAAGAGAGGCTTGGCTCTCTTTCCAGTTAGGTCTCAGAATTTGTTTTCCTTTTCTCCCAACTGGCATTCTCTCTCCCTCTCTCCTCTCCCTCTTTCCTTCATTTCCCTCCCCCCTTCCCCATCCTCTTTCTCCTCATCGTCCTCCCCTCCAACTCCTTTCAGCTTTGCCACTGCTAACAGCCAGCCCCTGCTGGCTCCTGCCTTACACCTTTGTAGTGAAACTCTTCCAGACGGAAAGCCAGAAAAGTTGTGAGAGTTTCCTCTAGCCTCACAGATTGTGATTCTCTTGGTCCTCCTGATCACTTGTGGCATTCCCCTCACATTCGTGTGCTGCCTTTCCTGTTTGCTCCCTCAATCATTTGAAGCGTTAATATCCTATGTACGCGTAGGATAGACATATATAAAATATATCTATCTATATATATGTATATATAGAACTATCTATATATATGGAGAGAGATATAAACAAGTCAAACCCCTCCTACTTTGTGTTGCCAAGGATGTGGTGGTTTAAAAAAAATTTAAAAGGTGAGAAAATAGTTGTTGGGTAACCAGGGGGCACTGTGGATTCCCTGGTTTCAGTACAATCCAAGGATGTAACATAGGCTTGTTTAATCTTTGTGCCTGAACAGTTTTTTTTTTTCATTGTTTAGAAGAAAAGAAAAAAAAACTGCTGCAATTCCTCACAAGTGTATGGTACCTTTCTAGAATTCATTGATTGGTACAACCAGCTGCAGGGATGTCCCAGGAGAGGGGAGGAGGACCATGGGCTTGCTCCCTGTTTGGGGAGTGAGAGGTGTGGCCTTTGAGCTCCATCCTTGGGAAGATTGGAACCATGTTCTGAAGCCCTGATGTAGGAGGATCCAAAGGAACAAGGATGTGAGTGATCTGGGACAAAAATAATTATTGTAATAATAATAAAAAAAGACCAAACTGTGCCCCAGAGGGAAGAGGTATCAGATCAGTTGGGAATGTTGGGGTCTGTTTTCCCTGATCCATTTTTGTCTCCCAACTTCCCTAGTTCTTCCTCCTTTCCTTCCTCCCTCCTGGACCCTCTACTGCCCTGAAGCTTCCAGGCACAGGGTGCCCAGTGGCAGAATAGAGGCACTATCTGGACATTTCAGGAAAACAGCTACAACAACACACAGACAAACTCTGCTTTGGGTGCAAATGGTGGTGGTGAAGAAATCTTGAGCGAGCCAGAAGAGAGGGATAGAAGGAGAAACTGGAAGGTGGGATGAGGGGGAAGGGGGCGGCGGGAAGAGAATGGCTAATAGGCCAGCTAGCATGACACCGCCTCCCTCCCAGGCCACCCTGGGCCATCCCACTGTGCAGACAGGGTACCAACCTCTTGGTGTCTATCATAGTGTTTGTTCACATAGTGTTATGCATGATCTTTTTAAGGTTAGGAATCCATGGTAAAACACTGTGGAATCCTATCCATATATATATATATATATATAAATAAATATGAATATATATGTAATTTATAGCACTGAGGGCCGCCGCCCTGCTGGACCAAGCAAAACTAAGCCTTTTGGTTTGGGAGTTTTTGTTTTGTTTTCATTTTGTTATTCCTGTTTTCACTTTCATGGCTTGTCTTACGTCGCGACAGCGCAAGTGCCAGTCCCGATCGCTCTGTATTACAAAATAGTGTTTTTAATTCATTGATGTTCTAGTTAATGTCTACCTCAGCACCTCCTCTTAGCCTAATTTTAGGAGGTTGCCCAATTTTGTTTCTTCAATTTTACCGGTTCCTTTTTTTTGTACAAATCTGTCTTTCTCCCGCCTCCCTCTTTCTCTCTCTTTTTCCCTTTCTCTTCCTTCCTTTCCTCCCCACCCTCTCTCCTCTCCCCTCGCAGTCAGTCCCGCTTGCCAGCCCTCTCTGTCCTAGTACAGATGCAGTTTGCTCGAAGTTGTGCGGTCCAGGTTGCAGCTTTCCGCATCTGCCTTTGTTCCGTGTAGATTGACGCGTTTCTTTGTAACTTCAGTGTTTCTGACAAGAGAAAAAAAAAAGAAAAAAGAAAAAAATGAATTTACTGCTGCAGGTTTTTTTCTCTCTCCATGTGTCACTAAGTGAAGTTTGTGCCTTCTATAGCAAAGAGAATATTTTTTACACCCTACTAACAGTAGATTTTTTTGTAGTGAACATTTTTTGTATTTTTATTTATAAGTCATAAGAAAAATAGCAATGTTCAGTTGTATACCTTGAATCTGCAGTTAGAAAAAAGAATAAAGTTAATTCAGTTGTCTCTGGCTGGGCTGTCACTTTTTAAAGAATTCTCTCCCTTGAAAATTGTTTTTGTCTTTTCTGCCATTTGTGGCTGAGGGTCTCTCTCCCTAGCTGAAATTCTCACGTAGTCGTGATGTTCCAAATGATTTTTTCCTGGTAGTAATAAACTTCCATTTTTATTGAGCAGACTGCAAAAGATACAAAATAAACTTTGGGAGTGTATGGCTCTTTGTGGGGTGGCTGAAAATTTTGAGGGAACGGGATGGGGAGGGAAGACCTTGGGACAACAGGCACCTTAGGCGGGCAAATCAAGCACAGGACCCCAAGCCTAACCTCATCATTACTCAACATGAAAAATTTCCAGGAAGATCAATGGATAAAGTTTCCTGGCTTCCCAGGGGGAGAGGGTTCAGGCCAAAGCTGATTCCTAAGTCCTCTTTCCCTTTCCCCTCCTCTTGTTCCTTGCTTGCAAAAACGTACCATGCACCATGCACCCCCTGCTCTCATCCATTCTGGCAACTAAATCCTCATCCTGTATCATTAGGGGAGTCACAGAAAGTCAGATACGACTGAAACACTCAGCGACAGTATTGTTAGGGCTCTACTTGAAAGCCACCTTATACACCTAGCTCCCTGCCTGTCATATGGAATGACTTTCCTCCAGGCCAGAGATGGGCAGTCTCTCCTGTTCTGAGTTTTCTCCACAGAACAAGGAAGACTCTCAGGGCTCCCAGTCTCCTTTGCACTGATTCCAGCCTGGACTGTAGTTTACCAAAGGTTGATGAAGTTGAGTGGAACCAGCCCATGAGCCTCAAGTGTTGGGGACTAGGATTCCCATCTATAGCAGAGGGGTTTCATTATATCCGCCTGCTGTTCAGGCTCATGGACGTGATTTGACCTTTGTAATAAGAAGCAGTTTTATATACAGGTTCTGTTTTGCTGGACTTCTCAGATGTTCGCTGCTAAATCTGAAGGTTGGGGTAGGGAGGGAGTGCTTAACATGCTACCCTGACCTTCTCCCCCCTACTCTAAAGTGTCGTTCCAGATCACCTGAAGACATTTAGGGAAAAAAATAGCTCTCCCTGTCTTGTTCAGAGGAGGCTACTGGTTATCTGACCTCCCTTAGTTACTAAGGGCGATCTAAATTGAGACAATTTCTGAGTTTTGTTCTCTTGAAGAGGGAAAAAGGTGTGTGTGTGTGTATGTGTGCGTGTGTGTATGTGTGTGTGTGCACATGCACGCACATACACACAGAAAATTTTACTGAGCTTCAGGAAACTGATCCAGGAGCCATCTGGAGTGATCATGGTCCTAGAAGGTTTTTCCTTAAGAAGACTCAGTCAGAAACCCATTTCACAGATGGGAAATCTCAGGCCTGGGAAGGGACAGACAGCTCTCCCTGCCCATTTGTGCCAGGCTCTGCGTATAAGGCCACCTCCTTTCCAGTGGTTTTCCCCCTCTGAATCTGACGTTTCTCTGTTGGGCCCTTTCCCCATGGATGTTTCTCAGTGTTTCCCTCTGTTTTACTCTCGCCTTGGGAAATAAAAGTCATCTATCTATCAGATGTGGTATTTGTTCCATAAGCACCCCGCACCCTCCTTTGGCTTTGGTTGGTCTCTACATCTCAAGCCCCCACCCTCGTGACTGCCTCCAAACACACAGGCACTAGGGGCCGCTCCTGCAGGCCCCCCCCCCCTCCACACACACACACTCAGTCACAAGCACATCCTCCTCCAGGCCGGCCCTGCCCCTCCCCCAGCCTCCCTCCCCCTGCCTCAGCTTTCTCTTGACAGATGGGAGGGCAGCGAGCTTTCCCTCTTTAAAACAACATTTAATCGCCGTTTTCTGTTGGAGCACATCAAAGCCAGAGCTTAGGCGCTGCGCTGGGGTCCAAGGTGGCCGTGCAGGGCCGGGGGGAGAGGAGGGCCGTGAATAGGGGCCGGCCTGAATGGGCTTTGTGTGACCGCTGGGGTCTCCCGGCTTTACATGCTCTTTGACCCAGATATGATCTCATGGAGAGAAAGGGGCCCCGGCCTGGCGAGCCTGAGAACACTTTGGGGCCTGCCTCCCTCCATCCCTCACCCCTGTGCTGTCCCCTCCCCCTCGTGGGCAGGCCAGGCCCCAGGCCCAGGGCCACTCGGTGGCAGCCTCCTAGGGAGCAGGGAGGGCAATTCTGGACACTGTCCTCAACGGGGCCCAGCCCGTCCGTAAACCCAGGTGGACAGCGCGGGCAGCAGCAGGAGCCCTGCCCGGACTGCAGGCAATTGGGAGAGGATCTGAGGGGTTTAGGAATCCTGTTCCAGGAGTTGTAGGATTTGTCATGGACTTTCTCCCAAGTGATTTAGGGGGAAGAGGCATCTCTCACACGCACACACACACACAGAGACACACAGACACACACACACATAGACAGACACACATAGACACAGACACACACACACACACAGAGACACACACACACATATAAACAGACACACACACAGACACACACACAGACACACACACACATACACACACACACACACCTAACATCTAACAACCTAATAATATTCTCCATCCCTGGAGGAGTATTACAGCACCTTCTCATTATCCCAGAGAGCATCCCAGGAACGGAAGGGATTGTTCCACTTCTCTGGTGCTTTATTTTATTTTATTAGGAGCAGGAAGAGACCGGGAACATGGACAGGAGGACAGGGTAGGCCCAGCCAGGGCCAGTGACCCATTCCAGATCATAGAAAGCTGAGGTAGGACAGGAGGAGAACACTGAAAGTGGAACTGAGCTACAAAGCCACAAGTCCTTACTCCAAACTCAGTGTTCTTTGGATGAGGTTCAGTGGTAATTAAAAATCACAAGTTCTCCTGTTCCCTATAACGGACATGTATGAAGTTAAGGAAGCATTTTCTTCATTTGTAGAATGCAATACTATTTTCAAAGCTATTTTACATGTAACATCGTAAGACCATCACAGCAACCCATGGACATTATTTGCTCCACTTTAAAGATGTGAAAACTGAGGCTGGAAGAGATTAAATGACTTGACCCCTATTTTATCCACTTCCCTTCCTACTCTTGCATCTCCCAAGTAGGAATTTATAAAAGGGAATAGATATGTTTGAAAGCTTAAATATCGCCTGATCCCCATCTAAAAGAATGGTCTAAAATTGTCCCCTCCCTGGAAGCTGGGTCATATGTATGGTATAAGAACACAATTGCACCTGCTCCAGAGAGAGACACCACCCTTTGTAACCATACCTGAAGTGCTGAGGGGCTCTCCTGCAGAAGTGCTACAAGGATTCCCGTGTGGCCATGTGTGTCCGTTTATAGACCTTGCTACTACATATGACTGAGGGAGGGCTTCTCATACCTCTGGTCTCCACGATTCAGCCCTGCCCTTCAAACACACATCTCTCCCAGTCTGGCTGAAGCCCTGGGCCTCAAGGTGGGTGACCGGGCCCCCTGTTTGCTCTCCCTCTCTGTTGTGGGCTCCTCTCAGGCCGTGTTTCTGGCTCCCCAGGGGGTAGAATAAGTTTGCCTCAGTGAAAGTGAACTCACTCGTTTAAACCTGACTTCACAGTACTGCAGCCTCCTGCTGTGTTAATTATCCTGTAGTTCCAAACTGATTGCTGTACACTAAGCTTAAGCCCTCCTTTATTTATTTACCGACTACATTAATACCTAAGCCTGTACTTCTTTCAGAGGACTCACAACTGAATGCTGCACCCCATTCCCATCTGCAGAAAGGAAGAGGCCTGGTCCATGGAGAGTTTGCCCTTTGGTCTCCAGCACTCATCTCCCTCCATTTTCTGAACCAAACAATCCCGGGTTGGGAGATCTGTTGAATGCTGGGCTCACCTAGGCCTTGCTGCATCCTTAAGGGGTCATTTGGTCCACCCCCTTGCCTCCGGGTGAGGCCACCTCTCCCTTAACCCAAACAAGCAGGGCTCTGTCTCCTGTTCTGAGAGCTCTACAGAGAAGGGGTTGGCCCTAGACTTCCACAGGCTCCATCAGCTTCACATTCCTGTGGCTTCTTCCCCTTTCATAGAAAAGTCCTTTCCTGTGCCTAGCCTGTGTTTCTCATTCCCATTCCCCTCCACTGCCCCTACTCTGCTTCATTCTGGCCTTGACCAGCCAATGTCCCCTAGCCTCCTTTCATCCCAGCTACTGGAGCTGGTAGTATTCTTTGCACCTCCATCCTGAAGAGGCCTCTCTCATAACCCTGAACCATGCTATATGTCAGTACTTGGAGCTGACCCCAGGGACACCTGAAAGGACGTTCTTTTTCATCGAGGCTACTCGGCCCCTGTGCCTTGCATCTGGACCCTGGCCAGTGGTGCAGGTAGGGGCTCTAGTTTGCAAGGACGGCAAGGTCTCATAGGTTAGAGTGGCCACACACTGGGTCCTGGGGAATAATCAATAAATATTTATTAAGCACCTACTGTGTACCAGTCACTGTGCTAAGCTCTGGGTATACAAAAAGAGGCAAAAAACACTCCTTGCCTTTGAGGACCTTACAATCTAATGGGTGGGGGGAGAGATGACTTGCAAACAGATATATACAAAGCAGCCTATGTAGAGGACAAATAGGAAATAATGAACAGAGAGAAGGCACTGTAATTAAGAGGGACTGGGGAAGGCTTCCTGTAGGCAGGATTGTAGTTGGGACCCTAGTTTCCAGTAGTTCAATGGCTATCTTGGTAGTTCCCTGCCCGCATATGGCCCTTAAGAGGAAAGGAACAGGCAGTCTGATTATTCTCATATCTACAGAGCCCTGGAGCCTGGAGATGGCTGAGGGGCTCGGGAGCCCTGGGCAGGCAGGGCAGGGGACAGTCCGGGCTGTGAGAGTCAGCATCTCTAGTGCACTATCGCCACCTCGTGGAGGCTGTCCAGCGTTAGGAGATAAACCCGCCCTAACCATGCCATCTCTTCTCCATGCCTATTAGCTCAGAAATTATGAGATCCTATCTGCTGAAGGCTTGGAACCTTAACACCTTGGTTTCTGGGGAACTTAGAACATTTGTGGAGGGACAGGAGGGAGGATAGGAGGGGAATATGGTCTAGGTCTGCTAGATTTCAAGATTCATTAGATCACAGAATTTCAGGTGGAAGGAACCCCAATAACTATCTCATCCAACCTCTCCACAAAAAGAGATGCCTTCTACAACCTACCTGACAGAGAGTCATTCAGCCTTGGCTTGCAGATATCTAATAATGTAGAGCCTCCCCTTTCCACTGTCAGATAGCTCTAACTCTCAGGAAATTTCCCCTTGCTTCATTTCCAGTTGTGCCTTTGTAATTCTGCTCAATGCTCTCCATTCCCTTTGGGACCAGGCAGAATAAGTTCATCCCTCTTTCCCATGACTTGGTTTCTTGGTTTTCATTTTTTGGACTAGACCTGTGATTTTATTACTATGGGGGAACTCTCAGTGCAGAAATTCCCAATGCAGATCAACACCTACTTTGCAACTTAAAGTCTTTGAGTCACTTGGGTGTGTTACAGGTAAATGACTTGCCTAGAGTCTCACAATCAGTATGTATCAGAGGGAACAATTTGAACCCAGATTTTCTTTACTACGAGCTAGCTCTTGAGGACCTACTTTGCTGTGATGCATGCATCTGATGGCCCTTCAAATACTGGAAACCCTTCAAATGTCATGTCCTCCCAAGTCATCTTGTCTTCAGGCAAAACATCTTTGTTTCCTTCATTTTTTAAAAAAATCATATTTTATTTTCCCATAATTACATGTTAAAACTATTTTTAAGCTTTTTTAAGTTTTGAGTTCCAAATTCTAACCTTTTCTCCATCCCCTTCTTCCCTATCTGAGACAGTAAGCAATCCAATATAAGTTATACATGTACAATCATATAAAACATTTCTATATTAGTCATTTTGTATAAGAAGATTTGAACAAAAAAAGAAGGAAAGGAAGGAAGGAAAGAAAGAAGGGAAAGATAGCACGCTTCAGTCTGTATTCAGATGTTGTCAGTTCTTTCTCTGGAGGTAGATAGCATGCTTTATTATAGTTCTATTTCCTTCGAAATTATCCATGTAACATTAACTTGAAGTTCTTCAACTTCTTGGTCTCCCTCCTCCAAACACTCTCCATCTCCTTCCTAAAATGCAGTTCATAGAACTAGCCAAGAAACTCCAGTTAAGTTCTTACTAGGGCAAAATACAGTGGGCAGATCTTCTCCACATTTCTGGAATCCATTCTCTTGTTTAGGCTGCCATAGCACTCTGTGGACTCATATCTGGCTTGCAGTCCAGAGCTTTTCCATGCAAATTGTTGCCTAGCTCCATCTTATACTTGGAAAGTTTATTTTTTGAACCAAGTGTTTCATTTAAACCCATCATTTCATCTTATTAGACCTCATACCAATGTTTTAATATATTGAAACTAAAAATCAGTCAGTAGTGAGCCAGGTAACTGAAGAGAAAGTTGGAAAACTCTACCCAATTGAGGAATTCTGATCCACTCCTTTCCAATTACCACCTCCTCTCATTAGCTTCCTCTCCTCACATTGGTGTTCTGGATCACCCAACCTAGTCAGCCTTAATCTAAGGGAAGATCATCAACTCAACAAAGACAGTTTTTGTTTGTTTTGTTTTGTTATTGTTAATTTCCCTGGGAATTGTCTGCCTTTCTGAAAAGGAGATAGAAAGGGGCAGAGTATGAGCTCTGGGACAAGTGGCTATCCCTAATCAGTGAAATTCTAGACCTAAGAGTTGAGCCACCTGGGGGCCAGAAGACAAATGACTAAAGAGATAAAGGAACTGGACAGACAGTTTTCAGTTTAGGATGAAAATGAGCCTGCAAGAATCTTAGATGATGCTCCAGGCTGGCAGGACTCTTCTCCAAAAGTCATTAAAGGTTTCTTCCCTACAGACAAAGCTGCCCAGTGGACATAGCATTTTTGTGGACCACAACTTTGTGATAGTTTTAAAGCTTCTCCAAGAACTAATCTTTCATGCTGG
This sequence comes from Notamacropus eugenii, assembly GCF_028372415.1. NCBI lineage: Eukaryota > Metazoa > Chordata > Mammalia > Diprotodontia > Macropodidae > Notamacropus > Notamacropus eugenii. The sequence goes on along the minus strand of NC_092876.1, from coordinate 139,053,074 downwards.
TTCATTGCTCAGTTCTTCCGGGGGCTGGAGGATGTCCCGTCCCTTAGAAGGGACCTTCTTAATTAACTTCCCAATCCTGAATTGCCTCCTTTTCTCTCTCTGTCTCCTCCTTCTCCTCTCTGTCTGTCTTTGTCTCTGAATATATAAGTATATGTATCTCTATATATCTTCCAATGTTAAGAATAATCATCTGTAATGGGCAGTATTTCTTTCAGCCTAATGTGAGCTTCTAGTGTCACTCAGTGGCAAGAAGCAGTAATGCACATTCAAAACTCCAGCGCCATGGACAGCTCCCAGGAATTCTAAACATGGAATTAAACATCTTCTCTTGTTGAGTACAGCTACTCCAAGACCCTATTTCTAGATGTGTTGTTCACAAGTGTAGATTCAGCTTGGATATGCTTTCCTCCAGAGTGAGGGTGAGTAGCTCTTAGTGGGAGCTTAAAACTGGAGGTCTTGTCTCTCTGCTGTTTGCCAGAGCTTCAAATGAAATATGCTCAGGAATCATGGTTATTGGCATAGAGCTTAGGGTTCAGGGTTTAGCACACAACCTTCCATAGTCTAATACGTGAAGAACCTGTCTTTGAAGCCTAGCTTCTAAAGTATATGGCTGAAGGGAAACAAAGGGCACTTGTAATAATCCTGAGAGGGAATGGGGGAGAGAGAAAATCTTTGGAAAGGAAAAGAAAGTGTGTTGACATCCATATACTATCAACAGAATTAGAGGAAGTTCCCCAGCAGATTGAGTGGACCCTCTTGTAATTTACAAGAGATAAGGGTAAGAGTTACAATGGGTGGGCAGGTATGCATGACTTTTTGATCATTGGGAGTATCCCACTCCCTTAATGAAATTGCAGATCCATTGAAGTACTGAATTAAGTCCTCATCTGTGTCTCATTTTTGCCCTCTTTTTTTCCTTTCCTTCTTCAAAGTCAGAAATTCAATCCCCAAGGTGCTCATGAAGAAAACACTGTGTGCAACCTCTCATTTAGAAACCTAGGATGTTAGAGCTAAGAGGGATCTTATAGATCATCAAGTCCACTAGCTTCATTTTAAGGATTATTGAATCGCAGCTCAGAATGATTATATGAGTCATGCAAGATCACACGGTTAACCAGTGGCAAAGATAGGACTAGAACCTAGATCTATTGACATCCAGTCTAGTATTATACCATAATGTTTATATTATATTTAATATTATATATTATATTATCATATATAAATATATCTTAATATTAATCAACTCAGTGAAGATTTATGAAGTGCCTACTACATGCCAAGTATTAAGGCTCCAGTGAGAGAAGTAAAATAGTCTGTGCCTTCAAAAAGTTTATATTATATTGGAGGAGACAAGGGGTGTGTACATACATATATAATATATGTTATATATATACATATATATAGACAAAAATGTGACACAGTAGCTAGAATTTGTATAGAACTTGTGTGGTTTACAAAGAGCTGCGCATAGGTTGCCTCATTTGATTCTTGTAAAAACCCTTGTAAAGTAGATGCTTTTACTTTCCCCATTTTACAGATGAGGAAACTGAAGTCAAGAGAGGTTAAGTGACTTCCACAGTAAGTGTATGAGATGAAATGTGAACTCAAGATTTCCTGATTCCAGACTTTCCACTGTGTCACCTAGTCAATACTCCAATGACTTTGAGAGATCCCTCCAGTGAGGCATCATGCCTACCCAACCTGTGCAATTTAGCCAATATTATCCACAAAGTTGGGAGGAATTAGGAAATGCTTCACATAGAAAATGATGAACTTTGAAGGAAACTAGGAATTCTAAGAGGTAGAAATAAGGAATGAGTGAGTCCCTGGCCTGTGGAAAGGCAGAGAGATAAGACTTCGCGTGTTTTGATCAGCTGCCTGATCATTCTATTTTGAGTCCTGTTATAAGGCAAATAGATATCCTATTTCCTATATAAGTTGATTCACTATGTCTGCTGAGAAGAGAAAAGAAGTGAACTGGCTTACTTTTAAAATCTCTTGTCTCCTCCAGACTAGTAGGAACTGAATCTAAGGTCCAGAACGGAGAGAACCTTAGACTAGAATCCTGGAAACTTAAGCTCCTATACTCATCTCCAGTTAATTAACTGTGTGGTGGTAACCTAAAAGAAGTTGGGCTTGATGACTCTTACAGCTAGTTGTAGCTCAACATTCTGTGATTCTTTGGTTCTAAGCCACAGTGAGCATCAACTTATGCATCCCTCTTTTTTCTATATGGGTCAGAAAATCTTGACCCATAGATCAGACTTGGAGGATCCCTTGCTTGTTGTCAGTTCAGGACTGGATACTCCACTGAATAGTCAACTTCTGGAGAAAAAAACCACAACTTCCCAACAATTAGGGCTCTTTGAAAGCAGAATGAGTTACCACTGGAGATGATGTTCTATATTTCTCTGGGATCCTTGAAACAAAGACTGGATGAACACTGGCTGAGGAACTTTTAATGGAGATCCCTGGCCAGGCAGAGAATAGTCTAAATAACCTAAGGTCCATTTTAACAGAAATTGTGATTTGACTTCTTTGGAGTATAGTTCTATCAGGAAGAGTGTGAGACCACAGAAAGTTTAGCATAGTTCAGTATTGGAAAGATTCTAGGGCCTTGGAGATGACTTCTTATTCAAGCTGACACACTACATTGTCACATTTGCTTCAGGTATTGGGCTCTTGTCTTGGTTTAAGACTCAAATTTCTCAACTGCATCAGGAGTATGTTGCTCAATTCTGGGTGCCATTTGGGAGGGAAGAATGCTGACAAACTGGCTGGAGCCCAGACACATGAGAGGTATCCTGATGAAGAGGGTAGTCAGCCACACCTTACTATAGAAGTTCCCTGAGGAAGCCTCAGGTCTTTGCACAAACAAGAGGAAACTGTTCTGACCAAGCACAGTTATCCCTTCCATATCACGACTTTACCCAATGTGGTTTTGATATATCATGGGTCAGCATAAGAAGTTAAATGGGAATTTGGGAGGAGTTTTGTGGAAGCTGCTGACAACACATAAAGGCTAGCAGATGACACAGAAAAAGTTTTGAAATTTGGAAACATTGGTTAATATCAACCCAAATTTTACAATAAAAGAAAAAAAATTTAGACTCTTCTCTGGTATGAAGGAAGGCCAAAAATTTTTATATGAATTTTCCACATCCCGGGGTGCTGTGTCCCTAACCCTTGCAATGTAGAAGGGATAACTGTACTCGTAGCAGAATTACAGGCTCTGAACAAAACTTTTCAAAAATGAAAATTTCCTCTTCAGTCCTTTTGGGTTGGAATGAGGGTGGGAAAACCTAAGGCCCTTTTATGTTTCCATTCCCATAGACCAAGACAGAACAAATTGAATTCAATCAAAGGGCTGCACTTAAGGACCTAGAGGGCCACATGTGCTCTCGCAGGTTCCCCATCCCTTCCATAGACCCTAGAAAAATTGCCTTGATGAGTGAGGAAAAATTTCCTTTCCTGCTGTTAACTAAATGAGGTTTCCAAGGGGGTAAATGTTATAGAAACCTAAGTGCCCAAAAGGACAAGGCTTCACTCTGCATGTCTCAAGGTCCCCTGGCAAGCTCATAGAGTACCAGGCTCAAAGAATGTCTCAGCTTGCCCAGTGAGTCTGGCTACTGCCTTGACTAATGAGTCTCCAGCCTTGTTCTTGTCTAGAACTAGGGCTACAGTAGCTAGATACATTCCAGAACCCAGAATCATGGGATCATATTTAGTGCTGGAAGATACCTCAGAGGTCATCAAGTCATAAGATCATAAATTTAGAGCTGGAAAAGGCCTCATTTTACAGATGACGAAACCAAGGCCCAGAGGGCAAAGTAACTTTCCCAAGGTCACACAGGTAGCATATCCTTGACAGAAATTTCAACTCAAGACCATCTGGATCCCAATATTAATGAAGTCTTAACAATTCCAGAATATGGTAGGTAGCTAGCAGATGAGTTTAGAGGACTGGGGAAGGACACAGCAATAACCAATAAGTGATAAGCTCTGAGAAGGAAATAGCAGCAGGTCAAAGGTACATCTGTTCACTGCCTGTGTAAAATCAAATTCCAAGGAGCTAGTGAGTTCACAAGCAACTCTCAGCCCTCACAGAGTCCAAGTCTGTTCTGCCTTTGTGCAATGAGAGTCAGCTGATGCTATCATACACTATATGGCCAGGCTCATGGTCAGGCTGCACCAATTGTGACATCACAAGGCTTTTTTTTTAAACTTTCCTTATAGAAGTGAATTGGGCACAAGAATCTTTCAAGATCATCAGGTAACCTTGAATAAAAATACTAACTAATATCCATATAGCAAATTACTCTTGAAAATCCCTTAAGCTGCCCACAAAATATAGGCTAATGCCTGGAAATGGCTATAGCCAGAAAGAGGTGACAATCCCTTTAAAAGAGGACAATCCGTATCAGAGAGCAGATGTGGTTGCTATGGAAACAATTAAATGTGCATTTTATTTTTCACAAGTCCAAGCTACTGATCAGGAAAGAAGCGGGGCTAGGGCTTGTAGGAGAAAAGGTGGTATGTAAACAACACATGAATTAACTGGTGGAAGACTGGTAATTGGAATGGTAAATACTCTTGAAAGAGATTCACATTTAAGTATGGTTATTCACTGTTCTCATCTCAAACTTTTCTGTTTGAATATGTGCTCTTTGAGTGAAAGGGTCAGAATCTCTGAAAATTGATATTCTCTCTGGCTCTAGCTCTTCTCCTCATTCCTTCTCTCTCCTCCCCCCTTTGCCAAACATGTTGCTAAATTTGTGTGGATGATGCAACTGCACTGTTTGTAAATTGATCTTGAAAATAGCTCTAAAATAACTATTTTAATTATCCCCATTTTACAGGTCAGGAAACAAGTATAGAGAGCTTAAGGGACTTGCCCATTAAGAGGAGTATGATATATGTGGGGGGGGGGGTATGATCTAAGTCCTCTCACATGGATATGTGAAAACCTCCTCTTTCTCCTGGCTGGCTCGATCTCTCTAAACTCTCACAGTGGCAGATTTGGTTTCATTGGTGGCTCTCCTTCATTCTTGAAGAGGACCAAAATGACATCACTATGCTAGAGTTGAGTTTCAATATGTCTGACTGTGACTGGTCAGACCAATATGAATGTGGAATGCTCTACCACAGATCAGGCACAAATAGTCTATGTGAATATTTGGGGTGGATACTCCAAATTGGTGCATCCTGCATTTCCTTTGAGCTGTCTCAATTCTGTGTTGCTCATATACAGCACCTTTTCTGATGTGGGTGCACCATGCTAAGTGGTACTGTGCCAATGTCTCCCATGTCACACTATCAATTCCAATGTTGTTAAGAGAGACCTTGAGAGTGTCTCTGTATCACTTCGTTTGACCACCATGTAAACACTTGCCTTGAGATCTCCATAAAATAGTCTTTTTGGCAAGCATTTGAACAACGTGGCCCATTGGAGTTGCACTCTCTGAAGCAGAGTTTGAATGCTTGGCAGTTTAGTTCAAGCAAGGACTTCAGTATCTGGTACCTTATACTGCCAGGTGATTCAGTGGCAGATTTAAATTTCCAGGTAAGGACCACCTTAAATTCTCTCCGGTTCCATAGGGTAACTCTGTTAAGGGAAAATACACTTCTCCTAATTACAATTCTAGTTGTTCAGTCCTAACTCATGCATTTCTACTTATATAACCAGGTACTCACAATGACACTTGCAGATCTCAAAATAACAATTTAATAATAAATTAAAAGTAATAATAATTTCAGGCATCCATCAATTAAAGCAAATGCATAAATAATAAACACATCGCAATCCGCACAGAAACCTGTGTTACACTCTCCCACCAATGCATTCAGTATTTGCAAGGAAGACTGGTATACATTTATAGAAACCTGCCAAGTAGACACATGAACAAAGTCCATGTGCTCAGAGTAACCCATAGCTCTAGACTTTAGTATCCTCTATCTATCTCAGAAACTATCCACAAAATTCCCTGATGGATGTAACTTCTCTGCAGATTAGATACTTCCACTTCAAGCCTAAATGTGTACATATCAGTGATTTATTGAGCGACTTCTACAATTCTCTTGTTTCTATCTGAACAGTTCCGCTATTCAGCTAGGCTTACTTCTGAAAACAGCTATAGAATCCATCGTTCTCAGTTCAGCTGATACGGTTCTGAAATCTATCCTCTCATCTCTCCCTTCTCTCCTCTTTCTTGGTGCAGACTATCATCAGATAAATAATATTTGTTCCACAATCATACCCTATAGTTTTGTTATCCAGATCTCCCCCTCATATGCAATAGCTTTTCGTATTCAACACAGCAACAACTCTCTCAGAATAATAACTTCGGCAACTGGAACTTAGAGAAATTATTTCTTTCAGAACTCTGAGAAGGGCTTAATTCAGCAACAGCCTCTAAAGGGATAGTACATTACTCTTTGATCAAGAGCTAGCAAGTGCCTGAGGAGTGACTTGAACACAGCTAAGTTTTCTGGCTGTAAGCCTATGATAATCTATTCACTACCTCTGTCTGTATTTCCGAGTGTCTCCTCCATACTGGGCATTGGAAAGAGGGCATAGAAGAGCAATAGGAAAGGAGAATAAACCAGCTACAAGAAGACTCTGGTCCCAGCTAGTCTTTATCTCTACTTGTCATTTTGTTATTTTCCCCAAAACACACTCAGTACTTTCCCATCCTCATACCTGCTCACATTGGTCTCTATTTTTAAAGTGTCCTCTCATTCTTATCTATATACCTGCATCCTTTAAAACCCAACTCACGTGCCACCTTCTCCATGAAACCTTCCCTGATCACCTACCTTCTACCCCAGATTGGTAACAACCTGCCTCCTCAGCTCTCATGTGACCCTTTTAAAAATATCCCTTTCCCCCTACAAGGCTGTAGTCACTGGAAAAGTAGGGACTGTTTTATTTAAACTTTGTGTCTTTCTCAGGTCTTACAATAGAGGTTTTTACAAGTGAACAGGAAGTAGAGAGAAAAGGTTTTCAGGTCTTAAATGAAGTTTAAATAAGCGTTTGAATCTTGTTCAAGGTGTGAAGAACTTCTTTGGATTAAACTTGATTTAATTTCAGGGCAGCTAGCAATTCATTAACTGGCCAGAGGCTCGGCAATCCATTTACCTCCACCACCCACTTTGAAAAACAAAACACGTATGTTTGTTCTGTAACTTGGTCAAGGCACAAAACAGGAAGAACTTTGTGAATCAATAGAGTTAGCCCTCATCCTTTGGAATCAAAGGGCAAAGAGGAACAGGCGCAGGGACCCCAGCTGAATGATCTACCCAGAGGAGACGCTGCATGAAGGTGGAGTTACATGAGGACATCATGAGAAGAGAGAGAACACTGGGCCTCACAGTGTGCAGTATATGAGTTTTCTGTGTCATGAGTTCCCTACATGTGAGGATTTCTACTTGTGTATTCTGGGTTTGCTACCACTCTTTCCAGTGATATCTTGTGTATTTCTGTGTGACCCAGCTCTATGGGGGAATTATTTTGTAGCTACTCCTTTTACAATGCCTTCTCAGTAAAAATATTTTCTTTTGAGCTAATTGTGTTTTCTGGCTATTAAAATTCTGAGCCACTAATTCATTGTTGGTGGAGCTGTGAGCTGATCCAACCGTTCTGGAGAGCAATTTGGAACTATGCCCAAAGGGCTACAAAAATGTGCATACCCTTTGACCCAGCAACGTCACTACTAGGACTGTATCCCCAAGAAACCTCCATTCCTTTGGGTGGGAAAGAGCCTATAGATGTGGAACATTATAGATAGTATCAGATTTTTCAACATTTTAGTTTTACTGTTTTTTTCTTTTTTCCTCTTTTTATTAAAAAAACTTTGTCATAGATTAATGGATCTCTTGGAGAGTGGGATAAAGGGGAAATTTTGGTTGATGTAAAAACAGATAATATAAATAAAATTTTATTTCAAGAAAAACTTGTTCAGATGATACTCCTTAAGTTGTTAGTTCCCAATGGGTTGTATAACATGTTCAGGTAAAATTAGTAACTCTATTTTGAGGTTTGCCAAGCTGTTTTCAGGGCTTTTCATTCACCTTTGGTGTCCACCTGATTCACCCAACTCTCAAATCTGGCTCCAAAAAGCTGTATCATGCAGCAAACCATTTTTGCAAAAGGTTAAACCAGGATGAGGCTAACTGAGAGGTCTCAAACTGTCCAGAGAGTTAGGAGGATGTCCACCCCAAGCATGTGAAGACTTTCCCTAGTGAAAAGAGCAGATGAGAAAAGTTTGTTTGAACAGCCATGAAGGTGGCTGAAGAAGGCATGGTAGAGTGCTTAGAGCTTGGTTAGAAACTGAAGATGCCAAAGACATCCACTACATCCAGAGCCATAGCCAGTCACCCTGACTTTAGTCTTGCCACTGGACTCTGATGACTAGAAGAATAAGTGAGGTTGATAACTTTAATTCTGTCTCACTTAAACCCAGTTTATGTGTGAATCAGAAACATCACCCACATCATTACTGTGGCAACAGTCAAGTGATGAAGCAGCAGGAACAGACACATTGGGAGCTGTAGTCATAATCTTGCACACAGATGACCCAGGCTATGAAGTCATTTTCTCACTGGACTGAAGTAGCAAATGGGATTGGCAGCCTCCTGGGTGTCTGAGCAATGCTTTTTAAGGACTGCACTGCTCACCTCATGGCATGAGAAAGGGGCTAGGAAAGGTGCCTTAAAAATTGTCTGTTTCACCCAACCTTGGCCTACTTGCCACAGAATCCAGCAGACCTGAAAGACAAACAAATCTTGTTGTGAGAGAACTCAACAGCTATCACAACCAAATAGCAACCCTGAGTGAAACAAGGCTGGCAAATGAAGGCCAACTTATTGAAGCTGGAGCTGGACATACATTTTTTCTGGAGTGGAAGCAGTGATGGGGAGTACCATGAAGCTGGTATAGGTTTTGCAATCAAAACTAGTCTAGTCAACAAGCTTGTATGCCTGCCAAAAGGAAAGAACAACAGTCTCATGACAATGTAATTTTCACTTGCAAGAAGGACAGTGCCTCACTACCATCGTTAGTGTGTATGATGAACACAGTGATGAACCCTGAAAGTCAAATAAAAATTTCATGAAGACCCTCATCATCGATGTGTCAAAAGAGGACAAGCTTATAATTCTGAGTGACTTTAATGCTGGAGTAGGTACAGACTACCAGACATGTCAGGGAGTCCTTGGGAGGAATGGAATTGGAATAGCAATGATCACTTACTACTGAAGACTTGGGTATCTCATGACTTTTTCATTACCAACACTGTCTTTTATTTAACTAAATGCAATAAAATTTTGTGGATACACTCTCATAGCAACCATTGGTATTTACTAGAATATATCATTGTAAGGAGAAGAGACAAACAGGATTTGAGAATGATGAAAGGGGTGTGTGGTGCAGAGTGTTGGACTGATTATAGACTTATCCTTTCCAAGTTAAACATTCCCATTCAACAAATGTGGTGACCCTAAGGCAAGATAACCACCAGAAGACTTAATGTCAAGATATTAGAGTGCTTCTCTGAGTGGGAACTGTTTATTGCTAACTTGGAAGGAAAGCTGAGCCCACACACCATTGACAACAGTGGAAAAAAAAAAAAAGAATGAGTAGCTTTCAGAGACTTATTGTATAGCATCACATTTATTCATTTTGACCAGAAACTCACAAATATCAATATTGGTTTGATGAAAATTATGGAGAAATACAGAAACTGCTAAATAAAAAATAAGACCTCCACAAGGTTTACCAGCAGAATAGTTCATCCATCTCTAAGAAGACAGCATTTAACTCCATCAAAAGTAAAGTGCAAATGAAGATTGGAGAGATACAGGACTCTTGGCTCAGTAAGAAGGCAGATAAAATTAAGTTCTGTGCTGATAGTAACAATCCAAAGCTCTTTTATGATGTCCTAATGGCTATTTATGGTGCATCTCAACTACTCAGTACTGATGGAGCCACATTGATTAGTGGAAAGGACATGATCTTGGAGAGATGAACTGAACACTTCCATAGTATCCTCAACAGAATACCATCAATCAATGCTGAAGCCACTGACTGTACACCTCAGGTTGAAGTCAATCCCTCTCTAAACAAACTTCCAACTGAAAAGGAGCCATTAAACTCCTTTGAACAAAGTGGCGAAGCACCTTGTGCTGATTCTATTCCAGCAGAGATTTACAAGGCAGGGGGTACATTGCTCACACAAAAGCCGACTGAAATCTTTCAGGTTACATGACAAGAAGAGGTTATCCTCCAATAATTCAAGGATGCCTCTATTGTCCATCTCTATAAAGGAAAGGGAAAATAGGTTGTTCTGTTACAATCAGAAGGTGTGTGTATGTGGAAGGTCTCTTAGTAATTGCCAGCAAGATTCTTGCCAGAGTCCTCTTTCACCTGATCCTTCACCTGGAAGGTGGTCATCTACCTAACAGCCAGTGTAGTTTCAGAAAGGGTTGAGGAATGGTCAGTATATTTGCTGTTCAACAACTTCAGGAGAAATGCCAGGAGCAGAACAGAGGTCTGTACACAATTTATCAACCTGACCAAGGCCTGTGATACTGTCAGTTGGGAGGGCTTGGGGAAAATTATGGCAAAAATTGGATACCTGGAGAAGTTCATTTATATGTAAGTTTCAGGATAGTATGCTTGCATGGGTTCTGGATAATGAACAATGCTCTTGTACTCTCCCAATCACCAATGGCTCAAAGAAGGACTGTGTGTTCACTCCCATACTTTTTATCATGATGTTTTCAGTGATGCTGTTGGAAACCTTCAACAAGGACAAAAAGGGCAAGGTCAGTTACCACACCGATGATAAATTATTTACCTTGAATAGAGTACAAGCCAAGTGGAGGGAGAGTCATGCACTTTTTGTTCACAGATGATTGTGTACTCAATACAGCTTCTGAAGCAAACTGAGATGCAACAAAGTAATTTGAATGCTGTGCATAAATTCACTTACCTTGGCATATATTTTCTAGAGGTGTCCAATTAGATGATGAGGTTGACACATGCATTGCCAGAACAATGTTTAGTGTTTGAGAGGCTCCAAAAGGAAAGAGTGGGAGAGAAGAGGTATTAGACTGCCTACCCATCTGAAGGTCTTCAGAACCATTGTGGCATGCCATGAAACCTGGACAGTATACCAGTGCCATGCCATAAAACGGAATCATTTCCATTTGAATAGTCTTAGGAAGATTCCAAAGATCACTTTGCAAAGGTAAGACACCAGACATTGAGGTTCTTTCTCAAGCTGAACTGCCAAGTATTCAAATTCAACCACAGAAAGCCTAACTCTGATTGGCTGACCATGTTGTTTGAATGTCAAACATACTTTTGCCTAAAAGACTTTTATAGAGAAGTCACACAAGGCAAGTGTTCACATGAAGGCCAGAAGAAGTGATAGAAAGACACTCAAATTCTCTCTGAAGAATGTTGGGATTGATTATGAGACATGGAAGACACTGGCATAAGACCATCCAGCATAGCATGCCTGCATCTAAGAAGGCACGGTACTTTATGAGTGAAGAAGAATTTGAAGTAGCTCAAAAAAAACCATGAGATGAACAAATTTAGAGCCATTTCCACTCCAAATGTTTACACGGACTATTTGTGCCCTACCTGTTGTAGAGCTTTTTGAACTTGTACTGTCTTTTCAGCCACAGTCAGACACACTTATCTTGACCTCCAACATGGTGATGTCATTTTGGTCCTCTTTGAGCATGAAGGGCAACAACCAACCAACCAGTCCAAACTATGTTTTTATCATTAATCTTTTGGAATTGTGCTTGGTTGTTGTGTTGGTTAGTGTTACTAAGTTTTTCAAAGTTGATTATCTTTCAGTACTGCTTTTACTGTATAAATTGCTTGGATTCTGTTCACTTCACTTTGCATCAGTTTGTACAAGTTTTCTCATCTTTTTCTGAAACCATCCTCTTCATCATTTCTTATAGCATATTAGTGTTCCATCATATTCATATACCATAGCTCGTTTAGCCATTCCCCAGGTGATGGGCATCCCCTCAGTTTCTAATTCTTTGCTACCATAAAAAAGAGCTGCTATAAATACACATGGGTCCTTTTCCTCTTTCTACGGGGTGCAGATCTAATAGTGGTATTGCTGGGTCATAGAGTATATACATGGAAGCCTATTATTATAATAATTCATGGATATGGCTCTGAGTGAGATCCATATGAGCAGAAAATGTCTATCTTAGTCACAGATGCTTTTAATATGCTTAATGAATGTCCCTGGATGACTCAAATCATCTGGGAAATAAAAATCAGGCAAGAACAATGAAGTTGACTGTCCTCTGCTGTAGAGCTGAAGAGCTGAGTTCTTCAGGACTGCTCATAATAAAAGGGTCACCAACCCAAGGGAATACCCACTGCCTCCTAATTTAGATAGCTTTGCTGCTCACAGCCCCTTGAACATGTTTTAAAGAGGTGAACAATTCAATTCATTCATCATTATCAATTTGAAATTTACATAACCCCTAGGGCTGGCATTAAAAGTGGGCAGCACTGGACAACTGTATGGAGATTCTGACAAGAAACTGAGGACATTTATCCTTAAGAAGAGAAGGTTCAGGGGGCACAAGTCAGCTGCCTTCAAGTATTGGAGGGGCAGTCACCTGGCTGTAGGATTTACTTGTCTGTTGAAAGACAGAATTAAGAGCAGTGAGAAGACATTGGGAATAGACGTTTTTGGACTCCATAAAGGAAGAACTCCATTGCACCGTAAGTTCCTAATAAGTAATGCTGCTGAAAAGTGGAAAATGCTAATTCAGGAGGAACAAATCTACCATCACTGGATGTCTTCAAGTGAGAGGGGATGAACACTTGTCAGGGATATTGTATAGTTAGACCAGCTGGCCCACTGAGGTCCCTTCCAACTTGGAGATTCTAAATTTTTTCTATAAGGGGAGATAGAGATTCACCTCTCCCCTGCCACCACACACACAAAAACGTCTCCTCCACTACAGAGCTACGAACTCCACTATATTGCACGTTCATCCTTTGGGGTTAAGGCATCTTCTACTCAAATGCAAAAATACTTCTAAAGTAGGCATTAAATTGCTCTTGGGGGCTGCTTTTATTTTCCAATTTAATTAAAACAGCATTTCTTAAGCATCTAATATGTGCTAGGCACTGGGGGTACAAAGAACAAAAGTAATAACAATTGTATATACAGTTCTGTAAAGTTTACAGAGCTGTTACTTTCCTTACTACATGCAAAGTATACATGTTATCATCCTCATTTTATAGACAAGGAAACTTAGACTCAAGTTAGATAACTATCAATCAATCAACATTTATAAAGTGCCTGCTGCATACCAGATACTGTGTTAAAAGCTAGGGATACAAAAAGAGGCAAGAGATAGTCCCTGCCCTCATGGAAATTAAAATCTGATGGAGGAGACAAATATACACAAACAAATATATACAAAATAAGATATATACAGGATAAATAGGAAATAGTTAACAGAAGAAATTAAAAGGGGTTGGGGAAGACTTCCTGTAGAAGGTAGGATTTTAGTTATAGGTGTAAAGGAAGCCAGGAAGGTAAGTAGAGTGATGGAGGGGGAGTGTTTGAAGCATGGCGGCAGCCAGAGAGAATACCCAGAGCTGAGAGAGGGAGTGTCTTATTCATGGAACAGGCAAGGTCATTGGACTGCAGAGTACCTGTTATGGAGTAAGGAAGATGGGAAAGGAAGGAGTAGGTTGGGTTAAGAAGGGCTTTGAATGCCAAACAGAGTATAATGCATTTGCTCTTGGAGGCAATAGGAGTTCATTGAGTAAAGAGTGTGAATAACCCATATTAATAGATCTAAGACTTGGACTCAGGTTCTAAGATAATAGGTCTAGAGCCCTTTCCACTCCATCATCTTGCTTCTCAATACATTTCCTGCCAATTAGGGACTTGCAGCTCACCTCTACTTCTTAGAGCTCTTGACTTTCTTCAAGACAACTCAAATCCCACCTCCTGCAGGAGGCCTTTCTTGATTCCCCTAGTCACTCTTGCCTTACCCTCTAAGATTACTTTCTGCTCTTTTGCATGGTTTCTCCTCCATTAGAATGGGAGTTCTTTACAAATTATTTTTGTCTTTGTACTTAATAAATATTTGTTGATTGAAACATATATACAAATAAATATGATATGAGGTAGACCATGACAAGGGCAAGGGAGGGATCTAGACAAACTGCTGTAGAAATATAAGGAGGGAGAGATTCCTTTCACCTTGGTTAGGAGGGAACAGGGAAGGATTCCTGGAAGACATGGGAGTACCTAAACTGAGCCTTGAAGGAAGAATACTGGTGTTCATAAAGCAATTCAAGGTTTTCAAAGCACTTTACAAATATTATCTCATTTTATCCTCACAACATCCCTGGGAGGTAGGAACTATTATTTCTCCCATTTTACAAATGAGGAAACTGAGGCAGACAGAGGTTAAGTGACTTGCCAAGGACCACACAGTTAGGACATGTACAAGGTAAGATTTGAACTCAGTACCTTCGGACTATAGGTCCAGTGCTCTAAATCCTACACTGTCTAGCTGCCTAGAAACAGATAAAATGTAAAAGTGTGCCAAATATAGTACCCTGCTCTGGGCTTATACTTCCACCTCCCACAAGCATTGAAAGTTGATTTCCCATTTGGCTTCTTTCAGCATTCTATAGGTAGAATGATGACCCTGTTGAGTTGGGGATTTTTATACTGTTTCTCAAAAGTCTCCCTCCAGTGTGCTCCCCAATATCAACCGCCCAATTGACAGCAATGAGTTTTTACAAGAGTGTGTTTACCGAGAAGGCATAGAAGGGATAGTAGCTACAAAGCAATCCTGCCAAACCAGAGGTTTGCACACCTTCGTTTGCACACCTTCCTTTGCACACCTGCAAAGTCTCTAGTGAGAGTGGACTCAAACTGTATAAAGTAGTTAGATGTGTGTAGAAAACATGGGGGCAAGAAATGCCTCTAATCTCCAGGGCATTCTTTTTTCCCTTTGCAGAGTTCTCATGAAGATCCATAGAGGTGTAGCTCTCCTCTGGGTTCCAGGGATCAGTATTTCTTTAGAGGCCAAAGGCAGGACTTCTCTATCTCTCTGTGTCTCTATCTCTGTCTCTTTCTCTCTCTGTTTCTGTCCCTGTCTCTTTCTATCTCTATTTCTCTGTTTTTCTCTCTGTGTGTCTCTGTCTCTCTCTGTGTCTCTGCGTCTGTCTATCTCTGTCTCTCTCTTATCCCTGAAGCTGCCCCCATCCTCTGATGACTGTCCTTCCACCTCCATTTTCAGCTTCCTCTGGTGAGGGGCACTACTATCATCTCCACCGGATTCTGTTACAACATCTGGTAGACTGCTAGTAGCTTTGGTGGCTGAACAGTTTCCAATGGTTCTTCCAATTTTTAAAGTTCATAAGGTTGTAACCTGGTTAATTCCACCAATAGACTCTCATTGATCAGTCCCGCATTACTTTAGCAAAGGAGTGGGATTGGACCAGTGTATCAGGTTGGCAGAGGGCAGGACAAGATTGAGGAAGAGTAAGTTTGTAGAGACAACTTAGACAATCGAGTATGTCGCTTATGGCTGGAAATATAAGTTGGAGCCAGACTATGAAAGACCTTAAATGCTAGCTGATTCTTATTTTACTGTCTACACTGTGTCCTGGAGCTCACCAATTCTTCTCCCTACCCCATATCCTCTCCTGGTCCTTGCTTGCTGCCTTGTAATCTGACTCACAGCTGCCTACAATAACAAGGATGACCTCCCTGGAATGGTGTAATGCAATCTATACCTTTCAGTGGCTAATGATGTTGTTCTGCAGTAGACACTTGGGGAGAGTTTGGGGGGGGCATCTCAGGAATGGAGAAACACTCCTCTGGGGCACGGGTTTTGCAGGGAAAGCCTCCTCACTTTTCCCCTGGGGTGGAGGGACAGCTAGGTAGTGCAGAGGGGCAGCTAGGTCGTGCAGTGGATAGAGCACGAGTGCAGGAGTCAGGAGGACCTGAGTTCAAATCTCACTAGCTGTGAGATTTGACACGCACTTGACACTTGACACTGACTAGCTGTGTGACCTTGGGCAAGTCACTTAACCCTAGTTATCTCAACCTGGGTCATCTCCAGTCATCCTGATGAATATCTGGTCACTGGATTCAGATGGCTCTGGAGGAGAAGTGAGGCTGGTGACCTGCACAGCCCTCCCTCACTCAAAAAAAAAAAAAACAAAGTCAAGTGCAAGTCATGTCATTATTTCTCTGAGGGCATGGTTTTCTTCTGCAACGAAGGACAAACACACACAGAATGGCTGTGGGAAGTTATCTAAGTGATAAAATCACTCTGGGAGATTTTTGTTTAGGAGCTGTTCTGGACTGTGTTTTTATCATATCTCCTGCCCCTAAAATAGCTTTCCTCCTCCTCTTGCCCCTGTACCTGCCCCCTGATCTCTTATAAAAGACTGGACTTCTGCTTGAACCCAGAGTGAACCAACTGGGAGGATGTCACATATCGGGAGACAGATCAAGAGTTTTCTACGTATGTGTATAGCTAATTTAAGTTTGAGGTCATTCTCACTAGGGACTTTGTATGTGCAAAAGAGGCATATTCTCCCTGGTTTGACAGGATTTTTTGTTCTTTCTGTGTTTTATCAGTAAACACCCTTTTGTAAAAGCTAATTGATGTCATTTGACTGATTGATACTGGGGAGCGCACTAAAGGGATGCTTATGAGTAACAGTACAAGAAACCCCAACTCATCAGGATTACCTCTAGAACCCTGAAAAGGAGCAACAGTCATTTCCTACAGGACCAAGAAGTGCCTCGAAACTCCTGGGCATTGTTTTGTCCCTCTGTGGAGTCCTCATGGAGTTTCCTATGGGTAGAGCTCTTTTCTGGGCTCCAGAGATAAGTGCCTTTCTGGAGGCAAATCTCTTGATCTCTCTGGGCCTCATTTTCCTCATCTATAAAAACAAAGGGGCTAGACTAGATAACCTCTGGGGTCCTTTGTAGCTCTAGGTCTATGATCTTATGATCAACCCAATTAACTAACAGTCAGAACTTCCTAATAAGGAAATGGGTTTCCTCAAAAAGGTAGTGAGTACCCTGTCACCAGAGATGTCCAAGAAGAGGCAGTGTCGTGGACAGGATTTATGCTTTAGGTGGAGGGGCTGGATTAGGTAGTAAATCTTCAGTTCCCTTTGAACTATGGGATTCTGCTGTGGGCAGGGTCATTTTAACTCCTAAAGAAGGGTAAAATCAGGTTTAAATGAATATCATTAATAGTCTTAAAGGAAAAGAAGTTATAAAAGGACAGTTTGAGGGATATGTGAAGCAGGATGAGAGGCGCCTGTTCCGCTGTGTGGGTTACCAAGGTGGTGAGGCCTCCAAGTACCAGCTGCTGTAGGTACCACCTGCTCCATAGCAGACTGCTCCTGAGTTTGAACTCTGAGCAGGGAATGTGCCCCCACTCCAGGGTGTACCCTGGGGTCTAGACCCACTGGCACTATCACCCTTGTTTCAAAATCTTCCATGTCCTGGCCATTCCTCATTAAGCTGCCAGCAGTCCAGAATCTATACAGGACTTAGGGTGATCAGCCTAATTTGTTGCATCCTTTTATACAGTGGTGGCTTTGCTTTGGGAGTTAGTAGATGAATGTGGCAGCTGGGTGACTCAGTGTATGGAGCATAGGACCCAGAGTTGGGAAGACTTGAGGACAAATCTGGCCTCAGACACTTACTAGATGTGTGGCCCTCGCCAAGTCACTTCATCCTCTTTGCCTCAGTTTCCTCATCTGTAAAATGAGCTGGAGAAGGAAATGGCCAAGCACTCCAGCATCTTTGCCAGAAAAACCCCATTGCCAGCATTGGCAGGTTATAGTCTACAGAGTCATGAAGTCTGATGTTCCTGAATGACTGAACAGCAAAAGATAAAGGTGATTCCTGTTCAAATGCCCATCTCCTGAGAGGCTTGAACATCAAGTCATTATCAGCTATCAGTGCTCTGGCTCTTAGAATTATGATTTCCCTCAGAGTTCAGCCGAGGCCACATGTCCTGCTGATCCCCCCAGCTAATAGTGCCTTTCCACCTGCAATTCCCACATATTTAGAAATGAAGCATCATCATACTGTAGAAGAAGAACTAGATTTGTGGTCAGAGTGCCAGGGTTCCCATGTGAGTTCATTCTGCCACTTAGCACCTCTGTGACCTTGGGGGTAAGGATTTTAGCCTCTCTGGAATCTCAGTTTCATTATTTCTTAAACAAGGAGGTTGCAACTTAATGGCCTTTCTCATACTATTTAATTCTAAGTCTATGGCTCTTTTCATTGTTTTTCAGTTGCTTCAGTTGTGTCTGACTCTTTGTGACCCCATTTGGGGTCTTCTTGGCAAAAATATTGGCATGTTTTGCCATTGTCTTCTCCAGCTTCTTTTAGAGGTGAGGAAACTGAGGGTCAAGTAACTTGTCCAAGGTCACACAGCTATTAGGTGTCTGAGGCTGGCTTTGAACTCACGAGGAAGCATCTTCTTGGCTCCAGAATTGGTGTTCTATCCACTGTGATACCTAACTGCCCCTACACATATTAGGCACTTAACAAATAATTGCTTCCTTCTCCCCTTCTTCTTTTGTAATTTCCTATATATATTTAATGCATTTAAAACCATTATTCTGAGGGGGGATCCCTAAACTTCATGAGCCTGCCAGACAGGTCCATGACAAGGAAAAGGCTAAGAAGTCCTGTTGTAGATGATCTCTATGGTCCTCTCCAGCCCTAACATTCTGGGACAAAATAGGTAACAGACTTTCTGAACGTTCCTATCTTTTACAAACTTTTGTCTGTTCTTTCCCTCTCCTGACACAAGGGGGCAGTCGAGCCTAAGGTTTGACCTCTAGAAGAGCATCTTTCAATGAGCCATCATCTCTCCTGCCTTCTTCTCTTCCATTCTTCCCAAGTAAATGACCTCTTGGGAGGTCAGGGACCTGTCCCAGGGAGTACAAACCAATCTGTAATTGGGTTATATTTAAGGTCCCACCTAGGGCAGAGCCCTAGTCTGCATGAGACTGAGGTTCAATATTATAGATTTAGAACTGGAAACCGACTTTAGAGATCATCTAGTTTAACCCTTTCATTTTACAGATGAGGAAACTGAGGCTTGAAAAGTAGAGAAGTGGGGTTCAGATCTCAGCTTTGCCATGGACTATCTGTGAAATTTGGGGGAAAGTCTAATATCCTCTATCAGTCTCAGTTTCCTCATCTGCAAAATGGGAAGGTTGGACTAGATGACCTCTAAGATCAGTTTCCAGTTCTAAATCTCTAATACTGAACCTCAGTCTCATGTAGACTAGGGCTCTACCAAGTGGATAGCTAGTACAGGTACCTATTATGTGCCAGGAACTGTGAGACTACACCCATGAATGTGGAGAAGTTGGAAGTTATTTTACAGCATGGACATCTTGTCTCTCTTAGAAAGCACATCCACAAGCCTCTTACCCACTCCATCATCACTCCTCCCCTCCCCTCTCCTAATAATGAATTTCTATTTAGAGTACCTGAGTTTAAGGTCAGGTTCCAGTAGCTATATGACCTTGGGCTATTACAGGCTTTAATTCAATCAGGATTTCTAGCCTGTGGTATGTAAATTAAAAAAAAAACACCTGCTTTTCAGTGTAATTGACCTGCTTTGTAATACTATGCATGTTATTCTTAGAATGGGTTCATAGGCTTCAGACAGGAACATAATACAAAAACGGTTCAAAACCCATAGATTAGAAAATTTTAAAATCCTTGGGGTCTAAATCTATGAGTCTATAATCCCATGGGGGTTATTAAGCCAAGGGCAAGCAACAGTTCTGGACAAAGGGTCAAGGATGTGGTGCCACAGGTTTAGAAAGATCACTAGAATATAATTTAGTCTGGTCTTCTGGGAAGGGGTGGATCTGGGGCTTTTGAGAGTTTTCCCCTCTTGGATAGAATGTGAACTGCTCCCGGGTGGTCCTAATTACTCATCACCACAACTGTTCACAGAAATCACCTAGGTTTTTTGCAAGTCAGCTGTTTTGGAAGCTCCTTGAACTGGCCAGTGTGCCGAATCAGCTGCGTGTACACTGACCTGAGGTAATCTGATCACCTGCCAAGGCAGAACTGCTGAGTGTGCCTCACTTTGCCTTGGGCCCCCCGTGTTCCTGGCCAAAGTTGACCAAGGGATGGGAAACTGTTCAGTTTAACTGTGAAAACTAGCTTGTTCTCTGGCCCAGTAAATCTATACCGGGGGTGTAGCATCTCAACTTCTTTTCACTGGCCCTCAATCTTCCACCTCTACCTCACTTCCCTCCTCTCTAACCCATGCTCATTACTCCCATCAAGTAAGGTACCCTTTTGCCCTCTTTCTCCTCATTCCCTTCTCAAATCATCTTTTCACACTAATATATCTCCTACAGCCCAGAGGACTCACTGTTTAATTTGCATTTTGGAAACCACATAGTTTTCAATAACTCTTTTGATGGATTGAATGTATCTGTGCATGGGTGATGGTGCCAGGTAGGTGTGAATGTATTCAATAGAAAGCTCCTTAGGGAACAGGGACTGTCTTTTATCTTGCTTTACATTCCAAGAGTTTAGCACAGTGTTTGGCACATAGTAGGTGCTTAATAAAGACTTGTTATCTGACTGACACAAAGCTGTGAATGGTAGTCCTCTGTGGGTTTATCCTAAGTGATTGGAAGTGCATGGGAGTCCTCACCAAGCTGAAGAGTGGAGCTACTCTGTGAAAAAACTTTCCCCTTACCCTCTATGGGCAGCCTCCACATAAGCAAGGATTCACAACCTACCACTTGAACAGCTTGGATCCCAAAAAAAGGCTCTCTTCCCCTGGCTCATAAGACCTAAATTTATAATTCATACTCATAATTTATGGGCCCATCATAGTAATTAGAACTTAGATTAGGCCCTCCATGGTCACATTAAATTTGATTAATGATTTATCATTTGAGTTTAGATTTTGCTTATTTATTATTCATTACTAAGAGGATAGTCTCATAATTTCTAAATACCCTGGGTACAAGAATTATTTAAGTGGCTCTGGCTCTCAACATTGAGGCTATTCTCCAGCTTGGACCTTCTGTGGTTCTTGCCTGAGTCCTTCCAGGGGACACCACAAGAATCAGAGGTGTTGGTAAACACCAATCAGGGTGACAGAAATCAAACAACAAATTTGAGTTTTGCTTTAACTCTCATTAGCTGTGAGATCCGGGACAAGTCAATTAACTTTTCTATCAGTTTTTTCATCTGCAAAATGGGGATGATAAGAAAGATATCATGTCCTAATGGATAAAGAGGCTGTCTTAGAGTTATGAAGACTTAAGTCTAAGTCCTACTTCTTACAAATGTATCAGAAAAATATTCATGACATGGATGACAGGTCCAGCAAGTGAGAAGATAGTCTTCTCTTGAAAGCCTCAAGTGAGGGAGAACCCACTGACTCCTGAGGTAGCAAATTCCAACTTGTGGGGTTCTAAGTTTTAGAAAATTACCCCTTACATTAATCTTAAACCCACAGGCTTTCCTACAGTTTCCATCCCTTGTTCCTTGTTCTGCATTCTGGGCTCAAATTGAACCACTTGGTGTCATCATCTATATCCGAGGTGTCTGACAGGTATCTGGACACACAATGCTCCGGAGTATTCCTTGAACTAGATTAAAATGTAATTGGGAAATATTGAACAAAACATAGATACCACTGCATTTGAAAACTAAGTCAATATGTGACCTGCAGGGATCTTTATGTACAGATTAGTGATCCCCATTTTACGTGAGTTTGACCTCATTGTTCCATATATACAACAGCTCTTCGAATACTTGATGACTCCTCACATCAGAAATTTTTAACCTAGAGTCTCAAGGAGTCTGTGGATAGATTTCAAGGAGTCTATGAACTTGAAAGGAAAAAAAAATTGTCTTTATGTCAGTAAAATTATTTTTCTTTGTAATTCCATGTATTTCATTTTATGCATTTAAAAAACCTTTTGAAAAGTCCATAACATTTACTAGACTGCAAGTCTCATAAGTTTTCTGAGTTTCTTTATGAAATGATTAGTTTGGACTAAATGACCTTTAATGTTCCTTCCAGCTCTATATTCACGATCCTTCAAGCTGGAAATGCTTCAAGTGCAAGCCTGCTAATGGACTGGACATCCGTAGTTCATGCATCAGCCTATTTAGATTGGGTCATCATCAGTTGGTCACAGAGCAATGAATTTTTTGACTATAGTACCTCCTAAAGACTACAAGGTGGCAGAAAAGCTGTGATCCATATCCACAGGAGTGGTCGCCATGCCACTGAAAAAGGGAAGTATTTTTCCCAATCAAGCTTTAAAGTCACAGGGCGGTGGAACTATAGACAACTAACATGGATTGAGCTGGGTATGGTGGTGTTCATCTATAATCTGTGCTATCTGGGGGGTTGAGCCTGATGGATCTCTTGAGTTCAGGAATCTGCAGTGGGCTAAGCTGATCAAATGTGTGTGTGTGTGTGTGTGTGTGTGTGTGTGTGTGTGTGTGTGTGTGTGTGTGTGTGTGTGTAGGGGCAATGGGCCACTCAAAGGGAGGCAAGCTAGAATAGGGCTAAAATGAGTGAACAAAGTCAAAGTCCCTGCCTGATCAGAATGGGATTAACCTGTGAGTAGTCCACATACTTCCAACCTGGGTGAGAGTCTTTTTATTTTAGTTACATAGATTGACCCAAACCCTGGAAAATTTGACCCTGAGCCCACTGGCTTATCCACAGATAAAAGCATTTTAATTCAAAATTCTGAATAACCCAGTGGGGCGTGTGTTAGACCTTCAAATAACAATAATAAACAATAACAATCATTATAATAGCTTGACTTTTGCCATCGAACTCTAGAGAGAGAGTGAGGCTCATGACTTTGTGCAACTCTGCCTTGCTTAAATATATCTGATGTACAATTCAAGACATCATCCATGATGCCCTCAGTTCCCTTTGAAAACAAGGGATGAACAATGATAAGATGGCATACAATTAATAACTCCAATAGCGCTTTAAGGTTTACAAAAGGGCCTTCCATGCACTGTTATCTCATTTTCTATTTTAGGTAAGTTTAATACCTTTGCTACAGTCAACTGCCAAGACTACAATAAGTTCCAAGGTGTGCTCTTGGAGCCTTTTTCTAGCTCCATCCTTTGCCCGCCACCCCCAAGCAGAATGTGTAAGGACAGAAGAGAGGCCTCCCAGAACAGCTTTCTGTTATTGGTTCCCTAACAGGACTCCTGACCCTCACCTTTGGAGGCCCCTCCTGGCCTTTTCCCTCCTTGTCTACTGAACTTCAGATGCTGGCCTGGCACATCTCCTCAACAACTACTTCTTGTCTTTTCCTTTTCTGATACACAGTACTAGTAATCATAGTTGTAGTTAGTAGTGGCAATTACTCACATTTATATAGCATTTTAAGATTTACAAAGTACTTCTCTCACAACAACCCTTTAATAAGTTATAGACAAATATTATTTCTATTTTTACATAAGAGGAAATCAAGGCTGAGAGGTTAACTGACTGCTCAGGGCTTCACAGTTAGTGTCTGTTAGAGCTCAGACATGAACTGAAGGCTCTAGTCACTCAGTATTTTTCCTACTGTTTTGTGCTTCTGATGACAGACAACTCAGAACTTTTCACTAGAGTTAATTATCTCTCCCCTATAACTCTTGTCTAGATTATATCTCAAGATCTCCTCTACCAATTGGAGTAACTTAATTCTTGGTGCTGGTCTTTATTAGCCAACCCTGCCTTCCAGCTGTACTTGACCCAATGCTAACATGATAAAGAGATTTTATTTTCCCAGAAAAATCCCCAAGTTATCTTATCTAGGTTTTGCTATTAGATTTGAAAGGTGTGCAACAAAATTCACATCTCTGATCAGCATCAAAGATTTGGTGGAACCCGGCAGATGAACATTCTATTCCATCTACTTACAGAACACTAAAAGATGAGTTATCTGTTATGGCTTTGATCAGTATAGATTAGAATAAATGTTTTGTACTGGGCTATGATGTTACAATTTCCATTGATTAGAATCTGTTGTGGGTAAATTAAAAATTTATGTTGGAAAATATTTGTAGACATTTCTGGTGTGCTTGGTGGTCATTTATTCAGCCATTATTTGGCTCATTTCTTCATTTCTACATTCATTCATTCATTCATTAAAAACTGAATAAGTCCTTGCTATGTATGCTATGTGTCACGGGAAATGAGAAGACCAAATGCCTTCAAGGAGCATATAATCTATGCAAAGTATTTTTAATTCAATTCTATTTGATTCAACAAGCATTTATTAAACATCAACTATTTGCTAGAAAGTATGCATGGTGCCTGGGATATGAAGATAAAAAACTAAATAATCCTCACCCCCAAGAAATTTATGTTCTTCTGGGAGGGAAACTACATGTACACAGATATAAGGATATGTGCAAAATAATTTGGAGGGGGGAGTGGATTACTTACAAGTTGGGGGATCAGAGAAAACCTCATATAGAAGTTGCCTCTTGGGTTGAGCCTTAAAGGGAGTTAAGGATCCTGAGAGATTGGAGATAAGAGCGGAGAGCATCTTAGGCATGAAGGACATCTTGTGCTCTGCCATGGAGCTGGGAGATGGAATGTGGTATATAGGCAAGCACCAACAGGTGCATCTGGATGAAATGTGTAAGGGGGAGTCATGTGAAGCAAGTCTAGACATCTAGACATTAGACCAGTTTGATTTTTCCACTGAAATCCTTTCTACAATCTTTTGTTCTACAGTAAGGGCTTCAGTCTCTTTCTAGCTTTTTGAACCAATCTCTAAAGAAGCCAGATGTCCAGAGGGTTGTTTTAAGGTAAATCAGAAAACGAGTGGTGATAAAGAAACCTTAACTTAAGACAAATGCCAGGAAGAAAGGGTCAAGAAATATTAGGGAGTAATGTCTCCTAGGATTAGTTGGAGAGACTCAGGAGGCTTATATACCCCAGCAGGAAGGCTTTGTGTCTCTATAGGCTTCATTTTTGTCAGAGAATGAAAATGTGAGAAGAGGGAGGCTTACGTGCAAATAAAATTACCTTAGAAACAGATTATAAAGGAGAATATCACAAAAAATGATTCCCTAAGCCTCAACATCTATATCTGAAGATGAGTAACAAGTTACCACGAGAACTTTCAATATAAAACAAAGTACATTAATGAACAGGGCCTCGTATCTACTTGTAAGGTAGAGACTAGGGAGAAACAAAGGGAAAGGACAAAGATGAATGGTGTTAAGAAAGACACCTAGTTTCATCTTATATTTTGGTTGTTGTAAAACTTTTTTCTAAAAGTATTATTATCTTTCATATTAGTTACTATTTAAATTAAGCTATAAATTGGTTTTTTTTAAGTCTATATGGTCTGAAATGTGTAGTTTTAAATCTGCAAAGGATAAACCTGGAACTAAGTGGTGTGATCTTCCCAGTTTTCTTTTGTGTGTTGTCTTTTGGTGTGTTGTGTGTTGTAAGCTCCTTAAGGGCAGGATCTCTCTTCTTCTTATTTGTATCATCAATGCTTGGCACAATGCCTGGAACATAGTAGGCACTTAATAAGTGGTTATTGGATTAAATTGAAGTAAAGTAGGTAGAATTCTGGACTTGGACTCAGGAAGACCTGAGCTTAAACTTTACCTTAGACACTTGTGAGTTGTGCCCATAGGCAAGTCATTAGACCTCTCTTAGCTTCAGTTTGTTCATTTATAAAATGAGGATAATAACAGCTTCACTTCCCAGGGTTATTGTGAGGATCAAATGAGATTTCTATATAGAAGGTGCTTTGCAAGCCCTAAAATGCTATATACATGTTATCTATTATTTTACATGAAAGTCCTGTAGCTGTGCTTATTATAAAACTTGGCTTTCTTAAAGATGCAAATAAAATGTTTATTGAAAAATGAATGGATGGGGGCAGGTAGGTGGCACAATGGACTCCAGCCTTGGAGTCAGCAGAACCTGAGTTCAAATCCAGCCTCAGACACTTATTAACTGTGTAACCTTAGGCAAGTCACTTAACCCTGACTGCCTCCCCTCTCCAGAAAAAGGATTAGGTAGATAAATCTGTAAGGACCTAAACAGCAAAGACTAACTCTTAGTCAAAGCACAAATCTTGATATTTGAACTACATGATTTGGATTCTTTTTATTAGGGGTGAAATACCCTAAACTAGTGATTCGGTTTTTTAAAGTCATGATGACAAACAATCATTCTGGTTCTTAGACAACGCACATACAGGATGTTCCTCATAGGGTCCTGTGCTTATAGGATTGCAGACACATAGACACATAGATCTAGGGCTGTGAGAGATTAGAGGACAGCTAGTCTGATCTTCCCACTTTCCAAATGAGGTACTCCAAGTCTTTTTAGCTTGGGAAAGTCTGAAAGGGCCACTTAATCAAGATGAAGTATAGGAGGAGAACTTGAGGGCAGGAGTAATAAGAACAATAATTGGTAGAAAGCCTACATAGTCATAAAATCTCCCTTAAAACAAGGTGACCCCCACATACATATGAGAGTAGAAGGATCAGGATGGAATAGAAACCATATAGGGAAAATGTATGGTGGAAGGGGGAAGTGTTCTAGAGGAAGAGCTTTTTGAAAGTACAAGAAACAAAATAAATATACATTGAGAAACAGTCAAGTTAAGTAAACAAGCATTTGAGTACCTACTGTGTCCAGTGCAGGAGCTAGGTCCAGCAGTGGATAGAGTACTGGGCCTGGAAACAGGAAGATTCCTCTTCCTGAGTTCAAATCTGGCCTCAGACCCTTACTAGCTGTGTGACAAGTCCCTTAACTCTCTTTGCTTCAGTTTCCTCATCTGTAAAATGAGCTGGAGAAGGAAATGGCAAACCACTCCAGTATCTTTGTCAAGAAAACCCCAAATATGATCCAACCATTCTGGAGAGCAATTTGGAAGTATGCCCAAAGAGCTATAAAAATATGCATGCCCTTTGACCCAGCAATACCACTTCTAGGGCAGTATCCCAAAGACATCATAAAAATGGGAAAAGGACCCACATCTACAAAAATATTTATAGCAGCTCTTTTTGTGGTGGCCAAGAACTGGAAATCAAGGAGATGCCCATCAACTAGGGAATGGCTGAACAAGTTATTGTATATGAATGTAATGGAATACTTTTGTGCTATAAGAAATGATGAACAGATGGACTTCAGAAAAACCTGGAAAGTCTCATATGAACTGATGCTGAGTGAAGTGAGCAGAACACGGTAGGAGCCATGGTGTGCAAGGGCTGTTTTTGATAGACTTAGCTCTTCACAGCAATGCAAGGACCTAAAACATTTCCAAAGGACTCTTGATACAAAATATCATCCACATGCAGAGAAAGAACTATGGAGTTGGAATGCAGACTGAAGCAGACTATTTTCTCTTTTGTTATGTTTTGTTTTGTTTTACTCCTGATTTCTCCCATTCATTTTAATTCTTCTATGCAACATGACTAATGTGAAAATGTGTTTAAGAGGAATGTATGTGTAGAGCCCATATAAGACTGCTTGCCCTCTTGGGGAGGGAAGAGGGAGGGAAGGGGAAAATTTGGAACTTATGGAAGTGGTTGTTGAAAACCAAAAACAAATAAATTTATAAATTTGGGATAAAAAGAAAAGAAAACCCCAAATAGGGTCATAAAGAGTCAGACATGACTGAAAATGGCTGAACAACAAAGATGTCCTAGTCATCATGCGAAGCACTAGAGATACAACAAAAGGCAAAAACAGCCCCTGCCCTCAAGGAGTCTGGGAGTTTGAAATACTGCTTTGGTTCATTTGATATGGAATCTCATTGATGTGAGGAATCCTCAAAGAGATGCCAATCACCATTATCCACACCCTCACACTATGGAACTTCTGTCTCTGTCTTCCTAATACATTAGAAGCCTTCCTCTAGCTCCCTTGATATTATGTGGATACAAATGAAGGCCATGGGCTGTCCATCAGCTGTCCCTCACTCTTGCCATCTGGCTAGCCCACCTTCTTTTCTATTCATCTATATCTTTTTGTTACTCCTTTTCTCTATTGCAGCAGAATGTGATTCACCCTCGGTAATATGCTACCATCCATTTATGCCCGCAATGCATGTCTCCGTTGCTCCTTGGGTGATGGACAATTTTGATTCCTTAAAAAGATTGCATTATTCCTTAATTCACTACCACATAGCACCATCTAAAGACTATTGTTAAAAAAAAAAAAAGGGCTGCTGTTTCAAAGAGAAGCTCAGGGAATCGTTTAAAGCACTATGCAACTGTCCGAGGTGATCCGGCCCCCTTTCCTCTGTCCTAGCCCCTTGTCTAACTACAGTGTCTAAGATTATGCAACACACACAAATACATGTGTATGTATATATATACACATGCATACATATATCCTATAATCATGTATACACATACACATATGTGTATACACACAGACAGAAGGTATCCTGAAGTTTTTGTTTAGCTTTAAGTTTTAACAGCTGAAAAGACTTTTGGGATGCTCTGTATGTATGTGTATGTGTGTGTATATATATATATATATATATATATATATATATATATATATATATACACATACACATATATACATACACATATATACATATACATATATACACACACATACATATAATGTGCATATATAGCCTATATGTCTACATGCATTTGTATATGTATGTTTAACTATATAAAATATGTGTACCAGTCCAGTAGTTTGTATGTGTATTTGTGTATGCATATGTATATATGCACATATGTGTATATATGTATATATCTACATATCTATCTACACACATATATCATATACATATATATATATACACACAAATACATATACATATAGCAAGTACTTTGTCCTTGGTCTCTCAGAGCAAGAGTGACTCCATCTCACTCTGAAGATTTTAGGGATACCTTTGAGGGTTTATGGTGCCTCTTCTCTAGCACTATTAGCAATTGAGCCCCCATTCCAGGTATATTCCCCCTGACACATGCAAATTAGTTACCAGTCCCATATAGCCAATGTGACCAGTTACCAGTTCCACATCATAAATTGATATCAATTAACTTTTATAAAGGGGAGGTTTATAGATATAGCAAGATGTACACACATTTTCCTCCCACCCCAAGAGGGCATTTTCTCCTTTCTTTCACCTCAATCTCAAGGGAAGAGCAGGCTCATACATGACATGACTTCATCATGGCATGGATCCCACCACCGTCACATTCAAAGGTGACATTGCTGCTGGATCAGTCCTCATCTCAGCTACCATTGGGCAGAGTCAAAATAGTTTTGAACTCTTGTTCCTCAGAACATCAGAGCTGGATTTGATGCAAAACTCAGCATGGACTCAATTCCTTTGGATGAATTGCTCTCTTGACCTCTCAAAGTTCTCAAGGTCTAGTCATCTCCAGTCTCCTTTACCTAAAATGAAAGTACAAATACAAAGGCAAAGAGTGATGACCCATTACTCATGGGGCACATGTTGACCTGGGATGGGGAGGATCCAAGGCTTCTCCCCTTTCAGCATTATAGCTTACCAGAATGCCACCAAACTGGAAGAGGTGAGTCAAGATGAGGGATAAGGTTGACTAATACTGTTTGCACATGCTACCAATTCCAGTTTTCACAATCATAGCTAATCATTGGCTAGTAGACTAGAGCTAGTTACAGAATGTCTACTCATGTTCTTAAGTCCATGTAAGAATTACATTAGACACGTATATATTCCTAATAGCTGGATAGGTTAGACAGTTCCTTCATTATACTTACCATGAACTTTGAGATTCATGCCGGTTCCAGGTGAGAGAGAGAGAGAGAGAGAGAGAGAGAGAGAGAGAGAGAGAGAGAGAGAGAGAGAGAGAGCCAGTCCCCCAAGTACATAAATGTGTATGTGTTTCTGTGTATGTACATGCATAAATATAACACACATAAATGCACTCATATATACTCACATGCAAGCACTAACTCTCTGGACTAGCTCTGTAGGCTTTATATATAACCACATATCATAGGATCATAAGATCATAAGATAAGATTTGAAGCTAGAAGTACCCTTAGAGGTTATCTAAGAGGTTGGTATCTCCACTCTAATGTGAGCAGCTTGAGCCCCAATTCCAGGTATGTTCCCTTCCACACACATACACAGCTCTCTGTTTTACAAATGAGGAGACTGAGGTTCAGAGAATTTCGATTCAAACCAAGGACTCTGCCTCCAAAAGAAGTATTATTTCTATGCTACTTGCCACACTACTTTTCTATCCTATAACATAATATAGCATAGCATGGTCTGGAAAAGAGGCATGCCTCATACAATTTTCTTTTTCCTTTGTGGATACTTAGGTTGTACTCTTTGAATGACTTTGGCTATCTTTTAGGACACACTGCAAAGTTCCATGGCTTGATAAAATTGACACAAAACATCCTCATTGTAAGGGAATCCTGCTTCCACGTAGGCACTGAATCATGCATGACCTTTGATAATCTTTGGTAAGCTAGGTGGCATAGTGGATAGAATAACAGACTTGGAGTCAGGAAGACTCATCTTCGTAAGTTCAAATCTGGCCTCAGATATTTCCCAGCTGTATGACCCTGGGTAAATCACCTAACCTTGTTTACCTCAGTTTCCTCATGAACAAAATGAGTTGGAGAAAGCAATGCAAACCACTCCAGTGTCTCTCCTAAGAAAACCCCAAACGGCATCATGAAGAGTCAGACACAATTGAAAAATGAGTTGCCAATCATTATGCTAAGCAATTTACAAATATTATTCATATAAATATTCAGTTGGACGGACATGATTGAACAGCAACTACTTTTTGTTTCGCTTGATATCAATCAGAGAAGCATCATACAGAGTTATTGCTGCTATTGCATCTTTCAGAGAATCTTGTAAGAATTTGGCAAAGACCCAAAAGCTTATCAATAGTGAAATCCAAAAAATGAAATCCAAACTCAGGTCTTCTGATGTCATTTCCATTGCTCTATAATTCACTGTCCCATGTTTCCTCTATGGCCACCGTGAAACCACCCTGGATGTTCTGAAGTTCACTGAAGTCTCATCATCCTGATGAATCACATCACCTTGGAAACTGAAACTCACTGCTGCCCAGTCGTCCCTGCCCTTGCGGCCCTTCCCTACTTCTGAAGGAGAGGGGTGATGGTGGATAGTTGCTCCCAGAACTTCCATTTAAGGAGGGTGCCTAGAGCACCCACCTCATTACTACCCACTGGCTGTGCTCCTCTGGGCTTTATCATCATGCCCTGGTGCATGGGTACACTTCCACTGCTTTCCAATTTCTTTTTTATATGCTTACTCCTTTAAGTTGTGACTATGAGGGCAGGGACTGTCTTTTGCCTTTTTTTGTATCTCTAAACCCTTTACACAGTGCCTGGCGCATGAAAGGAACTTTAAACAATGTTAATGAACTGATTTACAGACAAGAGTCTGTATAGTGAACAATTCATACACTGGAGCTGAGGTAAGGAATAGGAACAATGTAACTCTTCAGGGGTAACAACCTCAAGCTGACCCAAGTGGGAGAAAGTGGTGTAGTGGTTACTGTATTATACTCCAAATAGGAAAACCTGAATTTACATCCAGACTCAGATGCTAGCTATGTGACCCAGGTAAGTCAATTGCCTTCTGTAAAATGAGAATAATTAACAGCAGCTACATCGAAGAGTTGTTTTGAGATCAAATAAGATGTATTAAAAGTGCTGGCTAAAGGGCAGTTAGTTGGCACAGTGGATAGAGCGCTGGACCTGGAGTCAGGAAGTCTAATCTTCATGAGTTCAAATCCAGCCTCAGACACTTACCAGCTGTGTGACCCTGGGCAAATCACTTAACTCTGTTTGCCTTAGTTTCTTCATGTGTAAAATAAGCTGGAGAAGGAAATGGCAAATTATTCCACTCTCTCTGCCAAGAAAACCCCAACTAGGTCATGAAGAGTCAGATGTGATTGAAACAACTGAACAACAACATTTAAAGTACTGCACAGACCTTGAAGTATCGTGTAAAAGCTAGCTATTACTGTCTTAAGGCACCGGAGATAGCTTGTTCAAGTTAATGTTTTGTAGAATGTAAAAGCTAGCTATTATTACCATTATCTTAACAGATTCATGGGCAACGCCTCGTTGAAGGTACATTTTGTAAAATCCAGTGTATTTTTTATAATCAACAAATGTAGTGAGATCTTGTATTTTCTGAACCTTTCAGTCAGTTGCGTGGATGTAAAAATGTAGCCCACTGTCGAATGCCGTTGATGAAAGTGTGTCTCTCATCTTCTCATAAAGAATTCTCTCAATACATACATAAATTATTCTCACAGATATTTTGTAAAGATGAGAACTTAGGCATTTGGGTTTGTAGTTAAGGATGGTTCCTCAATCACCTTTTGGAGTGGGAAGCCATGAGTTTTCCAAATCATTTTGTTTGCTTTTCGTCTTTATGCCTTCCCTCCCAGAATTACTTTGTATTATTTTGTATGAGTTCTGCAGATTCTTCTATATGCACATGTTATTTCCTCCAGTAACGGAGACTTCTTGGTCTTTTTATCTGCAGTGCCTTGCATGGTGCATCAATAAACTCTAGTGGTTCTCTACTACCTCTAGAATCAAGTAGAAAATCTTGTATCTGACATTTCAATCTCTTTATAACCTGGTCCCTCCTGGTTAAATCAAAAAGCTAGTAATGATCAGGATTTGCATACAGGTTTTCCTTACTCCAAAAATAGGACTCTATCCATTGCCTGTCAGGCATAGACTTCGATAATCCCTTCTATGTCCTGATGGGATATCAGAGAAAGACCTTTCTACGGATATACAAAATTACCATAGAAAAATATATTTACTCTGAAGGCTGGAAAGTTGTAACATCAAGGCATGTGGGGTCAAGAAGGATTATATGTACTCTGGAGTTGTTGCAGATGGGGCTCAGGAAATCAGGCCCAGGATCTGTGGCAGTAGTAGCATTTGCAAATATAATGTTGATCCTGCAAGACCCAAATTTCAGCAAAGGGATAATAAGAAAGGCAGGCAGTGACCAGTTGTCATTTCTCCACTTAGCTCTTACTTCTTCCTGTGGGAAACTTGAGGAAAACACAGGCAAAAGTCAGCTGGAGTGTCTTTAGAGATCCCAATGAGATTTTGCATGAACTAGGTTTAAGGGGGACAGTGAGTCATCAAGGGCAGTTTGGTGGCAAGTCTGGTGGGTCAGGAAGACTCATCTGCCTGAGTTTAAATCTGGTCTCAGACACTTACTAGCTATGTGACCTTGGGTGAGTCACTTAACCCTATGTGCCTCAGTTGCCTCATCATGAGCTGGAGAAGGACATGGCAAACCACTCCAGTATCGCTTCCAAGAAAACCTCAAAAGGGGTCCCAAAGAGTTGGACATGACTGAAAAAATGACTAAACAACATATCTTCTCCTGGAATTCATATCTTAACTTACATGAATGGATTTCAGGTGGTCTGTAAACTTGGATGATGAGGGGGGAATTCATTTTTATTTTCACTGGCCTCTAACTAAAATTTAGCATTTCTTTTCATTATAAGTATTTTCCAGAAAAAAATTTGGAGAAGGGGTCCATATGCTCCATTAGACTGCCAAAATGTATGTGTGTGTGTGTGTGTGTGTGTGTGTGTGTGTGTGTGTATGTTTGGGGGTGTCTATGATACAAAATAAAAAAATTAAGAACCCTTGACTTAGATCAAAATAGCACTCACTGAGTACCTAACATGTTTTCAACATTGTTCTGGGCACTATTGGAAACAAAGAAAATGTTTAAGCCATGGTGCCCAGAAAATGCCTGAAAAATTGGTGAAAAAACCAGGGGCATGACTAGTTCATGTGAACAGTTCCATTTCAGTATAGATTGACTGACAGAGCTACTTGGCAACCTCTTTTCATTGATGCTAATGTGACTATGAAAATTCTAAGTTCTAGGCTTTAGTCCACATTCATTTGCTCTATGACTTCTCCAAGAGGTCACCTATTCAATGAGGATGCAAATAATCTCTGTTCTTAAATCCAAGGGACTTTGTGAATGCCCATGAAATAAGCATATCACTTGAATCACTAACATTTACATTATATTATCTCAAGATGCTAGTTTTTAAATGTATCACATATTTTTTTTTGTTTCATTTCTTAGAGGTTTTTTTTTTTATTTGTTTCACCTTTCCACCCAAGCAGTAATCTCCTTTCAAGTCCCTTCAGTGCTGGAGTGTATGGTTCCAATTTTAAAATTCAAACCGGAGATCAAGAGCTAGAGGGGCCCAAGATTAGATCATCAAATCTATTTCCCCTCCCTCCAACTATATTTTGCAGACTAAGCAGCAAAAAAGCTGAAATATGAACCCAGGTCCTTTCATGCCAGATTCAATGCTCTTTTGACTAGTTTGGAAGGAAATTCTGGAAAGACTTCATGGTGAGCTGGAGTTAGAATTGCACCTTGAAAGATTGGTAGGATTGAAATTGGTTGATTGAAGCAGGGAGGGTGTGTTGGGCTAAGGGATGTTGCTGAACAGGGGGGAAAGTTGTATAGGTAGTCTGGGGTCAGGTTAAGGAAAGTCGAGAGTTAGGAGGGAGTCTCCACTGAAACTTTGAGACTGCTCCTTCCATTTCTACCCCTCTTAGGCCTCCTTTGGAACTTTTTCAGCTAGTAATCCTCAACACTAGACATGTTTCTCATTCCCAGTTTTCCCACATTCTCACATTTTTTGTGCTGGAATGTTAGTATAGAAAGAGGAGGAGAAATTGTGGTGGGGAATATAGCCCAAGTCTCTCAGACATCCCTAATCTTTAAGGAGTTCATGAAATTCTTCATTTTTTTTTCCATACACACCCCTCCTTCTCTGAGTGAATTCTGCTATTCCCTTGGCCAGGATATTTTGAAACATGACTTCTCTCTCTCTCCCTCCCTCCCCTTCCTCTCCTACATCCTCCTCATGTTCCAAGTCTGCACTTCTATAACTCATTGTCAGAGTAAAAGAAAACGATGACATTTTCTCCCAGTTAGTGTTTAACTCCTGTTAACTCCCAGTTAGTTTTAGCTCCTTATATCTGAGGTCTGACAGGACAGAGGGGCCAGGGTAATAACACCTGCTGGGCAACTCTTTCCTTAAGGTGTCCCTGGACCAGCCAGAGGGGAAGCAGCAGAGCTATAGTGCCAGAGAGATACAATGGGGGAATCCAACTTCACTGCAAAAGATGACTACCTGAGCCACTTCAATCCTCAAACTTACCTGGAGAAGTACTACACCTTTGGATCCAGCCCTTCTGCAGAAAATCAGATTCTGATGCATGTCCTCAGAAGACTTTTCATGACATTCTCATCTGGTAAATGTCCACTCTCCTTCCCTCCCTTCCCTTCCCATCCCTTCCCTTCCACCCTGTGGAGTAAATAGTGCTAGGGACAAGAGAATGATTGCTGATTGACGTGACCAGCTTCACTAAACGTTCTAACAATTAGAACTGTGCAAAAATGGTTTCTTCTCACTGGAATTTACGAAGCAAAGATTGTATAACTTCTTCTTGGAAATATTTTAAAGGAGATTCTTGGAGAGGTAGGGGTGCAACTAGATATTCTTTGTGGTCCTTTCTCACTCTGAAATTTCATGATTTTATAATTAAGTTCAGAATCACGTGGTATAGAATGGGAAATGGAAAGGATGAAGAATCAGAGAAGAAAGGGAAAGATAGAGGCAGAGAGACAGCAGAGACACAGAGGGAGAGAAAAGGAGAGACAGAAGGTGGAAAGAAGAGACAAAGATAGAGAATGAGAGACAGAGAGAGGGGAGAGAAAGACAGAGACAGAGAGAGACTGTGTCATAATAATTTTGGAGAAGGGAATCAAGGAGTCCACTAAGAGAAAGAGGAATATGCGTGGGGAAAAAGAGAATTTTGTAAACTCCTTAAGGAGTCCTGTGTTTCAGAGAGACTTTGAGCTACAGAGTCTGACAGCATCCATTAGGCAAAC
Source organism: Notamacropus eugenii (assembly GCF_028372415.1). Lineage (NCBI taxonomy): Eukaryota > Metazoa > Chordata > Mammalia > Diprotodontia > Macropodidae > Notamacropus > Notamacropus eugenii. Next base: position 139,017,028 of record NC_092876.1, on the reverse strand, counting down.
TCCATACTTTACTCAATGTGAATGTGGCTAAAGAAACTCTTGAATTCTCTTTCTCAGCACACTGTAGTCCTCATTTACTCTGTGACTTGGAGGAAACCTCCTAAACCCTCTGGGTCTCCTATGGAATGAGTATTTTAAAACTGGTGCCTAACCCCAAAAGGCCTTATGAATATTCATCTGATAAATGTCCCCTGAATCTATAGTCTGTGGAAACCTTACACAAGGTTAAGGGGTTTATTTTGGTTTATTTCTCTCCCATCTTAATTCCATATCAGTTTTTCCTGTTTTTTCCTTTCTATTCTGAGTGGATTCAAGCTCCGTGTGTCAGAAGTGTGTATGTACATGTACATGTGCATTTCCCCCTCGTCTCCTGTACTGAGGATCTTAAAACCTGCCCTTGATGTGTTTACACTAAAGATGAAAGGTGGAAAAAAGTTGGTTATATGTGGGAAGTAGGACAGAAGAAGGAAATTGTGTCACTTTAAAACTAACCTTTCTCCATGTCTCATGGTGTAATGGGAAGAAAGCTGGTTCTGGTGTATAAGACCTGACTCTAATGATTGTCCAACTATGTGTGATTTTGAGTAAATTGTTCATTCTCTCTGGGACTAAGTTTCCTAGTAAAGGGTTGGGAGATTACAGCTTAAGAGTCAAAGCTGGACCAAGTTTTTATACAGTCCACTGTTTGTGAATCCTTGGGTGTACAAAGACAGACAGCAAGTGGGGTCTGGCTGTCAGACCTTGATGATCATTGATGTCCCCTCCAGCTCCAAATTCTATGGCAGAGAATACAGGAATGTGACCAAGAGTGGCCTCCTCATCCTAGCAAGGTTGAAGGATGAAACTTATGCTTTACCTTTGTGTCTTCCTCATGAATATGGGCATCACGACTGACATCAAATTGGGGATTTAAAATAAATGAATGAATGAACAAGTATTTCCTAAGCGCCCACTATATGCCAGACTCCATGCTAGGCACTGAGAACAGAAGCAAAGAAATAATTGCTATTCTCAAGGAGCTTACATTTCATTAGAGCACCATGGAACATGTATAAACCTTGGTAATTTTTAAACTTTCTTTATTTCTCTTGCTTTTGTGTGTGTGTTCTTTTGCAACATGACTAATATGGAAATTAGTTTGGCATGACTTCACATGTGTAATTAGTATCATATTATTTGCCTGTTCAAAGGGTGGGGGAGGAGTGGGAGGAAGAAATAGAATTTGGAACTCAAAATATTAAAAAAAATGAATGTTATAATTTAAAAATATAATTGGGAAGTATTTAATGAAATGAATAAAAATATAATTTTTTTAAAAAAAGGAATTCTGGGACCTAACCTTTCAAAGCTAGAAAAAGGTTTCAGCTTGTTAGGCTGACCCAGATGTAACCTGACCAGATTTACTCAGATTTTAGTTCTGTTATCTCTTAGCCAGGTGACCCTGAGCAAGCCAGAGGACTTAGACTTGGAAGGGACCACACAGAGAATTGATTTTTACAGATTACAACACTGAGAAGCATACAGGTTGAATAGTCAACCCAAGGTCATGCAGAGAGTCAATAGCAGAGCCGAGACCGGAAATCAGATCCATTGACTCAAAATCCAACATGCTCTTTACTCTACCATCTACCTCTTCTCTGAGCCTTGCCTTCCTGGTATATAAAAGGAGAATGGGTATACCCACTTCATAGGAAGGTTGTAAGGATCAAGTGAGATATTAGTGAAAAGGATCTATCCATTTCATTATTACATAAAATACAGTGATTAGACAGAATAATTAACTATAATCTCAGTGAAGGTAACAATTTGGGATTTAAGTGATTTATTTATTATTCACTTCAAGTGAAATGAATCATTTGAGTCCCAGATGATGACCTTCACTGCGATTAAATCTAATAACTACCTGATTTATTCCTTTTATTTACATCGTTTGTTCTTAATTGAATTGGGTTCCATTTTAAAATGGATCACAGGCAGAATAAGCTTATATCCCTCTGTCACTATACTATTAAAGATCACAAGTTGAACTCTGTTTCAGAAATTCATGTGTTAAACTGGCCTTTACTCCTTTGAGCATCTCATCCCTAACTACCCATTTTTGCCTTCTTCTCTGGAACAGGCAGGGTGAAAGGAGACCTTCTGATTGACATTGGCACTGGCCCCACCATCTACCAGCTCCTCTCTGCTTGTGAGTCCTTTAAAGAGATTGTGGTCACTGATTATACTGACCAGAACCTCAAGGAGCTCAACAGGTGGCTAAAGAAGGAAGAAGAGGCATTTGACTGGTCTCCTGTGGTAAAATATGTATGTGAACTAGAAGGGAACAGGTAGGTTTTTCTCTACCTACTTATGAGATTTCTGGGGTACTTAGGGGTAAGCAAAACTCCCTGAAACGAAAATTATCCTTGGGGGTCCAAGTGCATTGGAAGAAAAAAGTCAGAGAGAAAGACATAGGGACAGAGAAAACAACAAAGAGTGACAAAAAAAGAGAGGGAGGAGAGAGAGAGAAAGAGAGAGAGAGAGAGAGAGAGAGAGAGAGAGAGAGAGAGAGAGAGAGAGAGAGAGATCAGAGCTACCCATAGAGATATAGAAAAATTCAGGGAAAGGTAGAAGGTAGAGAACCAGAGGTATAGAAAAGAAGTCACACAGAGATGCAAGTGGAAAAAAGGAAAGAAAAAAAGGAAATAGATTAATGGAGAGAGACATGGATATGGCCAGAGAAAAAGAGATCTGAAACCGCTTTAGGTTATGTATGAAATATGCATGAATGCAGAGCTGGCGAAAACTGCTTAGTGTGGGAGGGAGAAGGGAGATAGAAGGACTCAGGCCAGTTCTATGGAAGAATTTCAACCCAAACTCAGAACAGCTTTTCCCATGTTAGTATCTGCCCTCTGTGGCTAGATGCCACGGCTAGCCATCTGAATGTACAGCTAGAATGTGACTGATGCTGAATGTTCCAGCAGCAAAGTGGACAGTGTCCTTACTGCCCATGCTAGCACAGGTGATTCAGCCTTCATTGGAGGATTCTCTTTAAAGCAGATGACAAGTGGAAAGGGCAGGAACCTCTCTGGCTATCTGTCAAGAGCATTAAGGAGAATATGCCCATCCATCCCATTTGTAATACAAGTAAGCTTCTTCTAGCAGGGCTGGGGAAGAGGAATGCTGACTAAGGGAAATCAATCAATCAACAGAGCACGTATCATTGATTTTGCCTGCTTTGTGTCAGGCACTATGCTAAGCCTTTTGTATACAAATATCTCCCTTTCCTCTAATGGAAGAAAGAGAAAAGTTAGAGGCTAGGAACATAAAATGAAAAATATTCAAAGATGCGACTTTTATTGATACATTCATTTCCTGGTGTTCATCTGTACAAAAGTACCAAGATGCATTATTTCATATCAAAAATGTTTTGTCTTAAATTACATTGATAGAGACTTTTCAGTAAAATTATACCAATGAGAAGTACATAATATTAAAAGTTTTAATATGCATTTAAAAAACAAATTTAAATATATCTACAGCAAAAAATATTTTCAACAGAAGATAGCACTTCAATTTTATAAAACCATATTATTTTGTAAGCTGGGAGAAATTCAAGTTAGATGCTATCACCTCGCAAATGATTCCAATGCATTTCCTATAAAATACTTTAATGAAGCTTGTGCAGTTACCACCCATTCCAATGTATTCCCTTCAAACACTTTAAGCTAGTATAGATACTGTCCTGCAGCTCATTTTGATCTACTTCCTATAGAATGCTTTAACAGCTAGTGTAGATACCACTCTTCTTTGCATTCAAAGTATATTCCTAAGTATATTGAGGCAGCTAGGTGGTACAATGGATGGAGAACTGGGCCCGGAGTTAAGAAGACCCAAGTTCAAATCTACTCTCAGACACTTATTAGCTTTGTGACCCTAGGCAAATCATTGAACCTTTCTTTGCCTCAGTTTACTCATTTTTAAAAAGGAAGTCATAACACTTACACCCAGAGTTGTTGTGCGAGACAAATGAGATAACGATTGGAAAGTTCTCCAGACTGCCAGGCACATAGAAAGCTCTATATAAATGTAATCTATGATTATTAGCTATTATTCCAGACTCTTGGGTATATTCTCCTATCATTTCCCCCCCTCCTTCCCAAAGTAGGTGACTCTCAAACAATTAGGATTTTGGATGGTCTTGCCGACGGGGCCTGAAGCAAAAAGAGACCTAACTTATGTGACCAAGGTAGCAACAGCTGCCTCTTCCTATTAGCATACCTGTCATTTTGTTTGTTTCAGAGAGAAGTGGGCTGAGAAGGAGGAGAGGTTGAGACAGAAGGTCAAGCAGGTCCTAAAGTGTGATGTGACCCAAAGTCAGCCTTTGGGCCCCGTCTCTCTGCCCCAGGCTGATTGCCTACTCACAGCACTGTGCCTAGATGCTGCCTGCAAAGACCTCCCCACCTACCAGCAGGCCCTAACGAACCTTGGCAACCTACTGAAACCTGGAGGATTCTTAGTGTTCATTGATGCACTCAAGAGCAACTACTACATGATTGGTGACCAAAAGTTCTCCAGTCTCTGCCTTACCCGGGAGACTGTGGAGGACGCGGTGGTGAAGGCAGGTTACACAATTCAGGAGTTTGAAATCATTCCCCAAAGTTACTCCGGGAACAGAGCAAATAATGAAGGACTTTTCTACCTTGTGGGGCAGAAACTCAATAATTCTGTAGGGGTATGAAGTTAGTCATGCATCCAAACTCAGCCCTTTCATGGTTCTATGGAAAGAAACGTCTTTCCATAGAAAGATGAGTTATGGGGAGCCCTTGGGGAAAGAAAGGCTAAGTAAAATCTTCAGATGGTTCATTGTAAGCACTTTATCTATATTAAAGCCATCTACCTGCCTTACCCAGATAACCAACTCCAGTCTTGTTTCTCATTGCTCCTGTCAAAAACACTGACTAGAAGGGGTGGGCCAGTAATTGGGGGCCATACAATGAATCCTGGGATGGGAACAGATCAATCAACCAATCAATCAATGAATATTAATTAAAAGCCTACTAAAGGTTCAGCATGATAGTAGATGCAGTGAGTAAAGCAAAGACGTAGTTGGGGAGATAAGACCAACGCTCATGAAGCACTGAGAGAATAATTTGAGTGCAGAACTGTGTGGGACTGAGCATGCTTACCATAGAGATTTGGAAGAGAGAGCTGTCAGTTTGGACTGCAGTCATTAAAGGAGACTTTGTGGGGGAAGTAGGTCTTGAGTTGAGCCTTGAAGAATGGTTAGGGTTGAGTAGGTGGTGGTAGGGCAGAAGGAAAGCATTCTAGGGGATAGATGTGAGCACCAAAGGAAAAGCATGGAGGTAAGAATTCATTCATTCCTTCAACGGACATTTATTAATGTACAAGATACCATTCCAGGTGCTAGAGGAGATATGAGGAAAAATAGTAAACAATCCCTTTTCTCCAAGAAAGTATAGGAGTGATAAGACATGTGCACATATAACTACGAAAGAAATTTAAAGTAGGATACATGTGTAAGAGGAATACAAAGTGAAAGGAAGTCAAATGAAGGAGAGTCTGATTCTACCTGGAAGGAGAGAGGAAGTCTTCATGGAGAAGGTGGTATTTGAGCTAAACCCGGAAGGATGACAGACTGTCAGATGGTTGAAACAAGGAGGATGTTTCAGTATGTGGCCCAAGCGATCACATTCTTAGGCACTTAAAGAACTGATGAGTGTGCTGAAGAGTCACCATCAGTGGCTCTTCAGAGATTTTGGAGAATGGGAAAATTGCAGAAAGACAAACATTGTCACAATTTTTGAAAAAGGGAAAGAGAATAGCGTCTGCAAACTAACTTCCTGGGAAAATTCCAGAACTGGTGTTTAGAGAAATGGTTCATGAACATTCAAGAAAAGGAAGCAATGACCAGAAAGAGTGAACCTGGCTTCATCAAGAATGACTCATGCTAGACTAAGCCTATATCTTTCTTTTACAGAGTAGCTAAGCTAGTACACCATGGAAATCCTGTAGATCCAATTTATGTAGATTTTAATACTTTATTCTAGCAGAAAAATGGAGAGATGTTAATTTCACTAATAGTACAGTTAGGTTCATATCTGGTTCATATATGGAATTAAAGATTAGCTATTAATGGTTCAATGTCAACTTAGTAGGAGGTCCCCAGTGAAGGAACCAAGGGACCTATGCTCCTGTGCTGTGTTTTTATGAATGTCCTGGACAAAAGAATGATGACATCAAATTTGAAGATTACATAAAGCCGGGAGGGATAGCTAAGCCACAGAGGATGACAGAAGATCTTGACAGATGAGAATATTGGACTGGATCTAATAAGATGAAGCCTATTAGGGCTAAATGTAAAGTCTTACTCTTGGGTTTAAAAAGGATAAGACATGTTTAGACAGCAATATGTCTAAAAAAAGATATGGGAGTTTTGGTAAACTGTAAGCTCAGTATGAATTAATGGTGTTATACAGAAACTAAAAAAAAAAACCAAATGTTTGCTTAAATGACTTTAAGAGAGGAAGAAGGAAGTGATAATCTTACTGAAATTTTCCTTGGTCAAACTGTATTCAGACCTGGACATTAGCATTTAGGAAGGACACTGATAAGCTAAATTTCATCCTGAAATTGTCAACCAGAGTGGTAGAGGGCCTTAAGTCTATGCCATATAAAGATTGACTTTAGGGACTAGGGATGGTTAGCCTAGAAATGCAAGTACTTATTGGAGACATGATAGCTGCGTTTAGATGTTTGAAGATCTGTCATGAAGAAGAGGTCTTTTCTGTTTGGCCCTAAAAGAAAAGAAATCAGGATCAATAGGTAGAATTTGCTGAGGAAAATTTAGAAAAGACTTCCTAAGAATGAGAGCTATTTTTATTTAGAAGAGGAATGGGATGCCTCAGGAGGTAGTGGATCCTCCTACCCCACTAGAAGCATTCAAGCAAGGTCTATGAAGGAGGCTTTGAGGACACAGGCAGCAAGACAAAAGTGAGTTGAATACGACACCCCTTTGCTTTTCATTTCCTCTGAGCTGGACCTTCCTGTGAATTTTTTGGAGGAATTCTCCCTTGTGTAAGTGGCAAAAATTACTGAGCCCTAAGAAAAGCCAAGTGTAGCTAGGTGGAGCAGTGGATAGAGTGCCAGGCCTGTAGGCAGGAGGATCTGAGTTCAAATCTGACCCAAGCCTCTGGACAAGTTACTTAAACCTGTTTGTATCAGTTTCATCATTGGTAAAATGAGCTGAAAAAGGCAATGGCAAAGCACTCCAGTATCTTTGCCAAGAACACCCCAAATGGGGTCACAAAAAATCAGACATGACTGAAAAGCAACAAAAAAAAGCTGTTCATTGCTTCCCATCAATCCACAGTGCTGACCTGATTTAAGGAAATAAAAAGTTGCATACTGAGATGTCTGTGAAAAGATGAACCCATTAAAAAACTCAGAGAGAAGAATCCAGGAGTACAGTACCAGTGACAAGGTTAGGCTCATGCTGCAACAGGAAAAGATCTCAGTACTAGCTTTGCCTGATTTAGTCAGTACTATCAGACCAGTGATGGTAAGATTGGAGGGCAAAGCTGTTTCTCTCTGTTGAAGGATGCAGAGGTATGTGCCACAGATACCTCATGGCACATGGCCTCCAGGGACTGTCTGCTTGGAGAGAAGTTGAAATCCAGTGAGTCCTGGTCTTGGCTTTCTTTTCTGGAAATCAGACAGACAGGCTGAATCAAAAGCAAACAATCTTAAAGGATGTTTCAGAGTGTAAATTTTGAAAATGTTTAATTATGAGAATTTTCAGGGTTTTTAAAAAAAATACTATCTTCACACGGGAGTCAGAATTGAAAAGGTACCAGAGTACTGGTCTTTGTGGCCAGAAAGAGGGGAATTTTGATGTAACTTCTGACATTAGTTTTGTGAACCTGGGAAAAAATAACCTCAGGTCTCCAAATGTCAGGCAATTCTCTAAGACTTAGCTATTTCGTCATACATGACTGCAGCCTATACTGGTGGAATTCTCATACTGAAGAACTCAGAGATTCTTGACATATTTATCCATCCCTCTTCTGGTATAGTGTCCAACCGTCTTACCTTAAGCAAAGTTGTAAGAGTATGATCCATAAATGAGTCCTGGCAAAAAGAAGAAAGAACTATTAAGGGGTTGTTTGCGCCTGATATAATAGTGTTGCCAACATTGCCCTGGTAATTTCTGTCAACTGGTTCTCAAGTTAATAAAAGGTGACATCCATAAAATAGATAGTAGACTCCAAATAGTAACCATTTCCATTTATTTTATCTGCTAGTCACACACCCCTCCCTGATTGGGAGAGCCTGTAAAGCTTAGCCAATCCTAAGTACAGCTGCTGGGCTGTCCTCCATATTGGTAATAACTACTCTCATAGTTGAGAAGCAAAGATTCTCCAGCTTCTTCCTATTTCCATGCAAGCAGCCATGGAGAAGTCTAATTATATCATTGAAGAGGTTGAGGTTATCCCTCAAGGTTACTCCAGGAATAAGACAAATAATGTAGCACTTTTCTACCTAGTGAGGCAGAAACTAAATCAGTGGGACTCCGTTCCTAGGATAAATATGATTACCTGTAATTGAAAAGTTCATACAAACAAAATAATGCAACAAGAAAAAGAGAAGTAATTAACTGGAAAAAACCCAACAACCTGGTATCAAATAACACATAAGGATGTCAAAATCTACCTGCCATATGAATATATGATATCCAAGATACATAGGCAACTAAGAGAAGTAGATAGGACCAAAAGCCATTCCCCAATAGATAAATGGTCAAAGTGCATGACCAAACAGTTCATAAAAGAAGGATTACAAACTATTATCAATCATATGAAAAATCACTGATATAAGAGAAATGCAAATGAAAAACACTGCATGAAAACATCTGAGGTTTTATCTGACATCCAAAAAAGAACTAGAAACAAAGAAGATGCACATAGTTTGGAGACTGACTAAAGAAGTTATATACATACATATGAATGAAATAAAATATTAGTAGCTAGCATTTACACAGCATTTTAAAGTTTGCAAAACACTTTCTAACAACCTTAAGAGTTATTATTATACCCATTTTATAAATGAGCAAACCAAGATACAGAACTTATAAGTGACTTGAGCAGGATTACCCAGCTAGTATCTGAGACAGGATTCAAACTCAAGTCTTCATGACTCTAAGTCCTGTGATCTATCCAAAGCATCACTTAGTTGCCCACACATTGATGTGCCAGGAAAACAATACGTACAATCACTATAATTTGAAAAAACAACAACAAAGCACTTGAAACTCAATGCTGTGATGTTATAATGATTGTTTGGTCCCAAAGAAGAAATATGAAAAAGTATTTTCTTTGCAGACAGTTTGGAGCACTATATGGTTATGGTTCAGTCATTTCAGTCATGTCCAAATCTTCATGACCCCATTTGAGGCTTTATTGTTAAAGATGCTGGAGTGGTTTGTCATTTCCTTCTCCAGCTCATTTTACAGAGGAGGAAACTGAGGTAAAGATGGTTAAATGACTTGCCCAGGGTCACACAGCTAGTAAGGGATATCTGAATCTGGACATGAACTCAATCTTCCTGACCTGAGGCATGGCACTCTCTCCACTGTACCACCTAACTGCCCAGAACATTATATATCATGTTGAATTTTTAAAAAATGGTTTGGTTAGTTTTGCTGAAATATTTTTCTTTCCTTTTATTCTTATAAGGGATTGCTTTCTGGGGAGGAAAAGGAGAGGGATACATTGTGAAACATATGTAATGCCATTGATAGAAAATGTCAACAAAATTTACTTAATAAAAATGTGGTCCCTGTTCTTCAGGGATTTACAGTTTAATTGGGAGATGAGACTTACTGGCATATGTGAAATAATCAGGTAATGAGTCATTTGAGCAAAGAGACAATGTAGTATAGTGAAATCCTGAAGCCCTGGGTTTGAGATCTGCTTCCTTCACATGAATGAATACAGTAGTTATGGATAAATCACTTAATTTTTCAGACCCCCCATGACAATTTCTAAGACAATAAGTTATAGAAAAGTTGCTAATTACTCTTGGAGGAGGGAGTTTCCTCAACTTCAATGCAGCTGTGACCTCATTAATGCTGGAATTCCCTCTAATGATGAAGATCAAAATCTATTTCCTGTCCATTTTGTATGGGCCATGTCCTTCCACAAGTTTATTACCCAATAGACTGGAGACTTTCTTTCCTTTCTCCTGACAGTGTGAAGGTACCAGCAGAGCACTATGGTTTTCCATCTGTCATCCTTTGTTCTTGCTGTGTGAACAGCTCATCTTCTCTTCCTATCATGCAATTCCTTACTTCTTTTCTTCTTTGAATTTTTGATTAGCTATTTAGTGTAGCCTGTTTATACCTGGAGTCAGGAAGACTCATCTTCCCGAGATCAAATCTAGCCTCAGACTCTTATTATGTGATTTTGGGTAAGTCACTTAACTTTCTTTGCCTCAATTTCCTAATCTGTAAAATGAACTGGAGAAGGAAATGACAAACCATTCCAATATCTTTGCCAAGAAAACCCCAAATGAGGTTACAAAGAGTCCAACATGATTGAAAAATGAACAACAAAGTTCACACCCTCCTTTTACCTCTTCATTGACCTCTCTGTAATAGTAATTTTTATTCTTCAGAGGCAGTTGCATTCCATGCCTTGCTACCATATATCCACAATAGTACAATGTTAGTTTTTAAACCTTGTAGTTGTTCAAGGGAAGCTTGGGGGTCATTAAAAGAACTTCATAGTTTAGCTGAGCACAAGAACAAGGATGGGACAGAAGGCTGCACGAGTCTGGGGCTAGCTGTTCTAGCTGATACAGAGATAGCAGCTATTGTAAGTAAATACCACTGGAAAATCTGAAGGCAATCCAGACTACTTTCCTGTTCTTGTTCGATTCTAAGCTTGAGTTTATTGCTCATCTGTACTGTTTGTCCCAGTTATACACAGAGAATTTGACTACTTCGTTATCCTCGGCAACAGATGTTGACGCATTAGCTGCTGTTTTCTTCATAGCAGTCCTCCTGCTTACCTTCATCATGATTATTGTAATAAGAGATGATCAAGTGCCCCATAAAATGACATTTCTTTTTGCAAACGATGAGTCCAATTCTGCCAGTTCCTTAATTTTACTATCCAAGAGGAAACCTCTGAATCAGCCTTGCATTTATCAACACTCTCCTTATACATTCTAGCTTCATTTATACTAAGATTGTCGATATGATTCACTTCCTCTGGTAATATGTCGACTATGTTTATTGGACAAGCATTTCATTTTCAGAGTACAAGCACCTAAATTAATGTATATAAATGATCAGAAAACAGCTTGATTCTTAGCTTCCTCCAGGCTTTTTTTTTATCTGCTCAACCAGTGGCACCACAGAGGTGAAGGGTGATTCACAGAAGTGTGGACCATTCTTCACTTTTCTTTGTTTCATTGGTTGCCATGGTTATAGAATTCATCATCCAGGAGTTAGCCTACTGGATATAAACCTCTTTGTACTTAACTAGACAGTTCTTCAGAAAGCAGATGTAGTCTGTCATCAGAACCATATTCTAAGCTTTTCCTTCATGGTAGAATCTGCCAGAGCTTTTGCTCCATTTGCATAACTTTCAAGTAATCCAAGGTCACCATGATAATGATTATGATAATAACTAGCATTTATATTAGTGATTTAAGGCTTGAAAAGTGCTTTACATGTTATCTCATTTGATTCTTACAAAAAATATGTGTGAGGGAGTCACAACATAGGCTGATAGATGCATGGCAGAGGCATAACACAGGCTGGCAGCTGTGACAGTGGCATGACAGCTTAGCTGAAGTGGCATGACATAGGTGTGACATAGTCATGATATAGGCAGCACATCGGAGTGCAGATGCATGTGGAGAGTGACACAGGCATCACAAAGGCTGACAATATATGTGAAAATGTCTGACAGAAGCATGCCAGATCGTGACAAAAGCATGATAGTGGCATGGTAGAAGTGTGACAAATACATGATAAAGTAGAATGACTTTCCCAGGGACACACACTCAGGAAGTGTCTGAGACTAAATTTGAATTGGTGAGATTGTGGGCCACAAATTTTAATATCATGTCACTTACATGCCAATGCCATGTAAACATCATGGCAATTAATTTCTGACTCCAGCTAATTACACACCAATATCACACACATCACACCAATTACACACAAATAGTGAACACCACTCTGATACCATGCAAACATTATACCTGTTTCATACCAGTCACACAATAATGTCATGTCAACACCACACCAGTTGTACATTAACACCACACAATCATGTATAATTACATGGCAACATCATGCCAATTATAAGTCATTGTTATGTCAACATCACAACAATTACATGACTATATTGAACACTGATCAATCAAATACAATTGCACACCTGCATCATGCCAAATTACAGTGTCCCAAAATATTACACCAATTACAGGTCAACATTATGTCAATCACAGACCAATATCATGACAATCACACCATAAGGTCATGCCAACTGCACGCCAGTGTTGCAATGCCACAATTGCATGCCAATGTCATACAAATATCACACTGACTACATGTATACTGTGCCAGTTTTGAACACCATGTCAATTACATACCAATATTGAATGTTTCATACCAACCACACCAATTACATGTCAATATCATGCAAATGTTATACGAGAATTAAACATTATGACAGTTACAAGGCAGTGCCACAATCATCTTTCAATTACATGTCAATACTATGCCAATTACACACAAAGACACAATCATCACATCAATATTAACCATGTCAATTACATGCCAACACAATGCAATTGCATGCCATTGTCACACCAGTAACACATCAATGCCACACAAACATGATGGCAATCATTCACATCTGTTCTGTCAGTTACATGCTAATGTCATACAAACACCACACCAATTACACACAATATATCCCAATACTGAACATCAGCCAATATCATGACAATTGTACACCAACATCACTCAAACATCATCCCAATTACATGCTAATATCACACCCGCATTAAACATTATACCAATAGCACACAAAGACCATGCCTATAGTATGCCAATTACATGTCAATGTCATAATTCTCCACTCCAGTTCAATGTCAATTACATGCCAATATCACACAAGTGTCATGCCAACATTGCACCAGTATTAAACGTCCTGCCAATGACACACCAATTTAATAAAACATCACACTGTCACGCAAACATGAAGCCAATATCACACAAATATCACAGCTATGTCACACCATGGCTCTGTCATTCCTCTGCCACAGCTTTATCGTGACTCTCATGTCAGTGTCATAATCTGCCAGGGCTATTATTCCAGTGTCATGATCTGTCATGTCTCTGTTGTGGCTGTGTCTAGAGGGTAATGTGAGGGAAGGAATTCCAATTTCTTTTCACATTAAAAAAAATAGAGGATTTTCAACATTCCTGATGAAAATACCAGAACTATGTAGAAATTCTGAAATACAGGTGTCAAAAGAAACCTAAATATGAGCAAACAGCCATAAGGGTCTAAATAAGGATAAATTACCTACCTTCTTATATAGAAAAATGACATATGTGTCTTCTTTGGCCTAGGACCAAGTCTAGGTTTTTGGTGCCTGCTGATCAACCATCCAATAGATCTGTAGCAAAGATCAAGACTATAATAAGCTCAATAAAAATCAACAGTGGGACATAACAGCCAAAAAAGCTAACAGCATTCAGTTATTGTCATAGAGGGGCCTGATCATCCACATCTGAAGTCCAACCCACTTTCCCAGCTGTAGCCAGTTGTGACATTGTGCAACGACCTAGAATTCCTTTCCTGTGTTCAGTAAAGAGGGTCTTTTCCCTTCTCATCAGGGTCACTGGCCAGACTGAGAGGGCCCAGTCTGACCCACTTTATTAACAGCTCTATGTATCACTGTTAATAAATTCATTTTGCTTGGAGAAATATGCCTCAATTCTCCTATTCCCAGAAGTAATGAGTGGCAGTTGCAGAAAAGTCAATTAGACCTGCCCCACCCCATGTAAGTGTAGTGAGGCTCTGGACCCACTCTCCTAAAGTGTGACTGACTAGATCTCCCTCTCATGATTCTAGGCTACCCCTGAGGAGTTAGGGATAAATGTTTCGATGGTATAGACTTAAGAGAGTGATAGAAAAAAATGTTAATAATGAAGATTAAACTTAAGAGCATATTGTGGATACTTTGTCCCCCCTGGAAAGTCAGTTGTGAAATATTTGACCAGCACATCACTGAAAAATGGCAAACATGATCTTGCTCAAGGATTGCCATGCCCCACACCCTACAAATCTCTTCTTCAAAGTATTAGACAAATGGGAAGACTTTTGTGAACTCATGCAGAGAAAGAAAACAGAAGCAGAAAAACAATAACTACATTGACTATACTTTGGAAGCAAATAGAATTCAGGTTGAAGGTAATGATTAATATGGGTTCCAGAGAACAACTGATGAAATACATGTCCTTTTTCTAGTTATGGGGGGTTGGGGAGGAGGAAGAGAAACACTACATTTCAAACACTATCAGATGCTGCTGCTCTGTTGGTTGTGGATTTTTTCTTTGTTAGGAGGGAAGGTTCTATATGGGGTAACATATCAGGAAACAATCATACTACAAAAATGGAAAGTATTAAGACTTTTTTTCAAAAGTGTGAGTGATAAATATTTCCGTATTGCTTCAGGTTGAGAGTCTATTGCCAAATGGATATTTACACCCTTTGCAACTTGGCTGAAATGGCCTGTGACACATCCAGAATCACATTCAACCTGAAATGCAACATCAGACGAAGAGAAAGTCATAGAAAGTCTCCACTTGACAGCTGATAATCAATACAGAACAAAGATAACATATCTGCCCTTAATAAAGTTCATCTGAAACCCATTTTGTTAGCTAAAAAATATTGACCCTTTCCCAGGAATCATCTAAAATAGATATAAGGTGTAAATTCTCTGTCTGCCAGGCACATAGTAGAATACCTCTCCTAGGCATTGGGAAGAATTAAACAATACAAAGGCTTTGTGGAGTTACCTAAGACCTATTAATATTGCTACAGTAATTACTATATTACTGTGCCAATATAGCATTATTAATAATATTATGTTTAGAACTTAAACTCCATTCAAACCACGGCTGCTAGACAAGGCCCATGTCAGAACTCCAAAAAGTTCCTTCTTTTTGCTTTGCTCTATCTGGGCTCATTTGCACACCAAATTTCAGATTTAGAAGAGATCTAAGTTATCTTCTAATGCTAATCTAATCATTTCATTCGATGTATGAGGAAAGTGAGATCCAGCAAGGTAGAGGGACTGTCTATGGGTCACAGCAATGCCAGGACTGTGCCCTATACCTAAGTCTCCAGAGTCTTATTTCACTCTTCTTGTCATTTTCCCCTACTCTCTCAAGCCACAAATGCTGTTTCTGAGGTCTGTTCCACTGATACTTTGAAGGAGTTAGCAGGTATAGACAGGGGTTATACAATAAATCTTTAAAATAGGCACAGTGGGGTAGTTATATAAAATCACTACTTTAAAATGGGTTAGACTAGACTAGACATTTTGATCAACTTTGTTATATTACACACTAATTTCCAAAGGTTTTCAGTAGTAAAAACAGGATGCTAGAGAAGCTAGGTCTAAATGGAAAAAAAAAATCAATTTCACAGTTTCCTTCTACCCCATCAACTTCATATTAAGCCCAATTAATAATTAACCCAGTTTTGGGTTTACTCTTTAAAAATGCTTTCATTTCACACAATAATATAAACAATCTGTAGACACCTATTTTCTCTTGGTTTTTTCACCATTTAGAATCATACCTGCCTGAAGACAAAGAAGGAAGACTAATACCAAACAGCCAGGTTTGTTCTTTGCTGAGGGGTTGGGCAAGCGACTTGGTGGGAATATAGAAAAACAAGCTAAAACAAGATTTGATGATTATCTGTAGATTTGAGTGATCCATGTTGCCAATCTTCCTTGGTGATTAGCTTGCATAATTAGGAGCTGACATGGCAGTTTAACAAGCATCTAAACTGAAATGATATCACAGCAGCTGTGACCAAGAAAAAAATTAAAATCTACTCAAATTTCCTAATAAGAGCTGCAAATCAAGGCAACCTTAAACTCATCAATCAGCAAAAAGAGAAAAAAAAAAGAGAAGATAAAATCCAACGCTGGGGATAGTGGTACCATTCAAGATTCACACCCTAGTCTTATATCTTTAGTAAGTCACAACCTTAGAAAATAAAGAGATTGTCCTAAATGATTTCTAAGGTCCCTTTGAGTTCCAGAGCTATAACTAAAACAGGCACTTGATTTCCTTGTTAGTAGAACCAAAGTTTTGTGCAGTTTTTTGAGAGCAAACAGAGTAAGAATCAGTCGCAAAAGTAGTTAATATCCTTTATTTAGTCATGCAAAAAGAAATACAGTGAAAGCAGCAGAGAATGGGAGAGACTGTATCAGTACAACAATATTTATATATGCTTAATTTAAAAAAAATGTATTGATGGCTTGTTTTTATGACTTCTTTACCTGGAGTAGAAAAAGCAGGAAATAACCTGAAGGTCCCCAAACTGCATGACATTGGTGTGATATTTGTGTGACACTGATGTGATATTGCCATGGAGTTTGCATTATATTGATGTGACAGTGGCATGATGTGTTTGGCATGTCATTGACATGGGTTTAATATTAGTATGATGTTAAATTATATTGGCATGACATTGGACTGGCATTGCCATGATGCTTGAATGGTATTGGTATGAGGTTTTACCCATCATTGATGTGGTTTTTAATATTGGTGTGATATTAGCATGTTGTTTGCATCATATTGGTGTGGCATTGGCATGACATTTTTGGTGTGACATCAACATGGTGTGACACTGCACGATCTTTCTATGATTTGGGTGTGACGTTGACTAAAATCTTTCAAAGAAGAAAAAATAATATAGGAAGGGAGTCTACATGGAGGAAGAAGAGAGTTTCTAGGGGAAACATTTGCTACCTAGCTTTCCACATTATTATCAGCCAGAGAAATATTCCTTGTTAGGGTAAAGTAAGAGGAGATGACCTGATATTTTTGCAACTGTTAAAGAAATCTGTTTAATCTAAGAAAACAGGGTTGAAATAATCATTAAGAGATAGACATCTTCAGGTATCTCATTCAAGGACAACAAATAGTTTTTACAAATGTGAATGAGACCATCGGCTTTACTGTGTCCTTGTATGGTTTTGATGAGGGCTCAGGAAAGGTAGGGAAACAATCGAAGAACCCCAAGATTGGAATTCCCTGCGTGGGCTATCTGGAAAAGAATTTCCCAGACTCAAGCGTTCTTGAGGTCAAGGTGGTAAAGATTTATTATACTTTTCAGAGGACAAGAATTCTTGGGAAACCTGTGATTTGAATGGGGTACGGGTTAAGTTTATATAATATACTCTATGGTATAACATGTGCCAAGTGTGATCACTAGGTGATTCAGGGTAGGATTGGGGAGTGGTTAAGGAATGATTAGTTCTTAAAGGAACATGCACTTTTAGTGTCTACTGCACAAGTCTTTTACCTAGAGGTCATTAGGAAATAGCCCAAGTAGAGGCTACATGGAGATGTGATTTTAGGCCTGAAACATCACTGAGTTAACTAATGATCAGGATGAACCAAGTGATACCAGGTTGTTCTCATCAATGTCTTGTTAGACAAGATAAATGTAAGGGAGTATAAGTATGTCAAAGTCTAAGATACATATGATTGGTCAGTGAGTAGTAAATGTCATTATGCCATAGTGTACAGTCAGTTCAGCCAGTTCACAGCTATTCAAACTAATAAATTCTATAGGCACAACTGGCTACCATATCAGGAAAAGAGATAAAAGTTTTACTAGGGCAGGCTATATCCTTGGGCTGGGGAAAACTGCCTGGGATAGTGTTTTGAGGCTAGAGAGAAATGTGATTTTTAGAGAGAATGTGATTTTAGAATTAGGGTCCAGGCACATGCACCCAAGCACCTCATCAGTTTGTTACATTTTATTTGTCCTTCACTAACTAGGTCCTTACTGCAATTGTTTCTGTATTACTGAAGAACTTCAAGTGCTGTTGGGACTCTTTATATTTTGTTACTCTTGGACAAATCACCAATAGTGCCACTCTAGTTATAAGTCTCTTTGAGAGAACAGGTCCTCAGTCTCTCTTAAAACAAATCTTAACTTGTTTTAAATTGGCTTCCTGTTAGGATCGATAGAACTGAGGGGCCAAGGCAACAACTATTTTGGGTGACTAAATCTTGGATTGTCCCTGGATAGGAAGGAGAAGCAGAGAGAGGACAGCACCAAAGTGAGACACAATGGAATCCAACTTCACTACAAAAGATACCTACCTCAAACACTTTAGTCCTCGAACTTACCTGGAAACTTATTACACCTTTGGACCCAGTATTTCTAAAGAAAGCGAGATTCTGATGCATAATCTGAGAAAACTGTCAGAGACGTTCTCTTTGGGTAAGTTTGTCCTTTGACCCCGAGAATTCCAGTCACAAGGGAATAGCTAATTGACATGATCAAGTCAGAAAGTAAGAGTTTATTAAGTGTTTATTATGTACCAGATACTGTGCTATATATTAGAAATAAAAACACAAAGAACACTATATAGATTGAGTAACAGTGCTCATTTGGCAAAAACCTGTCTTTCAATCCGTGTAAGTAGGATCAGGGAAATATTTTTCCCCCTAAATTTTCTATAGCCAGTCTCTTTATTCAGAAAGTTTTGTGTAATAGTTTTAAAAATACATGAAGAAAAGAATTTGCTGTATGAATCATTTGTTTAATACTGGTATAAATGTTAACTAAATATGTATTTATTCTTTCATAGAAAAGCAGAGTGAGAAGACACAAATGTCAGTATCCTCAAGAATGTTTATCAGGAAGAAAACAAGCTCCCCAATAAAACTAGCTATGAGCATTTTTCAAGCTCATTTTGTGGTCTAAATCAAGATTGTGATAGTCCAGGTCTATCCACTGAACTTCCACCTTCTTATGCACGTGAGATTCCCAGTCACCTCAAGCCAAAACTATGTAAATTTTAAAAAATATGCGATTTTTACAGGATTTTTGGCTTAGTATTTCTCAGCTCACTCTCAGTGAAGAGACTAAAGCACATATGTATACCTTGGTCCTATTTTTTTCTTTTGATTTTAATTCTTTGTATTTTCTTTGAAGACTTCCTTCTGGTTATTTTCGTATTTTCTTCTTTGCCGAAGAAATGTGTTAAGTTCCTTGTTTCAGGGTTTCCTTCCAGACATTTTCAATACAATTGGCTTAGTGCACTACAGCCATTCACCAAAGCTGATGTCAAAAGTTCACAGACTCAACATCTTAGAGAAGCAGGTCTAAGGTCTATCCTGGGAATTATCACATACTCTAGCTAGGATGACACCTTACAGGTGATAAGCATGACAAATTCTACATTTAGTATCTATTCTACATTTCTACACTGTGAAATCAGATTTTCCCAGGACAGCACATAGTAGAAATTCAACTTCTAAAACTTTTCAAATTTTTTAACTGGCTGTATTCCGGATCTCACGTATGTATATTGCTGCTCAGCTTAATTCCCAGGACTTCTGTTAATCAGCATCAAGAAAGAAGCATTTAGGAAGCATTGTGGGATGTCTGGGATCTACTATATTTATTGAAAATTTTAATTCCAGGCTTTAGTCCAGACTGACTTGCTCTGTGACCTAGACAAAGTCAGTCAACCTCTCTGAGTATCTCTTGTGGAATGAGGAAGTATTTAACATCTGTGCCTCTTTGCAAGGAACCTTGTGGGTGTTCATTAGATAAATGTCCTTGAATCTGTAGTCTATAGAAGAATTATATGATCTTAAGAGGTTATTATTTTGATCTATCTTCCCCAAATGTAATTTTCTGGCATCTTTCTTGTCTCTACTTAGTATTCTAGGTAGATTAAAAGTTTGTGTGCAGTTTTTCTCCCACTAACAAGACCCCCAAATCTCTCAGAAATATGTTTACATTAGAACTGAGAGGTAGGAGGTGAGCCTAGGCTCAAAATCTGCAAGCAGCTTTGGGTAAATTGTTTATTTTCTGAGTTTCGGTGTCCTTGATGATAGCTAAGTTCTTTACTTAATCCTAACTCCATAGATTCTTTATCATAGATGAAATTTCAGTGATAGGAAAGGTTTCCTTTTGTCCGCTATAGACAATTTCAAGTCAAATGATATTGCTGCCAAATAGACATCCAATTCTGCATCCAGATATTCACCATATTTTTAGTAGTTTTTGTGTTTTAGTCATTCAGTCATGTCCGACTCTTGGGGAACCCCATGGACCATAGCACTCTAATACTGTCCATGTGATTTTCCTGCCAAAGATACTGGAGTGGTTTGCTATTTCCTTCTCCAGTGGATTAAGGCGAACAGAGGTTAAGTGACTTGCCCAGGGTCACTCAGCTAGTAGGTATCTGAGGTCAAATTTGAACTCCTTAAACTCTGGTCTTCTCTGACTCCAGATCAAGCATTCTATCCACTAAGCCACATAGCTGGCCCCAAGGAAAATTAGAGGTTAAATGATTTGCCCAGGGTCATAGAGCTAGAAAATGTCTGGTGTTAGATTTAAATTCAGTTCTTCCTGACTCCAGGTCTAGCACTCTATCCACTGAATCTTCTAGCTGCCTCATTATTTTTTTAACAGTAACAGGAGGTTTTTCATATATGTAAAAACCATTCGCAATAATAGATAGCATTTACGCAGTGATTCAAGGTTTGTGGAGTACTTCATATAAATGACTTTTTTTGGTCTTCACAACAATAATATGATGCAGGTGCCATCATCATCCCCATTTTAGAGATAAGGAAACTGTCAAACATGTGTGTGTATGTCTGTGTGTGTGTTTGCATGTATGCTATTTTTAGGAGTCATATATTGGAGGTACCTACTGAAAAATACATTTTTGAAATTGGAATGTCTTAACCATGTGTTTGCTAAGAGATTTTGTAGCAAAAGTGCAATTGAAAGTCAAATGCCAGCTAGGGAACAGCACGGCCAGGGGTGGAAAGTATTTCTTGGAGTCCCCATATAGTGTTCTTTTTACCATCTAACACACTTACTGCTGTCTCAGACTGAGTTTTATTATATATAAAATGAGGAAGAGAAAATTTGATCTGAGAAACTCACAGAGTAATATTTGAAAATGAGTCATAAACAGCATAAATTTATAGCTAGCCCTCTCTGTATAAAAATGGATATGTAAACATTCGATACAATCACAATGAAGGTCCCAAGCTGGAATTCATGTGATGAAGGAGGTTCCAGTAGCCTTTATTCCTCATAGCACCTCATGCCTGACCACATATTTTTGCCTCTTCTCTGACACAGGCAGGGTGAAAGGAGACCTTCTGATTGACATTGGCACTGGCCCCACCATCTACCAGCTCCTCTCTGCCTGTGAGTCCTTTAAAGAGATTGTGGTCACTGATTACACTGACCAGAATCGAGAGGAGGTCATTCAGTGGCTGAAGAAGGAGCCAGGGGCATTTGACTGGTCCTCTGTGGTAAAATATGTGTGTGAACTTGAAGGAGACAGGTAGGTATTTCTCTATTTACTTACCGGATCTCTGGAGTCCCTTGGGGTCCATATATGAGCCAAAGCAAAAATTATCCTTGGTGATCTAAGTGCAGTGGAACAAAAGAGTATCAGTTAGAGAAAGAGAACGAGAGAGAGACAGACAGGCAAACAGACAGACAGACAGAAACAGAGAGAAAGAGATGGAGACAGTAATAGGTGGGGGGAGGGAAGAGACATAGATAGACAAGGAGTTAGAAAGAGTTAGAGTTATTAGAGATAGGTATCCATAGAAAGATTCAGAGACAGGTAAAGAACCAGAGGCCTAGAAAAACAGTCACACAGAGAGACAAGTAGAAAGAGGAAAAGATAAAAAGGAAGACATATTAATGGAGACATGGACATGGCCAGAGAAAAAGAGATCTGAAACCCCTTCAGGGTACGTATGGAATATGCATGAGTCCAGAGCTGGGGAAAACTGCTTAGTGTGGGAGGGAGAAGGGGAGAGAGGGGGAGAGAGAGAGAGAGAGAGAGAGAGAGAGAGAGAGAGAGAGAGAGAGAGAGAGAGAGAACACTACGTTTTATTGATGTGTATTTCTTAGCATGTTTAATTTGCATATGTGTTAATCTTCCTGGTCAAATTGCAAGGAAAATAAACACACAATTCCAGAAATTTGTAGTTTTGAAAAATTGTGCAGATTTATTTTTTAATATTTAAAAATCATATTTTTCTGTGGCAATTTGGGAAAAAGTCAGAATAACTGATGTTAACCTGTATTCTATTCCAACTGACATACTCAAATATAATACACCTAACTAGTGGAGATATCCCACTCTAGCCTGTTACAAGTGTACTCTGCAATCCTGAGTGTGATCTCACTTCTTTCTGCTTTACAACAGGAGATTCCCAAATATTCAAGATTTTGAATCCATACAGTTAAATAGGTCTGAGAAAAAAAAAACACCCATGTGATCAAGACACCAAAAGCTGCCTCTGCCAATTGTTATATTTATTATTTGGTCTATTTCAGAGAGAAGTGGGCTGAGAAAGAGGAAAAGTTAAGAGAGAGGGTAAAGCAGGTCCTGAAATGCGATGTGACCCAAGCTCAGCCGCTGGGCCCTGCTTCCCTCCCTCAGGCTGATTGCCTACTCACAGCATACTGCCTGGAAGCTGCCTGCAAAGACCTTCCTACCTACCAGCAGGCCCTGAAGAACCTCAATAGCCTGCTGAAACCTGGGGGATTCTTGGTACTTATTTGTGCCCTTAAATCCAACTACTACATGATGGGTAATGAGAGGTTCTCCTGTCTCCCCCTTACTCAGGAGGAAATTGAGGCTTCCTTGGAGAAAGCTGGTTTCATGAGTGAACAGATTGACGTCTTTCCTCTTAATTTTTCCAGGACCTACACATATAATGAAGGGATTCTCTATTTGGTGGGCAGGAAGCTAAATACATCAATGGGCATTCAGAATTAATCACGCTCTCCTCTACAAAAGCTAAATTTGTCAAACTTCTGTTTTCTGACCTCTGTTGGTAAAAACTTTTCTATCCTCTTTCCAAATGGCAAAGGTGTAAGGTACTGGCTATCCCTGGGGTGATGGGACCTGGATAAATTGTCTGAATGGCATACTGTGATCACTCAATTTCTATTAAAGTAATACACTTGCTTCACCTAGATCACTCCAGTCCTTGGTTCTCACTGCTGCTTCTGCCAAAAAGATTGAATAGAAAGGTGGGTCAGTGACTGAGGGCCATATTGTATGTCTTAGAATAGGAAAAGAATAATCTCTGGTAGAGGAAGGTTCCTCAACAGGAGTTCTGTATAACAATGAATGATAATCTGGACCAGAAATGAAACAAAACCAGTGTCAGACACTGTGGTAGGCTGTGGAAATACAGAAAACACACTTCCCAGTTTCTCAGTCTACTTATCTACCATGACTTTCTCTCTCTGCCTTACCTATACATAGAGATGGTCACCTCTTTGATCTTATCATCACTCACAAATGTCCTACTCCATGTCTCCACCATTCACACATTTCTCCTTTTAGGAAACCTTTGCACTTGTGGAAGCTTTAAAGGTGGAATCAATCAAGGCATGGGGCAGATGGTTCATTGGCTGGGGCTTTCATATAAAGCCATAACATTAACTCTGGGTGTGGTTTAGGGACGCCTATGGGAGGGGATCTTGAAGAAGGAATAGGGATAATCTGAGTTGCTGACTGCTGGAAGACATAAAACCATACTTCTTGCTAATGAATGACCTGGTCCCTTCCCCTCACATTGTTATTGTCTGGTCATTGTCCATCAGAAGAGAAATTGGAACCTAAGCAAACACATGAACACTAATATTTGTGGTTTTTTCTTTTCTTTATTTTGAAAATCAAGCCAATTACCAGGCTAAAACACAAAGAAACATTGATTAGGGATATTTTAGGGAGGAAATCATAAAATGGTTTAACCTTGACCATGGAAGACTTTGTTTTGTTTTTACCATCTTCATAATGGAGGTAGTAGGTAATGTGTGACGAAAGGTTAGAGTGAAGAAAAGCTGGATTCTAGACTTGTCTCTGCCACTTACTGATTATATGATCCTTTAAATATGTCATTTAAACTCTCAAGCACTCTCTAAGACTTATCTACTAAGTTACAGACCTTTGGTGTGAGCTGTGATAGCATAAATCCTTTCTATATTGCCCTTTTTCTCCTCTAGAGAAGCATCATAGACTCACCCTAAGCAAGTACTAAAACGCATGAAGAGAGTTCTGGGTCACAGGACTAAACTAGATGGAAGAGGAGACATTTTTTCCATCCTCAAGACATCTCAAACCTCAAATCCTCCAAAACAGGATTTACATGCAAGAGATCAAACAATTTCACTTTTCTCCTTAGCCTAGGGCAACAAGAACCTTAATAATTTGATGAACAACTGAAAAAGCTAATCCCTTATCCCTAATGTGTTTACTCAGCACCATCTCCCCCTCAGTCCACCAAGTTTCTGCAGCAGGGCTGTACAAGCCTGCCCATGGACTAACAGAACTCAATTCTACCTCTCCTTCCTCCTTGGAGCTTATATGTATCAGATAGTCCTAAGGAAAAACAAAAGACAAAAGCTTGGTGGGCTGCAAAGGAGCTCAATCAGAGGACTAGGAACAGAGGGAATTGAGGCAGGACATATGTGTGTATTGTGTGTGTGTGTTGTGTGTTGTGTGTGTGTGCATGACTCCACTAAGCCTGAGGGAAAAACCCAGCTTGACTCATAATATTTGTAACATAGTACAGGTTGTTCTTCTGGCTCTGCTTAACTCACTCTGTATCAGTTCAACCTTGAAATTCATCTCACCTCTACCTTCTACCTCTCTGATTAGAGAGTGGGGCCAGGAACCCCAGGCTTCCATTTAAAGACAGAACTCAGCTCACACATTCCATTTCTCACCTTGATGTACTACTTTGGGACTTCTCTGATTGACTTTTCCACCATGCTTCTGAGTTGGGTACCCCCTCTTCCCCTTTCTCCACCTACTGCTTTTCAACTTTCTTTTATGTGTTATCTTCTTTCATTAGACTGTAAGATTCTTAAGGGTGGGGATTATCTTGTTTTTTGGTATCCCTAGAGTATAGTGTAGTTCCTGGCACCTAGTGGGAACTTAATGAATGTTTGTATATTGTTTGAACCTTTTCCAATAAATATAGTAGTAAAGCAAGGATGTCCATACTTCCCACTGTTATTTGATATGGTTCTGGAAATAGCAATAAGAGAAGAAAAAGAAATTAAATGCTAAAAGATAGGCAAACAGGAGATAGAACTATCCTTGTTTGCTGATGACACCATGTTTTTTACTTAGAAAATCTCAAGGAATTGCAAAGATACTAAATGAAACAATTAATATTGTTAGTAAAATCTCAGGCTACAAAATAAACCTTGAAAATAATAGCAGTTCTATATAATAATAACAAAAGCTATAAGGAAATATTAGAAAGGTAAACTCTATTCCAAATAACTACAAAATGCATAAACTATTTGGGAGTCTATCTATCAAAGCAGATACAATATTTGTAAAAATTCAATTTCAAAGTGCTCCTTAAAGAAATAAAGAATATAGGGCAGAGAGAAGATGGCAGAGTAGAAAGACACACAAATGCTGGCTCTCCCCACACAGCCCATAAAATTCCTGTAGAGAAGGACTCTCAACAAATTCTGGAGCAGCCAAAGTGGAGAACAACAGAGTGGAGGAGATTTCCAGCCCAGGGTGACCTGAAAGGCCCACGGGAAATGTCAGTTGCACTGCAGGCAGAGAGGAGCCCAGCACAGCCTTGGTCGAGTGGCATGGGTGGCTCTGGGAGGAGGACACCTCAGGGGTGGAATCTCCAGCTGCAGCAGCAGTGGGTTGGCAGATCCCTCAACCTACAGGCACCAAAAGTCAGTGACAGGGTTTTTTCAGCTGGCCAGGAAGGAAGAAGGGCCTTCCCATAGCTCCGGCCTCAGGCAGTGGCTGCAGAGGCCACATTGGGCAGGTGGCAGCAGTTCCCATGGCAGCCCCTATAGCAGCCCGCATCCATTGTTGGAGCATAAAGCCCCTGGGGGCACTGAGGAGCTGATTATTACCTCAGCCCTGTATAGAGGCCCTGAGGGAGGTGATTTATATCTTACACCGAATGGCAGCCCTGCCTCCACAGCTTATCTGAAAATCAGCACCCAGTGCTGGCCTGGTGGAACTGGAGGCCAGGTGGCTGTGGAGAGGAAACTGCTAAGATTCTGGGCACAAAAATCTCTCTCTAATCCTAGACCAGTGTACATGCTTGATTGTGCCACCTTGGAGGAACTGAGATCTTACAGATTCCCAGATTACACCCCACTTTTGACAAAGGACCCAAAAGTCAAGTAACTGGTTGGGAAAATGTTCAAAAAGGGGAAAAAAAGAAACCTATAGAAGGTTACTTTCTTGGTGAACAGATAACTTCTCCCATCCTTTCAGATAAGGAAGAGCAATGCTTACCATCAGGGAAGGACATAAAAGTCAAGGCTTCTGTATCCCAAACATCCAAAATAAATATTCAATGGGTTCAGGCCATGGAAGAGCTCAAAAAGGATTTTGAAAATCAAGAGAGGTGGAGGAAAAATTGGGAAGAGAGATGAGAGAGATGCAAGAAAAGCAAGTCAACTGCTTGCTAAAGGAGATCCAAAAAATGCTGAAGAAAATAACACCTTGAAAAATCAGTTAACTCAACTGGCAAAAGAGGTACAAAAAGCCAATGAGTAGAAGAATGCTTTAAAAAGCAGAATTAGCCAAATGGAAAAGGAGGTTCAAAAGCTCACTGAAGAAAATAGTTCTTTCAAAATTAGAATGGAACAGATGGAGGCTAATGACTTTATGAGAAAACAAGAAATCACAAAACAAAACCAAAAGAATGAAAAAATGGAAGATAATGTGAAATATCTCATTGGAAAAACAACTGACCTAGAAAATAGATCCAGAAGAAACAATTTAAAAATTATGGGACTACCTGAAAGTCATGATCAAAAAAAGAGCCTAGACATCATCTTTCATGAAATTATCAAGGAAAATTGCCCTGATATTCTAGAACCAGGGCGAAAAATAAATATTGAAAGAATCCACCAATCACCTCCTGAAAGAGATCCAAAAAGAGAAACTCCTAAGAACATTGTGGCCAAATTCCAGAGTTCCCAGGTCAAGGAGAAAATATTGCAAGCAGCTAGAAAGAAACAATTCAAGTATTGTGGAAATACAATCAGGATAAAACAAGATCTAGCAGCTTCTACATTAAGGAATCTAAGGGCATGGAATAAGATATTCCAGAAGTCAAAAGAACTAGGACTAAAACCAAGAATCACCTACCCAGCAAAACTGAGTATAATACTTCAAGGGAAAAAAATGGTCTTTCAATGAAATAGAGGACTTTCAAGTATTCTTGATGAAAAGACCAGAGCTGAAAAGAAAATTTGACTTTCAAACACAAGAATCAAGAGAAGCATGAAAAGGTAAACAGCAAAGAGAAGTCATAAGGGACTTAATAAAGTTGAACTGTTTACATTCCTACATGGAAAGACAATATTTGTAACTCTTGAAACTGTAGTTGGTGGGATTACACACACACACACACACACACATACACACACAAACACACACAGAAAGAGAGAGAGAGAAAGCGCAGGGTGAATTGAATAGGATGGGATCATATCTTAAAAAAATGAAATTAAGAGGTGAGAGAGAAATATATTGAGAGGAGAAAGGGAGAAATGGAATGGGGCAAATTATTTCTCATAAAAGAGGCAAGTTAAAGACTTTCCAGTACAGGGAAAAGGGGGGAGGTGAGAGAAAAAGCATGTAATTTACTCTCTTCACATTCGACCAAAGGAAGGAATATAATGCACACTCATTTTGGTATGAAAATCTATCTTACAATACAGGAAAGTGGGGGAGAAGGGGATAAGTAGGGTGGGGGGGATGATGGAAGGGAGGGCAGTGGGAGGAGGGAGCAATTAGAAATCAATATTCTTGGGGAAGGACAGGATTAAAAGAGAGAATAGAAGAAATGGGGGGCAGGAGAGGATGGAGGGAAATATAGTTAGTCTTACACAACACGACTATTATGGAGGTCATTTGCAAAACTACACAGATATGGCCTATATTGAATTGTTTGCCTTCCCAATGGGGATGGGTGGAGAGGGAGGGAGGAAGAGAGAAGTTGGAACTCAAAGTTTTAGGAACAACTGTTGAGTATTGTTCTTGCATACAACTAGGAAATGAGAAATACAGGTAATTGGGTATAGAAAGTTATCTTGCCCTACAGGACAAAAGAGAAGATGAGGATAAAGGAAGGGAGGGATGTTAGAAGGGAGGGCAGATTGGTGATAGGGGTAATTAGAATGCTTGGAGTTTCGGAGTGGGGGAGGGGAGAAAATTTGGAACTCAAAATTTTGTGGAAATAAATGTTGAAAACTTAAATAAATAAATTTTAAAAAATGAAGAATAACTTAAATAGTTGGAGGAATATGTAGTGTTCAATGCTGGATCATGCCAATGTAATAAAAATGGCAACGCTACCCAAGTTCATTTACACTAATCAAATAATCAAAGGGATACTTTATAGAACTTGGTCAAATAATAACAAATCTATTTCAAGAAACAAAAACTGTAAACTATAAAGGAAAATGTTGAAAAAATAAGGATGAAGAGAGAATAACACTTCTAGACCTCAAACAGTATTGCAGCAATCATGAAAACCATTTTGTATTTGTTACAAAAGAAATAAAGAAGTAAGTGAAAGTAATGGACTAGAAGAGGGAGAATCAGAAGTGATGGAATTCAATAACTCAATATTTATGAAGTAGAAAGCATTAATTACTCAGAAAAGAATTCCTTACATGATAAAAATTGTTGCAAAAACTGCAAAGCAGTCTGACAAAAACTGGGCTCAGACCAACCCCTTACGTCATATTCCACAATAAATTTTAAATGGATATGTGGTCTTAATATTAACTATCATACCACAGCCTGCAACCTTGATGATGCTATGCATCATCTCATTGAGTATCTTTGCTGATTTCTTATGATTTTCCTCACTATTTGGCTTCTGGCAAATCTATGCATGGATCACAACCCTCCAGATGCTGGTGTCTCTCTTTTCTGACCTTTCAGACATCACAAGATCATAGACATTTCCAGTCTCCTTCACTTAAAACAGGAAGGAATAAATGCAAAGACACAAAGAATAGAGGTCTGTGTTCATGGGCTACATGTTGGCTTTGGATGGGATAGGGAGGACCCAAGGCCCTTAAATCATTGTCTCTTTCACTAAAACTTGGCCAGGCAGGAGAAAAAACAAACAAAAACAGATCAAAGGACTGTCCCAGGATGGCTAATGATTTTTGAATGCACCCCAATTCTGCCTGTGCATCTGCCTCTTAATCACATAGTTAACAGACTTGAACCAATTACAGAATGTCTGTAAATGTTTTAACTCAGTGAGTAAAGCCTTCCAATTATATGATGTCATGCCTTTCTAGGAGAAGGCTGCCTGGCCTCTTTCATACAGCAGATTGATCATTATACCCTGCCATATTCATTTTTGAACTTAGCTGTCAAGTGTGCTCTTTAGATTTATCCTAACATTTAATTGATGAAATTTATGCCTAAATGACCACTTATAATATCAGAACAGATCTTGGGACATTTTTCTCCAAAGGATAGTTTTTCATCCTCACCCATCAATTTTTCTTTAAGTAACTTCCAGCTACTTATCATAATGAACAATTTCAAAACAGGCAGTTCTATGCCTTGGCCTCCTCATACTGAAATAGAAACTAGACTGAGCTCCCTGGCTTCCCTGAGACTCTGTTTGGTATTAAATAGGAGACGAACAGGCACCAGATGTACAGGGTGGTTAAATGACTCCTTTGTGTTTGTCGTAGCTTTTCTCTGATGCGTCCCTCCCACCTGTTGATCTTTTCAGGGCAAGAATTTAACTTAAAATTTTTGTATCCAGAGTAAGCAGTAGATATTACACCCTTGATTTATGAGACTGAGATACCAAAGGACCACTGCTAGGAAGGCCACAGGGGAAGCTAGTCCAGGACAGAACTCCTCTGGGATACGTAACAGCAGAAGGACTAAGTGTACCATATGGCACGTTCCTATTTTAGCTATGTCTTCACGCCAACTAAGCATGTACCTCGATTGAGATACTGAAGAACTACAAATGTTGTCAGAGCTCTTTAAATGTTGATGCTCCTAGACAAAGCCTTGATTACTTGACCTTAGTTACAGTTATGTTACAGCTCCAAAGACTCTCTAAATCCAAATGAATATAGGCTGGTTTTAAATGGCCTTCTACTGCCAACCTTATCCTTTGTAGCCTCCAGGGGAAAGGTGAGACAGAAAACTGAGAGATTTCCTATTAATAAAAAAAATCACCATAACGTTATTTTAGTATTAATACTACTTTATCTACAGAAGTAAAGGCCCTATTAGAGATTATCAAATGCCCTGAAATGTATTCCACATCTTAAATCATAGCTTGTTTTTCTTTCCCAGAAAGGGAAAAAGAAACTCTCCAAATAGCATTGGCTGTGTAACCTGAATCTCCCTACCCCAGTGCTCTCTATAAAATGTGTTTGAACCTACTGGCATTGCTCTAGACATCAGTGATCTTGAACTTCTGTGCCTGTATACTTTTTCATAGCACATAGTGTTCTTGTGAGTATAAAATGAGATAATAATTGTACAGAGCTTTGCAACTTAAAGTACTACCTAAATGCTATTATTTTTACAATTTTGGACATGAAATTCAAATACATATTTATAAATTAAATATATGCATACATTTACACATTTACAAATGATGTGTGCTATTGTACTAACTATATGTATTATAAGATTCGCACAAAAATAGTAACTTTAAAAGGATGACATAAAGATGAAATAATTTTATTTTTAAATAAATCACTGTTTTTTTATTGTTCTCAGTTGGGTCTAAAACCTCTCTAAACTTTCTGCAATACTTTCTGATATCCTATGCTGCCCTCTTAACCCATACCAGAGATTCTAAAAAGTATCAAATTGGCCCTATTTAGATGAAAAAAAC
Organism: Notamacropus eugenii; assembly: GCF_028372415.1. NCBI lineage: Eukaryota > Metazoa > Chordata > Mammalia > Diprotodontia > Macropodidae > Notamacropus > Notamacropus eugenii. Next base: position 138,985,776 of record NC_092876.1, on the reverse strand, counting down.
CCTAGTTTTACCTTCTTGCTGTTAGGGAATCAAAATTAATTTCATTTAAATATTTTTCTACTTTGGGGAGCACCTTTATGTACTTTTGATAGTCTTTTAATTGAATTTCAGATCTTCACTGTGTCAGTGTAAACTATCTCTCATTTCTTTGACTTCTCCCTCTTTCCTTTTTGTCTCTGATCAACCCAACTGAGCCATACTTCTGTATACATATTGTTCTAGTATTCCACTTTCTTTCTAACACTTTTATTTTTTAATCCTTTATCTGCTTCCAAATATTGTTCCAAACTATCTTCAGAACTAATTTCCTTTTGCTTCATTGAATCACTTGCAAAATAACAAAATGTACTTATTCATCTCAAATTCATTACAAAACTTTGCTCTTTTCTGATCAGAATTGAAATTTCAAGGTTTATATACTGTTTCTCATTTTGTCAAGTAAAATGCTTCCAATCTGGTTTCCTGCTTAAGAATTTGCAAATGGATAGTGTATTTTAATTTATTTGAGGTGACAGCTTCTAATTTAACTAGATAATTAAATTCTGATGTCATTCAGTAAAGATGAAATTTTGCTTATTCATAAATGACTATTGTTATTGTTTTTATTTAAACAAAACTCTTTTTTCCAATCTGGAGAGAAAAGTTAAGAAAACAATGTCTCTGCTAAGGGGTCTTAAGTATCAAATCAATTTCAAACTCAAAAAAATTCTCCCCTTTTTTCCTTTCATTTTTGGAACCACTGGGCACAGAACATTTTCCCCCAATTTTAAAAACATTTTTAAAATTTTGAGTTCCAAATTCTATTACTCCCTCCTTCGCAGTAGCTAAGTCATTCAAACTTCTTCATCAAACGATATTGCTGCTACTGTGTACAAGATGCTCCTGGTTCTGTTCACTTCACTATGAATCAGTTCATGTAAGTCTTTCCAGGTTTTTCTGAAATCATCTTTCTTATCATTTCTTATACCACAACAATATTTCATCACAATCATATACCACCGTTTTTTAGCCATTCTCCAATTGATGGGCATCCCTTTGATGTATAATTCTTAGCCACCAGAAAAAGAGCTGCTATAAATATGTTTTTACAATAGGTCTTTTTGACTTTTGGGGATGTCTTTGGGATATTGCCCTAGCAGCGAGTGGTATTTCTGAATCAAAGGGCATGCACAGCTTTATAGCTCTTTGCTCTCCAGAACTGTTGGATCATTTCACAACTCCACCAACAATGCATTCATGTCTCAGTTTTTCCCACACCCTATCCAACATTTGAGGTGGTACTTAAAAGTTGTTTTAATATGCATTTTTCTGATCAATAATCAATTTAGAGCATTCTTTTCATATGACTGTAGATAGCTTTGATTTCGTTGTCTGAAAACTGCCTGTTCATATCCTTTGACCATTTAGCAATTGGGGAATGACTTGGGTTTTTGTAAATTTGACTCAGTTCTCTATATATGTGAGAAATGAGGCCTTTATCAGAGATACTTGTTGCAAAATTTCCCTCCCCAGTTTTGTTTTTCTTAGAATTTTGGTTGCATTGGTTTTGTTTGTGCAAAATCTTTTAAATTTTATATAATCAAAATGATATACTTCATATTGTGTAATACTCTCTATATCTTCTTTAGTCCTAAATTCTTCCCTTATCCACAAATTGATGGATAAACTATTCCATGTTCTTTTACTTTGTTTATGATATCACCCTTTAGGCATAAAACATATGTCCATTTTGACTTTATCTCAGTATATAGTGTGAGATGTTGGTCTACATCTAGTTTCTACTATACTATTTTCCAGTTTTCCTAGAATTTTTTGTCAAATACTAAGCTTTTGTTCCAAAACCTTGGATCTTTGGGTTTATCATATATTAGATTACTATGATCATTTACTATAATGTAATTTGTACCTAATCTATGCCACTGACTCACCACTCTATTTCTTAACCTGTGGCAGATTATTTTGATAATTAACACTTTATATTATAGTTTGAGATCTGGTATAGCTAGACTACCTTCTTTAACATTTTTTTCATTGATTCTTTCAATATCCTTGAGCTTTTGTACTTGGTACAGAACTTTTAAACTGGCTTCAGTTTTATTTAAGTGGTAAAATCACTTTCCTCCCTCAATGCTAAGTCAATAAAATTTTTCCTTCTTAAGAGAAGGGAGAGAATAAGAAAGGGGTCTTACATGTAAATGCAAAGTTTATACTTAAAACAATTCTAGTGAGCTACAACTCCAAAAAAGAACCACTAGGATATTTTGCATATATAAAAATCTTCAAACCAAAGTCCCATAATTATTTGAAAATTCATGCTAAATGGATTATACTTCAGTCATAAATTAGTCTCTCCTTAGTTCCAATACCATAAATTTCTCAGATGGAAAGAGGATCTCCTTCTATTATCTCTCTATCTCTGTCTCTTTGTCTGTCTCTCTCCCCTCTATTTCTCTGTTCGTTCCCCTCCATTCGTCTCTGTTCTCTCTGTGTCATCTCTATCTTTCTCTCCATTTCCAATTTGGTCAGAATTAACGACATACAGATGAGACTATATATCCTTTGAAAGCTTTGAAACTTTGAACAAAAAGTTCTCATTATTTTCATCCTTTTCCTCTTGGCTGATTAGATGACAGGGAAAAAAAAAGATAGCTAGATTTACCAGAACACAGAATACAAACAGACAGTGTTTATAGCACATATTCTACATAACAGAAAACAAACAAATCAAAACACAACCTTGCTCTCTCTCTTTCCCTAAAGACTTGAGGGGGAAAATCTTTTTACTCTCATTCTAAATTTCCTTTTCAGGGAGTACCATAGACATTTATGAATGATTTTATGAATAGAGACATCTTGCCTTAATTCACAGATATTCAAAGAAAAACCAAGTGCTTTAAAAGAAAATTCTTCAGAAGTCTTCTTGGCCAGCTTACAAGTTTTAATCATTTTTGCCAGTAGAATACCAAGGATTTTTCTTACTCTCTTCAGCTATTATTTTCGAGCCTTTGACAACAAAGCTATCTTGTTTTTGTTCAGCCATTTTGTCTGACTCTTCATGACTCAGTTTGGGGTTTTCTTAGCAGAGATACTGGAGTGGTTTGTCATTTCCTTCTCCAGCTCATTTTACAAGTGAAGAAACTGAGACACACAGGGTTAAGTGTTAAGTCCAGGGTCAGAGAGCTAGTAGGAAATGTCTGAGGTTGGATTTGAACCAAGGTCTTCCCAACTTCAGGCCTTGTGCTCTATTCACTGTGCCACCTGAGGCCACCTTATAGTGATCACAACTAAGAAGACCTAGCCTAACTGCAGTCCAAGCTTAAAATGGATTGGAAAAAATCTTAATTATTTGTGCTGGGGTTTTGACCCCAAAATGAGAGGACTGTGGTCTTCTGGGCTTAAACTAATCACAGACAATTTAGAAACAACTATTCACAGGGGTTACACAATAGTGGAACTTTAAGATAGTGCCCAACTGGAGGAGAGCTATCCATTAGTCTCCTATCAGATTCTGAAATATTTGCAAAGACAAGGGAGAAATTATCCTCAGGCTCCCCTCTGGGCTCCCAGACTTACTCTTTCACTGAAGTCGGATACTTGGCAGAACATATACACTCTTATAATCAATATGACCAGCCACCTAATTAAAGAGTTTTTGCCTAATGGAGGAAAATGATAGAAGAAACCAAGGGGTGAGAGATTCAGGGCAAGACCTTATATCCAGACTGAGTATCAACAGAGAATAAAGAGGTCTACCTATCAAGACTCCAGGCTTATGTATCTAGTCCATGCTTTCTATTATCCCTAAGATAAATCTTTAGAGACTAGATAGAGTCTTGATCCATGATTTCTAAAATTTAACAAGCATCCTGATGCAAAGAAAGTTATAGGGCAAAAAATGATTTGTAACCAATATCAGTTTTTGGATTACTAAGTCTACCCTAGTTTCAGTTTAACTCTTTGAAGACAAATTTAAAGGAAAAATGACTTACTACACATTCAGAGTGGGAGAAAAAAATCACCATAGGAGGCTCACTGGGTAAAATCTTACCTTGTGTACTCTAGCTATTCTGGGTCGTAGGGAATTCAGTCACTTTTCTGGAGGTATCCCAGTCATCCCACTTTTGACACAAAATTGATGGGGAATTTATTTCTCAGCCTGGGCTCTTGGGGAGTCCAGGGAAAATCTCACCCACTGGTTAGATCAGCTATTCAGGGGTTCAAATAACTGGTGTAGCCAAACTGAAAAGAATAAGATTTATTGGAATGCTGATGAAGATTGTTTAGGCTGGTAGAAGCTTCATGTTTCTGGAGTATAGATTAGGTTTTTATAGATTTTCAAGCCCATTTAGAGTACATTACCAATTAGCTGCATTATGTAGCAATTCAGGATAGATGAGTAAAATATTTTACAGAGAAGGTAGGGATAATGAAAGGGGGACTTGGACAAGGGAAAAGGGGGTGTGTTTCTGGGAGAATATATGCTATGCAGCTGATAGGGTTTTTTAAAAGAATGAGAATATATTTCCCGTTCAAGGGCAGGAAAGAAGAGGTGGCCAAGTAATTTTACAATTGTTAAAGAAGTCCATTTGATCTAAGATAGTAGGGTTTAGACGAAGCTTCAAGTGTCTCTCATTCAAAGAAAACAAATAATTTTTACAACAGTGGATGACAACATCTGCTTTACTGTGTCTTTAAATAGTTGGTTATATTTTATTTCTCCTTTACTTCTTCAGTTTTGTAAAATTGGATGCAATGTGATGATATTATTTTGTTTCGCTCAAGTAGATTATGTATGTCCAAAGGGGTCTTTCTAGAGGTGACTTGGGAACATCTCAAGCATGTCCTCTCCCACCCTTTTTCAGGGCTACTTTGATTTCTGCTAGGAAGGGGAAGTAGGATGTTGAAGTCAGAGTCTGACTACTTTACTCTTCTCAGAGAGGGGAGGAGAGAATTATATCTGTCTGCTCTTTTAAATATTATGAGTCTGGGGGATGCAATTTCTAGATTGGAGCTAAACTCCAGAGTGCTATTCCTTAATGGGGATGGGTTCCCCAAGGTCTGACTCTCTTCAGTGAATGCAAATAGCAAGTAAACCAGCTTGTCCAAGTCAGTAGCAAAATGGAAGTCAGAGAAAGTATGCAAAGGAGAATATATACCAGAAAAGACACAAAGGAAGACAAGAAGGAGAGAGAGAGAGAGAGAGAGAGAGAGAGAGAGAGAGAGAGAGAGAGAGAGAGAGAGAGAGAATCTCACACAGGAGAAATTCTCCAAAATTTCAGTGTAGCAAGTTGGGGACACAGTAGAGATTGCTGACTCCTCTAATGTCAGCTTCTTCCCAGAGTCCTTCTCCCTTTTTGCATTTGAAGAGAGATTGGAATTGAGCAATTTCTCTGTCAAAGTTGGAAGCCAGAAGAACTCAGGATCTTTATTCTTTCCTACTTTCACCAACTCAGGCCCACCCCTCATACAGACTGAGGGCATTGATTACTCATTCTCCACCACTGATGCCAGAGTCCCATATAATTGGCCCTTTGAGTCAAGGATTATGTTCTCAGAATCTTAGTTTAATATTTTGTGGCATAGTAATTCAAAGGTCTGACTCTTGGTTCAATTTATGTCAATATTTAGTTTGTCATATGTTTATTTATGGTGCTATTTAGAATGTCATAGCTGAAAAAAATTCTTCATAATGAGAGGTAGATCTAAATGGAAGAAGTCCATGATGCCACTTAGATAGGTGAGTTCCTTCCAGAACACCTGCTTTGACAAAGTGCCCTGGCCAGTCTTGCTCACTTATCTCTTTTCCCAGCTCAGTCCTGATTCTCTAGACTTATCTCTTCTCTCCACTTTTCAGTTTCCTTTTATGTATTCTCTCCCCTCCCCATTAGAATATAAGCTCTTTGAGGTCAGGGTCTATCTTTTCATTTGTGTTTGTGTTCCTAGCCCACAACACAGTGCTTGGCACATAAATGCTTCTTGAGCTAAGCTTTACTTAGCTATGATTATTCAATAATGATATTCATTTTCCATTTCCATCCCCCGGTTATGTGAAGAATTTTTAAAATTCAGATGATAAAGTTTCATCTTTCCTGATTTCAATCAGTTGTTCTTGAAAACTAATTGGAGAATGTTGAATTTTTTATATTTTTACTCATCAGTCACTCTTGATTGACATTGGCACTGGCCTCACCATTCACCAGCTTCTCTCTGCCTGTGGGTCTTGTGAGAGATTGTAGTCACTGACTACACTGATCAGAACCGAGAGGACCTCAACTGGTGCTTAAAGAGGCTGGAGCTTTTAACTGGTCTCCTGTTGGGAAATATGTGTGTGAGCTAAGAGAACAGGTAATTTTTTCTCTGCCTGCTTACCAGATATCTGGGTTTTCTAGAAGTCCGCATTTCTGCCCAAAGCAAAAATTATCTTTTGGAGTCAAATATAATGGCCAAAAAATCCAGAAAGAGAGTCAGAGACAGAGATAGAAAAAGAGACAGAGACACAGACAGGAAGAGATAGAGACAGAGACAAAGGAACGGAGATGGAGATATCAGAGATACCCGTGGAGACATAGGGGGAGATTCAGAAAAAGATAGAGAACCAGAGGCCCAGAAACAGGGCCACAGAGAGAGAGACAGAGAGAAAAAATGAAAGAAAAAGGAGACTGGTTAATTTAATTCAGAGAGACAAGTATACGACCAGAGAGAAAGAGGTATTAAATCCTTTCAGGATATGGAATATGCCTGAGTGCAGAGCTGGGGAAAACTGCTTGGTGTGGGAGGGGGAAGGGGACAGGAGATAGAAGAACCCAGGCCAGTTCTATTGAAGAATTCCAACCCAAACTCAGAATATCTTTTCCCATTTCTCATTTCCTCTAGGGCTTGATGCCACTGCTAGCCACCTGAGCATACAACTAGAATATGACTGATGCTGAATGCCCCAGCAGAAGGGTGGATAGTGTCCTTACTGCCCATGCTAACATGGAAAGAAATATATAAAGAGACCTATGTATACAAAACCATTTACAGTAGCTTTTTCTGTGGTGGCAAAGACTTAGAAACTGAGGGGATGCCTATCAATTGGGGAATGGCTGAACAAGCTGTGCCATATGATTGTAATGGAATATTATTGTGCTATAAGAAATAATAAGCAGGATGATTTCAGAAAAACCTGGAAAGACTTATGTAAACTGATGCAAAGTGAAGCAAGGAGAACATTGTACATAGTAACAGCAACATTATATGATGATCAACTATAAATGACTTAGCTATTCTTAGTAATACAATGATCCAAGACAATCCCAAAGGACTCAGAGTGAAAAATTCTATCCACTTCCAGAGAGAGAACTGATATTGTCTGAATACAGACTGAAGCATACTATTTTCCTTCCTTCCTTCCATCTTTCCTTCCTTTTTTCCTTCCTTCCTTTCTCCTTCCTTCCTTCCTTTCTCAATTCTTCTTGCACAAAATGACTAATATGGGAATGTTTTACATAATTGCACACACATAATCTATATCATATTGCTTGCTGTCTTAGGAAGGGGTGAGGGAAGGGAAGAAGGGATAGAATTTGGAACTCAAAACTTTTTTTAAAAAAGGTTTTAAATTGTTTTTACATGTAATTTAGTGAAAATAAAATATTAAAAATTAAAACAAAAAGAAAGACAAAATAAAAACCTGGGAAGGTTTAAATGAACTGATGCAAAAAGAAGTGAACAGAACCAGGAGAGCATTGTACACAGTAACAGCAATATTGTAGCAATGATCAATTATGAAAGACTTAGCTATTCTCATCAATACAATAATTCACAACAATTCAAAAAGACTCATGATGAAAAATTCTATCTACCTCCAGAGAGAGAACTGATGAACTCTGAGGGCAAATCAAAGCATATTTCTTTCTTTTTATTTTTCTTGATATTTAAAAATGTTTTCAGTGTGGCTAATGTGGAAATATGTTTTATGTGACTTCATATGTATAATAGATATAATATTTCTTGCTTTCTCAAAGGGTGGAGGAAGGAGTGAATTCAGAAGTGAAAATGAAAAAAATTTAGATTTAAAAAAGAAATATATAAAGACAAGGAGCTTTTATCCATAGATGTATTTTAGTGTACTTAATTTACACATATGTGAAACTTTTGGGTTAAATTGCACAGACAATAAACATACAATTCCAGCAATTCTCAATTTACATATTTTGAAAATATTAATAACTTTAAACATTCCTGTAGTGGAAAATGTTTTCATCTTTTTTAAATTATATTTTTCTATTGTGAGTTTGAAGAAACTTAAGGTAACTGAAAAACCCTTGTGACCTATTCCAATTGATCTATTAAAATATAACAAAGATGGGGGCAGAGCCAAGATGGTGGAGTGAGAGCAACTACTGACCTAAGCTCTTAGACAAACTCCTTCAGATACCTCTAAAAAGAGAATCTGACCAAATTTTGGAGGTGCAGAATCCAATAGGAGACAGACTGTGGCAGTTTCACAGCCCAGGGCAGACTGGAAGATCAATGGGAAGAAACTGTTTCACAAGAGTGGAGGAGCATACAGGACATAGCACACAGTGTGTCCTGGTTGGCTGTGGCAGGGCCAAGCAGGAAAGCCCCAGAGTGAACTGAGGAAGTGGCAGCCCAGCAGGATAGCAGCTCAGGGTGAGAGTCCAGCAAAGCTGAGCTAGTGAGAGCCATAGAAGGAGGCCCAGGTATCTGCACCCAAGACTTTAAGTCCGCAGATAAATGTCTGTAAGTCACCTATTCAAACTTCTGAGAGCCAAAATGGTGGAGTGATTGGCAAATGCTCTCTCCCCCTCCCCTTGTTGTCTTTGAAAGAGCCATAAAATATTTCCCCAGAAAAATTCTAAATCAGTGAGATCAGCAGAAGGAGTAAACAGTCTCATAGCTAGGAAAATAGCTAAGGGGGATTCCTCTTAGTGTGGCAGAGGACCCAATTGTCTTAGACAGCTGGAGCTCCAGGGGGGTGGAGCCTCACACTAGGACCCAGGTGTACCTAAACACTCCAGGGGAAATGGGAAGACACTACAGCAGCTGGGATCACCAAGCCCTGAGCTCTCTTTTGCTCTAGCTCAGCTGAGGAGATCTCCCATGACCAGAACACTCTGCCCCCACACTTAACATGGCTAGCTCCGGGCCAATTTGGGGAAATGCAGATAGAATTAACCTGTCTTTGCTTTCTCACACCAGACACCTGAGCACCAGGTTCTTCAGAGTCTAGCTGAAAGAACCAGAGGCCACAGCACACAACGCCTCACCATCATGAGCAAGAAGCAAAGGAGGAAGGAAAAGACCATAGAATTTTTCTATGGAGAGAAGGACTAAAACATGAATACCAAAGAGGTCAGACTGTACTCCCATCTGAAACTTCAGAAAGGACTATGAACTGCTCACATGCACAAAGAGCACTCCTGGAACAGTTGAAGAAGGAAATAGAAGAAAAAATGGCCAATTATTTTTAAAGTATGAAAAAAGAATTCACTGAAGAGAACAGCTCTTTAAAAACGAAAATGGAACAAATGGAAAAGGAAGCACAAAACATAACTGGGAAAACTGGACACATGGGAAAAGAAGTACAAAAACTAATTGGAGAAAATAATTCCTTAAAAGGAATAATTGGACAGATGGAAAAGGAAATGCAAAAATTAACTGAAGAAAACAATTTGATGAAAATTAGAATTGGACAAGTAGAAGCTAATGACTCTATGAGACATCAAGAATCAGTCAAACAAAATCCATAGAATGAAAAGATAGAAGAAAATGTAAAATATCTAATTGGAAAAACAACTGAGCTGGAAAATAGATCCAAGAGATAAAATTTAAGAATTATTGGCCTACCAGAAAACCATGATGAAAAAAAAGAGTCTGGACAATATCTTCCAAGAAATCATCAAGGAAAACTGCCCAGAAGGGCTAAATCCAGAGGTCAAAATAGTCATGGAAAGAATCCACCGTTCATCTTCTGAAAGGGATTCCAAACTAAAAACAGCCAAAAATATTGTTGCCAAATTCCAGAACTATCAAGTGAAGGAGAAAATACTACAGGCAGCCAGAAAGAAACAAATCAAATATTGAGGAGCTACAGTCAGGATCACTCAAGACCTTGCAGCTTCTACATTAAAAGATCAAAGGAATTGGAATACAATATTCTGTAAGGCAAAGGAGCTGGGACTAGAATCAAGGATTAATTACCCAGCAAAGCTCAGCATAACTTTTCAAAACCACTTGGTACTGGCTAAGAAACAAAAGGGTAGATAGGTGGAATATGCTAGGTACTCAAGACACAGTAGGCAATGAATATAGCAATCTACTGCTTGATAAACCCAAGAACCCCAGCTTCTGGGATAAGAACTCAAAAACATTACTGGGAAAACTGGATAAAAGTATGGTGGAAACTAGGTATAGACCAATGACTGACACCATATACAAGAATAAAGTCTAAATGGGTACATGATCTAGGTATAAAGGTTGATACTATGGACAAATTGGTGGAGCAAGGAATAATGTATTTATCAGATTTGTGGAGAAGGGAAGAATTTCTGACTAAAGAAGAAATAAAAAGCATTATGAAGTGCAAGATGGATAATTTTGATTAAATTAAACTGAAAAAATTTTTCACAACCAAACCCAATGCATCCAAGATTCAGAGGGATGCAGAAAACTGGGAAAGAATTTTTTCAACTGGTGTCTGTGATACAGGCCTCATTTCTAACATATATAGAAAACTGAGTCAAATGTTCAAGAATACAAGTCATTCTCCAATTGATAAATGGTCAAAGGATATGAACAGGCAGTTTTCAGAGGAAGAAATTAAAGCTATCTATACTCATATGAAAAAATGCTCTAAATCACTTTTGATTAGAGAGATACAAATCAAAACAACTCTGAAATACCACATCACACCTATCAGATTGGCTAGCATGACAGAAAAGGAAGATAATAAATGTTGGAGAGGATATGGGAGATTTGGAACACTAATTCATTGTTGATGGAGCTGTGAGCTGATCCAACCATTCTGGAGAGCATTTGGAACTATGCCCAAAGGGCTACAAAAATGCACATACCCTTTGACCCAACAATATTGTTTCTAGGACTGTATCCCAAAGAGATCATAAAAATGAGAAAAGGTCCCACATGTACAAAAGTATTTATAGCAGCACTCTTTGTGGTTGCCAAAAACTGGAAATCAAGGGGATGTCCATCAATTGGGGAATGGCTGAATGAATAATGGTATATGAATGTAATATATATGTAATGTATATTGTGCTATAAGAAATGATGAATAGGAAGACTTTAGAGAGGTCTAGAAAGACTTTTATGATCTGATGCTGAGTGAAAGGAGCAGAATCAGGAGACTTTTGTGCATAGCAACGACCACAGTGTGTGAGGTTTTCTGGTAGACTTGGAACTTCATTGCAAAGTGCCACTTCTAGAGACAAAGAAAGACATCTAGGTGATCAAGGCAACAAGGTCTGTCTCCTCTCCTTGTTCAATTTGTCATTTTGTATATTTCAGAGAGAAGGGGTGGTGGAGGAGGAGAGGTTGAAACAGAAGGTCAAGTATGTCCTGAAATGTGATGGGACCAAAACCAGCCTTTGGGCCCTGTCTCTCTGTCCCCAGGCTAATGGCCTACTCACCACATTTTGCCTGAATGTTGCTTGTAAAGACCTTTCCACCTGCCAGCAGACCCTGAAGAACCTCAGCAGCCCATTGAAATCTGGAAGATCCTTGGTGTTTCTTGATGCCCTTAAATATGACTACTACATGATTGGTGAGTTCTCTAGTCTCCTATTTACTCAGGAGAGAATTGAGGCTGCCTTAGAGAAAGCTGGTTTCATGAATGAACAGTCTAAGGTCATCCCTCATTGCTATTCCCAAGTCTACACAGAGAAGGAAGGGATTCTCTACTTGGTGGGGAGGAACAAAATAAATCCATGGGCATTCAAAGTTAATCATACTCTTCTTTTTCACCAAAGCTAACTCAGTTTTTCTATGGCTGTAGATAAAACCTCTTCTATGCCCTTCCTAAATGGCAAGGTGTGAGGTATGGACTGTTTGCCTCTCAGTAATGGGGTCTGGATACATTGTCTGAATGACATACTGTGAGTACTCAATTTCTATTAAAGTAATACACTTGCCTCACCCAGTGGACTCCAGTCCTTGGTTCTCAATACTGTTCCTGGATCAGTAGCTGAGGGCCATATTGTATGTCTTGGGATAGAAATGTAATGTTCAATAAGTCAATCAACAAGGATTCCTAGAGAACCGACTATGTATTCAGAATGTTGCTAGATGCTGTGAGACTGAAAGATTTACGAAATTCCTAAAGAATTTATAATCTAGTTCAGAAAATAACTGACTGAAAAATATAATACAAATAGAGAATGTCTCTCTCTGTCATCCATTCATTAATTTATTAAGTTACTTAATTTATTAATTTATTAACTACTAGAGGCAACTAGTTGGTACAGTGGATAAAGCACTGGACTTAGAGTCAGGAAGCCCAGAGTTCCAATGCAGACTCAGGCATTTGTTAGTGGTGTGACCCTGGACAAATCATTTAACCTGTGCCTTTCTCAGTTTCCTCAACTGTAAAATAGAGGATAATAATAGTATCTACCTCCCAGGGTTGTTGTGAGGCTCATTTTGCAAGGCACTTAGCACAATATTCATATATACATATTTGTATGTATATATATTCAAACATATATGTATGCATATGTACATACACACACACATATATATGTGTGTGTATATACACATACACACACAACACACTTATTTCTCCCCCTTCCCCTACTCTATTACAGATACCACAATGCAGTGGATAGAAATCACTCTCAAAGTCAAAGATGGTCTGACACACACTGGCTGTCTAACCTTGGACAACTCCTTTAACCTCTGAGATCTGCCAGGTAATTATCTAAGATTATAGTTTCAAAAATAGTTACTTATCTCCTTGATAGAAGGAGTTTCCTCATCAGAAATTCCCTATCACAATGAATCATAGTACAAACCAAAAAAGACGGTCCTGGGCAGTAGGAATACAAAGACCCACCTCCCAGTTTCTCAGTCTGCTCACCATGATCTAACCTACCCCACTCTACCTCAGCTATATGTAAGGATGGTCATGCCTTGGATCTTACTGTCACCCATAAATGTTCTGCTGCTCTGTTCATTAACTCCAAAATTCCTTTATCTAGTTGTAATCTTTTATCATTCCATTTTTTCCAGTGCCTTGCTACCTTTACAGAACTCTGCTCTTCTACTCATTGAGATCTCCAATCTTTCCATCATTCTACACTGGCCATCTTCTTCTCCCTTCCTTGTCTTGTCCCCATGAGAAACCAGTTAAAATCTACAGAATCTTCTAATCTCCAATCTCTTACCCTCTTGTTCTATTGCCATTTAAGCTTTGGCAAACCTCAACTCCGGATTACTTTCAGCATCTGCCTCCTTCTCTCTTATTAATGGGCTGTTGAAGATAGAGAAATTTAGGGAGGAGCCAAGATGGCAGAGTAGAAAGATACACATATGCTAGCTCCAAACCCACAGCCCATAAAATACCTGTAAAGAAGAACTCCCAACAAAATCTGGAGCAGCAAAAGCCACAGAACAATGGAGCAGAGGAGATTTCAGTTCCAGAGAGACCTGAAAAACTGACCGGAAAGGTCCTTCATGCACTGTACCCGGAGCCGAGCCCAGCCCTGCCTTGGCCACATGGCACCAAGAGGAGCAGATCCAAGCGGGCTTCAGGGACAGAATCTCCAGCAGCCAAGCAAGTCCCTCCACCCACAGGTGCTAAAGGTCAGTGAGATGATCTTTTCAGCTCTCCGAGAAGGGACCAGGGTGTCTCCATAACTCAGGCCCTCTTGGGAGGCAGCAGTGGAGTGGTAGCAGACAGGGGCTCCCAAAGCAGGCAGGAGTTCAGATCCATTGTTGAAGGTCTCTGCATAAACCCCCTGAGGGAACTGGGCCCTGTGAGGCCGGCCCTGCCCCTACCTGAGCACCTGAACTTAATCTCACACTGAATAGCAGCCCTGCCCCCGCCAAAAACCCTGAAGCTGGGAAGCAGCATTTGAATCCCAGACCCCAAGCTCTGGCTGGGTGGATCTGGAGGCAAGATGGATGTGGAGAGGACACTCAGAAGTCAAGTCACTGGCTGGTAAAATGCCCAGAAAAGGGGGAAAAAATAAGACCACAGAAGGTTACTTTCTTGGTGAACAGACATCTCCTCCCTTCCTTTCAGATGAGGAAGAACAAGGCTTACCATCAGGGAAAGACACAGAAGTCAAGGCTTCTGTATCCCAAACATCCAAAATAAATATTCAATGGGCTGAGGCCATGGAAGAGCTCAAAAAGGATTTTGAAAATCAAGTTACAGAGGTGAAGGAAAAACTGGGAAGAGAAATGAGAGAGATGCAAGAAAAGCATGAAAAGCAGGTCAACACCTTGCTAGAAGAGACCCAAAAAATGCTGAAGAAAATAACACCTTGAAAAACAGGCTAACCCAATAGGCAAAAGAGGTTCAAAAAGCCAATGAGGAGAAGAATGATTTCAAAAGCAGAATTAGCCAAATGGAAAAGGAGGTCCAAAAGCTCACTGAAGAAAATAGTTCTTTCAAAATTAGAATGGAACAAATGGAGGCTAATGACTTGATGAGAAACCAAGAAATCACAAAATAAAACCAAAAGAATGAAAAAATGGAAGATAATGTGAAATATCTCATTGGAAAAACAACTGACCTGCAAAATAGATCCAGGAGAGACAATTTAAAAATTATGGGACTACCTGAAAGCCATGATCAAAAAAAGAGTCTAGACATCATCTTTCATGAAATTATCAAGGAAAACTGCCCTGAGATTCTAGAACCAGAGGGCAAAATAAGTATTCAAGGAATCCACAGATCACCGCCTGAAAGAGATCCAAAAAGAGAAACTCCTAGGAACATTGTGGCCAAATTCCAGAGTTCCCAGGTCAAGGAGAAAATATTGCAAGCAGTTAGAAAGAAACAATTCAAGTATTGTGGAAATACAATCAGGATAAAACAAGATCTAGCAGCTTCTACATTAAGGGATAGAAGGGCATGGAATATGATATTCCAGAAGTCAAAGAAACTAGGTCTAAAACGAAGAATCACCTACCCAGCAAAACTGAGTATGATACTTCAGGGGAAAAAATGATCTTTCAATGAAATAGAGGACTTTCAAGTATTCTTGATGAAAAGACCAGAGCTGAAAAGAAAATTTGACTTTCAAACACAAAAATGAAGAGAAGCATGAAAAGGTAAACAGCAAAGAGAAGTCATAAAAGACTTAATAAAGTTGAACTGTTTACATTCCTACATGGAAAGACAATATTTGTAACTCTTGAAACTTTTCAATATCTGGGTAGTTGGTGGGATTACACACACACACACACACACACACACACACACACACATACACACACACAGAGACAGAGAGCTCAGAGTGAATTCAATAGGATGGGATCGTATCTTAAAAAAATGAAATTAAGGGGTGAGAGAGAAATATATTGGGAGGAGAAAGGGAGAAATGGAATGGGGCAAATTGTCTCTCATAAAAGAGGCAAGCAAAAGACTTTTTAGTGGAGGGAAAAGAGGGGAGGTGAGAGAAAAACATGGTTTACTCATCACATTCCACTAAAGGAAGGAATAAAATGCATACTCATTTTGGTATGAAAACCTATCTTACAATACAGGAAAGTGGGAGATAAGGGGATAAGCAGGGTGGGGGGGATGATGGAAGGGAGGGCAATGGGAGGAGGGAGCAATTTGAAGTCAACACTCTTGGGGATGGACAGGATCCAAAGAGAGAACAGAAGCAATGGGGGGCAGGATAGGATGGAGGGAAATATAATTAGTCTTATACAACACAACTATTATGGGAGTCATTTGCAAAACTACACAGATATGGCCTATATTGAATTGCTTGCCTTCCAAAGGGAATGGGTGGGGAGGGAGGGATGAAGAGAAGTTGGAACTCAAAGTTATAGGAACAACTGTCGAGTTCTGTTCTCGCTACTAGGAAATAAGAAATACAGGTAAAGGGGTATAGAAAGTTATCTGGCCCTACAGCACAAAAGAGAAGATGGGGACAAGGGAAGGGAGGGATGATAGAAGAGAGGGCAGATTGGTGATAGGGGCAATTAGAATGTTCAGTGTTTTGGGGTGGGGAGAGGGGACAAATGGGGAGAAAATTTGGAATCCAAAATTTTGTGGAAATGAATGTTAAAAGTTAAATAAATAAATTTTAAAAAAAGAATAAAAAAAAGAAGATAAAGAAATTTATATTTGATCCTGAAGGTAATTATATCTATTTGTAGGTTATCTCTTTTTTGTTGTTATTGTTGGGTTGTTTCAGTTGTGTCTGACTTTTCATGACCCCATTTGGGGTTTTCTTGGCAAAGATACTGGAGTGGTTTGCCATTTCTTTCTCCAGCTCATTTGACAGATGAGAAAACTGAGGCAGATAAGAATAAGTGCCTTGCCTAGAGTCATCTACTATGTCCTTGTGGGCATAATGAGTGTTTGAGACTGGATTTGATGAGTCTTCCTGATCCCAAACCCAGTGCTCTATCCACCATGTCACCTCGCTGCCCCATGTGTTGTCTCTAGCTTTAGAATATAAACTTCTTGAGGGCAAAAATTGTTTAACTTTTGTTTTATATCCCCAACACCAAGCACAGTGCCTGACACATAGAAAATGCTAAAATAAAAACTCTTTAACTGACTTTATAGAATAGTTCTAACTTGAGCAGTGCCTTAAAGGATGGTTAGATTGGAGCATTTAGAATAAGTGATGAGAAAAAGAGAGGGCATTCTAGGTGTTGGAGGCGAGTAGCAGGAACAAAGACAAAGAGGCAGGAATTTATTCATTAACAGAATTCAACAAACTGAATATTTATTAGATTCTTTCTCTGTACAAAACACTACACCAAGTGGCGGTAGAAAAATTAAGAAAAATATGACACAATTCCTTCTCTCAAATAGTTTATGTTCTAGTCAGGGTCTTAAGATATGTGCACAAATAAGTATAACACAGACCTAAAATGGGATATATGTGCAAAAGCAATATGAAATGTTGTGGACTTAGTTTCCTCATCTGTTGAATAAAGGTGGACCAGATGGACTCCAAGGTCCCTTCTAGCTCAATTTATGATCTTCCTATAATATGGATTATACAGAGCAAGAACAGATATTCCCTGTTATCTTCCTGGTGCCATGAAGGAGCTTTGAGACAGTTTCTGGCCATGTGATGAACCGCAGCTAAAAAGACAAGGGCATTTGGTATCCTTTAGAGGTATTTTTTTAATCCATCAAGCAATATGTTCATTGTGTCTAATATATGTATATAATATATTATATATATTACATATATGTATGTATTTTCAATAGAGAATATCAGTAACTACTACATACCAGTCCCTAAGGGGAATCAGGCAATAGATTAGAAATGTTTCCTTCCTAGTTTCTTCATATTGGGTTTTCTCAGGAATTTTCTGGGATTAGGAACTCTCACTCTGTCTTATGTAGCAAAAGTCACTGGATCATAAGAAAAGCTATCCATTTCTATTTATATTCCACTCAGCTCAAAGGAGTCTATAGAGCTGACTTAATCTTAAGGATGAGGCAGCTGGTGGCTCAGTGGATAGAGCAATGAGGCTAGAGTCAGGAAGATCTGAATTCAAATTCAGCCTCAGATACTTCATTGCTGTGTGACCCTGGGCAAGTCACTTAAACTCTGTGTGCCTTAATCCACTGGTTCCATTGGTGAAGGAAATGACAAACCACTCCAATATCTTTACCAAGAAAACCTCGTGGACAGTATGGTCCACAGGATTACAAAGGGTCCGACATGACTGAATGACTCAACAACAACAAATCCTAGAGGCAAAAATTGGTTGTTCCAACATGTGAGAAAAGCTGATCAACCCCACCAAAAATCAGAGTGATCTGGGGATATACTGGTGGTGACAAGGTTCTGGCTACAGATGGAGGGGCTTAGAACCAGTTTAATTAATAAAAGTGCTTTTTTCCCAGTTATCTTGACCTTGTCAGTGAAGAGGGATAGGATTGGCAATCCCATACTCAACCTAGTGTTTAAATAAAACTCCATCCAACACCAGTCTGCACTCAGGGGAAAGTCAAATCTTCTGAAGATGAAGAACTTTCTGTTAGCTCCTCTTGTGGGAACACATTTAGTCTAGGGATATGGTCCATGTGGATGTATACAATTAGCCTCCAGGTTCAGCCTCCACCATTTCATCTTCTAGAAAGCCTATACTTACTTGTTGATTGATTGATTTTTCATTTTAATGAACTCTAATCACATGCATATGTATAACATAGTTTCTCAGTCTGATTTTGCACTCATGACCTCCTGATGGGTCAATGTTGGATCATTGAGGGCACTTGGGACCTGGAGCAATGATTCCTCCTCTTGCTTTGTTTTCCCTTACCATTCAGAATCTGACTGTAATACCTGAGCTTGCCATCATACTGTTTCTCAGCCTATATACTCACTGGTTGGGTTGGTTAAGACTCAAAGCACCATTGCAACTTCCTCATCATTTGTGGATAGGCAGTTCTGGGAATGCAGAGGGTCTTCCCTTGAGCTGTCACTCATATTGCTCTCTTGAAACACCAAGCCATGTCCTATGTCATGTCTGAATACTTTGATATTTTATAAAACATTCTCTGAACTTGAGATGGAAGCTTTAAAGGTGGGACCAGGCCAAGATATGGAACATATGGCTGGGGCATAAATAGGCCCCACAACATCAAGTGTAATTGTGGTTTTGGAAATCCTGTGGGAGGGAATCTTGAAGGAGAATGAGTAATCTGAGTTTCTGACTGCTAGAAGACAAGAAACCATAGACTTCTTGCTAATAAATGACCTGGCTTCTTCCCTTCATAGAGGGCATCCTCCTGGGCATTGTACATTTGAAGAGAACTTGAAACCTAAGCAACCACATAACTCCTGAGATTTGCTTTTCTTTTTTTGGAGAAAACCAACAAATAACCTAGCTAAGCCATAAGTAAACAGTGACTAGAGATATTTCAGGTAGTGAATTACAGAATTGTTTAACTGACCCAACACTTAGCACAGTGCATGGCACATAGAAGGTAATTAATATTTATTAGAGTGAATTGAATTATTGAGGACTTTATCTCCTCTTTCTTGTCTCCATAATGGAGATAGCAGGAAAAGCATGGCTAAAGGATTATGAGGAAGACGTGGATTCAGAACCTGCCTCTGACACTATGTGGCCATATGCAGAGCGTGTAAACTCTCAGGCAACTATCTAAGAGTTTTCTACTAAGTTATAAACCTTTGGCTGGAGCTAGAATATCCACTCTCCTGGGGAAGTTTCACAGCCTAAGTAAACATTTAAAATGCATCAATAAAAAAATGTACTATGCAACGGGTGAATCCCTCCCCCCAAAAGCAGGATTTGTCATCATGCTATCATACAAAGCAAAAATAAACGTTCAAAAAATAAAAAAAAGGATAAACAAGGAAACTATGTTATGCTGAAAAAACCATAAACAATAAACCAATATGAGTAATAAAATTGTATGTTCCAAATGTATTCAAATTCACAAAGGAAAAATTATCTGAGCCTCAAGAAAACAGAGACAGCAAGAGAATAGTGACAGGAGACTTTAATACCTCTCTATCAATTTCCCATAAGTCTAACAGAAAAATAAACAAAAGGGAAAATATGGAACAAATTTCTTGAGAAACTATAGTTGAAAGACTTATGGCAACTTCTAAATAGGAGAGCAAAAGAATATACATATTTCTTTGTACTGTGTGAAATTGCTACAAGAATTTGCCATGTACAAGGACACAGAGATACTGCAAACAAATATAAAAAGGCATACATAATCCTTTACAGACCATAATACAATAAGAATAGAAATTGGTTTAGGGACCACAAACAAAAGATGCAGACCCAAATGGAGACTTAACAATGAAAATTGACTAATGAGTGGGGCAAAGAACAAATCATAGAAACAATTAATAACCACATAAAAGAAAATTCATTGATGAATGAAGCAATGTACCAAAATTTCTGGAACGCAGCTAAAGAAGTCCTCGGTGGGGAAATCATATCCTTATAATCATATATTAACAAAATAAAAATAGAAGATTTAATGAATCGAATATGCATTAAAAATCATAGAATCAACAAATAAAGCTAAAATAAGAATGGAAGAAAAGATGTTTAAAAACAGAGAAGAAATGGATAAATCAGAAATTTAAAAACTCATAGAAATGATAAATAAAACTAAAAGGTGGTATTTTGAACAGATTAATAAAATTGATAAACTCTTAGCTAATATGATTAAAAAGAAGAGAGCAGAGAATCCAATTTATATAAGAGCAAACCAGAAACATGGAATCACAGCAAAACCAGAAGAAATAAAGAGAATAATAAGAACATATTGGGCTAACAACACTGAGAACACAAAAGAAATAGAGGAATATTCTAAGAAATAATGAATTCATCAGAATATCAGATAAAGATCGTAAATAACTTGATCTAGTAAAAGAAAATAGATCTAGTTATAAAGAACTACAAAAAAACCTCAAACCTGAACCTGATGGATTGATGAGAGACTTCTATCCAATTTTTAATCATTTTAAAAACCAAAATGTCCAAAACCACATGATCTTCTCAGTAGATTCAGAAAAAGCCTTTGACAAAGTATAACACTTATTTATACTAAAAACTACAAAATACAGGCATAGAAGGACCCTTTTTAATATCATAAAAAGCATCTATCTAAAACCAAAAGCAAATATCATATACAACGGGGGTATACTAGAATCTTTCCCATTAAATACAGGTGTGAAGCAAGGATGCCCACTCTCCTACCTATTATTTGATATAATTATGGAAATACCAGTAATAGCAATAAGATAAGAGAAAAGAAGAAAGATAAAAAGAAAATAAAACTATTCTTGTTTGTGAATAATAGAATGGATTACTTAGAAAATCTCAGGCCATCAACAAAGACTGATTAATAGTAATTGAAAGTAATTAATAACTTCAGCAAAGTCACAGGTTATTAAATCTTTGACAATCAACAGTATTACTATGTAATAATAATAAAACACAAGAAGCAGTCATAGAAATGGAAACTCTATTCCAGATAATTACAAAATGCACAAAATATCTGGAGATCAATATCCCAAAGCACACAAAAGACTCTTATAGATTCAATTACAAAGATTTTCTTAAAGAATTAAAGAATAATCTATATAGGTGGAGGAATATTTAATGCTCTAGCTAGGCTGTTCCAATATAATAAAAATAACAATATTATAAAAATGAATTTATACTTTCAATGCTATGCCAATCAAATTACCAAAAGCATTTTTCACAGTTTGATAAAATAATAGCAAAATTCATTTGGAAAAACTAAAGATCTAGAATATCAATGGAAATGATGAAAAGAAGTAATAATGGAGGTATAGTACTTCTAGACCTCATACTATACTATAAAGCAGCAGTCATCAAAACCACCTGGTATTAGCTTAAAAAATAAAGAGACAGAACTATGGAACAGACTAGATAAGGGAGATTCAGAAACAATGGGCTTTAATAACCTAGTATTTGATGAAATGAAAAAGATGTTACACAAGGAAAAGTTCCTTATTTGATAAAAACTACTTGGAAACTGGAAAGTAGTCCAGCAGATATTAGGTTTAGACTAACATCTTATACCACACTCCAAAATACATTCTAAATGTATATGTGACCTTAACATTAAAGATCATGTTATTAAAAAAAGATTATAAAAGGAATAGATCATGTACCTCTCATAGCTGTGAATAAGAAATGTATTCTTAATCAAATAAGAATTAGAGGCAATTACAAAAGATAAAATAGGTAACTTTGATTACCTGAAACTGAAAAGCTTCTATAAGAAACATTAATGCATCTAGAGTTAGAAGGGAAATAGTTGAATGGGGAAAAAAATTTTTGCATAAAATTTCTTTGTTAAGTATGAGTTCAAATCTAGCCTCAAACACTTTACTAGACGTGTGACCCTGGGCAAGTCACTTAACTCCGGCTCAGTTCCTCATCTGTAAAATTAGCTGGAGAAGAAAATGGTAAATCAGTCCAGTATCTTTGTCAAGAAATCCCCCCCCCCCAAAAAAAGGAGGCTATGAAGGAAGTCAGACATGACATGACTGAAAAAGCTCAATAACAAAAAATCAAACATATTAAATAATTAATAATTATACATAAGACCAATTCATTAATAGATAAATGCTCAAAAAATATGAGCAAACAATTCTCAAAAAAACCCTGCAACATACTCACAGCTACATTTTTTAAAAAAATGTTCCAAATCACTGATAATAAGAGAAATGCAAATCAAAACAACTCTGAGGTTTCACTTCACACCCTACAAACTGGCAAAAAAGACAAAAATTGGCAACAATGAGGGTTTATGAGAATATACACATATTAATACATTTTTGGTGGAAATGTGAACTAGTACAACCATTTTGGAAAGCAATTTTGAATTATGCAAATAAAGTGACAAAAATCTGTAGATTTTAGTCTTTGAAGCAGATTCTCCATTACTGGTCAAGGAAGCTGCTAATAAGGGGGAAAAAATCCTCATATACTTCAAAATATGTACAGCTGCACTTGTGATAGCTAAGAATTAGAAACAAAGTAGGTGCCTATTGATTGTGGAATGCCTAAGCAAATTGTGGTACAGGAACATAATGATATTACTGTGCTGTAAGGAATGATGTTTGATAAATACAGAGAAGCATGGAAAGATTATAGGAACTACTATGGAGTGCAGTGAGCAGTACCAAGAAAACAATATATGTGAGAATTGTAAATGGAAAGAACATTAAAATATCAAAACCTTAAAAGGAAATGTAGCAAAATTATAAAGATTAAATGTGACTTGAATGAAGAGATATGAGAACACATTTCCAACCTATCCCTTCGTGTAGGTGGTAATTTGATAGATGTCATACATTGCACATGTTCTCAGACTTTCTCAATGTTATCAACAAGTTGTGTTGACTGTTTTTTCCTTTCTAAAAAAAGTACTATTTATCATATGGGATTGTTCTTGGGTAAAGGGTGGGGGAGTGATATATGAGATACTGTGGTGATGTAAGAAACAGAAAATATCCATTAAAATGTATTTGAAAAAATAAAATAAAATGCATGAAAAGGGTTATGGGTCATATGGCCAACAAGAGACTGGATAATGTGTATTTTCTACCATATTTCACAGCCTCTCAGACATCTCAAAAATAGAAATTATGTACAAATGATAAGTCAATGCTATCTGTTTTCAAAACTGACACCAAAAATTCTAATAAGGTAATAATTTGATGAATTAACAGTAGAGACAGTTAATTTCTAACCCAGAATAGGCATTTCTCCCCTATTGTATGCCATGTTCTCCCAGCAGGACTGCACAAATTGGTCCTCAGGTTTGCAGCAGAGCCCAGTTCTACCCCTCTCTCTTCATAGTGCTATTTTTTTTTTTAAAAAGTCAGAAACTGGAACTCAGAATGAAGCAGAATATTTTCTCTTGTGTTGTTTTATTTTGGTTTGTTTTTTTTCTCATAGTTTCTCCCATTCGTTTTGATTTTTCTATGCAACATGACTAATGCGAAAACGTGGTTAATAAGAATGTAATGTAGAACCCATATAAGATTGCATGCTGTCATGGGGAGGGAAGGGGGAAGATGGGGGAGAAGACTTATGGAAGTGATTGTAGAAAACTGAAAACAAATAAATTAATTTTTTTAAAAGGCAGAAACTTACTCTGGTTGTGGTATCAGCAGATAGCACCCTTGGATGCAACATGGCTTAGCCAGAGAACTGAGGAAGCGAGGAAACTGGGGCAGGATATGTGTAGCCCTCTACAAAGTCTGAGGGAAAGAGCCCAGCATCCAGCTGGGGTCAGTGCTGTGCTCCCAGAAATCAGTTGGGGCAGAGATTGAGGGTGGTGAGCCATAAATTGTCTAATGAGCAAAGAGGCTAAGACGGTTTCAAGGTCCAGTCCCTGGGGGAACCTCTATTAAAGAGGAAGGAGGCAGAAAGTGAAAAATAAGGAAATATTAGCAAAAAAGAATGAAACTATCAAAGAACTTCTGCTGTTGTTATATTACTATTTCTGTCTTCTTGCAATTGTTATTTTTTTCCTTTATGAATTTAGGTGCTAAGGCATTTATAGCATATTGATATTGGCTTGTTGTCTATAAGTCCTTTCAGCATAACGTAGTATTCTTGTTTATTCCTTTGAGTGTGTGAATGTTTATTTTTGTATTATTTTATAGCACTATTAAAAATCCTGCTGTTATTCATTTGATAGTTATCAAAAGAAAAATTGTAAATTATTAACCACATGAAAGAATTCTCTGAAACACTAAAAATAAGAGAAACACCCATCAAAACAACCCTGAGGTTTCACTTTGTACCTTCCAAATTGGCAAAAGAAACAAAAGATGAGAACAGTCAACTTTAGAGGAGACATTAGAAGGTAAATAGTACATTGGTGAATTCCAACAGGGTTCCCTCCCTTGCATATGTCTCTTTCTTTTCCTTTCCATTCTTCTTTTATGACAATCAGAAGAGAACCATTTCCATGCCTTCTGTTTAATTAGACAACCTTTATGACCCCTGACAATTGGGTTCATATGTATCATTTCTCCAAGTTAGAATGTTAACTGCTTATCTGTGTTTCATCCTTCCTTATTTGTGTTCATCTTTCCCTCTTTATGTTTCTCTTAACTCTTGTGTTTGAACTTTAAAGTGTCTATATAGTTTGGTCTCTTTATCAGGAATGCTTGGAAGTTCTCTATTTTATTAATGATCCATTTCCCCTCATAGAATTTTACTAAATTTTTCTGGATAAGTTATTCTTGGCAGTTAGTCTACATTCTTTGCTTCTGGGAGATCATATTCCAAGTTCTTCACTCCTTTATGGTGGTGACTGCTAAATTATGTGTGATCTTTACTGTTTGTATTTTAATTCCTTCTTTCTGGCTGCTCAGAATATTTTTTCCTTGATATGGAAGATTGAATTTTGGCTAAATTGTTCCTAGCAGTTTTCCTTTTGGGATTTCATTCAAGAAGTAACCAGTGAATCCTTTCTATTTTTACTTTGCCCTTTGGTTCTAAGAAACCTGGGCTGCTTTCTTTTAGATTTCATGAAATATATCTAGGCTCTTTTTTTATTTATGGCTTTCAGGTAGTATAAGAATTCTTAAATTTTTCGTACTCAGTCTGTCTTACAGGTTAGTCATAGTTGCTTTGAGATAACACATTTTCTTCTTTTTTTTCATGTTTTGATTTTAATATTTCTTGTTTTATGGATTTATTTGCTTCTGTTTGGTCCATTTTAATTTTCAGGGAGTTTGTTGTATGAGCAAGGTTTCATGCCTCTTGTGCCAAGCTCCCTTTCCTGTGATTTTTTTCTATAGCTCTCATTTCTTTTTCAATGTTTTTTCCTCTAGTGTTCTCATTTCATTTATTTAAAAAAAGCATTTTTAACATTTGCTTCATTTCTTCCAAAAATTCTAGTTGAATTTATGTTTAAGCTGCTGTTTCTTTTTCTGAGAATTAGCTTGTAGATGTTTTGGAGTTATTATTTTCCTCTGGATTTGTGCCGTGTGTGTTTGTGTGCGTGCACACACATGTACACACACCAGATTTATGCCTCTATCACCATAATAGCTCTTTATGGTAGACTTGTTTTTCTGCTTGTTCATTCTTCCATCTTACTGCCTGAATCCTGAAAAGGGCAAGTCTCTGCACACTTCTATAGAGAATATTTGGGCTGGTCTTATTGCTACTTTCTTGGATCATTTAACATTGTGTTATTTCAGGATCTCAGATTGGGAACTTAAAAGCTTTCAGTACTCTCAAAGAGGTCTGATTCAGGGCAAATATAATCATTGCTCTCTTGGTCCGAGCTCTGCAAGATCCTGACTTGGGTTTGGATTTGAGCAACAGTAGACTGTTGCTGGACTCAATTATTATCAACCAACTGGTTCAGAGTGACAGAATTGTAGACTTCCCCTTTGTTTAGGATTCGTGCCCTAGCTATTCCTCCTTAGGCTTCATACTAAGCTGCAAGCTTGAACTGAGACCCTGATCTATTCCTGGGGGATGAGTCACAATGCTGATGCTTGTTTCTGAAATTACTGTTCTCTTGTAACATAAAGTAGGGCTTGAGTTCTCGCCTTAGTCTGGACTACCACCCCTACAAGAAGATTCCTCCTCTGCCCACCCTGTATCTATGACCCAGAACTTAGAAAAAAGAGAACTATCAACTGGCACCTGTACCTGTTCCCTACACAGTTTTCATCCCCTCTGTGCTTCTTGGATGCCTCCCAACATTGGAATGCTCCGCTCAGACATGCTCCTGGCCAGACTGCTTCCCCAGGGTCCACAGACTTCTCTGTCTCTCTATCTGATCTTGACTGGAAAAATGACTCACTATGGTTTTTTTCTAGGATTTCCCAATCAGAATTTGATCTGGCATGTTTCTTAGATGTGTTTAGAAGAGAGATTTTTTTTCAAGGGAACTCATTGTACTTTTTCCTTCTGTGCCAAGTTCTTGTTCCTACCTCCTAGTTTAGTGTTCGCTTATTTTTAACAGAAATGGATGTTGTATTTTGTCATAAGTTTTTTTCTGCATCTATTGATATAATCATATGATTTTTATTGATTTTGTTATTAATAAAGTTTATAGCTTTTAAAAAATTATTAAATCAATCCTACATTTTGGGATATAAATCCAATCTCATCACAGTGTATAAACTTTGTAATATATTGATTTTCTCACTCTGCCAATATTTTATTTGAAATTTTTTCATTTATGTTAATTAGAAAAATGTTCTCTAGTTTTCTTTTTACAATTTTGATTCTTCTTGGCTTATGTATCAAGACTATATCAGTGCTTTAGAAGAAATTTGATGGGATCCTTTCTTTTGCTATTTTTCAAACAATTTATGCAATATTGAAATTAATTTTTCTCTGGTTGTTTGATAGAATTAATTTGTGAATTTTTTTTCTTTTGGAAGTACATTTATGGCCTGTTCCTTCTTCTGAAAAAATTCTCCGTTTTTTCTTCTGACAATTTGAATATTTCATATTTTGTAAATATTCATTTAAGATGTTGCTCTTTTGGGCATACAGTTGAGTAAAATAGTTTCTAATAACAGACTTTGCTTCCTCTTCACTTGTGAATTCCTTTTCATTTTTAATACTAGTAATTTGTTTTTTTTTCTTTGAATCGGTTTAGATAATGACATCTATTTTATTGATTTTTAAAAAGAGATCCTAGTTTTCTTTATCAGTTCAATGGCTTTTGTTTTAAATTTTGTTCATTTTAATTTTCAGTGGTATTCCCTTCATTGGGAGGCTTGTGCCTTATCTCTGAAATAACTTCACATATATATTGTACATATCTTGTACATACATATTTGTTTGCATGTTGATTTCCCCACTAGAATGTGACTATCTTTTGCTCTTTTTTTGTATTTCTAGTTCTCACAGGACTTAGCACATACTATGCCCTTAATAAATGATGGTGACATTGATAAAATAGGTTAAAGAGACTACCAGTTCTGCCCTGGTAATTTCTACCATCTTGTTCTTAGAGTTAATCAAAGATTTCCATAAAACAGATGGAATAGGATGGGCTTATGCTTAGAGAGCATCAGTGTGCTCAGCTGATACAAATTCCCCTTTTGGGAGAAGCTGAAAGCCTGTTTCTGGGA
Organism: Notamacropus eugenii; assembly: GCF_028372415.1. NCBI lineage: Eukaryota > Metazoa > Chordata > Mammalia > Diprotodontia > Macropodidae > Notamacropus > Notamacropus eugenii. The sequence goes on along the minus strand of NC_092876.1, from coordinate 138,957,952 downwards.
CAGTCATGAAGATATATAATGGAAGTACCTTGGGGAGATGTTGAAGAGGTACAGGTATTCTCTGGTTGGTTCTAGTTGGCTAACTACATGATTAGTAGGTGTCTCTTTGATTTGCTTCAGAGACATTCAGAAAGGACTGGAGCTTCAGCCATTTTTCTCTTTGGCTCTTTCTTGGTTTGGCGCTTTCACTGACATCCAATGAGAGAGAATGTTGAATGGGGAGAGCCTTTGAGCCTTCTCTCTTCTGAGATTGGCATGTAGCCCTATGAAAATAGGTCATTTATTGTTTTATTTGCTTTGTCCTTTGTTCTTTTGTATTTTAAGTAAAGGAGGCTCCAACTTTGTGAGTTTCTAAAGGTCTAGAGAGTGAGCCTTTGGGTACCCAGGAGATATGAGCCCATGCTGAGTTTGGAAGTTACCTTAGTATCCATGCCTTGGGTCAACAATGAACGACCTTTGGAACTGACCTTTGAGATAGCCTAGTAGTACCTGAAAGCAATGCTGCATTTGAAGTGAGATATGAAACACTGTGCCCCCCAGGTGAGGGAAAGTGCATGTTCTTTTGTTCTTAGGATATTTTCAAAGTAAATAATTCTTTGTAAGAGTTAATTGATGTGAATTACTTAAATAGGAAAGAGGCATTAGGGAGTTACTAACCTCTGACAACTCAGGTTAACCAATGAGGGCTTTGAGCTAATAACATATAAAGAAGAGACTCCCTCAAACCTCCAAGGTACCCCAAAAATCCTAAGGAGAAATTGTAGCAGGACTTTCTCTGGGAGAGTGGGACCCAAGCAAATTAACTAAACACAGCATAGACTCAAGCCCCCTATTTTCAGCCTCTCCCTACTCTGACAGCTTATAAATTGGATTCCATCCTGAGATAGCCCTTCCACAAGCTGCTGGGCTACAGCCTTTAATATTAACAACCCAACTTTATTTTGAATTTTCCTTACGATAATCCTGTGGGGTTGGTCGCAAAAGTATTATCATCACTCCCATTTTGCAAAGACCATTGAAGACTTTTCTCAGATGGGTATGAACTGTTAGGACCAAGATGTGAACTAAGGGCTCTTCACTAAGGCCAACACTCTTCACCATACCAGGGTACTCCTTAAAGGTGACTCTAAAAGTTCTCTTTTTCTTGTCAAGAAGCCTACAGTGAGGAATGCTAGACCTGACTCCTTGGGTCAGTCTTTCCTCTGCAGTCCAGTTGATGAAATCAACTCAGAAATTCACACCTCCCCAACACACCTGGCCCCTGGGATCTCATCTTTCCCCTCACTGGAGAGAGTGGAGGATGGACATTAGAGACCTCCTCTTGGATCCTTCATAATTTAAGGATGGCACCCAGGGAATTCTCATTTTTTCCTACCCAACTAATTTTCTAAATTTCATCTTCTCTAGAAACTCATCATTCCACAAGATGAAATCAACTCAAGCTCATAGCTCCTCAGATAATTTACCTGGTTTCTTTGTTGCCCCTCTTTGCCCTCTTTTTCAGCTTCTTTTTATGTGTTGTCTCCCACATCAGACTGTAAGTTCCTCAAGGGCCTGTAATGTCTTGTGTCTTTTTTTTTGTATTCCTAGAACTTAGCACAGTACCTGGCACATGGGCTTAATAAATGTTAATTGACTCTGTCTCTGTTTCTTACTTAAGCTCATAGATTTAGAGCTAGAAGGGAACAGACCAGAGGAGTCATCTAATTCAACAACCTCATTTTCTAGAAACTGAAGCCCCAAGAAGGTAAGTGTCTTACCCAAGGTCACATGGGGAGCAGGTAAGCAGTTAGAATTCCAACTCAAGCCTTCTGTCAAATCTAGCATTGCACTGGATCTCGGATCTCAACTCCCTTCTTCAGTTAATTTAAATCAGACTCTTGATTTTTCCACGAGGGCAACAGCTCAATCCTGTCCTTGAAAATATTAAGTGTTTAACTTTGCCAGGTCTACCTTTCTTTCTCCTCTATCCGCTGTGGTTATGTATACTCTGAGCCCAAGCCCCCCTTTTTTTTTGTGCCCAAATTTTTTTACTTTTGTGCCACTGAACACCAGAAGAGGGAGCCTGTGAGCTCCTGATCAAGCCCATAGAAAACATATGCCTTTTTAGAATAGGATGAACTCATTTACCTACTGAGTACCTGTTTGTGGCCAGAGGTGAGATACGATTGAGGACACAAAAGAACCATAAAATCTAGCATGGTTGGAAGGAATTTTAGGATTATAGATTATAGATTAAGATCTGGAAGGTGTCTCAGTGATAAAGGGCTAAACCTGGAGTCAGGAAGACTCATCTTCCTAAATTCAAATCTGACCTCAGACACTTACTAGCTGTGTGACCCTGGGCACGTCACTTAACCCTGTTGGTTTCAATTTTCTCACCTGCAAAATGAGCTGGAGAAAGAAATGGCAAACCACTCCAATATCTTTGTGAAGAAAACCCCCAAATGGGGTCATGAGGATGAAGTCACAAATATGGCTTCGAACTTCTTGAGGACAGTGACTGTGTTTTATTTTTTCTGAGAGAGAGAGACAGAGAGAGAGAGAGACAGAGAGAGAGACAGAGAGAGAAAGACAGAGACAGAGAGAGAGACAGACAGAGAGACAGAGACAGAGAGACAGAGACAGAGAGACAGAAACAGAGAGACAGAGACAGAGACAGAGTATTAAATGCTTATTATGTTCCAGGCAATGTGCTAGGTGCTAGGGATGCAAAAACAAGTACAGTGCCTGCCCTCAAGGGGCTTATATTCTAATGGAGGAAGGAACATACGTATAGGGGAACCTGAAGGGAATAGAGCTGTTACTAGAGAGAGGCCAGGAAATGGCCACAGTAAGCCACACTCCAAGCAAAACAAAAGGTGAAAGCTCACTCTTCAGAACCCGATGCCCTGGGGTAGTATCACCAAATATTTGTTAAATTAAATTGAATGAAGAATATAAGGACAAGACAGAAAAAAAATCACTCTACCAATAACATAGCTGATGAGGTCAGCGTCACTTGGCAGACTTTAAGTCAAGAAGACCTGAGTTCCCATTCTGCCTTTGATACTTAACAGCTTCCTGACCCTGAATTTGTCACTTAAAATCTATGAGCCTCAGTTTCTTTATCTGTAAAATGAGCAATACCTGAAGTGTAGTTTCATGGTAACACTAATTCCACAGGCCAGACTAAGTTGTAGAGTGGGTAGTTAAAATCAAGGGTTTTTGTCAAGTGAAAGCACAAGTCTGGGCAAAAACAAAAGAATACAAAACAAAAACTATGTCCCAGAGCTGTTGTAGTATTCAGATGAAATAAAGTGTACAAAGTACTTTTCTTTGTAAACTGTAAAGCTATGTAAATGTCAACTGTTACTACAGCTAGGCAAGTTGCTAGGCCTGTTTCCCAACTCCAGTACACCCTGTGGTTCATGAATTAGAGAATGAAGCAAAGGAGAATATATTTCTGCACCAAAATGTGTGGTGAGTAAGATCCAGAAGAGGAGAATCAATGTGGGGAGTATTTGTCTTATCCATCAGTTAGGGCTGTCTTCTCAGCACGCCTTCCATCACAACACCCTCCAGCTTCTGTGGCTTCGGTGAAAGTACATCTCCAATGAGAAGACAAAGACCCAGACAACCCTAAGTCAGGCAACAGAATTCCCAACTTGCAAAACGGAGGCCCTTGTCCTCAACCACTTTAACCCCACTAAGATTCAGATATCCTATAAGTCTGAAAGAGTCTCTCTCTGTGTGTCTCCTTTTCTCTTTCTCTCTCTGTCTGTCTTTCTCTCTCTTCCTCTCTCCTCTGTCTGTCTCTCTTCTGTCTTCTTCTGTCTCTTTGTCTCTCTGTTTGTCTCTTTCTCTGTCTTTCTCTCTCTCCCTTTCTCCTCTGTCTCTCTCCTCTGTCTATCTTTCCTGTCTTTCTCTTCTCTCTCTCCCTCTATACCCTCCTATTCGAAGCAAAAGTGTAATAGGGATGACTAGGGCAAGAAGAACTTGGGGAATGTGAGAAGGAAGAGAAAGGAATGTGGACTGGCCTCACTGACAAAGGCTGAGACTGAGGTTTGAAGGGTAGGTAGGAAAAAGAAAAGGAGCAAGACCAGCTGAGAGAGAGACTAAGCTATTATAACAGCAGGAAGAAAAATGTTATCCCAGGAAGGTAAAATGTTCTTTTTAATCTCTTGCTTCCAGGCACAAAATGAAATACTCAAATTAAGAGTAATTATCAGCCTCCGAGCAAATGCAATTGTAATTATGGCAGGACACTGGCTTTTCAGATTCAAGTATATTTAGTTCAGTTGCCCCTAAATTAAGCAAACAGCACATCAGGAAAGAATCAATTATTTTACAGATCACAGGACACACTCTAATGAAGGGCAAGGCCCACTTCTTCCTTCATTGGATACTTGGTGGAGTGGACTGAGCCTAGATTTGGAGTCAGAGGCCTTGGATCCAAATCCTAGCCCTGTCATTTACTACCCGTGTGATCCTCACTAAGGCAATGAACATCAATTACTTCAGAATTTTAATAACTATTTTATGTAGTGTTTTAAGTGTGCAGAATGCTTTAATACATTACCTTACTTAATCCTCTGGGATATGGACTGTTGTTGTCCCCATTTTATAGATGATGGATAAGGAATGAAAGGAAGAAAGAAAAGAAAGGAAGGATGGAAGAAAGGAAGGAAAGAAAGAAATGAAGGATAGAAGAAAGGAAGGAAAGAAAGAAAGGTAGAAAGAAAGAAAAAGAAAGAAAGGAGGGAGGGAGGAAGGAGGGAAGAAGAAAGAAAGATATGAAGGGAAAATGGGAAGGAGAAAGGAAGAAAGGAGGGAGGGAAGGAAGTAAAGAAGGAATGAAGGAGATAACATGTTTCATCATGAGTTCTTGGAATCCTAGTTGGTCACAGTGTCGATCAGGAAATTCTAAATCTTTCAGAGTTGTTTTTCTTTACAACAATAACCTTGTCAGGTTAATAAAAGAATTTCTTCACTCCTCTATGTCCTTATTACCTTCTTTCTTTCAGTTTCAGCCCAGTTTTCCTAAGACCTTGGGGCTGCCATAGGGTCCTATTATCGATAAGGTTTGTTCAAGATGCCTCTTTTTCTTTGTGCATGCTTCCCCATTCTATCCTAATGGTTAAATTCCTCCTGGTCCAACCTCCCAGCATCTGCAGACCCTCAGGATGCTGCCTAGTTGCTTAGTTTCATACACTATAAAAGTCCTCTCCTTCTCTTCCCACCAAAGCTTCAGCCTCCCTTACCTGTTCTGTGTCCCTTTGACTGAGGGACAGGTCTTCTCTCTGCTCTAGGTAGTAAGGAGCTATGAAATGAAGCCTTACTGGCCCAAATATTCTGTATTCTCTGAGCTCCCACAATACCTGGCTAGTATAAAACCTCTCTTAAAACACTTGCCACATTCTTCCTTGAATCACAGTTATAGGAATGCCTTATTTCCCTTGTTAGATTTTAAGCTATTTGAGGGAAGAGATGATGCCTTATTTATCTTTGTATCTCTCTCAGCAAATGATTGTGAATACAAATATTTAATTAATATGTATGGAATAAATCAATGAATGAGATAAAAATAGTCTCCGAACAGGTATATGTTAGCTAGTTCTTCTATCAGTGAAGCACAATGCTGCAACCAAGGTGTGCTTGTTTGTTTCATATGACCATTGAGCTCACAGATACAGGAGCGACACTGTCAATTCCCTCTGACAATGCAGATCAGCACTTGCTTTCTAATTTCTAGTCTCTGAGAGCTTCCAGATGCCCTAGGAGATTATACGACTTGACCAGGGTAGGTCAGAAGTAACTATACAGCAGTACAACACAATAGACATTTATTAAGCACCTACCATGTATCACGCATTGTGTTAGTCACTGGAGATACAAACAAGTAAAAGTAAGACACTTCTTGCCTTCACTGAGCTGATAATCAAATGGTGTGAAGCAATACACAAAAGGGATTGGTGAGGAGAGATACTCTGTGTGGAGACAAAATTAAGCAATACAGCTGAAGGGTTGGCTGAGCTGCTGGCCCCTGTTCAAAGGAAGGTTTTGGGAAAAGTTTTTTGTTTTTTGGTATTTTTGCTTTGCCCTACGCCCTCCACTCAGCAGTTACTGAGGGAAGACTTGAACCCAGATTCCAGGACCAAGACAAATCATGCTGCCTTTCATGTGACCAACCTGCAATTTCCTAAAAAGGCCCTTCATCAGAGAATAGTACTTATGGTAAGTATTAGAGATGCACTAGTGGAGGAGATACTATTTCCTAGGCAGACAAGTCACACAGGATAGAGTAGCCCCTAGACATGGCCAGACTATGAAAATATCCACTAGAATCAGATTCCTAAAAACAATAATCTTATAACCTAGTATCAACACTATCCTGTCTCTCTGTGTTAGTCAGTATTTAATGCTAGCTGAAAGGAAATACATCTCTCCTGGTAGTTGTGAAGTGTCTCAGAATTACATTTCTGTACAGAACTAATAGGTCTGCAACTTTTGCTATAGCCCTTTAAACTACAGGGCACAAATGCAACGTAATTCATTTATTTATTGATTGCTGCTGCTCCTAATAATAGTGTGATAAAATACCTTTCACATGTACCCGGGAGCTTTGTAGACTCACACTCTGCACAGAAATATGTGAACTCCTGCCCAGTCTCTGATTGCTTCCTAAGTAGTTTATGTCACTGGAAATGATTGAACAGTAGCAGCAGGGCAGACTTATGACCCTGTCCCAGACAATTCTCCCTTCGTAGGTCATGATTGGCGCTCTGGGAAGTTCTAATCCAAGAACCTAGAGTGGATACATCTTCTGTGGCAACGGGTTATAGTAGAAAGAATGCTAGGTTTGGTAGTCAGGAGGCCCATGTTCAAATCCCACCCTAGACACTTACTAGATGTAACCATGTCAATTTCAGACCTTCAGTTTCCTCAACTGTTAATTGTTGTTGAGCTGTTTCAATAGTGTCCAACTCTTTGTGACTCCATTTGGGGTTTTCTTGGAGTTGTTTTCCATTTCCTTCTCCAGCTCATTTTACAGATGAGGAAACTGAGGTAAACAGAGTTAAGTGACTTGCCCAGGTCATACAGCTATAGTTAAGTATCTAAGGTCAGAGTTGAACTCAGGTCTTCCTGACTCCAGACTCAGTGGTCTATTCACTGAGACACCTACTTGCCCCCAATAATAATTGTTATTATTCACTGTAATTTCCTCATCTGTACAGTTCCCTCATTTGTTAATTAATAGATGTATTTTTCAATTTTTTGTAGCAATTCCTATACAAATAAGATGGGAGCCTGAAAATTTTATTGTTGTTCAGTCATGTTTGACTCTTTGTGACCCTATTTGGGGTTTTCTTGGCAAAGATACTGGAGTGATTTGCCATTTTCTTCTCTGGCTCCGGAGTTAAGTGACTTGCCTAGGGTCACACAGCCAATATGTGTCAGAGGTAGACTTGAACACAGATCTTTCTGACTTCAAGACTGACTCAATAGCCACTGTCAGTGATTCCTCTGTTAAGTGGAATCAATAAGATCTGCAATATTTGCCTAACAGGATTGTGGCAAGAAAAGCACTTTGTTTACATCTTAAAGCAGAGATGTCAAACACACCCTACAGAATACATTGCTCCTACAACACTCCTGCGTACCTCCAGAATGGATTAAAGGTATGTATTTGGAGAAATACTTAAAAATAAAAATACAGGTGAAGATAGATAATGTTAATATGTGGTTTTCTAAGTCAATATGCAGCCTTCAGAATCCTTATCTATGGTTTTGTGGCCTCATTTTTATTGGAGTTTGATCAGATTGCTTCAAAACTCTTAACATCCTGGTGACTTCTTCTGCTCTGTCTGGAGCTAGAGGGCACCAGTGTGCTGTGCTATGTGTTCATTAAAAGAACTTTGAAACATTTGAATAGTGAAAATATTGGTTTTTCCTTGGTGGCTTTTAGATTCACATTAAGAGGAAGGGACTGTAGGGAAATGAGAAAGAGGGTCTTTGTTCATGAACTGTTTTGAATGTGATCATCTAGTACAGTCTACCTCATGGTACTGTTCTGTGGCAATCATCTGGGTGGGGATAGGGGTGAGCGGGAGGACTATGCATTTTCATCCAGGAAAAGAAGTTGCTGCTAGATTATCCTTAGGAAATGGCCAACTTTGTTCCAGTCAATTCAATCTGATGAACATTTATTGAGTGGCTACTATATACCGAGCATTGTGGGTGGTATAATGATGTCATTATAATTAATTTAAAATATGATTTAATAATTATATGATGTTAACACAATATACAAAATAAATGATATTATATCACATATAATGACATATTAATGTTAATGGTCTTTTTCCCATATGTAGCTCTACTAAGTTTGAATTCCAAGGATCTCAAGATCACCTGAAATCACCCTTTAACTCAGCTTTGGATACTTAACACCAACCCAGCCCTCAGCCTCCTCTCCTCTCTGATTGAAGAGCTGGAGGGTGGAGCACTAAACTCCCCTCAGGGCTTTCTTTTATATAGGGTAGCCATCTGGACTTTCCAAGTAACTCTCCATTTTCCATCTGAAGTTCTTCTTGGTTTGAACTCAGAAGAACATGATGCCCTTCACCCCTGGTGTCTGTCTCCTCCTTTCCAGCCCCACCCCTTTCCAGCTTCCTTTTGTGAGTCTCTCCCTACTAGATGGTAAGCTCTCTGAGGATGGTGGGGGGGCAGGGGTGGAGAGAGACTGTCTTTTCTTATTTGTATCTCCAACACTTAGCACAGTACTTGGAACATGAGAAGTGCTTAATATGATGCTGACAATATAAAATACTAATATAATTTAAAATGTGCAAAGTGCTTTGTATCAGTTATCCCATTTGAGCCTCTCTCCTCTCTTCTGAAGTAAAAACCATAGGTTATTGCCATTCCCATTTTACACGTGAGAACACTGAGGTTCAGAGAGATCCGATGATTTGTTGGTAGCTACACAGCTAGTAAACATTAGAGATAGGCTTTGAACCCAGTCCTTCCCGACTTGAAGTTCTGTACTCAAACTACTGTGCCATGATGCCTCTGAACTGATACATGCGATTGTTTTTTCTTTTTTTTTTAAGCTAACAGAGAGTTCCTGGAGAATAAACATTGATGACCTGTTTAACAGAATGGGCATTTCCAACAAATGACAATGACCCTTTACTGACGATGCTGCCCCAATCAGCTCTCTCTCGAATAACAGGTCAGGGGATGTTTGAAATTCCTTCTATATTTGGGTAGAAATCAAGGGTGTTGACAGCAGGAAGAGTAGATATAAATCAGAGACAACCCAAAGGGACTAAACAAAGACTCTGAAAGCAACAAAGATTCAGTAGATGTCAGAATGAAAAACAGATAAAGAAGAGTGAAGTATTTATATTACGTTTTAAAGTTTACCACACACTTAGCTTAGAACAAACCCTGTGAGCCAGGCAGAGCAAACACCTGTTTTACCCATTTTACAGAGAAAGCTGTGACTCAGAGAAGTTAGCTAGAGTTGTACAGCTAACAATTGTCAAAACCAGGAACTCTCCATCATACTGTCCCACGGAAAAGACAGAAGGGAACAGCTTGAAAGCAAATATTTGCAATGCTAATGTTCACATTTATTGAATATTAGCAAAACCAATTATATAGCCAAGCCTCAATTACCTGGAGCTGCAGTTTTCCATTCATCAGAAGGCACTAATTTATTAATTTTGCATATTCTTTTCTCTATTTTTATGAAAGGCAACCCCCCCCCCCCCACAACCCAACAATTGTGCCTTATGTTAATTATGTTGATTGTTCATTTGTTTTTTAAAGTTCAGGCTAATGTCAGGGCTTAGTATATGTAGGGAAACAAGGAGGTTGTTAAAATGCCCAGAACATGGAGCAAAAGCCAGGGTTGATTTTGTTGTTGTTGTGACACATTTACTAAGCGAAGGCAGGAACGTGGACCAGGAGGATGAGGGACAATGGCCTTGCCTGGTTCACTTAGCTTTTGCTCTTGCTCAGTTTCATTTGCATGCTAATTGGATGGGCTCTTCGGATGTAACAGACTTCACAGACACAGTCAGGCAGTCAGTAAAAGCCAGTCAGTGTTATGGGCTCAGATAAAGCCTATTCATTCCACTGTCCTATCTGGTGTTGCTTCAGATCCCCTGCTTCCAGAGAACTATCCAACCCAATCTTTTGCATTTTTTGGTGTGATCGTATGGTCATAGCTAATGTTTAAAAGAGTGTTGCTTGGGTCTTATAAAACACTCACTCATCCAAGAAATAGTGTGCTGTACTGAGTTATGGCCATAGTACCCTTGTTCATATCTACCTTTGTGCCTCTTTTTCCTCATCTGTGAAATGGGCATAATAATGCGGACACTATTTTCCTCACCTCACAGGGTGGTAAGGAGAAAAGTGATTTGTAAACCTTGAAGTGTTACACAAAAGTGAGCTATTATTCTTTTGCCTGACTCTAAAAAAACAGACGCCAACCACAATTGTGAAGGGAGAACTTTTAGGATGATTTTCTGTCCCTTTGACTGAATTCTGATGGAAACCTACTTCTCCCCAATGTAAACCTAATGGTCCATACTTTTCAAGGATCCCTAGTACTTGTTTATAGATAATGGGTGAATTGGGACAGCTATGTGACACAGTGGATAGAGTGCTGGGCCTGGAACCAGGAAGACTCATCTTCCCAAGCTTGAATCTGGCCTCAGACACTTATTAGCTGTATGACCCTGGGCAAGTCATTTAATCCTGTTTGCCTCAGTTTCCTTATATGTAAAATGAACTGGCGAAGGAAATGGCAAACCACTCCAATATCTCAGCCAAGAAAATTCCACGTGGAGTCACAAAGAGTCAGACATGACTGAACAACAAGAAGGGGTGAATTATTCCTTAATGGGTGACAAGATTGCTTTTATTATTGTTAATATGATAGCCAGTTTTCTTACTGAGGCTAAATTTGACAGTGATAGCTTGTCCTGGATTGGGTAGGGTTGTGGTACAGAGTTTTTAGATGAACCAGTGGGCTCAGAACAGGGTCCTGGTTGGAGTCCAAAGCCAAAAACAGATGTTTGAAATCAGGCAAAGGCAATAGCTACAGGTCTATAGTCACATGACCAGATGGAGGAAATTATGCCTGAAATCATTAGAAAGGACCTGGGCATCTTCTGAGCAAGCTGGCTGTAATCAGAATCATTGAGATCTGTCTGACATTCTTTCCATTGTTTTTCTCCCTACTCGTAGCACCATGGGCATCTCCTTTTCATTAATCCCACTCTTTCTCATAAGACTGACAATACTTCTAAGAAGTGTGCTAGTAGTTACTTAACAACTTTCTTTGAAAAAGCAGGACAGCTTTTAAATTTCATCTTCCAAAGTTAGCATTTTCTCCCTCATTTTCTTAAGTCCAAACAATCAACAAAACAATAAATCAACCCTGACTTGCAGCATTTGCAGATTTTCCAGGTGTGAATGGTCACACTGAAAATTTCTTGCAAGCCAATACAAGCTGGCTCTAGCACACCCCTTCTTAAAAGTATATTTTACTAGATTATATTAGAGAAACTTTTTTTAGACTGGGGCTCATGTTTTTTGTAGCTTTGTGCCAGGTACTTAACAAGTGTTTGTTGAGGAGCCAATGAGATAGGGATTAGACCTGTGATTTCATTGCTGTAGAAAACTCCCAGGTGAGGGAATTTCATCCACCAATAAAGGTTAGCACCTTTTCTGAAGGCTAGAGTGTTGTTTAAAGCCCTGTGTAGTTGAGTTACTTGTTCAGGGTTACAAAGCCACTTTGTGTCAGAGGTAGGAGGACTGGAACCCAGGTCTGCCTGATTTTAAGGCTGGTTCTCTCTCATCACCATACCATACTGCACTGAGCTATTTTTATTATATTCTTATTATTTATATATGTTACTACTACTATCATTAAATTATTAACATCATTATGAACGACATTGAAGTTATCTTGAAGTTCAATATAAGTCAACAGTGTGAGACAGCAAAGCATTCAGGAACAGTAATTGCATTATGCTCTGCCATGGTCAGAACAAATCCAGAGTATTTTGTTAAGTTCTGAACTACTCAAGCTAAGAAGGTAATTGACTAGTTGAGAGTACTTACAGCAGAGATTTTTGTCCTTTGGGGGGATCATGGACCCCTCTGGCAGCTGGGTGAAGTCTATGAATCCCTTCTCAAAATAATATTTTAAATGTATAAAAAATACACAGAATTTTATTGAAATTTTATTGAAATAAAAGTGTAATATCTACAGACTCCTTTGGAGTCTGTGGACTGCAGTTTAAGGACTTCTGTTCTAGAGAAAGGCAGGCAACCAGGTTGGTCAAAAGTCTGGAGTTCATACCATATCAGTCAGTCAATCAACTAACATTTATTTAATACCTACTATATATCAGGAACTGGAGATACAAAGAAAGGCAAAAAATAATCCCTGATCTCAAGGAACTCTCAGTCTGTTAAGGATGAATTGAAAGTATGCTTAGTCTGGAGAAGACTGAAAGGGATCACATGGTAAGGGCAATATCCTAACTCTCCTCCTCATGAAAGTCAGCCTAGTTTTTCTCGAAAAGATATTGAAACTGTCCTCGAAATTTAATTGGTTCTGGGGACTAAGGGTTCCTGATCACCTGAGAACAAAACAACAAAGATGATGTCAAACCTCTCTCTGATGCTTCCTATAGACAAATGTGGACAACTTAAAAGCAGGGGATGACTTAGAAGCTTCCCTGCATGAATTTGAGGTATCCTGGATACTTATTTTTGTTGAATATCCTTCTCCTTCACAGCTAACTAAGCCTCCTTTTGAATGACTGAAAGGCTAATGAAATGTTAAAGATTTATAGGTGTACGTGACAACATATGTTGTCCTTTCTCCTTGGAACAGGGGCCATGTTCCCAGGACTGAAAGGTCAGATTCCTCTTCCTGGAAGGGCTGACCATCCCTCTAGAAATATGTAGAATCAATCCTGTGTCCTTTTGAGCGCAAACATTTTGCCATAACAATTACAGATGTCTCACTCCTTTGAACTCTGGCCCAGTCCACAGCTGCAACACATCCTGTGCTGAGTCACATAAGGGTCTGGTGCCGAACCAATCAGGTGCTAAGTCACATAGGTAGGCTCTGGTGGTGGGCCCATTGGCTGCTAAATCATGCTGCGCCAAATCCTTCTTTGTTTGAAACTGGATATAATCTGGAAAAATTGCTCATGCTTTGGAGTCTCACCTGGGACTTTCCCAGCTAGGACTCTGGGAGCTAAAATCAAGGGACTACCCATACTTGGTGCTTCCCTGGTTTGGTGCTTTATGTAAATATTTCTATTACTCTGGTAAGCTTTGTCTTTATATTTCTTTAATACTGTTTTATATTGTCCTTGTGTGCAGAATAAATGTTCTGCTGATTCTAATCTGGTGTGGGTGTGTCCATTATACCATGCAATCAGATCCTAAAAATACTTAAAGCAGCTGCACTATCTCCTTAATGATACAATGATCTACCAAAGTTTCATCTCAATACCGAACCTAAACTACCAAGAAATTAGCCTGAGTCATACCTAACACCAAATAGGTCATGAGAGATGTCTTCCACAGACATCTTGTGCTGTCATGTGAAAGTTAGATGAGACTCGTTCTCTTTGGCTATAGAAGGCTGAACCAAGAACAAGGAGGAAAAGGTTCAGAGAGGCAGATTTAGGTTTGATGTTGGTAAAAAAAAAAAAAAAAATCCCAACAAACTGAACTAATCAAAAGTGAAATGGGAAGGTAGTGGGTTCTTCTTTATTGAAGACCTTCAAGCGCTTGACAATTTTGTCAGTTATCTCTTATTGAGCATGTTTAATAGATTTTGGGGGCATCTAGGTGGCTCAGTGGATACTGTGTGGAGCCTGGAGTCAGGAAGACCTGAGTTAAAATCCAGTCAGATATTTACTAGCTGAGTGACCCTAGACAAGTCACTTAACCCTGTTGCCTCAGTTTTCTCATTTGTAAAATGAGCTAGAGAAGGAAATGACAAACTATGACCAAGAAAATTCCAGATGGGGTTACAATGAATCAGACATGACTGAAACAACTTAACAATGGATTTTGGGGAGTTATAGGCTGACCTGAATGGTCTGTGAGGTCCCTTCTAGCTCTGAAGTTCTATTATTATATTAATGAATTCACTACCTTGTAAATAAATCTATTCCTACAAACAGGCAACAGAATTAGTTGGCAGAATTAAAACAGCTTAAAGGAAATGCAGGATGTGCAAATTTAGAGAATCCAGGTCAAACGGTCATATGGACCATTTGTGCCTGACCTGTAGTAACGTTCAGACCTGGTATGGGTCTGATCAGTCACAGCTGGACACACTGAAACTTGACTCTAGAATAGCGATGTCATTTTGGTCCTCTTCGAAAATGAAAGACAACAAGCAACCAACCTTGGCTACAAATAGAAGGTAGCAGGGACTTGGATGAAGGAAGTCTGTTTCTGAAGTTGGAAGTCTGGAGTGCAGGAAGGCAGACAGGAAGGTGTCAGACTCCGGGAGGGGGTGGGGGTGGGGGCTGCAATTTACTTATATAATCACTAAGAGAGTCAAGAGAATAGAAGCCCAAGCCACTTGGAAAAGGCTGAATCTTTATTGGTAGCCTGGAGAAAGTTGTGAGGATAAGGTAAGGTCCTCTCAGTTGGTTTCCTCATGCAGCAATTATCTACTATTCCAATTACCAGAACCAGTGTGTCTCTCCACTCCCCAGCACATGGGAGTGAAATTCAACTCCAAATGCACAACCTTCAGCAGTGAGCCAAGATAGTAATTTCCATCTCATTTCTTCATGAGGGCTTCTTTCTCCCCATCTGACAATACTATTTAAGTTCTCTTTGTTACATTCATTAATGGAGATTTTCAAGCAGAGATGGGGCAAGCTTACCTGTCAGGAATGTACTGAAAGGGATTCATGAACAGGTCAGTGGGTAGGACTAAGGATCTCTAAATTCCTTTTAAATCTGAGAATCTATAACCCTAATAAGTGCTCATGTTCAGTCCTCCTTACATGCTTGCACAACACTATACAGTCTGCTTACTACAGCAATCTTTACTGTCCACTGAGAGCCCCCTCACCTTTTGTTCCAGCCATCTGCTCAGCATTTTTGTTATGTGCTCTCCATTAAATTTTGCTCTCAGGTTCTAATCTCAACTTATCCTTCTCAAAAATTACTTAGCCCTTTCTGCCTGGACCTCTTTGATCCTTTTCTTCTGATCTTTTCTGGTAACTGTTCATCTTTCTACTTCTCATTACCTTCAGTTCCTTGATGCTCTCCCCACATAAAGTCACAGATTCACAGTCTCAGAGTTTAAGGAATTTCTGAGTCATCTAGTCCAAACTGTACCTAAAAAACACTCTCGTCAACAATCACCCAAGCAGTCATCCAGGCTTTACTGGCAAACCTTTAATGAAAGGGAACCCACTATACTTCCCAAGGAGGCCCATTACATTTTCATATGGCTCTTATTGTAAGGATTGCTTTTCCCCCCCATGTAACCTTTGCAATTTTCTCTGAATGCTTCTAAGAATGAGTCAAGTTAACCTGGTAGCATGTCAGTAGTACTTACTGTGGCTAGGAGGAAGGCAAACTTTTTAACATCTCCTCCCTTTCTTTTAAGTGAATCACTAGACTAGGGGAAGAGTCTCTTATCATTAATTCACATCCACAAATCTTTCATAAACGCTATGATGTGAGAGAGACACTAGGAGCTGGGGCACAAAGATGACACAGTCAACCCTCAAGGAGTTCACAATTAAATAGTAATTGTATTTGCGTGAATGTTCTGATGCTATCAGGTTAAAACTCCTACCTTTGAGGTGTAGACATGGCAGACCTAAGCTCTTGGGCAGTTAGCATGTTTTATTTCTGAGAGGAAAACTGTGACCCATTTGAAAAAGCAGGTTCCAGATGGTCACCTTACGAGAAATGTCTAATCTCATGAAAGGTAAATGATTTCCTAAATTCCCAGAAATTCAAACCTCCCTGACCTTTGAGTTGAATTCTGCTGTGTCCTTCTATGGAAGCCATCATGAATAGGCTCTCACATTAGACAGGTCAAAATACTTTAAGCTGGGAAAACCATGATAATGATGCCCCATTAAAAGCAGAATTATAATGAGGATTTGGATCTGATTCAATAAAATTCATTTTCCAAACACAACATGCACATATACATATATATGAATATACATATGTATTTCTATCTGTGTATGTATCTAGTCTAGTCTGATATACCCATCTAGATCTGGAATCCATATTTACTCATCTCAAACTAAAATTTAGAATTTCCTTTAATTATTTAAAGAACAGTTTTCTGAAAAGGTGTTAGAAGTTTCACTAAACTACCAATGGGGTCCATGCAAGGTTGTGTTGGTAAATATTTAAAAACTAACTTTCCACAAAGCACAACACACTTTTAAGTTTCACCTGCATTATTAACATTTTCTCCATTAATTTCTTAAATTTAGACAATCAATAAAACAATAAATCAAGCCCTTATTTGTAGTATTTGCTGATTTCTCAGGTGTAAATTCTCAGACTGAAAATTTAACTATCAGATACCACTAAGTCCATGACATGAGCAAAGGTTAAGAAACTCTCCTCTAGATTAAGCCTTAAGGTAAGCACGAGTATTCTAATACAAGTATTAAAAAGCATTTCCACTGGTGTGTTGTTGCCATATTTTAAAAATAAATTAGTTAAATTAATTAATCAAATTACATTTTTAATTAACAAAAATCTATCTTCCCTCTCACTTTCCCCAACTGAAAAAGGTAGAAAAACAAAACCCTTTTCAACACATATGCATAACCAAGAAAATCAAATTCTTGCTTTGATTCTCTCTCTCTCTCTCTCTCTCTCTCTCTCTCTCTCTCTCTCTCTCTCTCTCTCTTTCTCCCAATCTGCACACTTGGAATCATTACAATTCTTTCAGGACATGGATAGCATGTTTATCACTAGTCCTCTGTAATTCTGGTTGATCATTTCATTGATCAGAGTTCTCAAATTTTTCAGTCATGTGTCTTTACAACGATGTTATTGTGTACATTGTTCTCATGGTTCTGCTCCCTTCACTCTTCATCAGTTCATAAAAGTATTTCTGGTTTTCTTTGAAACAGTTCATGTTGTCATTTCTTATGATATAAACATTTCATTAAATTTGTAATACCAAAATCCATTAAACAATTCTCCAATTGATGGGCACCTCCTTGGTTTCCAGTTCTTTGCCACTACACAAAGAACTGCTATAAATGTTTTTTTAAGTATACAATCTTTTCTTTTCTCCTTGAGCTCTTTGGGGGAATAGACCTAGTAGTAGTATCACTGAGTTTGAGTGTATGAACAGTTTAGAAACTTTTTGGTTGTTCCAAATTGTTTTTGGGAATGGCTGGAGCAGTTCATAGCTCTACTAATGGTACATTAATGTGCCTGTTTTCCCACAGTCCCTCTACCATTTCTCATTTTCCATTTTTTTGGTCAGCTTTGCTAATCTGATAGGTGTGAGGTAGAAGCTCAAAGTTGCTTCCAGTTGCATTTCTCTAATTATTAGTGATTTGGAGCATTTTTTCATATGACTATTGATAGCTTGAATTTCTTCTTTAGAAAATTGACCATATTCTTTGACCATTTATCAATTGGGGAATTGTTATTGTATTTTGGAGCTTTAGTCAATAACTCAGAGTCATAGTGTTTTGCTGCTTTCTTTACAATGAAATTTGCATCTACAAATATTTCAGTACATGGAAAAATTTTTAGGTTTTTTCTAAGTCCTTCCAACATCTGATTGTGTGATACATTATGTCTCATAAAGTGAGACATTTAGGGCACTGGTTCATTGGAAGGGAAAACCTCTTCAGACCTTAGTTTTGAAGTTGAAGGGAATAGTCTCAGATATTATTTTACCTAAACCCCTCAGTTTTCTTTTTTTCCCTTTAAAATCAGGGATGTATATTTATTGAACATTGAAAGGATATGTACTTTTCAGAAAATATAGTTCCAAAAACAAACATGCCAATCTACCTAGACAACTTCATTGCATGGAGAATTTGATTCTAAAATATGATTACTAATGACTTCATGTATACAATGCATACATTTAAAAATACAGATAAAGGAGGATTATATATTTCCAGGTCCTTATCGGAATTTAGGCACACAGTCTAGATGCCCTCAATCTCAGCATTCTTTTGTTAACCATGAAGTCAAAGCAGTCATCATGTAGACCCCAGAACAGAGATCTCCTATGAAGCTACCATAGAAATCTACCCCAAATACTGGGAAACTGGAAGGACTGAGGCCCCAGTATCAGGAAGAGAAAGCCTTGTCCTTGTTGCCTAAAGTATGTTGGCTTCTGCTCTGGGAAACCATGGTGCAATTCTGTCCCCGTAAATATCACACTTCTCTAGCTAGCTCAAGGTCACATTCCATCTTTCTTCCTCATAGTAAGGAGGCATGAACCTCTTTCCTTCCCTTCCCTTCATTTTTCCACCTAAGGAAACTGAGGCTCAGAGACATGAAATGACTTGCCCAAGGTTAGACAGGTAGTGTAATGGCAGCCCAGGTCCTCTGACTCCAAAGCCTACATATTTTCTCCTTGACCATGCTACTGCTGAGGGTAACAACAGAAACACCAATTTAAGGAGCATTCTTTGAAAGGAAAGAGGAAAATAGTGGAAATTCTTTTTGTGACAGAGGAAAAAAAGAAAATGTGGCAACATAATTTGATATCATTTCCTCTAAATTATCTCTTCTTGAAAATGGCTGTGTCTATGGGTTGTGCATTGCAAGGCAATCTGACAAAAAGAACACTCCTTTGGAATGCTTATCAGGTGTTCTGAAGTTCTCAGCCATAATCGCTGTAACATAATTCCTTTTGGAGGATAATTGGTCACCAGTACCAGCACTACTCCCTTTCAGAACCCCATTCTATCTACACAAATTTGATATAATGGAAAATGATATTTATTTCAGATTTCTTTCCACTGTCTGTTTAAATACCTAGGGTATGGGTGCCAAGGCTTTGTCCCAAGGTTTTGATGGGGGCAGGGATATTCCTTAACTCCAAATACAAAAGTCAAGCATGATCTACATCCAAAGGAAGTTGGGGGTAGGGAGGAGGTCCTGGAAGAAGGTGGGGTTGTGTGCCTACAAAGCAGTTTGGAGGGATTCAGTATGTGGGGAAGAGTGTGTGGTAGGGGGATGGCTCAAAGTGAACATTCTACAAAACTGTCCTCTCCTGATGTAGCCTCTTCCTCCCATTTGGAGTACCCTTTGAGTGACCACTGCCACCCTTCTAAATATTTTTGCCCCATCTGCATAAATTCCTAGTTATGGCTCTATAAACTGGGACCTCTTTTTAAAATGTTGATTTCCTCCAGATGTCTTTTGTACCTACTTAGTCTTTGTGTTAAATTGTACACCAAATAGACAAAAACTGACGATATTTGAATAGGGGGGAAGGACTTAACAAGGCCTTGTGACAAACCTACCTTTTACCATTGAAAAAGGGTAAATGAGTTTCTAGTGATTCAATAGTGTTTGCTCAGCAAGTGAAAATTTATAGCAACCAAAGAGTAGGTACATGAACTTTGGAAACATCTTACCTAAGTGTCAGCTGGTTTGCTAACTTAAGCAGACTCTTTGTTTGCTCTCATTTTGCTTCTGTGAAGATTTAATTGCTTCTTGGTTTCATATTTCTATTGCTCATTACACTGTTCCATACCATTTCATTCAGAAAATAAAACAAAATCGAATATTTAAAGTTGATGATGTGGGACATTGTTTTTCCCTACGTATACTCAGCATTAGTCAATGACTTGAACACTAGCTGCTCTTTTGTCTTAGGCTTCATCAAGACAGGGAAAAAATAATCAGAAGTAGAAGCCCTACACCTTCTCTGATAAAGGATGACTGGAATATTTATTCACTCCTTCCCAAGCCTCAGAGATGGTTATCTAGCTGCTTCTAGCACACTAGAGATTTGCCTTATTTTCTTTTAGGACTCAGAAATTCCCAATAGGGTCAGTTTTCCTTTTCACTACTTTTTTCAAATACTCAAAGAATGTGCTGTCACCTTGAAAATACATTTTCACCCAAATGCTGATATATTCTCTGATGTTAAAAAAAACAGCAACAAAACCTTATTGGTGAAAAAAATGCAATAGAAATGGGATCTAGTAGAAAGAATTTAAGAGGAGGAGCTACTATGAGCTGGGGGCTTCATTTCTCTATACTTGATTTTGTTTGAAATACAAAAAAGGAGGGGAATGTTAATTTCCTGGCCTACTTTATAGTGTTTTTATGAGGACTGAATGAAATTGCAGATGAGAAAATGCTTGGTAGGCTGGTCAAACATATACAACAAAAGGAAAGTGAGAGGAAACTGAGTCTCAGTGTTTCACATATTAAATGACCCAATTTGATCTTGAAACATCTCTTCTACCTCTAAGATTTGGTGATGCTATGAAAAGTTTTTATTTTTCCAGTATAGGAATATCTTTACTATTTCATATGGATCAATCCGTAAACACTGATGAGACATCTACTATATGTTGCACTTCATACTTTTATACATTTCTAATAGGAAGCTAGGTGACCCAGTGGATAAAGCATTGGACCTAGAGTCAGGAAGATCTGGAACCAAACTCATCCTCAAACACTTAGTAGCTGTGTGACTCTGGGCACGTCACTTAACTGTCTATCTCAGTTTCCTCATCTGTAAAATGGGGATAATAATAGCACCTATCTTCCAGGGTTGTTGTAAGGCTCAAATAAAATACTACTTGTAAAGCACCTTGCAAACCATAAGGTACTATGTAAATGCTAGCTATTACATATTTACATGTTTATAACATTAATCCATATTTCGTTGTTTTAATATCAAACCACTTTTTTCTCTGTGTAATGCTTCTTGGTAATTTTTTATAGTAATAAGTTCAGCTCAAGGAAATGACATCTTAAAGCAATGGTCTTCAAAAGGGAGGACTGTGAGCTGTGGCCTCACCCCAATGGGGGCTCTGGACTGACCCCAAGGGGAGAGATGATAGCCAGTCATAAGTCTTTTTTTCCCATCAAAATAGCCAAGTATATTTTTATTAATAAATATTGTTTTGAGTCACTTTTCATCTTTTTCATTTTTTCAAAAAAGTTTTATTGATGTTCAGCACAGTGATTCTCATTATTTCCTACCCAGCTACTTTCCTTAACTTTAATTGTACCATTTGGCCAGGTTCCACCACCCTCCCTCCTCCCCTTTTCAGTTTCTTTTTATATGTTGTCCTCCTTTGTTCATTTGTTTCTGAGCTCTTTGAGGGCAGAGACTGTCTTTTGCCTTTCTTTGGTTCCCCAGGGCTTAGTACAGTGACTGGCACATAGTAAGTGCTTCATAAATCTTTATTGTTTGATTGACAGTTTTGTTTTTATAATATAAACTTTTATAGATGTATCCCCCATCCCATGAGAGGCCTGTCATGTAACCTCTGTCCCAAAGTCCATTGGTATGAGACTCTCTCCTTATTGGTGGAGGCTGAGGCCCTGATGGTGGGGTAGAGTTGTCAAGAGCTAGAGAGATTCAGTTCTCCTCCAGTCTTGTTTGGAACTCTTCAAACTTCAGGTTGCTTTGGGGTGCCACAAAGAATCATGAAAGAGACCAATTCCACTTTGGGCTGCTAAAGGAAGACTCTGGGAACCCAAGAGAGGAGACAGTAATCACCATCATGTTATTATCCCCAGCTTGTTATGCTATAGACTTTGGGGAGTTTTCCCTTGGATGAGATCTAGGACACTTTCTCTTGGTTGATCTGGTTCCTGTTTTGCTATGATTTTGATCATAAAAAGTTTCTTTGCCATTAACTATGAGTCACTATGGAACTGATAATTGGTGTAAAGGGGGTGAAGCCATGGGTCTTCCTGTTTCCTCTAATAATGACGTAGTGATCAGAAGTTAAAGAGAAGTTGATCATATTCCCTTGACTAATAATATTTAAGAGAGCAGATAGACATAATTCTAGCCTGGTACCCTCTGTCTCTGAGGAAAGCAGAGCAGGCTCTGGCCCCAACTTCTTGCTTCCCTTTTTGGCAGGAATTAAAATTTTGGGGGAAGCATAGAGGGAGAAGAGCATAGAGATGTCTATCTGTTCTGTCTCCCTTCAAGTCACAAAATGATGCACCCTCATGCTACATGTAAGGGACAGCCTCCTTTACACTTATAACACAATAAAATAATTAATCAAAGACAAATATAGTTACCACATCTGAAAGTACATGCAACATTCCACATCAATTTTCTCTCATTCTCAACTTCAACCTTCAAAAAAGAGAAAAGCAAAACAAATTTCCTCATTGGCTGTGTACAAAAAATACATGTCCTATTCTGCAGCCTAAGTCTATCTCCTTTCTATCTAGTAACATTTTATCTTCAGTTCTCTGGAATTCAATTTGTTTGTCTTTACAGGCTGGTTGTTATTATATAAACTGTTTTCCTGGATCTGCTTGTTTCATTTTTAATCAATCTATGAAAGTTTTCAAAATTGTTTTTATAATGTTGTTACATTACTGTTGATACAGTACAAACTGTTTTTCTGGTTCTATTCACTTCACTCTGCATCTGATGATACAGTCTTTCTACATCTCTTTGAAAATCATCTAATTCCTCATTTCTTTTAGCACAATAGTATGCCATCACATTCACATACCTCAACTTTTTCAGTCATTCCCAAGTTGTTGACCATTCTCCTCATTTGCAGTTCTTTGCTATTACAAAAAGACCTACTTTAAATATTTTTGTTTATCAAGAACTTAGTCCTCATTCTTTAATTTATTTTAGATCTAGGCCTATCAGTGACACAGGTAGATCAAAGAGCACACAACGTTTAGTGATTTTTTTTATATTTAATTTCAAATTGCTTTCTAGAATGGTTGTACCTATTCACAATTCTATCAACATTAATATGCCTGTTTTCCCACATCTCCTCCAACATTTATAATTTTCTTTTTTGTCATCTTTTGGGTATGAAGTAGAATCCAGACATTGCTTTAATTTTCATTTCTCTGATTATTAGTGATTTTGGATATTTTAAAAATGTCTATAGCTAAACTGCCTGGTCAGATCCTTAGACAATTCATTTATCAATTAGGGAATAGCTCTTATTCTTATCAATTTGAATCCATTCTTTTCATATCTTGGAAATACTTGGAGATACTTATCAGAGAAACTTGCACAAACATTTTCCAAATTATTCTTCACTTTTAATCTTAGCCTTATTGGATTTGTTTGTGCAAAAGCTTTTTAAATTTTATGTAATCAAAATTATCAATTTTATCTTCAGTGATCCTCTCTATCTCTTATTTGGTCATCTATAGATCTGATAGTTATCCCTCTCACCTTGTTTCTCTCATTTGTTTATTGTGTTAATTTTTTTTATATCTAGGTCACATATCCATTTGGAGCTTATTTTGGTAAAAGGAATGAGATGTTGGTTTAAATAGAATTTCTTTCCATACTGCTATCCATTTTCCCCAGAAGTTGGGTTTTGTATGACATTGAATAAACATTAAATTAATAATTAAATTTAATTACAAATTAAAAATAAAACATTAAAAGGTGAAGTGACCTAGTGGTTTCATTGAGTGAGGAATATGTAATCTCTAGGAATGAAGGTTAGAATCCAGAATCAAAGAATTTCAGAGCAGAAAATATCTTCAAGGTCATCCTTCTTGGACACATGAATTGTTTTCTACAAGTGGTCATTTATCTCTTCTCTAACCTCTAGTACAAGTGGTCATTTATCTCTGCTCTAACCTCTAGTGACAGGAAGTAACTGTCTACAGGGTGTCTATTTCTAGAGGGTCTAGATAGAATTTCTAGAAAGTTTTAAATGTTTGAAAATACTTCCTTTATGAATTTTGGAAGAAACGCCAGTAAAGGGAAAGCAAACAGGGAGACCCAAAATTATTTTTCTCTGTTTGCTGTTGCCAGACATACCAGTTTTATTCCTATAGCTTAAGTTTGGATCCCTATTACATGGAAACTCCCTTAGAAGGGGGAACAATTTAAAGCTGTCAACCATTTGTATCCTAACACAAATGAAAGTTCTGAGAATGAGGTTTGACTTGGGGAAGGGGAAACAGGAAAACAATGGGTACCTGACATAACAAGGAAAAGACTCCAGAATTGAAAAGGGGCAAAGATAAAGGAAGTTACAGGTATGTTTCCCTTCTTTAAAAACTTTCACCCTAGAACCTGGAAGATGGACAACTCACATGGTTTATCCAAGATTTTATCCCTCATACAGGCTCATTCATCTCTCCAGTATAGAATCAATAGAATAGTGTAATGAATTAAAAACATCATTTTAAAGTTGGCCAATAGTCACAGCAGGGAATAACAATTAGTAAAGACATGAGGTTTTGTTTTTTTTTTTTGCTTCTCTTTATGGTTCCTAAATTTATTTTTTTGTTCATACAAGATAAATCTTTGTTAGTTGGTTATTTGGTTGATTGATATCTGGATATAAAGAAAAATGTGTCTGAGGCTTCCAAAAATGTCCTTGGGTGCTGGGTGGCGTTCTAGAACAGTAAAAAAAAAAGTAGCCCGGATTATAATTGGCTTTATCACAGATTAGTCCTTGGGGAGTGGAGCTGTTGGGAAGTCATCAAGCTGAGAAACAGCATACAAGATGCCTGGTTGGGGGGAGGGGGACGGGGATAAGAGATATAAGCTTAATACAATATGTCTCTGGAAAACACATAGACATCCCATTCAGACAAACATCTAGGAAAGAGAGACAACAGGAATTCCCTGTCTCAGCTGCAGAGACTTCCCTGGTTCTGGTGTTTTCTCCAAAAACAACCATATTCACATTTAAGCAACAAGGTCTTGGTCAACCTAATTAGCCGTCAGAAATAGGTACAGATCTTTGATCTCCTTAACTGACTCAGGAAAGGGGTCTTTGCAGACCACCAAACAACTGCACAATTGTTTGCAATGTATTTCACCTAGTTCCTGAATCTCTTCTGGATTTTTGAAATCATGATGCTAACAAAATGTTTCAACTGGGAATTTTACCTTGATTACCACCATTAATAAAGGAAATTGTGTTAACAATTAAAAAATGAAACTGTTGGACTGGATGATTTTTTATGTTTAGATTAAATTGGCTTCCTCCTCAACCCTATTCTCAAGTACCACCCATTTTTCTGTCTTTTGAAATCCTACCCCTTCTTCAAGTCCTAGCAAAAATCTCACTTCCATAAAGGCTTCCTAGATAACCCCAAAAGAATTTTTTATCCTCCAATGCCACATAATACTTGATACTTCTCTTGTGCTGTTTTCATATTTAACTCTGTATAATAGTCCTTGTATAGTTTTTAATATAGTTGGATATGCATCACATCTTCCCTGCTAAATTATCAACTCTGTGAGAGCAGGTACTGAATTTTAGTTGTCTTTATATTTCTTCCTTACATAGAGCTCTGTACATTGAAGAAACTGAATCAATGAATATTGAAAGAATGAATAAATGATCCAATTGATCTAACATAGACCTGACTTATGTGTTAAAATGGAAAACTGCATTCGTTAGTAGCTAATTCCACTAGAAACCTGCATAACAAAGTTACCTACTGATATGAAGTATCTGAAGGCATGTAATGTTAAAAGTAAAGGAATTAAAGAGTTTGGGGGGGGGGGTGTCATATTTCCTATTAGAAATAATGGAGGCAGAAGTAGAGGGAAGCTCAGTTTATTCCCTGAACTAACCACTGAACAATGGAGAGAGCACCAGAGATGAGTCCCCAGTGCCCAAGATAGTTGTCTGCCCTGAAAAACTGTAGCTGTTTCTTGAGCTTAAATTTCTTGCCTGTAACACAAGTACATCCTCAAAGTCACAGTAGAAACAATTCTCTCCTGTCATATATGATGTATTAAGCCCTTCCTCCCACCTCCTTACATCTAAAATAGCCTTTCTTAAGTAAACACAAGGGCTGCTTTCTTTAGGGATAGAGCCATTGTCAAATCTCATGTCAGTCATGCCAAAACATTTGCGTTTTTCAAGATGTTAGCACTATTTTCTCCTGCATTCCCACATCTGAAAAATGAAATATGAACACTTATCTTGTCTCTTCTCTACCAATATGTTTTTGTTTCTGTCCTTCTAATGGTTTACTCATCATGTATGAACTGTCTTCATTCTGCCAAAATAGAGATGTAGGATGGTGGTCTTTAAAATGAGATCTCAAAATGAAAACCATGGCTACAGAACCCATGAAAGTACAGCCGGAACTATCATTGTGAAGGATTTGGCATTCAGGGCTCTGCAGTGTCTATCTGCATGAAGATTATCAAGATGACTCAAAAGGACTTTCTTCTAAGTTCTAAAAGGTTGCGTTTTTTTTTTTTTTTTGATAGCTAAGACCAGGAGAGGAATATATTTGGAAGAGTTCAAGTTTTCCTACATATTCATTTGGCTTTGTCTGAATTTCATTCAAATTTATTGTTGCAGGATTTTTCTGTATATAACAACTAACCTTACATTGAGGTAAAGGCATAAATATTCTCCCCATCTGGACCAATTTAGTGACCCATTTCTACAAAATCAATTAGATCAACTGTGCAGACAACTGGATACCACTATGTTCTTCCCTTCTCTCCCCATGCCTCTACTCCCACTGCAGCTGTATAGGAGAGAACCTCAGAAAGAATGCTGGTCAGAGTACCTGAGTTCAAACCTGCCTTTCATGCCAACTATCTGGGTGATCTTACCCACCCTGGGCTTCAGTTTCCTAAACTGGAAAGTGAAGGGTTTGGATTGGATGGCTATCTAAAAACCTTAGCGACTCTTGTACTGTGATCCTAAGACTCTACCTTCATATGTTTCCAAAATACCTTCCTCTTAAATATACATCTTATCATGTCTCAAAAAGCCTTCAGTGTTATCCTCTTCCTTGCTAAGTTTAAAGTCTTTAGCCTGACTTTCAAAGCTCTCTACATTCTATACCTGTCTATTATCCCAGCTATCTCTGCCCCATGTTGCCCACACTCTGGTCATCATTATCGTCCCTCTCATTTCAACTTTGAACTCCAATTCTGGATCCAACATATCTGACAAGTGAAATTTTGCTCTATCTTACCTGGAACCAGACTTCTAAGCTACTTCCTGACTATCTCCACACTGCTTTCCATCCCCTTCTAAATCTCCTTTACTGTTGTGTTTTCCCCAATAAAATATAAGTATCTTGAGGGTAGGAACTATCTCTCTTGCTTGTATTTATATTACCAGGGATTGATAGAGTACCAGGCATATGGTAAGTTTTTAATATGTGTGTTATCTATCTTTCCTTCTACTAGATTCTAATTTCCATAAGGGCAATGGTCATGGCTTACCTAAATTTTGTGTGGCTCTCCAGTTCCAAGCAGGATGTCTTTACATATTAGATACTTAATAAAGGCTTGTTGATTAATTGAATTGATTAGTATAACTCTTCCATTTTATAAAAAAAAAAAGTCCCACAATGAGAAAATGCCTTGATTACAATGAAGGAGTGACAAAGTAAGAACAAGAATTCAAGTCTCCTGACTACATATTTGGATATTCTCCTTTAAATTAAAATACAAATGTGCTCTGGAAGGAATAACATATGAGGATGTTATAAATCATTAGTTACTACGTTATGAATTATTTTGTCAAATTGGTTTTTATCAACAAATGAACCTTGAGGAACAGATGCATTCTGATAGAGCATGATAGTCTGAGAAGGTCTGATGCTTTGGGGGTATTCTTCCACAGAGAGACACCACTTTGTGGGGTGTAAGGTGGAGGCACCAGGTTACTATGTCCCTGAGCATTGACACTGAAAGGAAGGAATCAGAGGCTGAATGGGAAGGGAGAAGCATGGAAGACAAACCAACTTCTTCATCATTTTGCCTAGAACTATGCTTGAGAGTCACATTTTCTCTTCCCATCTGGGATGACGTAGACTCTCCAGCACTCTCCAGCACCCAGATGGACCCAATGAGATTAGAACTCTATCATCTGCCCTCAGTTGGATAGGCATTCTTCAGAACTTCCTGTGAAATTATCTACAAACACTGAATAGAGGAAGTAGTCACACCAGAAACTTAAAATTAAAGAATCAGATAATTGGAATTTATCTAAGTCAGCATCCCACCTTAAGCAGGAAAAGTTGCTACAATATCCCTGACAGATAGCCATCTAGACTTTGCTTGAATACTTCCAAAGCTGAGTAGCTCTCAATAATTCAGGTCTATGAACACATCAATTTGGCTGTTCCCTTCAGGGATACAAATTGCAACCCATTCCTGCTTGCTCATTTAGTGTGATGCTTATGCCTACCCTCCCATAAAATTTCCACTAAGTATCCACCTGGTATGCTAGAGATCAACCTTGATTTCTCTTGCCACTGAAAGGAGACCTATAGGGCATGCAGGGTCTTCCTCAGTCATCCCTCACTCCTTCCACCTAAGCAGCTCATCTTCCATAGTTATACATTATTTTGATGACATGCTTCACCTTGCTCCTGCATAATTCCTTGGTTGTTATGTGCTTCAGGATATGTTGACTCACCATGTGCCTCTCCACTGCAACAGCCTGGGTGATTTTCTACTGAAGTTTTTCAATGACTGTAGTATAGCCTGGCTCACAGTCATACAACAACATCACAGAATGCACAACAATGTAGAGGAATGCTGGTGTTAAAAAATATGGCACCTTTATGAACAGGCAGTCTTCAGAAGAAGATATCAAAACTGTCTATAGTCATATGAAAAATGCCCTAACTAACTATTGATTAGAGAAATAGAAATTAAAACAACTCTGAAGTACCACCTTACACCTATCAGATTGGGTAATATGACAGAAAAGGAAAATGATCAATGTTGAAGGAGATGTGGGAAAATTGGAATACTACTGCACTTAGGAGGGTTGTGAACAGGTCCAACCATTCTGGAGAACAATTTGGAACTATGCCCAAAGGCTATAAAATTGTGCATACCCTCTGATCCCGCAATACCAGTACTAGGTCTGTATCCCAAAGATATCAAAGGAAAAGGAAAAGGTCCTATATGTATAAGAATATTTATAGTAGCTCCTTTTGTGGTAGCAAAGAATTGGAAACCAAGGGGATGCCCATCAGTTGGGGAATGGCTGAACACGTTGTGGTGTATGATTGTGATCAAAAACTACTGTGCTATAAGAAATAAGCAATAAAGTTTCAGAAAAACCTGTAAAAACTTCTATGAACTGATATAAAGTGAAGGGAATAAATCCAGGAGAATATTATGCACAGGAACAGTGATATTGTATGATGATCAAATGTGAGTGATTTAGCTATTCTAATCAATATGGAGATAAATTCTGAAGGACTTAATGACAAAAACCGCTATTTATCTCCAGAGAAAGAACTGATGGAGTCTGAGTGCAGATTGAAACATAACTTTTTTTTCTATTTTTCTTGCTTTTTTGCAACATGGCTAATATGGGAATATATTTTACATGATTTCACATGTATAACAAATATCACATTTCTTGCCTTCTTAATGGGTGGGGGAGGGGCAAGATGAAGTAAGAGAATTTGGAACTCTAAAAAACTCTAAAAAAAATTTTATAGTTAAAAATAAATGACAAATTTATTTTTAAAATTTTTTAAATGATGGGACCTTTATGTCAGGGAGAATCCTATAGAATTAAGTATATTACAATTAATTCCAATTCAGCAAGTATTTGTGGAAACTACTCAGATGATGGTATGATACAAAGATATGAAGGTAAAAGTGAAATAATTCTTGCCCTCCAATAGCCATTTGGGTGTTTCATATTGGTCGTGAGGCTGAGCTCATGTTTAGCAAAAATCTACCTCCCTTTCATTTTTACCCATTCATCTCAATTGTTTCTCCCAGAGTTATACAGGATATTTCTAATCTCTATCCCATATGTCAACTTTTCAAATACGAAAAGACACCCTGGCTTACTCTACCCAGAGCTAAGTATCCCTATTTCTTTTAGCCATATTTATAGCACTGACTCTCAGCTAGTAGCTCCAAAAATCTATATTTCTGAGTGTGTAGCTTCTGCAGCTGCAACTCACAATCCCAGTGTGCACAGAAGTTTGTAATCCCTCTGAAATAAAAGGAATATTCAATATGAAACTGCCCTAAATAGACTCCCTTCTCAAGCCACAGGGGTAAATTGAGGCACACCCTCTTTTGGAGCACCTAAACTGCTCTTAACTGGGATTTTATTAGTCAGTAAACCAACAGTTTCTTGAGTGCCCCTCATGTGCCACACAGTGTGCTAAGTGCTGGGGACATGTGCACGCACACGTGCACGTGTGTGCACACACACACAAGTCCCAAAACAAAACTGTTTTCAAGGAGTTCACACTTAAATAGAGGAAACAATAGCTTCTTCATCATTTTGTCTAGAACTATACTGGATAAATGAACAATTATGTACAAACAAGACATATATATGTATACACGTGTATACACACATGTATATGATAAATTGGAAGCAGTCTCAGAGGGAAGGCTCTAAGATTAAGGAGGACTGAGAAAGTCTTCTTTTTTGAGGGGTAGGGTAAGTTTCCTTGAAGAAGGTGGGACTTCAGTGGGACTTGAAGGGAGCCAGAGAAATCAGGAGGCAGAACTGAGAAGGGACACTTGGAGTGTAGTCTTAGCACTGACTTTTGTAGCAGTCTTGCCCTGGATAAGTCACTTCCCCTCTGGGCCTCAGTTTTTTCATATGTAAAATGAGGAGGTGAAATTAGGAGGAGGACAGATTTAGAGCTGGAAGGGACTTAAAGATCTTCTAATATAAACTCATAACAGATGAGCAAACTGAGGCCTAGAAAAATGAAATGACATCCAAGTATACATGGGTGATAAGAAAGTTCTGATCAAAATCAAGAAATCTTATTAAGATGAGTGAATCAACTTATGGAGCCACTCCATGCTTAGCTTTTCTTTTAACTTTTTTTTAGCCTTTTCTCTACTGCCATACATACACAGCCACTGTGTATATTCTTTATCCACCATTTTCAAGCTCTTGGCCTTCTTTCTGCCCTCCGCATCCTGGACTTATGAATGCCATTAGTTAAATAAATTTTGCACTACAGGCAAAGGCACCTGGACAAAGTTCAAGAGAAAGAAAAAAAGGCCACTTTCTTCTCTTTTTGGCTCAGTATACAGATATCAATCAGCACCCAAGCATTCAGCAAAGGTAACAGGTAAAGAAGATCTTATATATTGAAAAGGTATACTGTTGGATCCTGTCAGTGAATTAACTGAGGTGTCCCTGGACTAAAAGAATGAGACTCCTTAACTAACCTGTTGTGATTTCAGTCAACAGCTCTCTCTCATTCTGTGTAAACACGGACAGTCATTTTTTCATGGCATGGTAGAACAGATTTAGTTTTGAGCATTAAAAAAACAAACAAAATGAGTGAAGTTCTATTTCTGTAGTTCTAAAAATGTAAATGGTCTTTGGGCAAAACAAACTTGAGAAAGTAGCCTGCCATGCCCCCAAAAAGGGCAGTTGGACAGGATGACTAACATGACTGACAAGCATGGATTAGTCCTGTGAACAGAGGCTTCATAGGAAAAAAAAAAGAGGTGGCAAGCAGGTTCACTGAATTTATTACTTGCCAATCACCAGGGGCAGCAGGAACCCTGGTTAGCTTGTCTCATCTTTTCCTCTTAAAATCAGAGAGCCAGTAGATTCCAAAGCTAGTGGATTTTGTCAGGGCAGATATTGAAATAAGGGAAAATTTCCCTGCTGGCATATTTAATTTTAAATTGTACTTGCTTTCAACAGTTTCTTTTTTGGGCCCTTTCATTTTATCTACTCTCTTAGAAATAGCTTCATTTAGTCAGAATGTCCTCCTCTCTCCTCTCCACTCACACTGCAGGCTCTTCCAGGGAATGAGACACATGGCTGTGCTTCATTAGAGCCTTTGTTTGTGTACTAGAATCGTTGATGATATCAGTTACGGCCCTGGGAGGACAATTTGTTCATACATTAAGTGTCATTAGGAATAAACAGCAAACAGCTTCTCTCAGGAGCAAACCCTGACTCTCCTTGTACTAAAACTCATATTGTGAAATACTGCTCCAACCAGGTAAGGTTCATGTTATGATACGGAAGCTGTTTTCTGCATTGGCCAGGGGTATTCTCCAATGCTTTGCAATGAATCCCCTGGACTAGAGTAGAAAGAGCCATGCTCTTTGTAGATACCCACAAACGGGGCCACTCTCACTATCTACAGAACCTCAGTGTTTGCTCCCTTGTGTTCTTGTTTGTTCTCCCCTCTCTACTAAATGGAATAGGCCAACAACATAGCTATAGCACAATAAGGCTAAAGGAAGGCCAAATCTTGCCTTTATGTAGCCAAACAAAAATGGAAATTCTTTTTTTTTTCATAAAAATCCTTTGTACATTGACTAACTATAGATATGTTTTGACAATCAAAATCAACCACTCTATGATTCATAGTCAAGGAATGAGTTTAATTTTAATTCCTATCACAGGCAGAATCTCAAATTAATTTTCTGTTGGTTTTAGTTATCTCATATTTTTATTATTGTTGACATAAAATAGACTTTCACATATCTGGCTCTCAATTACTGCATCAAAACTCCCATGTGGTAGAGTTATTTTTGCCTTTGGCTTCTGAGTTACAGGCTAGTATATACAGCACTACTAAATAAACTTTCCAGTTAATGTCATTGCTTTCCAGTCATAAAGATCAAGCGCTGAGCAGTCCATTGATCACTAAATGGCTGATCTATCTTAACAGCTAAATGCTGTTTACTTTTTGGTTGATTGATTTGTTAACCTGTGGCCATGAAGAAAATAATTTGTCCCCAAATGGCTCATTCAGTGCCACTTATGTAAGTCGCCCAGATTTCACCTCTTTCTAATTTTGTATTACTCAATTTTTATTAGTGATGGAACTGCTAAACTACTGGTAATCTGATCTGCCCTCTTGATAAGGTCCATCAAGGGATTGATAGCACTGTAGGTGCAATGTTTTACAGGAGAGTGAGGTAGGAAAAAGCAACAACCCCAGTCCTTCTTTTTTGCCCTCTTGTCACATCTCTGAACCCTGTTCAGTTCAAGTAAAGAATTATTAAGCTACAGTGAGCAGTTTGAAGAGAAAAGTGTCAAAGTGGGTCCTTAGGGACCAATTTCACCTGGGAAAAGATGCCCAAGGGTATGCAAAACTTTCTCTGTAGCTACTCTGCTCTCCAGGGGATGAGTTGGTGAGTGGTAAAAAAAAAAAATGATGTATAGTCTCTGTCTTTCCACCACTGCAAAAACTGATGGAGGGTGTGACATGACCTCATAGGGTTGGGTTTGCAAGGCCAGCATGTATAGGGCTAAGGCTGTAGATTTGCTACTAGATATTATGTAGCTACAATTTGGGCAAGTTATTACTAGGTTAGTTAGCGTTCCTCATTGATGGCTTTGTGTAACAAATGACTTTGCTTCCCAGTCAAGATTTCGATAAACATTTATTAAGGATCTGTTATGTACAATGCTTTATACTAGGTACTCTTTGGGGGAGGGGGAGAATATAAAGGATTTATATAAGACATGATCTTTGATATTTGCTGTCATGGAGCCTCTTAAAAGCCCATGGAATAGTATGACATATACACAAATAATTGCAACACCAAATAATGTGTGACAAGTACATAGACAGGTGCAGAATGTTTATATGAAATAAAGGAGAAAAACAATTACTGAATGTAAGGATCAAGGGAGGGTGTCTGAAGGAAAGTAGTATTTGAATTGATCTGAAAATAGATTTAACAGGTATAAAGGAAAGACAGTATTTTAGCCATAGAAAATGGAAGAGACAGGAAAGCCCTTGGACATGTTGTAGCAGCAAGCACCTTGACATATTCAGGATGGCTGGCCTACTTCACAGGTTCTTTGGTATGCTTTTCTTAAAGGAAAGCAACTTTTGAGGGGTCAACAGTCTTCTTTAATCACATAGACGCACAGAAAAAAATACAAGCAGAGAAATAAAGATCAACAGACTGGACTTCTAACTTCCTGACCATAAGCAATACATACACCACAAATCAACAGACAGATCCTACTGTCTGATCATTACATATATACATAGTTACCAGAGAGAGAAGCACCAACATCTGGGTTTTCAAAGTGGGAATGGGAGTGGAATGGGGGCAGGGGGCTCCTTAATAGCTGCCCAGAATCTCATCTGGCACAAGAACTTTCTTCCAAAGAGTAAGCACCCAAAGCAAAACCTCACCTCAGAGTATATATACACTTTTTAGAGCTAGAGGGCAACCACTGCGACCCAGTGCCTCATTAGAAATTAACAAAAAGTGTGGGCCTTCCTACAAAACAAACCTCCCCTAATCAAGCAACTCTCATTAACTTTACACATATACAGGGGATGGTAGGTATTCTGGTTTGGCTAGAGTGTAGAATTTGGGGAAGAAAAGTATAGAGCTGAAAAGCTAGGAAGAAGTTAGACTGTAGAAGGCCCTAAATACCACATCAAGCAATTTAAATTTTACTTTGATTGAAACTAGGTACTTTTGAGGGGTTTTGAGGGAAGGACATATGCTTTTATTAAGTTATAACTATGTAATTTAGCCAGATTTTAGGAAACTCAATAAAGTGTCTCATGCTATTTCATGAAAAAATGAAGAGATGTAGGCTGGAAATAGTATAGTTAGGTAGATTTGCAACTAGCTGAATGGTTGGACCCCAAAAGTAGTCATGAATAGTTCAATGTCAGCTTTGAAAGGAACATAACAGTGACTAGCATTTATATAGCGCTTTACGGGTTGCCAAGCACTTTTCAAATATTTCGCTTTATTCTCTATAACAGCTCTAGGAAGCAGGTACCATTATTGTCCCTATTTTACAGAAACTAAGGTAGACAGAGGTTAAATGACTTACCCAGGGTCACACAGTTGATAAGTCTCTAAGTTTTCCTGACTCCAGGTCCAGACCTCCATGCATTGTACCACTCAGCTGCCTCTGGTGGAATAATCACTGAGATATTCTAGGGATCCTTGCTTGGCCCTGGTCATTTAACATTTTCATTATTGATTTATCTAAAGAAACACATAACGTGCTTCGGATATTTGTAAAGGAAACAAAAAAAAACTTCAGGATAGCTAACATATTGGATGACAATCACTACTTAAAATTCACCATTCTGAACTGAATCTACTAAAATGAAACTAAGAAGGATAAATACACAATTTTATACAGGTTCAAAAAATTAACTTCTAAATTACAAGGTCAGAAAAGCCTGACCAGAAAATAGTTCTTCTGAAAAAGATCTGGGATTTTAGTGAACTACTTGTTCAGTGTGGATAAGGAGTGTGGTAGAGAAGTCAAAATAGGTAAAGTATTCAATAGATCAACCAATAAGCATATATTAAACACCTGCTGTGTATCAGACACTGGGAATAAAAAGACAAAACTAAACTATTCCCAAGGAGCCTCCTTCCAATCAGAAAAGATACATATATATTGTGGAAGCATATTTATAAAGCTTCTATTTTAGTTTCTCTAAAAGCCAAATATTCTGTAGAAAATAATATTTTTCTCTTAAGTCCTTTGTAGAATTCTGGGAAAAGCCCTTGGAAAGGTAGGTGATAAGTTGAAGACAAAATACCTTCTTATTAGGTCCATGAATTTAATTTCTGTCCGCTATGTGTTTGTGTGTGTAGAACATATACATAAAATAGCTATGAGATGATTTTAGGTGTCAGGGCACTAGTAGTTTGGGGAAGAGATTGGTAAAAGACTCCTGTTTTGCAAAGGTAGTAGATAAGTTTTGAGTCTTGAAGGGAGGGATTCTAGGAAAAAGAGGTGAGGATGGAATGCATTCCAGGCATGGAGTTGGGAAATGGAATAGTGAAAAAGGAGCGGTAAGAAGTCCAGGGTGACTATCTCCTAAAGTGCATGAAGAAAAGAGATGTCAGTCAGGGCTAGAATGTGAAGGGTTTTAAATGTGTAACTGTAGAGCTTATTTTATTCCTATCAGTAATAAGGAACCACTAGATTTTATTTAGTAGACAAACAGCATGGTCAGAACTGCTGTTTAGGAAATCACTTTAGCATCTGGGTGGAGAACAGATCTAAGTGTGAATAGACTTGAGGAAGGAAGTAGAATTAGGAGGCTATTGCCATAGAACAAACAAATGGTAATGTAGGCCTTCTAGTCCCTAGGCTAAGGAATAAAGACTAGGGCTAAGGGGGTGGCTATTCAGATAAAGAGAAGGGAACAGATCTAATTGACAGAGAAGTAAAAACAGTAAGATTTATCAACTGATTGATGAGTAAGACTGAGGAATCACGGATGACCACAAGGTTGTAGGTGGCTTCCTATTGCTTCCAAGAACAAATACAGTGCTCTGTTTGGCATTCAAAGCCCTTCATGACCTAGTCTGCTGCTACCTTTCTAGTCTTCTAACACCTTACTCTCCAACATGTACTCTTTGATCCAGTGACACTGGCCTCCTGGTTGTTCTACAAACTAGACACTCTACCCTCAGCTCCAGGAATTTTCACTGGCTGCCCTGGACTGCTCTTCCTCCTTGGCTCAGACTACCAATGTCCTTGGCTTTCTCTGAGTCCCAACTAATATCTCATCTTTTACAGCCTCTCTTAATTTCAGTGCTTTCCTTCTGTAAATTGTTTCCCATGTATCCTCTATATAGCTTGCTTTGTATATACTTGTTTGCATGTTGTCTAGCCCCGTAGATTGTAAATTTCTTCAAGACAGGGACTATCTTTTGCCTCTTTTTCTATCCCAAGCACTTAACATAGTGCCTGTCCCATAGTAAGAGCTTAATGAATGGATGGAAGAATGGTGGAGCTTTCAGAGAGACTGGAAAGTTCACAAAAGGAGTGGGTTGAAGAGTTATGAAAATGTCTTGGATTATGGAGGTGGCAGCCCAATTATACTCTGTCCTGATCAGACTCCTTCTGGAACATTGAGTTCTGTCCTTGGTAGACGATGATTACAACAGCTAGCATTTATATAGTGCTTCAAAGTTTACAAAGCACTTTGCAAATATTCTCATTTGATCCTCGAAACAACTCTGAGAGGTGTTCTTTTTATCTCCATTTTACAACTGAGGCAACTATGGCAGAAAGAAGTTTAGTTACTTGCCTATGGCCAAACAGCTGATCTGTGTCTGAAAGAGAATTTGAACTCAGATCTTCATAAGTCTTTGCTGCAATATTAGGAAGGACATTGATTCGCTGGAGAGCAGGCAGAGGGAGGCAACCAGTATGGTGTAGCTTTGTTATTGTGTTTGTCCTTCATTCTACAAGAGGACCATGACATCAGGGAAATGATGATATGACCAGCAGTTGATTTTGATTTGAATAATTCAAATGACCTCAAACTGTTTTCTAATTTTGTTTGGACTTTCACCCTCTGAATCTAAGATAATAAAAATAGTGAAAAAACTTAAAATATTGTTATCTACACTAATATTTTTGGTTAAATGTGTTTTCCTTTCCAAAGGAGACATAAAAACATGACATAGGGAGATTGAATGAAGTGAGTGGGGATGTCGAGTGTGGAGAAAAGAAACCTTGGAAAGTGGGGATGAACATGATAGCCGTTTTCATGTATCTGAGGGACTGGCTGTCCTTTATCAAATTAATGCTGCTTCTGTCTCTCCGAACTACATAGAACATAAGCTTCACCAGAATGTTTTCTTAGAGCCAGAAGGTGATGAAGTAGATCCATGGTTCTTTTTTCCAGCTCTGATGCTTTAATGTTTCAGGGCAATTTGGAATGAAAAGCTCTCACAGGTGATGTTTTGCTTCTCCTTTAATCTTCTCACTTAACTAATTGATGTGTAGCATACTCTCTCTAACCTGTCCATCTCTTTCCATTAGATGGAGTAGAGCTGATCCTGGTTGAAAGCTGAAAAAGAGATTAAAACCACCACACCCACCCACACCAGCAGAGTCTTAAATAAAGTCCCACTACTGAGTCTCAGCCTCAGAGTACCTAGGTGAGGATGTATCTTTTCTGTGGTGGTTGCAAGGATGGTTGGGGCAAGGTCATAGAGATCTGTCATAGGCAAGAAGAGAGCCCTGTCAGATGTTAGACATCAGCGCTCTAGCTATACACCTATCCATATGGAGGGGCAGGGGGGAAGGGTGTCTAGGACATATGCAGGCCCCCTCCTCCAATGTTCCCTAGCCCCGGGCTTCCACCTTCCAAAAGGCCCATAGCCATCTCCTGGGTGCACCACACTGGCATGACTGTACCCAGCTGAGGCAGAATGCCAATTGTTCCCCTTGGCCTGGTGTTGTGTTATTCAGGATGCTCTGGCAGCACACATCAGTTTTGGGGTGTTTTAGGGGCTCTGCTACACTCCCTTTTTGTTCTCCATCCCTCAAATGAATTTGACCCAGGTATCAGAATTTCCCAGTTATGGCTCTTTGTATCAACAGTTCCTTAAAGGCAGTGAGTGGGATAGGTTTAGTGAAGACTTCTCAGATTGTAGTTCTTCTCCCAGGGGTGAGGTAAGACTGAGAGGCTCAAGGTTACTATATTTTTAGAACAGAATAATTCCATATAAGGATATAAAACTATGTAGTACATTAGGGTCTCAGTGATTGGATAAAGTTTACCTAATTCTTCAATGTCTTCATTTCAAAAGGGATTGGTTAGATTTCATGTCTAGAATGTAAGATCATATTCTCAGCTAATGAGAATAATGGTCAGTGGGGGGGAGGGACTTGCGTTAGAGTCTGTATAAATCACTGCCTTTTCTTTGTCTTGGGCTTTCCTACTCCAGGTGAACTGCTGTAGGATTGTCCAGATTCTCGAGAATCGACTAAATCTCTTTTCTGTCATCACTTTGAGAGGCCTCTGAGTAATTGATTTATGTAGGGACCTGAGCCATCCCACACAGTTTGGGGGCTCGTCCGGGATCTGTGACCTTTCTGAGAGACGGCTGACAGCTCAGTTCAAAGACTGGGCGCCCATGGGGAGATTTCCCCATCGTCCTTGAAAAGGGCTGCTGGGCCTCCCTCTCTGCAAGGTAACGACCCAAAGCAGAGGAACTCAGTGAAGACAGAAAAGAATAGAGATAGGGACTCCAAAGACTCCGGAGCTGTGAAGTGTGTGAAAATGCCAACCAGTTGGTGTTGAAGGTTGCAGTCAGGCAACTTGTACACGTACAACCCAGTGGTAAGCGTGGGGGGGGGGGGGGGCTGGGGGTCAATTCGTTGAGCCTTAGATAGACTCGGGGAGAAGGTGACGACTCCCAACCAAGTTGGTGAACTGCAGGACCCCAGGGTGAAGGGCCCCCCAAAAAACATTTGCTGGGTGACTGTGGGTGGGTGGGTGACCCCCACTGAGAGCTAGCGAGGGAGCTAGCAAAATTTGTTGAGTCATAGACTTGGAGGTGTTGGTGACAACCCTCGACCAAAAGAATGGGGAAGGGGCAGTCCAAACCCTACCGAGCTTCAGAATGGAGTCAGGAAATACCAGTAAGTAGTCCTTTGGGAAATCAATTACAAAATTGGCACGAATTACCAAATTATAGAGGAAAGGACAAGAAGAAGATGATTAAGTATTGTTGTTTCATATGGGGTGAAAAGATATCAGAGGAGGAGGCACAATCTGCCCCAAATATGGTTCCTCTGAGGATTGGGTTTGCCAAAAATTTAAACCTATATGTACTATTCTATTCTGTTAAATGTTTTGTCTGTATATGTTGTGTTGGTATTTCTGTGTGAATGAAAGTCTGTGTGTCTCTGTTTTTATCTGATAAGGTTGTAAATTTAGCCAGCCAGCCAGCAGGAGCAGAAAGGCTGAGCTGAACTGTCCTTGAAATTCCTGTTACTCCCCTTCTTCAACCCCTCCATATTAGTTTCAGAGGGGCGGAGGGACAAGGAGGGAGAGAAAGGGGGAGAAAAATTATTTTACTGTTCAGTTTGTATAGTTGGTAACAGCAAGTAAAAGAATGTAGGAGAAGTAGAAAGAAATAAGTTATGTGCAGTTTCAAAGTGGCTTGAGGGAAAGGCAGGAGAATTTAAGCAGGTAGAGATGATGAGCGGGGATACTGTGTAATCAGAAGGCTTGGAAGAAGTACAAAAGGGAGGGAGGGAATTTATCTTTTTCCCTCAGATCAAAGAGGCATGCTAGCAAGCATTTAACTATTTCCTGCCTCACCCAAAAGAAGAAATTTTAGTGTAATGGGAAATAACAGAAAGTTAATTGAATTCATTCTGGTTGTATTTGGAATTGTGAATAGGTGGAATGTGTCATTCTTAATTTAATGTTTAAGATAGGTTAGAATTTATTAAAGTTTGGTGTAAGTAAGCAGAAGATTAGAAAGTAAAAGAAAATCTCAAGTAAGCAACTTAGAGCTGAGAGTTTTGAATTTAGGTTTAATTAGATCAATATATTTGATGCCAGACAATGTATTTAAAGCAAAAAGATAATAAGTTTAGGTTTTTCTTTTTCTTTGCAGAGTGGGAGGGCCAGAAAGGGGTGGCCTTGGGAATCCTGGCACAAATAAGAGGAGGGCAGAGACACCCAGTAGCATTTCTGCCAAAAATGTTAGATCCATTAACAAAAGGATAGGTATTTGTTAGATGCAACATTAATCTAATGTAACTGTTACACGATTTTAAATTTTGCAATTTATTACATATAGACTGGGGTTTTAAAAAGATGTGATAGAAATTTGATAATTTGAAACTTATATTTGTCATCAAAAAAAAAAGGAGTTGAATAGGTTAATGGCTTAAGTTTTAAGTAAACTTAAATAAGTTTAAATTTTTAGGTAATTCATCTAAATATTGTATTAGAAATTGCATTGTTAAACTAATTAGTGAATTGGTTAAAAAGAGCTGTCATGAATTTTTTTTGTAAGAGTTTTCTTGTTGTAGCATTCTTATTAAGAAAATGAGAATGGTTTAAAAATGTACATATATATATATATGTAGGTGTGATTTTCAAGCCTGTTCCATCTGAGGATGTATTATGTTAAAAGTTTATTTCTGCTGTTGAAAAGGAAATTTTAGCTAAAATTGTTTTTGCCATGAATCAAGCATTTACTCTAAAGTTATGTTTGTAAAAGAAAGTTTATGGGCAAATGTGAAAAGGCTGTGGGTTTAGGTCTTTTCTTGTGATTTCTGTCAATTAGTTTCAAGGGGATTGTGATAAATTGTAAACTGTTTGTAAGAGAGGAAATATTTGTTGTATTAAGAAATACTTTGTAAAATATTTCATATGGTTTTTTTGGAAGGCCTACCTATCCAATTTGTATTTGTAAGTTACAAAAGTGGGAAGAATTTAGTTTCTCTAATAGGATATGAAAATACCATTGATGCCATCTGAAATTTATTGTTCGGGTTCATAGCTAAAACAATTTGTTATCACTTATAAAAATTATGTTTGCCATTTGTAATTCTAATGCTAAAACCTAAAGCTGGTACACTGTGTGAATATGTGGGGGAAAGAAGTAGTCCTCAGGCTAGTAACAAGTACAGCCCCAGCAGCTGAGGAGATTGTATATAGAACTTGCTTTGGTGAGAATTTGAAAATGTATAAGAAATGATCTTCAGTGATTGGCTTTTTAGGGCAAATTTAAGATCTAAGATGTAAATAAAATCCTTCAGAACATTCTTTCTAATCTAATGGGAATAAATAGATGTTGTATCATTGTTCCATAGAATAAGATTAGGATTTAAAGTTAACTGTAATTGTATTTTATTTACAGAAGGATTCAGGGAAAGGAATCCCTTACAAAAAAAAAAGGGGGGGTGGCCCCAGGTGGTCTGGGAGCTCCAGGAATGGTCTTGATGGGAGTGGCCAGTAAACTGGAGATTTGGACTGATAGAATTAAGAGTGGGAAGTAGAATAGACTTGGGCATAGTGATAGAGTGGACCTTAGGAGAGCCAGTTCACGTGGAAAAAAAAAAAAAAAAGGAGTTTTCAAGGTGAGGTTTTCCAGGGCCTTTAGATAACTGAGACTAAAGCTCTTTTGGGGTAATGGACAAAGGTCCCAACTTGGAATGAGATCTTTACAGGTTACAAAATGAAGTAAAAGCAATTAGTATTAAAACAATTGACTGAATTAATTACTGAGACTAAATCAGAGACATCTTCAGTTTGGGAAAAAAGAATTTCAGTCTAATTTTCTTAGAGGTAGGTAGTCTCTGGTAATATTTGGCATTGAAAGTTAAATGATTATTTTGATTTGAATTCATTACATGAACATAAAAATTCAAGTTAGTGTTTGAACTTATCACATGTGTAGCTCATTCTTTTAGATTAAGCAGGTTTAGAAAGGGATGAAGTAGCTTGGGAAACAGATATAAATCTATTAGAGCAATGACTTATGATTGTTATTCAATCAGGAACTAGAACATGTATAGAAAGGCATGTAAGCTACTTAAGACTTGCTTCAAAAGATGTTCCTTGGCCAATGTGAAATTAGTCATGTTTGAAACTGATTATTGGAGCTTGCTATTTTAAGATTTTTGTGGGACTATTAACTGACTGTTTTTCTGAGTCTAATCCAGGTGTGGATAGCAAGAGAGGCGGTCTGAACCACTGATCCATGATGCCAGTAAGCCTGTGAGATGCTGGTATGAACTGCAAAAGGTGATCTCATGGGAAGGTCGGGAGAGCGACTGTTCAGCCTGGGCTGAGGTAGGATTCTCCTGACTCAATTTCCCCACTGACACCTGGCAGACTTGAAGTCTGGCTGAACACCAGTTGACAATCTACTCCTGCCTGGAATTGACATGAAGTGAGGGAGATGTTGTTTCCCTGCAATGTCCCTCCTCTTAGTGGCAAATTCCTAAAATCAGAAGTTTTGTAAGTAATAATACCAGATCTGTTGAATAATAGATTGTTGGTAGGGGAACATCTGAGGTTAAGTCTAAAATTGAGCTAAGAGGTTTAGGACTTTAGACCAACAACAATAAGTTAGGGTCCTCTAATTCTTAGTAATAGTGTGGAGATGATTACGTTAAGGGCTTGTGAGACTAGCATGCATAGTTATTATTTTGTCCTAGTTGGTTAATGCTAAATGAAAAATGGTTTGTGGACTATATTGTAAATGCTTTAAAAGAAGCATCACATGATCAGAAGTTGGGATTGTTTTATGATGTGATATGCACTGTGTTAAAAATGATTATTTATTGTATTTATATAAGTACTGGAGCCTG
Source organism: Notamacropus eugenii (assembly GCF_028372415.1). NCBI lineage: Eukaryota > Metazoa > Chordata > Mammalia > Diprotodontia > Macropodidae > Notamacropus > Notamacropus eugenii. Next base: position 138,914,675 of record NC_092876.1, on the reverse strand, counting down.
GTATTGACTCTTTAGTGAAATCTCATCTTCCTAATGAGGGAATGAATAATGACTTACTGTGAAATGTAGAAGCTGCATTTTAATGTGAATTTTCTTTTCTTTTAAAAAAAATGACAATTTGTCAAAGTTTCAATTTTGATTTTTGTAAGAGTGATAGGAATGGTAATCTAAGATGGTATTAAGTTCAGTTCTGTAGGAGAGTGGACATCTGGATTTCTACAAGAAGATGAAGAGAAGAAGATGCTGAGATGCTGTGCTGCAGACTGTTTGAAGGAGCATCCAGATCAGAAAACTGAATAAGATGATACTTCTCCCCAGACTGCTGTATGAGATGGAACCTCTAAATGGACAATTCATTAATTTACCTTTCCCTTTGAATCTTTGTGTGAAGGGAAGGATTCATAAGGGAATGAATGTGAAGGGGTCATGACTATGACTATTTGTAGAGTTGCATATATATATGAATAGTACTAAGAATAACACAATATAAAGGATGGGTATGGAAGTGGGAGAATGGGACACATAGGATGATGTTTGATACTTTCTGGAGTGTAATCAATAGAACTGGGAAGAATTATCAACATTGTATATGGAAGAGGAAGCAACAACTATGGAGGTGTAAGTCAGAGATCATGAAAGGAGGATCATTAGGCCTGGAAGATGTGAAATACTTTCTGGCTGTGGATTATAGGGTAAGACTGTTTCTAGAGGAAAATCCTGCTTTGAGAGGACATTATTGGATATGTGGACAGACAGCTTATACTCACCTTCCGTTAAACTGGAGGGATGTTTGTTATATTGGATTGGTGAGACCTAAATTCTTTTTCTTGCCTGAATCAGGGAAACAGCATCTGGGGGTTCCTCTATATGATGATCTAACCAAAAGGAAGAGGAACATTGACACCTCCCTCACTCAGACTGGAAATGCAAATGGGTGGGGCGATACTTGGCCTCCTGAGAGGATAATCAGAGAGTATGGGCCTGCAACTTGGGCTCAAGATGGGAGCTGGGGTTATAGAACCCCTATATATATATCTATTAAACAGACTAATCAGACTCCAAGCAGTAGTTGAAATTATAACCAATCAAACAGCAAAGGCTTTGGACTTATTGGCCGATCAAGCCACACAAACTAGGGAAGCAGTACTGCAACATAGGCTGATCTTAGATTATTTACTTGTAGAAGAAGGGGGAGTTTGTGGAAAGCTCAATTTGTCCACATGTTGCTTAAAAATTGATGATAATGGAAGGATAGTGAAAGAGATCACCAAAAATATCAGGAAGGTTGCTCATGTTCCTGAACAAACTTGGAACTCCCTTTTCAATACGTCTTGGTGGTCCTGGTTTAAGCTGGTGGAAGAAATTACTGTGGTTTGGCATCATAGCAATTAGTGGTATCATATTACTTCCTATTTGTTTACCTTGTTTGATTTCACTCATTACTAAAATAGTTAGAAATTCTCTACTAAAACTTGCTAGAGTAGAAGAGAGGACAGAAGGAGCCATTCGGTTGATGATACTAAAGAAGGAAGGATGGGCACCTGTGGAGGCAAAAGACAGGAATGATCCTGTTTGGGATGAGGAGATTAATAGACAGTGTGAGATCATGTTACAGAGCTGTGGTTAAAATATCCGTGAGAAGTCTTCAGGTTAATAAATAAGAGGAGGGATTGAGTGGGATAGGTTTAGTGAAGACTTCTCAGATTGTAGTTCTTCTCCCAGGGGTGAGGTAAGACTGAGAGGCTCAAGGTTACTATATTTTTAGAACAGAATAATTCCATATAAGGATATAAAACTATGTAGTACATTAGGGTCTCAATGATTGGATAAAGTTTACCTAATTCTTCAATGTCTTCATTTCAAAAGGGATTGGTTAGATTTCGTGTCTAGAATGTAAGATCATATTCTCAGCTAATGAGAATAATGGTCAGTGCGGGGGAGGGACTTGCGTTAGAGTCTGTATAAATCACTGCCTTTTCTTTGTCTTGGGCTTTCCTACTCCAGGTGAACTGCTGTAGGATTGTCCAGATTCTCGAGAATCGACTAAATCTCTTTTCTGTCATCACTTTGAGAGGCCTCTGAGTAATTGATTTATGTAGGGACCTGAGCCATCCCACACAGCAGCTAGGTGGTACAGTGGATAGAGTGGCAGACCTAGAGTCAGAAAAACCCAAGTTTAAATTTGGCCTCATACACTCAACCATGTAACTCTGGGCAAGACATCTAGCCTTTGTTTCCTCATTTGCATAATGGGAATCATAATAACACATACCTTCCAGGCAGTTATGAAGATCAAATGAGATTACAAATATAAAGTGCCTAGTACAATGCCTGGCACACAGTAAGCACTATATAAATATTATTTACTATTCTAGTGATTCTTTTTGGATTAAGAGGGAATAATTTTCTTTTACCTACTACTTGTCCTACTCAGCATTGACACCTGATACACAGGTTTCAGTAGAATGTGAATGGATACCTGAGCTTAAAGCTGAAGTCACAGAGTAAGGACAGGTGAGAAAGAAGCTAGGGTCCCATGAACTAATGGTCATGGTGGAATGGAGGCTGTGAGGAGGTGAGAAAAAGGCATCAGGAACCAAGTGAATAGCTCAGAGTGTCTGGGGAAAGAAAGGGAAGGAAGTAATGAAGATCAGAGACAGGACAGAACCAGGTACTCAGGAAAGGCTGAAGGTTCAAGGAGAGGTCAAAGGTGAGAGCAAACAACCATTTTAGAAGCTGATGAAAAAGAAAGGAATAGCAGGGATCAGGAGACTGGCAGGTGCCCTCTGGTCTTCCTTCTTCTCCCTCCTGCCCCCTTTCCTGCCTTTTTTTGTGTGTTGCCACCCCCCATTTGATTATATAAGCTCCGTGAGGGCAGGGACTGTCTTTTTATTAATCATATCCCCAGTGTTTAACATACTACCTGGCACAAACTAGGCACTTAATAAATGCTTATTTGACTGGATTGGCAACTTTTGGCTCAGATAAGGATTCTGTGTTATACTTCTTGTTCAGAAAAAGATCAAACTGCAGACCATCACGGGAAGGGAGGGAGGAGGGAGGGGGAGAAAAATTTAAAACTTATGGAAGTGGTTGTTGAAAACTGAAAACAAATAAATTAATTATTAACAAAAAAAAGAAAAAGATCGATTACTCAGTCGTGATGACCTTGGGTCCTGAAGATGAAGGTCAGTGAGAATAACCAGATGAAATGAACAGTGAAAAGCAAAGAGAAGGCCAACCGCTTAAAGGCCCCTCTCCCTAAGGTCTCAGCCTGATGCCCAGTACCTCATCTTTGGAGACTGGGACTTGATATTAGCAGCAATGATGGGATCATAGAGTTAGAATTAGAAGGATTCTTAGAGACCATCTAAGTCAACTTCCTTATTGAGCAATTGAGGAAAATGGTGACTAGAGAGGTAGAGTGGCTTGCCCAAGGTCCCATAGGTGGCACTGACTGGAACAGAGACCTTCTAATCTCCATACCAGTCCTTTCCTCTGTTCAGGGAGAACCTTAAGCATATCCAGTAACACTTCTTCACTAATCTCTCTAAAAGGGTTTCTTAACCTTGGGTCCATGGACCCCCAGGGAGATGGGGGATCTATTTCAGGGTATCTATGAACCTGGATGAGGAATTTTTTATTTATCTTATTTATCATTTTATTCAAATATTAATTTTTTAAAAATATTCTGAAAGAGACAATTGGTTTCAGCAGATTCACAAAGGAGTCCAAGATACAAGGTTAAGAAATCTTTCTCTCTGGGCTTCCTGCAACTTTACCAGGTGGTCCTTGACCCTGTTTGCTCACACATACGGCTTAAGAAGCTAAGCTTTTTCCTTGACCTGCCCCAATTGTCCCCAAAACTTAAAAAAAAAACAAACAAACCCAAAACCAAGGCCACAATTAGATAGACCATAATAAGATTTTTGAACAGAGGTGGAATAGAAGTAGATTTGCTCATAGGATTTATAACAGCCCAATTCTAGACCCATAGGTCAGAGGATTGGAATGAATCTACACAATTTTTGAACTGCTGTTTGATATTCTTCTCATTCAACCCATCACTCACAGATAATAATAGTAATAGCAATAATAATTATGGTAATTACAATGCCTGTAAGTCTGCTTAGGCATTAGTATCCCAATAGCTTCAGGACTATTCTGCAAAATAAAACATTTCATTAAATTATCCTGTACTTGGTTAGTATTTCTTTCCTCTGTATTAGAGTAGCTGTGTATATTTTAAATGACTTGAAAACCTTCATTTGAAACACCCACACCCATTTCTATTTTAATTTGACACTTCCGAGCAATGGGAACTTATTTAAAGTGTGCTAATAACTAAACCTGTCTATTTCCCTCCAGAAAGAAAATGCTTCCCAAAGGTGAGATATTCCCCAGGAGATGCTCACTTCCTTCCAATCTGAAGCAGGCCTGATCTGTTAGTGATTTAAGGTTATGTCTCAGCCAGTTTGGGCCAAGCCCAGGACTCTGTCATGTTTCATGATGGGAGGTCAGACTGAATTGAAAACTATGTACCTCACACAGCCCTTCCATTTCTGGCAGCATAACCCAGCCCTCATTTATTGTGGAGTTGGAGAAAGCCTACACAGGATTAAATGTCATACTTCTGGGCAAATCTGAAGGGACTCAGAGAAGAAAATGTAGAAGAAACTAAATGAGCCACAGGGGAAATCAAGCCACGGTGGACACAGGCTGGCAAGCTGTGGAACAGCTTCCTTTTTGAATGAGAAGCTATTTAGAATTCAACCATGCGCAAATGATTAAACAAAATGGATATAAATTCTTGCTGCCTTAATAAGCAATCGACTAAAGAGAATGATGAGGAAATAATTAAAATGAAAACAGAATATTCTATAAAATCATGAAATGTGATAAAAAAAATAAAGTTCTTGTTCTTCCCCTTGGGCATTTTTCCAGCTGGAAAATATTCCTGTTTTTACACATTATTTGAAATATACAGAACATTGAATTTCCTGACAGAAACTGTACTTACCACCTAATCAGACAAATCCTAAAGGGAAACAATTTCTGAAGAGCGCTGAACACATCAGAAGCACCCTAGAGACCCAACTGTTCATAACTCTGCGTGAATAGGAAAGAAATGCTACAGTCCCATTAAAGTACAATACAGTTGGTTAAAGAATGAACAAAAGGCAACATTTCTTCATTAGTGTCATTGCGGGAGGTTGGTCCTGGGTAAACTGGAGGCCATCAAATGGGATATTGCAGCTATAAAGTGATATGAAAAAATGAAATGCTCCATTCTCTTGTCAATCTCATATACTTATCTCTTTGCTTTTCACATACAAGGAACTGCCTCAGAAAGCTAATGCATAGTCGTGGTTCTGTTCCATGCTTACCAAGTATGCTTGGGGTTCGCATTCATTTGATAAAATTGCCTCTAAGCATAAGGAACTGGTGGGTTGAAAGAAAGAATTTTTTTAAGGAGCTGCCAAACCTCCAAATAATGAAACTAGCATGAGAGAACCTGGTACAAGGGTTGGAAAGGATAGGAATGAAGCTTTGGTTGTGGGCCTCAGAAACCATTTTGAACGGGTTTGATGAGGGAAGGAAGTGAGCTACTTAAAGCATATGGTTTGGCAAACTTGGAATGTGAAGATTCACTTCAATTCAATAAACATTTACAAATCTCCCACTATGTGCTGGACACTAGGGGTACAAATAAGAAAAGGACAATCCCTGTCCTGAAGGAGCTTACAGTCTAATTGGGGAAGACAATATACAAAAAAAAAAGCTAGAAAGAGGAGGGGAGAGGACACTAGAGGGTGCTCAGTGCTCAGTGGAATTGTAAGGAAGCCTCACTGCAGAAGGAGAGTGAAGATCATGGAGAATAGGCATAACCAGAAAGCAAATAGAAACACCTGAACAAGTGATCAAGGGTACCAGTTTAGAGGAAGAATATAAACTAGCAGCTGCACAGTGCAGTCAGTAAGAGAGCTAGAATTGGAGTCAGGAAGACCTGACTTTAAACCCTGCCTTAGCTACTTACTAACTGGGTGACCCTGGGCAAGTCACTTGATCTCTCTCATCCCAATTTCCTCATCTGAAAAAAATGGATTTAATAATAGCACTTCCCTCACAGGACTGTTATAGGGATCAAATGAGATAATATACTGTAGAGAGGACTTTGCAAAGTACAACATAAATCCTAGCTATTAGTACTATTAGTATTATTAGTATTAGTAGTGTGTAATGCAAAATTATAATACAACTAATTCTTGTTAGATAGTAGGGTGAGTCAACAGCCAAAATAATGAATGAATTAACATTTATGTTCTCAGGCAGTGTGCCAAGTGTTATGGAAGATACAAAAATTTAAGGCATGAAAGATGCTCTTACAGATCACTTCACTGAGTTTTAGAAATAAGTTAAACAAGTGAAATTAGAGACCAGTGCAAGACGGCATATTAAATAAGGAAGCACAATGTAATGATTAGAGGAGGGTTATTGCAGTTAAGATGACCTGGATTCAAATCTTACCCTCACAAAGACTTTGTGATTCTTGGCAAGTGGCTTAATTTTTTTGAATCTCAGTTTTCTTATGTGTAAAATGGGTCTAATAATACCTATTATTTCACACTTATAATACCACTTATTTCACAAGGTTGTTGTAAGGATCAAAAGAGATACTGTACGTGGAGTAGTTTGCAATCTTTAAAACTTCTATAAAAGTCATATGTATATATATCTCTATATGTCTATAGAGGAGGCAGCTAGAAGGCTTAGTAGATAGAGTGCTACGTCTGGAGTTAGGAAGACTTGAGCTGAAATCGGGCCTCAGACACTCACTAGATGTGTGACTCTGGGCAAGTCATTTAACCTGTTTGCCTTAATCCACTGGAGAAGGATATGGCAAACGACTCCAGTATCTTTGCCAAGAAAACTCCATAGGGGGTCATGAAGAGTTGGCCATGACTGAATGACTGAATAATGTCTAGAGAGAAATGTATAGATTGTGAGGGGTCATAATATGCACATATACACGTGCGCTGCATCCTAGGCCATTGTCAATTATCTTGACTTTTATCCTGCCACTGGACTTCACTGTCTTCAGCTGCTGACTTTGTGTAACTCTGCCTCACTTAAATCCAATTCACTTGCAAGTCAAGACCTTGTGATGTCATTGGTCCTCTTTGAGAATAAAAGACAAACAACAACCACAACGTATACATGTGTATATGTGTCTCTCTATATATCTGGCTTCTATGTGTCTATACATATACATATATATATAATATAAATATATATACACACACATAAATATATAGCGAGACATATATAACATTTATCTAGGATTTAAAGTATATGTATATGGGTCTAATTAGACATAGAGAGAGGTATACATATGTGTGTGTATATATACATGTCTTGCTATATGTTTATATATGCTTATTATAAATGCCTTTTCCAAATAAATGCTGCAACTTTGAGATAATGAATGTATTTTTCATTTCTATCCTTGTGATGAACTTTTAGAAGCTATCAGATACCAATCATATACATACATATGTATATGTATGTGTGTAGAATATGTATATATTTTTTCTATATGCTTGTATACACACACACCTCTGACACATATTAGCTGTGTGATCATAAGCAGATTGTTTAATCTAAGTCTCTATATAACCGAGTCTTTGGTAGGCAACAATGTCTGCTTCACTGAGGACTAGGGAACAAGTATCCTTCAGGCAAAAGTCTATATGCTTCTTGAATAATTAGCATCTGCATAGTACTTTAAGGTTTGCAAAGGACTTTATACATGTTATCTTCTTTGATTCTAACAACCCTGTGAGTCTGCACTGTTATCTCCATTTTAGAGTTGATGAAACTGAGGCTAAGATAGATTAAATGGCTTGTTGATGGCCACACAGTGTCTGCAACAGAATTGGAACTCAGGTCTTCCTGACTCTAAGTCCAATGCTAAGATGTACTAAGTTTCTGAGAATTATCTTCAGTTCTTGTGATGCATTAATTTTTTTCCTCATGACCTGAATTTTAGCTCCTAATCTTTTCAAGTTTCCTTAACCTTAGCACTAAGTGATAGACAATAGACAGGCTCTTAGAATAACTGCCCATCAAATCGCACTCACATAAGCTCTCTTATCTCCCTCCATCTCTAGCCCAGTCTTTTGTACCCCAGTGAGGCTTAAATTGCCAACTCCATCCCTATCCTGTCTCCCTATCAGGGATTTCTCTAATTACCAGCCTATGCTAGTCCTGCCTTAGGCTACACATAACAGTAAACACTTTATAAATTATTATTGAATGAATTAACATTTATAATTCCAATTTAATATTTCTTAAAAACAATTTCAAGCTGGCAATTTGATTGGGCTGTTTCTAGAAGAAAGCCTCTTGATAAAGAGGATCATAAACAATCAAATGTTGACCCACTTCCTAATCATGTCCCTTCTGACTCTCTTTAGACCAGGAGCACACAAGTTTTTTCAATAGTTAGTTCCCTAATCAGAAGTACCCTATGTGTGTATATGAGAGTGAGGTAGAAGGTTGGGGGGAGGAGTTCTGCATGAAAGGAAGGGGAAAAGGAATAAACATGTCTGTTATGTGTCAGGCACTGTACTAAGCACTTTATAAATATGATCTCATTTGATCCTCACAAGAGCCCTGTGAGGTAGATGCATGAATACTGTATGAAACCTGTTGAGGGCAGGGCTAATATTCTACTGGCATGTACCATGGCTCCTTATGATCCATTTCAGGCCTAAGTTTTTGTGCAATGAAAATTAATTTGTCATCAGGGTTTTTCTTAACACCATGAGGCTAGAAAAACTTTTGCTATATAGCCATAGCTATTGAATGATCATGGAATGATCCTGAAGATTCAAGTACCAAAGTAGATTTGGGGTTGGTACAATCCAGTTGGAACTGAGTACATTGATTGCTTTAAAAAGGCAACAGTCAGATCTTCACTTTCCACTGTGTAGTGTAGACACCATCTATATTCAGATAAGGAGATAAGGCATTTATATAGAACTTCTCTCCTAGTAATTCACTATACCATTACATTACAGTATTTAACAAATCTTCACAACATTCCTGAGAATGCAGTAAGTAGATTTAACTGTCTCTATCTGACAGCAAACAGATGTTTTAGGAAGCAATTACCTGGTACAGATGGGTACCCAGTAACATAATTAGGACAGGACAAGAATGAAGCTTCCCTGAGTTTATCCTGAAGTGTACACAGGCAATTGCTTTTGACTAGCGCCAATAGATTGAGAAGACAATTGTGTAGGTCTTATGATTTGAGGGATATTTCCAAAGGTCCTTTTAGCAAAAATTATCACTCCCCACATCTCTTACCCCATTTCCCACTATCAGAGATTCATTTTTACTTGTAGACTTTTTGAGTTAGAAAGGGTCATGCAGATCAAGTACTACAACCTTCTCATTTAATTGATGGAGAAACTGGAGCTCATAGGAAAAGAAAATTAAGGTAGAAAGTGTAAAGATTTAGACCGATTCCCTCATTTTACAATGAGGAAACTGAGGCCCAGAGAGGTTAAGTGACTTGTCCTAGGTAGTCAGAGTCAATAAACATTTATTAAACACCTCTATGTGCCAGAAACTATGCTAAGTGCTGGGATACAAAGAAAGGCAAGAGATAATCCCTGACCTTGATAATCTAATGGGAAAGACAACGTGTAAATAACCATGTTAATATAAGTTGTGTCTAAGATAAATAGGAAATATTCAACAGAGGGAAGGCACTAGAATTAAAAGGTATTGGGAAAAGCTTCAAGTAGAAGGTGGGAATGTTACAGTTGTACCTAAAACCCAGGTATTCTGACGCCCTATCCAATGTTCTGTCTACTGCATCTCACTGCTATCTCCAGGAGCAATCTTTTAAAAGGCAAATGCTAGCGGAAGGGGGTAACATATCAATCCATTATTACCTCAGATGGAGAGTCACAGTGTGGGCTCTGGGTGGTATGTAGGCATTGAGTACTTAGAGTATTCCCCATATCACAAGTGCTGGACACAAACTTGGACTTCTTCATGCTTTTCTGAAGGTTCTACTGTGATTCTAATCAGACTATCATCCAAACTACAAAAGGTGAGGATACACAGGTCCAAGATACTTGCCCCAGTTGTGACACCTTATAACTTGAAAGAGTTTCAGTGGAAGACCTTAGTTTGTCTTTATTCTAGAGTCTACATTGTCCTGTTTCAAGCTCCACTGGCCAAGATTCCCTTTCTTCCCTCTCTACACTCTCTTGGTGTCGTCGTCAGCTTCCATAGATTTAGGATTCCTGTGCCAGTGACTCCCAGATTTATAGATCTAGCCCTCATCTCTCTTGAATTCCAATTCTGTATTACCATTTACCTTCTGGACACTTTATCTTTGATGGTCCTTATGAACCTCATGTATGAAAGAGAACTCACACTTCCCCAAGAACCTGCTCCTCTCTGAACTTTTTCTTGTGAGAGTTTAACCATCTTTTCAGTCAACCAGGTTTACAATCTCCAAGCCTTTCTCAGCTTGTCACCTCACATTTCCAATCAGTTGCCGAGTTCTGTCAACTCAACCTTTATAACTTCTCTGATATCTGTTCCCTTCTCTCTGCTCACACAATCACCATCCTCCTTCATGTTCACATTCCCTGTTGCTCAGATTATTACAATAACCTCCTAACTGGCTTCTCTCCCTCACCTTTCTCCCCACTCTAATCCATGCTTCACACAGCTACCATGTCACCTCCCCTGTACCCCCTCCCTAATATCTCTAGAATCAAACACAGACTCCTGCTTGACATTTAAAGTCCTTCACAACCTATTTTCCCAGTCTTCTTGTTATTCCTCCAAGATGGAATTCCATTTCCTAGCTTTGTGACTTTGTATAGGCTGTCTGTCCTCCATGCCTGAAATGTGTTCCCTTCTCATCTCCGTCTCTTCAGTTCAAGAACTGCTTTCTACGCAGGGGTTCTTAACTTGGGCTCCATGAACTTAAAAATGTCAATAACTATATTTCAACATAATTGATTTCCTTTGTTATCTATGTATGTTATTTTATGTATCTAAAAACATTACTCTGAGAGGTGTTCTACAGGTTTTACCTTGCTACAAAGGACCTATAACAAAAAAAAATAAGAATTCCTATTCCACAGGAAATGTTTTCTGACCCCATCTCCAGATACTAATGTCTTCCTCTAAAAAAATTTTCAGATGTTTAGTATATATTTGTATATACTTCTGCGCAGACATGTAACCCCAGTTAAGTTCCCCAGTTCAGGATAAGAACTACTTTATCTTTCTGTCACCAGTGCCTAGACCAGGGCCTAACATAACATGCTTAATAAAGCTTTTTGCTTAGTTGTTACTGATTATGACAGTAGCAATGTTATATCAAGAAATACCTATACAGGAAGCTTCAGTAAAAAAGGGAGGTGGGAGACCAAAGGATATCAGTGTCAGTGTAACTTAAAAAGTAATTTGTGTAATGAAACAGTTTCTGGTTGAGAACAGGTGTCTAAAATAGAAGTTACCCTCGATCCTCAGTGCTCCCAAATCTGACATCCTAATGTATGAAGGAGGTATATGTGTAAATATATACAATATACATATACAATATACATGTATAATATTTATATATGTATATACATGTGTACATGTGTGTGTAGATATAAATTTTGTAAAGGTGTTTGTATACATAAAGTGTGTAGGGTACCCTTTATTCCCCTCAAACAACATTAGGGAGAGGCATATCTGTCCCCTAATCTGACCATCTCGATTATTATGCAGCACAAACACCTTTACAAAATTTTTCCTCAGGGATCTTAAATTTGACTTACATCTGATCCTTGAATTTTCAACTATACTTCTTTCTACCTACATACAAATTTATAGCAAATAAGCAATAATTTATCAAGACTTTACCTGCTTCTGGAATTTTCCCCTAATTTCTTAATACCTTTTTGTAGGCTTCCAACCATCTTTAAATCAACCTCCTCAATCTGAAGAGCCAGCAGACTTTCCTAATGAGTAAGATTTCTCCTTCTTGTCATGTCCAGGGGTCCCTTCAACTGAGTTCTTCGACACTATTATGTTGGGAAGCAATTCTTCCCTTTCTTTTAAAATGACTTTCTTAGTCACCCATACTACTAATCTTCTGATTCCTCCCTCTCTTTTTCTAACACACTTAGTCATCAAGTTCTGGCAAAATCTCTAATATCTCCCATCTATCCATTCCTTACCATTCCCATTCCTGCCACCTTTGTTCAAAGCCTCATTATTTCTGGCCTGGACTATAGAAATAAAATGTTCTTATACCTTCCTTCTCTGCTTTCAATGTATTCTATAAAATAACTCCTAGACTGATCATCCTAATTCATAACTCTGGTTATGTTTTTCCTGTATTCCAAAACTATAAAATCCAAAGACCTTCACCCTACTTTTCCAAACACATTCCTATTCATTCCACACTCAAGGCAAACTGGTCTGCTCACTATCCTGTGAGTACTCATTTTTTTGCCGTTGGAGGTGATTTTGGTGTTCAGCTATTCTTATCTATAGCAGCCTATATGCTGGCCAATCAGAGAGGTAGAATGAATTGGGTTTAAGGCATGCCTTAAGAAATCTAGATTTTAAACCACAAGATGATACCTTTTGAGGTTTCTGAGATCAAAATTTCCATTCCTTTGGGCAGAGTACCCACAGGTAAGGATATGAAACCCTATGTGGACTGAAGAAGAGGAAAGAGAAGAGGGAAGAGAAGGGAAAGGAAGAGAAGAGGAAAGGACGGAAGGGAGGAGAGAAGGGTGGTGACACATTAAAGGACATTGAAAACATGCTCAGAGGATGTCAGCTTGGATAGTGAAGGGACTAAGGACCATGTCATATGAGGACTAGTTAAGAAGACTTTTGGAGAAACATGATAGCCATGCATGTCCCTTTCCTTACCAAACATTTGCTTGCTGTCTTAGAATTCAGTCTTAGAATTTAATCCTTCACTGTAGTATTTGGATAATTTCTATATGATGCTGAAAAATATTTGATACCCCATTCAGTCTCATGTTTATTACTGTAATACTCCTAGGCTCACTCTCCTAACTCCCATTTGAACTGGCAGACTGGGTCACCTGAAGGCAGCTAGTTTTCCCCTTAGGGTAATAGGTAAAACTTTGAGAGGTTGAGGCCTCTAATACTATTTGATCACACATGAGCCCCCATTTGCTACACTTCCTCCAATATCAATTAACCACTTAACTTTTCCCCAACTTCTAATTACATCAATCAAATTTTACAAAGGAATATTTACTAAGAAAGGATGGTAGTGTGGGAAACAAGGAAGTTCTGTTTCCACAGTTTTGGATGATCAGGGTTGTGACCTAGAAAGGTCAGGTAAAGGTCAGAAACTTCTGCACAGGCCTGATGAGTTGTTTGAGGGAAAGTTTATCACAGAGGAAAACATGAAGCCACATGGTCAGGGGATGGTGGCTCGCTGAGTCCAAAAACTTGGAACACTGTAAGAAGCTTCCGTTATTCTGAATGTGTTGTAGTCTTCCAATAGCAATGCTGGAAACTACTCACTTATTCAAGGAAATGAATGTAGAAGGCCCTCTCTCCTCTGAACTCCATTTTAATAAATTTTCCTTGATACCTTTTTGCATATCAAGTGCGTCTCTAACAGTAGCAAAGAACTGAAGCACAACTTCCCCTTCTCCCCCTAATCACTCCCTACCCTGGGGGAGCACACTTTCCTCTTTGTATACTTCATCCATGGGGAGAATGGGCTCAGACTTTAAGTGGAAAGGTAATGAAATACAGATGTAGAGAATGTATGGTGGAGAGGATAACTATTGGTCCTAGGATTCATTTTTCTCTTAAAGCAGTTTCCACTGTTGCAGTTTGGGGTGCTGGGAACTCTGAAATATAAGGATTGGGGCAAGTCTGACTTGAAAGAATTCAACTGCTTAAGCCTTCTTTCAGTCAAAGTAGGGAGGTTTTATTGAAAGGAGTTAAGCTGTCTGCAAACCACAGTGAAAGGTCACTTAAAAGGATTATTGAGTATCTAGGTAGGCCTGTATGGGCCAGATGCCTCAGGCCAACAGCCAGTGTGGGAAAGTTCAGAGGTTGGGTTGCTTTTAAAGAAGTGATCTTTTCCTTTTAGAGATCCAGGCGATGGTCTCCTCATCACCCACAAAGTCCACTGTGGGACTAGTCAAGCAAGTCACTTCACAAAGGCTGGCTCTTCACCAGATTCAGTCTGGTGAAGCTGCAGCTGCAGCTACTGGCAGACTTTGCCATTATCTTCAGTTGCTGGATCTCTAATGGATCTCAAAATATATTTTTAAATTTAATCTGCATTATTAACACCTTCTCCATCACTTTCATAATTCTGGACAATCAGCTGGACAATCTCTCAAGCTAAGCTCACAATAAAAATTGAATAATCAGCTCTTAAAAGTTGGATCTGGCTCCAACACATCCCTGAAGGTGCCAGACATTCATTCACTTAAGATCAGTAAGCAGGAGGCTAAAGAAACAGAAGTGCTATGGATTCCCAGGTAGCAAGAATAGGGTCCTTTCCTATACCTAGAGACTCACAGCAGTGCTCACCTCCCGGAAGGAAAAGCATAAAAAGAATCAAGAAACTGATCCTTTTGTATTTAATTTTAATTCAGTCTCTTGTCATTAGTTTTTTTTGGTTCTGAAGCACAGCACTAGCCCATCAGTCAGTCATTGCCAGAAGCTGTTTTCCCAAAACTTCACTGAGTTGGATTGGCAGCAGGAGGAGATTATACATGTTCTGTATAATCTATCAGGAAGGAAATATTTGCACAGGTTCCAAGGGCTTGGTCACTGCCCAGCTCCCCATCACATCATGATCACTATAAATGATATGGAGACCTTATGAGAGAAGGTCAATACTTTCAACTCATTGAATAGAACTATGGAGAAAAATATCAATATTAACTGAGATTTAAATAGCACTTTGAGGATTGCAAAGCACTTTATATACATTCTCATTTGATCTTTACAACAACCCTGTGAGGTAGGAACTATTATTCACTTTTTACCAATGAGAAAACTGAGGTTTAGAAACTCTTGTGACTTGCTCAGTCACAAAGCTAATCAGGAACTATTAGAAGATTCAAACTCTGATCTTTTTGACTCCAAGTTCTGTACTCCAATCCCTCAGCAACACTGCTTTGCTAAAAGACAATTTCAAAAGGATAAAGGAAAAATGAGAATGAGCAATAATGTATGTTTCAAATTTCTATTTTTTTCTTAGTCTGGAAAATGGGCAGATCTCCCCATTGACTTTGCCCTTTTTATTCTAAGATTTCTGGCTGCTGTGTTAAGCCTAGTTCTTAAAGAAGTTGTTTACATGTCTACAGTCCTTCAGGGAGTATTATTCTCTTAATAACAGCTCTATGCAGCAGGTATTATAAGAATTATCCTCACGTTAAAATGGAGTTTTAGGAGTTTGCATGGATGGAAGGCTAGAAGGGTCTGGGAGTCCTGAGAATTAACTCACATTTCAGGCCTGGGTTCATCATCAGAACTCCAAGAGAACTGCAATGGTGGACTGTGTAAGAGTTTCTGGTGCTTTGTATTGTTCAGAAAACACATTTAAACGATCTGGAATGGTGAGAGTCTAGAGGAGATATTTTACTTGTTGAAAGCAGACTGATTCAGTTAACTTTCTTTTGCCTTTTAACTTATTGTATGTGTGTGTGTGTGCATGTGCAGGCATGAAGAAAATCTAACGGGTGCAGAGGTTTGGTTCTAAATATTGTGAAATCCTCAAAACCAGTACTATTTCTCAAAGAACCCAACATGCATTTGGCAAAACAATAAACCAAGCAGTGAATTGTGAACTTGGGCTACCAGGCTTGTCAGTCAGTGCAGATACAGTATTCTGCTCTGTTTACTCTGTCAGGAAGCCAGTTATATTTTATTAAATTCTGAAATTAGAATGTATGCACTCTGAGAGATACCAAGCAGCTTCATGTCTTGGCCCCTATGTGTGATTAAGGAAATGAATTCCACAGCTCCAAAATCAGAGGGATCGTTGTGGCAGCCATTCACAACTGGGCTCAATGGGCCAAACTGTGGTTTATTAAAATGATGGCTTCAAGACAGAATCTGTGTCCACACCAGAGAACTGCATTATTGCTTTGAGCCAAGACTGAGAAAAGAGCCAGATTAAGCTAGCTGAACTGCCACCAAACATATTAAGGGCAGCAGTGCAAACACAAACCAACTCTCAGAGGTCCACCATTTAAGACACATAACAAAGCTGAAGTATAGAAAAGAGAGCTAATTGAATACTATACAGAATAAAGGTCTACTCATAGTTTTATCCTAGCAATGTTAGGTTATTTTCAAAGTTGCTACTCAATTCTTATTTTGTATATAATCCAAAGTTTCCATGTAGAAAGCATAACTTTTCCTGGAGATGTGAAAACATAGTTCACTTTGCCAGTATTGAAATAGATTGTGAATAATAATTTATGAGGAAGATATGTTTCTCAAGACTAGGTATATCAGCCAGATAACTCAGGTAAAAATCCTGAAATCAGTGTTCTCAGACAACAAATAAGATTTGTAACTTAAGCTAACTCAGATTGGCTGTATGTGTTTCCCAAATTTATCACCTAATTATGAGGTCTTCAATTTGTACCATGAAGACTTGTTAACTGACTGAAAGATTAAAGAAATTTATCTTTTGAATTCATTTTCATGGATGCCAGTGTAAGGATAAAGTGCTTTTTTTGAAACAAAAGCCTCAAAATGTCATAAGATGGCATAATTGATCAATGATAGGAAAATATAGAGCCAATCAAATCTTACTTGTGGGTTCAGAAAGTATCAAAACTATTTCCTATTTTCCCTATGCCTATCTTGTGCACAAGAAACTTGAAAATACAGGATTAGGTGATCACAAGTTTTACTTTGGTAGAAAAGTTTTAGAGGGTGACACACAAAAAAACACGTCACTTTAAAGTCTAGTCTGTCCTAAAAGAGCACAAAAAGAGCCAAAATAGATTTACTTTATATGGAAACATATAAATTAATCTTTTAAAGTTAGAAATCATTCCTCAAATTGAAGTGTGTGTACTGTTGTTAGCCCAGGTATATGAACTTCTCATTCTCTCTTTACATGTAAGTGTTCATTCCAGGTAAGTTTCCTAGATACTTAATTTGTAGAGCACTTTAAGGTTTACAAAGCACTTTATACAAGGAGGCTACCAAGGTTAAGTGATTTGTCCAGGGTCACATAGCTTTTTAGGGTTTGAGATAGGATTTCAATTTGTCTTCCTCACTCCAAGTCTAGTACTTTGCCCACTCTTTCCTCACTTACAAAATTGGGATAATTATGCTACCTACCTCATAGGTTAGTTGTGAGAATCAAATGAAGTTACATACACACAGAGTACTTTGTCAACATAAGCAATTTTGGGAGGGATTCGAGCTACATATAGGTTTGAGGGCTCTGAATGAAGGTGGATCCTTCTGCCTCCAGCTTCCCTTGTTTTGTGTTTAAAAGCTCTTCACAACCCGATTCTAGCTTACCTTTTCAACTTTGTTGAACATTACTTCCCTTCACAAAGTCTTATTTTCCAATTAAATTGGCCTACTTTGCCCATGAACTCAGCATTCTGTGTCCCACTGCTAAGATTTTGAACTGACTGGTCTCCATGTCTGGAATATACTCCCCACTTCTGCCTTTTCAAATCCCTGAGCTCAGCTCAAGTGTCATCTCCTACTGGAAGACTTAGTTATTCTTACTTTCTCTTTTCTCAAATTATATTGTCAATATCTTTAGCACACAGTACAGTGCCTTGTACAGAGTCAGGACTTAATAACTACTTATTGGGTTGGATTGTCTATTCAAATGTAAATTATATTATTTTTGTACCTTCAGGCTATAGGAAATGTGTAGAGGACATTCATGGCAGGATGATATTGAATTCAGCTGTAGATTACAAGTAGTTTCACTGTGTTCCTCTGAGATTAAATCAAAGTAACACCATGATGACCCTGAACGTCTTACTAAAGTCAATTGTACATTTATTAAGCATTAATATGTGCTAGGTACCATACTAAGTGTTGGGAACAAAAAGAAAAGCAAAAAAGTCCTGCCCTTTATGAAGGCTACATGCAAGTAGGCAGGCATATAGAGTAGCTGAAGGTAATCTGAAAGGGAAAGTAGCTGGGGGAAGAGGCAGACCAGAAAAGTCTCGTAGGTGGAATTTGATGGTATTTTAAAGATGTGAATCCTATAAGAGGTGGGCAAGGATAGTTGTTGTCTCTTTTTTGGCATGACTCTTCATGACACCATTTGGGGTTTTGACACTGGAGTGCTTTGCCATTTCCTTCTCCAGCTCATTTTACAGATGAGGAAACTGAGGCAAAGAGGGTTAAGTAACTTGCCCAGGGTCACACAGCTAATAGTCTCTGAGGCTGGATTTGAACTCAAGATTAGTCTTCCTGACTGTAGGCCTAGCACTCTATCCACTATGCCACCCAGATGCCTGGGGAAGGCTAAGGTCCTTTGTATACCCCATTATTCTGATGATTCTACCAACACTGTAGCTAATGCCTGGGCTGCAACTAGGAAAACACGAACCTGGGTCTCTTAACAGCCTGTTGCCCCTTTGATGAGGTGACCTTGTGGGTCTGAAAATCAGTTCTAAAAGTAACAATAGGGAAGAACTAGCTATAACAGTAGTGATGAAAAAACTTTGGGATGAGTCAACATGTGTCAAAAGTATGATGTGGTTACTAAAAAGCTAATATAATCTTAGCTTGTAAGAGAATAATAGAAACAGAGCATCCAGAAGAGGAGGGGTAATATTCCTATTGTATTCTGTACTAGTTAAATTGTATCTGGAACATTTTGTTGTTCTGGGAACCTCATTTTAGAGATGTTAATAAACTAGATTGCCTTCAGAGGATCCCTAAAATGGTGAATTTGGAGACCTTATTATCATGTGAGGAAAAGTTGAATGAAGATATTTAGCTTGAAAGAGAGAAAACTTGGTGTATGCATAGAGAGAATAAATGTCTTTAGTTATCAGAAAGGCATTCATGTCAAATAGGGATGAAACTTATTGTCTATCCTTCAGAGGACAAGACTAGGATTAATGAAATAAGTCACACAAATAACATGGAGATAGACTCAGTTCAATACAACTGCCTTAATAATTGATTGGGTTCGTTAGTGAGATAGTGGATTCTCTCTTATGGAAGTTTAAGTAAAGGATGGAAGTCTACTATCAGTATATGGATCAAAGGGAGTCTATATACAGGCCTACCTATCCTGCATTGGGTGGAAGTTTGAACTAGATTGCCTCTAAGGTCCCTTTCCAACACTATGATCCAAAACCTTTGTCTTCCTCCAAGTGTGATGCAAATGTTGAATGGAACATGCCAATCTATGATATGTGAAGACCTCCTTCCACGCTGACATCAAAATCACCTAATGTGGACCTAATCCAGTCCACATTTCTCCACTGTGTCTACAAGAAATAACCCAAAAACAGGGTACAAAGAGATTTTGTCTACATGCTTTACTGAAATTAAGATATGCTATGATCATGGCACTCTAATCATTACAAAGTCATTTGGCACTATTTTCAGTATTGGTTGTTACTTTGTTTTTCAAATATTTTAAATAATGTTTGGTCCCATGGAATTCTGAATGATTTGCATTACATTTATGGGGAGTTGAATTCAACTGAAGACCTACAATCCCATGTGGTCACAGGCACTCCTAATATCCACAAGATATTCTTTTGAAAACTAAACTGTCTGAATGAAAGGCAGGAAGAGGGAGAAGAATAAAGTAAGAAGTTGTGTTATTTATATGTATGCTGTTAGGTTTAGGTGGAGAGCAAATGACCTCTACTAAGAGGAAAACTTAATTGTTTTAGCACTTTTTCAGTCTTGGTTCCTACCTGCTCTGCCATTTATTCTCTCAATCTAGACAACTAGGGAGTCTTAGTTGCAGGTGGAGGGAGAAGGAAAAAAAAAGATTGTTTCATGGTGTTGCCAAAATCTTTTCACCTACATCTCCTTCACCACTCTGCTTCCCTTCTTTACTCTAGTCTTGGTTTTTATCCCACTCTCTCTCTACCAATTGACTCCTTTATATTTAGTATCTTAGCGCTAGAAGGGATTTTAAAAGTCTTTAATTTAATTAGGTCAACCATGTCAATTTACAGATGGGGAAACTAAGGTACCCAAAATTTAAGTGACTTGCCGAAGACAAAAAGTGGAAGGTTAGAATGTGAACCCAGACACATTGCTCCCTTCAATACTATACCCCTTCAGGACTCTATGTCTGCACTATGTCAAAACACACTTGACATGAAATTTCCACACACTTCAAGATCTGTGACTTTGTTGACATAAGTACACCTTAACTACCCTACACTAGTCTTCGCTGCTAAGACAAAATTTGCGAACAAATCAGTTAAGGACTTCCGGAGGTCCACAGTCAAAGGGGAGCTGAAAGTTTTCCTGCGTGGTAGAGCTTGCTTCCCTCTCCCCCTCCCCCCCCATTCATTGCCTTTGAAAAATCTCCTTATCGAGATGAAGGATAGGAGCTGACTTTGGATCAAACCTACTTGACTTGATTTGATTCAACACTATTTAAATAAACGCTTGTGGATCGACTGATCAAGCGAACCCAATTGCTAGTGTCCTACACGTAATGAATTGTGCAAATCTTAGTGGGCCGCATGAACCTAAGCTATTGCTGTCACGGGGTGGGGTGACCTAACTTTACCAAGGTTGAGGGCTCTTTTGTGTTTCTTTCGCACCAAGCCAAGTACCCTCCTACAAACAAAGCAGCCACAGCACCGAGAGAGCTTTTAGAGGAGGCCTTGTTCACACCTAGTCACTGGGCGCTCCCGGAGGCCGGCATCGGGCTCCGGGGCTCCGCGCGGGCAGCGCAGGCGGCAGCGGCGGCGGCGGCTGGACACTTCCGGCGGCTGCGGGGTCGGCGGAGTCTTCACACTTGGGCCACCGAGGCGGGTAAGGTGCGAACCTGAGGAGCTGGGCGGGCACCTTTCCCTCCGCTCCCCTCCCTCTGTAAAGGAACGGAAGGACTTGGCTGCCCTCCGAGCCGGCTGTGCGGCCCCGGGCAGCTCGCAGAGGGCCGACCTTGGGGGAATTCCTCTTGGGCCTGGGCCTGGGGACATTATCCCCAGACATCAGCCCCAAAGGCCCCGCGCCTCGTCCTGAGGCTCGGCGGAACTGATTGCTGGCCGCACATCCTTCGCCTCGGTCGCTGCGGGGTTGTAACTGCAAGAGCTGGGCCATCTTCTAATTACGGTGTTCCCCGGGAAGTGGCTTGGTGGCGTTGTGTCGCCCTCTCGGCCGCCCGCGGGCTCCCGGCTCAGGCAGCTCCGCTAGGCCTCTGTAACCGACCACGTTGCCATGGTTAAAAGTGACGGTTCCTCCAGAATCTCCCGTAAGGGAAAGGTTCGGGTAGGGAGCATGCGTACTCGCATCCTGACGTACGTCGATGTGAGCCGGAGACAGGGGGCGTGGTCTTTGTCAGAGCGGGAGGGGGAAAGGCGGAGGAACAACTTTCCGGGCGTGCGCAGTGCACCCGGCGACGGCGATTCTATCCTAGCAGTGGGGCCTGCCGCTGTGGAGATGGGCGCCGCTACTGCCGAAGCGGATCGGACTCTGTTTGTGGGCAACCTCGACATTAAAGTGACGGAGGAGCTGCTCTTCGAGCTTTTCCACCAGGTAAGCGGCTGGGATGACCTCCCTTTCCCTGCTCTCTCGCTTTCTCCGCCCCTCGCCCGCGGAGGCCTCAGCCCTACGGTCTTGTCAGGCGCCGCCTTCGCGCGTGCGTACTAGAGCTCTTTGGACCAGGGGGCCGGGGGTCTTGGCCTGGAGCCAGAGAGAAGTCTTGTGCTTGATTTCTGAGGGGTGGGAGCGGCTTCCTCAAGGGTAAAGCCCCGGGGAATTGTGCTAGGTGTCGGGGGGATGGCTAGGCCGGGCCGAGAGCCGCTGGTTTAATGAGCGACGGGGAGCACGAACTTTGAAAAGATCCACCCTTGTCGGTCATTCCCCTCCAGGTGTTTGGGCTTTGTCCACCTGTTAACCACGAAGACTTGGCTTTTAAAAAGTGTCCTCGTTCGCTAGCTGCTTCCCTTCTGGCTCGGTGTGCTTGCACCTCGGAAGAGGCTTGTGGTGGAGTGGGGGCAGGAAGTCCAGAGAGGCCTAGGTTTGGATTTGAACTGAGGGGCTTACATTAAGCCGCGTCCTTGTGGGCAGTTCTCCCAAGCAGAGTTTCCTCATCCGTAAAATGGGGGTAGTGAGATGAGTGGTTGTGAGCAGGGTGCTTTGTAGCCTTTCCAAGGTGGGCATATAGATGCGGGTTTTATTTCACCAAGTCAAAATCCCCTTTTCCAGTAATGAGAAGTTGAAACTATGCTCCTTGGCAGTTCTGATGCCTGTTATAGTGTCTAGACTATGAGAGGTACAAGCGTAGGAATTTTATTTTGAAACCACATCACTTCCTGCCTCCTCTGGAAAATTACTTACTTTGCTTTGCATTCCAGGGATCTGTTAACTTACGCGGTATTAGAGGTGTCTAGAGTCCAACACCTTCATTTTTTACAGATGAGGAAACAGGCCCAGAGAGGTTAAGTGACCTAAGAGGTTAAATCACACAGGTAGTAAGCAGCAGAGTTGGAATTCGAATCCAGGTCTTCTAACTACGAATCCAGTATGGTTTCTACTGTACTGCTTTGAGGTACTGGATATTTAAACCCCTCCGGAGGCAAACTACACTTTCCACTAGCAACATAATGAAGTAAGCTATAACGCATGGATGGGGGTCTGTGTGAGCCCCCTCCCAGTGAATTAGGTTTCTTTGTAGTAATAATCATGATTTCTCACGTAAACTGAAATGCATGTGCTTTATATTTTTTAAGCCTTGCTAGAAGTGATTACTTGCATTTTGTTCCATTTTAAAAATTTGCTTTATTTTGGTTCTTTACAAAACAGAACACTTTCCAGAAGTTGCTTCATTTAACTTTAACTTTATTTTATGTTATTTTATTTTTTTATTTGCAGGCAGGTCCTGTAATAAAAGTTAAAATTCCAAAGGATAAAGATGGTAAACCAAAGCAGTTTGCATTTGTGAATTTCAAACATGAAGAATCTGTTCCTTATGGAATGAATCTACTTAATGGAATAAAACTTTTTGGAAGGCCCATCAAAATTCAGTTCAGATCAGGTATCTGTTGAATTTTCAAGAATCTGTTTTTAGGGAGAATAAAAAAATTTCATCTCAAGTTTACAGTAGTGAAGTTTAGAATTCCTAAGTAATGAGGAATAATGACAGCAGAGATGCCTACTATTATCTGTAACCCTAAAAACTCAATTTAGTCCTTTTCTTTAAGAATATTCTTAAAGGGTAGAATTTCCTCTCAGCTAAGAATGAAAGTGAACAAAGAAATATCAAAAAGACCTTGACTGATATTTCTAATAACTCAACCCTATGGAGTCCTTCCAGACTCTTAGTGGCCATCCTGTGATGAGCTTCTACACATCTAGTTTAGATTATATGGGCATGCAGAATTCCTCCAATTCAGACATAAGGTAGCTCCCTGCCTGTATTGTACCTTTTCCATTTTATAGCTTTCATTGAGATCGTTTCTACAGAGTTAGAACTGGAAGGGATGTCAGAGAGCAAGCATCTAGTCTCTTTTTTTTTGGATGAGGAAACATACTCATGGTAAAGTTTTCAGTTATCCCTGTTCATTTCTAATCCATGATAAAGATATTAGACTAGGGTTTCAGTGAAGACAATGATGAGATATAAATTGATTTGTGTGCCCTTTTCCTTTTATTCTTGATTTGACACAAAGCTTTAAATGTATTCTCTTGGAACTGCTTTTTCATATTGTTCATTTTTCTTTGTATTTTGCTCATTTAGGCCACCCAGATTTCATGATAATATTTTGCATGCTACTTTTTCTACCAGCTGGTGTAGGAAAACATGAATACCTCTTTTATAAAGAAATCTGAATTTTCATTTTAAGTTCTCTTAACTTTAAGTGGTTGCATGTCTTTTTTTTTTTGTAAGGAAAGAATCATCTTCAGGAAGTTACTCTTTCTGAGTTTTTTTCCCCACAGTTTGTTTTTTACAAATTATAATTGTTGGAGCTAGTAAGAAGAACTTTTAGCTAATTGCTCTTATGTCTGCTTTGGCAATTGGAATATTGCAGTTTGATTGCATCTTTACCCACTGGGTATTAGTGTTATGTGTAAACATTTTGTTTGGTTAACTTCTTTCTTACTCTGATGAAACAGTAGAGTAGAATATTGAAATGCAAATTATTTCTAGTGTCTGAGATATTAAGGTTATACCAAACTTAACTTTTTGAAGTTGGATGACCTTGAAAAAAAAAACCAAATTTCAAATATGTTTTCTTCAGGAAGTAGTCATGCTTCTCAGGAGGTTAGTTCATCATATTCCCAGCATAATCTTGGGAATGCAAGTCCATCTAGCATACCACAGTCCACTTCAGCTTCTAGCAGGTAAGAACTACCAGTTCTGGTTAATAAAATTGGTTTTCTGTATTTTGTTTTGGCCCTTCTCCCTTCCCCTCAAGAACCTTCTTCAGTAGCCTTTTTCAGTAGTTAATCCTTGATTAACATTAGATTGTAATAGTAGTAACTAGTAACTTACTCATCTTAGTATCTTCCTCACTACCTAGTATAGTTTCTTACATGTAGAAGGTAAATGTCTGTAGAATAAATAATAAATTGGTTTGTCTTAGGAAATATTGGGCTTATTAGAATATTTTTCTTGGCATCCATACTATGAAGCTGCCTTATAATTAGATCTATTTGGTATTTAAGGAATTAAATATCCTTGGGTGGCATCTATGATATGAATCAGATATTTAATGCCAAATTAAATTTTATATTAAATTGTTTTATACTAAAGCTTAAGTATAGTAAAGATTGAAGATCTAGTAATAGCTTATGTTTATAAAATTTCTTAAGGTTTACAAAATACCATGTGTCCTATAATGCTGCAACAAGTATCAGTCAACCAGCATTTAATATGTACCTACTGTGTACCTGGTGCTGGGGATATGAAAAAGAGGGAAAGTCTCCGAGAAGTTTACATAAATAACATTGGGAGGGACGACCCTAAGAATTGGGGGTACACCAGGAAAAACTTCATGTAGAAAGGAGGAACTTAAGTTGAATCTGTATGAAAGTAAGTTTCAAAAGGGACAGATGAGGAGAGAATGAATGGAGGCAGCCCAAGAATTCTTGAGGTGGTTAGCCCACATGCCCAGAGAAGAGGGAGTTATTTGTAAGAGCAACAGCAAAGAGGATGTTTTGACTCCTGCATGATGCAGAGGAAGATACACTAAGGATTTGTAGGTTGTGGCTAGGTTATGATGACTACCAAATCAAGGAGTTTACATTTTATTTTAAGAGGCTGTAGGAAACCACTGGGATTTATCATAAAAGTGAGCGACATGCTCAGAATTACACTTGAGAAAAATCACTGTGACAATCACTGTAGAGGATGAATTGGAGAAGGGAGAGATTTGAGATAGGGAAACCAAATAGGCTATTGCAATGGTCCATGCAAGAAGAGATGATAATAGTCTGAACTACAGGGGTGGCCTTGTGAATAGAGAGAAGGGTTGAGTATAGAATTGACAAGATTTTGGCACTTGATTGCATATGTGGAGTTAGGAATAAATAATAATGCTGAAGTTGTGAATCTGAGTTAATTCTATAATAAAACCAAATTAGGTATTTATTTTTAAGTTACGAAATTTTTCAATTAACTCAAGTTATATTCCTCACATCAAATAACTTTATAAAGTTAAAAATATCTAAAAAGTTTAGAACCAGAAGAATAATGTTTTTCCTTACTAGAAATAGGGAAGTTTGGAAGAGGGCTAGCTTGGGGGAAAAGATGGTTGATGATGCGTTAGAGATACCTGTAGGTATCCAGTTGGCAATATCCAATAGACATTTGGTGATGTGAGATTGAAGCTCAATAGGGAGCCTAAACCTTGATCTGGGAGAGATAATAAGCCTATGGGACCTGATGAGGACACCAGGTGAGAGAGTGAAGAGAAAGAAAATGACCCAGGACAGAACTTTAGAGGTGTGAGATAGAAGGTGATCCAGCAAAAGAGAGGGAGAAATGGTCAGACAGGAGGAAAACTAAGGGAGAACAATGTCAAAAAAAAAAAAAAGCCAGAGGAGAGAATATCCAAAAGAGGAGAGGCTCAGCAGTGTTAAAGGATGCAGAGAGGTGAAATATGAGGACTGAGAAAAGGCCTTCAGATTTTGTAATTAAGAGATCATTGATTTGCTGGCCTCTACCTATTTGTTTTGCTTGACTGTGCTTATTTGTTATAAGGGTTTTTTTCTTTTGGTTTTTATTGGGGGGAGGGAGTTGGGAGATTGAGGAGGGAGTAGCATTTGTAATGATAAAGAGGGCTACTGAAACATTTCTAGAAGTACATAGAAAGTAACAGAAAGTTTTGTTTTGAAAGTAATATGTGGAGTGATAGACTTTTTTGAGGAAGCAGTTGGTACAAAATGGAGATTCATTGTGTGTTATAGAGTATTTTGTGTTCTGTTTATTAAAATGCTGTTTTTTGTGTGTTTACATTCAGAATAAAAATAAGAATTGGGGGGAGAGTCAGATCTAGGGATTTTGGGATGTAGAGAAAGGTAAGTGCCTGTGCCCTCCATTCTTAATAATCATGATGATGATCTAGTGTTGTACATATAACACTATAAGCTTTACAGATAGTTCATTTTTATCCTCATGACAACCCTGGGGAGGTGGAAGCTATTATGCTCATTTTATAGATGACGAAACTGAAGCAGATAGAACTCAAGTGACTTGCCCAGTGTCACACAGCAAGTAAGTGAAGTGGGATTTGGACCAGTGCTCTATCCATCATACTACCTACGTACCTACTAAAGGATAAGACAAGGTCTTTTGCTGAGAGGTTTGGGGGGGAAGAAGAGACTAGATTTAGAGCTGGAAGGGACCTGAGAGGGCTTCTAGTCCAAACTGTTATACCACCCCCACCCTCATTTTATAGATGGGGAAATTGAGTCACAGAACAGTTAAGTCACAGGGTCACAGCTAGTAAGTGTCTGAAGGGGGATTTAACTTCCTGATCCAAGTCCCATGCATCTCTACTAGTCCATGCTGAAGAGACAGAATAGTCTTTAAGAAGAGCACAATAGAGATTTAGCTAGTGAGGATTAAAAGTATTTCTTTGCTGCAGTGAGTGCCCAGTTGAAATTAGGTGACATAATTTTTAGTGGATCCTGTGAGCTTGGTTGCTTGACTTCCTTCCTTAGCTCCTTTTTGCAGCTCCTGAGTAGGAGGGTAGGAGGTGGGTGTCAGGAATAATTCAGGTTTGGAGTTGGCTAGACATGAGTGATGATTACACAAGAAGGAGCAAGAAAGTTGAATTGATTAACTATAGGGTCTGTATTTCAAATGAGCAAAAGTGAAGTCATCAGGGGTGATGGTCTAAAAAAGTATTGAAGGGCACACAGAGAGCCTAATGAAGACACAGTTTGTTCACAAGGGGTGAAAAGGTGTAGAGTGAAATAGGGAGGCAGGAAGTTGTGATCAGAAAGGCATTTCAGAGTTTTTTAATATTGAAGTGAACTGCTTCTAGGTCAGATTGTGAGAACAAGGATAAGATTTGAGGTGGAAGTGAGGAGTTGAAGAAATTGAGGAACTAGGTTAGGATGTTTGAGTGAACATTAACATGTATGTCAAATTCCTTTAGTTTAAGAGCAAGAATTGGCACAGAAAGGAAGATTTGTGAGCCAGGTACTAAATCTAAAGAAAGGAAGGAGAATGGGTTCTGTAGAGATCAGCCAGAGGGGCCTGAATTGGCTGGTAACTTTTGGGTAGGGTGAACTTCAGAGGAAGAGAGGTTGTTGAATGATGATGGCAAATGGATAGTCTAGAAGTGGCAGCAGGAACTAAAGTTATATTCAGATTCCCGAGAGAGCTGTGTCTGGAGGTGATAGGAGAGAAGATATAGCCATTGCTAGAGAAGACGAATAGAGGTGTAGTGTCATCTGCAGAGAGCCAGGTCTCTGAATCCCAGAAGAGCATGAAAGGAAGAGGTCTAGAGTGGAGAGAGGTTTGCTAATTCTGGATCAGGAATTCTAGAGGGCACAGTGAAAGAAGTGAGCTGAACAGCACTGGGCCGCGGGTGAGAGGATTGGGGAGTTTGTGAATTAGATAATGAGAGGTGAGAATTGGGGAAAGGGACGATTTACGTTTAGGCAGTGGACAATTGGGAAAGATGGTGGAATTTTGTTAGCTACAGTAGAGTTTCAGAATGAATAGAGGAGCAGTGGATGGGAATAGTTCCATTCTGGAGATGGCAGGTAAGTATAACATTCATGGTCTCCATTCTACATTGGGGTCTTGGCGAGTCAGAGGTCCCATGTAGCCCACTTGTTTAGTTATTTTCTCTGATTTTTATTGGGTGGTTCAGAATGGTGTTTTAGAAAGTTGGTTGATACATTTGGTGACATCAGCTGTTTAAATTGTTAACCCACCTTAGCCCTTAAATTGATAATTTATATATTTAAGTTGTGCACTGCATATAGCAAGAGGGACAACCAGTGGACAGCCCATATACAGTTGTAAACATTGTCAAGAAATCTGGAAGGCCTGAAACATGGTGGGTGAATACCCTTCTCCCCCTTTTATAAGAAGAAATAGGAGTCACACAAACTGAAAAGGCATGGATAAGTTATAATCTGTGTCATTAGTGGAAGATCACATTGAGATCACAGATCATCTGATATAAGAAGCTTGGAAATAATGGGTTAGGGCTTCAAGAATCAAAATCCTGTGTATATTGCTCCTTTGTATATAATGATGAATTCTTTTTTTGAGTAGATACGAAAGGAATATGGATAACTTGACATCTGGATATAATTCTTCACAAATGCTTCAGAGATCTTTCTCATCTCCAGATAATCTTCAAAGACAGGCTGTGGTAAGCTGTTGTTATGATCTGAATTTTGTTAATCCACAAACTGGTTGTAGTTTAAATGTTCACAAAAATTGTATCATGAATTATTGTATTCATGAGTTTTCTCACATTGGAGAGTTCTTAAGACTTTTTGGTTAGATTTCATAAATTTTAGTTGACATTTAGTCAAATCATCCATACACACACACACATAAATATACATATACATATATACATACATATTAGGGTTTAAGAGCAGAACTGCATTTATTGGCCATTTGTTAACATAGCTAACTATAACTCACAGCCACTGTGGTTTCTGTGCCACTTCTTAAATTTCTATTTTTCTTAATATTATTACCATTCACCCAGGTTTGAAAACTTAGGTTCCTCCTTTTTTCTTTCATACACCTTGCCTTCTTTAATCATTTATCACATTCTGTCAATTTTCCCTTCAAAATAGTTCTTGGATCCATTCCTTCCTTTACATTCCTACCCTCTGGTTTTGGCTTTTATCATCTTACACCTGTTGTATTGCAGTAGTATCATAACTGATGATAAAAATCAATCCATCTTGCATATTAAAGCACAGTTTATCTATAGTCTCAGCTCCTGGCTTGGCATTTTCTCCTTTACAGTCTTTCCCCAATCTAAGACACATACCTAAATATATTCCGTGCCACTTAACTCCCTTGATGTCCTTGGTGAGAAGTAATCTTTTTGTCCTGTAGCTGTTTTTTAACACTTAGACTATTCAATTTTGTATTGTATTATATTTGTATACATGTTTTAATTCTCCTTTAAGACTTTATAAGCTCCTTTCGGACATGTTCTTTCTTTAGCCATCCTTTTATTTTTGTCAATGCCTTGTATGTAATTGGCACTCAAAAATTTTTTTAATGGATTATTTCAGTCAGGACCATAACCTAAAATCTGTTTTGGCAGATATTTTGTGCAGGTTTTCTTATTCCATTGTGATGAGTAATTTATCATATCTTTTAATATAATCCTTTTTTATTTAATCTTTTCTCTTTTTTAAAAATTTTTGTCCCCTCAGATGAACAACATTCTGTGGCAGCAGCAGGGATCATTCAGTGGGAAGTTTGTACCTCAGCACTTGGATCAACCTAGTTTTACACCCTCTGGGCAACAGCATGGTCATTCATTTAACCTTTCTTCAAGCTCCCAGTGGTGCCAGGATACACCAATGTCACAGAGAAAAACCAGGCAGAACTCCCATCCCTACCAGTCAGATAGGCTGTATAGCCGTGAGCAGCGTTATGGAGATCATGGATCTGATCATCATTATAGAGCAAACAGAGATGATTCCTACTATGAAGAGAGGATCCATGATGGTTGGAGCCATGACTATGATAGCAGAAGAGAAAACAGTAGAGATGGAAAATGGCGCCCATCTCGGCACTAATAAGTATTAAGATGAACTTTTTAGAAAAGGGGTCAGATTAGACCCTTTTGGCTATGTTGATATGGAAATGGCTTCTTTGAAAAACTGTAGAAAACCGCTCTGAAAGTTGTTACATTTCCTTTTTAAAATTTTTTAACTTACCTGCAGTATACTACAGAGAGAAAAAACTAGTGGTTCCAGTTTTATTATAATAACAGCCTTTCACCTCAGGGTTTTATGAAGAGGAAAGGTTTTTGGGTTTTTTTTGCAGAAAACAAAGTGCCACAACTCCTAATCATTGTAGTAAGTTTAGGAAAAGGGGGGGTGGACTGTAAAGTTTGGTTGTGATTATACAGAAAATATTTTAATTATTTGTAATTTTTTGTAGTGTAGCACAATTGTCTTGGTAGTAAATCCTATTTTGGTGTGTGTGTGTGCGTGCATGTGTGCGTGTGTGTGTATGTGTGCGTGTATGTATGTGTGTTACAATATACATCAAAGTTGATAGTCCAAGATGACTATCTGTATTTTGTTAGTAAACTGGAAAATATTACTTTTCAATGATCCATTTTACTGAAAATAGTATTCAAGCAAAAAATATCCTTGTAAAATTTGGGGATAAATCATATTGGTTTAATTTTTGATAGAACTGAAATGAGTCCTGCAAAGTTTCTTTGAGTTTACCTGCATTGAATTACACTGTATATTCATACATATACATCAGTAGATTTATTCTAAAAATTAAGAAGTTTCATGAAATCATGTTTGATATGGCTAAAAAATTACTCAGGAAGTATTAAATCTCTCCAAGGGTATTTTTTTTTTTAACACTTAAATGATCCTAATGATACCTTGTATACTTTTTCCCCCAGAAAGTTTTTATCAGTGCATAAGACAGAGTGGTTACACATTTTATTGAAATAAATTTGTGAGAGTGAGGGTCTCCCAACCCTGCCTTCACTGTCTGAGTCACTTCACTGCTTTTTCATTTTTAATATTTTTAAGTGCTCAGTGGATATGTAGAGTTTTTTTTGTTGTTATGGGAACTGTTCTTTGCTTGTCTGTTTGATAAGCATTTGAGAGAACTTAGTCTTAAAATTCATCAGATTTCAAGATCTTGTTTAATGAACAGTTTTTAGGTATCAGAATTATACTGTGTTTCCATTTACATATAATAATAAACTTTTTGTAAAATCACATTCCTTCAAAAGTTTGGACCATTTTTGTTTACACAAGAACTTGAGCCATTTCTTTCATGTGTATTTTGTTATAAGACCTTTGCCAGGAAAATTTTGTTATCTTGCCACTGAATTCAAGAAGTT
The DNA here is from genome assembly GCF_028372415.1 of Notamacropus eugenii. Classification (NCBI taxonomy): domain Eukaryota; kingdom Metazoa; phylum Chordata; class Mammalia; order Diprotodontia; family Macropodidae; genus Notamacropus; species Notamacropus eugenii. The sequence goes on along the minus strand of NC_092876.1, from coordinate 138,882,882 downwards.
GCACATGAAAGATTAGGCTTACCCCTTTATTTCAGCTACATATAGCAGTTAGTTGAAAGTTAAGGTTAATGATTTTAACTTAGGGTATTAGATATACCTTGAAATAAATACCATATACTTTTTTAAACTTGACTATTATTTAATAATTCCAGCATTGTATCCTAATTAAAAAATCATTTCTACTCTAGGAATTTAAGTGTAAATAATTTTACTTTTCCAAATTTTCGTATCATATAAAAAGCACTTTGTAAAACTTAATATGTCAGCTATTATCTGTAATATGAAAAAGTTTGGACATGTGTATGTACATATATGTATATACATGCATGTACATATATTTATGTACACATGCACACATATAAACAATATAAACATACGTGGATAAAGTGTATAAAAACTACAGGTATTATTCCCATTTTACAGATGATAGTCTCAGAAGTTAAGTGGCTTGCTAATGGTATAGCTAGTAATTTTTGGTGTCTGGATTTGAGCCCAGGTCTCCTGACTCCAAGTCCAGGGCTCTTTCTACTATGCCAGCTGGTGGCTCTGATAGGTGAGCTTTTGCCTTATCTTGGCCTGGAGCCAGTCCCCATTCCACTTCCTGGCCATCATCTTCATCAGCCGCCCACTTCCCAGTGCAATGTTGGATTCAGCCCCTGGGTCTTCCAGCTCTGACAGGTGAGTTTTCGCCTTTATCCTGCCAGGAACCAGGCCTCTATGCTACTTCTCAGCAACCCTCTCCACCCCCATACCCCTTCTACTTTCTAGCTTCCATTTATAAATTGTCTTCCTCCATTAAATGTAATTTGAGGTCAGAGACTACCTTTGCTTGCTTGTATTTGTATCCCTAGCATATCAAACAGTGCCTGGTACATAGTGCTTAATAAATATTTTATGCCTTTAATTATGTAGTCTATGCCTTTAATTATGCAGGCTGTGCAAATATTTGCACATCATGTTTTCTCATTTTGCTCCTGTAAGTGCACTAAAATCTATAGGTCTCACAAAAACTAGTGCTTACCTACCATTCTACACTATCCTGCACCATTCTGCATTTGGGTAGTTGATTTTTTTTTAATCCAAATGTGAGAGCTTACATTTAACTTGATAGAATTTTATCTTAGATTCAGATATTTCTTTAACTTGTTGAAATATTTTTGGATCATAACCCTGTAGATAAGTGTGCCATCTATACCAAATCACTGGTAAAAATGTAGATGGCATGGGACTGAAGGTATCTTTCCCTCTTCCTGAAATCCCCAGTCACCCTAATATAGTCCCTCATTGTCAATAGAGTAGTGGTTTTCAAACTTTGGTTTTAGGACCACTTTATGTTCTTAAAAGTGATTTGAGACCACCCAGTTTTTGTTTCTGTGGGTTATATCTATCCATATTTGCTTTATCAGAAATTAAAATGTTTTAGTATTATTTTGAAAATAGTTTTGGTCCCTGGAAATGTGTGCTGTGCCACTCCTTCCAACCCATCCCCCTTCCCCCCATCTTTTTGGGAACTGCTACAGTAGAACAAGAAAGGATCGGGGAGCCAGAGAACAGATTCAGGAAGCCAGAAGTTGTCTGCAGCTTAGGATTTTCTCCTCCTCCGCCTCTTTAGATTTTTTTTTTTTCAGCACTGAATCCTTCCATAGTCAAAAAGTGTTTTTGAGCTCCTTCATCTTCTCTAATAGGAACACCAGAACCACCCAATGTTTTCCCATATAATAAGGAAATAAAATCTTGATCCATTCCTATTAGTAATAACCTTCAGACTTCATTTATTTTATATACCTCTAACACATGTGTTAAAGAATTATGTAAAAAGTGAATTCTTAATGTATTATCACCCACACCTTGCCTGATACTTTTTGTGTGATAGTGGATAGAGCATTGAGCATGGAGTGCTGGAACTGGATTCAAATACACCTCTGACACTATGTGTGTTTGTCTTTCATTGCTGAAGAAGACCATGCCATCAGAGAAATAATGACATGACTTGCACTTGAGTTTAGAGTGAGGGAGGGCTGTGCAGGTCACCAGCCTCACTTCTCCCCCAGAGCCATCTGATCCAGTGACCAGATACTCATCAGGATGACTGGAGATGACCCAGGATGAGGCAATTGGGGTTAAGTGACTTACCCAAGGTCACACAGCTAGTGAGCGGCCAAGTAAAGTGTCTGAGGTGAGATTTGAACTCAGGTCCTTCTGACTCCTGCACTGGTATGCTATCCACTGCACCACCTAGCTGCCCCTACCTTTGTCACTATGTGACCTTTATGACCCTTGGACCAGTCCCTGAGATGTTGCTTTATCATAGATAGATTGTTCTCACATCTGAAATCATGGCTCCTTAAGGATCTACTAGACTAAGCTTCCGGAAAGGAAGAACCATGTATATTTAAAATTTGATCTCTTTTTTTTTTAGTGTCTAGCATAGAACTCCATGTACATATAGGTGTTTGATCACTGCCACCCCTAGAGCCCCAGGCTTCTCCAGGCTCCTTTTCAACATTTTGCATGGAGTAAGTAATAGCGATGTGGTATAGGCTCTGGGAACCCCCTTGAACTCTTTTTGAATCTACCCATTTGAGCTGGCATTTGCCTGAGGTCATGAGCTTTTCATCATTGCTATGCCTCAATGTCTGTTATCCTCAATACAACCTAGCCCTCCATTGTTTGTTACCTCTGGATTGCCACCATCTACTTCCCACCCCAGACACCCCTAAGCAACAATTGTAGAGGTTCAAATGTGTCCAACTAGGACTTCTAATACTACCCCTTCTTACTCTAATGTAGAACTACTCCAGGCTTAGGTTTGTTGCCAGTCATGTATACATAATACGATGGGAAGAAATTTCAAAGCCAAAATTGATGTGGTGGAAGATGATGCCTTGATGTAGCTCTACGTTTTTTGGTTTTTGTTCCTCTCCCCACCCCCTACCCCCCACTCCACCCTCTTTTTTTTTTTTTTCCATTTAAATGAATAAATCCCTGATTCAGGCATCCCTAGACTATTTTTTGAAAGTGCCCCTGAAGTGACTTTCGAAGGTTTGAATGTTGGCAGTCAAGAATGGATGGGAGTAAAAGGAGACTTCAAAACCCTAAGATAAAAAGCTAAGGCAGATAAGTTGCTTCAGGTGAATAAAGAGGAAGACCTCTGTAATGTTTATGGACTCTACTTAGCTGACTGTTATGTATTCCAGAAGAGTTTGGCCCCTGAAGGTAAGACTTTGCTTCTAGAAAGAATAGCTACACAGAGCTGATCTTTGGAACTGATTCTCCTCCCCACCTAGGGATAAAATGACTGGGTTTTTCCGTACTCAGAGGTGGTTGTTGTTTGTCCTCCATTGTTGAGGACCATAGCATCAGGAAGGTGATGCCATGGCTTGCAAATGAATTGGCTTTAAGTGAGGAAGCGCTGTGCAAGGTCATCAGCCTCACTTTCTCCTCCAGAGCCATCTGGGCCCAGTGGCAAGATATAGATCAGGATGACTTAAGATGGCCCTGCATGCAGTAGGAGACCTTGGCCTTTCTAATGATATGGTCTTTCCCTGGTCTGTTTAACTGAGGCTATGCCCATTCAGTGATTAAAGCTAGGTAAGAAATGAGGTAAAGAATGGCCTCTTCTACCTAGTCAAAAAAAACAAAAAAAAGCTGAGAGGGGAAAGCCCTCAGAGTTTCTGGCCAAAAACCAAAACTGTTCCTATTTACATTCACTCCTAGCCATCTGGGCCCAAACAATAACCAGGTGTGGCTTGGTCCAGGACCTATTGTTGGCCCGTCATGGAACAAGAGTGATTTGGTCTGGCTATGACAACAACTAGCTTATCTCATTGAAAGAGCTAAAGTGTAATTAAACCTCTATGCTCTCAGGCAAAAAAGCTGGTGATAAGAGGCTACTCCTTTTAGGGAATAGTCCTTCATCTGAGGCCTCTAGTTAGACGCTTGCCCCAGAGAGAAGCTTTCTAACCACCTATCTAGCAGGTCTCTACCTAGCAGAGATGGGTCCACCAAAGGTTTGCCTGCCCCATGACACACCATGGTCTGGTGGGGAGCAGCAAGATGACATCACCAGAAGATACGGTGAGTTGGCCTTCAACACATTTGCCTTGATCATGAATTCTCTGTGTGCCCCTCCATATGTATGTCTGGACCACAAGGGGTCCCCTACGTATGTGTCCTATCAGGTTATTTCCCTTTGGGTGTCCACTCTTCTCACTGATGGTGTGGTCCTTGTGGGAGATGGCTATGACTTTATGGGAAAAATGTTTTATTATTACTTTTGTAACAATATCATTTCACTGAATTCCTTTTAAATTTGAGCTAAACCAGTCAATAGTAAGCTTCTCTTGATTTTTTCCCTTTTCATCATCTCTTCCATCCAAGACATCATCCAGCATCAGAGAGGCAGCATTGTGTATTGGGTAGAGTGTGTGTGTGTGTGTGTGTGTGTGTGTGTGTGTTCATTCGTCCTTTGTTGATGAAGACCATCAGAGAAATAATGACATGATTTGCACTTGACTTTGTTTTGAGTGAGGTTGGGCTGTGTAGGTCACCAGCCTCACTTCTCCTCCAGAGCCATTTGAATCCAGTGACCAGATATTCATCAGGATGACTGAAGATGACCCAGAATGAGGCAACTGGGATTAAGTGACTTGCCCAAGGTCAGACAGCTAGTAAGTGTCAAGTGTCTGAGGTGAGATTTGAACTCAGGTCCTTTTGACTCCTGCAGTGGTACTCTATCCACTGCACTACTTAGCTGTCCCATTGGGCAACTTGGAGAGCTGAATGATCTTAGTCTCAGTATCCTTCTCTGTGAAGTGAGGGAACTGGACTTGATGACCTCTCAGGTTCCTTCCAGCTTCAAACCTATGATGCTGTAAGATGTGAACCACAGATTCTTATTTTGTAACAATGGTCAATTTATGTGGTAGCATGCAAAGACTTTGTGGGGAAGAGAAAAAGAAGTAAGGGTAAGGGAAATGAAACTGTTAGCCACACATAGTTCAACTGAAAGAACTGGAGGGAAGTGGGGCTTAGTCTGGAGAAGAAAAGATTTAGCCGGGGTGGGGGGCGGAGACAAGATCAGGGCTCTCAAATTTTTACAAGGTTTCCATGTAGATGAGAGATTAAATAATTTAATTTTACTTGGCCCCAGAAGGCAAGTACTTAGGACTAATAGACAGGAGTTACAAAGAGAACTGCCTAATTAGACCTATCTCAAAGCATAGGTTGCCTTCCCAGAAAGTGAGCCTTTTATCAGAAGAGGTCTTCAAGCAGAAGCTGGATGACTCCTTATTTGGCATGTGAGGAGGCTATGGAGGGAAAAAAACTTATAAGCCAGCACATCTAATTCACAAATTAGAACTATAAGTAAAAGAAGCCCTAGAGAAAAAAAAAAAAACAACTCTGCCCATCAAACAAGAGAGACTGTTGAGAAACATTTGGACAAGTCCATCTGTCCAGGTGGCTCAGTGGATAGAATGCTGGGCCTGGAGTTAGGAAGACCCAGCTTCAAATTCAACCTCAGACACTTAGCTGTGCAACCACTTACCCCCGTTTGCCTCAGCTTCCTGTGAAATGAGCTGGAGAAGGAAATGCAAACCACTTCCGTATCTTTGCCAAAAAAAAAACACCAAATGGGGTTATGAAGAGTTGGATACAACAGAAATGACTGAACAACAAATCTGTCTACCTGTCTTTCTTTCTATCGAACTATCTTCTGCCTTTCTGCCTACCTATATTTGTCTCTGTCTTTATCTAGTCTGTCTTTTTATCTGTCTATCTAATTTCCAGGAGAAGCAATTGTATGGCTTGTTAAGAGAGTACCAAGTCAGACTTCTTTCTGTGCTTATGAAACATTTTACTTTGGTGTAAATATGACTAAGGAAAGGATTAAGGAAAAAACTCCTTGATATGTTTAAGTCTTACTGCTTTATTCCATATCATCTTCCTATTAGAATTTGCATTTATTGCTATTTTGGGTATAGCAGAGAATTAGAATAAGGGAAGTTGAAAACATCTCTAGGCTTAATTCCCTGATGATTAATAATCAAGAAAAGTGCTCTCCAAGGTTAAGTACTCTTATCTCAACTTTTATTTTTTTAAACAGGAAGCAAAGCAAAACAATTAGTAATGTAGCCTGATTGACAGAAGGCCAGTTTTTATTAGAAACAATGAAATAGTTTCTGCAAGGAAGGCTAATTTTTATTAGAAACAATGAAATAGTTTGTATTTTTGAAATAATGAAATAGTTTCTACAAGAAAGGCCAATTTTTATTAGAAACAATGAAATAGTTTGTATTTTTGAAACAATAAAATAGTTTCTGCAAGGTATTCTGAAGTAACAAATGGAAGGTGGGCTTTGAAGTGAGGATGATGGAGGTGCAAGGCTTGACTTAGTCAAATACTAGTTCTATGAACAAGGGCATGGTGCTTAATCTTTCACAGTTCCATAGGCAGTTTTCTAAGACTATACAGGATAGGTGCAGTGGTTAGAGCACTGGGCTTGGAATCAGGAAGATTCATCTCCATGAATTCAGATTAGGCCTCAGAAATGTACTAGCTGTGGGACCCTGGGCCAATTACTTAAAACTGTTTGCCTGTGTTCATCTGTAAAATGAACTGGAGAAGCAAATGGAAAACTACTCCACTATCTTTGCCAAGAAAACTCCAAAACTGGGTCACAAAGAGTCAAACAGAACTTAAATGACTGAACAACAACAAATAAATGACAGGTAAATTGTTGATCTGCCTCAGATACTTACTAGCAATGATGACTAACGTTTATATGACACTTTTATGTTTGCAAAGCACTTTATTTGTGGTATCTCAGTTGATCCTCATAACAACCCTGCAAGGTATGTATTATCACCATTTTACCTAGGAGGAAACTAAAGCAGACTGAGGTTAAGTGACTTGCTCCAAGGTCATATAGCTAGTAAGTGTCTGACATTACTAAAATGAAATAATTACACGTACAATGGTATCTATGGCAATGTTATTTGTAATATTAGAGAACCAGAAACAGAACAAATTGTTGAATGTTCATATGATGTAATGTTATAGTGCTGTTTACAAGGCAAAAATGGAGACTGAATAGGTGTGGAAAGAAAAGAGGAAAGGGAGAATAGGACACATATTACACCATAATTTTCTGCCTCAGAATGGTGATCTGTATGTCCTGGGAACCCCATAGTTATATTGAAACATTGTATGTGCAAATCTTTTAAAATTATTGTAAAGTAACAACAGGTGATTTAAAATAAATGGACGAATCTTTGAGTGCAGGTTCCTTTTTCTTTCTTTTGTAAATAGTATTTTACTTGAGTGCAATTTTCATCATGAAGCCTTATTGTGTATACATTTGCATAGACATTGACATACAAACGTATGTACAGTGTTGCTATAAAGTTCTTATTGCAACTTTAAACTTTGATAACTTTAGATGTACACTGGAAAAGCTACATTGTAAATGGTATTTAAAAGCTTATATATAAAATTTCAAAGCAATAGTTTTTTTAACTGCTGTTATGTGTTACACATTTTCCAAACTGAGCTTTAATTGCTCATGTGAATTGGATTTGTGAAAAGAAATAACCCCAAATTAAAACTTTTAAGAACTTACCTCTCATGTGCCATGTACAACATCCTGTCACATGTATATCTAGTTATTAAAATTTAAAGGATTTTATAACTACTCTGCATGTTGGCAGAGAATGTGATTTCTGCTCACACCAAGATCTGGCAGAGAAGATGGCTTCTCACTGAGATAATTCTCTCTGAGGTAAAAGGAGGCTGCACGTTTCAATGTTGTCATAGACATGGCAGTAACTGGACTAGATTTCCTTTTCCCCAAAGACTTCTGAGAAGAAGGAAGCAAGTTGCAGCCTCTGCTGAAGTTGGTATCTGGGAGATAGGGTAGGTATGAGAAGGAGGTCAGGCATTGGCTGTCTGGCTAAATGCCTGAAGTTTTTTGAGCTAAGGCAGACTTATGGCAGTGGTGGGGCTATGCATATGAGTGGGAAAAATGGACACACACTGAGTGAGTTGCCAAGTGAATGCGCGAGGGCCACAGCAAAGCAATACTGATGTGTAGTTTTTCACCAAAGAAATATCAACTTCATCCACATGAGAAGAACTTTCTCATTAATGTCAGATTGTTCTTTTCTGATGTACTTGGTCCTAATCCCATTTGTCATTATATAGTTTATAATAAATACATTTACGTTGAAAACATTTTTGGTTGTCTTCTGTCCTGCTAGGGACATGACTGGAATACACTGGAAACAAGCTAAATTTAGATGTTACTAACTGGGTAGTGGCAAAACAAGACACCACACTCAGTACTTAGATGTGATATCGCAATGATTGGAGTGTTTACTCCTCTGATGCAGATTGTCACCCATCCATGCTTTCCAGATTGGTTGGTTTCACTCGATGTGCTGGAGGCCTTCCTTGCTTACTCCTGACATTCAGAAAATCATTCTGAATGTCCAACTGTCATCCCTCCCTCTTGTGGTATGATCATCCCATTTTCTTTTCTCTCATGTAATTCCTTGATGATGTCCTTCATTTCTCTTATTCTTCAAAGTTGCTTATTGGCTGTATGTTACAGCCTGCTTATACCCATCATGTGCTTCCTCATCATAAATCCTGGAAAGTATTCATTGTTGATAAGACTGAACTGAGCCTATATAAGTACATAACTATAATTGTGGGCTGTGGGTTACGTGTGTATGTGTATGTATAATGTATTAAGTCTATGTAGAGAGGGACAGTTGGCTTAATGGAACCGTAAAACCATGCTAAGGCCTTGAACATTCTGCTCACTTGCCTTTGTCAGGTGGTTTTGTACCAGTCACTGTAATTCTTATATGGATTTATTCACCAGTGGTTAGCAAATGCCTACCCAATCCCTGTGATACTGAATTCTTGACTGCCAAGGAGCAAAACTCCCTCTGATCCCTGCTCTGATCCCTCAAATCCCCATCTACTTCAATCCTGTGCCACAATGTCCCAGTCCCTGTCCGTCTGCCCCTTCTAGTGTGCCTTCTGGAATTCCTGCTTTATAATGATTCTTTGATTCTAGGGTCCTTTATCACATGTTCGTTCTACCTTCAAATCCTTTGGGGCTTTGTTGTATCACCCCTCATGCCTTGCTGGCCCCTAGCATTAGATTACTCACCTTATCTACCTCCTCTGCTCCTACTTGTGCTACTAAAGTTGTGTACTGTTGTGCTGCCTGTGTTCACTACAAATTTATGTTACCTAATCTCAACTGGGCCCCCAGGCAGTCTTTTTTACCTCTTCCCTAACTGATGCTTCACTACAATGGTTGTTCTAAACCCTCCTCCCACTCTTTCAAATGTGTATTTTATGCATAAGAATGCCAAAGGCTTATTATGCTTTGAGTTCTTTCTTGTTCTCTCAACTCAGAACACTACCTCCACATCTCCCCACAAACCCTTCATATTATTCCCAGCTATTTCTTGTTTATTTCTGATGAAGAAAATCTTTTTTCTCACCAAGGCCAACCCCTCTATATGTATCCTCAGGGTTATTGTGAGGGTCAAATGAGATAATATTGGTAACATGATTTGTAAACCTTAAAATGCTATGTAAACGTTAGCTATTATCACCTTTGATTCTATCCCCTTCTGTCTTCTCCAGCAGACTTTTCTCCACTCTCACCTTCTCTCTTCCTTTAGTCGCTACTCACCTACTGTTTTCTTTCTTACTGCCTACAAACACATTTGAGCTTCCTTAATACTTAAAAAAAAACCCTCACAAAATCCTGTCATCCAATTTTCCACCTAGACATTATCCTATATTTGTCCTCCCTTTCCAACTTCTTGAAAAAGCATCTACATTTGTTGCCGCTTTGTCTCATTAGTTGTCTATATACCCTCTGCAGTCTAGCTTCTGACCTCATGATTCAACTGAAACTGTTCTCTCCAATATCAGTAATCATCTCAATTATCAAATCTGATGGCTTCTTCTAAATCCTCTTTGACACCATTGACCTTTTTTCTAGATACACTCTCCTGTCTGTCTGACCAGCTTTCCATCTCCTTTGTGGATCATCATCCATACTGTGTCCACCATCTGTGGGTATATCTCATGGCTATGGCCTAGGTCATCTTCTCCTTTCTCTCTGTTCTCATTTAGTGTACTCATCAGCTTCCGTGGGTTCAGTTATCATCTTTGTACAAATGATTCCTACATCTATATATCTAGTTCTAGACTACCTCTACTCTTGCCTGAGCTCCAGCAGCTTATGGGAGGACTTTTCCAGTTGGATGTCCCATGGAGTCTCAAACTCAAAATGTCGAAACTGAAATCTCCCCCCACCTCAAGCCTACCTCTCTTTTGACCTTCCCCAATTATTGAAGGCACTACTAGTCACTGGGGTTAAAAATCTTAGTATCATTCTCGGCTTACTGTCATTCTCAGCTCTGCACAATTATCCTGTAACCAATCAATTGCCAAAGCTTGTCATTTCTTTGTCCCCCAACACCTCTCATTATATCCCTTTCACTCATCCAATCACCACCATTGTTCAGGTCCTTACCACCTTCTGCCCAGACTATTGCAGTAGCCTCATATTTAGTCTTCTTGTCTCAAATCTCTCCCCCGCTATAATCCATCCTCCAAAAAATAATTTTCCTTAAGCACAGATCTGACCATGTCATACCCTTACTCAATAAATACCATCAATTATTCCTAGTTCCTGCTAGAATAAAATAGAAATGCTTCTGTCTGGCATTTAAAGTCCTTTATAGTCTGGTCCTATCTTACCTTTTTAATTATATGTATATATATATATATATATATATATATATATATATATATATATATATAAAATCTCTGTCCTTTCACAAACTCTACATCCTAGTCTTCCTGACCTATTTGCTGATTCTCTCCATGATATGTGTCCCATTTCCTATCTCCATGCCTTTCCACTAGTTATCTGCCATGCCTGAAATGCTTTCCCATCTTATCTATTGGCATCCCTGTTATCTTTCAAAGCTCAGATCAGCTGCCACCCGTTATATGAAACTTTTCCTGATCCCTCCTATTTCAGCTGCGAGTACCATCTCTCAGAATTATAATAGTTATCATTTATGGAGTGCTTTAAGGCTTACAAAGTAGTTTACAAATATTATCTCATTTTATCTTCACAATAACTTTGTGAGGTCAGTGCTATTATTATCATCCCCATTTTACAGATGAAAAACTGAGGCCGACATATTAAGTAATTTATCTAGTTTAGCAGTGGATAAGTGTCTGAGGCCAAATTTGAACTCAGGTCTTGCTGACTCCAGATCTAGTACTCTATCCACTAGACCAGTAGTGTACAACTCAAATAGAAATAAGTGCTAAAACTGTACTTACAAGTTCCTGTGAATGCATATTGAATTAGGAAACCACATATTAACATGTTTTGTCATGTTTTAATTTGTTAAATTACATTTAATCTGGTTCAGGCAGGTCATGTGTTTGAAATCTCGGCACTATATCACCTAACTGCCTCACAAGTGTATTTTATATTCATTTTGCATATGTGCATATGTGTGTATACATACAACATGCATGCATGCACATATGTATTTCTCCTTTGATAAATTTTAGTGGACCCTATTCCTTCTAGGATCACATATAAATATCTTTGACATTTAAAGTTCTTCATTACCTGGCCCCTTCCTATTTTTCTAATAGTCTTACATACCACTTTTCTCCATATTTGCCTGCTTACTGTTCCTCATTAGCTGTGTTCTCTCCTCTGCCTCTGTACTTTTGTGTTGGCTGTCCTTCATATTCTCTGTCCTCTCCTCCACCTGTTAGAGTTCATGTCAAATACAGAAGAACCCCTGCTGTGAGTGTTAGGCCTAACCATCTGCACCTCTCCCTGTTCTGTACTCAGGCATGCTGTCTTAGACTCATGCTAGGTGTTGCCTGATTTCTAATGAAAGGATTAGGCTTCCTATCCTCACACCTATTGGCTAATAACCCTTGTTCAGTAGGAATTTGGATTAGAAGGATCCACTAACACCTGAGGATTTGGAAAATAAGTTTATAAAAGCTCATAAGTCATAATTCAGCCTCATAGGCAAGAGTTTGAACTTTAGGGATCAGTGCAGGGGATGAGATCAGCCCTGAAAGAGTGGATTAATTAGCAAGGGAAGAATATCATTAGACTATATATTCAGAATTTTTCCTATGAAACAGTAAGCCAGACAAATGGGGAAGTTACAGCACATTGTTTAGAGTTCTGCCTTAGGCAAACATGTATTGTTTTACAGGCCAGGGAGGTAAGTGCCAGGGTTCAACTCTCACCAATAGTTACTTAGCCCCTTGCCAAGTTATGGCTTAATAAAAGTTCAAGAAAGAAAGTAAAAGGTGGCCAATGTACTAATATGGATCTCCTATGAGATAGCTCGTTCTTTCACAAAGAGACACGCTAAAGACAGAAAGAATCACAGCGCACATTAACAAAATTATAACAGCACTAGGAAACATCTAACCATAGTGCTGTGTGCTGGTCCAACTCAGGCCAGTTCCTTCCTGAAACAAAATGAGCTACCCATAGGTTATTCAACAGTTAAGAGATTATGTTAGCAAGAGAAGTTGGCAGGAGAATATTCAATAAGGATAGCCATTGATAACCCCTTGAATTCATTCAGTTGAGATCCTATCTGATCCATCAGACAAGCAGGAGACCCTCCAGCTGTTTCCTGCTACCTTGCACTCCAGGGATGTGGAAGCAATGTTCACAGTCTGAGCCTTTAGTGCCCTGAGCCAACCAAGTTATCAGGAATGTCTTAATTGACTTTTAAGGAAAAAGCAGTCCAACCTACATGGAAGGAGGGGTTAGGAGTTAGCACATTTTTTCTACCTTCCCATGAGCCAAATTTGACCTGTTTTTGTACAGCTTGAAAGCTAAGAATTTTTTTTTTTACATTTTAAATTGGTTGGAAAAAAATTAAAAGTATAATATTTCATGACAAATGAAGGTTATATGAAATTCAAATTTGTGTCCATAAATAAAGTTGTATTGGAACCCATCCACACTCATTCATTTATATATATCTAAGGCTGCTTTCACACTATGACAGCAGAGTTGAAAAGTTGTGACATAGACCTTATGTGGATCTCTCATCAGCTCACCCTGCTGCTTGGCACGCTACAAACTGCAGTGAAGTTATAATGTGACAGACAGCCTTTCAAGTGCATGCCTCCTGTGCTTCTGGTGCCATGTGTATTGCTTAGTGTGTATTTTTTAAAAATTACTACAGCATACCTTTGTGTCAAAACAAGAAGAGAAAAGTAGGCTTCAAATGTTGCACTTTTAAGGCACAGTGAAGATTATTTGGTTACCAAATTAGATGGCAAAGCATTGTGTTTGTTTATGGAAGGACACTCCAGCTATGCTAAAAGAATACAAGTTTCATCCATATTACTTGACTAAGCACTCATCACAGTCTTCCCAATTCACAGGACAATGATAGAAAAATTAGAAAATTTAAAATGGAATATCTCATCACACCAGAATTTCTTGATAAAAAGAAAAAATGAAAATAAGACTGTAACTAAGTTTCTAAGTCTCCTTTGTTGGCCAAGCAAGGAAAGCCATTGGTGTTGGTGAGTTAACTAAGTCATGTTTGATTGCAGCAGTCAAGTAAATGTGTCCAGAGAAAACTTGTTTAAGATTACTAGCTTTTAAGTTCAATCAAAACCATGTGCTTGTGATATCTACATTTGGCAATACCTATCTGTGTGAAAAGACATTTTCTCAGATGAAATATGTAAAATTCCATTACAGATCAGTATGAACAGGTGAACATTTGCTGTTAATTTTGATGAAAAGGAACCTCAATTTTGAACTGCAACTAAATAAAACGTTATCCCCCCAAAGAATTTATTCTTCTCATTAGTAAACCTATATTATAAAAAAAAATGTACTAATTATGATTTTATTTAACATTTTGTCAACTAAAAATTTGTGGAAATTTGTTTTCTCTTGTTATATAAGTTAATATCCTCAAATGTATCTACACTGCAAAGCCTGAAATATTTATTATCTGGTCCTTTACAGAAAAAGTTTGCCAATTCTAGTTTGACCACATACAGTTATAATCAGTTGGGAGGCTAATATTTTTGAGACATACTATTTAAAACATAGCAATTATGTAGTGCTGCTCACTAATCATTTCACATTTTACCTTGGAACAGGACACAAATCCAGAGCAGCCTCGAGACCACATGTGGCCCTCTCAATCCTGAAGTGCAGCCCTTTGATTGAATCTAAACTCACAGAACAAATCCCCTTAATAAAAGGATTTGTTCTGTAAAACCTGAACTCAGTCAAAAGGACCTAGAATTCCACATGTGGCCTGGAGGTGGCAGGTTCCCCACTCTAGTGAAGCTTGGTCTTTTTCCTGGAGGTCCACCTTCTAGGATTGGCTGAATTCTCCAATGCAGAAGCTTTCTCTGCTGTTCAGAGTTCCCACAGACACCTGTGTATGCCCTGGATACTGCTGCTCTGCTATCATGTGTCACTTGGTCTTTCAATCCTCTGAATGTACAGAAGTAGGTTCTCCTTGAGCTTCCATGAGGGACACTTGAACCAGGCAGGGGATGTCTACACATGTCCTAAGGAATGACCCCCATAGGCAAGAAATCCACATTACAGTTAACTTCCTTAAGGTTTATTTCAAGTTTTATCTTCTTCAGCAGAAGTTGTTATCTGGAGCATACAGCCACTGTGCCTTCCCCACTAAGGTTAATTTGAATCTACTTTGCATCAAATATATGTGAATATAACCATATGATGTATGACATCATACATATGTATAACATCTAATAAATATATCTATGCTGTCTCCTTCATTATAATGTAAGTTCCTTAAAGGCAGGACCACTTTTCCATTTTCTTGGTATCCCTAGGGCTTAGCATAGTAACTGACACCTAGTAAATGCTTGTCCATTTATTACTTAAAAGCTCCTTGAGGTCAAGGTCTATTTTATTTATGTCTTTGTATCCTCAATGCCTATTACAGTGCCTGGTACTTAGCAGGTGCTTAATAAATGCTTGTTGATTTATGCATAGTCAGTAAGCATTTATTAAGCTCCTACTTTGTGCCAGGTAATTAAATGCTGGAGATACAAAAAGAGGCAAAAGACAGTCAAGGAGCTCACAATCCAGTGGGGGAGACAACAAGCAAACAAATATGTAGAAACAAACTATACAGGATAAATAGGAAATAATCAACAGAGGGAAGGCACTGGCAATGAGAGGGGTAGGGAAAGGCTCCCTGGAGAAGATGGAATTTTAGTTGAGATTTGAAAGAAGGCAGTAGGTGAAGATGAGGAGTGAGATTATTTCAGGCATGGGGGAGAACCAGGGTGTATGCCTAGAGCTGGAGATGGAGTATCTTGTACATGGAACAGAAAGGAGGTCAGTGTCATTGGACAGAAGAATATGTGTCTGGGAGTAAGGTGTAAGAGGACTGGAAAATTAGGAGGGGGCTAGGTTATAAAGGGCTTTGAATTTGATTCTGGAGGCAACAGGGAGTTACTGAAGTTTATTGAGTAGCAGGGTTGGACCTGCACTTTAGGAAAAGTCACTGGCAGCTCAGTGGAACATGTGGTGGGGAGAGACTTGAGGTAGGCAGATCACCAGCATACTGATACAATCAATGGTCTAGGCATGGATCAATGAGCAGAATGGCAGCAAAGACAGAGGAGAGAAGAAAGTATATTTTATAACAGCTTCAAAAAATAAAGATCGAAGAGGATTCAGGCCAGACTCCTGAGGGACACTTATGGTTAGAAGTTGTGACCCATCTCAAGATCTAGCAAAGG
The DNA here is from genome assembly GCF_028372415.1 of Notamacropus eugenii. Lineage (NCBI taxonomy): Eukaryota > Metazoa > Chordata > Mammalia > Diprotodontia > Macropodidae > Notamacropus > Notamacropus eugenii. The sequence continues at coordinate 138,867,021 of NC_092876.1, read as the reverse complement.
AAACTGAGGAGTGGTCAGAGCAGTGTTCCAAAAAAAAGGAAGAGTATCAAAGAGGAAAGGATGATCAATAATGTCAAAGACTGCATAGAGGATGAGGAGAATGAAGACTGAGAAAAGGCCATTGAATTTGGTAAATTAATTAAGAGAGCAGTTTCAGTGGAATGACAAGGTCAGAAGCCAGATTGTAAGCAGTTGAGAGTGAGAGGAAAGTGAAGATACCAATCATAGACAGCCTTTCCAAGATAGCCTTTTCAAGGAATTTAGCTGCAAAAACCAGGAGATAGGATGGCAGCGATGATGGAAGGATTGTATGAGGGTTTTTTTTTTTTTTTGAAGATAATGGTGGTAAGAATGTTTGTAGGCAGTAGGGAGGGAGCCTGTAGATGGTGATAATATTTCCATTTTAGTGTGTGAGAAATGATCAATGTGTCTTTCAAAATTTTACCTGATTTCATCTTGGAGGGAGTTTTCTAGTGTCTCTATTCTGGTCCTGTGCTATCATATCTTTGTCAATAATTTGGGTAAAGGAATGGATGACTTGAGAATCAGGATCCAAAAAGATTCTCATAGTGTTGGATCATGAAATTTAATAGAAATAAATGTCTTACAATTGTGTTAAAAATCAACTTTACATGTACAAGATGAGGATGAGGTGGCTAGATAAAACTTTGAGGTGATCTTAGGATTTTAGGGGACTGCAAACTCAGCAGGAGTCAATAGTGTTATATGGCAGACAAAAAAAACTCTAACGAGATCTTATCCTGCATTAAAAGTGTCTCCAGTGAATGAGTTGACAGTTTGGCTGTCTTCTGCCTTAAACACAGACCATCTGGAATATTGTGTTCAGTTTCTAGATTCCATATTTTAGGAAGACCATTGAAAAGGTGGAAAAAGTTTAGAAACCTTTCTAGACTTTTAAGATTCCTTATGGGTAAAATCAGGGGGTTGGACTAGAGGATTTCTAAGGTTACTTTCAGCTCTCTCTAGGATCTCTTCCTTTCTTTTTAAAAAGCATCTTATCTTAATATAACAGGAACTGCTAAACATTCATTCTTAAGTTGCTTCAAATCTCATCTCAGGTGCCACTTCCTGCTAGACTTCCGCTTACTTGTGAGTGCAAGTTAGTTATCAGTTTAGATACTGTATCCAACATTTAATATGTATCTTACCCCAAGTAGGATGTACTGCCTGAGTTAGAGAGATACATTTGTATCCCCAGGAAAGTAACAGGCATTTATGCACAAAGGCTTGCAGGGTGATGAAAAGCTGTGAGATGTCCTCGAATTCTTTTCTTATCTGGGAAAGTAACAAAAGTACCCGGGAAGCTCCTGAGCTGCTGTAATTCAAGGCAGCTGGGCTACAAAAGAACAGCTGCTGGACTAGAAAGTAACAAAGCTCAGACACTTAATAACTCTGTGACATCGGGACAATTACTTCACATCTCTGTCATTCGTTTTCCTTATCTGTAAAATGGTAACAATACTTGTAATACCAATACAAGACGTTTTGAAGAAAGGATTTTGTAAATTTCGAAAAGGTTCAGAAATGAAGTTATCATTAGTTAATCCAAAGTATAATGACCAAAGCCCAAAAGACAACCTCCCTCCCTCCCATACTGCTTCCTTCTCGTTAGAAACAAAACAATTCTCCCCTCCCCCTTTAATTTATATTTGAAAATAATCCTCTAAACAAGTGGCATATTTGGAGAGGAAAAAAAAGGACTGGTCAGATCCGAAAACTTTCATATACTCATTTAGGGTTCTCTTGGATGTCGTGAGTGCAGAGCGAATATCTAACAAGCTCTTTTGACATCTTTTTGGACACCAGCATCTGGCCAGCACTTGGACGGTAAGTATACCTCAAGGCGAATAAGTTGGCTAGCAGAAATACCCACGTCCAACTCCCTCAGGAAAACACGTGGCTGGAGGGGAGACGTCACCGGCCTCGCGAGACTACAAGTTCCAGCATCACTTCAAGACCAAGCCCGTGTGTTCTGCCGCAAGTTGGGCGCAGTGCATGTCGGGGTTTGTGGTTTTTTCCCCCCCCACCTCGCAGTCGTCTTCCTCACCCTTTTGCGACGTTTCGCGACGGCTGCGCCGGCCGGCAGGAGGTGGCAGCTGCTGAGGCCGTGGTGGCTGTGTGCCGGCTGATGCGAAGTGGTTCCCTGAGCTTCAGGCTGTTGCGAAATCTGGCTGGGAGCGGGGGGCGACTCGGGGTGCGGGGCCTCCGAGACGGAGCGGCCATGGCGGCGGGGGAGAGCATGGCGCAGAGGATGGTCTGGGTGGACCTGGAGGTGAGGCTGCTGCGGGGCAGGGCGGGGTTCGCGCCTGGGGTGGCGGCTGGGTCTCGGGTGGGGCTCTGGCTGGAACTCGGAGAGGTTGGGAGGGGTGGGGTCGGCAGGACAGCCTGGGGCTGAGGCCGAGGAAGGGTGGCCAGAGGGAGCGGCGGTCACGTCTCTGATGGGGTGGGGTCCCACTGGACCGACTGGCTGGCCTGTAGTCCCCCCCTCCCCCCAATGTGGGCGCCTCCCTGAGGCCTTGCTGGCGGGCGTTGGGGGGGAGGGGGATCCCTTCTTGGCGAGTGGAGGGTGTTGGCTCCTTGCCCGATTCTGGCCTTTAGCGGTCTGTCTGAGCTGGGTTCCACGTGGACGGCTCCCACGGGAGTTTTCGGTTTAATCCCGCTTGCAGGCTACAAATTAAAGAGATTTGAAGATCGTTCGTGGAATAAATTTAGGTAAAATAACAGGCCCCAACGCATTTCGTGTTTGGCAGAGTAACATACATTATAATACATGCATATATGTATTTACTAATATGCATATGTGTGCATACACAATATTTACCTGACATGTTACCTAAAACGTTGTATACGATATAACCTAGGTCATGTAGTGTTTATATAATGTATGCCTATGTGTTGTATAACACATTATGTAGTCGTGTAAGTTGTAGGCTGCAAATTAAATTGACATGAGGGTCTTTTGTGGAATGATTTTAGGTAAAAAGATCAGGTCAAAAAGTTTGTGATTGGTGGGGTAATGTGCAAGTACAAACATACATGTAGATTTATGTATAGATGTATGTTTATGTGATAAGTTATGTAAAACATGTATTACTTAGAAGATATACAATACATAACGTATGTTTATGTCTTGTATATGTACTGTGTAGTAGTAATTAGTTGTAGGTTACAGATTAAATAGATTTGAGAGTGTATAGAATGAATTTAGGTAAAAGAACAAGCCAAGAAGCAGTGTGTGTTTGGCAAAGTAATATACATGTACAAAACATAAATGTGTGTGTGGGTGTGTATACCTGTTTCTGTGAAAAGTTGTATAAAATATTGTATATGATATAACCTAGATGACGCAATCTGTATATAGTGAATGCCTGTCTTTTGTAACTATACTTTTGCAGATTTTCCCCACATACATGTATATGTATATATATTCTTGTTACAGATGACGGGACTGGACATAGAGAAGGACCAGATCATTGAGATGGCCTGTCTCATAACAGACTCCGACCTCAACATTTTGGCTGAAGTAGGTGATAACATTTCCTAATATCATAGAACATTAGAACCGAAAGAAACTTTAAGAGGTCAGCTAGTTCAGCCTTTTCATCTTATAGATGAGATCAATGAGGCTGAAACTTGTTTGAGCTGTCAGAACTGTTTAGCCTAGGTTTGATACCCAGGTCACCTCATTCCATCCTTCATTTTTTTCCCTATCATATACCGTACTTAAAACCTACTATAATCCCACTGAATTGTTCCATTTGTTTTGGTCACTGGTGATGAAGTTCAAGTTTTCGCACCCTTGCTCCCTTGAATTACTAATTGGAATTTCACCAGAATCAAAAAGCTCTTAGAACTAATAATAACTGACATTTATATTGTGCTTTAAAGTTTACAAAGTGTTTTTATACACGTTATCTCGTGATCTTCACAACAATCTTGTGAAGTAAGTATGACAGGTATTAGGTATTTCTGACCCATTTTACAGATCAAGAACTGAGGCTCAATAAGGTGAAGTGTCTTGTCCATAGTCACACAGCTAGAACATGTATCTAGATAGGATTACATTTGATGTAATTAGGGTTTTCAAATCTCTCTCTTAACTGGAACATTAAAGAAACAAATAAAACATGCTAACTATATTTTGGCTACTCATGAAACACCTAATAAGAAGACACTGTGATTTGTGGGTGGTTAAAATTCCCTGACCTTGAATAACTGCCTGACTTTTATAATGTCAGCACCTTTCGTGATCATGAAGAATTGTAGGATAAGGAACTAAGTGTAGGTATGTGCATAGGGAGAAGTGAGAGTCTTATTTTATGAAACACTAAAGAGTTAGGCTTAATTGATATAATTCTGTGGTTTTAAAATAATAAAAATTTAGAACTGGCATAAGAACTTGGCTCTCCTGAATCTTAGGGCATTGTTTTTCACTAAACTATGTTTCAGATTTCCAAATTGAGGTATTTTAAGAGTAGTTATTGGCTCCCCTAAGATGAGGAAAGGGATAACAGAAGCTTTTCTGGATACATGTTACCACCTGTTCAGTGAATACATTCTTTCCTATTTTTAGACTGAAAGAAAAGAGAGAACCTTGAGAGTTTGAGACGTAGTTTTAGCTATAAAACTTAGAGTATGCTTGTCCTTGCATTTAACATAAAAATTTGTTTGAGTGTTGGTTATTCATCTGTCATTTTAATAATTTCCAAAATGTTAATGTAGAGTTCAGAAATAGTTAAGGAATAGTTAAGGACTTTTATTCAATTCTTATTGTATGGATTTGCTTACTTTGGTTAAAGAAGAACTTCCTTTGGACTATAATTGTAAATACTGACAGCTTGATATGACAGAAAAGAAAAATGTTGGATGTTGGAGGGGATGTGAGAATTCTGGGACACTAATGTCCCAAAGGACTATGATGAAGCATATTATCCGCTTCCAGAGAAAGAATTGATATTGCTTAAATACAGACTGAAGCATGCTATTTTTCACTTTTTTTCATTGTTTTCTTTTATTTGAGTCTTGTATAAAATCACTAATATGGAAATGTTGTGCATAATTGCACATGTATAACCTATATCTGATTGCCTACCCTCTCAGGAAGATGGAAGGGGAGGGAGGGATAGAATTTGGAGCTCAGAACTTTAAATGAAAGTGTTTAAAAAATATTGACAGCTTAATGAACCAGTTGGTTATTTTATGTCCAGGAGGATATGGGAAAATACACACATATGTAAATGTTTCTGTGTGTGTATTCAGTTTCAAATGTATGTGGCATATGTAACTAGAACACAAGTCAAAGTAAATGACAGAAATGAACTTACGAGTTGTTAACACTCATGTAAAGGCCAGGTCTATGGACAGTGTAATTAATTATATTCCATGCTGGCCCAAGAATGAACACCTCATTTTTCTGTTCACAACTAATCTGATTCACATAAACAGGATAGTTTAGCAAAGGAAATGCAGAATTGGGTATAGACTTTCATTGCTATAGCTATGATTTTATGATTGCTTATTTTCTTATAATTGGTCAGAGTTTGTCACCACCTAGTAGAATGTAAACTCTTTGACTACAGGAGTGATATCAAATTTTTCTTTGTTTCTGTGGTGCTCAGCACAGTGCCTTGCCTATAGTAGTTACTTAACAGATAAGAATAGGGACTATTGCTGTGAGTTCACTGATATAAGGAGCTCCCTATTTATTAACAGATTTAGTAAATTTCTGTTTAAGCTTTTAAGTTAAGTAAGAATATTGCTTGATTTATTATCTTGCAGTCTGATTTTGGAATGATCAAATGAGGTCTCCACTAGAAGTATATTTCTTTGTATTTGGAGAAGCTGTAAATACCTTGACAATTTGCTTGTTTATGACAATATCTGGGTGTAGGATCTGAAAGGCATGTTTTAGGTTAAAACTCAAAAAAATGTTTTCAGGTTGCATATAATAGGAAACTGTTTTCACTATCAATGATACTCTGGATTTATAGAATACTTTTATAGAGGGATTAAAGCACTCTCATATCTATACTTTCTTTTATCCTGTTAAGCTTCCTGTAAGAAGGATAGAGGTGTTTTATTATTATTTCCATGTGACAGAGGGAGAAACCAAAGAACGGAGAATCAGTGATTTGCTTAGGGTTGCAAATAGAAGTAGTGTTGTAGTCAGAACTAGGTTTCCAATGCACTGTCTCACCTTGATTGTCTAATAACTGTAGTAAGCTAATTAATTGAGGATTCCTTTTAAAGTTTGAGTTCTTCCATAAAAACAAAATAAAATTGGTTACTTTATTTTTTCAGACTTTTATTTTTTAAATAGTGTATTTTTCAAGTAAAATTAGAAAAAATTACTCTCTCTCTCCCGTTACCCCCAACTTTGAGTATATTTAAAAAAAAAATAAAGTACTTAATGTACAGCTGCATAATTCAGCAAAATAAATGTCCAAAAATATATACCTCTTTCTGCATTCATCACCTCTCTTTGGAGATTTTTCATCTTTGTTCTTTAGGACTGAGTTCTTACATTGATCAGAGTTCTAAGTCTTTCAAAGTTATCTTTCTATCACTGTAATTAATGTTCTTTTATTCAGTTTACTTTGATCTGCATCAATTCATAAAGGACTTCCCAGTTTTCCTCTGAAATTGTACATTTCACCATTTTTCATTGAACAGTAATATTCCATTACCTTCGTATACAACAATGTGTCTAGCCATTCCCTAATAGGAGAACAGCTTCTTCATTTCCACTTTTTGCTTATTATTATGGCATGACAACTGCAAGTCATGTCAACCTCTTGATGTCATGATCCTCTTTGGGAACAAAGGACAAACACACAACAATAACAGCAATTATGAAAAGAACTGCTGTGGATGTTTTTGACATATAAATTCTTTCCCTGTTTCTTTGTTTTCTTTGTTTTCTTAGTCTACTAGTGGTATAGCTGGATCAAAGGATATGAAAGTTTGGTAACTTTCTGGGCATGATTCCAAACTATTCTCCAGAATGGCTAGACTTAATTCTAGGCATAATTCTACCAATAATGCAGTAGGGTACTTTTTTTTTCTCACAGACCTCTCACAATTGTTACCTTCCTTGTCTGTCATCTTTAAAGAATTTTTTCATATCATTATTGATAGCTTGGATGCCTTCCTTTGAAAATTGCCTGTTCATATTCTTAAACCATTTAACTATTGGGAAATGGTTCTTGTTCTTATGTTTGAATTAATTGCTCATGTAAAATTGGCATGAGATCTTTATCTGAGAAATTGGTTTGACGATTTTTAGGGAAATTCCCTCTCCCCCCAGTTAATTTTTGCAACATTAGATTTGTTTGTACAAAAAACTTTTTAATTTTATACAATGAGAATTGTCCATTTTATTTTTTAAAAATTATTTTAAATTATTTATTTTTAACTTAAGCAAACAAACATAAAAGCAATCCAAATAAAAATATAAACCAAGAAATAAAATAATATATAAACTTTTAATGTATTATATGATGCATTTTTAATGAAATAGAACCAGTAAATCACTTTTTGTTCCATGTACACCTCTGAGTGTCTGTAGTTGGATTACCTTTCATTTTGTTGATTTTTGGTGATTAATAATTTTTCCTCATCCACAGGGTCCTAACCTGATTATAAACCAGCCAGATGAGTTGCTGGACAGCATGTCAGAATGGTGTAAGGAACATCATGGGAAGGTAACATTACCAAATAAAAGGATTACTGCTTTTTGGGGAACAATAACAAGCTTATTGTTCTCTCATCTGAATGCTATACCATTGCTGGATGGTATAAAACAGGGTTAGAGGAAGATTGCTTGGCAGCCCTGGGAAACTGCTTGCTTGTTTACTTTTCATCTTTGGGAACTCTCGAGAACATCTTCTGAATGTCCTGTTTCTCTCCTACATTCAGTCTGTCACGAACGCATTGTGGATACTCAAGTATTACTGAAGTCAGTCTTTTGGATAAGGTTAGACTTCATCTTTGAGAGAAGAGGGAACGCTGCTGTTTTGTTAATAGTCTTTACCCTCCCCTACCCCCCAAGAGGTTAATTCCTTGGATTCTGAGCTCCATCCTTTTTGACTCAATGGAAATACCATTAACAATCTCAGGATTTGGAGTGGATTCTTTAAAAGAAAATTGGTGAAAAGTTGGCAATTTCAATTTGCTCTTGAGCTCCAAATGTGTTCCGTCTGTTGGTTATATTTGCTCATTTTAGAAGTGAAGTTTCATTCCTGGATGCCTTTGAAAACTGACTTCATGTGTTTTTGATGGGGGGCTGGGGATTCTGTCTTGCAGTCTGGTCTTACCAAGGCAGTGAAGGAGAGTACAATTACACTGCAGCAGGCAGAGTATGAATTTCTGTCCTTTGTACGACAGCAGACTCCTCCGGGGCTCTGTCCACTTGCAGGTAAAATCTAATCATAATGTATACTTTGTAGAAAATGGTTCTTCACTATAAGGTGGTTCATGACTGCAGATTCGGAGAGACCAGGCAGAATCATGTCTTCCTCATATCCTAGCTTGGATTGTATCCATTTCCTCATGGACGTGGATATTAAAATAAACCCTGAAATTTATTAGACCTGAGAGCATAATTCTAACTGTATAGTGTTTTAAAAGACTTGCCTTTCTCAGAGAGATTAATGTTATCTGAGACATCTGTGGGAATTTGTCCATGTATATTGATGTGGTAACATCACCCTTAGGCTTTTGTAAGAAAGGTTTGATGTTGGGCCCAGTCTGATGTTTACTTCCTTTCCAACCAGTGCTATTGATGCTTTTCCGAATTTCTTCTCTTCAAATCTAATGCTTTGTGATATTGATACTTTGTTGTATAGTGAACGTGAGTGTGGATATGACTATTGATAGATTTTTAATAGAAATAGATCTTCTGAGACTTTGGGGTTAATTCATAAATTCATTGTGGTCTTTAAAGCAATGCAACTGATGTTTCTGTTATGTATAGGAACTGTAAATTTAATGATTTAGCTCTATAGAAATCAGTTTAAAAATTCATTATAAATGAGATGGACTGGTAATGCAGAAATTTGCACTAGGAATCTTAAAATTAGGAGTATTAAGATCTGATTTGAAATTGATGAGCTATTTCAGTTTTTTGTTTTTGGTTCATCTCCATTTCAAATACAGTTTATATGTAGTACTTTACAGGTACAAAGTACATACACATTATCTTACTTGATTTCTTAATTTTCTTTTGCATTATTTTTATCTTGCTAGAAATACACAGATGCAGTATGCTTTGTGTTTTTCTAGGAAATTCAGTTCATGCAGATAAGAAGTTTCTTGACAAATACATGCCCCAGTTCATGAAACATCTTCATTATAGGATAATTGATGTGAGCACTGTTAAAGAACTGTGCAGGTAAGGGATATATTTGGGATTCATTAAGTAGCCTCATTTAGCATGTTTTAATTGGAGATAAAAGGTTGGGGGGTAGGGTTGTAGAGCTAACTACTTAGTGGAGGGATATAATTTTTGTTTCTTTCTGTGATCTTCCACTAGCTTTCTTTATCTTAGGCTGGTGTGAACAGGAAGAAAATAAAGTCAAAGACAATACATGTATGAATGGGGCAGTTTCAGAAATCATTCAGAACCCAAATTCCTTTGCCTGATAGAGTTCTTAGTATTAATAATTGTTTGGAGGTAATTATTCAGTATGTTTGGGACAGTTGCCTTTGAAAGTTCCATTTCTGCTGTATTCAGACGCTGGTATCCAGAAGAATATGAATTTGTACCAAAGAAGGCAGCTTCTCACAGGTAAGGCTTCACTTTTTGAGTCCTTGCAAACACTAGGCATTCTGGCACATATTTGACTTCCAAGGGACCTGAAAGTGTGAGTGAAGAATTCACTCTATTACTACTTTTCTTCTGAAATAAAATTTTATTGACCTAGAGATAATATGATGTTAAAATTAACAAGACTTCTGGTCAAAAGAGTTGTATTTCTCTCAAAATTGTACAATTTTATTAGTTCACTTGTACTTTGGGATTAGGAAGTTGAAAGGTTTTTCATAAAATCCTTGTTCAGTTTTTAAATTAGAAACAATTTTGTAATCTTTGTAAAAATAGAACGATGACCTTAAAATTGTTAGGTGCTTGAAAATCTGCTGTCCATAGAACTCCATTTACCATCTTGTCCATGGAAGTCATTTTTTTATTTGTCATAGAGTTTGATTCAAGGTATACAGTTGTGTAGGATAGTTGTCTTGAACTTTGATATTTCAATCACATTGCCTTCTAAGTCAGGGATGGGGAACATGTGGCCCTCTACATCATTAAGTGCCGCCTTTTGCTGAATCCAAACTTCACACAACAAATCCCCTTAATAAAAGGATTTGTTCTGTAAAACTTGGACTTAGTCAGAAGGCCCAAGGACCTAAGTTAAGCTACTAGAATTTAAAAATGAACTTTATGTAAACCCTTTATATGTAAGGTATTGTTGTATTTAATTCTTTTGTTCACTAGCTTCTGAGGAGGGGTTCATGATTAACTGATATCTTGCACGAATACTGTTGGTTTTAATGGGCTTATGTAGGTTTCCAGCATACTTATAATCTCCTAATTTAGAAACTAAATTTCAGTCATTCTTAGCCCTCTAGAGCATAGACAGGGAACCCTAATGTAAGCAGAATGGCCCCTGAGCCCCTCTCAGTGGTTCCTGCACTAAAGATTTTGCACTCAGAGAAACGTATATGAATAATCTTAATTATCTGTTTTTCATACATTGGGAATTAGAAGAGAAATAAGGAAGGCTGTTAGATACAGACAAACCAGTAGAACAAGTAACCATAAGGGAAGGCACAGATGCTCTTATCATAGAGCTGATAGATTCATAATGACCCCATGTCATCAAAAAAAAAGATGCTAAGTTATGTTCAGCATGTTTTATCTAATAAGATAGGATTTCATCTAATAGGCTGTTATCAGAAAATACCCGTATTTGGGCCATATCAAATCTTGATTGTGCCAGAGGGGCAAATGAAGACTTGACCATAGAACTGTTTGTGATAAAGTAGGGTTTATGTACATGTATACTTCAGAATGGAGTTGGTATTTGTTTTGTGAGTCTTTACATCGAGCAAAGTGTTTCAGATTTTGTTCTGTGCATTTCGTTAAGCCATATGTGCTTGTATTTAGGGCATTGGATGACATCAGTGAAAGCATTAAGGAACTTCAGTTTTATCGGAATAATATCTTCAAGAGAAAAACAGATGAAAAGAAGAGGAAAATTATAGAAAATGGAGAAAATGAGAAGACTGTGAGTTGATGACGTGTCTCATGCTGCCACATTACTCCCTGGATATGACTTCTGAGGGATTTTTGTTCACCCTAATTGTTTGGGAAAGCATCTCCTTTCATTTACCTTGCATCTTCAGATAGTTCAAGCAGACTGAGTCTGAAATACAGTTTTTCTAAGTAAGGGCTGTGAATCTGTCATTTAAATCTCAGCAGCTCTTTTGTTTCTAGGTACCAGGTCATTTATGCCTCTTGGTACACATCTGCATCTGCTTTTAGACCAAAACTTTTCTTTTGTTAAAAAATAAAGCTAGTTCAATTAAAATGCAAGCTTTTTTTTTGTACCTTCTATTCCTTTACAGTGGTTCAAGTAAGATGCTTCCTCCCCCATTAAATGTTATACTACGTTATATTTAACATGTCTTTCAAAAACATTTGCAGTAGACCAAGTTAAAAGGACTGTCACAGACTTGTTCTGTATTGCATTAGGAGGCCAGACTAGAACAAATGGGAGAAAGTTATCAAGATACAGGTTTTTGTTCAATCCAAAGAACTGCCTTGGGAGAGGGTATATATGATACTGGAGGTACTTAAGCAAAAGTTGGATGGAACTTCTGTTAGGGATAGTGTAAAAGGGTTTACTGTCTGAATTGTTAGGTTGAACTGAATGATGTATAAAGTTTTTTCCAACTTAGTTCTGTTTTTCTGTGATCCTCTGAAAATAGCACTTTGATCACTTACCGTAATAAGAATTGATATATACAGAAAGAGCACAAGACTGGAAGTTAGGAGAACCAAGTCTGTTACTAGTTCTGCTCTTAACTATGACCTTTAGACATCTCATTTAACTTCCTTATGCCTCAGTTTCTCAGTTGACATTAAAATCCCTGCCTCCCAGTAGTGTTGAAAGGTGAGAAAAGTACTTTGCTCTTAGGAGGAAAGGTGTTGTATAAGTAATGTGTTATACCTACCTATCTCATAGGATGGTTGTGAAGACCAAATGAGGTAATTATGTCCACTGCTATGTAAACCTTAAGCTGCCCTGTATCTGTTACTACTATTATAAATCTAAGTATTAGTACTCCCCTTACCACATACTCAAATCAATTCATAGATGACTCACCATTTAATATTTCTTAAATCCCAAACTTTCTATGTGTAGATTAAATATCAAATTTTGAATGATAATCTTGAATAGGTTAGCCTGCTATTCTATAGCCTCATTATGTCATGGAGTTCCCCATGGTTCCCTAATGGGGCATGTGTTCTTAGAGGAGTCTCTGAGAAAGCAAGATTGCTCTGTGACAGTGAAGTCTGCATGATAGTTCAGTGATTAATTCCTCATTTATCAGTCTGCTTAAATAGAAAGTATTCCATTTCGGAGTGTTGCCATTAGTGATTTCACAGGGGACCCCTGAAACTGTGGAGTGGCTCCTCTGAAATGGACTGCAATGCAAATCTGTTTGATTATGCCTATGTCCTTAAACAATAGCAGTATGTCTTCCCAGAGGATGCTTGCCATTTGGTCTTTTTCTTGCTTGCCCTAAAATTACTCCACATGTAAACTTAACACAGTCCAAGTACATTTTCCTGCATTAACTCAGAAAGCAAATGGGATGGTGCTTTGGGAATCAGCAGTCATTCCTGATTTCATGGCTATGAGAAAGACCTTTCCTGTAGCAGTTTATGTTATCAGTAAAAATGATTGAATAGAAATAGCTTCTTGTACATTGTGCCAATGTGATGGCAAACTAGTTACTGTTTCCATTATATGAGAACTGCTGTTGTTTACATAGTCTTTAGAAAAAAATGAAGACCAATATGATGTTAAACTAGTAATTTTGTAATTAAATTCAATCAAAGCAATATTTTGCTTCCTTAATGATAGGGTGGATGTCCCAGGTACCTGCAAATGTGTTTCTGTTCTTTGGAAACTTTAATCAACAGAAGGAGCCAAACAAGTTGGACAGTAGTTTACTGTGCACCCTGCTGTAGACAAAGTGAGTTGAAAGGGACAAAATCTATTAGAGTTAATATTAATAAGTATGATAAAAAATATATCGGTCAGACCTGTTAATACCATTTGTGATTTGTTAAGGGGCCACATTACGGACAAAATTATAAGAATGTTGAAAGATCCGTAGGATAAACTAGAAATGCTCTCAGGTATCACCTAGTAAAACCCCGTTATCTTACAGATGAATAAACAAGTCAAAAACGCGGGATGAAGTGGAAAGTGTTGGATTTGGAGTCAGGACCTGAGTTTGATGCCTGATTTTGCCACTTAGTCCCTTTGTGACCAGAGTACCTCCTAACGTTTGCTCATTTGTAAAATGAAGCTCTTCAATTAGATGATCCCTGAGGTCTCTTCCAAGCTCTTAGTCTGTGATCCTGAAGGATACCAAGCTGAAGCCATTTGCTACTTTTTTTTCCAGAAGACTTTTTAAACAAATTACTCAAAAATGCTCCTTATAAAAGTTGGTGAGTTGCAGCCCTAATTCTACTGGAATATGGAAATATTGTGGTAGACATTATTGACAGCTCTCAAAATCAGGTTGAATGGATAAACTTTGTTTTTTAACTTGACCAGCAGGATAATGGAGGCAGCTTATTTTTATAGCTAAGAATCCGTTCTGCTCATTTTCTGCCACTTGGGGGAAATGTATTTTCTGCATAGGTTGCTATCCCAGAAAACTGGTCAGGAATGTTAAAGAAGTGCAGGGTACAAACAACAGTAACAACAGCAAAAAACAAAAAAAACCTTGCATATTAGCTGGAATCCCAGGGGAGCCAGAATAGAAATGATAATCCTCCATGGCAGTGGTGTTGATCTCAAATAGAAATGGATACCTGCAAGTTGTATATTGACTTAAAAAACCCCATACTAATATTATCTGTGTTTTGTTGTGTTTTTATTTATTTTGTTAGATGCTTCCTAATTAGGTTTTAATTTGGTTTGGGCTTCTTTCTGAAGTGTTGTGGGTTGCAGTGTCTTCAAGCAGCCCCATTGGTCAGGTGTTTGACTCCTCTGCTCCATGGCCTTAATAGGGAGACCTGTATAAAGAAGTCAGATTGGGGAAATTAAGTCTTTAGTCTTTAGTCTACTTTTGGTTGGAGCTGCTGTCCTTTGTCCAATTTAAAAATACTTGGGGAATGATCGACCAAGAGTACCAGTAGTACCCATCTCTTAAACTACCTTGAACCCCTTCTGAATTAGAGAGGTAGGTGTTTTATTTATATAGTGTCCGCTGAGCCTCTTGTTCTTTTTCTTTCAAATTTGTCTAAAAGCCTAGGAGTTTCCTAACTGTTGAAAAGGCATTGCCTCTGTTAACTTTAATATTATGATTAGAGTTCACAAAGTTTTTGAATGTCTTTGTTGATTCAGACATTCTTAGGTTAGAAGAGAAAGGAGGTGAGATTTTAAAATTCATTTTGGAATTTTAGAAATTGTCTACAAGTTTAAAAACATTTTTATTTTAATGAATTCCTGAACCCAAGTTCACAGTACCTCAGAATTGAAAGGAACCTCAGAAAATAGTCCAACCTGCCCTAGACAAGTGGTCAACTGCTAGTCAACATGAAACACTCTAGGCTTAAGGAGTTCTCTTTCTCCTGAGACAGCCCACTCCCCTTTTAGACATCTCTAAATATTTAGTAGTTTTTCCTTACATTGTGCCAGAATATTCCTTTCTACAAATTTCATCCCTGGTTATGTCACCACATTGCTTTTATTTGTAGCCTCTGAAACCAAGAAGTCTAATCTGTCTTCTACATGAGACAGCCTTTTGTGTTAATGAAAATATAGTAGCTATTGTATCCTGTCCTTTTACTTCTTTAGAGTTATCTTGCCAAAGCTTTTAAAGTGAGTGTATCTGAAAGGGGACACAGTCCTCTAGTTATGGGCTGACCATGCGAATAACCTCTATAGAGTGCTTTAGAATTGGCAAGTTGCTCTGTATAGACTATCCCATTTGAACCATACAATACTATGAGATATATACTATAGATATTGTACTCATTTTATAGATGAGGAAACGGAAACTCAGAGAGCAACTTGGCAAGATAGTGTTGGAGTCAGTTCAAACTCGGGCCTTCTGACATCCTTCTATTTACTATGTTCCGCGTCTCATTGTGGACAAGAACAGACCAGAATAGGACTCTACCTGAAAAAGGTGAAATAGGAGACAGTGGTAAAAACACTGGATTGGAGTCAAAAGACCTGATCCTAGTTATCTCTCCTTATATGACTGGGTAAGCTACCTAAACTTCTCTAGGTCCCAGTTTCCTCATTTATAAGATAGTTTGCTTCCAGCTCTGTCAGATACTTTTACTTCCCTTGTTCTAAAGCAGCCCAAAAAAATCATATTAGCCTTTTGGGGGTACACTGTAGGAGCTTGTAGTCTCCTAAAACCACCAAACATTTTAATGTGAATTGTTGTCTAGTTACTCCTTCTCTAATCAGTTTTTTTTTATTAGATTTCTCTTAATTTATTTGAACAATCATTTTAGCCAGTTTAGATTTTTGTGGATCCTGATTGTCCGCCAGCATTTCTCCCAGCTTTATGTCAACTACACATATGGTAAGCTTGATGAGTGGGATTTTAAGTTTCTCATAAAGACTGGATTCTTTGTTTTCTCAGCAAAGGAAGAGTCAAAGTCATGAGCTGAGAGGGAAGAGGGGCTTGAGGCTAGTATAGGAGGTTTGAAGAGAAGAGGTTTGGAGTAACTATTTGGGAAAATTAAGTCTGAAGAATGAAAATGTTGCCATACAACACTGAAGAACCAGTTCTGATTAGATGCCAAATGTGTAGTTGGCACAGCTCATTGTGTGGTTCAGGTAGAAGGCAAGGATATACCAAGATTAGAGTTTGGCAAGGCATAAGCAAGTTAGGGCAAGGAAGCTAAAGATTCAAGACTAGAGAACAGTATATAGCTGAAATTGCCAACTGGGGTCAAGACAGTGAAGATCAGATGGGGACTGGGAAGACAGAGGTAGAGTAACAAGGTTATGGTGGAAATAGGGTTAGGAAGAGTGAGGCAGAGGGGAGCGATGATGGTCAGAGGTTGTGATTAGCAATTTCAGATTTGTGGATCAATAGAGCTAGAATATTTATGGATGATAGTGAGATCAAGGGTATAACCACTTGTGTGACTGAGTTGAAATGAAAGTCCAAGTCTTGGGAGTTGAGTTTGGGGAACTGGGAGACCAGTGTGTTTGAAAATATATATAGATGCCAGTGTGTTTCAGGCTCTCACTTTTTTTTCTCTTTTTCTTGCCCTACCATCACAAGCATCTGCCCCCACCCCAGTCCTCTTGAGAAGGAGAAGGAATTACCTATTGGATCTGGGGGCCAATGCATAACTGCTCAAAGGATCTGGACAGGTTATTATACATAGAAGGAGAGAGCCTTTAAGAAATTCAGTAATGATTGCAGAGGGAGGATCTGGAAGTGGCAGTGAGAAATATATGGAGTGTGTATGCTTCAGCTCAGTGTATTTGTGTTGAAGGGGGGAGAGGAAGCAGGTATGAGGAGAAGACATTTATAATACTGGAGAAGTTGGGTAGGGATGTAGAATCTTCTTACAGGTGCCAGGCTTCCAGGAAAAAAAGAAAATTAAGGGAGTATGAGAGGAAAAGGTCTGAGACAAAGGGAAATTTATTAACAATAGAAAGAGGGTTCCAAAGCATAATGGAATGGGACGGCTGAGAAGGGTAGGGACATAGGAGAAGTAGGACTGAGCTATAAAGGAAGGAGAAGGCAATGAATTGGGGCAGGCTCTGAATCACAGGAATTCTGAGGAGATAGGAGTTTGCCAGCCGTAGAGTGGGGTTGTAACAATTGGGTGGGCCCCCACCTTCTAAGGTATTTGATGACAAATGGTATCAGTTTCTCTGTAGACCAGAGCCATAGGTCAAATGCAAAAGTAAAATTCAATATGGGTAATTATAAAATTTTTTACTCAGGTTTTAAAATACTACCTAAGTACAAGAGGGGGAAGTATAGTTACAGTACTCTGTGTGAAGAGGATCTGCAGGTATTGGTGAGCTACAAATGATAAAGCAGTTTAAACAGTCAGGATGATCTTCTAAGGGTAGGGAATCTGTATCCTCAAGACCACAAGTGACCTTCTAGCTCCTTGGGTGTGGCCTTTTGACTGAGTCCAAGTTTTACAGAACAAATCCATTTATTAACAGGATTTGTTCTGTGAAGTTTGGATTTAGTCAAAAGACTGCACTTGAGGACCTAGAGCTTCAAGGCCATAGATTCCCCACCCCTGTTTTAGGCTGTATTGATAGGTGGTCACAATGACAAAGAGAATAGTCCAATTGTTCTTTGCCCTCCTAAAACAATGTCTATATTATCGTGTTCGGGGCGCCACATTTTCAGAAGGGCATTAATAAATTTGAGGGTGACTAGAATGCTTAAGGGACTGGAGATCATGATATATAATAATACTAATTGCTAACATAGCAGTTCAAGTTTGCAAAGTGAGATCTACCTTCCTTCACTCCCTTCCCCCCATCTAAAATTTGATCCTCACAACATTCCTATGATAGGAGGTAGGAGTTTTTATCCCCATCTTACACAAGAGGAAATTGAAGATTGGTTAGAGAAACTGGAGATTTTTAGCTTGAATAAGAGATGGCTCATGGAGATTCATGGTAGCTGTCTTCATGTATTTGAGGTAGTCTTGTGGAAGGTGGATTTGAATTTCTCCTGCTCCATCTGTGAGTTGCAGACTAGGGGTTATGTGTGGGAGTTTGAGAGATAGATTCAAGCTTGATATGAAGAAAAATTACCCTGCCCTAAATAAAAATGTAACAATGAACCTCATTAGAAAGAAATGAAAGACCTAAATAGAATTTAGAAAAGTTAGATATGATAGCTCTCTGGTGATCACTATATGGTAATCAAAATGAGCACACATTGCTTTGACATGCATGGCACCTTTACAAAAATTCACCACATATTAGGGCAGAAAAATAAAAATATTAAACATCCTTTTACTCATCACAATATAATAAAACTACATTTTAAAAAAGAGCCTCTGAAGAAAGAATTAACAATTGAAGAATAATCCAAAAGTATTGGTGAATCAAGGAACAAATCATAAAAAAAAAATGGATAATTTCATCAGAGAAAGTGCCGACAATGAGACATAACACCAAAACTTGGGTTGCAGTCAAAGTAGTCCTAGGGGGACTGTGTATGGCTAAACACCCTTAACAACAAAAGAAAGTACAGATCAAGGAACTGACATGTAACTAAAAAAGCTAGGAAAAAAAATCCCATATAAACACCAAAACAAATTTTGAAAATCAAAGAGAGAAAATTGAAAGCAAAAACCTGCAACCCAACAAAACCCCAAAACCAACACCATCTAGGAACATTTTTTTTCTTTTTAAATTCAATAGACAGTTAACTAATAGAATTTTGAGAGAGGTAGGAAACCATTTGCCAGTATCAAATGCAGGAAAGAATTTGCAACACATGAAGATGAAATAAAGGAAATGATTAGAAACTTTTGTCTAATTATATGCCTACAAAATGGATAATTTAGATTATATGAATATTTACAAAAATATGAAATACCCTGATTTAATAGAATAAGGAATAGAGACTTAATAATCCAATTTCAGAAAAAAATTGATAAGCTGTAACTACTCCGCTATGCCCCCTTTCCTCCAAAAACACAAACCAAAACCCTAGGACAAGATATACTTACAAATGAATTTTATCAAACATTCAGTCAGTAATAGCATTTATTTAGTGCTTCAAGCTTTGCAAAGTGCTTTACATATTTTATCTCATTTGACCCTCACAACAATCCTATGACGTTATCACCATTACATAGATGAGCAAACTGAGGCTGAGAAGTTAAGTGACTTAATCAGGTTCATACAACATGTAAATGTCTGAAACAGGCTTTGAATTCAAGTCTTCCTGTCGCCAAGTCCAGCACTATCCATTGTGCCATCTATCTGCCAAATAACAATGAATATTTTTTAAACTTCACAAAAATAGGAAAAGGAGGGTTCCTATCCACCCCTGGCAAGTATGAAAATATGGTCTTAATACTGAGAGACTGACAAAATAGAGAAAGAAAATTGTAGGTCAATAACTATAATGAATATTGAAGCAAAAACATTGTAAGAGAAGTTATAGCAACATATTGCAAATATATACTCTGACTAGGAATTATGTAGCATGAATATACAGTGAGTTTAGTATAAGGAAAACTGTAAACAATATATTGTATTAATAACAATAATCATGATTGCATCAAATGTTGAAAAAGCTTTTTACAAGATACAGCTCCAATTCTGTTAGAAACACTAAAAAGCAATAAATGGACTTTTCCTAGATGGATAGTAAATAGAATCCATCTAAAACTGGACCAACATTACATAGACTGGAGAAAATAAAAGAGGATCTTTCTAATAACAGTGGTAAAGCAAAGATGTTCATTATTGCCACTATTACTTATTATAGTGCTAGAAAATGCTACCTACAGCAATAAGACAGGAAAAATAAAGTGAGAAATTAAGCATTGTTGTAAGGAGAGAACAAACTTTTTTTTTTTGGGGGGCAGATGACATAGTCCATTTAAAGACCTCTGAAGATTCAATTGAATTTTTTTTTTTTTAAACTGGCAAAGCTTCAGGATAGAAAATAAACCCAAATAGATCAGCTTTTGTATATACTGCTATCAGAACCCATCAAGAAGGGGTAAGAAGAGAAATTCCAGTAGAAAGAACTACCAAATGTATAAAATATTTTGGAGTGTGCCTACCAAGGCACATGTAGTGATTATATGACTTCATCTTCAAAACATTTACAGAAATAAAGAGAGCTAAATAATTTGAGAAATGTTAATTACTCATGGGAAGGCCGAGCCAATAATAGGTAGTATTTATGTAGAGCGTTAAGTTTTGCAAAGAACTTTACATGGATCATCTCATTGGTTCCCACTACAACCCTGTGTGGTGTAGGTGCTATTATCACTATTTTACAGATGAGGAAACTGAGGCTGAGAGAGGTTAAGTGATATCCAGGGGTACACAGCCATTAAGTGTCTGGGGTGGGATTTGACCCCAGGTTTTTCTGAATCCAGGTCTCACTCTATCCACTGTGCCACCTAGCTGCCTCAATGAAATAAATATAATAAAATGATAATATCTAAACTACTTATCTAAACTACCAAAGAATTATCTTACGGAAAAAGAAAAAAGAAATTCATTGGGAAGAACTAAAGGTCAATAGACTCTCAAGGGAAGTAAGGAAAAAGGTGGAGATATGAGAGCCTAAGAGAATCAGATCTCAAACTGTGCTGCAAGTCAGTAATTATCAAAATTATTTTGTACTGGTTAAAAAATAGGTTAACCAGTGGAGTAGATTAGTTATACAACATATAGAAACACATAAACGTAATAGTATAGTGTTCAGTGAACCTGAAGATTCCAACTAGTAAGTAAGGGCTTATTACTATTTTGACAAAACTTCTGGGAATTTTAGAAAGTAGTCAGGCATAAACTAGGTTTAAACTAAAATCTCACCATATATTAACATAAGCTCCAAATGGATACATGTCTTAGATATCAGAGGCTTCATCATAAACAAATGAGAGGAATAGGAAGGGAAATACCTTTTGCAGCTATAGATAGGAAGAGAATTCAAGACCCAACAAGGAATTGAGAGGATCATAGAACATAAAATAGATTAGTTAAGTTGAAAAGTTTTGTACAAAATCAATGCAGTTAAAATTATAAGGGAAACAATGGAAAAATCTGTGGCAGCAATGTTTCTGTAAACTTATTCAAGTATATAAGAACAAGAGCCATTTCCTAATAGATAAATGGTCCTCAAAGGAAAAAATTCAGAGTATCAATGGCCATATTAGAATATATCCCAAATCACTAATAATTAGACATGCAAATTAAATCAACTTTGAGGTTCCACCCATTACATTGGCAAAGATGATTTAAAAAAGGAAAATGATAATTGTCGGAGGGACTGGGTCAAAACAGGCCCTCTAATATCATATTGGTGGAGCTTTGAATTGGTCTAGTCTTTCTGAAAATCAGTTTGTACCTACACCCCAAAATTCACTGAAGTGCATATCCTTTGATCCAGCAGTGCAACTGCTAGTCCTTTACCTAAGGCATCAAGAAAAAAAAGAAAAACTTATCTATGCTATACATATTTATATTTATGTTGTGGCAAACAAATGGAAACCAAGGGGTGCCCATCAATTGGGGAATGGCTGTGTGAATTGTGGAATATGAATGTAATGGAATGTGATTGCACTGTAAAAAATAATCAAAAGGAGGGGTTCAAAGAGAACTAAGAAGACTTTTATGAGACTGATACAGAATAAAGGGAGCAGAACCAAGAGAACAATTCATACAGTAACAACAATGTTGTAAACAAAATCAGCTGTGAATACTTTAATTAATTTGATTATGTTTAACTGATTAATGATATGACCAACCACAACTTCAAAAGGCCAGTGATGAAGGATAGTACTTAACCTTCTGACAGAGAGGAGAGGGTCTAAAGGTGAATGAATAAATGAGATATACATTTTCAGATACGGCCAATATGTGGAATTTTTGCTTGACTATGCATATTTGTTACCAGGATTTTGTTTTTTCTTTTTAAAAAAAAAAATATGGGGAGGAGCTGGGAAGGGTGGGAGAGGTTTCATTATGCTTGATTATGCATATTTTTTTTTTTTAAATTGGAGGATGGGGAAGAATGGAGATAGCAATATTGTTGTCAAAAAGAAAAGAATGTCTAATCCTCATCTGTTTTATTTCATATATAGAAATGCTTATTTTATTTGGTGTTTGTAAAATTCAGAATAAAAAAGATTTTAAAAAATAGAATATAACTCCCTTCTTTGAAGAGATAGGGAATTTTGGGTATGGGTGTTCTATGTATACTATTATGTTGGTTAGTTTTACTGAACTGATTTTTCCCTTTTATTATAAGGAATAATTCT
The DNA here is from genome assembly GCF_028372415.1 of Notamacropus eugenii. NCBI lineage: Eukaryota > Metazoa > Chordata > Mammalia > Diprotodontia > Macropodidae > Notamacropus > Notamacropus eugenii. The sequence continues at coordinate 138,844,727 of NC_092876.1, read as the reverse complement.
GTTGGTGGAGGATGGGGAGGGATATACTGGGCAGTGAAGGTGATTTGAAAACAAAAGATATCGGTTAAAAACAATTATAGCCATGCAAAAATTGCATAGACTGACTAGGAATAGAGTAGGCTTCTTTTCGTGGGAGAGTTTCCAGTGATCGGATGACAAATTGTAAATGATATTGTAAAGAGTAGTCCTATTCATTATGGTTTGGGCTAAATGATCTGTGGAAACCCTTCAAACTGAAATCTGGCTAGATTGAAGAGAAGTGGTAGTGAGAGGAAGAGAGGCAAGAGAAGAAAAGAGAGGACAGAAAGGAGAAGCTGGAAAACAAGGCAAGAAATGGTCGCCTTTTACATAGTTATCATGAGCCTTTGATTATACATACATACTGCTGTTAAATTTCTCAAGCACAGCTAAATCAGCACTGGGGATCCTTCTTTGCAGGATGATTTTCTAGGGGCAGGTGTACTAGGTCAGATGCCTCACCCTTTTTGGGGAATGACCAGACTACAGCAAAGTTTTGTGAAGCCAGTACAATAAAGGGATTTCATGAACTCACAAAACCTGGAACTCAGAGGTCCCTGAGTCATCTCATTTGAACATTATCTCACTTAAAGCAATGCGTCATTACTGCTTGACTTCTTTTTTTCCAGGTTGTCTAATCATGATTCCTAAGGCTTTCTGTATAAGTTTGATTCCCAGGGCTTTAATCACATTTCCACCCCCCTTTTTTAATGTTTCCAGTTCTTCATATCCCTTTGAAAAGGCAGAATTGGATCCTATTAACAACTGCTACACTAGTTCAGGCCCATCTTCCCAGGCTGATTTCACATTTTCCCTCTAATGCAATCTATATTGCAACCACATTGGACTACTTGATGTACTCTCTATATGAGGCTCTATCTCCTGCTCCCCACCCCCCTTTTTATCCCTTGAGGGCAGACTTTTAAGTCAAAGAGGTAGTCTGGATTCATCCTATTTGGGGATGTTTGGTCAGGGGGTGGAGGGATGGAATGGAGGTTGGGTAAGGGAGCTGACTGACAGGGCAGTGTTTTTCAGTGGTACTGGTCCTTAGCAATATTCAAGATAGAAGTAATACTAAAGAAGGACTGGGTCTCTCAAGGCCAAGAACTTTCTAGGTTCACTTTGAGATCACTCAAAGCCAAGAGGAGTTCACATAGTAGTGGTCTTTGACTGATACCCTTTTATTTGCATCCTCAAACTTTTGATATGACCAGAATTGGCCCCAGAAAGTGACAGGTTGAACTCGATTCCTGAGGAGTCAGAGGTGACCTCAGATGGTTCAGGCCTGTCTTCCTCCAAACCCTAACCTATTGGAGCCCTGAGGAGACAAAGACTCATTTTTCTATCCTCAGACTATTCCCAAATTCTTTGAGAGGACATGGATCTCTCTGAAGCATGAGTTAAGGGAAGAAGGTAGGAAAGTGTGAATTTATTTGAAGAATGGTCCAGTTTGGCAGGAATGTAATATGCTTATGGTAGAACAGTGATGTGGTAAATACTGAGTGAGACTGGTCGCAATATTTAAGAGGTGTCCTGAGGAAGATGGAAATGTCTCATAAAATGCAATTGGCTTGAGCCTCTTCTTCTTTTAATTGCTAATAATTAATTCCCCAGTTGCATTTAACTAATTAGCATGAATTAGCTTTTTACAAATGGTACAAATATTTTTTCCTTGGAGGCACCTCCTTCAATTTTACCCTTTACCATTTCAATCTCTGGGGAGATGGAGCTCAGACTTAATGTAGATAGATTGAAGTATGAAACTTTTTGTGGTAGGGAGGTCATTTAAAAGTATATTGCAATAATCTAGGCAAGCAGAGATAAGGGTCTGAAATAGGATAGTAGCTATGTATGTGATTTTCATTTCTTTGGAGAGACCCTTGTGGGTTTAAGTTTTTCTATTCTAATAATTTTTGTTCTGCAGGCCACATATGCTGCCATTTGTTCTTGTTTAAATTCTTCCAATGTTTCGATTTCTCTCTTGAACCATTCTGGAATATCCTACCACAGATCTATACTTTTTTGGGAATCTACAGGGTTTTGTTTTCATCAGGTGTTGGTTCAATTTCTTTTTTTCTTGCAATATTTAAGTAAAGGTGTTTGTAATTGTTCATCTGTCTTGATAATCACCTTCCTGTTTGATTTTAGAATCTTCCCTGTTGCTTCATTTGCTCGTGCTTTAGGTTTTTAACTGAGTTTTCTTTCTCCTGAGATTTTTGGTAATTTTAGTTTTCCTCCTCCCTCATATTCTTCTATTACCCACTTTCTGATTTCTTCCCCTTTGATAATGGACTTCAGTGCTACCTTAGACTTCCCCCATTCACTCTTCAGCAGCCTCAGCTCCTGCAACAAGTAACTTCTGTGGGGACAGGATTGACCTCCAGCTAGATGCTATTCTCATTTCCTTCGGGCCCAGTTTTGACCTCCATCCTCTTTCCTGCCCTATTTCCCTATGTTCTTTTGGTATCTGTCTGGACTGATTCAGTGTCTACTACTTTCTGCAGGCTTAGGGGACAGCAGAGTGGACGTCTAGATAGAATTTCTGCCCTTAGGTTCTTTTACGTAAAGATTTTTTCAGGCTAAGTTCATCTGCTATCCCTCTCCTTCCTTTGTAGATAACTGGGCAGAGGCGAGGACAGCTACTTGTTGCAACAGAATGCTAGGGTAAGGGGCAGGCAGGACATTGCTGTGTGGGTCCCAGATCACAAACTAGTGGTGCCTTCTGGAAGGTGAGGGGTGCTGAGTAAACACAAGGGCTAAAATTCTCTATTAATTTATAAAGCTGTTGCCTTGTAGGTTTCTTGTTTATTTTGTTTTGTTTTTGGCATGTGGAGATAATTGTATTTGATCTATCTCTTGCATGTAATTCTTTTTTTCTTTTGAGAATTACTGGGAACTAGGAAAAGTGTCCTTCATCTTGTTAATCACATCTGTACTCTACATTCCAACCATATTGGCTTGCTTGCTTTTGCTTGCATATGATATTTCATTTCCCATCTCTGTGACTTTGCACAACCTGTTCCTCTCACTTGGAGTATACTTTCTCGTCATCTCTGGAAACTTAGCTACCTTTGATGATCAGCTCTTGTGTTATCTCCTTCAAGAAGCCTTTCTAAGTTTCCCTAGTTTTTAGTGGTCCCCCAAATAACTTTCTGCTTATTTAGTATACATCCTTTATTTACTAATCTATGAACTTGTTGTATTCTCCTAGGAGAAGCCCATTAGCTCCTTGAAGGCAACAGTTGTATCACTTTTGTATCTGTATCCTCATTGCCTATCACAAAGCATTTACAAGGTGCTTAAGAAATTCTAGCTGACTGATTTATATAAAAAGATTAAATTGATTCTGTATCATTTTTATTGATCTTCTTTACAGTTAATTCCTTTGTCCTGTAACTGCCTAAATCATGGTTCTTTATCCCTGAATTTAGTGCAGAAATTCAGCTGACCTGTAATGAATTAAGTTTAGAAACTCAATTCTTCTACAAATCACTCTTCTGTTCTTGCCTCATGGAACTCTGCTCTCCATGGGGAAGGTGAATGGACACCAGGAAGTCTGATCTAGTATCTTTATACCACCAAGTTATCCTTCAAGGATGTTTGATTTGTTATCCAAAGACGTCTGACCCACTGTCACTGGCCCCTTGCAGATGAACTCAAACATAAACTTTTCATAGTTACAGAAGGGAACCTTTGTTACTCCTATTGCTAGCTCCTCATTCCTAACTTCCATCCAGTCATATTGTTCTCTATATCTCAGCTATGGAACTAATCCTATCCTCAACTCCATGATATCACCAACCCTATAACCAAGTGTATTGTATCCACATCCACCATTCTTGTTTCTAATCTTATAAAAAAGGAACTGAATCCCTATCTTGGGGTCTTTTGGCTTACACTGGGGCAAACCATTGAATCCTTTATTTTCAGGTTCTCAGAGAATAGGTGCCTCAATCTACTTTTGTTGAGTTTTATTCACAATAGTCAGAAAATTCAGTAGTTATGCCAGATCTGATTCCTCTGCCTCAAGGCACCTGATGGGGTGAGAGTGGGCATATGGAATACATCAGTGTACAAAGTAGCATGATTTTTAGCTAGTCCAGAGAATTATACCTGTCACTTGTGGCTATGACTTTTGGAACATTGCTGAGATTACACCTTTGTCATAAAATCGTTGATTTAAAGGTGTAAGGGATCTCAGAGGCCATCCCTCAGATACAAGCAAGTCAGCATTTCCCATTACTATTGGTACCACACAGGAGAAGAAGATTTGAGAAGCAGAAATAAATAAATATTTGTTGTTCAGTTGTGTCTGACTCCTTGTGACCCTGTGTGGAGTTTTCTTGGCAAGGGTACTGAACTGGTTTGACATTTTCTTCTCCAACAGATTAAGGCATGCAGACATTAAGTGACTTGCCCAGGGTCACACAGCTAGTAAGTGTTTGAGGCTGCATTTGAACTCAGGTTTTTCTTATTCCAGGCCCAGTTCTCTATCCACTGAGCAACTAGCTGCCTTCAAGTAAACTTAAATCTACTCACAAAAATCAGACAGTTTATTTAGTTGCTTTATTGGCAAGCCTGCAGATCAAGACTTTCTTGTCACATAGAGGCTTTATTGGATAACTACACAAATGAATACCATGAAGCCAGTGTTTTCCAGGGCTATGCTAATTGAAAAACTATAAAAAAATGACTATGGTTGATCGATTAATAACACAGGACAGGATCCTGCATTGTGTGTGTTGTGTGTGTGTGTGTGCACAAGAAGCAGGGATAGCTTAGGAGGTGGTCAAGGAGCTACTACCCATCACTGCTGCTAGTTGCCATTGAATCTCTGCTTCTGTAGTGTCTATTGTGTGCCACATGCACATTCGGTCCCACATTACTCTCATGACTGTGGTCTGTCATTCCAGTAGTCTGAGATTCAGCAAATATTGCATAGGACTTCTGCAAAGGACAGGGAGGTCAAGGGTTAGGGGGAGAGAACAAGTAGTGAGGCTATCTATGTTCAGGGAAACAATGCACATTGACTTTCAGAGGTTCAAGAACTGTTTGCCCATTCTATCGGTCATCTACTTTGTCCATTGTTGGGGTTTTTTCATTCATTCATTCAACAAATATTCATTGAGCTCCTGCAAACTCCAAAAGCCATCTGCAAAGAAGGGGGAGAATGTACCCAAGGGGAAAAGGGGAAAGGCTGATACTGAACGGATGGGAACAACCCTGCCTAAAATGTAGACCAGATGCAGAAAGTAGAAGGTTCTGGACATAGCAAATGAACTGTATGAATTTCTAATAGCTGTGTACTGTACACTTTAAAATAGTGGTGTTGGGTTTTTTTTAAAGTTTTCTGAAAGCATAGAATTTTATTTTGTGTGTAGTATTTTTCTTGTTCCTGTTCACTGGTTCTTTCCTTCTTCTGTTGTAGAGGAAATCCATTGTTCATGTGACAGTTAAAGATGTAACGTAATGGTTTGTAATTGAAACTCCACCTTTACATTACTGCTGGTTGTTGTTTAGTTATTTGTGTCCCACTCTTCATGATCCTGTTGACTATACTGCCCGTGGGGGTTTCTTGGCAAAGATACTGGAGTTGTTTGTCATTTCCTTCTCCAGTGGATTAATGCAAACAAATGTTAATTGATTTACCCTAGGTCATATAGCTCATAAGTATCTGAGGCTGAATTTGAACTCAAGTCTTCCTGTCTTCAGGCCTAGCACTTTATCCACCCCATAGCAGTTGTATGCTTGATTTCTAGTAACAGAATCTAGAGCAAACTTCTAATCTTCAACCACCCCCAAGGGAGTAAAGAGAAGCTTGTGATTTCTGGCTTGAAAGATCCATGCCATAACCAGAATTTACTCACTTAATGATCCAGACCTGAGGAAAGATCACCTACACCTGAAACAAACACTATGGGGGCTCTCAATCCAGAAGTCATGGTCGCCCTCAGTTATGAGTGGTCAGAAACCACAGGAGCCATGACCAGGAAATGGAAGGAAAAAAATTTCTACTCAGGTGCTGCGACTTTTCACACTTAACTTTGGGCTGGGGGGTGATTAGGTAGTTGGTGGCAAGAGATGAAGTCAGAGTTTGGGATGGAAATGGAGGGATGTAGAGGGCTACCTGATCAAGACTGAATATATAGCACAATGGTTCCATGCCAGAGACAAAGCAAGTTCCTTCCCCCCCCCCCCCCCCATTAATCCTTGATCACAAGGAGCTCACAGTCCAACGAGGGGGACCATATACATATAACTAAGTACAAACAAGATGTGTAGACGTTAAGCAACAAAGATGATATGTTAACACTAAGGGAAATCAGGAAGGTTTCCTGTAGAAGATGATATTTTAACTGGGACTTGAAGGAAGCCAAGATAGAGAAGGAGATAGAGATTGAGGAAGGAGAACCTTCCAGGCATGAGGGACAGCCAGTTAAAATGTCCAGAGTGGGGAGGAAGAAGAAATAGTTTTATCCCACAAATATTTATTGAGCTCCTACTCTGTAAGGCATTCCATTAATTCTGCGGCACCAGGCAGAGAAGAGAAAAGGAGTTCCACTAGGAACTCTGGCAGAGAGGGATTCCTCATAGGACACCAACAATGACAATCTTATAGTGAGTTTTGTCTGGACTCCTCTGATTTTTTTGGTGGGAGAGGGAGGAAATGGAATAGTCACTTAACTCTTTGACTGACAGATTCAACTGTAAACTAGGAAATCTAAACCTTCCAAAATAGTTCAGCCATGGTGGTTGCCAGTGGCTTCCTTGAAATTCATTTCCCTCTTCTGTAGAATGATATATTCCAAGAATCACAATAAGAGCACATAGGAAGAATCCTATCAGTGAGTGTTAGAGGTTTTTTCCCATTATACTGCTCGGTCTTCTTTCATGTTCATCTTTTGCAGAATTCTTCCTTGTCTTCTATTGTGACAGCTCATAACATACTACTTGGGCTGATGATTCTGTTAATTTTCTGGATCACATTTTTGGCTTCCAAAGTCTTCACAAAGGTAGGAAATATTTTCACTTCAAGTATTTTAAAAGTCTTATGGATAGAATGTCAGTTCCTTGAGGGCAAGGACTGTTTCATTTTTGTCAATATCCTTTGTGTTGAGCACAATGCCTGGCACAATTAGTGCTATAAACATACATACATGTATATACACATATATGTATAATGTGTATATATATATATATTTATATATATCTAAATGAATTGAATTGATCTTTACCTATTTATTGCAAGACAGCCCCCAAATTAAGTGACATAAATTTTAGCAGGTGAGTTGCAGTAGTTTAGTCACTTTTTGGGAAACAACAAATTGAGATGAATATATATGTTTTTACTTTGGGGAGTGTTGCTGTCTTTTCATTTCTGGGCCCTGTTATACCACACTACGTTTGTATGGAGTAGGTTAATACTATAATTCCTCATCTTGTCTCTCCATTAAAGTGTAGACTTTTTGAGGGCACAGACCATATATTTTACACATCGTTGTGTACTATAGAGCTTTTCTAAAGGTAGAGGTTGTGTATTTGTTCAATAATGAATTTTCCCTATGTCTTGGAACTCAGGGGCAACTAGGTGGTACAATGGATAGAATGCTGGAACTGGAGTCAGAATGACTCATCTTCCTGAGCTGTGTGACTCTAGACAAATCACTGAACTCTGTTTCAGTTTCTTCATCTCTAAAATGAGCTGGAGAATTAAATGGCAAATCACTCCAGTATTTTTGCCAAAGAAAACTCCAAATGGGGTCATGAACAGTCAGATATGACAGAAAATGAACAACAACAACTTGGAACTCAGATGGGACCTTAGGAACCCAAGTGATTGTAGAAAGATGTATAAGAAGTATACTCAGAGAAATTACAGGAGAATCCAAAATAGTCCCAAAGGTTCTTTACATGCTAAATTAGCTTGTAAGAAGTAAAGAAGGGGAATAAATAAATCATGTTTCCAGTCATGTAGAGTCCTTGTACCTCTCATGTGGGAAGTAATTTAGTTAGTCAATGCTAATTACAACATCATATATAGTTCAGAGGATGGAGGGGGATTTGGGCAAGAATAATAAATACTTATTCTGACAATTTACCTAGCTGGTAGGGACAAGAGCTAAGAATGATAAAAAGGCTATTGATAAAAGGGATCAGTTTGCACAAATAGTTGATAGAACATGATGTGCACAATGGTATGACAAAATAGTGTGTCTTAGGAAAGTCGTGACTGAGCATACATGCAAGCTGCTATTGTATGCAGCTTTATATCTAGAGAGTTGACTTTGGAAGATAAGGGAGGATGTAGGAATAGAATAGTTGCCTTTGTAGAAGATGTTGAAAAAAGGATTTAGTATTCTGGACTGTTCCTTTAGAAAGAAGAATGGAGATTTTCTGACAAGGGACAAAGTTAATCTCAGAATGGAGGCTAAGGATTTGAAAGAAGAGTTACTGATGGGAAGAAGAGGACTTTTAACTGAAATCTATGGGAGGATAAAATTGTCCAAGTAAAACTGTATCCTATGGAAGAGGGCAACAGGCATGATACAGAAAAATGGAAATGATAGTTGGACTCCACAGATGCTGATAAAATCACTAAGGGAGAGAATGTAGAGAAGAATATCTGGGTTGGAACCTTGAAATCAATGGGTGGTAGAATGATGGACAATGAGGAGGAATGGCTATATAGATGAGAGGAGAACTAACAGAGAGAAGTGTCCCTGAAACTAGGAGAGGGTGGAAGAGAAATAGGGAAGGGGAGGGGAGGGTCAACCATGTCAAAAGCTGCAGAGAGGTCAAGTAGAATGATGACTGAGAAAAGGCCATTTGATTTAATAGTGAAGAGATTGTTGGTAATTTTGGATAGGGCAGATTTGATCAAGTATAGTGGTTGGAAACTGACAAGGGAAGAAATGGAGGCAATAATTGTAGAGAATCCTTTCTAAGAGTTAGCTGTAAAGGGGAAATGATAACAGCAGCAAGAACGGTGTCAGCTAGCATTTATAAAACTTTTTTAAAGGTTTACAAAGTGTTTTATAAATGTTATATCATTTGATCCTCATGATGACGCTGGAAGGTAGGTACTATTATTATTATCTCTATTTTATATATAAGGAAACTGAGGCAGACCTAACTTGAATGACTTGCCCAAGTCACACAGCTAAGGGGTATGAGGCTGGATTTGAACTCAGGTCTTCCTGACTCCATGTCCAGTGCTCTAAACACTGACATTTGGCTGCTATAAGATAGAGGGAGTAACAAGAATAAGTGAAGTTTTTTATTTGTTTGTTTGCCTGTTTATTTAAGTTGGGAGAGGCTTAAGAAGCCCTTGTCATTGAGGAAGAGAAGAATGAACAAGGAGAAGCTTCAGATGACCTGAAGTGAGGGAATGGTCAAAGGGGCAAGCTCCCAAAAGAGACAGGCTTAATATAGAGGTAATAGGGAATTAGCCTTGGAAAGGGAAGGGCTGTCTATCAGAACTTGGAGCATAGGAGAGAGAGGGAGAATAATGAGAGTTAAGGGATGTGGGTGAAGAGAGAGTTCCTGATACATTTTTAGCCTCTAATAATGACACAGATACACTATCACATTGCTGATGCAATTGTAAATTTGTGCAATCTCTTTGGAGAGCAAATTGAGAACTCATGGTGAGAGATGTAAAACTGTTCAGGTTGTATTATCTCAGTGAATCTATTATGGGTTTAGTAATACACACCAAGAATATATTTTAAAAAGATAAAAAGATGTATATATGCAAAAATTTTCATAGCTGTTAATATTTGTCATAATGAAATATTGACCTATATTTCTAATCACTGTGATTAGATAATGTGATGGCTGAACAAATTGTGGCATCTCAATCTGTCAGTCAATGAACAAGATGCTATTATACCTTTACTATGGACTTTATGCTGAACTAAATGTTTGGAATACCAAAGAAAAAGCAGATTGCCCCTGCTCTCAAAGGGCTTGTGTTTCAACAAGGAAGACAACAATTATATAAACCGGTGTACACAAGCTAAGTGCAGAGTAGTAATGGAATACTTTTGAACTATTAAAAATGACAAATGTGAGGAATATGGATTGAGAAATGGGTTGAGTTCCCAGGAATTATGTAAAGAAAGAGAATCAGAATAGGATGCACTAGAAATGGGCAAAGGGGAAAATACCATTGTATATGTGTGCCAGGCCTAGAGGCCTGAGGGCTACCCGAGTCTTACCTTACCTATCGTAGGTCTTCGGCTGGCCAAACCGGATAAACGTATGAGAGAAGAGACTTTCCGGAGTCGAACAAGGGTTAGGCTTTATTCAGGGTCCTGGTTACATGTGCAGGGGGAACTCTTCCTTAGGAGAGAGAGAGAAATCTCCCAAGGAGGCAAAGATCTTACAGTAAGAGAATGAAAGCAGAAGTGGAAGTGGGGAGAGAGGGGAGAGGGAAGAGCGAAGAGAGGAAAAGGGGCCTTCTGTCCTGTCAGGGCCCCTCCGCTCTAAGAGCGCCCTCGGGCTTTCCTGACCCTACTTAAGCTCTCCGGCCGCGTAGTTTGCACCTGAATACTGTGCCTGTTAGATAACAATAGGTGTGCCCAGACCCGGGCCAATCTTGAGGGCGGGGAGAGCTCTCTCCCATCACGTTTCTCACGGGAAGAGGCGGAAATACACGAGATAGCTCCGTCTCACTCCTCGATTCCCTGCTGTTTTCTGGGGGGGCCTCATGAGAACTCTAAGATTTAGAAGTTCCCACCTTTACCCGCCCGAGACTGTCCACATGGAATTGAGCTTCCACCCCCAGCATATGTGTATATACATAATACATATATACACATATGTGTATAAAGATATAAAAGGACAGACAGAAATCAGAAGGGAATAGAAGGAAGATAAATTGTTATTAGTTTAAAAAGATTTTAAGTTCTTTTAGGGAAAGATTTGTTTTCTTTATATCCCTAAAGCTTAATGCATAGCTTGGCACATATTTAGTGCTTAATAAATGCACCAAATAAATTTATTTGTAAATAGCTTTGATTATATTGGCATAGCAAGTATTTTGTTTTGTTGAGATTTGGTTCATAATAAAAACAGATGTAGAAAGAAAATAATCCCAGTGGGGGAAGAAAGAGTTGGGAGTATCAAAAAAAAAGTAATGTGGCTGTACTGAGAGCCCTTTGTGATCTCAGATTTAAAAATTCTTTGTGACAGTATGAAATTCAGAATACACTGACAAAGTCAAACACAAAAAAGAATGATGTAAACTTAGAACTGTAACATTGATGTCAGGGAGGCCAAAGTCCACAGTGAGCTGAACCTTGACTAGAAGGTTAAGGATAATAAACACCTTTATAATTAATGTTTGGAGTGGAGAGAATGAGGAAGGAATAGGTCCATGGCTTGAGGGGAAAGGAGTTGATACAGTGTTAACTGATGCCAGAGAGGGCAGCACTACTTAACTCTTTCTGGATCCATGTCTATCTTTTTTTTAAAAATTGTTTTATTTATTTTTTTAATGTTCTGCAATCAGTACCATAAAACTTAGATTTTTATCCACCCCACCTACTCCCCACCACCCCCCTCCCTCCCCAAGATGGCATACAATTCTATATAGGATCTACATATACTTTCCTATTGAATACGTTTTCACTATAGTCATGCTGTGTAAACGAACTAAAATAAATGGAAGAAATCATATAAGACATCAAAACATAATACACACACACACACACACACACACACACACATGCACACAAACATGATCTGCTACATTCTGCGAATGAATTCCATAGTTCTTTCTCTGAGTGTGGAAGGCATTTTGCCTTAGAAAACCATTGGGAATTTTTTTTTTAAGTTCTTGCGTTATTACAAAGTTCCAAGTCTTCCAGAAAAAACTCTCACACTATGGTCATTACTGTGCACAAAGTTCTCCTGGTTCTGCTCCTTTTGCTCAGCATCAGATCATATAAGTCCTTCCAGGCCTCTCTGAAGTCTTCTTGTTCATCATTTCTTATGGTGCAATAGTACTCTATTACATTCATATATCATAATTTATTTAGCCATTCCCCAATTGACAGACATCACCTTGATTTCTAGTTTTTGTCAACTACAAAGAGTGCTGCTATAAATATTTTTGTACATGTGGGACCCTTTCCTATTTTCTTGATCTCTTGGGGATACAGTCCTAGTAAGCGATATTTCTGGGTCAAAGGGGATCCATGTCTATCTTAGCAAAAATTTTCTTCTGCTTAGAAAGGCTATAACAAATAGGGTTAAGATGATATTGAAACTCTAAGGTAAGGTCATACCATGCTTAGCTGCTTGAATTGAGTTGTCTTTAGCTTAAACAAATTGTATTCCAAGATCCAGAAAAGAAAAAAGCAGATAATTATCATGGAACCACTGCTGATTATCTCTGAGAAATAATTAAGGATGGAGAAGGAATCAGAAGCCTAGAGGCAGTTATTTTTTTTTTTAAGTATGAGAAAAGGGAAGATTCTGGAAAAGTGAAGATGAGTGAAATTATCATTGATCTCTGCAAAATTCTAGAACAGATTATGATTATTGTTTTAAGTAAAAGTTTTATCAGTGTTTTTGGAAAATGTTAATCTCACTTACCAGTGACATTCCCACTCTCATAGAACCGTTCCTTGTAACAAAAAAGTATGGTTTAGCAAAACATGCCAACATATTGGTTAAGTCTGACAAGCTACCTCTTGTTTTGCACCTGCAACTTCTCTGCCAAGAGAAGAGTCATGCTTCGAAGACTCTCTTTTGGAGTCAAGATTAGTGCTTGCATTGACCAAAATTCTTGGGTCTTTCAATATTGTTTTTCTTTTATGTTATTTTCTTTTATGTTATTTCTCTGGTTCTATTTGCTTCACTGTGCAATAATTCGTTCTAGTCTTCTTTAGTGTCTCTGAATTTTTCACAGTCATCATTTCCTACGGAGCAATAATATTCCATTTCATTCACATACTATAATTCCTTCCACATTTCCCCAGTTGATGAAACACTTTCTTTCCAGTTATTTTCTGCCACAGAAACTGCTACACATGAAGATAGGGAGGGTTTTTTGTGTGTGTGTGCATGTGGCCAAAATACGAGATTGAATCAATAAATAAACATGTTATGCACCTATTATGTCAGGCACTGTGCTAACCTCTGGGGATACAAATATAAAGAAAGATATAACCCATCCTTACAAGGAGCCTACATTCTAATAGGGGCCAGAGTAAGTCTAGAACAGGGGTGGGAAACCAGTGACCTTGAGGCCAGATATGGCCTTCTAGGTCCTTGGGTGCAGCCTTTTGACTGAGTGCAAATTTTACAGAACAAATCCTTTTATTAAGGGGGTTTGTTCTGTGAAGTTTGGATTCAATCAAAGGGACACACTTGAGGACCTAGAGGGCCACATGTGGCCTTGAGGCCTCATATTCCCCACCCTTGGTCTAGAATAAATAATAAAAAAAAACCAAACACAAATATATACAAAGTAATTAAATACCAGGTAGTTTGGGAAGGAGGGCACTAGTCAATCAAGTCAACAAGTATTTATTAAGCATCTGCTTACATGCCAAGTACTGTTATAAGTACTGGGGATATCAGAGATTTTATTTGGAGTGGGGGGAGGTGGATAAGGAAAGAATTCATGCTAAAGACAGTACCTGAGCTGCATCTTAAAGGAACAGATTAATTCTCTTAGAGAGTCCAGAATCCAAAAGTAAGGAGGGAACAGATTCCAGGGATGAGGAACAGAATGAGGAGGCAGAATGCCACATGTGAGGAACAGACTGAAGGTCCATTTTGCTGGGCTGTGGAATACAGGAGGGAGAGAAAAGTTCAATAAAATTAGTAAAGATAAGATGGGGCCTGATTGTAAAAAAAGATTTAACTGCTAAACAGAGGCATTTCTATTTTATCCTAGGGGCAATAGGGAACCACCAGAATTGTTTGAGGAGGGTAGCTACATAGTCATATCTGTATTTAAGGGAAATTACTTTGGAAACAAAATATAGGATGGACTGGAGTAGGGAGAGCCTTGACACAAGAAGACCAATTAGGAGGCTGTTGTGTTAATCTAGATGAAGGGTGATAAGAACCTTAATTAAGTGGTAGCTGTGTGAGTAGAGAGAAGGGGTCATTTGCTAGAGATGTTTTGTTGGTAGGAACAACTAGATTTGAAGACTGACTAAATATGTAAGATGAGGGAGAGTGAAGAGTTCTGAATAATATCGAGGCTATGAAGCTAAGAGAAGGGAAGGAGAGTGGTACTTTTGGCAGAAATAGGGAAGTTTGGAAGAGAAGAAGGCATGGGAGGGGGAAAAGATAGTTATTTCAGTTTGAATTGTGTTTGTCCTTCATTCTCGAAGAGGACCATGACATCAAGATGATGACATGACTTGCAGTTAATATGTTGAGTTTGAGATTCTCCTAGACATCTGTTTTTTTTTTTTTTAATGTAACTTTGGGGGAGAGGATTCTGGGAAGATGTAAAGAACTAAATCCAGTGGTATCAGATGTTAAACTATATTATAAGGTGAGAGCAGTGTTGAAGTGTAAAATAGATAATTTTGGTTATTTTAAATTAAAATTTCCTGTGTAAATAAAACCTTGGCTACATATAGCCAAGAATAGAGGAAATGCAGAAAAACTGGGGAAAACCTCTCATAGACAATCTTCCAGATAGAATGTGATTGGGTCAGAATATTGTTGTGGTGTTGAAATGATAAGCTGGTGGATTTAGAAAAATGTGGAAAGATTTGGACTTATGAAGGAAGATGCTATATGGCTTCAGAGAAATAGATGACAAGTGGAAATAAGCAGAACACAAGCATACATATATGTGTTTGAGTGTATATTTGTATGTTTATGGAGATCTATGTGTGTATATATAATTATAGATATGTCCATATCTATACATCTAATCTATATCTATATCCATGCTTAATTGTAGCCTTCTGGGGTGGGACAGAGGGAGGAAGGGGAAAAAATAAAGTAAAACATGCATAGCAGAGGACAAAAGAAAATATAAAAGGAATCAAAGAAAAGATGTATAGCTTTGGAAATAATGGGTAGTATTTATTATCAGGTTTTTCTTGAAATGGAAATGTATTGAATCCTCTCATATTCTGCTGTGTACATGGCATTGTTTTTTTTCCTTGTTTTGTATTTAAATTTAAAATAAATTCGAATATAATGAAAAATAAAGCCTCAAACTGAAAAAAAATGTAATTTTGTCTTATTTTACTTGTTGTTAATTGATAACAATTACTCTTCCTTCCACCTCTCCCTTGCCATTAAAAAAAGATAAGGAAAAGTGTGAGAGAATAGGATGGAACAAAATAGATAATCAGTGATCATAACTGTGAATGAGAATGGAATGAATGCACTCATAAAATAAACAAACAAAAAAGGACAGTGGAGTGGATTAGAATTTATAAGAGAAGTATTTGAAAAAAAGATTTACACAGAATTTGTTTTGCTTGACTGTATATGTGTTACAAGAGGTTTGTTTTCATTTTTCTTTTCTTTTTTTCTTTTTTTTATGACAAAGGCAGGGTGGAAGGAAGGCTTGGGAATTTAAGTTTTTGGTTCTAATATTCCTGGAAATTTTCTTTTGATAATTCTTTTGGGAGGAGACTGGTAGTCTATTTCAGTTTCTAATTTACCCTCTGGTTCTAAGATATTTGGGCAATTTTCCTTTATATTTTCTTGAAATATGATGTGTAGGCTCTTTTATTTGTTCATGACTTTTAGGTAGTTCAATTCTTAATTTATTTTTCCTTGATCTATTTTCAAGGTCAATTGTTTTTTTTTTGTGAGATACTTTGCATTTTCTTTTTCTTTTTTTCAGTCTTTTGATTTACTTTTATTGTTTCTTAATATTTTGCTGAGCCATTAGCTACCACTTAATCAATTCTACTATTTAAGAAGTTGTTTCCCTCAGTGAGAATTTGTATACCTCTTTCACCATTTGACCAATTTTGATTTTTAAGGAATTATTTGTTAGGTATTTTGTGCCTCTTTTACCAAGCTGTTAATAATCTTCATGATTTTCTTTCATTTCTTTTTCTTATTTGTCTCTACCACTCTTGTTTGATTTCAAAAATAATTTTTTGCTCTTTTTTTAAAAAAAAATTCTGTCTTTATTTTAGCAATTCTTATTAGTCTTGTGTTCAATTTATATTGTTCTTTAAGGCCTTGCTTATAGATATTTTCAAGTTATTGTCTTCTTCTGTATGTCTTGAGCTTCCCTATCACCATAGTAGATTTTTATGTTCAGCTTCTTTTCTCTCTCTCTTCCTTCCTTCCTTCCTTCCTTCCTTCCTTCCTTCCTTCCTTCCTTCCTTCCTTCCTTCCTTCCTTCCTTCCTTCCTTCCTTCCTTCCTTCCTTCTTTCCTGGTTCTTTCTTCTATAAATCTAATTTTTTTCCATTTGTCTGTAATGCCCTTGTTTAATTTATAAAAACATTTTTAACTTAAAAAACCCCAGACTCTTGCTTCATCTCCTTTAACAATTGTAGTTGAAACTGTGCTCAAACTATTATTATTACCATTACTGTTTTTAGGCTTTGTATATATATATATATGTATACACACACACATATATATGTATGTGTGTACATATGTACACACATATGAGTTATTGTCTTCTGGGTTTTTATCGTGAGCATCCCTGCCATCATAATAGCTCTTTATGACAGGATTCTTTCATTGTTGTTGTTTTTTGCTTAGTCTTCCTGTTCAAAGTCAAGTTCTTTACACTTCTCACAGGAATATTTGATCCAGTGCAAAATCTGATTGCTACTCTTCTGGTCTGAGCTCTGTAAGTTCCTGACCTAGGTTTCAGTCTGAGAAATATACTTATGAGTTTTCACCTGGTTGGAGTTCCAGTAGACTGCTGCTGCACCTGACCATTGCCATTCAGGGGGAAAGTTCTACAGGTTCATAGTTGAACAAGCTCCTCTTTGGTCTGGGATTCTTCTGTTTCAGGCTTTTAGCCTGGACTGGAGCCTAGAACTAAGACCTTTGCTCTGCTTTACTCTGTATCAGAGCCAAACACCTGCTACTTGCTTCTGAACATGAAGGATACCCTAGAAAGCCAGTCATAGACATAGGCCTCCTCCTGTATTCACCCTGGATCTGTGACCTGAAATTCAGTAGTGAGTGACAGAGCTGCTAGTTGGTACCTGATCCTACATCTATACAATATCAGGTCTCTCTGGGTGGGTTTGTGAACTCTTCTTGTTCTGGGTGGGCATCCTTGTCCCTCTGCCTTATACTAGAATGCTCTGTTAGCTGCAGTCTTTGTAGACCTCTCAGTCTGTCTCCCTATGCTGACCTGGGCTGGGAAAATGACTCCATGCCTTTTATTTGGATTTCTCAGCCAGGTCTTGGTCTGAGACATTCTCTAGATCCTTGTGGAGTTGTTGGGATAGTTTCAGCTGTACTTTTCCCTACTGTGTCTTCTTGACTCCTGTCACACCTCCTGGACACTTCTAGTTTATAATGTCCAATAAATGATTGGTGATGCAGTACTAAAGTTCAAGTTAGATACTTGTATGTGTATACAAACATGCCTATACATATATGTATGTATTATAAATGTAGCAATTAGAAATTGACAGAGATTACATGGATTGAACTATCCTGTCTATCTAGATGAGTCACAGATGGATCTATCTTATCTACCTACCTTTTTCTTTCTAGCTCTGTCTCTATTTCTCTACTGTCTATATTTGTGATTCATCTACATAGCCATAATAGTTCAGCACATGTGAACTGATAATGTTTCTGAGAAAGAATGTAGAGAAAGGATTTTTAATGTGGAGTCCATGAATATGTTCTTAAATTTTTTTTGATAACTGCGTTTCAATATAATTGGCTTCTTTTGTAATCTTATGTATTACATTTTGTGCATTTAAAAAAAATTCGGGGAAGAGGTTCATCGGCTTCACTAGTTGGCAAAAGGTTTGATGACAAAAAAAACTTAAGAACTTTGGATATAGAAAAAAGAAGAGAAGAAGGTCTGGAGCAGAAACTTGGGACTTTGATGCTTACAGACATCCATAAGAAAAGTTTCAATGGGGACTTGTGGTTAAAGAACATTGACCTTGCCTCCTTAGCTTTCCAGCTCAAATTCACTTGCATGCTGAGCTGGAGAGTATCTTAAAAATGTCCAACCCCATTTAGATCACTATTTGTAGCTGAGAGTTTTTAATCTCCTCTTAGACAATGGAGTAAAAAACAAGCAAACAACACAAAAAAACCAACAAGACAATTTTAGCCCAGAGGCAGCTATATCTGGTTTTGGTGGCTACATATGTCTACTTTTCTCATCAGGAGAGGTCTTTGAACTTGGTCAGCTAATAATTGCTTTTCAGTGCTCATTCTGTATTTAATGACTCACTTATGACCCATTCGCTTAACTGAAGTTCTGAAATACTACCCCCTTGCAAATGACAGTTTCAGAATTGCTTTTTAAAAAAATCTGATTTGATATTTTTATTAGTCTTTCCTCATGTTTTTCCAAAGACTTTCCAAAGGTTATCCAGGTGCACCACCACTTCCAGATAATTCAAATCTCCTATCACATTTTCTATGAGCCCTTGAAATGTGGACAGGAAGCTGTTACATCTAAGATTCTTTGAGGTACACACTCAAATGGATGAGAGCCTGCTATGGAGATGAAGATCATCTTCTTTTTTGTCTGTGTTCACCAGTGGGAGCCTGATAGCACCCACTGCATAATTCCAATATTGAAAATGATTGGCTGTTCAACCAATGGTACAGGGCATCTTGAACTCATGAAGTGGTGTACTGCACTGGTGTCAAATACATTGGTAGTAGACACAAGCTGTCTACCAAACTCCTTGTCAGAACCAGATTAAAATGAAATTGAGAAATAAAAATAAGTAAAAATGCAATGTGACATAGATGATGTTAATTTGTGGCTTTGTAAGTCAGTGCAGGGATCTGTCTGTATTGGAGTTTGACTTGCCTGGTGTTCTGGTTCAGTTTGTAGTGGGTAGGGAATAGAAAGAAGGCTGCCAGCCAGAGCTGCAGCACACAGGATATTTGTGGAGGGGAGAACACAGAAAATTCTCATAGCAAGGAGAGTCTCAGGGAGCATCTTCACTGCATAGCTGCTTCTTTAACAAGACCCTCCGAGGCTTTCAGATATTTCCAAAGACAACAGGATTGTGAGCAGCCTTATAACTACCAACAATAAGAACCTTCCTTCTCTTTTAAAACCTTTGCTAAATAAATGTTGCCAATGGAATTTCAATGCAGTTGCTTGTGGCTCTGTTCACTTGCTTTCTGCTCCTTTGCTAGGAGTTTGTGGTCAAAAAACTTATAGTATCTTAACCTTCTAACTTGCTCTCCATCTTGTTTCTTCTCCTAGTTCACCTCCTCATGAACATTTAGGTACCTTGGAGGATCTTGTTAGTGCTGCACTTTACCTATCTTCCACATTGCCACTGGGCTTCTAGAATATTTAGAATCTAATAAAGTCTATGAAGGTATATACATAAGTTTGATACAAAGTAGACTGTGAAAATTGATAATAATTATAACAATAACAAACATTTGTGTAACATTTCAAGGTTTGCAAAGTGCTTTATGAAGGAGAGATCTAGATGAAGTGCCTTAAGAATATTGGAGGAAGGATAGATCACTTTGAGCTGGGACATCAGGGAAGACTCCAGGAAGGCTGCAGTACTTGAGCTGGGATTTGAATGAGGAGAAAGATGAGCAGCAGGAGAGATACTCAGGGCATACATTCTAGGCCTGGAAGATGACCTGTATAAATGGACAGAGATGAGGAAGCTCAGGACTAGATCTGCTGACAACTAATAGTTCAGTCTCTACTGTATGACAGAGTCTATATAGAAGGCTAGGATAAAATAAGGATGGAAAATTTGATTGGAGCCAAATTGTTAAGAACCTTACGTATTAGAGAAAGAGTTTGCATTTTATTTTATAGCCAATAGGGAAATATTGAATATTTCTTGAGCAGGGGAGTGACATGACATGATCCCACCAGTGTTTGAAAAACATGATTATTGCAGCTGTGTGCAGGGTAGGAGAGGGAAGAAAATGGAAGCAAAGAGAATAATGAGGAACTTCTTACAACAATATAGGTGAAAGGAGATGAAAGCTAGAAGTAGGAGGATGGCAATGTGAGTGAAGAGGAGAGGTCTCACATTAGAGATATTCTAAAGGTAGGCTTGACAGGGACTGCTTAATAGCGAGAGTTGAAAGAGATAAAACAATCAAAAGTAACTCAGTAATTCTTAAGCCTGGATGACTGAGAAGATGGTGATGTTGGTGACAGAAATAAGAAAATTTGGAGGAAGGGGAGGTTTTGTGGAGAAGATGAGGACCAATTTTAGACACATTGATTTTGAGGTGTCAGAATGATCTCCCTATGGGGAAGTTTGTCTAGAAATTAGAAGAGATGTGAAAATAGATGGACAGGTTTAGGGGTCATCTGCATAGAGAAGATTGTAGAATCATTGATTTAGAATCTGTTCCCAAGGGAGAAAAAGTATATGTAGAGAAAAGGAAAAGGTACTGGGTCAGTTCTTGAGGTGTAGTAGAAGGGAGATGGTGAATAGACTGTATTTTCAGAAAAATTGGAAATGAAGACATCTGTTGAGAGAATCATAGGATTATTGGGCTTAGAAAAAGAAGGGGCCTTAATGGTTACTCTTAATCTTTTCCCTGCTTCTAGCTTTTTTCCCTTTACCTACCAGCATATTCAATCTCCCTCATCAAGTGAGAGAACTAAGAGGTGATGAGAGGATAGGGTAGAATTTGAGGTTTGAGAACAGAGGAGAATATTCGAAATAGCCACTGTGGGAAGTGTGATGGGAAGTCAATCAGGGATGAATCAAAGGAGTGTTGTGAATTGAAATAAATCAGCATGCTGGCTGTGGAGTCAGAGGATCTATGTTTGTACCTTGGTTCTGCCACTTATCACAGGGATGACTTTGGACAAGTTAAATTTAGGACTCAGTTTCCTCATTTTTAGAATGAAGTATTGGACTAGATGACCTCTAAGGACCCTTCCAGCTCTTAGTTGAAATCAGAGAGCATGAATGTATGATAGACTGACTTTGCAGTTCGCAGTTTTTCCCTCCACCAGAGCTTGGGCATAAAGATTTGCTGGTGCTCTATAGCAGAGAAATTGTAAGAAGTGACCCCAGATCAGCAAATAGAAGAAGATGCCTATGAAGATGTATGTGCAAAAAATTTGTATATATGTGATTATTAGAAGCTGTCAAAACCTCTACTGAGGTCATGAGGTAAAATTACAGTATTAAAGAATTAAGTAAACAAAGGGTAGAAATTTTTACAATATAGCAAGGTACAAAGGGAGGGATATAAGATCCTAATCTAAAGGTTTTTAGAAAGAGATGTCTTCCTTTTAGGTTGGTTTGGAGTCAATCCTGTTTAGAAGGATGGGACTAGATGAGATAGATGAGATGAACTCTCAAGGCCATAGGCTCTATGATTTTATAAAGAGACCTAGTAGGGATTAATCAATCAATCAATCAATCAATCAATCAATCAATCAACATGTGTTTATTTAGCACCTCCTACGTGACAGGTATGGTATAAGCCTCTGGGAATGCAAAGACAAAATTGAAATTACCCTGGCTCTTGAAAAACTAACTTTGTCTCAGGGAAACAACATATACATAAAAATATTCACAAAATAAATACAAAGTGAGCCAGTCAAATCAGAATTTGTAGACCTTCTTTGATCATTAATTCAACGATTCTGTGATCCTTTAAACAATCAGTTTAGAGGATTGTGCTGAGATGGCCAGGAAAACCAGAGCCATCCCTGAAGGTACTGCTGATCAGGGCAATTGTTAGCCTGTATTTAAATAGTGATTAGGAGCTTTAACTTGAACCTGAATATTACTGTCCCTAAATTAATATAAAAATCAGGTAGATGTTGTTGAGTCGTTTCAGCTGTGTCCAACTCTTTATGACCCCATTTGGGGTTTTCTTGGCAGATAGTACAGTGGTTTGCAATTTCCTTCTCCAGCTTATTTTACAGATGAGAAAACTGAGGCCAACAGGGTTAAGTAACTTACCCAGGGTCACATAGCTAGTAAGCATCCGAGGCCAGCTTTGATTTCAGTAAGAGGACTCTTCCTGATTGCAGTCCCAGTTCTCTACTCACTGTGCCATATAGTTCTCCCTCTAATTCAGTACCCTCCTTTTTCTGAAAAGAGTAAAGTGGCCAGGCTCTGGCTGCAATCTCTGGCTTTCCCTGCTGGCTGGAATCAGTGTCTCTCTTAGAGAAAGGTAGGGGAAGAGACACTAAATGTGTTTCTTCTTGCCTCCCTATGATTCTCCTCTACGTAGACCCATGTGGACATATATAATCAGCATGGAAAAACACAAAACAATGTCCACACACCACCCTTCACATATACTATAATTTGTTCAGCCATTTCTTTTTCAGTTTAGCTGTAAAGTTTTTCTGTCTTTCTAGATGACAGGATTAAAAAAAAAGTTTCAACAGGCTAAAATGTGGAAATTTAACAGAGATAAATCTAAAGACATGTTTGGATTGATCAGTCACTCCACAGGCAACTTAAACATGTGTTAGGCACTGTGTTAATCACTGAAGATATAAGGAAAGGCAAGAAACCCTCCCTGCTCTTAAGAGCTCACAGTTTGGGATTAGCTTTACATGTATAAGATGGGCTAGATAGGAGTTTGTTTGGAAAAGATCTGGGTGTTTTATGTACATATGTATCTATAGATATAGATACAGATATGTACATTCTAAGTTCAATAGGAATCAACAGCATGGTATGGCAGAATGGTCACAACCAAAGTCTAATGCTATATTAGGTTTCACTGAGAGTATCCATGAAGGTATTCATTTTGCTATTCTCTGGCCTAGTCAGACCACATCTAGAGTGTTTATTTCAATATTACAAAGGCTCAAAGATCCAGAGGAGACAATAACCAGAATGGTAAAGGGCTTCAACATCATGTCACATAAGGCTTGTTTGAATGAAATGGGAATGCTTAGTTTGGAGAAGAGAAGATTCAGGGGAAATATGTTAGTGTTCATCACGTATTTGAAGGACAGTTATATGATGAGGGCCACTAGATGGTTCAGTGGATGGACAGCTGGGCCTGGAGTCAGGAAAACCTGAGTTCAAATCTAGCCTTAAATACTAGCTCTGTGACCTTAGGAAAGTCATTTAACCCTGTTTGCCTCAGTTTCCTCATCTGTAAAATGAGCTGGAGAAGGAAATGGCAAACCGCTCCAGTATCTCTGCAAAGAAAACCCCAAATGAATTCATGAAAAGTCAGATATGACTGAAATGACTGAACAACAACATATGAAGAAGGATTAGGTATCTTCTGTTTATTCTCAGAGGCCAAAACTAGGAGTATTGGGTAGAAATTAGAAAGAGACAAATTTCAAGTTGATATATGAAAAGGCAAACAAGAACCAACCCCAATTTCCTAAGAAACAGAGCCATTCAAAGGTGGAATCAGTTGCATTGGGAGAATTCCCCCTCCCTGGACACTTGTGTGTTAGGTATATTGTGGAGGAGTTTCTTGGTCAGGTTCAAGTTTGACTAATCAGCCTCTGAGATCTCTTCCAGCTCTTAGAGTGCAAAATTATTTTGTATATACTTTGTATTTTCTTATCATGTACACATTTCCTTCTGCTGAAAATGAAAAACTCCTGAAGGGCTGTTTCCTTGTTGTCTTGAAATCCTCATCACTATGTACTGCACAGTGCCTGGCACATAATAGGTGCTTAATAAGTGTTGACTGAGTGATCGACTGGCACATACCATAGACTTAAATTGCATGTTGAATGAAGGGATGAATAGTTCTGTGATTCAAGAAAGTGAAAAATCATACTTATTTGGAAAAAAAAATTAAGTTCCCCAAATCAAAAGAACATCAGTAAAGTTCAGTAAAGCCTAGGTTCCTAGGTCAAGAAGAAGCTTGTAATTCATTTCCCCTCCCAGTAAATATACAAAAAATTTTAAACCATTCTTTTGTCCAGAGAAATAGGATGTTTTTATTAAATAGCTAAAACAAAACACCCTTCAGTCAAACATCATACTTACTGCTGATGCTGTGGAAGATCTTTGTAGGATAAAATGGAAATAATTTGGTACAACCATGTACCTTTCTTCACTAATTATCAAGTTTCTATAATCTGAAGCACTTTCATTTTTACACCCTCTGCTTACTTTGGTCTTAGTAGATTCCTGGATAACTTCTCTTCATCTCTGTGTTTCCCTATTTTCCCCTCACTAGGAAGTCTCCTAACTATTCTGGTAACTTTTGAATGTAAGCTCCTCAAGGCAGGAACTGTTCATTTTTGTCTTTTTATCCGTAGCATTTAGCACTGTGATCATTAGGCACATTTTGCAATTAAATCAAATACTTTGAACTGGTCAAGCCTTTTCAACTTTCCTCTCTAGTGAGGGTAATTCATTTCTCTAGCTTTCTCCTTGAGTGTTCTGTACAAAAAATGCTTACATTCAACATTCCACCACTGTGAACATCAATATTCCATGTATATCGTCTCCCAATTTCTTTGGAAGAAAAACATAACCATCAGCTGATGGAGTCACTAAACTTCATCACTCCCATCTGCTTTCTGAAGCTGGAGCTGCTGACTGTATCATCAATAGTTCATTGGTTGAAGTCTGTTGCCTGCTTTTGAAATTCCTATAGAAATAGTGTCAAATAGGAGGAAAAGGTTTCTTAAAGAGATGGAAAACCTTAGTGCTATTGAACAGAAAGTCAAATGGAATTTTAACTGATTTCCTCATCCTGCTTTCTTTGGCAATGACTTCTTTACAGTTTCTGGTTTCATTCATAGCAAGGATGTCAGTAGGGGTATGAACTTATTAGCTTTGGGGCAGGGATCTAGAGTATGAATACATCAATAAATGTTTGTGGACTTGTTTAAAGCTCCCTTTGTTTCCATATTTTGGACAATCCAATATCACCTGTGTGGAAGCAGAAGAGGACTGTGTAGGACTAGTGCCATTTTGTATTTTTTTCCACTTTATGACCACTGGGTGGCTACCCACTGGTGTTGAGTCTCTGC
Organism: Notamacropus eugenii; assembly: GCF_028372415.1. Classification (NCBI taxonomy): domain Eukaryota; kingdom Metazoa; phylum Chordata; class Mammalia; order Diprotodontia; family Macropodidae; genus Notamacropus; species Notamacropus eugenii. The sequence goes on along the minus strand of NC_092876.1, from coordinate 138,819,599 downwards.
GTTTAGTGAGGCTAGGTGACAGATGCACAATTTAGGTTCATACTCAAAGAGGGAATAGTAATAGAGAAAATTTGAAAGGCAGGGTAGTATCAGTCTGTGGAGGGTTTTCAATGTCATGTTGAGGACTTTGAATTTTATTTGGCATCCATAGGGAGTCATTACTGGGGACTGAGCAAAAGAAGGACATGATCAGATGTATGTTCAAGGAGAATAAATGTGGCCCTATTGTGAATAATCATAACAAAAGTGATGATAATAACAACCCAAATTCTATAGAAGGGTATAATTTATGTGAAAGACAGTATAGTAAAATGGACAGAGAAATAACCTCCAGTCTCGAAGCCAGGAAGATTCAGGTTCAGATTATGCTTCTGATAAGTACTGGTGAGATGACCCTAGGCAAATCACATCACCTCTCAGTGTCCCAGGCATAGATGGTGCTGACCTGGGGGAGAAGTGAGATGTTGTGCGTGCATGGAGATCCTCACACGTGTTCCTTATACCGATGAAGTTGCAGGTCCAATTTCTATCCCTTTTATAGTTTATAAATCACTTTCCTCTAATAACCCTGTGAGTTAGTACAAATGTTAACCAATTTTTATAATAGCTATAGGGCATATAGAGTAGAAGGAGCCAGAAATAACCCCCAATCTTTGACCTTGGTATTAACAGACAAATGGTGGCGCAACAGAAATGGCAAATTTAAAAGGTTTGGAAAAAAAGAAAATGAGCTCAATTTTGAGTATATTAAGATTGGTGTGCTGGTGATGTCCTATAGACAACTGGAGATTATAGAATCACAAATTTAGAATTCAAAGGGACCTTTAGTTATTAGTTATTTAGTTTTAAGCCATTTAGTTTAAACCATTTAGTTATTTAGTTTAAACCATTATCAGCTAGGTGGCACAGTGGATGGAGTGCTGGGTCTGGAATCAGAAAGACTCATTTTCCTGAGTTCAGATTTGGCCTCAGACATTTATTGGCTGTGTGATCCTGGGCAAGTCACTTAATCCTGTTTACCTCAGTTCCTCATCTGTAAAATTGGCTGATGAAGAAAATAGCAAACCACTCTAGTTTCTTGCCAAGAAAAGCCCAAATGGGGTCACAAAGAGTGAAACACAACTGAAATGACTAAACAGCAACACCAAAAAAATTCATTTTAGTGATGAGGATCAGAGGATCAGAGTAGCTAAGTTGCCTTTGGTCACACAGCCAGTGAGTGACAAAAATGGGATCTGAACTCAGGTCTTCTGATTCATCCAGCATTCTTTTCATTCATGAACAAGCCTTGAAAGTCTCAGAGGGGATAGTTGAAGGACCAGTAATGAATGAGATTGCTCAGGGAGAAGAAAAAGAGAACAGAGGATGGAAGCTTTGGAAACACTAACACTTAAGTGTTAGGAAAAGGAAGAAGAGTAATTGAAGGATATAGAGAAGGATCACTTAGAGAGGAAGAAGGAGAACCAGGAGGTTATAGCATCTCAAAAGCTATGGAAGGAGTAAGTCTACAGAAGGGGACAGTGGACAGCAATAACAAATTCTGTGGAAAGGTTACAAAAGATTTAAAGGGCCACAGGATTTATTGATAAAGAAGTAGTTTGTAATATGTATCTTTCAGAAAGCAGTTTCAGTGAAGCTGGAGCTTTGGAAGGTATTGAAGAAAAAGTATTGTGATGAGAATGTGGAAGTTCCAGGTATAGACAACTTTTGCTAGAACTCTGGTCATAAAGAGGTGGGAAGCAATGAGATGGTAACTAGATAGGTTGAAATGAGGTAAATTATAAAAAAAGGATTGGGAAGATATGAGCATTCTTGTAGGCAGTTGGTAAGGAACACATAGAGAGGGAGAGAGTGAAGTTGTATGAAAAAGTGGAGGATCGCTGGAGCAAGATTTTGGGCTAATCAGGATTGGATGATATCAAGAGCTTCTTGGCTTTAGTAAGGTTTCCTCTGAGACAGGAGGGAAGGAAAGAATGGGGGAAGATATTGAAATGTCTTGAGGAGTAGAAAGAGGAAAGTGAGAGAATTCTCAGAAGATACCCACAATCTCCTCCATGAAGTAGGAAACTAGACATCTCCTCTAAGGGATGGAGGTAGTAACTTGAGAAAAGCTAAAAGAATTTGAAACAATTGATATACGGAATGAGCTGTCCCAAGGGACTAAATCTCTAATGGTGATATTCCTGGCAAAATAACAAGCAGCTGAGGGAAATGTTTGTATGATGCTGTAAAAGGCCAACCCTGAGTACGTAGACTTTCACTGATGAATGGGAAGTGATATCTTAGCTTTATTGTTATGTCTATTTTTAAAAATGTGATTTTTATTCAGCAGTGGTGGGGGTATATTGTTTTCTTCTGGCAAAAAAACCCCCTCTACTTTATAATGAAAGTCAATTGAATTCATTTAGCAGGAATATTCTTATGGAAAACTTTCCTGGAAAATAGTTGTTCCATTAAGAGAAGGCTAGAACTATAAAAGAATATCCTGCCCTGGTTCACTTCTTAAAATAAATGCCTTCAATGGACATCAACTGAGAAAGCATATTACTAGATGTCTGCCACGTACAGAACACTGTACTAGATACTGAAGCAGATACAAAGACTAGGTCGACCAAGAATTGAGAGACCTCAGAGATGCTTTGGAGGAGAGACTGTTTCAGTTTTTGTGTTTGTATCCCCAGTGCCTGGCACGTAATAGTTGCTTGATATGTGCTTGTTGATTGATGGTCTACTTTGAAAGTTTTGTTGTACAGATTCAAAAGCTAAAGCCAAGCAAGTCTAAGTGACTTGTTCCAGAACACACATTGACCTAGTGGCAGAACCAGCACTAGACCCCAGGTCTTCTGACCCCCCATTCAACGCTCAATAAGTTAGGTAATTAAGAAATACTTGGGATTTGCCTGCTTGATCAATGCTTTTGAAGCTATTGTGTTTCATTTACAGACTGAAGATCACTGCTGAAAGAGAAGTGTGAGTCTTGGATGAAGCCTGAACTTCCAGGTGGATATGTCTGGAGAAGAAAGTAAAATCTGATATCTTGTAATTTGAATAAGTTCCAAACTGGGAACCAAATAAATGCTTGTTTCAAGGGAAAGCTCATTTACATCATGGGAGATTCTACAACTAGAGAGTGGATGAAATTCTTCGAAAAGAACATCAAAAGTGAGTTTCAGCTTTGAGCCAGTCTTGGGGATATCTTTCAAAGACTGCTTCTCTAGTTTTTTTTTTTGGGGGGGGGGAAATGGGTTGGGAAGGATGGAATGAGTTATAGAGAAAGGACAGGGAGGGGACACAGCACCTTCTTTCCTCCCTCCTCCCTCGAATGTTCCTTAATCAAAAAACTTTAAACATTTTTTTCTAGGGTGTAATTACCATCCCTTTGAATCCAAACATTTCACTGCCAGAAAGAGAGCCAACAGAGGTTAAGTTGCTTGGCTTCATCCTTCATGGAGAACTTACACTTTATTATTCACACAGTGAATGCATTTAAATTAAAAATTCATGCCAAGGGCCTTGTAGTTGTGCTGGAGGCGAATATCAAAGAGTTTCTGCTTCAGTTCCCTGTCCTCTGACAGGTGACTGGGTTTGTAAACATTCCAGGAGAATGGTTCTTCATTCCTTTAAAAAGGAAATAATTTCCAGGAATGGAGGTGCTAGTCTCTGCTTTGGCAACCTATTCTTGTGGATAGTTTCTGCTCACACAGATGATTTTCACTTCACTATTCACACAGTGCATTCATATTCAGAATATTTGAATTGGAGAACTCAGAGAAACCATAGAAATCAGAACTTTAGTCCAACTCCTTAATTTTACACATGAGAAAGTGAGGCATGGAGAAGTTAAACCATTTGCTCAATAACTAGAACCTTCCTTACACACAGAAAAGACACGGAAGATCTTCTGTTGCAACCCTCCTTTTATAGTTTCCTGATGCCCACTTCAGATCTCTAATTGCTAAATCAGTGTTTAAAATTGATTTATATTTAAGTTCATTTCCAGTATCACACCTGTAATATCCATGGGTTCTAAACCACCCCTGCAGTTGATGGGGTGGAGTCTGATTAGAGATGCTCTATTAGAAAGGCAGTTCTAGGAAGGCGTTCCTAATACAAGAAGGGTGATCTCTCCTGCCCCAGCAAACAGAAAGGTACCAAGCATAGCCACAGCATATGTGATGCCTAATGGGACGGGAAACATGCACACACACACACAGGCACACACATACACACCCATTGCATCACACACTACATGACTTCCTTTACAGAACCACACATCTCAAATTGGGAAGAAACCTTGAATAATCATCTAGCCAAGCTGCATTTGAAGAGGAATGTCCTTTACAACCCTCCTGACAACTGATGAGTAACTAACTCATTCTCTGCTTGAAGACCTCTATTGGAGAGGAACCTACCACATCCTGCTTTGTTCAGTTTTAGACAGTTATAATAGTTAGGATGGCAGCTAGGTGGTGCCATAGTGCGTGGAGTCAGGAAGACTCATCTTCCTGAATTCAAATCCAGCCTCAGACACTTACTAGCTATGTGACCCTGGGCAAGTCACTTAACCGTGTTTGCCTCAGTTTCTTCAAGTGTAAAATGGTTTGGAGAAGGAAATGACACTGTATCATCTTATCATCTCATATTGAGCAACATGAATCCTCTTTGGTTATAATTTTAACCCATTGTTTCAAGGGCCTAGCCATCTAGGGTTAAGCAGGATGAATCTAATTCCTTTTCAACATGAAAGCTCTTCAAGAACTTGAAAACGGCTGTCATGTTTACTTTTCTACATGTCAAATCTGTGCTATCTTCCTTTAAGGGATTTTCATATAGTTTACTTCAAATATTATCACCATTTTGCTTGCTCTTTTCTTGATAGTCTCCAATTCATCAGTGTCCTTCTTAAAATATGGCAGCCAGAATGGAAGAGAGACAGACCATCTATAGATATAGTCTGACAAGGGCAGAGCACAATGGAAAGATCATCTCTCTTGTTCTTTAGTTATACCTTTTGTAACTGCAGTATAACATTACATTAGGCTCTTGCTTGTGTGTGTTTTTTTGAACTGCTGTGTCACATTGTTGACTTCATAGAGATGCACAGTGAGGGACCTACTTACATTAGGAAAATCTTCCAGAGATTCTAACTATACAGTGCACCTTCTTCTAACACCAGAAACTCATCTGGATCAACAAAGTTCCCCCAAAGCAGCTATTTTATAACTGCCTGCATTTCACCTACAGCCTCATAATTCAGCTCAGCTGTTACTGGACTCATCACTGTCTTCTATAATACACTGATATATCTCTCATTCATCCTCCTCTCCTGGTCAGAGTAAAACTATATTGCTTACCCTCCAGCTTGCGGTTGGCTGTGTTCTCTGAACCCTATTAAAATCAATGTGGGTAGTAGTGGTCATCTTATTGACAGGTTAGTGGTCGTGCAGAAGGACACCTATACTATGTCATGGGAACCAAAAGAAAAGATATCCTTCCTGGTGACCCAGGAAGGGTAAATGAACTTCTTGAAATATGTTTGAGTATATTCTCATGAGGTCTATATTGCTCATAAAGTACTCTCATTTCTGATGGGTCTTATTCAACAAGATCTTTCCTGATTGAGTAAATTCATCCTCAGTGAGAGGATGACTCCAGAAGGAAGCTGAGGGAGCAATCATAATCGGGATATAGATTCCACCAATCCCTGGCTAAAGACTTCCATCAAGTCCTGGTACATGGTGGGAATCCTTTCCTTCTGCTTATTAGTAAAGGAGGCAATTACAACTAAAGTAGCAGCCTTGAGTGGTCCTTGCATAGGAAAGAGTTTCTGCTTGGAGGGGCCTATAGCAGCTTTTTGATACAGAGGATATATTGGCCTCCTATATTCAATGGGAGCCCAACATCACCTCAGATTCACTAGGTTTTTATAAGCCTCTGCATGCCAAATCATGAGGCATGATAATCTCATGCCTCACCAGCACATGCTTGGGAGAGATGTTCTACCCTCCCTACCCTCTTGGGTGAGGTTTTATATCAAACATCTTATTTTCCAACCAGATCCCAAGGAACAAATTTATAGAGTTACCTGAAATCCCTGAATCCATTAATATTTGGGTCCTACCTTTTCACTCAGGTAGAGAGCTCCACATTATCTCAATCCCCAAAGTAAGAATTATGACAGGAGATCTGTCTTTTCCTTTCCGACTGTCCTACTTTAAAAAAAAATGATAAATTTTGTTTTAACACAGTTGGAAAAAAATACACATACAAATCAAAAAACAAAGTGTATTTTCCAGTAAACAAAACAGCACAAGAATATTTATGACTTACAGTAAATGGAAGCCCTGGTTTTTGCAACATACCTTTTGTTAAAAAGAATAGGATACTGTATGCATTAATTTTAACAACAGTAGTTCCAGTTTCCTCCATCATATTTGTTGTCCTACAATGTTGACCTCATTTACAAAGGTGTGTTAAGTGTATATAGTGCTCTTTCAGGGGTTTTCTTGTCTCTTCTCTTCTTGACAAGCCTGCTCTGACAAATCAGAGATACTCACTTAATTTCTGATAGGCCTTATTTAATGCGATCTTTCCTGAAAGCTTGTACCTGGAAGGAACCTTTTAGCCTTGTTGAGTCTAGTGGTAAGAGGCAACACAAAGAGGCAAGGATTCTGATGGCTCTGCAACCTTGGTAGCTGGGGAGAGGGTGGAGTTCTGTGTCCCCAAATTATTTTGGTCCAAGATGGTCTTTGTCCCCAACTGCTTCTCTGATTGATCATTGAACTGAATATTAAGATCCATTTCTTTAACCTAGTCTCCAGAAACCAAATACTCTGCTAAATGATACTTTTTCTCCTTATCTCCATCAGCACTGCTTCTTCTAATCCTGGGACTACCCAGAACTAGAACAAATTGTTCTAGACAGTTAGGGACTAGGTATCAGTAACCATCACCCCATATGCCTAGTTTCTTTTATTTATAAAATATTTATGAGAAGGAGCTACACATGTATCAAGGGAATCCTTGATACCCAAAAGACAGTGAGGAGGTACAGTGGATAGAGCACTAGTGCATGGAGTCTGGAAAATCTGAGTTCAAATTTGGCCTCAGGCACCTACTGTGTCTGTGTGAGCCTAGGCAAACCACTTAACCTCTGTCTGTCTCAGTTTCCTTATTTGTAAAATGGGGATAATAATAACAACACCTTGGTTGAGGGTCAAATGGGAAGATATTTATAAAGTAATTAGCACAGTGCCTGGCACATGATAGATGCTTAACAAAGGCTTGCTATCTCTCTGACCCCTTCTTTATGATAATACAAGAAAGGAATAGACAGGTCTTTGCAAATGAGGTTACATAATAGTCCACATCTTTCTAATTACATAAATGGCAGAAAAATACAAACTATATGAGATCCCATTGTGTTTATTGTCCATGATTATGAAAAGGATTTGATGCAGAAGAGTAAAAACATGCCTTGAAAACTCTTTTTCAATATGATGTCTCCCATGTGTATGTTAAGAAGACTCACTGATAGATGTAACAGCAGAGATACCTTTGTTTAGTGGTCCACTATTACCTACATCAAGCAAGAAGAAAAAGGGGAAAATGTGTCACTAAAATATTTTCCACTCCATGGAGAATACCCAAGGCAGAATCCAAATGAAAGGATTATATGGAGACAGTGAGGTCCTCCAGCTGCTTTTGTTGATGACATTGTGTTCATGATATCAAACTCTGGGTAAATACTACATGTCCCTGTGAAGTGAATGTAACTTAGCTATTGCTCTTTCACCACTTAACACTTATTAAATGCCCACTGTGTTTGTCAGGCACTGTACCATGTACTGGGGATACTAAAGAAGGCCCCCAAGGAACTTATAATACAATGAAGGAGACAGCATGCAAACAAATATATACAAAGCAAGCTCTATTAGGGATAAATAGGAAATAATGAATCAAGGGAAGGCACTAGAGTGAAGAGAGGTTGGGGAAGACTTCCTGTAGAAGGTGGGATTTTAGTTGGGACTTGAAGGAAGCCAGGAAGGTCAGTAGTCAGAGCAGAAGAGGTAGAGCATTCTAGGCAGGAGGGACAGCCAGAGAGCCTGGAGTCAAGAGACAGAGTGTCTTGTTTATGGAAGAGTCAGAAAGCCAATGTCACTGCATCAAAGAGTACAAGTCAGGGAGTAAGGTATAAGAAGACAGGAAAGGTAGGAAGAAATTAAGTTAGGAAGATGTCTGAATACCAAAAAAAGAATTTTGTATTTGATGGAGGTGATAGGGAGTCGCTGGAGTTTATTGAGTAGGGGTTGAGATGATTGGATCTGGATTTTAAGAAAAGAATTTAGTGTCTGAATGGAGGATGGGTTGGAGAGGTGAGAGATTTGAAGTAGGCAGACACATGAGTAGGCTATTGTAGTAATCAGTTGTGAGGGGATGAGGGCCCACATGAGTGGTGGCAGTGTCAGAGGAGAGAAGGGGGCATATTCAAGAGATATTGCAAAGGTGAAGTCAGGAGGTCTTGGCAACAGTTTGCATATGAGGGTTGAGAGATAGTGAGGAATCCAGGATGACTCTCAGGTTGTGAGCCTGAGAAACTGGGAAGATGTTGCCCCCTGTAATAATAGGGGGAAAGTAGGGGGTGGGGAGGCTTTAGAAGAAATATAATGACTTCTCTTTTGGACATGTTGAGTTTAAGATATCTATTGGACATCCAGTTTGAAGTGTCTGAAAGGCAGTTGGAGATTTGAGTTGGAGGTCAGCAGAGAGACTGGGGCAGGAAAGGTAGATTTGAGAATCACCAGAATAAAATGGTAATTAAATCCATGGGAGCTAATGAGATCACCAAGTAGTATAGTGGGAGATGAGAAGAGGACCCAGAACAGAACCCTGTAGTACACCTGTGGTTAGTGGATGTAATCTGGAGAAGGATCCAGCAAACAAGTCAAAGAAGGAGAGGTCATACTGGTAGGAGGATTACCAGGAGAGAGTGGTGTATGAGTATCATAGAGGAGAGAGTGATCACCAGTGTCAAAGGCTACAGAGAGGTGAAAGAGAATGAGAATTGAGAAGAGGCCACTGAATTTGGCAGCTAAGAAGTCACAAGTAACTTTGGAGAGGACAATTTCAGTGGAATGATAAGATCATAAGCCAGATTGCAAGGGGTTAAGAAGACAGTGAAAGAAGACAAAGTGAAAGCACCTATTGTGGATGACCTTTTCAAGGAGTTTAGCTACAAAGGGAAGAAGAGACATAGAATTTTAGTTATCAGGGATAGAAGGGTCAAGTGAGGTTTTTTCAGGATAGAGAGGAGATAGGGACATGTTTGCAGGAAACAGGAAATGAGTCAGTAGAGAGGGAGAGACTGCAAATAAGTGAAAGAGTGGGGAATGATTGAGGGGGCACTGAGTGGCACTAAGGAAGTGACCTTACCTTTGTTCACTGCCTCTCCTCTCTACCTCACCCCATCCCCCATTCCTGAGGTCCTTCTGCCCCAGGTTAAACAACCACACTCATTATATTTTTGCCTAAACACTCCCTTTCCAATTACTTTTGATAATTTCACAATCCTCCCAGTCTGCCAAATTCTACAACCTATGTGCCATCTGGTGTCAAGTCCTATTGATTTTACCTTTGTAACATCTCTTGTATATGTTTCCTTTTCTCCTCTGAAACTTCTACTGTCTTAGTACAGGTTCTCATCTCTCCATTTCTGAACTATTGCAGAAACCTGCTGGTTAGTCTTTCTGCCATGTCTCCCCATTTCAGTCCATTCTACACTTAGCTGGTAAATTGATTTTCCTAAAGTTCAGGTCTAACCAAGTCATCCCACCAGTAAACTCCAATGGATCCTTATTACCTCAAGGATCAAATATAATTTTCTATTCTGTGCATTTTTTTTTTATTGGCTTTTTTCTATGCCTGGAGTTCTCTCCCTTCTGATCTCTGCCAACTGGCTTTCCTGGGTTTTCCTTCAAGTATCAGTTACAAGCTTACCTTCTGCAAGATGCCTTTTCCAATATCCCTTATTGCTAGTGCCCCTTAGTGATAATCTCCAATTCATCTCGTACACATCTTGTTTGTATCTAGTTGTTGCACATTGTTTCCATCATTGGACTGATGTCCTTGAGAGCAGGAGCTTTTCTTTTTATCCCCAGCATGTACCTGATGCATAGTAGGCACTTATTCATTGCTTTTTGACTTGACTCCAAGATAACAATGAGACCATTTTCTAGCTTGGGGTAAAATGGCTCTGTGTTCCATGTTGATTGCCTTTCTCTGCTATCTTAGATGGACTGTGACATACAGGTTGTTAATATTTGAAAATCGCATGTAGGTCTGGAGCCCCCAGATCAGAACTGAAATCTAATACTACGATAAGGTTTAGCCCCCTGACTTATTTTTTCATTCTGTTTACAGGCTTCTTTCATTCAAGTTACAAGCTTCTTCCATTTGTCCTCCTTCCCAGCCATGCGGTAATTATACAGACGCACAAAACAAGCATGCATGATAGATTTTAGATTTTTAATAGAAGTAAAAGATCAGGATAAAGAAACAGTTTAAATATTTCATATGAAAATTTCTGTTAGCAGATGGGCATGGGGAAGGAAATTTGAAGAAAGTAAAACCTTTCCTTTTAGAGCTTTCCTTAGCAATTAGAGTAATGATGGAAGCTTTGTTTTATTTAGTAGGGGTTATGCTATTGTTCTTCTGTGTTTTCTTTGCAGGCAGATGACCTGGCGGTATTTGGTGTCATCTCTGCTTTGTTTGTTTTGATCACAGATCGTGCGTCCCTTTGTCAAAACTCCCTAGCAAGATAGACCTCTGTCTTCTAACCTAAATATCACCATAACTGGCAGCTCTCTCTGGACTAAGAAGGAAAGCTTGTCCCTCTGAACTGCAAATCTCAGAATGATACATCTTAATCCCATGTTCCACCTGGAATATAACAGAACCTCTTAAATGAGACCTTCAACCGTTCAGAAGAGCTTAGTTTAGCAATCTTTATGAATAAACATGAAATAGCTGAAAAATTCCTGTTCTCCTGACTATGCTATACATTAGGATGGACTACCCATTGAAGCAGTTCATTTGCACATATACTTTGGACAAATATTTCAGATGGACATAATTAAGTGCAGAATTGAATAAATTGAAGAGAGCTAGGTTGTTTTTGGGAAATTGCATATGACTTCCAGCAATCCCAAGTTTCTCCTAGAAGTAAAATCTCATTTTTTTTTAACACCAATATTCATCCTTTGAAGTTATGTGACTATGAAAAATGGAACACTGTGTTCAAAGAAGCAAAATTATCGGTGACCCAAAGTACAGTGGAGAGATGTAGGAAGGGTGTAAGCAGCCTCTAGCAAGTTACCAGCAAAGATTTGAATGCAAGAGGTGCTATAGAAGATATCCTGAGGTGGTATATGATCAGGAAAAGATGAGCTAGTTATTGAGAAGGGATACTTAACAGCTGGACTGCCTGAATGCTACTTTGAAGAAATTCTCCACTATATTCTTTGGATCTTCTGTGGAGGATATTCCTAAAATAGAGTGCCCACTATATCATTCCCCTCCTAAAAAAAATCTTCACTGACTCCCTACTGCCTAAAGATAAATGTAAAATTTTCAGATAGGTTTTTAAAGTCCTCTGCCACTTGGTTTCCACCTACTCTTCTAATCCCATTTCATATTGTTACCTTTCATGCAATTACCATTCTGGTCAAAATCATAAGCTAATTGTTTTGCATGTACAACATTCTATAACTGGCTTCTGGCCTTTGCATCATCCACCTCCAGGGATATTTGGAATATGTTCACTTTTCTTTACCTTTTAGAATGTTTATCTTCCTTCAAAGCACTGTTCAGGCAGCAACTCTTTCCAGAGGCCTTTCCTAGTTAGTTCTGTTTCTTGAAAGCAATTTGTATTACTCTGAATGTACGTGGCATTTACTCCTCTGTATACATATTGCATCCCTCCCAATAGATGGTAAGTCCAGGAGGTACAGGGCTCTTTGTTTCTTAGTATCTAACATAGTACCTTGCACAGAATAGGTATTTGCACATAATAGTTGCAACAAATAATACATGTTTATTGAATTGAATTGAAGAAACATCTATTTAGTGCCTGATATATATACAGGGTAATATTCTAGGTGCTCATAGATATGAGGCTTACATGAAACAATCCCTATTATTACAGAACTTACAGTTTTACAAGAGGGATATCATACTGACAGATAATTACAATTCAGAATAATTGTATCTTATGTGAATTAAGGAATTTGATTATAAAGTGTTATAAAAGATCTGAAGCAGTTGGGACATTACTAGTTTAGGGAGATCAGAGAAGGTTTATTAGAAGAGATGGTATGTGTTCTGGGATTAAAAAGATGGAAAGAAATTCAATAGATGAAGAGGGTGAGTATTCCAAATATAAGGGAACAGTGCAAAGTCACTGTTTGGTTAGAATGTGAATTTCCTGGAGAGTTGTAATAAAAGTCTACAAAAGTTAGAAGATTCTGAATGACAGGTGCAGAAGGGATTTGAAATTGACTTGGTAGGCAACAGAATAATTGAAGGTATTTGAGCAGAAGAATGACATGACCAAATCTATGCAGAAGAAAGGTTATTCTGGCCATACTATGAGTGATGAATTGAGTGGGTGGAGGGAGGGGCAGAGACTGGAGTTCTGGTTACCTGAAAGCAGCTATTGCAATAGTTCAGGTAGGTGGACTTGTGTTTAGGCAGTGCCATGGAAAAAGAGAAGAAGGGACAGATTCAAGAGATGTTTTGGAGATGAAATTTACTGAATTATGTAACTCATATGAGAGGTGAAGGAGATGGAAGAGTCATTTACAGTGGTTCAGCACCATGTTGGATAATCTAGGTGACAAAAAGAAATAAAAGATCTGATACCTGTCTACAGTGAGTTTATAATCTACTTAAGGAAACAGGAATTACTGTATGACATATTTAGGTAATGTAAGACAGTCTCTGGTTAGTTGTCAGAATGAATTATACAAATAATAAATTATATATATACCATGCACATAGTAGTAAAGAAACTGGTGCTGAGTATAAACTTATCCAGGATTTGATCCTGGTATTGATAATCTCAAGTACCCATTCTTTTACTAACTCAATCCTTTCTTCCCTGGTATTTGGAGAGAGAATAAACTGATGCTATTATCTGTCATCATCTGGTCCTTGAATGTGGAAGTCTTAGTTAACTAGTACTTTCTCTATCCTATGGTTAGAAAACTCCTACCTCATCATCTAATCTGTGTGATTCAGGGTCAGGTCTGTCAATGTGAAAGCTCCCTTCATATGTTGCCATTTCTCTTTTTAAAAATTCTCTTCCAGATCCACCATCCCTTATCTTCTATGGCCCTCCCTCTTCCAGTGTGCCTGCTGGACCATGAGTCAAGAAGATCTTAGGGGGGTGGAGCCAAGATGGTGGAGTAGAAAGACACACATACGTTAGCTCTGAACCCACAGCCCATAAAATATCTGTAAAAAAGAACTCCCAACAAATTCTGGAGCAGCAGAAGCCACAGAACAACAGAGCAGACGAGATTTCTGTTCCAGAGAGCCCTGAAAACAGACACCAAAGGTCCGTTGCGCTGCTGACCCAGAGCTGAGCCCAGCCCTGCCTTGGCCACATGGTACCAAGAGGAGCAGATCCAAGCAGGCTTCAGGGACAGAATCTCCAGCAGCCACCCAGGTCCCTCCACCCACAGGCCCCAAAGGTTGGTGAGAGGGTCTTCTCGGTTTGCCGAGAGGGGAATGGGGTGCCCCCATAACTCAGGCCCCCTCGGGAGGCAGCAGTGGAAACGGGAGCAGACCAGGGCTCCCCAACCAGGCAGGAGCCTGGATCCATTGTTGAAGGTCTCTGCATAAGCCCCCTGAGGGAACTGAGCCCTTGAGGTGGCCCTGCCCCCACCTGAGCAGCTGAACTTAATCTCACACTGAATAGCAGCCCCACCCCCTCCCAAAGCCCTGAGGCTGGGAAGCAGCATTTGAATCTCAGACCCCAAGCACTGGCTGGGCGGATCTGGAGGCAAAGTGGGTGTGAAGAGAATATTCAGAAGTCAAGTCACTGGCTGGGAAAATGCCCAGAAAAGGGAAAAAAAATAAGACTATAGAAGGTTACTTTCTTGGTGAACAGGTATTTCTTCCCTTCCTTTCTGATGAGGAAGAACAATGCTTACCATCAGGGAAAGACACAGAAGTCAAGGCTTCTGTATCCCAGCCCACTCAATGGGCTCAGGCCATGGAAGAGCTCAAAAAGGATTTTGGAAATCAAGTTAGAGAGATGGAAGAAAAACTGGGAAGAGAAATGAGAGACATGCAAATAAAGCTTGAAAAACAAGTAAACACCCTGCTAAAGGAGACCCAAAAAAATGCTGAAGAAAATAACACCTTGAAAAATAGGCTAACTCAATTGACAAAAGAGGTTCAAAAAGCCAGTGAGGAGAAGAATGCTTTCAAAAGCAGAATTAGCCAAATGGGAAAGGAGGTTCAAAAGCTCACTGAAGAAAATAGTTCTTTCAAAATTAGAATGGAACAGATGGAGGCCAATGACTTTATGAGAAACCAAGAAATCACAAAACAAAACCAAAAGAATGAAAAAATGGAAGATAATGTGAAATATCTCATTGGAAAAACAACTGACCTGGAAAACAAATCCAGGAGAGACAATTTAAAAATTATGGGCCTACCTGAAAGTCATGATCTAAAAAAGAGCCTAGACATCATCTTTCATGAAATTATCAAGGAAAACTGCCCTGAGATTCTAGAACCAGAGGGCAAAATAAGTATTCAAGGAATCCACAGATCACTGCCTGAAAGAGATCCAAAAAGAGAAACTCCTAGGAACATTGTGGCCAAATTCCAGAGTTCCCAGGTCAAGGAGAAAATATTGCAAGCAGCTAGAAAGAAACAATTCAAGTATTGTGGAAATACAATCAGGATAACACAAGATCTAGAAGCTTCTACATTAAGGGATTGAAGGGCGTGGAATAGCATATTCCAGAAGTCAAAGGAACTAGGTCTAAAACCAAAAATCACCTACCCAGCAAAACTGAGTATAATACTTCAGGGGAAAAATTGGTCTTTCAATGAAATAGAGGACTTTCAAGCATTCTTGATGAAAAGAAAATTTGACTTTCAAACACAAGAATGAAGAGAAGCATGCAAAGGTAAAGAGCAAAGAGAAGTCATAAGGGACTTATTAAAGTTGAACTGTTTACATTTCTACATGGAAAGACAATATTTGTAACTCTTGAAACTATTCAGTATCTGGGTACTGGGTGGGATTACACACATACACACACATGCACACGCACATGCACACACACATAGAGACAAAGAGCACAGAGTGAATTGAATAGGATGGGATCATATCTTAAAAAAATGAAATCAAGCAGTGAGAGAGAAATATATTGGGAAGAGAAAGGGAGGAATGGAATGGGGTAAATTATCTCTCATAAAAGAGGCAAGCAAAAGACTTTTTGTGGAGGGAAAAAGAGGGGAGGTGAGAGAAAAACATGAAGTTTACCCTCATCACATTCCACTAAAGGAAGGAATAAAATGCACACTCATTTTGGTATGAAAACCTATCTCACAATACAGGAAAGTGGGGGATAAGGGGATAAGCAGGGTGGGGGGGATGATGGAAGGGAGGGCATGGGGAGGAGGGAGTAATTTGAGGTCGACACTCATGGGGAGGGACAGGATCAAAAGAGAGAATAGAAGTAATGGGGGACAGGATAGGATGGAGGGAAATATAGTTAGTCTTATACAACATGACTATTATGGAAGTCATTTGCAAAACTACACAGATTTGGCCTGTATTGAATTGCTTGCCTTCCAAAGGGAGGGGGTGGGGAGGAGGGGAGGAAAAGAAGTTGGAACTCAAAGTGTTAGGAACAACTGTCGAGTACTGTTCTTGCCACTAGGAAATAAGAAATACAGGTAAAGGGGTATAGAAAGCTATCTGGCCCTACAGGACAAAAGAGAAGATGGAGACAACGGCAGAGAGGGAGGATAGAAGAGAGAGCAGATTGGTCATTGGGGCAATGAGAATGCTTGGTGTTTGGGGTGGGGGAGGGGATAAAAGGGGAGAAAATGTGGAACCCAAAATTTTGTGAAAATGAATGTTAAAAGTTAAATAAATAAATAAATAAACATAAAAAAAGTGAAAATATAGATATCATTGATTTATATTATAATTTAGCATCCCATGTAGAGTTCCCAGTGGTACCTACATTATCACAGACAAAGAAAACGAATTTGAATTATTTAGATAGCCTAAGTAAATAATGAAGGAACACAATTCTTTTTCATTATGTTTGTAACTTATTTTAAAGACATGTCAGCTTGCTCACTATTACAGGGCACTATGAGAGGGTCTATCCTAATATTCAGCAAGGGTCACATGGTTGCCATGGAAATCTTGATTTTGAATTCGTTAACTTTGTGTTCTTAAAGTATCATTCTAGGCTTCAACATCCAATCATCAAATTCTTATTTCATTTTAAATCAGTGAGGTTCACTTTCTTATCTTGTATGAATAGAAAATGTTGTATGTGTAGCTGTTTGAATTTAAGTGAACATGGCATAGCTCTAGACCAAATAATAAAAAAATAAAATGTTTCAAAAGAAAAAAAAAGATCTTAGTTTAAATCTGATCTGACCTCATATACTTATTAGCTATGTGAACCTGGCAAAGTCATTTAACCTACATTTGCCTTAGTTTTCTTGTTTGTCAAATGGGGATAATAAATGTACCTATCTCCAAGGTTGCTGTGAGGATCAAATGATCTTCATCATCATCACCACTACCATCAACAAACTTCCCTTCACCTCAACTTTCTTTCCCTTATACTTTTTCTATTTTCTTACAGTCATGGAAATGTGGCTCTTTTTCTAGGAACTGCACCCTCAGGAACACTCTCCAGCACTGGGAGTTCCTTGTCTGATGCTACCTGAAACACTGGAGTAGGCATATATTCCTTGCTCCTTGCTCTGACAGCTCAAACCTCCCACAACATATGAAATCGTTCAAATAGATTTAATTCCCTTGGTGCTTCAAGTGATGTAGCACAAAGTTTACATTGCTAGCTCTTGCATAACTAACCTTTTCCAATTTGCTGATGTCAGCCATGTGTCAGCACTCTAATGTAAAAACAGGACACTGGATCAAATCTAGCCAATACCATACCATGAGATCACATCTTGGGGAAATACCAGTCTATGGACTGTAATTTCCTTCAGGACGGGGATTGTTTCATTTTTGTTAGACCTGGCACACAGTAAGCACTTAGTAAATTCTTGTGGATTGCTTGTGGTGGCCACAAGAATTGTAAACAAGATTCTTCAGTCTCCACCAGAACTAGACTGCCCTCATGTGGACATATCTTGATTACACTTGACAAGAATTTTGTGAGAACACACAGGACATTTTTTTCTTGGGGAATCCTTTGATTCTTAGAATCTTTGGCTTCCTTTGAAGGCTTCGACTTCTCTAGTAGAAGTTAAACTTCTGGGTGAATTGTTTTTTTATTCCTTCTTTATAGCCCTGGCATCTCGCATGGTGCCTTATGTATAGTACATGCTTAATAAATGCTTGTTCCCTTGGATTGTTAATAACAACTTACCATGTTGTATTTCATGACATTTATATACTGGTTTCTTTTTGAAAATGGGCATAGATTGAATTGATAAACTGATGATGGTGGGAAAGCAGAAAGGCAAAAGAGAGTTAGATGATGTCTTATAATGTTAGTAGTAAGGGAAGAAAAGACAAAAAAAATGGGGAGATGAGGTTAACTTTTTTTATTTCTGTATCAGCCCTTTTGGTAGACAACAGCTGAAGGCAGTTGATGTTGGCATTAGTAGACTGGCAGAGTTCCGCTGCTAGAGATCAACAGACTGGAGCAAGTGGGCAAGCAGCATCATGTCTTATAACATGAGGTGGGAAAACCCCAGGAAGAAACAGTAAATAATGTTACAGACAAATATTCAAGGTCCTGCAATAGAGGGGGCCTGGAGATACTGCAAAAGAAAAGTGGCCAGATAGGAAGAAGTACCTCAAGCTTTAAGGAATAATTAAGAAGAAAAATAATACAAAGAGCCAGATGGGAATTTTAACAAGGCAGGAGATGAAGGGGAGTAGAAGGAAGAAGCAATGGAAAGACCACTGGACATTTGGAGCTGCACCACAGAGGGTAGAGACAGACTCTCTGAAGAAGCAGCTTCTTGGGCTCCAAAAAATGTTGATATGGGTACACAAGTGCCACCAAGGAAGAGGTCATAGGATCAAGGACTTAGATATGAAAGAGAACCTCAAAAGTCATGTAATCCAATCATTCAGTTTTACAGATGGGAAAACAAGAGTCAAAACAGTTAAGTGACACCCAAAGTCTCACAATGATTATGTAAGTAGAACCAGCATTTGAACACAGGTTCCCTGACTTTACATCCAGAACTTTTTCTTTCCTACCATTCATTAATGGCCAGAGGAAGAAGACCAAAATGGTGGTGACTGGTGATGTCCTGAGGAGAGGAATGTAGGCAGCCAGAGAAACCTGTTCTTGGGACCTGAATCTGAGATGTAATGGAGATCCCTTACTAACTGATTACCACTATATACTTCTGATCATTCTTATGGGTACAAATGATACTACTAGGAAGAACCTAGAATGAATTTCTAGGATTATGAAGTCAAAGGCAAAAAACTTAAAGACCTTAGGGGAGCAGGTAGAACTTTCATCACTCTTGCCAGTGAAAGATAGATACTTCAAAAGAGAAAGACAGATCTGATAAAGTGAGCAGTTGGTCAAGAAGGTGGTATCTGAGATGAAGATTTGGATTTCTTACCAATAGCTTAAAAGGTAAGAATGATGAACTCTTTGTTAGGGAAAGATTTTTTTTTCACAGTTAACCATTTCTCTTCTAACTTTAGCTGTACTGTATTTGTGCAAAACCTTTTTAATTTTAGGTAATCATATTGTCCATTTTATTTTCTGTGATTTTCTTTTTTTTTTGTTTGGTTTTGAGTTCTTCCCCTATTCGTAGATCTAAAAAGTATTTTTTTTCCTGGTTTCTCTAATTTTTATGATGTCATCTTTTATGTCTAAGTAATTCATCATTTAGATATTGCGTAAGTCATTGTCTTGTATGATGTAAGCTGTTGGCCAGAACCTAATTTCTGTCAGACTGCTTTCCTATTGTAACAGTGGTTTCAGCCAGATAGTGAGTCCTTTTTCATAACTGATGTCTTTGGGTGTTCTGAACACTGGGCTGCTATGTTCGTTTGCTTTGGTATATTATGTACTTAATCTGTTCCACTAATCAACTCTATTTTTAAGCTATCAGCAAATGGATTTGATGCTTACTGATTTGTAGTATACTTTGATATGTGCTACTGCTAAGAACTTTTTTCATTTGAAATGATCAGATTGATTCTGTGTCTATGTTCAATTGATCCCATTTACAATTAATTGGTTTTGTCCTGTAACTGTCTAAGTCATGGTACTTTGTCTCTGAACTTAGTTCAGAAACTCAGCTGTCCTATATAATAAGTTAAGTTTAGAAATCCAATTCTCTTGGTAATCACTGTTCTGTTCTTGTCTCAAGGAAATCTGTTGTTCTTGAGGGAAGTGGATGAACACCAGAGAGTCTGGTATACCACCAAGCTATCCTTCAAGGATGTCTGGTTTGTTATCCGAAGAAGTCTGTTGTACTATCTCTAACCTGGCAGGTAGACTCAAACAATGAAGATTTCTTAGCTACAGGAAAGAAGGAAGGGACGGTCGCTAGCCCTTCATTCCCAAATTTCAATCAATCATCTTGTCACCTACACCTTAGTTCTGTAACCAATCTTTGATTTCACTGTTCATGATGTAGGGTTCTTGTAACCAGTTGTATCTTGTTCCCTGCCTATAAAGTTATGCTTTGTGTTCTGTATTCCCCAAAACTATAAAAGAGAGTCATACCCTTCACTTGGGGTTTTAGCTTTGCTGAAGAGGCTGAAATCCTGTTTATTGCTAAATTAGAATTTACTAATAAATTGATCATGCTTGGAACTTTGTACCTTAATTTATCCTATTTTGATCATGACCCATTATCTCTTTGGAGATTCTTGAAATTTTGTTTTGCAAGATGAATTTTGTTATTTTTTTGAGTTCTGTAAAGTAATCTTTTGATTGATATGGCACCAAATACATTATTTTAGGGAATATTATCCTTTTTATTGTATTAGCTTGGTCCCCCCCCATGAGTAATTAATATTTCCTCAGTTTTTTAGGTCTGCATTTCCATGAGGAGTGTTTTGTTTTTATATTCATATAGTTCCCATGTGTGTCTTGGCAAGTAGACTTCCATGCTGATGATTTATGTGGTTTTATTTTATATCCTACAATTTAGCTAGAGCTGGTCGTTGTTTTGCTTAAGTTTTTAGTGGGTCCTCTAGAATTCTCTAAGTAAATTATCATATCATTTGCAAAAAATAATAATTTTCTTTCTTTTTTGCTTATGTTTATTTCTTCAACTTCTTTTTTCTTGTTTTATTCCTATAGCTAGCATTTCTAGCCCTATATCTAGCAATAGCACTGATATCCTCACTTTATCTCTGATCTTATTGGAAAGATCGCCTATTTTATTTTCATTACATATTATGCTGACTCTTGGTTTTAGATAGATACTATTTATCATAGGAAAGAAAGATCTATTTATTCTTGTGTTTTCTAATTTTGAAAAACAACTCAAATGCTTATCTTATCATGTTAAAAGCTTTTCTCATCTCTTTTGCTGTTGTCATGTTGTTTTTATTATTCTCATTATTGATGCTGTCTATCATGTTTATGATTTTCCTAATATTAAACCAACACTGCATTCCTGGTATAAATTCAACCTGGTCATAGGGTATAATCTTTGCGATATGTAGGTGTAGCCTCTTTGTAATATTCTATTTAAAATTTTTGCTCATCATTGTTCATTAGAAATATTGGTCTACAGTTTTCTTTCTCTGTTTTGACCATCTTTGTTTAGGCATCAAGAGAATATTTGTACCAATGAAGGAAATTAGTGAAATTCTTTTTTTAAAACTATTTTTGTACCTAGTTGGTGTAAATTGGACTTAATCCTTCTGCAAATGATTGATAGAATGATTGAATGATTGATAGAATTCACTTGGAAATCCATCTGGTCCTGCTTTTCCTTTGAGAGCTCATTTATAGGTTGTTTAAGTTCTTCCTTTGAGTTTGGTTTGTTTAAATCCTCTGATTTCTTGTTCTGTTAATTCACCCATTTTATATTTTTATATTTGATTTTCTAAAGAGGGAAGGAGAGGTCTTCAAACATTTGACTCCAATTCCTTACACTATTCTAGAACTTGTCTTCAATGTCATGGTTTATGAGCATTCTTGACTCAAGGCAATTATGATGTAGAAGGAAGAACACACTGGATTGGGATGGAATGGACCTGGGATCTTATTTCATCTCTGCTAGCTGGGTGACCTTAGATAAACGGCATACTCTCTCTAACCTCAGTTTTTTGACTTATATAATGAGGGAGGATGACCACATGATTTTTGCCCCTTACACTCTGGAAAAAACCCTGAAATTCGTACACGTTGTTAATAAAGGTGATATTTATTTTTGTAGGGGAAACCAGAAATTTTGTTGCTTGAAGATATGCACGATAAAGGCAGGTATTTAGAATAAAAGATATAAAGCAGAGGGGCTGATAACATAATTGGCTTGACCTAGCCCTTTTGTTCTTGACCATAACTTATTTTATATACAAATTGAGAGCATTATGGAAGATGAGGAGATGTTTATTGCTCCAACACCACACAACACCTTTGTGGTTTTGTTGGATGAACTCTGAAAAGTAGAGAAACAGACTGACAATCAAGGATTTGACAGGAGTTAAAAGGCATTTTCAAACTTCAAATTAGATAATGGGATGGAACCAGGGGTTTTAGAGTTTTAAGTGAATTTGGAAAAAAATGAGTCAAAAAAACCCAATCTTATTTGTACCACAATGGAATCCCAATGAACACTTTGCCTAGAGACCAATGGAGAGGTCCAGAAGAGAAGACTTGATGCCCAGTAGGAACTGGAAATATGATACCCAATGGAGGGAAGCACAGTGATGTCACCGTAGGACTCTGGTGATGACTATATAGTAGTGTAGGTGTGAGTTTACCCTGGTCATGCACATATTCAAGGGCACATGATCTCTATGAATGTAGTAAGGTCACATGCATTCTCTGAGTATTTGCCCCTTTCTATGTGTTTCCTCTTGTGAGTCCCCTTCATGTGTGTTCTCTTGTCAAGAATGTGTCTGAGTGTTTACCCACATTAGTGGTATGGTTACCTGTGGGAAAATATACTTCATCCTGTGGGCATGAGGGAATTTTTTTATTATTACTTTATTTGCTGTATTTTTTGTTTCAATGTGTTCTACATGGATAGCTTAGTAAAAGTAAACACGTTACTGGAGACTTCTAAGGTGCGGTTTTTAGTTTTTGGTTCAATTAGGAACCTTTATAAAATATGGCACACAAAATGGAATCCAATATTCCAGATGTGATATAACTTGGTATGGTCAGAGGCCAGACCTCTTTTTACTTTCTTAGTTCTAGACCTATGCTTTTCTTTCTTTCTTTTTTTTTTTTTTTTAGTTAATTTACTTATTTTTAGTTTTCAACATTTACTTCAATAAGTTTTAAATTTTTCTCCCTCCCTCTTTCCTCCCTCCCCAAGACTACCTACAATCTGATATAGGCTTTACATAGACATTTCTATTAAACATATTTTCAAATTAGTCATGTTGTATAGAAGAATTATAACAAATGGGAGAAACCACAAGAAAGAAAAAATAAAACAAAACAAAAAAAGAAAATAGTCTGCTTCTCTCTGCATTCAGACCCCATATTTCCTTCTCTGAATGTGGATAGCATTTTTCATCATGAGTTCCTTGGAATTGTTTTAGGTCCTTGCATTGCTGAGAAGGGCTAAGTCTATCAAAATCAGTCATCACACACTGTGGCTGTTACTGTGTACAATGTTCTCCTGGTTCTGTTCATTTCACTCAGCATGAGTTCATAAAATCTTTCCAGATTTTTCTTCTCTGCCTGTCCATCATTTCTTATGGCACAATAGTATTCCATTACATTCATACACCACAACTTGTTCAGCCATTCCCCAATTGATGGGCATTCCCTCAATTTCCATTTCTTGGCCACCACAAAGAGAGATGCTGTAAATATTTTTGTACATATGGGTCAAAGGGTATACACATTTTTGTAACCCTTTGAGCATAGTTCCAAATTGTTCTCCAGAGTGGTTGGATCAGCTCATGGCTCCACCAACAACTAATTAGTGTTCCAACTTTTCCACATCTTCTCCCACATTTATCATTTTCCTGTTTTGTCATGTTAAGGAATATGATAGGTGTGATGTGGTACCTCAGAGTTGTTTTGACTTGCATCTCTCTAATCAATAATGATTTAGAGCATTTATTCATATGACTATAGATTGCTTTAATTTCTTCCTCTGAAAACTCCCTATTCATATCCTTTCATCTTTTATCAACTGGGGAATGACTTGTATTCTTCTATATTTGACTCAGTTCTCTCTATATTTTAGAAATGAGGCCTTTGTCAGAGACGCTAGTTGTAAAAGTTCCCAATTTTCTGTTTCCCTCCTAATCTTGGTTGCATTAGCTTTATTTGTGCAAAAACTTTTCAATTTAATGTAATCAAAATTATCCAATTTGCGTTTCATAATTTTCTTTATCTCTTGCTTGGTCATAAATTCCTCCCTTCTACACAAATCTGACAGATAAACTTTCCTTGCTCTCCTAATATGTTTATAGTATCAGCCTTTATATTTTAATTATGTACCCATCTGGACTTTATTTTGGTATATGGTGTGAGATGTTGGTTTATGCCCAGTTTCTGCTATACTATTTTCCAGTTTTCCCGGCAGTTTTCTATGCTTTTCTTAATGAAGTTTAATATTGTATTAGCTTTTTTTTGACTTTTATCACATTGTTGGGGCAGCTAGATGATTAAGTGAATAATGCACATTCCTGGAGACAGGAAGACCAGAGTTCAAATCTAACCTCAGACATTTACTAGCTGTGTGACCCTGGACAAATTACTTAACCTCCATTTGCCTTAATCCACCAGAGAAGGAAATGGCAAACCACTCCAGCATCTTTGCCAAGAAAGCCCCATGAACAGTATGGTCCACAGGGTCGCAAAGAATTGAATACAACTGAAGTACTGAATAGCAAATCACATTGTTGATTCATCTGGAGTTCTCAACCCCATAAAAGTCCCACATTTTTTTTTCAGATCAGCTCCTTATCTTATCTTTGTGAAGTTCATTTTTAAACTACTTTACATTTTTCCCTATTAAATTTCATCTTGTTAGATCTGGCTCAATGTTCTAGCATGTCAAAATCTTTCAGAGTAAATTTCTAAAACCTGTCATTCTTTCACACCAGAGTTCACCCAAAACTTTCAGAATCCCATGGAAAAGTCTTTATTTCAAAAATGAACTTTTAAGTTAGAAAAGAAAAGCAGATAAACTGCTTTTTAGTTCAAAAAGAAGAGTTAAGCAGCATGATAAAAACAATTACTGTGATTTATTATTCATAAGGAATCAGGTGATAACTGATCTCAAGTCCAGGTGAAAGGAAGAATGTGACACAATCAGTTTTCTAGGACTAAGACACTGACTGAAGAATCTGTGAAGCTCCAATTTTTCTTCTTCTTTTCATGGTGAATTCAGGCCACTCACAGATATAATTTGAATAAGGGCTTTTTCTGTGAGTTCCACGAGTTTTAAAATGAGGAAACAATCAGTTTCTCCTATCCATTTCTATTTTGACATTTGATGGCAAAAGCTTCTCTGAATGAATGATTGATTATATGTCAAATTAACATCTGCACTGGGGAAGATGAAAAGATGAAAACCCATACACAACACTTAGGGGTCCAAATACAATTTATTAGAAAATATTTTTTACTGTTGTCTAAAGTTCTGACTATTTTGGCAAAGATCTTTACTTTCCTAATTGCCTTCATTTGGCTGCCCACTAGCTTATTGAAATATTGTCCTAAAATGTATTGTCCAAAATTTAACGAGAGACTCAAGATATAGTCCAACCAGAGGAAACTACCATCAGATTGTCTTCCTTGAATTGGAAATTGCCTTTAATGCAGTCTAAGATTGCAATAGAGTTTTTTTTGTCTGTCATATTGCATAGTTGACACACATTGAGCTTAGAGACCACTAGAATTATCCCAGATTTTTCAAGTTGGACTAGTTCTATGATTTGCATATGGTATGTTACATTTCTTCTGGTTTCAATGAGAACATGTCCTGAACCTTCCCATCTCCCTGCATCACTGGAGCACTTCAATGAAGACCTTGTGCTCTGAAGCATTATGTAGCATAACCTTGTTACTCAGAGAGATGCATCTGAGAATATGCAAAATTGGAGAGCAGTTAGATGAGTTCATCCCACACAAATACCTCATATCTCTCATGTGAATGAGTGTAGCCCACAGTTACCATCTTCAGCCCTTGGGACAAATACTGCAGAGAAAATCATCAGAATATTCAATAGCAAATGAAAAATTGGGGCAAAGAAAGATATATAGAGGGACTTTTATAGGGGCCAAGATTTCTTCTCCAGACCTGAAGCCAGGGGCATCTGAAAGAGTGTCAGAGTTTTACAATGGCATCTACCTTGTCAGTTTCACTTTGTTCTGGATGGGCAGATTCTCTGTGTCTCATGTGCATGTATTCTAGTGAAAAGACATATGACTTCTAGAAAACAGGAAATAGAAACTATGATAAGGTAATTTTCCATGTCCAGTTTGTCAGTGGTTCATCTCATATTTTCACTGAATGTGGTGTCCTTCTAAACACAAGTGCTCAATTGTGCTGGTAAACTAGACCCCAGAGATCATGAAATCTTCTACCATGTGAAACCTCCATAGTTATTCTTGATATTTTCATAGTAAAGGTTGGAATAGAAAACTTTATTAATACCAAGGGGGAAGCCCATTTACTCCAAGTGAATAGGCTTTTAATTATACAGTAAAGTCCAGATTTAGGTTTGAGTTTGTGTCTGTCAGATGATTCCATGTGAGAATTATTTTTCCTAGCTGAGCCATCATATCACATCATAGTTTTGTGGAATTTCAGAGCTGAAAGGGACCTCAAAGACCATCTAATTTAACCCATACTTGAATAGGAATCCTCTCTGTGATATCCCCAGCTAGTCTATTTAGCCTTCATTGGACATTATCCTGTGGGGGGGGGGGGGGGAGCCAGCCACTGCCTAATGAAGTCCCTTTCACATTGAGATAGCTTTAAATGTTAGAAAATTATTCTTTTTTTTAAAAAAAGTTTTTTTAAAAATTTTTTTATTGTATTTATTTATTTATTTTTAGATTTTGACATTCATTTCCACAAAATTTTGAGTTCCAATTTTTCTCCCGATCTCTCCCCTCCCCTTACCCCATAATACCTTGCATTTTGATTACCCTTTCCCTCAATGTACCCGCCCTTCTATCACACCCCACTCTCACCTTATCCCCATCTTCTCTCTTTTCTTATAGGGCAAGATAAATTTCTATACCCCATTACCTGTGTTTCCTATTTCCCAGTTATGTGCAATAATAATTCTCAACATTCTTTTCTAATACTTTGAATTCTGTCTCTCCCTCCCTTACTCCCTACCCATCTCCACAGAGAAGGAAAGCAATTCAGTACAGGCTATATATGTGTCATTTTGCAAAAGACTTCCATAATAACTGTGTTGTGTAAGACTAACTATATTGGCCTCTATCCTACTCTGGTCCCCCCCCCCCCTTTTATTCTCTCATTTGACCTTGTCCTTTCCCAAAAGTGTTTACTTCTAGTTACTCCCTTCTCCCATTTGCCCTCCCTTCTATCATCCCCCTCACCCCACTTTTCCTCTCCTCCCCTACTTTCCTGTAGTGTAAGATAGATTTTCATACCAAGTTTAATGAGCATGTTATCCCCTCAAGTCATATGTGACAAGGGTAAACTTCACTTTTCCCCTCTCCACTTCTCCCTTTTGTCCTCCATTGAGCAAGATTTTTCTTATCTCTTTTATGAGTTATAGCCTGCCCCATTCCATTTATCCCTTTCCCCTCCCAGTATTTTCCTCCCTCACCCCTTAATTTTTATTTTATTTTTTTCATGGATATCATCTCTTCTGATTCAACTCAACCTCTACTCTCTGTCTATCTCTCTCTCTGTGTGTGTGTGTGTGTGTGTGTGTGTGTGTGTGTGTGTGTAATCCCTCCACCTACCCAAATACTGAGAAAAGTCTCAAGAGTTACAAATATTATATTTCCATGTAGGAATGTAAACAGTTCAGCTTTAGAAAGTCTTTTATGATTTCTCTTTCCTGTTTACCTTTTCATGCTTCTCTTGATTCTTGTGTTTGAAAGTCAAATACTCTATTCAGTTTTGATCTTTTCATCATGAATACTTGAAAGTCCTCTATATCATTGAATGACCATTTATTCCCTTGAAGTATTATACTCAGTTTTGCTGGGTTGGTGATTCTTGGTTTTAATCCCAGTTCCTTTGACTTCTGGAATATCCTATTCCAAGCCCTTTGCTCCCTTAATGTAGAAGCTGCCAGATCCTTTGTTATCCTGATTGTATTTCCACAATACTTAAATTGTTTCTTTCTAGCTGTTTGCAATATTTTCTCCTTGACCTGTGAACTCTGAAATTTGGCCACAATACTCCTAAGAGTTTCTCTTTTCAGTCTCTTTCAGGAGGTGATTGGTAGATTCTTTCAATATTTATTTTGCCCTCTAGTTCTAGGATATCAGGGCAGTTTTCCTTGATAATTTTATGGAAGATAATGTCTAGGCTCTTTTTTCAGGTAGTCCCATAATTTTTAAATTGTCTCTCCTGGATCCATTTTCCAGGTCAGTTGTTTTTCCAATGAGATATTTCACATTATCTTCTATTTTTTCAATCTTTTGGTTTTGTTTTCTAACATCTTGGTTTATCTCATAGTCATTAGCTTCCCTGAACTCAATTCTCTATTTTAAAGAACTATTTTTTTCAGTGAACTTTTGCACCTTCTTTTCCATTTGGCTAATTCTGCTTTTTAAAGCCTCCTTCTCCTCATTGGCTTTTTGGACCTCTTTTTCCAATTGTTAGCCTCTTTTTAAAGGTGTTATTTTCCTCAGCATTTTTTTGGTTCTCCTTTAGCAGGCTGCTGACATGCTTTTCCAGCTCTTCTATGGCCTGAACCCATTTTATATTCATTTTGGAGGTACTGGAGGCAGAAGCCTTGACTTCCTGTGAGAGTGTGTTTTATTCTTCCTCATCTGGAAGGATGGAAGGAGACACCTGTTCACCAAGAAAGTAATCTTCTATGGTCTTATTTTTTCCCCCTTTTTTGGGCATTTTCTCAGTCAGTTACTTGTCTTCTGAATCCTTTGTCAAGAGGAGAGTCCTAGTGCTCCTCCTCTCCCCAGTTCTGTGCTCAAGGCTGAGATTCAGATCAGCTGCTGAACACCCTCAGGGGCTTTGGGTGGGGGTGGGACTGCCACTGAGGGCTGAGGTTCAGATCAGTTGCTCAATTCCCCCAAAGACTTTAAACTGAGCTGCCTTCGTAATGGACCTAGGCTGCTTCTGGGTAACCACCCACTGCCTGCTGCTGTTGCTGCCTGGGGCCAGTGCTGGGGGAACCCTGTTTCCCTCTCTCCCAGCTGGGAAAGCCCTCCCACGCTGACCTTTGGAGCTTTCTTTGTCACTTGTGAATTGAGGGAATGTGGGACCCTCCCTGCTGGGAATCCTGCCTCGGAGGTCTGTTCAGATCCTGTTTCTTCCAGTGCTACATGGCCAGGGCTGGGCTCCATTCTGCATAGCATCCCGTGAGATAGACCTTTCCTGTTAGCCTTCCAGGTTACCTACCTTTGGCTGGAAACCTCTTTCACTCTGTTCTGTGGCTTCTGCTGCTCTAGAATTTGTTGAGAGTAATTTTTTACAGGTATTTTGTAGGCTGTGGGGAAAATGCTAGAGTATATGTTTCTTTCTTCTCCACCATCTTGGCTTCCTAGAAAATTATTCTTTGTGTTCTAGATTTTAAATTAGAAGAGAAAAGTGGTTATAGTGCTTCCTAGTTAAAAAAAGTGTTAAGCAACTTAAAAACAATTATGGTTTGTAAAGAAACAAGTGATTGTAAATTCCACCCACTATTCTTGGTTTTAACATATGAGGCCAAATAGTATTATTTTAATACCTCTTTTACCTGGAAGTTCTTTGAAAGTTATCATCCCCTCGTTCCTCTTGTCCCACCACAACCCCTCATGTTTTATCTTATTTAGGTGAGGCAGCTAGGTGATACAGTAGATAGAGCATCAGTGCAGGAGTCAGGAGGACCTGAGTTCAAATCTCACCTCAGACACTTGACACTTACTAGCTGTGTGATCTTGGGCAAGTCACTTAACCCCAATTGCCTCATCCTGGGTCATCTCCAGTCATCCTGATGAATATCTGGTCACTGGATTCAGATGGCTCTGGAAGAAAAGTGAGGCTGATGACCTGCACAGCCCTCCCTCACTCAAAACAAAGTCAAGTGCAAGTCATGTCATTTTTTCTCTGATGGCATGGTCTTCTTCACAATGAAGGATGAACACATACACATCTTATTTAAGTGAAACATCCTCTGTTCCTTCACCTGAGCATCAAATTGAATGGTCTTTAGTTCCCTTATCATACAGCTCATCCTCTATTGCACAATGTTAATGTCCTTCCAAAAACAAGGTGTACAGAATTGTTGCTCTCAATGTGGTTTGATTGTGGCATATTCCAGTGGCCTTAGCACCATCCTCCATTGTGGATAATTTGGAAAAAACTAATCACATCAGGTTTTTTTTCCTGCTATGTCACCCCTTTTGCCCATGCTTCTCTCATAGTTGTTGGTGAACAAGGCAAAAGAGATTTCCTTAAAACCATAGGAGGGAGCACATTGGGCTAGTGAAAGGTGGAAGCTTGGATTGGAGGCCTCATACTTCTTAAAGATAGCAACCTGTTTATGAAGTATGCTAACACCAGAGGGACCAAGAGTAATTTCTATTTGATAATAGAGGCTTCTTGTGCCCTAGTCATATTGTTAGAGTGACCATTTTGCATTGCCAAATTCAAAATGGGCAATTCTGGACAAAGTGTCATTGTGGCAAATAAGACCCCGTAGCATGTGTGTATCTACTTTTTAAAAGTGGCAAAGTAAATGGCTATTTTGTGGTGTTTGTGGCTCCAAAAGCCTTGTAGTCATTTGGCCAGGTCATCTCTAAGTGTCTGCAAAAGGCTCCACAGAGTATGGTCTTTATGGACAGAACCTCTGAAAACATGGACCTCATAGAGTACTAAGTGCCCAGGGAGAGAGTCTGCTGGGTGGCCTGGTTTAGATTTTTCAAGGCTGGAACTTGTTCTGAGTTCCACTCAAAAGAGAGATACTTAGGACTCCATAAAAGTGAGACTGTCAGGAAACCTAGGAGAGTAATGTGGGTTCTCTAAAACCCAAAGCATCCAATAAACCTCTGGGTTTTTTAAATTGTGGGAAAGTATTTCTCTTACTTTGGACTGTATCTGGAGAATCATCTAGATTCTCCTACTTCACTGCATTATGTAAAACTTGACTGAGAAGATTGGGCCCTAGATTTTTTTGTTTTGTTACCAGTGGTCTCTTAATTGCCATAGCTATTGATCTTTTCTCATTCCTAGTCCTTCTCAATCTATTTGCTATATTTGACACAATTTTGAAAGCACAGATCTGACCATGTCACCCCCTTACTCAATAAACTCTAGTAGATTTCCCTTACCTCCATGATCAAATATATAAAATCCACTATTTATTGTTCAAGTCCCTTAATATGCTCCCTCTTCTCTCCCCTTCCCCTGACAACTTTTTAGTCTTCTTCCATCTTACTTGCCCTTGTGCTGCAGTGACACTGACTTCCTTCCTATTCCTTGAATAAGACATTCAGTCTCCCAACTTACTGGTTATCCGTTCCTGAAATGCTCTTTCTCTTTGCCACTTGTCTTTTCTCAAGTCCTAGCTGAAGTCTGACTTTCTAGGAAATTATGGTGCTTTTCTTCTGTTGACCTCACTTAAATCCATCTCATTCACAAGTCAAGATATCATCTTTGTGATGTCATTGCTCCCCTTCAAGAATGAAGGAAGAACAGCCAACCAAACCATTCCCCAGAACTTAACACAGTTCCTGGCACATACTAAATGATTGGTGACTATTGATTGACCAGATACTGTCTCCTCTTTGGGTTTTTGTGAGACTACTCCATCACCATTTACCTGTCTGACCATTCATTCTCAATCACCTTTGCTGTCTCATCATCACATCATGTTCCTTAACTGTGGTTAAGGTTCTGTCTTCTCTCTAATACTCTCTCTTCCTCAACCTCTCTCCTTCTTTGCATGTCTGTCTCTTTTTCTAACCTGATTAGCTCCCATGGGTTTAACCATCATCTCTATGCAGATGACTCTCAGATCTATATATCTAGTGACAGTTTTTCCCTGAGCTTCAGTCCCACATCACCAATTGCCCTTTGGATATTTCAAACTGGATGTCCTGGAGACATCTCAAATTCAATATATCTAAACCTGAACTCATTATCTTCCTTTCCTCAAAACTCTGTCAAATTTCCCTATTTTTGTCAAAGGTACCACATCTTCCTGGTGTCTCAGGTTTGTAATTTCAGCATTATCTTGGATTCCCCCTCCTCTCACCCTGCATATCTGATAAGTTGCCAAATCTTGTTCTTTCTACTGTCATAATCCTCGAAATCACTTCCTGCTCTCTACTCACTCAACTACTACCTTGGTTCAGGCCTTTATCACCTTTCACATCGATGATTACAAGAATCTCCTAATTGGTCTCTCTACCACAAGTCTCTCCCCATTCCAGTCTATCTTACACACTGCTATCAAAATCATTTTCCTTAGACATGAATCTAATTCTGTGATTTCTCTATTCAGCCAACTCCAGTGGTTTTCTGTTGCTTCTAGGATAAAATAACAACTCTTTAGCTTTTAAAGTTCTACACAACCTGGCAATCTGATTGTCCAGCATCGTTGAACACTATTCCCCCTCTTACACTCCACTATCCAACCAAACTGGTCTCTGTGTTCTTCCCACAGAACACTCCACCTCCTCTCTTTGTGCCTTTTCAATGGTCTTCCCCCAAAACTGGAATGCACTTCCTCCTTACCTCCCCCAAGCAGAGTTCCTCTTTCCCCTTAAGATGTGACTCAGGAACCATCTTCTGCATGAAGTCTCTCCTAATCCCTATAACCACCAGGGCCTTCCCTCCCAAATAACCTTGCATTTATCTTCCTTATATTTATTCGCTTTGTGTATACTGTGCATACACACACACACACACACACACATATGTCCTTGTTGTCTCCACTTTAGAGTGTAAACTCCTTGTAAATAGGGATTTTTTCATTCTTCATAGTTGCAATGATAGTGCCTACCACAAGGTCTCTGAAAACTTGTTGATTGATTGATTTCTCACCCTTTTCTCCCTATATGGATCTCAAACATATTCCATCATGGCAACCTCATTTGACCAGGTCAGCATAATGTCATCAACCTGATGTGGATGTCAGTGCCCTTAGGAAGGGGTATTGCCAGCAATTGGCAGATTGGAAGTGCGGCAGTGATAGAAAAGAAAGAGATAGAAGCGGGGGCTAGGTGTGCCTGTACCATCTGTACATGACTAGTTTATTGATCTGAGAGTCAAGATTTATATACTCTCTTAAGCAAGCAAGCAACGTTATTCCCATGAGAACATTTTTTAGCTTACATCTTTTACTTCTATATCTTAGTTCCTTCTGCATAACAACCTTGGGGTACACAATTAGGGTCAGGACGATCTCATCCTTGCTTATCAGGAGTGGAATGGTGAGCCAATCCTGAGAACATCAGCCTTTACGCTAGTACAAGGCTCAAGCAAAACCTGGACAGTACCTCACATTCTGGACTCCATCAGTACTATCTTTCTACAGGGTATCTCATTCAATGATGTGCCCACCAGATGGTGGCAGGATGAGAAAGAATTCAGTTGCCTGGGTGAATAATGGTGAGGGGTATATTGATTCTTTTCCAATGAAAGTGATCTGCTTCTGACTAGTTTCTGTCCTGGGAAAGATAATGAGCAAAGTAGATAATTTCACACCACTTACTTGGGATCTGTGTTACATGCTTCACCGCACTGATGAGGGCAGAACTGGTCATAGAAATATATGACAACTTGTCTCTCTGTAATCCACTGTAAATTATTCATCATCCTCATTAGCTACTCAGAATTGTTATAAGGGGAGTTGTTATTGCAAATTATTTTTAATAGTGGATAGAGTGCTGGGCCCAGACACAGGAAGACCTGAGTTCAAATCCAGCCTCAGGGACTTATTTAGCGGTGTGACCCTGGGCACTTAGCCTGTTTGCCCCAATTTTCTCAATTGTAAAATGAGAATAATAACAGCATCTACCTTACAAGGTTCTTGTGAGGATCAAATGAGATGATATTTTTTTAAGATTTTAGTGTAGTGTCTGGAACATAGTAGGCATTATATCAATGCTTATTTTCTTCACCTTTCCCTTCTTTCCTCTATATCATTAGGAGGGAAATAGCTTTTACTTAGTAAGTCTGAGATATGATATTATTTGATATTAACTACACAACATTGCTTGGAACTCCCAAGGTTACCATTTGTCTCTATCCACAATAACTATACAGAAGCACATATGGTTAGCAAGAATGTGACGACTCACAGGACATTGTGACATCTGTCGGGTCTGAAGGGATGTTCATGATCTGGCCTTTCTTATTTCCTTGGGCAATAAGAAAGTCATGTCAGTGACTCAAATGTTAGCCTCTAGGAACTATCAAATTGTAGGGACAGCTTTTCTGTCTTTTAGGAAAAAAATCTCAACTAGCCAACCTAACATGTCAAGGCTTTAGATGACCAGAAAATCCTGTTAATGACTCAAACCTTAGATCACTGGACTAGTCAAGTCACTGGAACCCCTTCCCTATCTTTTCAAGAAAAAAAAAGAACCTAGTTTGCTTGGCAGGGATCTTGGTAGATATTGCTCTTAAGCTACATACTGCTAAGACGTTTTGAGAAGCATTGACAAAACTTATAAACTGTATAATTACAAACAAGATATGAAAGTTTCATCTGATTCAGAGAAGGGCATGATAAATTCATTGATACTAAAAAAAAAAAAATAATGGAGTCAAAGAAGCAGCTCAGAAAATACTATGTCCTCCTTCACCCCTGTCTCGCATGAAGAGGTGGTCTTATGCCTTACCAAAGCCCACCCCTCCCCTTACAAAAATGATCTCAATCTATCCTTTCCTACAACAAATTGCCCCTCTGTCACCCCACTTTATAACTGATTTAAAGTCTCTCCCTGAATGCTGGCCCCTTCCCTACTACCTACAATCATACCTATGTCTCCTTTATCCTCAAAAAACTCATTTGGTTGGTGGCCAAACTCCTTGCAAAGACTATCGATAAGTACATGCCTCCATGTCCTGTCCTCTCACCCTGTTCTTAACCCCATACAATCTGGCTTCTAATCTCATCATTCCACCAATAACATTCTCTTCAAAATTACCAATGATCTCTAAATGACTAGCTCCAATGACCTTTTCTCAATCCTTATTCTTCTTGACCTCTTTTTACCCTATGATACTATTGATCAACCTCTTCACTTCTTCTTGATACTCTTTTCTCTATTGGAATGTCACTCTCACCTTTCCTCCTACCTATCTGAACACTCCTCAGTTTCCTTTATTGGCTCTTCCTCCAGGTCACAGCCTCTAAGTGTAGGTGTCCCACTGGATTCTGTCCTGGGTCCTCTTCTTTTCTTCCTTTTCAGTACTTAATTTGGTGATCTCATTAGCTCCCATGGCTTTGATTACCACCTGATCTCTCTAATGGCCTCTAATATTACATCTGAACTACTTTTCAGAAATATCAATTGGAATATGCCATAGACATCTTAGACACATCATGTTCAAAACTCAACTCATTATCTTTTTCCTAAATTCCCTCCTTCCTTTTACTTTTCCTATTATTGTAGAGGGCAATTTCATTATTCCATTTCCTAGGGTTTGTAACCTAGGTATCGTCCTCAACAACTTGCTATATCTCTGCCCCTCCTCCCATATCTAATCTATTGCCAAAGTATATTAATTTCATTTTTGCAACATCTCTCAAATATGTCCCTATGCTTCTCTGTCATTGTCATCACCTTTCTGCGGCCCTCATTATATCATGGCTGGACTATTGCAATAGCCTGCTGGTAGATCTACCTGCCTCAAGTCTCCCTGCTTCCAATGATTCTCCATTTAGCCACTAAAGTAATTTTCCTTTCCACTCTCCTACTCAGTAAATTCCAGTGACTCCCTACCACCTATAGGATCAAATACAAAATCTTCTCTGGCATTTAAAACCCCTCTTAATCTATCCCTTTCTACCATCTTCCCCTTTCCCCCAAGCACATATACCACTTTTCAGTCTTTTTATTCCTTATTCTGCACCATGTATGGTTTGATCAAGTGATAGTGGCCTCTTGGTAGTCCATGAATAACTATGCCTGCGGCACTCTCCCTCCTCATTTCCACCTACTGGTTCCCCTGGCTTCCTTCAAGTTCCAGTTTAAATCCTATAGGTAGCCTTTCTTAAAGCCCTCTTAATTCTAGTGCCTTCCCTCTTTTTAGAATGTATTTATCCTGGATATAACTTGTTTGTACATATATGTTTACTTCTTGTCTCCCCCATTAGATTGTGAGCTCTTTGAGGGCAAGGACTGTCTTTTTTTCCTCTTTTTGTATTCCCAGTGCTTAGCAGAGTACCTGGCACTACTACATTTGCTCAAAAATAACTTGAAAATATTTTGAAACACTGCATACAAAAAATTATGGATAAAAAGAATTGGCCAAGAGGTTGAAACTTCATAAATGTCAGTCCCCTTAAACAAAACACAGAAGGAAAAATGTTATTATTTTATTTTAAGAACTTATTTACAAAACTGCCTAGAAATCTTAAAACCAGATGATTCTCTGTAAATAGAAAAAAATGCACAGAACTTCAACAAAGAGAATTTTAAAATTCAACTCACCTAGTCACATCACCTTCAAACTTCTAAACTGAAGTGATTTAAAATAAAAAATCTTTCAAACTCTCAGAAAAAGAAAGAAAACACATATCAAAAAACACAAATCAGGCTGTTAGCCAGTATCTTCACAAAAGCCAGAAAAGACAGAAGACAATGGAATAGAACATGTATAAATTTTAAAAACATGGGCTCACATCCTATAATCGTTTATCTAGCTGACCTAAGTATTCTGTTTGAAGATAAAAGATAGACGTTTAAAAACCAAGATGACATCAAAGAATTCACAGAGAAAAAGTCAACAACCACAAAGATCCTTTCAAAAAAAGCTGGAGTTATGCCCGAGAGAGATAAGTTCCTAACGCTTACCAGAACAATAGGTGCTTGAAATCAGGAAATAGTCATATCTGAAATCTTACTGTAGGAAGCACGTACCACCAAAAAGAGACAGAAAAAATAAAGGATTGATTCAAATATCAAGTGTTATGGTAAGATTTTTTTTGAAAAGAATAAAGAGATGCATAGAAGGGAGAGTTAAAAAATATCTAAGTGCCCAATGAAAAAGGTGTTTGAAATTAATAGAGGAAAGAGAACAGGTAACAAAAAAGGGTGCAGAGGGAGAGGGAGTTGGTAATTCCAAAGGGAAAAAAAAAAATCTATCTTTGTCAAATGTAGGGTAAACCTTAGCAAAAATTGTGGTTTTAAAATGTAAAATAAAGGATTTTTATTTAGTTTTACAAAGGCCAGGGGTGGAGGGAGAAGATAAGCATTTATTAAGTGATTTACAGATATTATCTCACTTGATCCTTATAACAATGTTGTGAGGTAGATGCCATTATCAGCTCCATTTTACAATTGAGGAAACTGAGGCAGACATATGTTAAGTGACTTGCCCAAGGCCAAATGTCTGAGGCTGGATTTCAACTTAGATCTTTCTGATTTCAGGCTCAGTGCTCTTTTGTACCACTTATGAAGATTTAGTTATATAAGCACTGATAATGAAATAAAACATTTTTTATTCCGTTTTAACTATATACAGAAAAAAAATTAAACACTCAACTTATGATTTTTCTGTTGAATTAAACTGATTTATTAGGCATGAAGCTGGGTAGAATACTCACCAAAGGTGTATGTCACTGTTACAAAGGAGGTTCGTGGCACAGTCCAAATGGAACTGGAATTCTTTATCAATGGACAAGTTCTCTTTGTGGAAGGCATTGTTCTGTTCATTGCATAAAGCATCAGAGTCTCCTAAACGTCATGATCACTCATAGGAATTAATCCTAATTATTCACATGGGCCAAAAAACCAAGAATGGACAAGCAACTGATAGAGCTTATCCATCAGTAGTGTGGTCAGACATTGCAGAAGGCCAATGAGCTAGGTATACAGTGGAACTGGAGTAGGAGAGTGGGTTGGGTTTCTTTTTATAATTGTGTAGTGGTTTTAATGACCCCAAACAATTCCTCCAAACATATGCCTATATTTTATAATAATAATATTCTCATGACTATATTATAGGGCTTTGATTCATAGAATATCAGAGTCCACAGCATTAGCATTGTCACTCAAGGGAAATGGAGAGGTGCATGGTGAGTGTTAGTAGGGTGCAAATTATTATCAGTGCAAAGTTGTGGAGAAACTGTGTAAAGTCTAATAAGTTGCATGATGAGAAAAGGGATTGATAAAGCCAAAGATCCCAACTGTTTGGGCAAAAAGTCACTCTTTGTGAAGAACTGTTGGGAAAACTGGAAAGCAGTCTGGTAGAAATTCGGCATAAACCACCATTTTACACTTTATACTAAGACAGGCTCCTTCCTTCCTTCCTCCCTCCCTTCCTTCTTCTTCCCTCTTTCCCTCCCTCCTTCCCTCTTTCCCTCCCTCCTTCCCTCTTTCCCTTCCTTCCTTCCTTCCTTCCTTCCTTCCTTCCTTCCTTCCTTCCTTCCTTCCTTCCTTCCTTCCTTCCTTTCTCCTTTCTTTCTCTCCTTCTTTCTTTCACTCCTTCCTTCCTTCTTTTATTAACATGGTTAGTGTGGAAATTGGTTTTGCATGATCATATTTGTAATGGATTTCTATTTCTTGTCTTTTCAGTGAGTGGCAGAGAAGATAAGGATTTGGAACTGGAAATAAAGTTGAATTAAAATAAAAGAAAAGGAGGCTGGCTTGAATATAGAGTAAGAATGAAGCATAACTGATGGATAGTCTACCTGCTTCATGGCTATCTCCTCAAGCTTAAGAAATATAGTCCATTGAGTACACCTCCTGTGGAAGATTGGTAGGAAAATATGGGCAAAAGTCACAGAGAACTGAATAAGTTATGAATAGGTTGTCATCTGCATGATTGTAGGAAATACTGGTATTGATGACATCACAGATTCATCAAAGAATGAAAGCATCTTGTAAATATCTGGCTTCCAGAATTTCTAATGAATAGTTTAGGGTATAACACATAGGCACCATTGGATGGATATATAGCCAAGGATATAGATAATTTGCAAAGTAGGAGGAATTGCTAATTATAAACCATCTAAAATTGCTCAAACTCTCTAATAATAGTGAAAATAATGTGAATTAAATGTTAAACCCATCTAATTGACAAAACAAATTCAAGGTGAAAAAAATGTTTCAAGAGATGTGGATATCCTATTATACCTCAGGCAGGATTGCAAATTAGTGTGATCTCTATGGAGAACAATCTGGCACCACACAGAACAAGAGGTATTTAGTAATTCCTGCTGTGTTGGCTTCCTTTGTTCTGTTTACCCCTGTTTTCTTTGTGATAAAAGACTTTGAAGAAATACTGAGGCTCTGTATTTCTAAATGTTAACACTGAAAACTAGAAAAGTTATTTTTAAAGCTATAGAGACCCATTCTTGGACTTGGACCAACATCTACAGAAACTTTCCTTCTAGACTTCTTCTTTCTTGTGACTTTTAAATCTTTGCTATAACCAAAAAAAATCCATTACTCTGAAAAAAAAAACCACACACACAATAAAAACTTGTCTACTCTAAACCACACATGACAAATGTGAAGTCTGTTTCTGGGCCTGTACAGTGCACTGTAGGACCTACCAGAACTTGTGATGTGTTGAATTAGCTTTTAGGAATCCAAACATCTTAATAACATAATTAAAAACACGAAAGACCCACCTGTACTAAAATGTGCACAGCTACTTTATCATAACAAAAAATTTTGATCACCTAACACATCCAATGATTGGGGAATGGCTGAACAAATTGGAGTCAATTAATGTAAAGGGATATAACTATGCAATTTAAAATGGCAAGTAGCATTTAAGAAGCATCCTAAGACCTCTGGGGAATAATTTAAAGTGAACTGTCTGCTGACCAGCTGGACCCCTTCTAAGAGTGAAGGTCTGACTAAAGGAGAATCATGGTCTGGGGAAAGTTGACCAGAATAGTAGGGAAAAAGAGTTGCTCTGCTCATATAAAAGTAGGGGCCATTCAAGAGGGAATAGCTAGTTTTCTGCTAACTAGAGTATTTCCAATGGCAAACCTTGTTAGAACTGTAAAGGAGCTCTTGTTAGATTGTTAAATTTACAATGAAAAAAGCTGTTTTAAAAAATTATGCCTATGATAAAAAGGAAGTACCTAAAAAGAGCAAAATTTTCTTATTCTTTTTGTGAATAGGAACATACTTTATGAGTAACATTAGTAAGAACCTATAAGGTTAATGTCAGGAAGGCCAAAGTCCAGAATAAGCAGAGCTTTGGAAAAAATGCAGTTCAAACAATACTTTTAAAGACAGGTATGCAACTAGAATAACACAAAAACTAAACTTACTGCTTTGGGCATGTGGTATGATGTTGACAAATGACAGAAAAAGAAGTATTTTTGACATCCTTTTAACTGGAAAATATAAAAAAAAAAATCTGAGAAGAGTTATTATGCCTAGCTTCTTTAATGAGTTTAAGCCGGATAAAAGAAGCAGAAGACATTAGGTGATACTTTTATCACTGTCTTGATGGAAGACAAGGGCTTCAGAACAAAAAGTCGAATTTTAGAGGTAAAAAACTGGTTAAGGAGATGCCACCTGAGAAGGGGTTTTTGATGACTAAACTAGGGTCCAAATTTAGGGATGATGGACCCTTGGACATGATTGGAGATAGTATCTGACGTGCTGAGAAAATCATTTTCCTAAAGTCTTATAAATCTAATAAAAAAGAATGGAAATAAAATATTAATTTTAATAAAATATAATATATAACATAATAACAATATAATACACATAATTATATGAATATACAACAATATGACAGTGTGGATATAAAATTAAATTATCAGATTATATATAAATAAAAGTAAATTAGATTATAAATCTAATAAAAAACAATAAAAGGAGAAGCGTGCTTGGGTATATCTATCTACCGAACAAATTCAAGTCACTGGACCAGAAAAAAATTATATCTTGAGGTAATTAGATAACTTGACATGATTATGAAACATCAATTATTAATCTTTCATGAATCATGGAGATCAAAAAAGGTGCCTGTAGACTAGAGACAGGCAAACATTTCAAGTGACAGTGTGGTTTACCAGATACTATATTGGATCTGAATACTGTGATCACAGTCAAGTTGCCTATACTCTAAGAGCCTGTTTCCCCTCCGATAAAATGGTGTTTATCTTGTTTTGCCTACTTCACAAAGCTGTTTAAAAAAGAGTACTTTGCAAACTTTGAAATCCTCCAAAACATCTATTTAAAAAAGAGACAAAGAATAAATGAATTGAGCATTAAATTTTAAAAAGTAGAGAATTAAAAGGTCAACAATTCCAAAATAATCATAAAGGAAGAAAATTTGAAAGTGAGGAAAAATAAATAAAATTGAAAATGAAACTATTTAACTGGTGAAGCAAGGAACTGTTTTGTTGTTTACACTTGCAAAACTGATCTAGCAAATGAAAAAAATTTTAAGTCAGAGAGGCAAATCCAATTGCCAAAATAAAAAGTTAATTTTAAAAGACAAATTTAAAAGATCATGATGAATTCAGAATTAATAGAGAGGAAATAAAGATTATTATCAGAAACTACACAATTTTATGTTGCGAGACAGAGCCAAAAGGAAATATATGACTAGCTATAAAAATATAGGATATCCCAAATAACAAAACAGGAAATGCCATATATAAACAAATCTCAGAAAGGTAAATTGAGCAAATCATAAATGGATTACCAAGGGCAGTGGTGGTTGGGGGAACCCTGGTCCTGATGAATTTACAAGTGAATTGTATCAAACATTTAAAGAGCAATACAAATCTATATTATGTAAATTATTCTCCAAAACAGAAAGATGCTCTACCAAACTTTTTTAATCTGACAAATATTACCAGAATACCTAAACTAGGGAGAAAAAAAAGGAAAAAAATTATAGACCAAAATGACTAATTAATATTGATCCAAGTTTTTTAGTTAACATTTTAGCAAAGAGGATTTAGCAACCAATTTTAATTCA
Source organism: Notamacropus eugenii (assembly GCF_028372415.1). Classification (NCBI taxonomy): domain Eukaryota; kingdom Metazoa; phylum Chordata; class Mammalia; order Diprotodontia; family Macropodidae; genus Notamacropus; species Notamacropus eugenii. Next base: position 138,777,875 of record NC_092876.1, on the reverse strand, counting down.
TACATGAAATGTAACAGTGATTCACCATTATGGAAATAATGGCATCTTTAATCATATTATTTGTCAGATAAAAGTCTGTTAGAATACCTTCTTTCTATTTGTAGTTGTTGCCAGACTGCTTTCTAGTTTTCCCAACAGGTATTGTCAAATAACTAAGATCTTTCGGTTTGTCAAACATTAGGGCATTCTGCTAATTTTCTTTTGCATATTACATGCCTAATATATTCTACCAACTAACCTCTTTATTTCTTAAGCAACATTAAATTGTTTAGATGATTACTGCTTTGTAGCATAGTCAGAGATGTGATACTGCTAGGTCTCCTTTCCCACTTTTTTTCATTATTTCTTTTGAGATTCTTGACCTTTTTTCCCCCTTCAGATAAATTTTGTTATTATGTTTGCTAGCTCTATAAGGTAATCCTTTGGTAGATTTGATTAGTATGGTAAACTAGTTTATGTAATATTATAATTTTTATTAGCTCAACCTACTAATGAGCAATTAATTTTTCCCAGTTATTTAGGTCTGTATTTCTATAAACTGTTTTGTAGTTGTATTCATATAATTCTTATGTGCTTCTTGATAACTAGACGAGTATTTTATACTTTCTGTAGTTATTTTAAATAGAATTTCCCTTTCTCCCTTCTCCTGCTGTCATTTGTTCATAATGTATAGATATATTCATGATTTTGTGGATTTATTTTATTACTTGCTACTTTGCTGAAGTTTTGTAAATCGTTTCATTTTTTTAGTTGACTCTCCAGGATGCTCTAAGTAAACCCTCATTGTATGCAAAAAGTTCGTAGTTTTTTTAGCCTTTTCCTATGTTTATTCCTTTAATTTATTTTTCTTGTTTTATTGCTATAGTGAGCATATCCAGCTTTATATCAAGCACTAAGGGTGATGATGAACATACTTGCTTTTTCTCTGATCTTATTAGAATAGGTTCTGCTTTATCACTATTCTACATGATGATGGTTCTTGAGTTTACGAGGGTACTTCTTTTTTCTTTTTCTTTTTTATAAAATTTATTTATTTAACTTAACATTCATTTTCACAAAATTTTGGGTTCCAAATTTTCTCCCCATTTGTCCCCTCCCCCCACCCCAAAACACGGAGCATGCTAATTGCCCCTATCACCAATCTGCCCTCTCTTCTATCATCCCTCCCTTCCCTTGTCCCTATCTTCTTTTTTGTCCTGTAGGGCCAGATAACTTTCTATACCCCATTACCTGTATTTCTTATTTCCTAGTAGCAAGAACAATACTCGACAGTTGTTCCTAAAACTTTGAGTTCCAACTTCTCTTCATCCCTCCCTCCCCACCCATTCCCTTTGGGAAGGCAAGAAATTCAATACAGGCCATATCTGTGTAGTTTTGCAAATGACTTCCATAATAGTTGTGTTGTGTAAGACTCTATATTTCCTTCTATCCTATCCTGCCCCCCATTGCTTCTATTCTTTTGATCCTGTCCCTCCCCAAGAGTGTTGATTTCAAATTGCTCCCTCCTCCCCATGCCCTCCCTTCCATCATCCCCCCCCACCCTGCTTATCCCCTTCTCCCTCACTTTCCTGTATTGTAAGATAGGTTTTCATACCAAAATGAGTGTGCATTTTATTCCTTCCTTTAGTGGAATGTGATGAGAGTAAACTTCATGTTTTTTTCTCACCTCCTCTCTTTTCCCCTCCACTAAAAAGTCTTTTGCTTGCCTCTTTTATGAGAGATAATTTGCCCCATTCCATTTCTCCCTTTCTCCTCCCAATATATTTCTCTCTCACTGCTTAATTTCATTTTTTTAAGATATGATCCCATCCTATTCAATTCACTCTGTGCTCTTTGTCTCTGTGTGCATGTATATATCTGTGCGTGTGTATGTGTGTGTGTGTGTGCGTGTAATCCCACCAACTCCCAGATACTGAAAAGTTTCAAGAGTTACAAATATTGTCTTTCCATGTAGGAATGTAAGCAGTTCAACTTTAGTGAGTCCCTTATGACTTCTCTTTGCTGTTTACCTTTTCATTCTTCTCTTCATTCTTGTGTTTGAAAGCCAAATTTTCTTTTCAGCTCTGGTTTTTTCATCAAAAATGCTTGAAAGTCCTCTGTTTCATTGAAAGACCGTTTTTCCCCTGAAATATTATACTCAGTTTTGCTGGGTAGGTGATTCTTGGTTTTAGTCCTAGTTCCTTTGACTTCTGGAATATTGCATTCCACGCCCTTCAATCCCTTAATGTAGAAGCTGCTAGATCTTGTGTTATCCTGATTGTATTTCCACAATACTTGAATTGTTTCTTTCTAGCTGCTTGCAATACTTTCTCCTTGACCTGAGAACTCTGGAATTTGGCCACAATGTTCCTAGGACTTTCTCTTTTTGGATCTCTTTCAGGCAGTGATCTGTGGATTCCCTGAATACTTATTTTTCCCTCTGGTTCTAGAATCTCAGGGCAGTTTTTCTTGATAATTTCATGAAAGATGATGTCTAGGCTCTTTTTTTGATCATGGCTTTCAGGTAGTCCCATAATTTTTAAATTGTCTCTCCTGGATCTGTTTTCTAGGTCAGTTGTTTTTCCAATGAGATATTTCACATTATCTTCCATTTTTTTATTCTTTTGGTTTTGTTTTGTGATTTCTTGTTTTCTCATAAAGTCATTAGCCTCCATCTGTTCCATTCTAATTTTGAAAGAACTATTTTCTTCAGTGAGCTTTTGAACCTCCTTTTCCATTTGACTAATTCTGCTTTTGAAAGCATTCTTCTCCTCATTGGTTTTTTGAACCTCTTTTGCCAATTGAGTTAGCCTATTTTTCAAGGTGTTATTTTCTTTAGCATTTTTTGGGTCTCCTTTAGCAAGGTGTTGACCTGCTTTTCATGCTTGTCTTGCATCTCTCTTATTTCTCTTCTCAGTTTTTCCTCCACCTCTCTTACTTGATTTTCAAAATCCTTGTTGAGCTCTTCCATGGCCTCAGCCCATTGAATATTTATTTTGGATGTTTGGGATACAGAAGCCTTGACTTCTGTGTCTTTCCCTGATGGTAAGCCTTGTTCTTCCTCATCTGAAAGGATGGGAGGAGATATCTCTTCACCAAGAAAGTAACCTTCTATGGTCTTATTTTTTTTTTCCCTTTTCTTGGCATTTTCCCAGCCAGTGACTTGACTTCTGAGTGTCCTCTCCACATCCACCTCACCTCCAGATCTGCCCAGCCAGTGCTTGGGGTCTGAGATTCAAATGCTGCTTCCCAGCCTCAGGGCTTTTGGCGGGGGCAGGGCTGCTATTCAGTGTGAGATTAAGTTCAGCTGCTCAGGTGGGGACAGGGCCATCTCATGGGTCTCAGTTCCCTCAGGGGGTTTATGCAGAGACCTTCAACAATGGATCTGAGCTCCTGACTGCTTTGGGAGCCCTTGTCCTCTGCTGCCTCCACTGCTGCCTCCTGAGGGGGCCTGAGTTATGGAGACACCCCATTCCACTGTCAGGAAGCCAAAAAGACTCTCTCACTGACCTTTAGCACCTGTGGGTGGTGGGACCTGCGTCGCTGCTGGAGATTCTGTCCCTGAAGCCTGCTTGGATCTGCTCCTCTCGGTGCCTCGAGGCCAAGGCAGAGCTGGGCTCTGCTCTGGGTCTGGTCGTTGTTGGACCTTTTGGGTCAGTTTTTTGGGTCTCTCTGGAACAGAAATCTCCTCTGCTCCATTGTTCTGTGGCTTCTGCTGCTCCAGAGTTTGTTGAGAGTTCTTCTTTACAGGTATTTTATGGGCTGCGGGTTTCAGAGCTAGCATATGTATGTCTTTCTACTCCACCATCTTGGCTCCTCCCCCTACGTAGATCCTTCTTATCAAATTTTGGAAATATCAGTTTTTTCCTTATGTTTTCAGGTTTAAAAAAACTAGAAATAGTTGTATTTTGTCAAAAAGCTTTTTCTTAACCTATTGATCTAATCAAATATTTTTATTATTGTTATTAATATGATTGATCATGTTGATGGTTTTTCTAATACTAAACGAATCCTGCATTCCTGGTATAAATCCAACTAGTTCTTAGTGTATAATCTTTGTGAAGTATTTTTGCCTTTTGTTTTTTGAAACATTATATTCCAAGTTCTCCATTTCTTTAAAGTAGTATCTACTAAATCTTGCTGACTTTCCAAGTTTCTTGTGCCAATATTGCTTTACCCCATCTTTTTGCTGGTTCTGCTATTCCAGGATTTGTTTTAGTGTGCTATTTAATGGTTGATTGGAGGCAAATATGGGAGAGCTGCAGTGATTTAATGTTTACTCCACCAATATAGCTCCAGAAGTCTCATTCTTTGACTTTTCCATTATTAAGGATTTAGTTATATAGTCTACAATTAATTTTTATTCATTTCTTATAAAACTTCTATTTCATTAAAAGTCCAATTCCCCCTCATAGAATTATGCTAAGTTTTTCTGTATAAAGTGTTCTTGGTTGGCAGCCTGTGCCTTTTGTTTTTTGAAACTCATATTCCAAGTTCTCCATTTCTTTAAATTAGTATCTACTAAAATCTTGCATAATTTTCACTGTGGCTTGCTAGTATCTGAATTCTTTCTGTATGGCTGCCTGTAGTACTTTTTATTTGAGCTATTATTTAGTTATAATCTTCCTAGAAGTTTTCATTTTGGGGTTTGTTTCAGTAGGAAAAAAACAGTGAATTCTTTCCATTTCTCTTGGTCCCTTGGTTCTAAGAAATCTAGTCCGATTTCTTTAATATGATATCTAGGCTCTTTTTTGGTTATGGCTTCCAGGTCGTCCAATGATTTTCAAATTCTCTCTTCTTGTCTGGTTTTTCAGATCAGTTGTTTTTTATATGAAATCTCTACTATGTCCTTTTATCCAGTCTTGTGTTTTAATATTTCTTGTTGTCTCATAAGTCATTGACTTCTATTTGTTCCTTTCTAAACTTGCTTGGGTAAGGTTTTATATCTCTTGTGCTAAGGTGTTCTCTTTCTAAGCTTTTCCCCCATAGCTTTAGCTTCTTTTTCATTTTTTCCCTAGCCTTCTCATTTCCTTTGTAAAGTCACAGCTGTTGTTGACGTTGCTGCTTTTGGTGCATCACACAGCCTCAGACTCTAGCTGCTTTTCTGCAGGTCCCCATGAAGAGCTTTGTCCCTCCTAAGTACAGATCCTTTCATCAGACTGCACTGGATCTGAGGCCCTGCTCTGGCCTATGAACAACAGGAACTTATCAGAGTGGGCACCTCTTCCTGCTCCCTGAGCACTGCTAGGCCTTTCTGTGCTGGTTCATGACCTGTTTTTGCCCTAAAGCAAAATTTAAGGCCTTCATTAATTTTTCTCTGCCAGACTCCTCACACCCTTCCCTCCGTCCTTACCTTGTTACCAACTTCCTTAGATCTTTCTATTTGTCTCCCTAGGCTGACTTGGGCTGGGAAAATAACTCACTGTGGTTTTTTTCTCCTTGAATTTCCTGATCATGGCTCAGTCTATTACATTTTGTAGATCTTTGTGGAGTAATTGTGAGATGGAACTGGATTGTACTGGTCTCCTCCAGAGTTGGGATTTGAATCCTGGTCTCTGACTCTAGTCAATGCCCTATATACTGCACCATACTTCCTTGTGAGTTGAGTGGAGGCATAATAGCAAGCACAGTGCACTTGAATCAGAGGACCTGGGCTCAAGGCCTTGCCCTGATGCTTACTAACTGTGTGACCTTAGGAAAGACGCCTACACTCTTTCACCATCAGTTTCTGCTTCTGTATACAGGGCAGGGAAGGGATGGTTTATTGGAGACATTGAACAATTTCAAAACCCCTTCCCCTCACTTGAAGAAATTGTAGAACAAAAGGGGCAAGTAAGAGAAATTATGAGATGCTAAGGCTTCACCTTTTGGTTTGTTCTGCACACATCTTGTAAAACTAGTGAAATTTTATTGGTTCAAAACCCAAATGAATTGTTTGAAGATTTATAAGGAGTATGAACTGGAAAGTGGTTTATTCACATATTGTAAAGCAAGTGTATAGAAGTGTTTGTACTTGGGTGTTCCTTTATGAGGTATGAAGAAATTCCTCCACCAGTGTGATAGAATTCTAAGTTACTGGCTGGCTAAAGGATTAGCCATACTGATGGTAGCCATTGAAAAGCCATCCAGCTCTTTAACAGTCTCTAAGAAGGGCTTATACAGTTCCTATGTTAAAAGGACTTCACAATAACTGCAATACTTACCCCACAGGACTGTTGTGAAACTCAAATGAGATAACGTATATAAAGTGATTTGATAACCTTACAATCCTACATAAATGACAGTTATTATTTAGTGATGATGGAAATTAAGTCAGCACATCTTTGTGGTTAAAGTAAGGTTTTCCTTTTTAACTTCTTACTCAAATGATCAATTATATCATCTTCGTCATCTCTCTATCTTTCCCTCTGTCTTTTCATTTCTCCCTCTTCTCTCCCTCCTTTTCTCTCTCCTCTCTCTCCCCTTCTCCCTATCTCTATTTCTCTCTCCTTCTCTGTCTCTTTTCTCTCACTCTTTATATATCTCCTTTCTCTCCTCTTTCTTTCCCTTTTTCTCTCTCTCCCCTCATTTCCTTGCCTCTCTCCTCTGTTCTCTTCCTTCTCTCTCCCCTTCCTTTCTCTTCTCCTGCTTTTTTCCCTCCTCTTTCCCCTGGCTCCCTTTTCTCTTCTCTCCTTTACTCCCTCCTCCTTAATCTGTCTCTTCCCCTCTCTCTTTATTTCTGAAAGAAACTAGAAGAAGCAGTCAATTTAGCCTTCAGTGTTTCAAATGAGACCCATCAGCTGCTGGTGGCTCAGGAAAGTTGCTGCCAGATGCGACCTGACATGGTGCTAATGCTTCCTTCATTCAAAGATAGTCATGGGCCATAAGCATTAGCAGATGAAGGCTCTTAGAGATGAAAAGCTTTGAAACCCTTATCCTAAACTTTAAGCAGATAGTTCTTTGTAGAAAGTCCATCTTCTGATTCATGCTTTATTGCAGACGCAGAATTGTTCCCTAATCTGACCATAAATTCTATGTGAGGGCACTACTGCCAAAATAAAATTAATTGGCTCATATAAACTGTATATAGGGAAAGGGGCATACTGGGCATACCTAGGAGAAACCTGGTAAGTTCTTCCTGAATCCCTCTCATGCATTCTTTAAAAAAAAAGTGTTAAAAATGCTTAATTAACACTTTTCTTCCATTTTACTTTTGGACAGCTTGTATTGTGAGAAAGATAATACATACATGCCAACCACACACACATATATTCATATTCACATACATAAACATACATACACACATATATGTAACCATTGCTCTTGGTTATACCCTCTGGGGCCAAACAGAACAAATCTGTGGTCAAAAGATATGAACAGGCAATTTTCAGAGGAAGAAATTAAAGATATCTGTAATCATGTGAAAAAATGCTCTAAATCACTTTTGATTAGAGAGATGCAAATCAAAACAATCCTGACATACCACATCACACCTATAAGATTGGCAAACATGACAGAACAGGAAAATAATAAATGTTGGAGAGGATGTGGGAGAGTTGGAACACTAATTCATTGTTGTTGGGGCTGTGAGCTCATCCAACCATTCTGGAAAGCAATTTGGAACTATGTCCAAGGGCTACAAAAATGTGCTTACCCTTTGACCCAGCAATATCGCTTACTAGGACTGTATCCCCAAGAGATCATAAAAATGGGAAAGGGTCCCACATGTACAAAAATATTTATAGCAGCACTCTTTGTAGTTGCCAAAAACTGGAAATCAAGGGGATGCCCATCAATTGGGGAATGGCTGAATAAATTATGGTATATGAATGTAATGGAGTACTATTGCACCATAAGAAATGATGAACAAGAAGACTTCAGAGAGACCTGGAAGGACTTATATGATCTGATGCTGAGTGAAACGAGCAGAACCAGGAGAACTTTGCACACAGCAATGACCACAGTGTGCGAGTTTTTTCTGGTAGACTTGGAACTTCGTAATAACGCAAGAACTTAAAAAAAAAATTCCCAGTGGTTTTCTAAGGCAAAATGCCTTCCACACTCAGAGAAAGAACTGTGGAATTCATTTGCAGAATGTAGCAGATCATGTTTCTGTGTGTGTGTGTGTGTGTGTGTGTGTGTGTGTGTGTGTGTGTACTGTGTTTTGATTGGTTACATGATTTCTTCCATTTATTTTAGTTTGTCTACATAACACGACTATAGTGAAAATGTATTCAATAGGAAAGTATATGTAGATCCTATATAGAATTGTATGTCGTGTTGGGGAGGGAGGGGGGTGGTGGGAGGTAGGTACGGGGGGGGGAAATCTAAGTTTTATGGTAATGATTGTAGAACATTAAAAAAAAATAAAATAATTTTAAAAAAAAGAACAAATTTGGTCTATCCTCCACATGACAGCTCTTTGATATTTGGAAACAGCTGTCATATCCCCCCACCTCTGTACCTCCCTGAGTTTTTTTTCTCCAAGCAAAACATCTCCCCAGTTCCTTCAAGCAATCCTCACATAACATGGATTCAAGATATTCTACCATCCTGTTAGTCATTCTCTGGAAACTCATTAGCTTTTCTTTCTTTCTTTTTTTTGAGGCAATCAGGGTTAAGTAACTTTACCCAGAGTCACCCAGCTGGTAAGTGTCTGAAGCTGGATTTGAACTCAGGTTCCCCTGGCTCCAGGGATTGTGCTCTATCCACTGAGCCAGCTAGCTGCCACTCGCTAGCTTTTCACTGTGCTTCCTAAGCCCAGAAATGAACAAATATTCCAGATGTGGCTAGAGGAGGGAGGGTAAAGAGTAGAGGCATGCATGTGCTCTTATTCCTGGGAACTACACTTCTCTTTATATAACTCAAGACTCTGTTAGTTTCTTTTGCTGCCACCTCATATTGCTGATTCATATTGAGGTTATAGTCTGGTAAAATTATAGGCCTTTTCAATATAAACTTCTAGTTTATTTAACTATGCCATGCCCACCTTATGTTTGGAGAGCTGGACCAAGGGAAAACTGTTACAAGCATCTTCAACAGAGAAGTATCAAAGTGGTGCTTCCTGTCTTCCCTCCAGCCTCATCTAGATGTAGATTATGTTTTCTTTACTGCCATAACCACCAACAGTTGTGGAAATAGTAGCTAATTTGATCGTCCCTTTTCTCGATATCTTTGTGTTTTACACCCTTCCTCACTTCCAATGTTATATAGTAAAACAACAAATACAATATCTATGGCTTCTCAAGGGAAGAGGACTGAATAGTGTTGGATAGTTAAAAAAAAAAAATCTCCTTTATGTATTAATATAATTTTGCCCCCCCCATTCCTTCCAAATTAGTTTTTGGGAACAGGAACTGACCATTGTACCCTAGTAATGATCTCTTAGGCATAGTTTCCTTGGGAGACATTCTGCCTGGAAGGTGCTTAGAGAACTCTGTGATGCCTTTCTTTGCACAACCAGAAAATCTAGTTTGGGGACCATCATATTAAAGCTAATACAAGTAGGGAACTCATTTGACAGTCTCCCTGATTCTTAGCTCTCAGTTCCTCGGACTCTCCTTTTGGATACTGGCCCCAGAGGTCTGTGGGAATGTTTCTCAAGTAGTTGTTAATAACTTATATTTCTGTAGTGCTTTAAATTTTGCATTTCTTTCACAACTTTGCTGTCAGACAGAGAGAATACAGTTGATCTCCATTTTCTAAATGAGGAAACCTAGGCTCAGATAGATGAGATGACTTGCTCAAATTTTCATAGCAGAGATTTGAATCATGATTTCCTGATGCCAAATTGAGTGCTCTTCCTGCTTGGCCATCCTGCTCCCTTTTGAGTGAGTACTGAAAAAAAACTCAGAACATTTCCTGATATAGGAAATCATGAACCCAGGAATCCTTGAAAGTTCTTTTATTTTGACACTGAATCTCCCTGTCTTTCCAGCCTAGGTGCACCACAGTCAGTTCAGTCTCACTACTGATCTGCATGGAAGCTTTGAACCACCTCTGTTTCTAGCCTGAGTACAGGAAGAAGAGTAAGTATCCTGAGATAATGCTCACTGCTACTCCATGTGTGTCTCAGAAGGGAGAAGCTAAGTTTTTATTTTATTTATTAATTTTTAGTTTTCAACATTCACTTCCACAAAATTTTGAGTTTCAGTTTTCTCCCCATCTCTCCTCTCCACACAACCCAATACAGTGCATTCTGATTACCCCTTTCCCCAATCTGCCCTCCCTTCTATCACACCCCTCACTTCTCTTGTCCCCATCCTCTCTATTTTCTTGCAGAGCAAGATAGATTTCTATACCCCATTGCCTGTATGTCTTATTTCCCAATTGCATGTAAAAACAATTTTTAACATTTGTTTTAAAAACTTTGAGTTTTTACTTCTCTCCCTCCCTCCCTCCCCAACCATTCCCACCAAGAAGGCAAGCAATTCAATATAGGTTATACATGTGCAGTCATGCAAAATACTTCCATGACAGTCATGTTGTGAAAGACTATTTCTCTCCATCCTATCCTGATCCCATTTATTCTATTCTTTCTTTTGACCCTGTCTTCCTTAAAAGTGCTCACTTCTAATTACACCCTCCTCCTATTTGCCCTTCCTTCTATCATTCCCCCACCCTCCACTTATCCCCTTCCACCCACTTTCCTGTAGTGTAAGATAGATTTTCCTACCAAATTGGGTGTGCATGTTATTCCCTCCCTAAACTAAAGGTGATGAGAGCAAGGTTCACTCTTTCCCTCTCACCTCTCCTCTCTTCCCCTCCATTGAAAAAGCTTTTTCTTGCCTGTTTTTGTGAGGGATAATTTATCTCATTCTCTTTCTCCCTTTCTCCTTCTCCCAATATATTCCTCTCTCACCACTTAATTTTGTTTTTTTAGATATCATCCCTTTATATTCAACTCACCTTGTGCCCTTTGTCTCTATATATGTCATCCCTTCAACTATCCTGAGAAAAGTCTCAAGAGTTACCAATATTATCTTTCCATGTAGGAATGTAAGCAGTTCAACTTTAACAAGTCCCTTATGATTTCTCTTTCCTGCTTTTCATGCTTTTTTTGATTCTTGTGTTTGAAAGTCAAATTTTTTATTCAGCTTTGGTCTTTTCATCAAGATTGCTTGAAAGTCCTTTATTTCATTGAATGACCATTTTGTCCCCTGAAGCAGTTTTGCTGGGAAGGTAATTCTTGGTTTTAATTCTAGCTCCTTTGACTTCTGGAATATCATATTCTAAGTCCTGTGAGCCCTTAACGTAGAAAATGCTAGATCTTGTATTAGCCTGATTGTGTTTCCACAATACTCAAATTGTTTCTTTCTGGCTACTTGCAATATTTTCTCCTTGATCTGAGAGCTCTGGAATTTGACTACAATATTCCTAGGAGTTTTCCTTTTTGGATCTCTTTCAGGGGGCAATCACTGAATTATTTCCATTTTTATTTTACCCTCTGGTTCTAGAATATCAGGACAGTTTTCCTTGATAATTTCTTGAAAGATGATGTCTAGGCTCTTCTTTTTATCATGGCTTTTAGGTAGTCCAATAATGTTTAAATTATCTCTCCTGGATCTATTTTTCTAGGTCAATTTTTTTTTCCAATGAGATATTTCACAGTCTGCTATTTTTTTCATTTCTTTGGTTTTGTTTTATAATTTCTCGATTTCTTGTAAAGTCATTAGCTTCTAATCTTTAAGGAATTGTTTTCTTCAGTGAGTTTTTGGACTTCTTTTTCCATCTGGCCAATTCTGCTTTTTAAGACATTCTTCTCCTCATTGGCTTTTTGGATCTCTTTTGCCAATTGGGGTTAATCTGTTTATAAGGTGTTATTTTCTTCAGCTTTTTTTGGGGGGCCCCTCAACAAGCAGTTGGTTTGGCTTTCATGATTTTCTTCTATCACTCTCATTTCTCTTTCCAATTTTTCCTCTGCTTCTCTTACTTGATTTTAAAATCCTCTTTGAACTCTTCCATGGCCTGAGACAAATTCATATTTTTCTTGGAGGCTTTGAATGTAGGAGCTTTGACTTTATTGTCTTCTCTTTGTATATTTTGGTCTTGTCACCAAAGTAAAATTCTTTTTCTGGTTTTTGCTCATTTCCCTAGCCATTACTGTCAGCTGCTCAATCCCCCTCACAGTCTGAGGGCCTACATCTCCAGAAACAGCTGCTGCCCTTGTTGTTGCTGTGGCTGCCACAGGCTCCTCTACCCCCTCTGCTGCCCTGGGGCTGGTAACAGACCACTGTACTCCCTCACACAGGCCTGACAGGTTTTTGCCCCTGACCTTCCAATTTGTTCTTGGCTTTTTGGGGTTGTAAAGTCTGGAAACTGCCACATGTGCCAGAGATTCAGTCCCCTCAGGCCTGCTCAGGTCATCCCATTTGTGCTGGTGTGACCTATGCTGGACTGCACTCTTCTCCTGGCACAGTGCAGTAGAAGCTTCCCATGGACCTACCAGTCTGTCTTCAGCTGGAGATTTCCTTCATTCCACTATTCTGTGGGTTCTGAAGCTCCAGAATTTGCTTAGAGTAATTTTTTACAGTTATTTGGCTGGGTTTGTGGGGAGAGCTCTAGTAAGTCCCTGCTTTTACTCCACCATCTTGGCTCCACCCTCTAAGAAGAAGCTAGGTTTTTAAAAGAACTGCAAAAATGGTGTTTGTTGGGGAAGTCCTGAGGTAATTCAAATGGCATGTTTGGGGAGAGGTGAGTACCAAGGGAGTGTTGGAAGATAAGGCCAGGGCTAATTTTCTCAGATCCTGGGAGAGATTGGGACAGAAATAATGTAACACATCTTTCCACTCAATTCTATAAATGCAAGTCATTTCAACCACAGGTTCCCTCACCTTTCCCTTCTGTTCTCCAACTACTTAGAACTTTTAAACTAAGACTATTCACTTCTACTAAACATTCATATCTACTTCTATAGGAGCCAGGCATGAAAAAGAGAAGGTAATTCTGGGCCAGAATAGATTGTTTTTTGTTTTTGTTTGTTTTGTTTTTAATTTACTCATGTCTTTCTCTTTGTATCTCTCCTTTTGTAAATTATTACATTTTCCTGGGCATAGGGAGATAAGAAACTATGAAACAGAATTCAAACTATCATTAAATTAGATGTGATGTGGTAGAAAGAGGACCAGCCTGGGATTCAGGAGATGTGAGTTTTAGTAATAAGTTTGGAGTGATGTACTTTGCAATGTTGGACAAATCCTTTCCCTTCTCTAGGCCTTGAGAATCCTTGTGGGAGACAAAGAATGTGCCATACACTGACATTCTTATACTTCCCTATAAGCACTGAGCATTCCCTTTGCGTGATTCAAGCAGCTCTGGCTTCCTCTACTGGTACATCCCCTGACGAGTTTTTCTTACCTGTCTCATCACCTCTGAGAAAGGGTGAGGCAGGGAAAGTCATAATGTTGTGCTCCATAATGGGCAAGACAGCTCCACCATTCCAAGTCTCTCTAGGCTACTGACGTTTTCCTGTGGAGCCCCATCCCTGGGGTATAAAATACCTGGTGAAGCTTTGGAATCTCAAATGCTCAAGCACCTACTCCTGAATACACAGACACATATATACACTATACATGCACATACATATATAGCATACAAACTGTCACTGGGGAAGCATTTTTGTCACAAGTCTTCTGCTGATTTCTTTCTATTGCCAGTAGGATAAACAATGGACTAAACCATGGTGTTATTGGTGTGATGCAGTTGATGAGAATGTGGTGGGATAGAAATGAGCAGATACAACAATCCTAATAAGGGAAGAGAGGAGGAAGAGCCCACAACTTTAACATACTTTCTTGCTGTCTAATAAACCCAAAGGATTTCTGGAATTGTGGAGAGGTGGGCTATCTTAGGGTGGCTCTCTACCATCTCCTACACAGAACTTGCTGATGTCTGAAATTCACCTATTAGGTCTTTATTTAAGAGCAGGGGTATAGAAAAAATAATTCAATTTAATAAATACTTATTGAGCACCTATTGTTTATAAGGCACTGAAGGAAGCAACGACAAAACCAAAATAATCTTTGCCCTCAAGAAGTAACATTCAATTCTGGTACAAATGAAAAAGCACTTTACTGAGGACTAGAGGACTTGGGTTCAAGTCTGGTCTCTGTCTGAAATGGAAGGAAAAGCTCCCTAACAATTGAAGCTCTACCAAAGCAGACTGGGCTGTCTTGAATGCCCCATCTTTGGAGGTCTTCAAGAAGAGGCTGGATGACCATTTGTAAGGAACATTGTACAGGCGATTTCTATACAGGCATTGGTTGGATTGGATGAACTTAGGTTTTTTGTCAACTATGATTCTGGGATATTGTAGGATAAACCTAGAGGATGGCATAAAACAGGGGTGTGCTAAAGTCAGCTACTACAAGGGGCTGATTGAATTTTTAGTGTGAGCATTTACCCCTTGAAAATGAGCAAATTCTACAAATCAGGGCTTAATTTATTGTTTTATTGATTTCTAGCCCTAGGCAAGTGGTAGAGAAAATAAATGTCACTAAAACAGATTCAACTTAAAAATGTGTTATAGATACTTAAAAAAAGCCAGTTAAACATTTATTAGCAGATCATTGGCATAATAAGTGGCTACCTACGTGAAAAAGGTAATGAGGTCTCCTCATCATGCTCTCCTCTTACCCCTCTCAGGTAGATGCAAGACCACAGTAATAGCAGACTACATTCAAGGGCAACATCATTCCCCTCCTATCCTTATCATACTCTTTTTTTTCTCTACCTATCTCTTCCCCACACACCTTTTCAGAACACATTGCTATATAATATCCCCAATTTCTCAAGAGTGCAAATGCATTTACATTTTATGGGAAGATTAGGTCCAAGATTTGTAAGATTACTGTTCTCACGATACTTACTTTTGCTAAATAATGCTAAGTAAATGACTGTGCTAAATGATAATTGTGTCTACTGACTGATTTTAATGGAATGCACACAGGTGAGGACTAGTAGGTTACCGCAGGCTGCAGCTGCACTCTGGGAACTCAGCTAGTGAATATGTGTGCCAGTTGTGGAAAAGATCAGAATGGGGGCATTGTCCAAGATATATTTGGGTCATTTATGGATTTTCAGGAATCCACTCAAGAATATTCTATCTAAAACTCAACTTTTGTGTTCTAGTTTTATAGGAATCCACTAAACATAATTTGGTATTTTTTCCTTTTGTTTCAGAATGTAATTATATGATCAGTTTTCCTTTATGATTCATACCAGTTTCTTTGAGTTAACTTTTGTTTGGTTAAATATTTAAGTACTAATATTTGGGATAGTACTGCACCATTATCAGCATAGAAGGTAATATGCAGAATATGGATGTAGTGTACTTGTCATAGTCATCTGGTGCCTAGTATTTGCTTAGAGTACATTGTGAGAGCTCATCCTTGTTCTTTGTTGTTTTTTCTTTTTAATTTTTAAGCAGACATAGACTGTTTACCTTAGGGTGTCATGAGATGGCTTGTCTAAGATCTTTATGTAGACTAAAAGTTTATAGGATAGAACTTGCCTATTGGCTTAGAAACCCTGAATAATCAAATCCAAATGACTAATAGATTTTCCTTTGGAGATTTTATTAGTTTTTAAAAATTTCTTTTAAAGTTTGTCTGATTGGCCAATTGTATAGCAGACCTAGTGGTAGCTCTGGAGTTAGAGGACCTGGGTTCCAACACTGCCTTCAGCAATCACTGTGTAACTCTTGGTTTGCCACTCAGCTTTTTTGTTGGTAAGATGTGTAGGTTGGATCAGACGACCTTTGAGGTGCTCTCCAGCTCCAGATCCATGATCTCACAATTGTATATAAGCAAATAGATTCTGACAGTATATACAGTTGTATAAACTTATTATTCCCTATGTTAAAGAAGAGAGGGAAATGCATTTTTTCTTCTCTTTAAGGATTCTATAAGTAGTATATAACATATAAACCTATAAATTAGTATAGGGATGAGGTCTGGATCTGTGATTTCATTGGTATAGGAAACTTCTGAGTGCAAAAACTCTATTTACCAATGCAGGTTGGCACTTAAAAAAATTATAGTCTTAATGAATTGGCTAAAGCTCTGAGAATATAAATGAGTTGCCCAGGGTCACATAGCCAGAAATATACAAGGCAAGATTTGAATCCATATCTCCCTGGTTCTGAGGTCAACTCTCTTATCAGTTATTTCATGGCCATCTCTACCAATATATAAGTATCTACCCATATCTCTAGCTCTGTCTCCAACTCCATCTCTATTTCTGTCTCCATCATCTACATTGATATATTACTATATATTTTATACACAGATATGGATCCATCTACATACATACATATATATGGTTGTTTGAGGAAGAGAACAGTAAGAATATTTAGGGAAACTTTTGCCTCTCCAGCACTCTTTTTTCACATTTTATTCTTTCTGGTTAATTCAAACAGTTATTCCCAACCTCCTTTTTTCATTTCAAACCATTGATTGCCAAGTCATAAAATCTTAAACTCAAAGCTGGAAGGGATGTCATGCAATCCAATCCCCCCAATTCACAGATGACAAAATGGAGACCTAGAGGCATCAGATAACTTGCACAAAGTCACACAGGCATCAGAGCCAAGACTTGAAACCAATTCCTCCTTATCTACTCCTTCTGAGCTAAAAGATCTTGGAAGACTTCTAGTCCTACCCCCTCATCTTACAGATAATTAGGGACTTAAGACTAAGAGAGGAAATTACTTGCCCAAGGTTCCATGGGCTAGTAGAAAAAGTGCAACTGTAACCCAAATCTTCTACTTTCAATATGAGATACAAGAATGTCTACACCACAGTGTCTTTTTAGGAAGTTTGCATCCATCTCATCCACCTCCCAATTTACACCTTTTCTCACTTCTTGCCTCCTCTCTCCTCCAGTGCCACACACAAACACCCCAGGCAGGTGTTTGTTATCCTCCAGATGTCCCCTGAGTTGGATCACCCCTCCCCCCCCCATTCAGATGTTGTCACTGGCTAATTTATCTATAGTGAGACTCTGGCCTTACTTGTTCAACCTACATGTACATTAGCAATTTGGCTTCCCAGAGAAAGGCTAACTATCTTTCTCTCTTCTCAGAGTTCTAGGGGTATCCTTGGGGATTAGGGGTGACTCTCTAATGCTATTGGCTTGTGCCACCATTATGTCATCTTCTAACCAAAATCAATTGCCAGTGGTTAGCACTCCAGTGTCATTCATTATTTCCTTTGAGATTATTGACATTTTGTTTCTTCAGATAAATTTTGTATTTTCCTAGTTCTATTAAATAATCATTTTCTACTTTGGTATGGCACTGAATAAATTAATTTATGCATTAGTATAATTTTTGTTATATTGGCTTGGCCTATTCATGAACAACTAAAATTTCCCTAATTATTTAGGTCCATCTCTATTTATGTAAAGAGTGCTTTGTAGGTGTATTCATATAGTTCTTGAAGGTAAGATTTTTAACTTTGCAGAGAAAATAAGTCATATGAAAGAGTGACCCTTGTTTACCTGGCAAGTTCATAATACCATAATACCATTACCTCCAAGGAGATACATCCTAGACCAGGGTCCTTTGGGTTTTCTATATGCCCTCCCCCATGAGGTGAGAGAAGGAAGGGGAATCAAGACAGCTCTCAGGAGGAGGTCAAGCCTAGAGCCAGCAGAAGTGGGTGGAGATAGGCATGGTCAGAGAGAATTAGTTTTGCCATCTCCCTGGAAAGGAGAGTAGAAAAACATTCCTCAGTCAATCTTCTTCCTAGAGTGACATTTGCTGAGTTATGATGAGTTCTTATCTATCTTTCCTCTGAACTTTTGAAAATCTGCTTTTAACAAACAGGGTTAATTTCAGACTGTGCCTGGATTTCTTATCTTTTTCCATCACAAAATCTAAGAGTATGCAGTTACTTATCCCCAGCATTTCCATCATTTCTACTTCTGCAACTAGTTCCTTCTTTTTAGTAAGAATAAGATCTAGTATTTTCCTCTGGCTGATTCCTCCACTTTTTGAATGATGAAATTATCATTAAGACAAGTCAATAAGTTGTTAGTTGCTATGCTTTTGACAGAAAGAGAACTCCAACAGATGGCTGTATAATTGAAATCTTCCATCATCACTATATCAGGCCTCTATTTCAGGCTTATGATTTGTTCCCTAGACTTCTCATCTATTTTCTTGTTCTGTCCAGGTGTTCTATAATATGCTCTGATGACAAAATTGCTTCTGTTTCTCTTTCCATTGATCTTCACCCAGATGCCCTTCAACATGCTTTCCCCATAGGGTTACTGGATTCCTTCACATAAGTATACCTTCTTGAACTACAATGACAGCCCTCTCTACCTTCTACATAATCTGTTTCTTTTGAATAAGGTGACCCACTCAGATTCATATTCAACTCTGAGTTTATTCCCACTAAGTCTCAGTGGTAACTAAGAAGTTAAATTTATATTCTTGAATTGACACTTCAATTTCCTCTTTGCTTGTTACTTAAACTCTGGGTATCTCAATACACACATATGAAGCCATGAGTCTGACTGTAGGTTCCTGTCTTGATTGCTTTGTCCTATGAATTACAGCTTTTATTCTTTCATTATAGTTACTCTCTATTATTGTTAGCTTGGAATTGCTGGCTTTCTCCTTACTAATTCTTTTATTTTATTTCATTTTTTTGATTTTTATTTAAATTTACTTATTTAAGTTTTCAACATTCATTTCCACAAAATTTTGGGTTCCAAATTTTCTCCCTATTTCTCCTCTCCCCCCATCCTAAAACTCCAAGCATTCTAATTACTTCTATCACCAATCTGTCCTCCCTTCTAACATCCCTCCCTTCCCTTATCCCCATCTTCTCTTTTGTCCTGAAGGGCAAGATAAATTTCTATACCCTATTACCTGTATTTCTTATTTCCTAGTTGTAAGAACAATACTCAACAGTTGTTCCTAAAAGTTTGAGTTCTAGCTTCTCTTCATCCCTCCCTCCCCACCCATTCCCTTTGGGAAGGCAAGAAATTCAATATAGGCCATATCTGTGTAGTTTTGCAAATGACTTCCATAATAGTCATGTTGTGTAAGACTAACTGTATTTCCCTCCGTCCTATCCTGCCCCCTGTTTCTTCTATTCTCTCTTTTGATCCTATCCCTCCCCAAAGTTGCTCCCTCCTCCCACTGCCCTCCCTTCCATTATCCCCCCCACCCTGCTTATTCCCTTCTCCTCCACTATCCTGTATTGTAAGATAGGTTTTCATACCAAAATGAGTGTGCATTTTATTCCTTCCTTTAGTTAAATGTGATGAGAGTAAACTTCATGTTTTTCTCTCACCTCCCTTCTTTTCCCTCCACTAAAAAGTCTTTACTTGCCTCTTTTATGAGAGACAATTTGCCCCATTTCATTTTTCCCTTTCTCCTCCCAATATATTTCTCTCTCACTACTTAATTTCATCATTTTAAGATATGATCCCATCCTATTCAATTCACCTTGTGCTGTGTGTGTGTGTGTGTGTGTGTGTGTGTGTGTATGTAATCCCACCAACTACCCAGATACTGAAAAGTTTTAAGAGTTACAAATATTGTCTTTCCATGTAGGAATGTAAAGAGTTCAACTTTAGTAAGTCCCTTCTGACTTCTCTTTGCTGTTTACCTCTTCATACTTCTCTTCATTCTTGTGTTTGAAAGTCAAATTTTCTTTTCAGCTCTGCTCTTTTCATCAAGAATGCTTGAAAGTCCTCTATTTCATTGAAAGACCATTTTTTCCCCTGAAGTATCATACTCAGTTTTGCTGGGTAGGTGATGCTTGGTTTTAGTCCTAGTTCCTTTGACTTCTGGAATATCCTGTTCCAAGCCCTCAGTCCCTTAATGTAGAAGCTGCTAGATCTTGTGTTATCCTGATTGTATTTCCACAATACTTGAATTGTTTCTTTCTAGCTGCTTGCAATATTTTCTCCTTGACCAGGGAACTCTGGAATTTGGCCACAATGTTCCTAGGACTTTCTCTTTTTGGATCTCTTTCAGGTGGTGATTGGTGGATTTCCTGAATACTTATTTTTCCCTCTGGTTCTAGAGTCTCAGGGCAGTTTTCCTTGATAATTTCATGAAAGATGATGTCTAGGCTCTTTTTTTTGATCATGGCTTTCAGGTAGTCCCATAATTTTTAAATTGTCTCTCCTGGATCTGTTTTCCAGGTTAGTTGTTTTTCCAATGAGATATTTCACATTATCTTCCATTTTTTCATTCTTTTGGTTTTGTTTTGTGATTTCTTGTTTTCTCATAAAGTCATTAGCCTCCATCTGTTCCATTCTAATTTTGAAAGAACTATTTTCTTCAGTGAGCTTTTGAACCTCCTTTTCCATTTGGCTAATTCTGCTTTTTAAAACATTCTTCTCATTGGCTTTTTGAACCTCTTTTGCCAATTGAGTTAGCCTATTTTTGAAGGTGCTACTTTCTTCAGCATTTTTTTGGGTCTCCTTTAGCAAGGTGTTGACCTGCTTTTCATGCTTTTCTTGCATCTTGCTCATTTCTCTTCCCAGTTTGTCCTCCCCCCTCTCTTACTTGATTTTCAAAATCCTTTTTGAGCTCTTCCATGGCCTGAGCCCATTGAATATTTATTTTGGATGTTTGGGATATAGAAGCCTTGACTTTTATGTCTTTCCCTTATGGTAAGCATTGTTCTTCCTCATCTGAAAAGATGGGAGAAAGTATCTGTTCACCAAAAAGGTAACCTTCTATAGTCTTATTTTTTTCCTGCTTTTTTGGGCATTTCCCCCAACCAGTTACTTGACTTTTGGGTCCTTTGTCAAGAGTAGGATATACTCTGGGAATCTGTGAGATCTCAGTTCCTCTAAGGTGGCACAATCAAGCATGTACTGGTCTGGGTGGAGAGAGGGATTTTTGTGCCCAGAATCTTAGCAGTTACCTCTCCACAGTCACCTGGCCTCCAGTTCCACCAAGTCAGCACTGGGGGCTAATTTTCACATAAGCTGGATGGGCAGGGCTGCCATTCAGTGTGAGACAAAGACCAGCTTGGCCAGGGCCTCCACACAGAGCTGAGGTGAGACTCAGCTCTTCAATGCCCCCAGGGGTTTTTACGCTCCAACAATGGAGCAGTCCATAAATGCTTCTGTGCTGCCTCTGTGGCCGCTGCCTACTGCTAGACCTATAGGAAGGCCCTTCTCCCTTCCTGGCCAGCTGAAAATATCTCGTCACTGACCTTTGGCGCCTGTGGTTTGAGGGATCTGGGAACTGCTGCTACTGGGACTGGGGATTCCATGACTGGAAATTCCGCCCCTGAGGACTGTTCCCCACATGGCCAAGGCTGGGCTGGGCTCTGTGTCTGCGTCCAGTGCAACCAACAACAAATGTTTCCTGTGGGCCTTTCAGGTCACCCTGGCTGGAAATCTCCTCCACTCTGTTGTTCTTCAGTTCTGCTGCTCCAGAATTTGTTGCGAGTCCCTCTCTACAGGTATTTTATGAGCTGTGTGGGGAGACCCTGCGTATTTGTGTTTTTCTACTCTGCCATGTTGGCTCTGCCCCCTAATTCTTTTATTTTAAAGCTGTTCTGATTATATGTACATGACCTAAGACAATGAGGTATACTTCATCTCTGATGTCATCCTTATATTTTATGACAAGGTGAAGAAATACAAAGCTCATTGTCAGACACCATCTTCTTAGCCAGTGTTCACTTTTGAAATAACATTTTTTCTTCTACCATTTTTCTCTTTCTCTCTCCCTTGGCTGTGAAGGATAGTAGTGATAAAAAACACCACCAGTTCTGCTATTGTCTTTGGCTTCTTGTCCATGGCTTCATTGCCTTTCACAATATTTTCTAAGCTCCCTACCAGGTTGCCTTTTTGTCAGATTGTTCACTTCTCTTGCTCATTCGTACACCTGCACCATATACCCTTGGACTTATCCTTTTAAAGGAGAGCAAGAACAGACATGTAGGGCATTTAAGCCAAGAGACACGGAGAAGAGGAACTAAACAGATTTTTGGATTTGGCCCAGCAGAGAGGAAACCATAATATGTATGTGCCTCCTCCACAGAACCTTGCATACTCTGAGATAACAGCATATAGAGGTGGTAGTGAAGAAGTGATAGTGAAGAAGTAAGGAATGTCCAAGTCAAGGCAGTAGCTTCAGGTATGCAAATTGGCCCAATAGAGTCATGACAGCAAAGTAATGCAGTTATTGCTGGACCAAGCTTACTTTACCCATTGAAAAAATTTATGGACAAAATATGAATTGACAGAAAGGGACAGAACTATGATGTGGAAGTGCAACTTGTATCTTGCTCTTTATTGGTCCTATGAGTTATATAGAATATTCAGTTCAGATCCAAGGCGAAGAATTTACCCTCCTAGAGGGAAGAAGGAGGAGTATAAGTTCGGAACTTTGGTACCATGACTTAGATTACAGTTAGAACCAAAATAAATAAAATATTAACTGTATGATATCATTACTGAACCAATAGCCTGAAAATTACTAAGGAGTAAGAAAGGAAGAATATAATTTGCCAACTTAAAACTAAATCTTTCAAAATCCCTAAAACTTTTTTTTTTTGTTTTAGGGATAATAGAGGGTACATTTTAAGATTATACTAGGTAAGCTCAAATAAATACCTCATGGTTATAAAGTTTGAAAATTTGTATTAAAGATCTTGGTGGCAAGTAAGGCCAGTAAAATGGACGGTAAAAAAAGCCAGGAAATGTGATGATACTTTAGCAACATTTTACCAGTATTTGGAAATATGTGTGAAGAAGCTGAATGAAGGTGGATTAAAGAGAAGTCTTTAATTGCAATCTGTTTCTGCCATCCAATGAAAATCCTGGTAACTATTGCCTACAGGTTCCCAGGTCATTACTTTTCCTTCCTCATTGCATTAGTACATGACTCACATTTTTTTCTCTCCTCCCCAGCTCCTGCTCTCATACTAGGAAACTTCAACATGATTCATGAACATCTGAATCACTTGGTTCTTCAGCCTTCTCATTCATTTCCCATGACTGACTCCTCCACCCTGCCTTAGTCACACACAAAGATGGTTATACCTCTAATCTTGCTATCACTCACAAATACACCACCTTCATGCAGAAGAATTCTGAAATTTCCTTCTCTGACCATAATCTTTTGGCTTTTCATCTCTCCCTCTGCCTTCCCTTACCAAACTTGATTCTTCATTCATACTTTGATCCTCTAATCTTTCTTAAGTCATCTTCCCTGCACTAGCCACTCTCTTTTCTTTTCCCCATAATGACCCTTTGGTAAATGTATTTGCTGGTCAGTACAGTGATCTCTTCTCTTGAGTCCCTGGCCCCCCTTATTGCCATTTGTTTCCTATTAAGCCTCAGTCTTGGATAATTCCCATCATTCCCTCCTAAATACATGCTGCTGATTGAAGGTGGAGAAAATCACACAACCATTCTGATGGGGTCTATTACAAATTTATGTTATACAACCTCAACTGGGACCTCACTGCTGCTAATGTTTCTGCACCTCTCTTATTGCGATCCCACTTTCTACAGTGACTCTTTCAAGCCTTTTCATCTTTCCTCAAACTTTCCATGGCTCCTCCTGCACCCTATCTTCTCAGAGGTGAATCTTGCCTCACATTTTATACAAAAAATTGAGGCCATTCTCCATGATCTCCCTCTTTTCTCTTTCTCATTTCATTTCACTCAGGTATCTTCTGCCATTCTTTCCTCCTTCAGCCCTATTTCACATGATAAAGTGGTTTTACTCCTTAACAATGCTAATCTCTCTACCTGCTCATTCCATCTCATCTCTCTGTTATCCCCACTCTCTACCTACAAACATATCCATGTCTCTCCCATTTAAAAACATCTTTGACTTTTCCCCTTTCACTTGAATGTTTAAAAATCCACTCTGTCGTGGCCACTGAAAATTAGATCCACAAGTCTACATGCTCCTAAGAACAAAGACCAATGATCAGGAAGGACCTCAGATAAATTAGAAAGTTCTCCCCTATATTCCATCCCAACAGAACCCTATTCCTTTTAGTGGTCATGGCTCTCCTTTTGGCATTAGACAAGACATTAAACCAGGTGTGAGATTACAGGTGAAGGTTAGAAATGAGGAATCTCCAATTGGGAAAACCAGTGTGATGAACGTGTAGTACATTTAAGAGATGAGTATAAAACAAGTATGAAAAGCTAGGTCTGAGCCAGATATTCTTGGCCCTTAAATGGCAGAATAAGGTAAATAGACTTTCAGCAGGCAAAGCACTGCTGAAGGCTTTTGAGTTTTGAAGCTTGGATAAGAATTAGACATTGGGTCCATTGTTGGTGGAGTTGTGAACTGATCCAACCATTTTGAAGAACACTTTGGAACTATGCCCAAAGGACTATAAAATGTACATACCTTTTGACCCAGCAATATCACTTTTAGGGCTGTGTTCCCAAAGAGAGCATAAAAATGGGAAAAGGACCCACATGTGCAAAAATATTTATAGCAGTTATTTTTGTGGTGGGAAAGAATTGAAAAGTGAGGGGATGCCCATCAATTGGGGAATGGCTGAACAAGCTGTGGTATATGAATGTAATGGAATACCACTGTGCTATAAGAAATGATGAGCAGGCACACCAGAAAAAACTGGAAAGACTTATATGAACTGATGCCGAGTGAGGGGAGTAGAACCAGGAGAATGCTGTACACAGTTACAGTCACATTGTTAGATAACTTGACTCTTTTTAGCAATGTGAGGTTCTAAGACAACTCCAAAAGGCTCATGATGGAAATGCTATCCACATCCAGAGAAAGAATTATGGACTCCGAATGCAAATTGCTCTCTCCTTTTTGTTTTGTTTTTTCCTTCTTATGATTCATTACATTGGTTATGCTTCTTCTTTACAGCATTACTAATATGATAATATGTTTAATATGAGTGTATATGTAGAGCCTATTTCAGACTGCATACCATTCTGGGGGAAGGGGAAGAGGAAGGAGGGGGAGAAAATTTAAAACTTAAAACCTTGTGGAACTGAATGTTCTAAACTAAAATAAATAAAAAGATTAAAGTTTTGTAAAAAAAGAACTAGACATTAGAAAGATTAATCTGGAAGCAATGTGACCACCAAATAGGAGAAGAAGATTTAAAACCTAATCACTTCCCTGTCATATTAATTCTTTTGTAAAACAAATGGTCTGATGTTGATTTATTCATCTATGGCTCTATGTACCCTCATCATTCTGAACACAGGTTGCCTGTAGGAGTTTGCACTTTGCTTTCCTGGGGACTGGGAGGAAGCGCTTCTTTATACCTAATTTCCAGGAGTCTTTGCTTCAAAGTATGTTTTGGCCATTATGTTAAAGTTATTTGAAATATAAAGAAATTGAGCCACAAAATTTGAGAGTGTAGTTTGATTTAATTTGCAAAGCTAGCATTTGTATATCAAATCAGGTCATCTGACTCCTCAGAGGTCAGAGAACCTGAGTGATTTACAGAGCTGATTTTTGTAACAGAAAAGAATTTTAAAAACAACAAACAAAAACTCGTTTTGAGCATAATTCTACTGGTTATCTTTTCCCAGGTTTTCTTAATCCTACCCAGAAATCCTTGCCTTACAGGTGGTGCCTTTTTGTAAACACAAAGTGAACTGGGAAAGAGGAACTTCTGGTCAATTGTTAGTAGTCACACCCCCGGCCCTATCTTTCCATCTTTGTTAGTGGCTTCCGTTACTCAACTTTAGTGTAGCTCCAGAAAAAGAGACCAAGAAAAACAGATCCAGTAAGAGTGGATAGAGGAGAGACAGAAAAGAGAGGAGGGGAGGGGAGGGGAGGGGAGGAGGGGCAGGTTGCCCAGAAGGGCTTGGGATGGGGGCAGGGTAGCAGACTTCTCTGGTCATGTGATCAGGAACCCTTATTCCCCTGTCTGGTTCTGGGTGGGTTTCCCTTCCCTTCCCTGCCAAGCACACGGAAGGAGAACGTTTTTCATGCCTTTAAATACAATGTCCCTGACAACAATCCCCTGCCTATGCCTCCACCACCACCAACAATATTTCTGGGAGGGCTGAAGATTTCTGGGAAGGGGTGCAGTCCCCAAAGCTTCTCCCCGGGTCAGGGTGTCTCTGTATGCCCCTTGCCCAGCCTGTCCTCCCAGCAGACTTCCCCAGGATTCGGGTGCCCTGTAGTCTACACTGCTTTCTTGATGATAAAAACACAGCACAAGAGGACTGACTTGTTTCCAGCCACAGGGAGGTCTGGGACTGTCCCCTGATACAGAAATACAGTGGGGTCAGGACCAAGGGCACCACCCCTTGGACAGTCATCAGCTCTCAAAACTAAGGAAGACAGAAAGAACAGATTTATTAAGCGCCAGTGATGCACCAGACACTGCACTAAACCTACATCTATGACCCTGGCAGGTAGGTGCTACTGTTATCCCTGTTTTATAGATGAGAAAACTGGGGCATCTAGAGGTCACGTGACTGGTAAGTGTGGGAGGCTGAATTTGAATTCAGGTCTTTCCACCTCCAGGCCCAGTGTTCTCTCCACTGTTCCACTTGCAAGGACGCTCAGTATAAGGATGCAGCTATCCAAACAACATGCTCAGTAGGTTGGAGGGTGGTCTCCTGCTTTTCTGGTTTCATGGTGTGTTGGGGGGGGTCATCTCAAAAGAATTCAGACTCAGACCATTTCCAGCCCAAGCAAAGGCATTTATTGAGAGTGACACCTCTCCGGAGAGCGCTGAGTTCCAAGAAGGAACTCGCAATTTAGTGAAAGCAAGACTGATTTTTATAGGGCACAGGATGTAGCTACCTGACAGAAAATATGAATATTAAAAAGGCAGGAGTATTTTGTGAAGGGATTAGGTAATAGAGGTGGGGTCCCAGCCTGAGGGGAACTGCACATGTGATTACCTACAATGCATACAGAAAATCCCTTGGAGGGGGGCATGTATGTATGATAATGATATTATAATAAGTTTCTCTACATCATAAGTTCACCTAAAGGACAGCTTTTTCCATTACTGCACAGACACCTATTTCAGGAAAGTCCCTTCTATTGTTTTGGAGTCCACATCCTGCTGGTGCTGCTTTCTGATTGACTGGCTGTCATGGCCCTGTCTAAGATTAGATGGATGTGGCTGTGGTTGAATGCACGGACGCACCTGATGTTTCTGTGAGGAATATGGGGGCAGTGGCTAGCTAAGGCAATGGCTGGGATTCCATCACGCAGACAGACATGCCTGCTGTTCTAGTGGGGCATGAGTTCATGGACACACCTGCTGTTCCAGTGAGGCACATATGAAAAAGTTAGGATATTGAGTCTGGGGTCTGGTGGTGTGGTTAAAGCCAGATTGTGTGGTCAGATCAGCACAGGGCTTCTGTTCAGTGAGGCCCACAAGGAAGTTAGAATATTGGGACTGGGCCAGCTTTATTAGGATTCCATCAGAACTATGTTTTTCATTCAAGTTAGATGTTAGGTCACTTAGCCCATTGGTTTTCACCATTTGTTCATACCAATATACACCAATATGTCCTGGTCTCCGACCTATTCCCCTTGTCTTTTATTACATGCCCAACGTCCTTGAACTTCCATGTACTGTTTTCTCTCTCTCACTCCTCCCCACTTTAGAAATCACATTTTAGGAATACTGATTCATGAAGAATGCAGTGGATAATAGTGGGGAGTGCTCTGTGAACCAAACCCTGGAATGCTGATATTCTTTGCCTTTTATTTCATCATCATTTGCCCTTTTTATTTCTGTAATGTCTGTTTTTTTTGAATCTTTTGTCCAAAGACACTCTTTGTTCTCTTAGCGTCTCTCAGATAATCTCAGATGTTGTATGATCTTTTTAAAAAGAGAAAATTAAAAAGCAAGCAAACACATCTCTTCATAGTCTTTTCTAACACTTTTGTTGTTCGGTCATGTCTTACTCTTTGTGATCCCATTTAGGGTTTTCTTGAAAAAAATACTGGAGTAGTTGGTGAGTTCCTTCTCCAGCAGACACAAAATTAATTTCTCGGTTTTTCACTGCTCTGTGAAGTTCTATATTTTCATCTGTTTGATTTAGCCATGTTGAATACTCTGCTCATTTCTAGGTTCTTTAAAAAGAATGGCATAAATTCTCCCTATTTGCTGAATGCATTTTTAAAATAAAGTGATCATCCTTGTTTTATGGAATATTCTAATTTTTTCCCCCCTTTGTTATCAAAATTTGACCATAACATTTCTTGGTGAGTTAAATCAGTGTTTTATTTCTACTGATATTTTGTACATTCTGTTGACTTGTATTTTTCCATCTGAATCTAATATTTCAGGGTAATTTTTTTTTTTAGTGTTAGATCCTGAAATATTTATTATATGTGGGATTTTTAGAAGTCTTGTTTGTCTGTAACACATATAATATTGAATTTTTATTTTGCATTCTCACTTCATATTCGGTATTCTCATTGAACAGAAAACCAGCATTCTGTGCCTCAGCTAATAATGGAAAACTAATAGTGGTTTTCTATCACATCAACAGGGCTTATGGCAGTTGCTTATGGGAATATATAGTATTCATTTGTTGTACAAACTACAGTTAGTTTGTCTTCCTCCCCATACCCTTTTCTTCTGGATAATTTTTATTATAAGAGGAAGCCAGGAGGAAAAGACAACTTATGTGACTTCAGAGGACAACAGGAAAGTCTCTTCAAGGGAGGATTCATTTCATAAAGGATAAGAACCACTGTCAAACAAGAGACTGTGGTTCAGACACTTGTTATTAATTCAGTAAGAAGGAGCTCAATCTTTTCAAGTAAGGAACCTGATGTGAGCTACAGAAAACAGTGAGGAGTATTTTCTTAAGGGTGTTGTTTTTTTAATTTTTAAAATGTATATATTTTATAGATTTATTTATTTATTTGTTTTTAGTTTTCAACAATCACTTCCATAAGTTTGAAATTTTCTCCCCCTTCCTCCCCAAGATGGCATGTAATCTTATATGGGCTCTGCACATGCATCCTTATTAAACACATTTTGCATAGAAGAATTAAAACAAATGGGAGAAGCCATGAGAAAAACAAAACAAAATCCAACATAACAGAAGGGATAATAGTCTGCTTCATTCTGTGTTCTGACTCCATAGTTCTTTCTCTGGATGTGGATGGCATTTTGCATCATGAGTCCTTTGGAAATGTTTTAGGTCCTTGCATTGCTGTGAAGAGCTAAGTCTATCAAAAACAGTCCTGGCACACTGTGGCTATTACTGTGTATAATGTTCTCCTGGTTCTGCCCACTCCACTCAGCATCAGTACATATAAGTCTTTCCAGGTTTTTCTGAAGTCTGCCTGTTCATCATTTCTTATAACACTATAGTATTCTATTACTATTACCACAACTTGTTCAGCCATTCTCCAATTGATGGGCATCCCCTTGATTTCCAGTTCTTTGCCACCACAAAGAGACGTGCTATATTTTTGTACGTATGGGTTCTTTTCCCAATTTTATGAACTCTTTGGGATATAGCCCTAGTGTATTGCTGGGTCAATGGGTATGCATATTTTTTTAGCCCTTTGGGCATGGTTCCAGATTGCTTTCCCGAATGACTGGCTCAGCTCACAGCTTCACCAATAATGAATTTGTGTTCTAACTCTCCCACATCTTCACCAACATTTACCATTTTCCTGTTTTGTCATGTTAACTAATCTGATAGGTGTGATGTGGTACCTCAGAGTTGTATTGATTTGCATTTCTCTAATCAATAGTGATTTAGAGCATTTCTTCATATGACTATAGGTAGCTTTAATTTCTTCCTCTGAAAGCTGCCTGTTCATATTCTTTGACCATTTATCAACTGGGGAATGACTTGTATTCTTGTAAATTCTCTATATATTTTAGAAATGATGCCTTTATCACAGATACTAATAGTAAAAATTCTTTCCCAGTTTTCTGCTTCCCTCCTAATCTTGGTGTTTGTGCAAAAATTTCAGTTTAATGTAATCAAAATCATCCATTTTTGTCTTTCATAATGTTCTTTATCTTGTTGGTTATAAATTCCTCCCTTCTCCATAAATCTGATAGATAAACTATTCCTTGTTCCCCTAATTTGTTTATAGTATCAGCCTTTATACCTAGATCATGTACCTGTTTAGACTTTTTTCTGGTATATGGTGTCATGTGTTGGTCTATTTATTTTTATTTTTTTAAAGATGGCATTAGGTGACAAGGAGTGATGATTCACTTAGGCCAAGACTAAAGACTTTATTCATTCTCTTAATGAATGAAACAAGATATTGTGATGATTTGTGAGAGACTGGGTTTCTAGGTAAATTAAATTCAGTTTTATGGACTACATTTAGAAAGCAGTCAACAAAATAGGTTCATTATTCACTGAGTAGCCAAAGAGAGCAAACCCCTTGAACTTTATAAAGTCTTTTGAAAAAAAGATCTCACATGAGAGTGAAAATCAGATCTGATTGATCAACAAGAGAGTGAGCATTATTATGGGAGGTGGGCTATATATTAAAATGAGGGTCTTGGTGGTACGTGACCTGTGTCATCCAAATCTTGGTTAATAGAGACATCAATTTCATTTTCACTTCTTAAGAGAGAAAGAAAATCAATAGTTCCCCAATTCTCTCTGGAAAAATACAATGAGCAGGAATATAGCTACTGGCCCAAATCTGGAATTTGTTTTACTGTTTGTTAAGATCTTGTCCTGGGGGGGGTGGTGGAGCCAAGATGGCGGAGTAGAAAGACACACATACGCAGAGTCTCCCCACACAGCCCATAAAATACCTGTAGAGAGGGACTCTCAACAAATTTTGGAGCAGCAGAAGTGGAGAAGAACAGAGTGGAGGAGATTTCCAGCCCAGGGTAAGCTGAAAGACCCACAGGAAATGCCTGTTGCACAGGACGTGGAGTGGAGTGCGGAGCCCAGCCCAGGCTTGGCCATGCAGAGCATGGCTTGTGAACAGCCCTCTGGGGCAGAATTTCCAGTCTCGGAATCCCCAGTTGCAGCAGCAGCAGCAGGTCTGCAGATCCCTCAACCCATAGGCGCTAAAGGTCAGTGATGGGGTTTTTTCAGCTGGCTGGGAAGGGAGAAGGGCCTTCCCATATCTCTGGCCTCAGGTAGTGATCCGCAGAGGCCACATTGGGCAGGCGGCAGGAGTTCTCATGGCAGCCCCTACAGCAGCCTGAGACCATTGCTGGATCATAAAAACCCCTGGGGGCACTGAGGGAGCTAGTCTTTGTCTCACATTGAATGGTAGCCTTGCCCATGCAGATTATCTGAAAGTCAGCCCCCAGTGCTGACTTGGTGGAACTGGAGGCCAGGTGGCTGTGGAGAGGTAGCTGCTAAGATTCTGGGCACAAAAATCCCTTTCTACGTCCAGACCAGTACACGCTTGATTGTGCCACCTTGGAGGAACTGAGATCTTACAGATTCCCAGAGTATACCCTACTCTTGACAAAGGACCCAAAAGTCAAGTAACTGGTTGGTAAAAATGCCCCAAAAAATAAGACTATAGAAGGTTACTTTCTTGGTGAACAGATATCTTCTCCCATCCTTTTGGATGAGGAAGAACAATGCTTACCATCAAGGAAAGACAAAAAAGTCAAGGCTTCTATATCCCAGACATCCAAAATAACTATTCAGTGGGCTCAGGCCATGGAAGAGCTCAAAAAGGATTTTGAAAATCAAGTAAGAGAGGTGGAGGAAAAACTGGGAAGAGAAATGAGAGAGATGCAAGAAAAGCATGAAAAGCAAGTCAACACCTTCCTAAAGGAGACCCAAAAAAATGCTGAAGAAAGTAACAGCTTTAAAAATAGGCTAACTCAATTGACAAAAGAGGTTCAAAAAGTCAATGAGGAGAAGAATGCTTTAAATAGCAGAATTAGCCAAATGGAAAAGGAGGTTCTAAAGCTCACTGAAGAAAATAGTTCTTTCAAAATTAGAATGGAACAGATGGAGGCTAATGACTTTATGAGAAACCAAGAAATCACAAAACAAAGCCAAAAGAATGAAAAAATGGAAGATAACGTGAACTAGGTCATTGGAAAAACAACTGACCTGAAAAATAGATCCAGGAGAGACATTTTAAAAATTATGGGACTACCTGAAAGCCTTGATCAAAAAAAGAGCCTAGACATCATCTTTCATGAAATTATCAAGGAAAACTGCCCTGAGACTCTAGAACCAGAGGGAAAAATAAGTATTCAAGGAATCCACAGATCACCGCCTGAAAGAGATCCAAAAAGAGAAAGTCCTAGGAACATTGTGGCCAAATTCCAGAGTTCCCTGGTCAAGGAAAAAATATTGCAAGCAGCTAGAAAGAAACAATTCAAGTATTGTGGAAATACAATCAGGATAACACAAGATCTAGCAGCTTCTACATTAAGGGATTGAAGGGCATGGAATAGGATATTCCAGAAGTCAGAGGAACTAGGATTAAAACCAAGAATCACCTACCCAGAAAAACTGAGTATAATACTTCAGGGAAAAAATGGTCTTTCAATGAAATAGAGGACTTTCAAGCATTCTTGATGAAAAGACCAGAGCTGAAAAGAAAATTTGACCTTCAAACACAAGAATCAAGAGAAGCATGAAAGGGTAAACAGCAAAGAGAAATCATAAGGGATTTACTGAAGTTGAACTGTTTACATTCTTACATGGAAAGACAATATTTGTAACTCTTGAAACTTTTTTCAGTATCTGGGTAGTTGGTGGGATTACTCACACACATACACACACAGAGACACACACAGACACACAGAGAGAGACAGAGAGACAGAGAGCACAGGGTGAATTGAATAGGATGGGATCGTATCTTAAAAAAATGCAATCAAGCGGTGAGAGAGAAATATATTGGGAGGAGAAAGGGAGAAATGGAATGGGGCAGATTATCTCTCATAAAAGAGGCAAATAAAAGACTTTTCAGTGGAGGGAAAAAGAGGGGAGGTGAGAGAAAAAACATGAAGCTTACTTTCATCACATTTGACTAAAGGAAGGAGTAAAATGCACACTCATTTTGGTATGAAAACCTATCTTACAATACAGGAAAGTGGGGGAGAAAGGGATAGGCAGGGTGGGGGGGATGATGGAAGGGAGGGCAGTGGGAGGAGGAAGCAATTTGAAGTGAACACTCTTGAGGAGGGACAGGATCAAAAGAGAGAATAGAAGCAATGGGGGCCAGGATAAGATGGAGGGAATTATAGTTAGTCTTACACAACATGACTATTATGGAAGTCATTTGCAAAAGTACACAGATATGGCCTATATTGAAGTGCCTGCCTTCCCAAAGGGAATGGGTGGGGAGGGAGTGATGGGGAGAAGTTGGAACTCAAAGTATTAGGAACAACTGTTGAGTATTGTTCTTGCAACTAGGAAATAGAAATACAGATAATGGAGTATAGAAAGTTATCTTACCCTACAGGACAAAAGAGAAAATGGGGATAAGGGAAGGGAGGGATGTTAGAAGAGAGGGCAGATTGGTGATAGGGGCAGTTAGAATGCTTAGCATTTTGGGGTGGGGGTGGGGGAGAAATGGGGAGAAAATTTGGAACCCAAAATTTTGTGGAAATGAATGTTGAAAAGTTAAATAAATAAATATAAATAAATAACAAAAAAAGAGTTTTCTGTAAAAATGGAAGGTCTTGCCTTCTCATTGCGGGGAGTAGGGAGAGGGAGAGGCCAGAAGAGAATTTGGTTGTCAAAAATTTTCCAAATTGAATTACATTTTTCAAAATTGTTTACATGTAATTAGGGAAAAATAAAATATTTAACTTAAAAATAAAAAGATCTTGGCCTAGGTAGATTTTTAAGAGAGATTTCCCACACTTGTTGATTTCTGGATGAGGAAGTAGAAGAGGAGAAAAACCTTGTGATTTAGGCTTCCATGTGATTTAATTTAATACAATAACTCATTAAATATGAGAGAAATATTCATTTTTCACAGTGTATGGGATAGCCTCTGCTTAAAAAGATATTGTGACTAGTGACTCACACAGGGGGAGACCCCTCTCACAAGGAGATATGTTCATGAGACCTGGATTCATCCAGAAAAGGCTTGTCAACCTGAAAATTTGGTTAAAGAGGCAAACAGGTGAGGTGATATATAAATTCATATTGTTTATTCCCTTAAAGCTAGATGAAACTAGCAAACATGTACGTACAAGGAGCAAGAATGTGAATTCTGACTGTCTGATAAAAGAATGATCAGCCTTAAATATGTATTAGAACAATCTCAACTCAGAGTCTCTGTGCCACTGAAATTTATGATCTTCATATATGTTTAACCATATTATGAGAAAGGAATTTTCTTAATTGAATAGGTAGCAAATACAATAAAAGTTGACAAAGTGTATTTTCTTTACCATTAACATGCCATAACATAGTATATGTCCATAAAATATTAAGATAAGAAAAGTCTCATTCAAAATAGTGTCTTCGATTGAGGGTCTCATCCTTAATGGCCATAAACAGAAAAAAATGCTCTTAAGTTAGACCCATATGGCCGTGTTGACATTGGAAGAGGTATTCTCTGAGTTTACTCAAAGGGATATTTTCTGGCTGGTCAGTTCAGACTAGGGTCCTTATTGAGGTTCAAATGATATTAAATGATTATCAGGTCTGACCCCCATATGGTAGTGAGGAGTATCATCCTTTCACTCTCAAGTATGTCATGTCCTGCATGAATCTGCAGGGATAGTAACTATGGAAGAGACAAAGTGCACCCCATACATCCCTTGGTAATTATAGAGAAGTCACTGCTACTGAAATTTTTAATATCATCTGCCATGTATCTCTGTCTCTCTCTGTTTCTGTCCTTGTCTGTCTGTCTCTCACACATACACACATCCTTCTGATATTCATACCTAGAATTGTGCTCTCTCAGTCAGGAATGGGGGATCTGAGAGTTTGGGTCAAAGGGAACAAGTGATAAAAATGGGGCTCAGAATACTGAAGAGGAAATGGGGTAGATCAGCCTTCAGTAATTCAGAGATCACTGCCTGTACTGCCATTTCCTAATCCTCTTGGCTCCATTTATTCAAAAGAGTATTTGAATGCCTGCTGTATACATAGTATTTTCGCATTTCCCTCCTCCATTGCAAAAGAGGGCAGAGTTCTCATGACAGCCAAATGGAGATACATGGGAGAGAAATGATTATTAATAATCAATATCATGGGGAGATTCAGAGCTCTATCCTTCCAAATTCATGATTTTAAAAAGTTCAGTCTATCAAAGGACATTACTGATAATGAGATTGAATTAACTCTCCTCCATCTTGGTCAGACTCCACCCAACCTTAAAAGGAATTTAATCTAAGGTGGGAAAGCCCATTGTGTTCTACTCAAGCTTAGATGAAGACCAATCTTTTTGTATAGATAGCCCAAGGCTGTCTGTAATAAAGATAGTTTCTTTGTCCAAGGGTGACATGAGATCACTCTTTGTCTGTCACTGAATGTAGCCTTTGAATGGTAAATAAACTGTGAGCCTGCCACCAATATTGTCTTTGGTCCAAGAGAAGTCATATGACCATCCTTTTATTAATAACCTACTGGCCTTATTTATAAAATGATTAAGTTACCCAGACACTGGTCTCTTGAACCTTTTTAATCATCACATATGAAAGGTAATTGTAGTTTATGATCTAGCATTCACCCTCATGATTTTGCCTGTATTAACTGAAGATACATTTACCCTTAACATTCTCCAGAGTTATCTGCCTCCTTTCAGCTTCCCTTGACCTTTATCCCTGAGAAAGGCAGATCTTTCTGCAAAGCCAGGGGAGGTCTGTGGATCCCATCTGGAAGGTCCTGGTCTAGGTCTGGCATTTACAGCCTTTGTCTTAAGAGCTGAAGAGGGATAGACCAAATCTGAAACCAGCACCCTGGGAGGCTATATCAGTAAGCACCCCAACATATACAGCAGGGATGGGGAGGCTGTTATCACAGGTTCTTAGATCTACATTCATAAAAGGAAAGCAACTTTCAAGGGGTTAACAATCACTTTAATCAAGCACAAGTATCAATCCTTTAACAAAGCACATATATCATTCTCCTAATTCAGGGGAGTCAGCACCCTGAACTTCAAAGAAAATACAGAGAAATCAAAAGATCCACAGACATGGCTTCTCTGCCGGAATTCAACAGACTGGTACAGCTGTCTGACTATAATTACCAGAGAGGGAAGCACAACTTCTGAGTTCTCAAAGCTGGGGGACTCCTTAGCATCTTCCTAGAGTCCTCATCTGGCACTCAAACCTTACCAAAAACTAAGCCCTAAAGTAAGACCTCACCCTCAGAGTATTTATACCTTTTTTAGAGCCAGAGGAAATCTGAACACTTTGACCCAGTGCCTCAGTAGAAAGAACAAAAGGTACATGGGACCTTCTTATAAAACAACTTCCCTAATCAAGCTTCACACAATAGGCAGGCCCATCAATGGGTAGGAAAGATCTTTAATCACATTAAAATAATTAACAATGCATACACTGTTTCTAGTTAAACAAACTCTTATTTCTGCACTTTACTCCTTGTAAAGGCTCTTGATTGATAAAGGCAAGATTCAACCAGAAGTGCTTGATTATGCTAAAATAAAAACAGCAAAAGATTCTATTTTGATTGCCATCACAGGGGCGTGTAGTGCCAACGTGATATTCACTGTGCCTATGGAAGCTTTGAATATACCCTCACA
Organism: Notamacropus eugenii; assembly: GCF_028372415.1. Taxonomy (NCBI): domain Eukaryota; kingdom Metazoa; phylum Chordata; class Mammalia; order Diprotodontia; family Macropodidae; genus Notamacropus; species Notamacropus eugenii. The sequence goes on along the minus strand of NC_092876.1, from coordinate 138,741,292 downwards.
GTTCTGAATCACAAAATACAACAAACAGAACTAAAACATTTATTCAGACACCAGAAAACCAAATCCATCATAGCAAAAAAGAAATCCATCCTAGTAACTAAGAAGTCTATATACATTATCAGGTCTTTCCACCCACTGCTTCCTCTGGCCTTCCCAGCTCTGACTACTCTGACCAACTTCCTCTCAGCTCTGCTCCAGCTATGCCTCTTCCTGTTCTACCTGTTCAGCAAACTCCTCCCACCACAGGCTTCATGTGACTCAAACTCATGTGACTTAGGCCTCCATGTGATTCAAACAGGTCACATGGGCCTATTAAAGGGTGGGAAAGATTTTCAAATTAAGCAGAAAATATATTAACAAAACAGAGCCTTATTCCAGGAACCTCTGTAGTCTGCTGTCATGTCTGTGGACAAAACAGCAGGAGTTGTGGCTAAGAAATGGAGGGAAAGCCTTCCTTCTCTAGGTGTGGTAGCTTCTTGCCTGTCCCTTTGGGCTGGATGAATAAAGGTGGGAGGGGATACTGTGGAGTACACCACAACAACTCTAGACCATAGACCAATGTTAAAATGTAACTGAAAGAGAAAATAATTATTGATAAGAAAAAAATCATTTTATTCAATAAATATTGTTGAACTATAAAATTTTTAATATTGGGGAATGATCTTTGTGGGAGGAAGGGAGAGGAGGAGTGAGTGAGGGAAGGAGAGAGAGACAGAGACAGAGAGAGAGGCAGAGACAGAGAGACAGGGACAGAGGATTAGAGATAATGACAGAGAGACAGAGGGAGAGAGAGAGAGAGAGAGAGAGAGAGAGAGAGAGAGAGAGAGAGAGAGAGAGTAAATACATATAGAAAAGGTGGTTGGAATTCACAGGTTCCTTAAAAAGACCAGTTTTAGACTAACTAATTCCAATATTAAATAAATTACTTGGAATAGTAGGGAAAGAAGAATCCTACTAAACTTTTTTTTTTTAATGAAACAAATATGATACTGATTGTTAAACCAGGAAAAGTAAAAACAGAGAAAGAAAATTATAGGCCAATTTCATTAATGAATATGGATGCAAAAATCCTAAATAAAAACTAGCTAAAAGATTATAACAATATATTACAAAGATTATGCACTATGATCAAGTGGGATTTATACCAGAAATGCAGGGATGGTTTAAGATAAGGAAAACTATTAACATAGCTAATTATGTCAATAATCAGAGAAAAAAGTCATATGATAATATTGATAGATGCAGGAAAAAGCATTTGATAAAGTACAATACTTATTTCTATTAAAAACACTTGAAAGTATAGTTATAAATGAACTTTTCCCTAAGTTGATAAGAAACATTTACCTAAAACCATTAACAAGCATTATTTGTAATGGGGTTAACCTAGAAGCCTTTCAGTAAAATCAGGTGTGAAACAAGGATGCCCACTGTTATGGATATTATTTAGTATTGTACTGGAAATCCTAGCAATAGCAATAAGAGAAGAAAAAGAAATAGAAGGAATGAGGTAATAAAACTATCTCTTTTGCAGAGGCTATGACAATATACTTTGAAAATCCTAAAGACTATTAAAAAGTTAATTGAAATAATTGTTGTGTTTGTCCTTCATTCTGGAAGAGGGCTATAACATCAGGGAGATGATGACATGACTCATTGTTGACTTTGATTTGAGTAAGGGAGGCCTACTTTCTCCTCCAGAGTCATCTGGGTCCAGTGGCCAGATATTCATCAGGATGACTGGAGATGGCCTAGGAGGCAATGGGAGACCCTGACCCTTTTAAGCTAAGGTCTTTTCAGATTCTCACTCAAAGTGAACAGTACCAGATGTTAAACTGTATTATAAGGAAGTAATTATCAAAACTGTCTGGTACTGGCTAAGAAATAGAAAGTTAGATCAGTGGATAATGCAATCTACAGCAAAGGACATGAACATGCAGTTTTCTGAAGAAGAAATCAAAACAATTTATAGTCTCATAAAAAAATACTCCAAATTATTATTGATTAAAGAAATGCAAATTAAAACAACCTTGAGATATAATTTTATACCTATCAGATTGGTTAAAATGATAGAAAGGGAAAGTGGCAAATGTTGGAGAGGATGTGAAAAATTGGGACTTTAATTCATTATTGGTGGATCTGTGAGTTGAACCAACCATTTTGGAGATTTGGAATTATGCCCAAAGACTTACTAAACTGCCTATATATACACTTTGACCCAGCAATACCACTGTTAGATCTGTTAGATACCAAGATGATTAGGGGAAATAAAAAAATCTTTCATGTTCTGAAATACTTATAGCAGCTCTCTTTGTCGGGACAAAGAACTGGAAATTGTGGCGATGCCTGTTGATTGGGGAATGACTAAGCAAGTTGTGTATGTTCATGATGGACTATTACTCTGCTATAAGAAATGATGAGCTCAATGATTTTAAAAAAACATGGTGAGAACTCTAAATAATGAAGAGGGAAATGAGCAGAGCCAAGAGAACACTGTATATAGTCCATAGCAGTATTGTCTTCAGAGCAACTATGAGAATTAACCTCAAAGATCCTATGAAGGAAGATGCTATTTGAATCCAGAAAGAATATAGCTGTGATGTGGGAAATAATGAGCTGGTTGATTTAACAAAACATGGGGAGACTTTGACTTGCTGTCCAGCTTCAAAGAAACAGAAGATAGGAAGAAATAAGTATAGTATAGGCTTACATATATATGTATATATATATACATATATATATACATATATATATGTATATATATATGTATATGAATGAGTGTATATGTGTATGTTTATAGATATCTATGCATATATATCTACACTTAATTGTAATCTTGAGGGTGGAGGGAAGGAGGGGCAAAAAGAAACTAAAAAGCATACAGAAGAGAACAAAAGAAAACTAAAAATGAAGCAAAGAAAAACTGGGCAGCATTGAAAACAATGTGTAGTATTTATTATATAGTTTTTCTTGAAATGGAAATTTAATGTTTTATATTGAATCCTCTCTTGTGGTCTGCTGTGCACATGGCAATGTTTTTCTTTTCTTTTCTCATTTTGTATTTAAATGTAAAGTCAAAAAAGAAATTACACCCCTCTCCCCTACCAAAATGAAAAAATCCCATGAGATTTGACATTATTGATGTAAATTTTGGTGAACCCTTTTCTATGTCTTCTGATTCTTTGGTGTATATGGAGGGACTAAAACATGAGACAAACAATATGGAACGACTTCAGGTTCTTCCTTCAGAAGAACTAAGTTCAAATCCTGTCTCTGATGTTACTACTTGCCAGGTCTAGAGGCCTGTGGGCTACCCGAGTCTTCTTACCTCTATCGCAGGTCTTCGGCTGGCCAAGCCAGATACTCATATGAGAGAAGAGACCTCTCAGAGTCGAACAAGGGTTAAGCTTTATTCAGGGTTCTGGTAACAAGTGCAGGGGGAATTCTTCCTTAGGAGGGAGAGAGAAAGATCTCCCAAGGAGGCAAAGATCTTACAATAAGAGATTTGAAATAGAAGTGTAAGTGGGGAGAGAGGGGGAGGGGAGAGAAGAAAGGAAAGAGGAAAGGGAAGCCTTCTGTCCACACACGTGGCCCCTCCGCCCAAGAGAACTTTCAGGCTTTCCTGACCCTACTTAAGCTCTCCCGTCGCGTAGTTTACATGTCAATACCGAGCCTGTTAGGTAACAATAGGTGTGCCCAGACCCGGGACAGCCTCGAGAGCGGGGATGCTCCTCCCATCACGTATCTCACGGGAAGAGGCGGAAATACACGAGATAGCTCGGTCTCCTCCTCGATTCCCTGTTGTTATTATGGGGGGCCTCGTGAGAACTCTAAGATTTAGAAGTTCCCACCTTTACCCGCCCGAGACTGTCCACATGGAATTGAGCTTCCAATCCCAGCAACTACTTATGTAATTGTAGGGAAGTCATTTAATTGTGTTCTGCTTTAGTTTCCTTAATTACAAAATGAGGGCTTGAAATGGAAAGTTTCTCTGAGTTCCCTTCGAGTTCTTGATCTATGTAATTTTAACTCTGACTGAAGAATTCACTTCAGATTCAGCAACCTGTGCGCTCCAACCAGTTTCCTGGGCCCCGAGATAAATCATCCCCTCATAAGAACTCACTGGTTGACAAAAATTGCTGGGAAAACTGGATATCCAGTGTAACTGGATAACAGTAGACCAATGCCTGACACCATACACAAGAATAAAGTCCAAATGGGTACATTATCTAGGTATAAAGACTGATAGTGTAAAAAAATTAGTGGAGCAAGGAATAGCTTATTTATCAGATTTATGGAGAATGGAAGAATTTTTGACTAAACAAGAGATAGAAAGTATTATAAAGGGCAAAATGGATAATTTTGATTACATTAAATTGAAAAGTTTTGCACAACTGAACCCAATGCAACCAAGATTAGGAGGGAAGCAGAAAACTGGGAAAGAATTTTTGCAACTAGTGTCTGTAATAAAGACCTCATTTCTAAATTATATAGAGAACTGAGTCAAACATACAAGAATACAAGTCATTCCCCAATTGATAAATGGTCAAAGGATATGAACAGGCAGTTTTCAGAGGAAGAAATTAAAGATATCTATAGTAATATGAAAAAATGTTCTAAATCACTATTGATTAGAGACATGCAAATCAAAACAACTCTGAGGTACCACATCACACCTATCAGATTGGTTAACATGACAAAACAGGAAGATGATAAATGCTGGAGAAGATGTAGGAGAGTTGAAACACTAATTCATTGTTGGTGGAGCTGTGAGCTGATCCAACCATTCTGGAGAGCAATTTGGAACTATGCCCAAAGAGCTACAAAAATGTGCAAAACCTTTGACCCAGCAATACCGCTTCTAGGACTGTTTCCCCAAGAGATCATAAAAATGGGAAGGGATCCCACATGTACAAAAATATTTATAGCAGCACTCTTTGTGGTGGCCAAAAACTGGAAATCAAGGGAATGCCCATCAATTGGGGAATGGCTGAATAAGTTGTAGTATATGAATGTAATGGAATACTATTGTGCTATGAGAAATGATAAACAGGAAGACTTCAGAGAGATCTGGAGAGACTTGTATGAATTGATGCTGAGTGAAAGGAGCAGAACCAGAAGAACTTTGTACACAGCAACAACCTCAGTGTGTGAGGAATTTTTCTGGTAGACTTAGTACTTAGTACTTACTAAGTACTTAGTACTTCATTGCAAAGACTTAATAAATTCACAATGGTCTCTTAAGGCAAATTGCCTTCCACATCCAGAGAAAGAACTATGGAATTTGATCACAGAATGAAGCAGATCATTTTATTTTGTATTATGTTTTGTTTTGTTTTATGATTTCTCCCATTCATTTTAATTCTTCTATGCAACATGACCAAGGTGACAGTGTACTTAATAGGAATGTATGTGTAGAACCTATATAAAATTGTATGCTGTCTCAGGGAGGGAGTAGAGAGGTGGGGGAAAGGAGGAGGAAGGAGGGGAAGAAAATCTAAGCTACATGGAAATGATTGTAGAACACTGAAAGCAAATAAAATAATTAATAAGAAAATCATCCCCTATGTGCAAAACATACGGTCCTGGTCTGTGGTCTTCAAAATGCTTCTCCCCTTATGTCTGATTTCTCTCAGGTAAAGTGCGCTAGAGAAAAACCTTATTAATTTCCATGAAGGATTATCTTCCTACAAATGAATTTGTTTGTACTTTTCCTTTTTCAGATTAATCTCTTGAAGGATACTCACCTCATCTTCAAGTATGAAAACTCGTAACATACTCTTGATATTGATGTTTGTTGTGGTTATCTGGATCATATTTGTAACTTTCAAAGATTTAACAAAGGTATGAATTGTTTTCTATTCCAGTATTAAATCCAGCTTCATTGATACTTTTGTGTTAATTTCTTGTGTATCTTAGATATTAGATACTTCTCAGAGATATTTGATGAAGTTCTTTTTTCTAATTGAGTTTCTTTCTTATTCTATCTGCACTGATTTTATTCATGCAAAAGCTTTTCACCTCCATCTAACTGAAGACAGATTGAATAGATATATTTTTTGCAGGTTAATAACAGTGATTCAGCCCCATTTGGGAACCAGACTATAGGACAGTTCTTAGGGAAAGGTTGTTGCTCCTCTATGATATCTATAACTTTGTAAATTTAGTATCTTTGAGATGAAGCAGATTAATATGATACTGTCTTATCTAGCATCTGCAATTGGATGGTCAACTCTTTATATACTGAATATATACCAGATAATACCAGACACTATAGAATGAAGGAACTTGCCTGTTGAAATTTGTTTGTTTGTTTGTAATTCAGCTTAATGAAGAGAGAGGCTCCTAGATCTCATCCAGGGAAAACTGCCCATCAGTGGATACTTGAAGAGTCCTGAAGTTTGACAGGGACTCTACATGCTACTCCTATAGGGCAGGGCCTTTATATTTGCCAAATAAGGAGAGAGTTTTACACCAATGATCTTTGAAATGGATTGCATCTGTAGAAACTACTGTAGAAACTTGCCTTGTGTAACAGCAAACACCCTGCCAGACATCCAGGATGACCTTCTGGCACAGGTTCTTAGATCTGCTTTTCTAAAAGGAAAGCAACTTTTGAGGGGTCAACAATTCTTCTTTAATCAGGTATACCAAGAGAGAAAATATAAGCAGAGAAATAAAGACCCACAGATAGGGCTTCTGTCTGACCACAAACAATACATACATCACAAATCAAAGGACAGATCCAACTGTCTGACCATTACGCAGGTACATAATTAGCAGAGAGAGAAGCACCAACATCTGGGTTTTCAAAGCTGGGGGTGGGGCTCCTTAACAGCTACCCAAATTCTCATCTGGCACATGAACCTTCTTCCAAAGAGTAAGCACCCAAAGCAAAACCTCACTCACAGTATATATACACTTTTCAGAGCTAGAGGGCATGACCCTCATGACCCAGTGTTTCATTAGCATTTAGCAAAAGGTGCAACCTTTCTGTAAAACAAGCCTCCCCTAATCAAGCTTCCATTAATAGACTTCACCTGAGGTCCATTAACGGGGGGTAGGAGAGAAGATCTTTAACTCTCATTATACCTTATTTTAGGCTACTCCTACATTTTTGACTCTAGCAGCAGTATAATAGATTCTACTCCAGTCTTTTATTTTAACTCTGTGAATCTCTATGTTTCAGATGTGTTTCTTGTAAACAAGATATTATTGGCTTCTGTTTTTTTAATCCATTCTGTACTTCTATACTCTTCCAGCTTTTGGGCTTTGTCTCCTCCATTAAAATACATCACCCTAATTTGTGGTGACAGTTCAGGCCTTTTTCCAAACTTTTGTCTCTGTATGTAGCCTGGGCCCTAACCAGGTAATGGCCATTTGCCCAGTAACCACCAAATTGCTCTGAGGTGCAAGGTCCTCCAATTTTTAAAAACTCAAATTCTCCCATTGGTTTATGTGAATGAGTGGCTGGGGAAAAGATGCTCTATGACCTATGCCTGGGCCAAATCCATTGTCTCTCATGGCCTTTTTATATGGAAAATGAGTTATCAAAATGAGGCTATCAAAAGTCTCACATGCTGTACAAAGTGTAGAGTGAGCTACTCACATCTTAAGAGGGGCAAATGCAATCTGAGTGGCACATAGAATGTTCCAGTCACATTCTTTCTTTGACTTGCCCCTAAGGATCTAGAATTTGCTAAACTGTGCCACCAAGAGTTTGGTGAAGACCAGTACTAGGGTGAAGGCTATGTAAGTAGAGAGAGGAGGACAAATGGAAGAGATGATTAGAAGAGACTTCTGAGAGTCAAGGGGGTGGAATAAGCAGAGAATCACCTGAACTCTCCTGAATTCACCTCTAACAACTATAACATAGTGCCTTAAAATGAATTCTGAAGAGGCAGAACCAACAAAAAGACAGGGTGAAACATTTTTTTGGCCCAGGAGAACTTGGAAGTTTGGCAGAAAAGGTCTGCCTCATTCAGATAAAAGAGGAGCACAGTCAAAGGCAGGTGGTATCCTGGCAAGCCTGAAGCAGGCCCTGCCACAGCAAGCCATTGGGAGCCTCAAGCCCTAGCATAGATCACTGAATGCCCTCTAGCCCTGATTCAGCAGCAAGTGTGAGACCAGGATTCCTTTCCCCCCTCCCTTACTGCCGCTGAGGTCCTAGATCAGCACTAGGTCCCCTGTGGGTCCCAATGCCTATTCCAACCCCACCATCATGGACCCCAGCACAGCATTAGGCCTTCTTCCCACCCTTATTGGCCAAAAGTTAGCAGCCGGGTCCCCCACCTGTAGCCCCAGTGCAGTGCCAGAATGGCTGGGGCTCCCCTCCCTTCCTCTCCACCCAACCAAGTCCTAGCATAGCACCTAGAGCAGCAACAGGCCCCTAGTGGAGTAGCAGCACAGCACTAGGTAAGTGGCCAGGCCTATATAGCACCTGTGTAACACCAGATTAGTAGCCAGGGCCTGCAATGTCTGACACACAAAGCTTGGGACAGTACCCCCTCCACTACAGGAGCAGAGTTCAGCTTTAAAAGTATAGAAATAGACTGGAAAAAATGAGGAAAAACCAGAAAAAAAAAGAGCCTGACCATAGAAAGCTATTATGCTGACAGAGAAGATTGAAATACAAACTTATAAGAAGACAACAATGTTAAAAAAAAACAAAAACAAAAAACCACAACAACCTACACTTAAAGCCCCAAAGAAAAATGAGAACTGGTCTCAGGCCCAAAAATAGAACTCTCAGAAGGAGTTCTACCAAAAAGGACTTTAAAAATCAAATAAGAGAGGTAGAAGAAAAAGTGGGAAAAGAAAGAATGATACAAGAGGATCACGAGAAAAGAGTCAATAGCCTGATAAAGGAAACAGAAAATGGAAAAGGATGTGCAAAAAGTTACAGAAAATAACTCCTTAAAAATTGGACAAGTGGGAGCTATGACTCTGTGACACATCAAGAATCAACAGAACAAACTCAAAAGAATGAAAAAAATTGAAGAAAACATAAAATAGATTTAGAAGATATAATTTAAGAATTATTAGACTACCTGAAAGCCATGATCATAAAAAGGACCTGAACATCATTTCAAGAAATTATCAAAGAAAACTTCCCTGATAAGCCTAGAACCAGAGGGTAAAATTGGTTCAGTTGTTGTCCATTCACAAAGAGGACCAAAATGACATCACCACGATAAAGTGAAGTTTCAGTGTTTCCAACTGTGGCTGATCAGACCAATATGACCTCGGAATGCTCTACCACAGATTAGGCACAGATAGTTCATATGAATATTTGGGGTACACATCCTACATTTCCTTTGTGCTGTCTCAATTCAGCTTTGCTCAAAGAGCACAGCACCTTTTCTGATAGGGGCACACCGTGCTGAGTGGTCCTGTGCCATGTTGTGTAGGCATATCCAAAGTTCTTGAGAGAAACCTTGAGAGTGTCCTTGTATTGCTTCTTCTGACCTCTGTGTGATCACTTGCCCCATGTGAGTTCTCCATAAAAGTCTTTTTGGCAAGCATACATTTTCCATTTGAACAACATGGCCAGCTCATCAGAGTTGCTCTCTCTGAAACATAGTTTGAATGCTTGGCAGTTCAGTTCAAGCAAGGACTTCAGTGTCTGGTACCTTATCCTGCCAGATGATCCTGAGAATCTTCCTAAGATAGTTCAAATGGAAGTGATTCAGTTTTCTGGCATGGCACTGGTAGACTGTCCATGTTTCATAGGCATACAACACAAGAGGTCTGCACAATGGCTCTGTAGACATTCAGTTTGGTAGTTACTCTAATAATCTCTTTTCTCCCAAACTTTTCTTTTTTTTCCCCCTTATTTATTTATTTATTTATTTATTTATTTATTTATTTATTTATTTATTTAACTTTTAACATTCATTTTCATAAAATTTTGGGTTCCAAATTTTCTCCCCTTATGTCCCCTCCCCCCACCCCAAAACACTGAGTGTTCTAATTACCCCTGTCTGCCAATCTCCCCTCTCTTCTATCATCCCTCTCTGCCCTTGTCTCCATCCTATACCCCTTTACCTGTATTTCTTATTTCCTAGTGGCAAGAACAGTACTCGACAGTTGTTCCTAAAACGTTGAGTTCCAACTTCTCTTCCTCCCTCCCTCCCCACCCCTTCCCTTTGGAAGGCAAGCAATTCAATATAGGCCAAATCTGTGTAGTTTTGCAAATGACTTCCATAATAGTAGTGTTGTGTAAGAACTAATTATGTTTCCCTCCATCCTATCCTGTGCCCCATTACTTCTATTCTCTTTTGATCCTGTCCCTCCCCATGAGTGTTGACCTGAAATTGCTCCCTCCTCCCCATGCCCTCCCTTCCATCCTCCCCCCACCCTGCTTATCCCCCACTTTCCTGTAATGTAAGATAGGTTTTCATACCAAAATGAGTGTGCATTTTATTCCTTCCTTTAGTGGAATGTGATGAGAGTAAACTTCATGTTTTTCTCTCACCTCCCCTCTTTATCCCTCCACTAAAAAGTCTTTTGCTTGCCTCTTTTATGAGAGATAATTTGTCCCATTCCATTTCTCCCTTTCTCCTCCCAATATATTTCTCTCTTACTGCTTGATTTCATTTTTTTAAGATATGATCCCATCCTCTTCAATTCACTCTGTGCACTCTGTCTCTATGTGTGTGCATGTGCGTGTGCATGTGTGTGTGTGTAATCCCACCCAGTACCCAAATACTGAATAGTTTCAAGAGTTACAAATATTGTCTTTCCATGTAGGAATGTAAACAGTTCAACTTTTGTAAGTCGCTTATGACTTCTCTTTGCTGTTTACCTTTTCATGCTTCTCTTGATTCTTGTGTTTGAAGGTCAAATTTTCTTTTCAGCTCTGGTCTTTTCATCAAGAATGCTTGAAAGTCCTCTATTTCATTGGAAGACCAATTTTTACCCTAAAGTATTATACTCAGTTTTGCTGGGTAGGTGATTCTTGGTTTTAGTCCTAGTTCCTTTGACTTCTGGAATATGCTATTCCATGCCCTTCAATCCCTTAATGTGGAAGCTGCTAGATCTTGTGTTATCCTGATGGTATTTCCACAGTACTTGAATTGTTTCTTTCTAGCTGCTTGCAATATTTTCTCCTTGACCTGGGAACTCTGGAATTTGGCCACAATGTTCCTAGGACTTTCTCTTTTTGGATCTCTTTCAGGCGGTGATCTGTGGATTCCTTGAATACTTATTTTGCCCTCTGGTTCTAGAGTCTCAGGACAGTTTTCCTTGATAATTTCATGAAAGATGACATCTAGGCTCTTTTTTTGATCATGGCTTTCAGGTAGTCCCATAATTTTTAAATTGTCTCTCCTGGATCTGTTTTCCAGGTCAGTTGTTTTTCCAATGAGATATTTCACATTGTCTTCCATTTTTTCATTCTTTTGGTTTTGTTTTGTGATTTCTTGGTTTCTCATAAAGTCATTAGCCTCCATCTGTTCCATTCTAATTTTGAAAGAACTATTTTCTTCAGTGAGCTTTTGAATCTCCTTTTCCATTTGGCTAATTCTGCTTTTGAAAGCATTCTTCTCCTCATTGGCTTTTTGAATCTCTTTTGCCAATTGAGTTAGCCAATTTTTCAAGGTGTTATTTTCTTCAGCATTTTTTTGGGTCTCCTTTAGCAGGGTGTTTACTTGTTTTTCATGCTTTGCTTGCATGTCACTCATTTCTCTTCCCAGTTTTTCCTTCACTTGTCTAACTTGATTTTCAAAATCCTTTTTGAGCTCTTCCATGGCCTGAGCCCATTGAGTGCGCGGGGATACAGAAGCCTTGACTTCTGTGTCTTTGCCTGATGGTAAGCATTGTTCTTCCTCATCAGAAAGGAAGGGAGGAAATGCCTGTTCACCAAGAAAGTAACCTTCTATAGTCTTATTTTTTTTTCCTCTTTTCTAGGCATTTTCCCAGCCAGTGACTTGACTTCTGAGTGTCCTCTCCACCCCCACCTCGCCTCCAGATCCTCCCAGCCAGCACTTGGGGTCTGAGATTCAAATCCTGCTTCCCAGCCTCAGGGCTTTGGGTGGGGGCAGGGCCGCTATTCAGTGTGAGATAAAGTTCAGGTGCTCAGGTGGGGGCAGGGCCAACTCACGGACTCACTTCCCTCAGGGGGTTTATGCAGAAACCTTCAACAATGGATCCAGGCTCCTGCCTGCTTGGGGAGCCCTGGTCTGCTCCCACCTCCGCTGTTGCCTCCCGAGGGGGCCTGAGTTATGGGGGCACCCCACACCCCTCTCGACCCGCCAAAGAGACCCTCTCACCAACCCTTGTCACCTCTGGGTGGGGGACTCACGTGGCTGCTGAAGATTCTGTCCCTGAAGCCTGCTCAGATCTGCTCCTTTCAGCACCGCGCCGCCGAGGCAGGGCTGGGCTCTGCTCCAGGTCCGGGGCGAGGGACCTTTTGCGAGAGGTTTTCAGGCTCTCTGGAGCAGAAATCTCCTCCTCTCCATTGTTCTGTGGCTTCTGCTGCTCCAGAATTCGCCGGTCGTTCTTTTTTTACAGATATCTTATGGGCAGTGGGTTTGGAGGTAGCGTATGTGCGTCTTTCTACTCTGCCATCTTGGCTCCGCCCCCCAAACTTTTCTTTGGAGCCTCCCAAACACTGAGCTAGCTCTGGCAATGTGTGCATCCATTTCATTGTCAATGTGTACATCCCTGGAAAGTACACTACCAAGGTAAGTGAACTTATCAACCGCATTCAAAACTTCTCCATTTATTGTGACTGATGGTTCCACATATGGATAATGTGGTGGTGGCTGATGGAGTACCTGTGTCTTTTTGGTGTTAATTATTAGGCCAAAATTAGCACAGGCTGAAGAGATTTGATCCATACTTTGTTGCATCTCAGCTTCAGAGGCTGCATTGAGTGCACAATCATCTGCAAACAGGAAGTCATGCACCAACACTTTCTCCACTTTGGTGTTGGCTTGTAGCCTTTTCAAATTGAAGAATTTGCTGTCAGTATGGTAGTTGACCTTGATGCCATGTTCATTCTCAATGAAATCATTTGACAACATGGCTGAAAACATAATACTAAAAAGCATGGGAGCAAGCACACAGCCCTATTTCACTCCACTGGTGATTGGGAAGGCATGGGAGCTTTGTCCATTATCCAGAACTTAAACAAACATGCCATCATGTAAGTGACATACAATATTGATGAACTTCTCCAGGAAACCGAATTTTGACATAATTTTCCATAAGCCCTCACGACTAATAGTTTCAAAGGCCTTGGTCAGATCTACAGACATTGTGTACAGACCTTTGTTCTGCTTCTGGCATTTCTCCTGGAGTTGTCGGGGAGCAAACACCATATCGACTATTCCTCAGCTCTTTCAGAAGCCACACTGTCTCTCATGTATATGACCATCTTCCAGGTGAAGGATCAATCTATTAAGAAGGACTCTAGTAAGAATTTTGCCAGTAATGACTAAGAGAGAGATCCCCCTGTGAGTGTCACAGGACAATCTATTCCCTTTGCCCTTATAGAGATGGACAATGGAGGCATCCTTGAACTCCTGGAGGATAACCTCCTCTTGCCATATAACCTGGAAAATTTCAGTCAGCTTTTGTTTGAGCAGTGGTCCCCCTACCTTGTAAATCTCAGCTAGAATAGAAGCAGCACCACATACCCAATCATATTAGACATATTTCCACATTAGTCATGTTGTGAAAGTAGAATCAGAAAAAGAGGGAAAAATCACAAGAATGAAAAAAAACCAGCAAAAATGTGAAAATAATATGCTTTGATCTGCATTCAGAATCTGTAGTTCTTTCTCTAGATGGGAAAATAATTTTCCATCATGAGTTTTTTGGAACTGTGATCATTGAATTGCTGGGAAGAGCCAAGTCTATCAAAGTTGATCATTGTACAGTGTTGCTGTTAGACTATGTACAATGTTTACCTAGTTGTGTTCACTTCATTCAGTATCAGTTCATGCGAGTCCAGGTTTTTCTGAAATCTGCCTGCTCATAGTTTCTCTTTTTTAAAGTTTTTTCTATTTATTTATTTATTTATTTTTAGTTTTAAACATTCATTTCCACAAGATTTTGAGTTTCAAATTTTCTCCCCATCTCTCCCCTCACTCACCCCCAAACACAATGCATTCTGATTACCTCTTCCCCCAATCTACCCTCTCTTCTATCATACCCCTCCCTTCCTTATCCCCATCTTCTCTCTTTTCTTGTAGGGAAAAATAGATTTCTATACCCCATTACCTTTATTTCTTATTTCCCAGTTACATGCAAAAACAGTTCTCAACATTTGTTCCTAAAGCTTTGAGGTCCAACTTCTCTCCCTTCCTCCCTCCCCATCCATCCCCATTGAGAAGGCAAGGAATTTAATACAGGCTATATATGTGAGGTTTTGCTAAAGACTTCTATAATAGTCATGTTGTGAAAGACTAACTATATTTTCCTCCATCTTATCCTGCCCCCCTATTTATTCTATTCTGTTTTGACCTTATCCCTCCCCCAAAGTATTTGCTTCTAATTACCCCCCTCTTCTCATTTGCCCACCCTTCTATCATCCCCCCTACCCCACTTATCCCCTTCTCCCTTCCTTTCCTGTAGTGTAAGATAGATTTTCACACTAAAATGAGTGTGCATGTTATTCCCTCCTTAAGTCAAATGTGATGGGAGTAAGCTTCACTTTTTCACTCTCACCTCCCCCTTTTCCCTCCACTGAAAAAGCTTTTTCTTGCCTTTTTTATGAGATAATTTGCCCCATTCCATTTCTACCTTTCTCCTCCAATATATTCCTCTCTAACCCCTTAATTGTATTTTTTCAGATATCATCCCTTCCAATTCAGCTCACTGTCTGCCCTCTGTCTGTCTGTCTGTCTATCTATCTATCTATCTACCTATGTATAATCCCTCCAATTACCCAAATACTGAGAAAAGTTTTAAGAGTTACAAATATATAGGAATGTAAACAGTTCAACTTTAGTAAGTCCCTTATGATTTCTCTTTCCTGTTAACCTTTTCATGCTTCTCTTGATTCTTGTGTTTGAAGTCAAATTTTCTATTCAGCTCTGGTCTTTTCATCAATAATGCTTGAAAGTCCTCTATTTCATTGAATTACCATTTTTTCCCTTGAAGTATTATACTCAATTTTACTAGGTAGGTGATTCTTGGTTTTAATCCTGGTTCCTTTTGACTTCTGGAATAGCATATTCCAAGCCCTTTGATCTCATAATGTAGAAGCTCCTAGATCTTGTGTTATCCTGATTGTATTTCCACAATACTCAACTTGTTTCTTTCTGCCTGCTTGCAATATTTTTCCTTGACTTGAGAGCTCTGGAATTTGGCTACAATATTCTTAGGAGTTTTCCTTTTGAATCTCTTTCAGGAGGTGATTGGTGAATTCTTTCAATATTTATTTTATCCTCTGGTTCCAGAATATCAGGGCAGTTTTCCTTGATAATTTCATGAAAGATGATGTTGAGGCTCTTGTTTTGATCATAGCTTTCAGGTAGTCCCATAATTTTTAAATTGTCTCCCCTGGGTATATTTTCCAGGTCAGTTGTTTTTCCAATGAGATATTTCACATTACCTTCCATTTTTTCATTCTTTTGGCTTTGTTTTTATAATTTCTTGGTTTCTCATAAAGTCATTAGCTTCCATCTGCTCCATTCTAATTTTTAAAGAACTATTTTCTTTAGTGAGTATTTGAACCTGTTTTTCCATTTGGCTAATTCTGCTCTTTAAAGCATTCTTCTCCTCCTTGCCTTTTTGGACCTCTTTTGCCATTTGAATGAGTCTGTTTTTAAAGATGTTAGTTTCTTCTGCAATTTTTGGGTCTCCTTTAGCAAGCTGTTGACTTGCTTTTCATGATTTTCTTGGACTGCTGCCATTTCTCTTCCCAATTTTTCCTCCACCTCTCTTACTTGATTTTCAAAATCCTTTTTGAGCTCTTCCATGGCCTGAGACCATTGCATATTTATTTTCGAGGTTTCGAATGTAGAAGCCTTGACTTTTAGGTCTTCATCTGATTGCATGCATTGTTCTTTCTCATCTGAAAGAATGGAAGAAAATACCTGTTCACCAAGAATGTAACCTTCTATTGTCTTCTTATTTTTTCTTTTTTTGGGCATTTTCCCAGTCAGTTACTTGATTTTTGAGTTCTTTGTCAAGAGGATAATATGCTCTGGGGACTTGTAAGTTCTCAGTTTCTCCAGGGTGGCACAATCAAGGGAGAGGAGTGTATTCCTCTCCTGACCTGTACTCTGGTCTAGGAGCAACTACAAGCACTCTTTTCTGCAAGTAGAATTCCCTCTCCAAAGCCTCTGCCAGCTTTACCAGTCAGAGCTCCTCCTCATCCCAGGGCCTCCACTCAGACCTGAGATCCAGATCAGCAGCTCAATTCACCCACGGTTTTTAGGCCAGGGCTCCAACAATGGAAGCTGCCACCACCTGGGGCCAGGGCTAGACTACTGAGTTCCTTTCTCACCCAGATGAAAGAGTTTTCTCACTGACCTTTGAAGCTGTCTTTGGCATTTGTGATTTGAGGAGTCTGGGACCCGCAGCTGCTGCCAGTGGCACCTTGAAGTCTGCTCCAGTCCTGTCCTTGCCATGGCATGGCCAACGCTGGGCTGCTCTCTGCTTAACATCTGGTGCAACAGACTTTTCCTGTAAGCCTTCCAGCCTACCTTGGGCTGGAAATCTCTTTCACTCTGTCATTTTGTGGCTTCTGCTGCTCTGGAATTTCTTTAGAGTCATTTTTTACAGATATTTTATGGGCTGTTGGAGGAGAGCTTTTAGAGGTGTGCCCCTTTACTCCACCATCTTCCTCATACTTTCTTATAGCAAGGTAGTATTCTATTACATTCATATACCACAACTTGTTTAGCTATTCCCCAGCTGATGGGCATATCCTTGATTTCTAACTCTTTGCTGCCACAAAAAGAGCTGCTATAAATATTTTTGTACATGTGGGTCGTTTTCCATTTTTATGATCTTTGGGATATGGACCTAGTAGTGGTATTGCTGAATCAAAGGGTATGCACACTTTTATAGCCCTTTGGGCATAGTTCCAAATTGCCCTCCAGAATGGTTGGATCAATTCACAACTACAGCAATGCATTAGTGTCCCATTCTCCCCACATCTCCAACATTTAGCATTTTCCCTTTCTGTCATGTTAGCCAAGGTGATAGGTGTGAGGTGGTACCTTAGAGTTGTTTTAATTTGTATTTCTCTAATCAATAATGATTTAGAACATTTTTCATATGACTATAGATAACTTTAATTTCTTCATGTGAAAACTACCTCTTCATATCTTTTGGCTAA
Source organism: Notamacropus eugenii (assembly GCF_028372415.1). NCBI lineage: Eukaryota > Metazoa > Chordata > Mammalia > Diprotodontia > Macropodidae > Notamacropus > Notamacropus eugenii. Next base: position 138,723,996 of record NC_092876.1, on the reverse strand, counting down.
TTATCAATTGAGGAATGACTCTCATTCTTATAAATTTTGTTCATTTCTCTCTCTATAGAAATTTTGTTCATTTCTCTGTATATATTAGAAATAAGACATTTATCAGAAGCATTGGCAACAAAAATTATTTCCCATCTTTCTGCTTTCCTTCCATTCTTGGTTGCTTTGACTTTGTGTAATTTGTTTGTTTTAATTTAATGTAATCAAAACTGTACATTTTGCATTTCATAATGTACTCTATCTCTTGTTTCATCATAAATTCTTCTCTTCTCTGTAAATCTGACAGGTAAACTCTTCCTTGCTTTCTTAGTTTGCTTAAAGTATCTATCTATATAAAATATACATATATAATATCAATATATACTGTGTATATAGTATGTATACTATACAAATATAGTATCAGCATGTAAAAAATGTAACATTTAAATTGTGCACCCATTTTGACTTTATCTTGGTATATGGTATAAGATGTTTGTCTTTGCCTAGGTTTTGCCATACTGTTTTTCATTTTTTCCCAGCAGTTTTTGTCAAATATTGAGATCTTATCCCAGAAACTAGAGTCTTTATCAAACAGGAGATTATTATAGTCATTGGCTATTGCATCTTGTATACCTAACTATTCTATTGATTTACCACTCTGTTTCTTAATCAGTACCAAATAGTTTTGATGATTGTCTCTTTATAATATAGTTTTAAATCTGGTATGGATAAGCCACTTTCCTTTGCATTTTTTTCATTAATTCCCTTGATATTCTTGACCATTCTTGTTCTTAGAAATGAATTTCGTTATTATTTTTTCTAGCTCTATCAAACGCTATTTTGATAGTCTGATTGGTATGACACTGAATAGGTAAATTAATTTAGGTGGAATTGTCATTTTTATTTTATTAACTCAGCCTACCCATGAGAAGTTGATATTTTCCCAGTTATTTAGATCTGAATTTTTTGAGTGAAAAGTGTTTTTCTAATTATATCAATATAATTCCTGGTTTTGTCTTGGCAGGTACATTCCCAAACATTTTATATTGTTACAGTTGTTTTAAATGGAGTTTCTCTTGCTATCTCTTGCTGCCAGGTATTGTTTATAGTATATAGACATGTGAATGATTTATGTGGGTCTATTTTATATCCTGCAACTTTGCTAAAGTTGTTAATTATTTCAAGTAGTTTTTTAGTTGATTCTCTAAGTATACTATCATATCATCTTCAAAGGGTGATAGTTTTATTTCCTCATTGCCTATTCTAATTCCTTCAATTTCTTTTTCTTTTCTTATTGATAAGGCTAATGTTTCTAGTACAATATTAAATAATAGAGCTGATACTGGGCATTCTTGCTTCATCTCTGATCTTATTGGGAAAACTTCTAGTTTACCCCTATTACAAATAATTCTTGCTGTGGTTTTAGATAGAAACTATTTATCATTTTAATGAAAACTACATTTATTCCTATACTCTCGTGTTTTCAATAGGAATGGATGCTATATCTTCTCAAAGGTTTTTTCTGCATCTAATGAGATTATCAGAATAATTTTTTTATTGATATGATCAATTATTTTGATGGTTTTCCTCATAGCGAAACATCACTGCATTCCTGGTATTAATCCAACATAGCTATAGTGTTTATTTATTGTTTATTTATCTGGTGATAAATTACTGTAGTTTCTTTGCTAATGTTTTATTTAAATATTTTACATCAATATTCTTTAGGGAAATTGGTCTATCATTTTCTTTGTCTGTTTTTGTTCTTCCTGGTTTAAGTATCAGCACTATATTTGTGTCATAAAAAGAGTATGGTAGGACTCCTTCTTTACCTGTTTTTCCAAATAGTTCATGGAGTATTGGAAATAATTATTCCTTAAGTGTTTGGTAGAATTCACTTATAAATCCATCTGGCTCTTTAGATTTTTTTTTTCTTAGGGAGCTCATTGATGGCTTGTTCAATTTCTTTTTCTAAACTGAGGCTATTTAAGTATTTTATTTCATTTTATATTAATCTGGACAATTTATATTCTTGTAAATATTCATCCTTTTCACTTAGATTGTCAGATTTTTTGGCATAATACCTCCTAAATATTGTTTTAATTTCCTCTTCATTGGTGGTGAATTTGCCCATTTCATTTTTGATACTGGTAACTTGGTTTTCTTCTTTTTTTAAATCAAATTAACCAAAGGTTTATCTACATTATTTATAAAACCACCCCTTAATTTTATTTATTAGTTCAAAGTTTTCTTGCTTTCAATTCTATTAATCTCTTTTGAATTTCAGAATTTCTAATTTGGTATTTAATTGGGGATTTTTAATTTGTTCCTTTTCTAGCTTTTTTAGTTACATGCCTTGTTCATTGATCTCTTCTTTCTCAATCTTACTCATGTAAGAATTTAGAGATGTAAAATTTCCCCTAATAACCACTTTGGCTGCATCCCATAAGTTTCAGTACATTGTCTCATCATTGTCATTCCCTTTGATTAAATTATTAATTATTTCTATGATGTTGTTTGACACACTCATTCTTTAGCATTAGATTATTTAGTTTCCCATTAATTTTTAGTCTATCTTTTCATGATCTTTTATTACATGTGATTTTTATTCCATCATGATCTAGGAAATATGCATTTAATATTTCTGCCTTTCTGCATTTGATTGTGAGGTTTTTAATGCCCTAAAACATGGTCAATTTTTGTATGTGCCAAGTACCACTGAGAAAAAGGTATATTCCTTTCTATCTATATTCAATTTTCTTCATAAGTTTACCATATCTAACTTTTATAAAATTCTGGTCACCTCCTTAACTTCTTTCCTAATTGTTTCATGATTAGATGTATCTAGTTCTAAGAGGGGTAAGTTGAGATCCCCCACTAGTATAGTTTTACTGTCTGTCCCTTCCTGTAATTCCCTTAACTTCTCTAAGAATTTAGATGCTGTATCACTTGGTGCATATATGTATAGTATTGATATCACTTTGTTTTCTGTGGTACCTTTTAGCAAGATGTAGTTTTCTTAGCTCTTTTAATTAGCTTTTGATAATTTTGCAAAGCTTTTGCTTTGTCTGAGATGAGGATTCTCATTTTACTAATTTTGCAAAGCTTTTACTTTGTCTGAGATGAGGATTCTTAACCTCTGCTTTTTTTTACTTCAACTATAGCACAATATATTCTTCTCTAGCCTTTTATCTTTACCTTGTGTGTATATCTCTTTGCTTCAGATGTGTTTCTTGCAGACAACTTATTATAGGATTATGATTTTTAATCCACTCTGCTAGCCACTTCTGTTTTATGGGAGAGTTCATCCTATTCACATTCACAGTAATGTAACTGTATATTTCCCTCCATCCTATTTCCCCCCTATTTCTACTTTTCTCTTTCCTTTCACTTTGTCTCTCCTCATCAATATTTTGTTTCTGACTATCACCTTCCTTTGTCTGCCTTCCTTTCTATCAGCCCCCTCTCTATTCTATCCCCTTTTCCCTACTATTTCTGCTATCCCTTCTATTCACCCCTCTCCTCTTCCTCCTCCTTCCTCCTCTTTCTGAGTGTGAATGTTATTCTCTCTTTATACCAAATTCTATGAGAGTAAGTTTTAAGCAATGCTCAATCCCTCCCCCTTTCCCCCTCTATATAATAGATCTTTTGTGCTTCTTCATGTGATATAATTTACCCTGTTCTGCCTCCCCCTTTTTCTTCTCCCAGTAGATTTTTTTTCACTCCTAAAGTTTTTTTAATGTCATCACATCAATGTCGACTTGTCCCTACACCCCTGGCAATGTATGTCCTTTTTTACTGCCCTAATAAAGATACTGTTCTCAAGAGTTACAAGTATCATCTTCCATTGTAGGCATGTAAAATAGTTTAAACTTATTGAAAACATGTTTTTTTTTCCCACTTCTCTTTTCTGTTTACCTTTTTGTGCTTCTCTTGAGTCTTGTATTTGAAGATTGAATTTGCTGTTCAGCTCTGGTCTTTTCATGAGGCATGATGGAAAGTCCCCTATTTCATTGAATGTCTATTTTTCCCCCTGAAAGATTATGCTCAGTTTTGCTGGGTTGTTGATTCTTGTTTGTAATCCAAGCTTCTTTGCCTTCTGGAGTATCATATTCCAAATCTTCTGATCCTTTCATATAGGAGCAGCTAAATCTTGTGTGATCCTGACTGTGACTTCACAATATTTGAATTGTTTCTTTATGGATACTAGCAGTATTTTATCCTTGATCCAATAGTTCTGGAATTTGTATAATATGTCTTGTAGTTTTCATTTTGGAATCTCTTTCAGGAGGTGATTGGTGGATTTTTTTCAATGACTATTTTACTCTTTGGTTCTAGGAAAGTTTTCCTTGAAAATTTCTTGAAATATGCTGTCCAGGTTTTTTTTTTTTTGTTTTTGTTTTTTTTGATTATGGCTTTCAGGTAGTCCAATGATTCTTAAATGATCTCTTCTGGATCTATTTTCCAGGTCAGTTGTTTTTTCAATTAGATATTTTACATTTTCTTTTATTTTTTCATTCTTTTGATTTTATTTGGCTGATTTTTGATGTCTCATTAACTTCCACTTGCCCAATTCTAATTTTTAAGGAATTATTTTCTTCATTTAGCTTTTGTATCTCCTTTTTCATTTGGCCAATTCTACTTTTTATTTATTTTTAGTTTTTAGAATTTTTTTGATTTTAAAAAATTTTAAATTTAAATATAAAATATGAAAAGAAAAAAGAGAAAAATTTAAATACTAAGACTAAAATAATGCTAAATAAAAAACTGTTGTTATGTGCACAGCAGAACAAAAAGAAGGATTCAAAATATACAGCAATAAATTTCCATTTCCAGAAAGCCTGCATAATAGATATTATTCATTGTAGTGAGAGCTGTCCATTTTTTCTTTACTTCTTTGTAAGTTTTCTTTTGTTCTCTGCTGTGAACTTTTTATTTTGTTCTTATTTCCCCTCTTCCTCCTTCCCCCCTTGAAGGCTATAATTAGGCATGGGTATATATGCATATATAGATAATTATAGGTATACCTGTGCATATGTGCATACATGTACACACACATACATATATGGACATAGATACAGAATGATAGGCATACTTATATGCATATACCTATATATATACACATATATGTATACTTACATATACTTAGATATTGATAACCATAGTCATATATAAACATGCACATTCACATACATCTATGTAAGACCATAATATACTTATTTATTGTGTTTCTCTGAGATTAGATAACCTCTTCCTTCATTAGTTCAAGGCTTTCCATATTTTTCCAAGTCCATCAAGTCATCATTTCCTACACCACAGCAATTTTCTCACCTTATACTATTTAGTTGTTTTAAATAGTTGACAACCATGTTGATAAATATGGCTGACCTATAGTATAGTTATTTTTCTCTTTTGATTAAATCTGGTTTAGCCTTAACTTTGTCCAATGTCATGATTACCATCCTTCCTCTTTTTTTCTTAACACATTCTACTCCTGATCTTTATTTTGTTTGTGTGTATCTCCTACTTCCTATGCCTCCTGACTCCTCTACTTTACTTCTACCTGCTCCCTTGCCTTCCTATTACTTAACCTTCCCCCCCTCCAAGGATCCCTCTCTTATCCTCCCATTCCCATTAATCTAAATACTCTTCTATACCCTACTTTAACCTATTCCCTCACCCTCCCCATAAAGATCTCTCCTTATTCTCTCCTATCCTCTTAGCATTTTGTTTCTTTTTGAATTTAGAAGACATGTATATTTCAGAACTACTAACCCTTCCCCCCATCTAATTCCTCTGGGTCATTTCTTCCTCTTGCACTTCCTTTATTTAAGATAATTACTCTTTTTGACTTCTACTGTTTTGGTTCCTAAACAATTTGACTTTTAAAAAATCATATCATACTCAGGTCTACTCCAATCTTTCTTAGGAACTACCTAATTACTAATACCAATGTTAGACATATGTTTTACATTTTATACACATAAAAGGTAAACAGTCTGTCCTTATTGAGTCCCTTGAAATTAGTCTTTGGTATGTACCTTGTATTTCTCTTGGCTCTTGTGTGTCAAATCTTCTATTAAGTTCATTTTTTTTTTTAAAAACAAAAATCTCAAAGTCTAACAATTCATTGAATGTCGTTTGTATTTTTTCTCATTCAAAATTATGCTTAACTTTCCTAGGTATCATAATTTTGGCTGGAAACTCAACTCTTTTGCTCTTTGACTTATAGTGTTTTAAGATCTGTAGTCTTTTAGTGTCACCACTGTTAGGTCTTGTGTGATTCTAATTGTGGCATTGCCATATTTAATTTTTTTCCTTGTCACTTGTAATATTTTATCCTTGTGCTGGGGGCTTTGGAATTTGACTATACTATTCCTGTGGGCTTTCCTCAGAGGATCTCTTTCAGGTGGTGATTGGTGGATTTTTTTTTCTATTTCTACTTTCCCCTCATTGTAATACTTCAGGACAATTTTCTTTAATTGTTTCTTGTATTATTGTATCAAGATTCTTTTTTTTGATCATGGGTTTCAAGTAGTCTGATTATTCTTGTATTTTTCTTCTTGATCTGTTTACCAGATCAGTAGTTTTTTTTATGAGATATTTCACATTCTTTTCTACTTCTTCCTTCTTTTTATTTTGTTTTATTATTTTTTGGTTTCATAACTTCACTGGCTTCCCCTTGCTTAATATGATTTTCAAGGAATTGTTTTTTTCCTTAAGATTCTGGATCTTCTTTTCTAATTCTAATTGGTTGACTTTCTTTTCATAATCTTGCTGTTTTTCTTGGATTATTCTTAACTAAAAATTTTTTTCTCAGATTCTCTCATTTGATTTTTTAAGTCTTTTAAAAGTTTTCATGAACTTTTTGGTACACAATTCTTTTTGGACAGGTGACCTTTTGATGTTACTCTTTGGGGTAGAAGAGGGTTTCTTTGTTTCAGTATCTTCCTGTACAGACAAACCCTGGTCTTCTTTGTTCTCATAGTAACTCTCTATGGTTGGATTCTTTCTCCTTTGCTTGTTCATTTAAAAAAAATTATAGCAGCTCAGTTTTTGTAATCACCTCTAGTCCTGGGGCACAGGGGATGGTGCCTCTCATCTTAGATCTTCCTTCAGTTCTCTTTTCTGGCCTCAAGCTCAAACCAAGACCTCTAGCCTCTTGTAACTGCCCATAGGCAGTGGCATCCCCACCCTACTGCCTCTGCACTCATCAGGCATGTGCTGGTTCCTTTTTGCCCCTGGACACATCTCAGCAGCACAGTTGGATCTGTCATTCCTTGTCAACAGAGGTTCCTTTGATTTTCCCTGCCTCAGATGACCAACTCCCCTCACTATTCTGGGGGTAAAAATTCCTATGGCTGGGGCTGAGGCTGTCTTCCAACCAAGATAACCCCAGAGCTTGCCACTTGTTTTTGTAAGCAGACCTAGCTTGGAGGTGTTTACTTTTCACAGGGACCAAACCTCATCCTGGAGTTTTTCTTCAGATCTTCTCTGCCTGTCCCAGGAGGACCACCGTTTTGTCCCTACTCCTACATATTTTTGCTCTGTGTTCACCTTGGGGCACTATTTTATCTCATTTGTGGGGGAAGTCTGGAGAGCTTGGATTTTTCTGACCCATTCTTCCATCTTCACAGAATCATCTCCTAATTCTGCTTTTTTTAGGAGTTGTGGTTTTTTTTTTGGTGGATTTTCCCCCCGTTTGGCTGATTGTATTTTTTAAGGAATTGTTTCCTTCAGTCAATTTTTGTCCTTCCTTTTCCAAGCTGTTGACTCTTTTTCATATCTCTTATTTCTTTTCCCAGTTTTTCTTCTAACTTTCTTATTTGACTTTTAAAACCCTTTTTGAGCTCTTCCAAAAAGATTTTTTGGACTTGAGAACAATTCATATTCCCCTTTGAGTTTCCACATGTAGGCATTATGACATTGTTGTCCTCTTCTGATTTTGTGTTTTGATCTTCCCTGTCCCAATAGTAGCTTTCTATGGTCAAGGTTCTTTTTTGCTTCTTGCTTGTTTTTGGCCTATTTGGTGACTTTTAAAGTTGAGCTCTGCTCCTGGGGCATGAGGGGTGCTGTTCCAAACTTCTTGTGCAGGAGGCCAGGAGTCTGATCACTGGCTTTGTGTGCTGAGGTCTTAGGTGCTGGTGGCTTGCTCACTGTTCTGGTGTTGCCTGGTTTCTTGGGCTGGCAATTTGCCTTCTGCACTGGGCCTGGAGGCCTCACAGCTAGCCTGCTGTGCCATGGACCTGCTGTGCTACACGTCTGCCAATCCAGGACCAAGGTGCCTCAGTTGCTGATTTGTGCTATGGCTGAGATCCTCCCACTGGTTTGCCTAGATAATTTCTGTACTGGGCTGTGCTCCCCTTTCACCCAAGTGAGGCAGACCTCATCTTTTTGTGGGTTCTATTGCTCCAGAATTCATTTAGAGGCTTGATTTAACATTGTTTTTGAGGAAAACTGGGGAGAGCTCTGGCAACTTCCTGGCTTCTGTTACCATCTTGGCTCTACCTCAGAATAATTAATTCTGATACTATACAAACTCTTTGGGAAAATATTCTACCAAATTCCTTTTTTGACACAGATCTGCTATTGATAACTAAACTAGGAAGAGCTTTAACAGAGAAAGAAAACTGCAGACCAATTTCCCCAATGAATATTGATGCAAAAATTTTAAATAAAATACTTACAAGGAGATTGTAGTAATATATAACAAGGTGGGATTTATATCAGAAATGCAGAGTGGGTTCAATATTAGGAAATCTATTGACATGATTGACCATATCAATAACAAAACCAACAGAAATCATGTGATTATTTCAGTAGATACTGTAAAAGCTTTTGGCAAAATACAGCACCCATTCCTATTAAAAACACTAGAGAGCATACAAATAAATGGAATTTTCCTTAAAATGATAAATAGTTTCTATCAAACTATCAGAAAGCATTATCTGTAATGAGGATAAGCTTGAAACTTTCCTAATAAGAACAGGGGTAAAGCAAGGATCTCCATTATCACCACATTCAATATTCTACTAGAATATTTGCTGTAGCAATAAGAGAAGAAGAAAGAAATCTAAGGAATTAGAATAGGCAATAAATAAACAAAACTATTCCTCATTGCAGATGATATGATGGCATACTTAGAGAATCCTAGAGAATCAACTAAAAAAACTACTTGAAATAATTAGCAACTTTAGTAGAGTTGCAGGATATAAAATAAACCCACATAAATCATCAGTATTTCTATTAGCCAGTGAACACAGCAGCAAAAGATAGAAAGATAAATTCCATTTAAAATAAGTGTAGGCAATATAAAATACTTGTGAGTCTACATGCCAAGACTATATGAACTATATGAACACAATTATAAAACACTTTTCACACAAATAAAGTCAGAACTAAACAATTGGGAAAATATTAATTGTGCCTGGATAAAGTGAGCCACTGTAATGAAAATGACAATTCTACATAAATTAATTTATTCAGTGCCATACTAAACTACCAAAAATTTGTTCATAGAGCTAGAAAAAGTAACAAAATCTGTAAGAACCAAAATGGGAAAGGATTCTGGGAAGATGGTGGAGTAGGTCAGAAAATTTCAGGCTCTCAAAATTTTCCCCCACAAAACAGTTAAAATAGCACCTTAGGGTGAACAAAGTGTGGATGGAGATAAATAAGAATTGGGGCACCACTGGGGTCTTCTGGGGACAATTTGGGAAGAACAGAAGGAAAATCCCAGGACAACATTTGATCTCTGTGAAGAGTAAAGACCTCCAGGCTAGGGTGCCTTTTAACAATAGGCAGCAAGCCACTTGAACAACAAGTGGCAAGCTCTGGGGTTAGTTGGTTTGAGAGGCTGTCTTGGCCACAGCCACAGGAACTTTCACCCCAGTATAGTGAGGAGAGTTGGGTATTTGAGCCTAGCAAGATTGAGGGAATCTCTGCCAGACCCAGCTGTGCTGCAGAAGAGCTGTGGGGATGAGAAGAAACCAGCACATGCCTGATGAGTGCAGACACAGTGGGGTAGAAGCTTCTAGCTGTGGGCACTTACAGGAGGTTGGAGGTTTGGCTTTGGTTCCAAGCTAGAGGGGAGAACTGAACATCTGGGGCAAGAGGCACCATTTCCCATGCCCCAGGGTTAGAGGTGATTGCAAAAATTAAGCTATTAACCACCAAAAATGCACAGGCAAAGGAGAAAGAATCCAACCATAGAAAGCTATTATGGGAATAGAGATGACTGAGGTTCAGCTTCAGAGGAGGATATTGAAATAAAGAAACTCCCAAAGAGTAGTGTCAAATGGTCACCTGCCCCAAAAGAATTCTTTTAAGATTTTAAAAAAGAGTTTAAAAACCAAATGACAGAGATGGAGGAAAAAATAAAGAAAAAAATTAGAATAACCCAAGAAAAAAAAGATTATGAAAGTAAGTCAACCAATTAGAAAAGGAAATACAGAATCTTAAGGAAGAAAATAACACCTTGAAAATCAGACTTGGGTAAAGTGAAACCAACAAAATTATAAGAGATCAAGAAATAATTAACCAAAATATGAATAATGAAAAAATAGAAGAGAAAATGAAACATAAGAAAAACAACAGATTTAGAGACTAGATCAAGAAGAGAAAATATAAAAATAATTGGACTAACTGAAAGTTATGATTAAAAAAAGAATCTTGATACAATAATACAAGAAATAAAAAAGATTGTCCTGAAGCATTAGAACAAAGGGGAAAGTAGAAATAGAAAAAATCCATTGATCTCCGCTTAAAAGAGATCCTATGAGGACAACTCATAGGAATATCATAGTAAATTTCTGAAACCCATAACTCAAGGATAAAATACTAAAAGCATGAAGATTAAAACAATTTAAATATAGTGGTGCCACATTTAGACTTACAGAAGAGCTAGCAACAGATGCATTAAAGGACCACAGAAATAATATAGTGAAGAGCAAAAGAACTGGGGCTCTGGCTGAAAACATCATACCCTGCAAAGTTAAGTATTATCCTGAATGAAAAAAAGGACATTTGATAAACTCTCAGGCTTTCAAGACTGTTAAAAAAATCCTGAACTTAATAAAAGATTTGACATACAAGAACTAAGAAAAATATATCGTATGTACAAAGACTTATTATAAAGGATTCATAAGGATAGACTGTTTACTTTTTACTTTTCATATATATAAAATGTATGTCTAAGATTCTTAGTAATAATTGGGTTGCTCATAAATAAGATGGAGGAAAACTTGAGTAGGATATGAATTTAAAAAGTAAAACCATTTAGGAACAGCTCAAAAAAGTAATTATTTTATAAAAATGAAGTGCAAGAGGAAAAATCCATACAAAGAATTAGATGGGAAGGAGGGCTGGTAGTTTTGGTAACCTACTTCCCTCAGGAATGGGTTTAAGCAGGAACAATACATGTACATTTAGAAGAGTATAAAAGTCTTCTAAATTCAGAAGAAATAAATCAGTAGGGTCATTGGGAGGAGGGAGAGGACAAGGGAGGGATCTTTAGAGGGGAGGGAGAGGGAATAGGCAAAAGGAGGGTATTTAGAAAGGTGTTTAGATTTATGGTAATGGGAACATAAGGGAGGGATCCTTGGAGGGGGATAGGCAAGTAATAGGAGGGCAAGCTAATGGGTAGAAGTAAAGTAGAGGAGGCAGGAAGGATAGGAAATGAGATATGCACAAACATAAAAAAACAAAGATTAGGAGTAGAATATGTGTGGGAAAGTATATGTTTATATATGTATGTATATATCTATAACTATAAAGAAACATATCTAAATTTATTGTAGCCTTCTGGGAGGGGTGGGGGAAGGAAAAAAAAGAACAAAGTAAAAACAGTGCACAGCAGAGAACAAAAGAACTCACAAGGAAGCAAAGATGGACAATTTTCACACAGCAAGTATTATTTATCACATAGGCTTTCTTGAAATGAAAATTTATTGTCACGTAATTTGAATCCTCTCTTATGTTCTGCTGTGCACATGACATGCTTTTTTTCTTTTTAACTTTGTATTTAAGTTCCAATATTTAAGTTTATGATATGTTTTTGGTTCTTTTCTATATTCTGTATTTGTGTTCTGGTGTTTGAGTCTAAAATAAAATAAAGAACAAAAATGGACAAGAATATCAAGGGAATTAATGAAAACAAATGTGAAGGAAGGTAGCCTAGCTATACAAGCTCTCAATCTTTATTATAAAATGGTAATCATCAGAAGTATCTTGTAGTGGCTAAAAAAATTGACTTCTGGGTCAGTGGGGTCGATTAGGTCTAGAAGACACAGTAATAAATAACCATTGTAACTAGTATTTGATAAACCCAAATACCCCAGCTTCTTGGACAAGAATTCACAATTTGACAAAAACTGCTGGGAAAACTGGAAAACAGTATGGTGGAAACTAGGCATAGACCAATATCTTAACACTGTTTACCAAGATAAGGTCAAATGGGTTAATGATTTGGGCATAAATGGTGATATTATAAGCAAATTGGTAGAGCATGGATTAGTTTACCTCTTAGACCTATGGAGAAGGGAAGAATTTAGGACTAGATACAGAGAGCATTATGAAATGCAAAACAGATAGCTTCAATTATATTAAATTAAAAATATTTTGTACAAACAAAATCAATTCAATCAAATGAAACTGAATGAAAAAGTGAAATTTATAAGAATACTAGTCATTCCTTAACTGATAAACTTTTAAAGGATATGAACAGGCAGTTTTCAGATGAAGAAATCAAAGCTATCTCTAGTCATATGAAAAAATGCTCTAAATGACCACTGCTGAGAGAAATGCAAATTAAAACAACTCTAAGGTACCAACTCACACCTGTCATATTGATTAATATGACAGAAAAGTAGAATAAAATTGGGACTCTAATGCATGATGTGAACTCATCTAGTCACCCTGGAGAGCAATTTGGAACTATGCTCAAAGGGCAACCAACTGGTGCATACCCTTTGACCCAGAAATAACACTACTTGGTTTGTAACCCAAAGAGATAAAAAGCAAAAAGGAAAAGTTATATATATATATGTGCACAGGCATATATGTATATGTGTGCATATATATGTGGAGAAAATTTGGAACTCAAAATTTTTTAAGAAATGAATGTTAAAGTTTGTCTCTACATGTAATTGGAAAAAATAAAATATTAAAAAATGAAGCATAAACAAAAAAGATGATGAGGAGTATAAAATAATATTTACTAAGTAGGCACTTAATAAAGCTTGTTGAATGAATGCATACATTAATGAATTGCTATAAAGCTATGCCACAAATGAGTAATACCAAGAGCCTAGAAATTGCCCTTGCCAGCAATCACTTGCTCTCCTTGGCAAGCAGCATCCAATGGCACTGCCAATTTATGATATAAACTCATTTGTAAAGTCTAAGACCTTATGAAAATTATGAGCATTATCAGCTCATAAAATAGCTAAAAGCAATAAGGGAAAATATATTTATAGAACATTTGTAATTTGTCATGAGACCCAATTAAACTGCACCATCCAAAGAGCATTTAAGGATCAGAAAGTAACAGATAGTTGGAAGACACCACAGTGACCATCTAGTCCAATGCAGTCACAAAAGGAGTTCTACCAGAATATACCCAACAAGTGATCATCTAGCCTTTATGCAAAAGCCTCTGAGAAGGGTGGATCTGCCATCTCACAAGACAGACCATTCCATGTTTTGGACAGCTCTAATTGATGAGAAGTTTTTCTTGATTTTAAGCCAGAATTTTCTTCCTTTTAACTTTTCTACCAACTGCTCTTAGTTCAGCCACCTAGGGCAAGACAGGACAAGTCTAATTCCTCCTCAAACTCATAGCCCTTCACATACTTGAACATAGTTATCATGTACCTGTCAAATTTTTTCTCTTAGCTGCTTTAGCTGAACTTCCCATGCAATGGACTTAAGGCCCATCGCCATCTTCATTGTTTGTCAATATTTCTTCTTAAAGTTCAGATACTTCAGATGAGGTCTGATTAAGAGCAGAGCTCTGTGGGATCATCATTTTCCTTTTCAGGAACTTCTGTCCTTCTTAATGTAGTCTGAAATTGTGATAGCTTTCTTGGCTGCTGTATCACACTAATGACTTGTTCAGCTTGGAGGCCACTAAAACCCCCAGATCTTTTTCATAAAGCTGCTGTCCAAACCATCATTTGCTTCTGAAGTTGACTTTCTATGTATTCAAGTGCAAGAATGAAGCTGGAAAGAGTTTAATAGACAAAAATTGGAAAACCAATGTCAAGAGCTCTATTATAACACTTAGTATAGGGCCTGGTGCATAACAGGAGTGAGCTTAATAAACACTAGTTCACTGACTGATTTAAACACATTTTTAACATGGAAACTGGAATTTTAAATGACAGCTCAAAGCCTTTATTTGGAAAATTATTAACAGACAAAGGTTTAGCTCTCCTCCCTAATTTAAATTTTGTATTTATTTCTAGCTAACCCATGTCTTTCTCCATCCCCCCCTTTCTTAAATGCACTAGAAGCCTTCATGACTAACCATAACTTTTTATATGAAGCAGTAATCAGAATTAAGGAAAAATCTTTGAATTTGAAAGAAACAACAAAAAAAGATCTTGTGGTGTCTATTCCATGAGACATGGGGAGGAGAAGTTGTGGAAAGAACAGAGCTTTTGGAGCTTCTCTCAGTCCTTCAATAGGTGATTACAAATGGCTTAATCAGTCTGAGTTCTTTGTTTCAAGATGTCTGCAGGGAACTGACAGTCTAGCATAGTCTCTCCCTTCTCAACATGTCTTTGTAAGACTAAGATAGAGAGGACTCCTCAGAAAGAATGTTGTGCACCTCTGTTTGTGGCTAGTAGGTTTCCTCTGTTGGATAGAACAGCTAGAATCACTAAGGGTGGTTGTGGGACTTGGCTGGGTTAGGCCAGAAATGATGGACAAGGCCCCTCAACGTCCCAGGCTCTAGCTCCTGGATCTGATGGTTCAGGACAATCTGTTGGGATTCTTGTCCAAAGCAGAGCAAAACAATCCAGTAAATCAAAACAAGTTCAAATGAACCAGAGGCAAAAATATATTTCCATATGACAGTGTAATTTAAAGCAGTAACATCTAGAGGGCAGTGATGAAATTAGAGCTGCAAGCCAAAACAGTGTCAGTGAAATGGGCAACAAGGAACATCTAATACCAGGACTTAATGTAGAATCAAAGAAGTCCAAGGCAACTTGATTCATTCTAGCAGTTTGATGTGTCTGCTGACTCTTAAAATAGGGTATGTGGGGTCCATTCCCAAGGCATTTCTGATACAGCAGTCCAAAGACGATCTTGTTATTGCATGCTGATATGGATAAAGTGAGGACCGACAGGAATAGAGAATGCATACTATTAGAATAAAATGATAGAACTTGAAGGAAAAATACAGAGTCCAACCAATAGCCATACTCCATTTTCTTGCCTTCTAATCTGGTACTGACTCGCTCAGTTTGCATGTCTTCTCTGTCATCCAACTTCTTATTTATACTTTAGCCTTCTGGATATTGTCACTCTAGAGCAACTCTAGTTTGGGACTGCCTTTAAACTCTCTTGATTCTAGATCCATACTCTGCCATCTTCTCCTCAGCAGAGGAATGCCCTCAACTCTTGAGGTTGACATTATCATCAGCATATGATGAGTAAGCTCCTGCTCTTCTGCTGCAGCCAGCACAGTCCAGCAGGTTCAGGGCAGTTACTAGTCTCACAGAGCAAGGATGAAAAGACAGGTGGGACACAGCAGTCTGAACAAGCTGAGTTTATTCTGGACATACTGAGCCAATAAATAAGGGGGTCGGGGTGCTTAAATAGTAAAAAACCATAGGGATAGCAATTGAGGCGTGAAACAGAACAGATTGTGATAAGTAGAAAGGGAGGCCTCAAGGCCTCTTTATCAGAATGTTATCCTGTATAGCAGGGGCCCTGATTCCTGGAACTTCAACACCCGAATTCAAGGATGTGCACCTGAGAACAATATATCACTTAACTTCTCAAAACAGCTACTCTCCCTTGGAGGAGGGGAACTCTTGATAAGGGGCTCTTTCAAACCCCTCAAGGTTCTCTACACTCTTCCTTACAAGGATATGACTAAAGCCATCTACACCACCTGCTTCATGTGCACTGTTATTGATGTCTTACTCCTACATTAATCTGAATATGACAGCTGTGTTAGGGCTTGAAGAAAGTAGAAGGCAACCAGGGAACTGGTCTATTAGTTGGATTACTAAAGAACACAAGCAATTCAATTTAGACCTGTGATCCAAGAGATTAAGGCCCTTAATGTGGAAACATTTCCATCCTTGAATTTTAAAAAAAATGTGTAAATTTTTTCCTCCCAATTACATGTTACAACAATTTTTTTCTAAGTTTTGGGTTCTAAATTCTACTTCTTCTTCCCTCCCTCTTTCCCTCTCCCTCAGATGGTAAGGTTATATATGTGCAATCATGGGAAATACTTCCTTTATTGGTCATTTTGTACAAGAATTTTGTCAAATTAAAAAAAAAGAATGAAGGAAAAGAAGAAAGAAAAAATGAAAAATTGCGTGCTTCAATCTGTATTCAGACAATGTCAGTTCTTTCTCTAAAAGTGGATAGTATGCTTCATCATGAGAACTTTGGGATTGTCTTGGGTTATTGTATGGCTGATAATAGCTAAAGCATTCACAGCTGATCATTGTGTAGTATTGCTGTTACTTTATATAGTGTTCTCCTGGTTCTGCTCACTTCACTTTGCATCAATTCATATAAGTCCAAGATTTTTTGAAAATTATCCTTGTCCTTTCTTATAGCACAAAAACATCCCATCACAACCATATGCCACAGATTGTTTAGTGGCATCCCTTTTATTTCCAAATCCCATCTGTGAATTTAACCTGCACTTACCAATTTCCAGTGATGCTGGGGCTGGTAGAAGCATGATCTAGAATAGATGCCTCATCCATCTATCCTTACCAGATCACCTGCTGAAGTTGTTTTCCCCTAGTTCCTGGACTTAGGATAGGGAACAAGCATTGATTAAGTGCCTATTATGTGCCAGGCATTGTGCTAAGCATTTTACAGATATTGACTCATTTGATCCTCACAACAACCCTGGAAGGGAGATGCTACTATATTCTCTATTCGACAGCAGAGAAAACTGAGGGAAACAGTGATTAAGTGACAGCTATTAAGTTTCTAAGATTGGATTTGAACTCAGAACTTCTTGATTCCAATTCTAAAAGCTCTGTCCACTGCCATCTAGTTGCCACTACCTGTACACACTTAAAAGAACACTTTTTTGGAAGTTGATTCCTCTTCTTCCCCACAATCAATTTGATGAAATTACAGGGTGATGAGCCTTAGATTGGTATGTGGATTGAAGTTCCCTCAAATGTATGGGAACATCACAATTGACACTTGTGGACATTGAACATTAAAGATGAATGGTTGAGTCTTAGCAATTAAAAATGAATAATTATCTTGGGTTTATGTGGATCAATTGGGTATGAATTTATTTTCTTTGCCTTCTAGCTGTAAATATATCATCATAGAATGAGTTTGCACATGTAGAGACATCCCTCAGAGCTAAGCATATAAAAAGAAGTTTTCATTTTTGGCACTTTTCCATTTACAGAGAGGACTGGGATGAACTGGGTACAGATTAAAAACTTAGAGTGGTCCTTAGAGGGAAGGGGGTGGAGTGGACCTGTGTATTGGCATAAACTTGTCCCCCATTTCCCACCACCTATCATTGCCCTCCTCCAACATATACAAATTGGCCTCTGACCTTAATCCCAAAGATGGCAGCAGTAACCATGGAGTATAAATTGTTCCTGGATTCCACATTCTTGGATTGTAAATTCATCAACTTGGCCCTGGAGAGGAAGTGGCTAAGAAATACTGTAAATGATATGGGTTCTTAACTGTGTGGTTCTAGGAGAAGGGAACCATTAGGTCATGAATCAAGAGTTCCTGAAACCCAGCTAGGGAGAATAGGGAAATTTCTGAGCTGTACTAGCCTTAGCGTTGCTTCTCAGGCAACAACAAACTAGAGAATTTATAGACCCAGAGCCCTAGAGAGAAGAAAGTGGAATTTCCTGATGTTGTTGCAGTCCTGAAGAGTTCAGGAACCCAGTCTTCCAGAGAGAGAAAGAACAGTCATCCACCTATGTTTGTCTTTCTAATAACCCCAAGTTCTAGCTTCTTGGGGGGAAGGGGATTGTGTGTGTGGCCATGCAGCTAGAGAAGTGACAATGGATGGACCAAGGCATAATCCAGGGCAACAAAAGAAGTGGACTTTGGTCTCCTCTGTATCCTTAACTTATTTGAATGACACAAGTCCATTGGGAAGGAGACTACCCTTGTGAGGAAGATTCCCTATATAGGTCTAAAATTAAGGAGTCACCCTGACCAGTAATAATCTTAGTCAACCAACTGACCCCTTTTGATCCACAAAAATTTGTACCAAATGATGCTCATTTATATTCACCTAAAGTCAAGTCAGGTTTTGTAATTTCTTTCTTGTTTCGGTTTCAGCCTGCGCTAGACTTTCTCATCTCCCTGTATCCCTGTGACACTCCTAAGAAACCTGTGTGCCCTGATGTACCATTTACCAAAGCCACAGCACCCACAGAAGCTGATCTGCAAATTAAAAAAATCACGGAACAGCTAGACCAGCTCATTCCACCCAGGCCATTCTCTCATATCAACACCACCACAAGTGCAGCCCACAGTGTGGTAACCATCTTTAATACCAAAACCACCTATTGTAGTGGGGATCAGCTAGATATTCTCCTGGAGGTGAGAGATTACTCAGGACAAAGAAAAACATATGGAGGGGACTACTTAAGGGCCAGGATTTCTTCCCCAGATCTAAAGGCAGGGGCATCAGGAAGAGTGACTGACTTCAACAATGGCACCTACCTTATCAGCTTCACTTTATTCTGGGAGGGCAGAGTTTCTGTGTCTCTTCTGCTTATCCACCCCAGTGAAGGGGTATCTGCACTCTGGAGAGCAAGAAATAGGAGCTATGATAAGGTGATTTTCACAGGCCAGTTTGCCAACGGCACATCCCAAGTCTTCACTGAATGTGGTCTGGTTCTAAACACAAGTGCTGAACTGTGCCAGTACCTGGACCCTCGAGATCAAGAAGCCTTCTACTGTGTGAAACCACCACAAGTGTCCTGTGATGCACTGACTCACCTGAAATCTAAGAATAAGGCAGTTTCTTATCTCAGCAACCTAGAGAAGAGACTTTTTGTCAGGTAAATAAACCAGGAGCCCTATGTAGATTTAGAGTTCTTTGAAACCAATTTTATTTTGGAAGTTTATATGGAATTGCTTTTTAGAAAGTGGAGCTGAATAGACTTTGACATGAATCTACCACACAGGCAATGACCATCCTTGAGCAGAAGCTAACCTTTGTTAAATGGCCTGAAATTGTGGCTGTAGTTCACAGAGAGCTTGCCCTCAAACTCCATCCCTTAGAAACTCCAAAGAGTTTGGCTCTGGGGGTGTAGCATTTCTTTTTGAATGCCTGACTGAAAAGTAATTTCTCTTCCTGTCTCTTGAAGGTCCAACATGGGAATGGAAATTATGAAGGACTTTAATTCCATTGAAGTCTCCAGTTGTAACAGTAAGCCTTCTCTTTGCTGTGTAGTGCATAGTATTGAACCCTTGAAAAGATATTACCATTCTTCATTTTTTGCACACATCTCTGCCTTACAGGAATGCTGCCAGTCTTGTCTGCTTCTGAGATGGTGAAATGAACATCTCTAGATGAAATTCACTTGCACATCAAAAAGTTTATATTTCCCATAGTTTGTACCAGATTCAATGCTCTTATTTACCTGAAACAGCCTATAGACTTTCTCCCTCCTCTCTATGCTTAACAATTAGCACAGAAATGTGGAGACTGTGGTAACCCGAAGTAGTGATTTACAAATACTCTAAATGCCAGAACAGTTAGAGAGCATGTTGAAGTGAAATTATGCCTTTAGCTTTTTCATTAGTTTGCTTCTTTTAAGAAAAAGAAAACACAACTTTTTGTATTTGGCAAAGTCTTTTTTTTTAAAAAAAGTTTTAAAAATCATTTTAAATATAACTACAAACTAAGAAAAGAAAAAAATGGCTATGTACACAATAGAACATTAGAGAGGATTTGACATAAAGCAATAAATTTACATTTCAAGGAAACCTATATAAATAAATATTGCACATTGTTTTCAAAGCTGTCCAGCATTTTTTGCTTCCTTGTAGGTTTTCTTTTGTTCTCTGCTATGCACTTTTTACTTTATTTTTTTTATCCTCCTGTTCCCCCTGACCCAAGAAGGATACAATTAAGCATGGATATATGTGTGTGTACATGTATATATACACGTGTGTATATATACATGTACACACCTACACACATGCATATACACACATTATACTTGTACAGAGACATCTATAAACATACACAAATATACCCATATATATGTTAGACAGTATTATGCTTATTTCTATTGGTCTGCTTTTTCTTTGAAGGTGGATAGCATCTTCCTTCATAAGTCCAGGTGTTTCTGTGTTTTTCTAAATCAACCGGCTCATTCCCCACACCACAGCAATATTCTGACCCAATCCCATTCTGTCTAAGAGATTGTTCATGAAAGATTTTACCCAATTTTCTGCATTCCTTCTGTTCTTGGCTGCATGGGTTTTATTTATACAAGAACATTGTAATTTAAAATAATCAAAATTATCCATTTTACACTTCAACACTGCTCTTACCTTATAGTATGATTTAAGGTCTGATACTACTGAATCTGCTTTCTTTACATCTTTTCTCCCCTGGTTACTTTGAAGTTCTTGACCTTTTGTTCTTTTAAATGAACTTTGCTATTATGTTTTCTAACTCAATAAGGTAATTTTTAGTAATTTAACTGGGATGGCATTACATAAAAAGATTAGTTGGGTAAAATCGTCATTTTTTTAAATATTGATTTTACCTATCCATGAACAATAAATATTACTTCAGTTATTTAGATCTAACTATATCTATAAAAAGTGTTTTATGTTTATATTCCTAAACTGTATCTGTTTTGGCAGGTATTTTATATTGCCTAGTTATTTTAAATGGTCTGAAACAATATTGAATAATATGGCTGATACATAGTATTGTTCCTCTATTTTTCTCTTTTGATCAAATCTGTTTTAGCTTTAACTTTGTCTGAAATCATGACTACTATGCCAGCTTTTTTACATAATAAATTCTATTTCTGACCTTTATTTTATGTTTGTGTGTCTCTCTTTTTTCTATAGCATTTCCTGAAAGCAACATATTGTTGAATTGAAAATTTTAACTTGCTATCACTTTTTATTTTATTGGTCAATTTAGCCCATTCACATTCTAAGCTATAATTACTTGTATATTTTCCTCCTTCCTATTTTTCTTCATTATGCTTCTCATCCTATTCCTATCATTCTTCACTCCTCTGCTTTCCTTCTACCTGCTACCTTGTCCTCCTATTCCTTAACCTACCTACCCCTGAAAGAATCCTTCCGTTATCCCTTCACCCTATATCATTGCCCTCTTATTTCTTTCTGAATATTAAAGACTTTTATATCCTTTTAGATATATATGTAACTTTCTGTAACCTATTACCAATGAAAGCAAAGTTTCATTACTACCTGCCTCCCTCCTACTAGCTTTTTCTGTATATTTTTTCCTTTTTTGCCTCATTTATATGAGATAATAGCTCCTTTTTATCTCTCTCTGCAGTGTTTTTAGAATCATCCCATCATACTCAACTCAGTCCAATCCCTTCTCTCAAACTACCCAAATAAAAATGACTATCATACTATAATTGATAATATTTTCATATATAAGTAGTAAGCAATTCGATCATATTGAGTCTTTTATTAATGTTTGCTTTATATTTCTCCTGGATATTATATGCTGAATTTTCCCTTAAAATCTGCTGTTTTTGTCACAGATACCTGAAGGTCTTTCACTTTATTAAATATCCATTTTTTTCATTCTGGATTATACTTAACTTAGCTGGGTAAGTTACCCTTGACTGTAAGTCCAGCTCTTTTGCTTTATAAAATATAGCATTCCAAAACCTATAGTTCTTCAATGTAGTAGCTGCTAGTTCTTGTGTAGTTCTTATTGTAACTCCATGACATTCAATTTTTTTTTCTTGTTGCTTCTAATATTTTCTCCTTAACCTGGGAGCCTTGAAACTTGGGTGTGATATTCCTGTAAGTTTTACTTCTGGGATCTCTTTCAGGTGTTAATTGGTGGATTTTTTTCTTTTTCTGCTTTGCCTTCTTGCTGGCAATCTGACTATTTTAATATTATTTCTCCTTGATCTGTTTTCCAGATCAGTTGTTTTTCTAATGTTTCACAGTCTCTTCTTTTTTTTATTTATTTATTTGATTTTGTTTTATTATTTCTTTGTGTCTTAGAATGTCATTACCCTTTGCCCAGTTCTAATTTTCAAGGACTTATTTTCTTCCTTAACTTTTTGGTTCTGTATTTCAAGTTGGTTTGACTTCCTCTTCATAATTTTCTTGATTTTCTTGGGATGCTATTATTTTTTTCTTATTTTTCCTTGATCTCTCTTACTTGATTTTTGAAGTCCTTTTTAAATTTTTTTTCTAAGATATCTTTTTGTGCTTGGGACCATTTGATGTTTCTCATCAAAAAAGGAGTGGCTTTTATGCTCCATTATCTTCCTCTGAATATGCATCCAGATCTTCTGTATCCCCATAGCAGCTATCTGTCTTTGCTTGATCATTTTTATTTATTTTTTTGTTTTATTTTTATTTTTTTGCAGCTATTAGTGCAAACAGAGTATAGTCACAAGATATGAGGAGTAATGTCCCAAGCCTCAAGTCCTTCTTACTGTTATTTTCTGAAGTCTGTCCCAGGGCTCAAACTTGGGCTCTCTTCTGTACTCCTAAGCTATGGCTAGAACTCCCAGTCATGCTGTCCCACAAATGTTCTTACTCTCTTTAGTCCTTTTGGTGGCTGCTAACTATAGTTGTTCTGGAGCTGAAACCAGGGACCCTGCTGTCCTGCAAATGCCACAAACAGCAGAGTCCCTGCTGCCCTGCTACTGCACTCACCAGGAATATGTTAGCTCCTTTTTTCTGCAACCACAACCCAGGACATGTCTGGTCAGCAGAGCTGGGCTTGGCATCCCTTGAGAGTGAAAGGTCCTTCAGTCTCTTCCTCCTCAGTCATCAGACCCCCATACTGCTCCACACTGTCTGTGAGATGATGAAAGTTTCTAAGGTTGAGGCTGCCTCCCAGCCCCAGCTGCTCCTAGGGCTTGTTGCTTGCTCATTCCACAGAGTTGACCTGGAGGTGTTTGCTCTTCATTCAGGCTGCACTTCTGCCCCTGGAGGTCAGGTCTTTCCTGTGATCTTCTTAGGTTGTCTTAGAAGAGCAACTGCTTTACCATGACTTTTGTTTATTTCTGCTGCTCTATATTCCCTCTGAGGCAATGTTCTGTCTTTTTCTGTGGAGGAAATTTGGAGAGCCACAAGTGTTCTGACCTACTCTGCCATTTTCCTAGAATCCTCTCCTTGGCAAAGTCTTAAGAAACAAAGGATCTTACTGACTGATGCTTCCCTTTTGAATTGTATTCAGGATGGATACTGATCCACTATACCACTTTGTAAGTCACAATTTTATACCAAATAAAAATGTTATACTAAATTAAAAACCTGATTATTTATAATTATTTTAGTCTTACTAAGTATGGGCCTTTTTCTCCTCACTTTTTTATCTTTAGGAAATAACTCGAATTTTTTAGTTTAGTGTAAAGAGTGCTAGTTTTAGCACCAGAAGACCTGAGTGCAAATCATATTTTGTACTTATCTACTTCCTGTGTGACCTTGGGCAATTCATTTAACCATCTTGGGTCTCAGGTTCCTAATGACTTCTAACCGCCCCTCCAGGTCCAAATTGCTGATCCATTATCTACATAACTACCAAGTCACTTAATACCAACTCCAGTTCTTTAAAGTATCTCAGTAAACCAAAATAGATAAGATATAATTAATAATTGTATCTCACTCCATTAATTTTTTTGTGCCAAGCGCTGTGCTATTTTATTTTTTAAATAATATTAAATTTAAATAAATTTAATTTAATTTAAATAAATATATGTTAAAACAATTTAAAACTTGTTTTTAAGGTTTTGAGTTCCAAATTCTAACCATCCTTCCTTTCTCCCCTTTCTCCTTGAGATGGTAAACAATCCCATATGTGTTATATGTGTGTAATCATGTAAAACATGTTCATATTATTCATTTTGTACAAGAAGACTTGAATTAGAAAAAAGAAAGAAGTTGAAAAATCATATGCTTCAGTCTTTATTCAGGCAACATCAGCTCTTCCTCTGGAGGCAGACAGCATTTTTTCATCACAAGTTCTTTGGGATTGTTTTGGATCATTGTATTGCTGATAGTAGTTAAGTCATTCACAATTCTTCATCATACAGTATTGCTGTTGTGTGTATAATGTTCTGGTTCTCCTCACTTCACTTTGCATCAGTTCATAAGTCTTTCCAGGTTTTTCCGAAATCATCCCGCCTCATTTCTTATATCACAATAATATTCCATCACAATCATATACCATAGCTTGTTCAGCAGTTCCCCAATTGACAGGCATCCCCTTGGTCTAAAATTCTTAGCCACCACAAAAAGAGCTACTATAAATATTTTTGTACAAATAGGTCCTTTTTCCTTTTTTTAAAAAAAATTTCTTTTGGATACAAACCTAGCAGTGCTATTACTGAATCAAAGGTATGCACATGGTTTTATAGCTCTTTGGACATAGCTCTAAAGTGCTCTCCAGAATGCTCAGATCAGTTTACAACTCCACCAACAATGCATTAGTGTCCCAATTTTCCCACATCCCCTCTCACGTTTATCTTTTTCTTTTTTTGGGGGGCGGGGTCACATTGGCCAATCTGGTAAGTTTTAATTTGCATTTCTCTTATCAATGGTAATTTAGAGCATTATTTTCATATGCCTAGATAGCTTTATTTTTTTTTCTCTGAAAATTGCTGTTCATATCCTTTGACCACTTATCCTTTGGGGAATGACTTGTATTCTTATAAGTTTGACTCAGTTCTCTACATATTTGAGAAATGAGGCTTTTATCAAATATACTTGTTGCAAAAATTCCCCTCCCCCCAGTTTTCTGATTTCCTTCTAATTTTGGTTGCATTGGTTTTGTTTGTGCAAAACCTTTTAAATTTGATATAGCCAAAATGATCTGTTTTACATTTTATAATGCTTTCTGTATCTTATTTCAACCTAAATTCTCCCCTTATCCATAGACATGACAGTTAAATTATTTCATGTTCTCCTAATTTGTTTATGGTATAACTCTTTATGTCTTATGTCTACCCATTTTGACCTTATCTTGGTATATGCTGTGAGTTATTGAGCTAAACTTAGTTTCTGCCAAACTATTTTCCAGTTCTTGATCAGTTTTTATCAAATAATGTCACACCATTAATTCTTAATCACTATTCCATGGCTTCTAGAAATTGTTTTATTTAGTGTATTTGCATCCTTAGCACCTAGCACAGTGTCTGATACCTGGTAGGCATTTAATCCTTTGCATGTCTATTCTTAGTTTAACCTTCTCCTTAATTTGATGCTTAATTGCTAACCTTTTCTGCTTTCTTTACTAGGAAATCATCTGCTAATGTGCCTTGAGTTAGTAACCTTGCCAACTTTCCCCTCTGCCCAAGAAATCTGTCTATCTTCAGTTGTTTCCTATATATTTTTTCCAAGTAAACATCCTGTCATAGGAAACAGAAACTCTATATCTAACTTCTCTTGGTGAGAGCTTTGTGAGAGAAAGAAAAAAATTCTGTTGGGAGAAGTCAATAAGCTTTGTCCCTCCAATATTCTTTCTTAGACTGTTTTTGCTAATTTTGTAACCAATAATTGGTGTCTATAATTCTCTCTCTCTGATTTGATCATTTAGCATGCAAAATTTAAACACATACACACATTTTCTTATTAGTTAGTCATTTTCAGTCATGTCCACCCCTTTGTGACTCCATTTGGGACTTTCTTGGCAAAGATACTGGAGTGGTTTGCCATTTTCTTCTCCAGCTCATTTTATAGATGAGGAAACTGAAGCAAAGAGTGTTAAGTGACTTGCCCAGGATCACATAGTTAGTAAGTGTCTGAGGCTAGATTTGAACTCAGGAAAATGAATCTTTCTGCCTCCTGGCCTGGTAGGTACTCCTCTACTCAACCTAGCTGCCCCATACACATATTTTGGAATATTTGGGAAGTTGCCATATATACTTTAAAATGCAAGTACTTGCAAGTACTTAAGTACTTACTTATACTTAAAATGCAAGTACTCCTCCCTCCCCCTACAAAAAATCAAACCAAACAAACCCAACTTAGTAGAGAATTTTAACTGGTTTCTTCATATTTCTTTCTTAATTTTGGCCTTTTTTAAAAAAAATATGATTTCTGGTTTCATTAATAGTGATAATGCTTATGCATATACTTCATTTCCTCTAGGAGAATGTGAAATCATTGAATATGGAAAAGAGGTTACATAGAGAATATGAACAATTAATGTTTGGGGAATATGGAAGTGTGCTGTGATCTAGAGGAGCCCCAATTCCCTGCAAACACCTTAGTAAAGCTTGAAAATGAAATGGCAATTACTTATAGAATCCTTCTGACAACCCCGAGACATAGAGCAAGACTGTCAGAATCATGCAGAAATCATGAAGTACACAACCAGGTAGATGGAAAGCCTTGTTCAAAGCAGCCCTAGGGCAACTGAAGAAGGTGATCAGTGGAGTTACAACTAGAGCACGGAATAAAGGGAAGAGTCCAGTCACAGGAGAAAGGCCTTAGGCAAAAGCTAACTGGAGGGGAGCCTGAAGTATTTTGGTGAAAACCCAGCATGGGGGCAGACTTGGGGTCTAGTAGTAGGGAGGAAAAGCCTCAGGCAGAGCCAGCATAGGAAGTAGTCAGGAGGCCTAGGAATGAGAAAGGCCCCAGGTAGAGTTCAGTAGGAGCATCTTCTGAGTTCAGCATCAAAGGGAAAGACTCCAGGCACAGATACTCCTCATGTGGCAACCTAGTACAGTGGACAACCACTAGCTCTAGAGTCAGACTATGGGCTTCAGATCCTCTCTCTGAGGGTTATTACCTATGACCTTGGGCAAGTCATCTAATTGACTCTGGGCTTCAGTTTCCTCATCTTTAAGATGAGATATTTGGACTAGATGGCCTCTGAGATTCCCTCCAATTTTAAATAGATAATCTTACAGTCTGATGATCTTTGTTCTAAGAAGACCTCTAAATTCCAATAAGTTCTAAATATATCATCCTATGGATATTAGACTGGATCTAATTAGATAACATTTAAAGGAATGAATGACAAGTTTGACACTCGAGTTAAAAAAAAATCAACATCACAAGTACAAGATGGTGGAAGCAATTGGGTTTTCAGAGAATTCTAAAGTTCAGTATGAATCAACAGTGTGATAAAATGGCCAAAAATGCTAATTCAAACTTAGACTATCAAATTTCCAGGACTAGAGAGGTAATTATCCAATTTTGAGCAGAACACATTGGGATTATTTTATTCAGTTCTGAGTGCCATGTATTAAGAAGGACATTGATAAGTTGAAGAACATCCAGAAAAAGGTGACCAGGGTGTTGAAGGGATTGGAGATTATACCATTTAAGGATCAGTAAAAAGAGGCTGAAGAAGAGAATACTTGAGTAATGTTTGAAGGCCCATTGAAAGAGAGATTAGACTTCTTTAGCTTGACTCCAAAGGGCAGAAGTATGAGCAGTGGGTGTAAGTTGCAGAGACAGAGACAGAGACAGAGAGAGAGATTAGGCCTGACATGAAGGAAAGCTTCTGGATAATCAGAGTATATCTAAAAATGGAATGGTCTGCCTCCAGAGGTGGTGGTTTTCACTTCCCCAAGTAATCTTTAAGAAAGGGTTGGATGATTTCTTGTTGGAGATGATGCAGAGGCTTTTTTTGGACTGGTATGCATTGAACAGGAGAGCATCAATGGCAGAATAGCAAGAGAGGGGACAGGATGTTCTAAGAATTACAGTTTTCAGACTGAATATAAACTTGAACTTTGACCTGCCTGTTGGTACTATATTCTTTCCCAATGATCAGTAAGTTGCCATACTGCTGGAGGAATAGAATTATATTATTCTTGACATTCCTGTTATAACTGATACCAGAAGAAAGGAAGAAGCTACAGATAAATGGAAGGATGACTCATAGATCCTCTTTGAGAGTTAAAGAAAGGGTTTGGGAGAATTGATTTTATTGTGTATCCAAAAACAGCAAAGAACATTGTTTCATGGGAATATGGTTATCTAATATTTCAGTGCCTATGATAAATGCTTGCAAAAAAGACTGTCGTGAAGATAATTGCAACTTATGCATAATATTAATTGTTAACAATGAAGAGGTAGAGAAATTCTATGAAGACTTTGAGAAACCCTCCAAATTAAATTGATACATTGATACTTGGTGACTTTAAAGGAGAAGATAGCATCAGATGAAGATGGTAAGAAATATGTTAGAAAGCATGGATCAGGAAGAAGGAACGAAAGAAGCCAAAGATTTGTAAATACAGAAGTCTCATGTGTTTACATAATGAATAATTTGTACAAAATAAGAATTGGTAGGTGATGTACATGACAAGAACTATGTAACAATGTAACCACAAAAATTAATTTGGTTACATTCAGCTGCCTGTATACAATCAGACCATTAATTTATCAGAACAAAATACTGAAATTATTAAAAAGCTATAAAAAAACCTTCTGAGTCACAGACTAACAAGATGACAGACTAGATATGTTTTCTGATCCTCATCACCTCTCAAATTTCTTCAAAACAGAAATTATGTGACAAAGATAAAACAACTTCAACTGTCCTCATTGTTCAGGACATCCATAATTCAGGAGAAGATTAAAAAATAGTAAAAATCATGCACTGACTCCAAACTTGATGTTACTCAGCATCCCTATCCCAACTTCCATGATACTGACAGCAAAGCTACACATTAGCTGACCCAAGGACCTGACACATGGGCTTTCAACAAAGCCTAGCCCCAAGCTCTGGGCCTCCTTCTCTTTCAAATGTTATAGAGATGTCGTTCCAGGCTATGGTTTTCTGCTTGGACACAATACCTAACCAGTGTAGCAGCTGTTGTTCTAGGATAGATACTTGGAGGAATCATAGTAGGTAGTCAGTGCTATGGCAGCACTTCAGGGCAAGAAGCTTATTAGAGCCAACACCACTGTGCACAATAGTTGGTGCTGCAAAACCTCTTTGCAGGGGAGCAGAATGACAGAAAGGAGCAGAATACATATGGGCTTGAAATGGAACTCAACCTCACCCTTCTTTCTTCCAGAACCTCAGTGACTGAAACTACAGAAATCATACACATAACATCAATATAGAAAATCTCTGAATTGCTAGTGTTGGATAAGTGAAATGAGGATCAGAGGGAGCAGGACATATCACTAGAACAACTTACCACGTGTGTCTGTGTCTGTGTGTGTATATGTGGGGTACTATGTGGCATTCCATTAAACCTGATGCAAAGGGTTTGACATCCAGCTGGCTCCAGTCCTGTTTATCCAAAAGTCACTGGGGGCAGAGACCTAGGCTGGTGAACCATAAATTGTCCAGCATGGTAAGAAACTAAAATACTTTGAGATCCTGCCCCCAAGGAAACCACCATAAGAGGGGAGGGAGTCAGAAAGTGAAAAATAAGGGAAAATAAGGGGGAAAGGAGTAGACTGAAATTACCAAAGATCTCAGGATGAAGAAAATTGAAAGACTTTAAACAAAAGGAGACAAATTAATAAGCAAAGCATTAACAATGGAGAAAATTTTAACCTTCAGATCTAGTAAACAATTTTGGCATTTATGAATAAACACTGAAAACAAAAAAAATGATTGAGCATTTTGATAAGACAAGACATAGGGGTCTGTGAAATGTGAGAAGAACATGGAACCACAGCACATTGTTTCTGAGTGGTTCAAAAGAGAAATGAGAATTAAGAGAGCAAAATTTAAGTCCTACACGGCAAAAATTGGGCAGAATAGAAAAATTGTTGTATACAATGGCAGGTTTTACTAAAGAAACAAAAGAGAGAACCATTGATGGGGAATGCAAATACATAGAAATGGAGAACAACCTAGCAGAAGAGAAGCAAAAAATAATGCTAAAAGAAAATATGGATTTTATGGAAGCAAAGCATACCACTCTTGAAACCAGGATGAGTAGAGACAACCTTAGGATCTTAGATCTCAGAAGAAGATGACACCATGAAAAACTTGAATGCTATAATAAAAGAAAAAAAAACACCATGAGAAATGGCCAGAACTTCTGAACGTGAAATGAAAATGAAATATCAATTTAAAGAATTCATAGGTTGTCTCCAAGGTCTACTAAGGTCTACCATTGCATCCTGGGCCATAAAACACCCATTGAGTGAATAGGCCTGTTTAAGAAGTAGTCAGGGAATGACTCTTTTAATGAGCAAAAGAAAAAAAAATAATTAAATCACCCTGGGAAGGAAGGAGAAACTGTTACTATTGATAATTACTCTAAGCCAGTTACTAATTGTAGCTTGGACAGGGTCCTATCATTGTCCAACTTATGACCTTCAGAGTGCACTAGGTAAAAGGTTTTGAGAATGACAAGGAAGGAAGGAAGGAAGGAAGGAAGGAAGGAAGGAAGGAAGGAAGGAAGAAAGGACATCTACTCAATAAACTTCAAAGTAAGGGGAGAGGGAGAAAAAAGAGAGAGGATGAGCTGGGTTAGCCTTAGAGAAGGCCAAGGTCTCCTATTGTATCCTGGGCCATTTCCAGTCATCTTGATGAATATCTGGTCACTGGACCCAGATGACTTAGGAGGAGAAAGTGAGACTGGTGACTTTGCACAGTGCTCCCTCACTCAAAACAAAGTCAAGTGCAAGTCATGTAATAATTTCCCTGATGTCATGGTCTTCTTTGAAAATGAAGGATGGACACAACAAGGGTTGCCTCTAGGAAAAAGAAAAACAGCCCAACCAAACAAAACTCAAGGCTATAAATTCCAAGATGCACAATGCCTCCAGTGTTTGGCACAATGTCTGGCACATAGTAGACACTTAATAAGTGGTTGATTAGTTAAATTTAATAATTCAACTCAGAAACAATAAGTTCTGGAAGCAATTGGGAGAAAGACCTTCAAATACAATGGAAAGGAAATTAAAATTAACATAAGACTTTTCTTCATCTACAAGAAAATATAGGAGATAATGAAATAATACATTTTAAAGTACAATGGAGCTCAGGATGCAGCCCAGGGTATCCTACCCTTCAAATCTAAGCTTAATCATAAATGAAAAAAAAAGATAAATGTTCAATAATAAAGAAGCACTTGAAACATTCTTAGGAAGAAAACCAGAACTAGAGAGATTATTTGTTTCTCAAATACTTCAGACAACAGAAATATAGAAGGAGTGAATAAATGCAGCAGCTGAGGCAACAGCAACAGAGTGAGAGCAGAAAAACCAGTAAGAGACTTCTTTTCTAAATGTAAATAAGGAAGGGTGAAGAGAGAAGTTCAGTAGAGGTAACAATGAAGAGATAGGCACAGGCATTGTGGTCTTAACCTGGTGATCTCCTGCCTACAAGGGAATCAATGGGTTTTTTTGTTTTTTTGGTGGGAGGGGAGACTGTACTAGAGAGAAAGAGAGCAAAATAATAAAAATTGATAAATCTAGCTAATCTGATTAAAAAAGAAGAGGGCAGAAAAAAATTAATAAAATAGCAAATGAGCAAGGTAAAATCACAATAAAGCTAGAAGAAATAAAAAGAATAATGAGACCATGCACAGTTATTTGCTAACATAACTGAGAACATAAAACAATAGAGGAATACCTGCAAAAACATAAAATAAGCAAAATATCAGAAGACTGGAAATATTAAATAAACCAAAGTCAGAAAAGGAAATAGTTCCAGTTGTAAAGGTACTACAGAGTGAGTTGGAGTGGGGAAGAGGAAGAATATTCCCTATCCTTCAAACTTTTGGTGAACAATTGGTACTATACTTTACAAGTTATTTTCAAAAATCAAGAAAGACTATCAGAATCCCTTTTTTGAGACAAATACATTCCTAATACTTAAACCAAGGAAAGATAAAATACAGAAAGAAAACTATAGTTCAATAATTATATTGATTACAATCAATTACATTGATTCAAAAGTTTTAAACAAAATCCTGTCAAACATATCTACCTGAACTGATGCAGAATGAAATAAGCAGAGATAAGAAAATATTATATGTATTAACTGTAACAATGTAAGTAGAAAGAATGAGTGCACACCAAAAAATCATAAGTGAATGCAACAAAATCATAAAGATCAAGCAAGACCCAAATGAAGATATATGAGAAGATACCACCAATCCACCCCTTCATGGAGGTGGGAAGTCCATAGATGTTACACAACAGACATGTTTTTGTTCTTTTTCAATGCATCAGTAACTTGTGCTGATTTTTTCCTCAATAAAAAATACTATTTGTTATATGGGATGATTCCCTGGAAGGGTATGAGGAAGAATATTTGTAATGACTATGATAGAAGAAACAGAAGACATCAGTAAAACTTACTATAAAAAAGAAAAAGTTAGAAGATAAAAAATATGACATTTAATAGAAATAACTTAATCCTGAATTACTGAAAGAAGTAAGTTATAACTTAATGAAGAATATTATTGGACAGCAGAAATGATATTGACACTGACTGTAATAATTTTATACAGATGTATAAATAATTTACCATGAAAAGATACCAAAATAAAGTTGGCAAATACTTGACTGCCAAGTGAAGATAGATGTTGACTAAAGACAACTTTGGTGTAGATAGAAATCATACTAAGTTAGATAATTAATAATTATGGCAGAATTTCTTCATAAATCAGGGAGATATAGTTGAAGATATTAATGATTCATAGAAAACTTGGCAAGAGAGACACCTAAGCCCAATTATCATTCCAAAGGTGTTTGTGGATGAAAATGGAAAGGTAATATACACAAGAAGAAAGATGGAAAAGAGCTACAAAGTTGTTGTTGCTATTGTTTTTAATAACAAAGTGTTTTCACTACAAAGGACAAATGATTTCTAATATCAGTCCTGAATTGGCTTATAACAGAGATAGAAATGACATTAAAGATTCTAAAGACAGGATTGAACCTGCACATAAAAGAGATCTATACCAGAGATGTCACAATTGTGAGGGCATAGTAAGAATGATTTCTAATATATCTGAAGGACAGGAAGATGCCAAAGGTATTAATAACATGTCACCTTATTAATGTTGTAAAAATTGACTGAGAAAATACCATTAACTTTGGCATATATATAGTTTCCCATCTATACAAAGTCTTTATGAATCATCTATACTTGAGAACACTAGAAGGTGTTCATAGAAAACAGGTAGTCTTTTGCAAAGGATATGCTACAGCCATCACATCCTTATCATGTTTTTTGTTTAGTCATTTGCAGTTGGGTCTGATTCTTTGTGACTCCTTTTGGACTTTTTTTTAATTTTAATTTTATTTATTTTCAGTATTCCACAATAACTACCATACAACCTAGATTTTTTCTTTCCTTCCTCCTCCTTCCTCCCCGAGATGGCATACAATTTTATATAGGTTCTACACATACATTCTTATTAAATACATTTTCACCATAGTCATGTTGTATAGAAGAATTAAAATGAATGGGAGAAATCATATAACAAACCAAAATGTAATACAAAAGAAAATGATCTGCTACATTTTGCAATTGAATTCCATAGTTCTTTCTCTGGATGTGGAAGGCATTTTGCCTTAAAAAACCATTAGGAATTTTTTAAGTCCTTGCATTGCAATGAAGTTCTAAGTCTACCAGAAAAAGTCCTCACACACTGTGGTTGTTGCTGTGTACAAAGTTCCCCTGGTTCTGCTCCTTTTGCTCAGCATCAGATCATATAAGTCTTTCCAAGGCTCTCTGAAGTCTTCCTGTTCATCATGTCTTATAGCGTAATAGTATTCTATTACATTCATATACCATAATTTATTCAGTCATTCCCCTATTGATGGACATCCCCTTGGTTTCCAGTTTTTGACCACCACAAAGAGTGCTGCTATAAATATTTTTGTACACATGGGACCTTTACCCATTTTTATGATCTCTTGGGGATACAGTCCTAGAAGTGGTATTTCTGGGTCAAAGGGTATTCACATTTTTGTAGCCCTGTGGGCATAGTTCCAAATTGCTCTCCAGAATGTTTGGATCAGCTCACAGCTCCACCAACAATGTATTAGTGTTCCAACTCTCCCATATCTTCTCCAACATTTATCATCTTCCTATTTTGTTATGTTAGCCAATCTGATAGGTGTTCCTTTGGGCTTTTCTTGGCAAAGAAACTGAAATGACTTGGAATTAACTTCTTCTTACCATCTTACAATTGACTAAAAGATGCAGAGAATACAAGTTTCATTGCATTTACTGACGGTTAGCTATAAAAACAGTTGATTCATTAGCCTTCAATTAAAAGCTTTCTTCCATCAAGGAGTCTCTCATACATACATTAAATCATTCATGAATATTTGAAAGACGTAACAACAAAAATAGAACTATTCAGTGACCAGTTGATTATAAATTTCAGGTGATGCACAACAATGTTTATTGTTCAGATTACAGCATAGAACTATATTTCTGTGTAGCTTATCCATCAGTGTGTATTTGCAGAACAAACAGTACAAATTGACAATGAGTTGGGCCCATAATAGAACAGTAGGAGGAGAAAAGGCTGAATTGTCTTTAGAAATGACCCCAAACTTCTTCCAGTAAGAAGAGCCCATCTTTTCTATACCAGTATTCTACTGGTGATATTCTATGACTGTGAGATATGGAAGGCCACAGTTTTTAAATAAGTGTCACACAGAAGAAAATGGTGAGGTGTATAGTAGGTTTGATCAAGCTGTACGTATAATCACAAGGAATTCGAATGAAGAATAGGTGTAAAAGAGGTTATCAGGAATGCCTGAGATAAGACGATGGGCCAGCCATATGGTAAGGATGAGGAATGAGAGGACAACATGAACATTCAACTGGCATTCTCATGATGTCAGGAGAAAGTAAAGGAGGCCTTTAGCACATTGGGAACTTGGGGGAAGATGTGTACAAGAATTGCACCAGATAGGCTGACATGGATAGGCTTGATTTGTGTTATCGGAGGAAACATTCAAATTAAGGGATAAAAAAATCTATTTGAATATTTGTGTATGTATTGGAATAAATGGTTTCTGTAGGTGCTTCCAACTCTCATGTTCTAGGATTCTATAAGTAAAGTTGTTGGACTAAGGGAAGTTCAGACAATCTCTAAAAAAATATTTATTTATTTTAAATTCTAATTTATTTATTTTTAGTTTTCAACATTCATTTCCATAAGATTCTGACTTCCAAATTTTCTCCCCATCTCTCTCCTCTGTGGGCCTAGAGCTCCAGAAACAGTCACTGTCTCTGCCCCTGCTGCTGCTGTGGCTGTCTCTGTCCCTTCCCCGCTCAGCCACCCTGGGATTGGGGCCAGATCACTCTACTCTCCCACACGGATCCCACAGGCTTTTTCCACTGATCTTCCAATTTGTCCTTGGTGTTTTGGGGTACTGAAGTCTGGAGACTGCCACATGTAGGAGAGATTCAGTGTCCCAAAGGCCTGCTCAAGTCCTGTCTGTGCTGGCGTGGCCCACGTTGAACTGTGCCCTGCCCCCTGTGTGGCGTGATAGATGCTTCCTGGCAACCTTCCAGGCTGTTTTGGGCTGGAGATTTACTTCACTCTGTCATTCTGTTGATTCTGTAGTTCCAGAATTTGTTTAGAGACATTTTTTTCAGGTATTTGACTGGGCTTGGGGCAGCATTCTAGAAAGTGTATTTTGTTACTCTGCCATCTTGATTCTGCCTCCCCTCAGACAAAATTTTTTGTAAGTAGGTGGGAAGGAGCCACTGGAGAGAGAGAATGAAAATGCATGTGTTAAGTCACTTGACCAAAGACACACAGTATTACTTAGTGGAAGAGTGTATCCTTACGCTCTCATGGATCTTAACTCCCACTTCTGGTTTCCATACAAACATATTTAGCCTCTCCATGTCTTAGAGGATGTGGTGGTATGTGGAGTTAAAGAATTAGCTAGAGAAATTAGTTTTGGCATAGAGCAGAGGTACCTGATCCTCTGAGACAGGAGGGAAAAAGGAGAGAATAGATGAAGATATTGAAGTTTTTAATTCCAGGAGTTGGGGAAGAACTCTTATATTGCTTCAGTGTTCTCAGTGAAGTATGAAGGTAGGTCAGTTGCAGTGTGTGTATGCGTGTGTGTGTGTGTGTGTGTGTGTGTGTGCATGTGTGTATGTGTGTTTCCTGTTTCAGGACCCAAAGAAAAAGTTTTAAAACAATTAATGTTGGGAAAAGATAACTCAAAGGAACTAGTGACCATGATGGTGTTTCTGATAGTGTGATAAGCTAAGGCAATGGGGAGAAATTCAGAGAATGCTGCATAAGCAAGTGCCCTTGTAATTGCTTTGGCTAATAAGAGTGCCAAAAAGACATTTGACATCTGGGGTACTCTTTTTCTTTTGGTAGGTAATATTCTTGCTCCTAGAAAACAGATTAACAGTATTCACTTATGAAAACCATATTTAATGACAATTTTCCTAGGAAGTATTTACCCTATTTAGGGAGGCATAGCAAGTCCTGAAGAAATCACCAATCTGTTTCATTTGTTTGCATCAAACATAGATGCCTTCATTTCAATTCATCCAACATTTATCAGATATCTGTTGGGTACAAAACCCTCTTCTAGCCCCTGGAGAAGATACAAAGATTAAACAGAATCATAGTTAGAAGAGATTTTAGAAGTAATCTTTGTGAACAGTTCTCATTTCACAGAAGTAGAAATTGAAGGTCAAAGAGTCCTGAGCAAGGATAAGCAGGGGGAATTTTACTGAGAATACTAAACCATAGGTCTCTCTACTCCCAGGCCAATTTAACAAACAGTAGGATCATATCTTTTTAGGTGGAATGGACCTCAGGGGTTACGTAGTTCAACTCCCTCATTTTATAGAGGAGAAAACTGATGCCCCCAAAAGTGGTAATTTGCATGAGCTTTGAACCTAAGTTGTCTAACTTCAAATCAGCTGTCATTCTACTTGACTATGCTGCCTCTCAGTGAATTCCCAAGGATTGCTTGATGTTGTTTAAAATCATATTATATTTCATTAACAGACCAAAGGACACCAGTGGCAGAGAGATGCAAGCTTGAGATGAAGTCCTCAGTTCCTGATGGATATGTCTGGAAGAACACATGGAATCTGTTTTCCTGCAATTTGTCCCAGTTCCAGACTGAAACCCAAATAAAAGATTGTCTGAAGGGGAAACTCATTTATATAATAGGAGACTCCACGACCCGTCAGTGGATGATGTACTTTACAGAAAATATCAAAAGTGAGTTTCAGCATTAAACTAATCTTGGGACCTTTTCAGAAACTGCTTCTTTGGGCTTGGGGGTTGAAGGTGAAATAGAGCATGACTACCTTTTCTCTGTTGTCATTTCTTTTAATCACAAACTTTCCAATATTGTTTTTCTGGGATGTCAGCCAATTAGTCAGTGAATTTAAGCACCTGCTATGTTCAGACACTGCTAAATACTGACGTTACAAAAAAAACCCCAAAACAAGTCTCTGCTCTCAAGAAACTCATAGTCTAATCTAGGAGACCACACGTAAGTAGCTCGGTATAAACAAGATACATGCAGGATGTTTGGAGTAATCTCAGAGGGAAGGCATTAAGACAAAGGAGGACAGGTGTTGGGGATGGAAGCTCAATTCCATGTGGACAGTCTCGGGCGGGTAAAGGTGGGAACTTCTAAATCTTAGAGTTCTCACGAGACCCCCCCAGGAAACGGCTGGGAATCGAGGTGAACCGAGCTATCTTGTGTATTTCCCCCTCTTCCCGTGAGAAACGTGATGGGAGAGAGCTCTCCCTGCCCTCGAGATTGTCCCGGATTGGAGCACACCTAGTTACCTAACAGGCACGGTATTCAGATGCAAACTATGCAGCTGCAGGGTTTAAGTAGGATCAGGAAAGCCTGAAAGCTCTCTTGGCGGGAGGGGTGCGGAGCGGACAGGACAACAAGGCTCCGCTTTTCCTCTCTCTTCTCTCCCCTCCCCCTCTCTCCTCACTTATACTTCTACTTCCAATCCCTTATTGTAAGATCTTTGCCTCCTTGGGAGATCCCTCTCTCTCTCCCTCCTAAGGAAGAATCCCCTGCACTTGTAACCGAGACCCTGAAATAAAGCTCAACCCTTGTTCGACTCTGGAACGTCCTTTCTCTCATATGTGCACCCGGCATGGCCAGCCAAAGACCTCGGGAGGTGAGGTAAGAAAGACTCGGGTAGCCCACAGGCCTCTAGGTCTGGCAGACAGGGAAAAAGACTTCTTGCAGAAGGTGAAACTTAAAGTGATACTTGAAGGAAGCCATGGAAGTCAGGAGGTAGAGATGAAGATGGAGAGTGTTCCAGCCATGGGGGACAATCTATGAAGATGCTCACATTGGGAGATAGAGTAGTATAAGTGAGGAACAGTGAGGAGGCTAGTGTCTCTGAATTACAGAGTATGTGCAGCGGAGTAAGGTGTGAGAATGCTTGAAAGGTAGGAAGGAGGCATGAAACTTTTATTTGATCCTGGAGGCAATAAGGAGTCACTGCAATTTATTGAATGGGGAGTGATATGGTTAGAACTGCATTTTGGAAAGACCAGTTTGACAGTTAAATGTCAGATGAATTAGAAAGGGGAGA
The DNA here is from genome assembly GCF_028372415.1 of Notamacropus eugenii. Classification (NCBI taxonomy): domain Eukaryota; kingdom Metazoa; phylum Chordata; class Mammalia; order Diprotodontia; family Macropodidae; genus Notamacropus; species Notamacropus eugenii. Next base: position 138,685,103 of record NC_092876.1, on the reverse strand, counting down.
GACTTATGGCAGGAAGACCAACTAGCAGACTATTGTAGCAGTTCAGAAATGAATTGATGAGGGCCTGCACGACAGTGATGGCAGTGTCAGAAGAGAAAAAGGGGTGTATAAAAGAAATGTTATGAAGTTCAAATCAAATGACTTGGCACCAGATTAGATATGGGGATGATAGACAGTGAGGAGTCAAAGATAACACTTGAGTTGTGAGCCTGGGTGTCTGGGAAGATGGTAATACCCTGTACCTCAATAGGGAAGTTTGGAAGGGGAAGAGAGTTTGGGGAAAATATAATGAATTCAGTTTTAGAAAATATAATGAATTCAACATTCAGAATGTTGAGTCAATGAGATGTCCAATTTTGGATTAGGCATTGGAAATGTGAGAATGGAGGCTGGAAGAGAGATTGGAGCTAGATAAGCAGATCGGAGAGTCATCTGCATGGTAATAATAATAATGATGGCTAGCATTTGTATTACTCTTGCTATGTGCCAGGCACTGTGTTAAATACTGTATTTTACTTCATTTGATTTTCACAACAACATGGGGGGTAGGTGCTATCATTATCCCCATTTTACAGATGAGGAAACTGAGGCAAGCAGCAGTTAAGTGACTTGCTCAGTGTCTGAGGTCAGATTTTCATTCAGATCTTCCTGGCTGTAGGCCCAGGGCTCTAAACACTGCACTGCCTAGCTACTCCCAGAGAGGAGATAAATGAAAACAGGGGAGATGATAAGATCACCAAGTGTATTACCATCCCTCTGAATATACACATTTCACTGATTGAAAGTAATTATTTTATTTAATGATTCATATGAAATTTACTTTAACATTCATACAATAAATACATTCAAATTTAAAAATGTATATATTATCCTGTAGAGGAGTTGCTAGGGACCATCAGGAACTTTGGATAGCTACTTAGCTTTGTAAACAGTTGAGTAGGCATCATAGTGTAATGGCAAGAGTATTGGATGAGACAGAGCTGCATATTACTATTAATGTATAATCTTGGAGAAATCAATTAACCTGTGAGGTTTTCTCTCCTTAAAGATGAAGGGGTTTGAATGCTTTGCCTTTAAGGTCTTATCTAACACTATTATTATTCCAGGAGAATGAATAGATCTCCATTTTTTTCTTTTCTTGTGAAGATCGTCACAGTGATTCCTCCATTTTTCCCTCTTCGTTTCTGTAGATTGTTAAATGATTATATCTATAAGTCTTGAGTGTGTCTTGGTATCTTATTGATTTTGTAACTACTTTGAAGGAGCTTTCTTTTCTTTTAAATAACAGTTCTTCTTTCAAAATAGAAATGCTAATGAATTTTGCAGATTTATTTTGTGTCCTGCCACTTTTTAAAAGCTGTTTTCATCTCAGCTTATTTATTGGTCCTTTAGGGGTATTCTACGTATAACATCAAATTGCTTGCAAATAGATGGTGAAACAACATGGTATGACTGATAGAAGAACGTGGTGTCAGGAAACCTGGAATCATGTCCTTCCTTTGATATATATTGACTGTGTGACTCTGGGCAAGTCACTTAATTTCTTGATGTCCTAAGTAACTCTCTGATGATAATAGCTAAGATTTATTTGCACCTACTATATGTTAAGCACCTTACAAATATTGTCTAATTTAATCCTCATAAAAAACTTGCAAAGTTGGTATTATTATCATCTCCATCCCATTTTACATATGAAGAAATTGGGGCAAACAAAGGTTAAGTGACTTGCTCAGGGTCACATAGATCATGAGTGTCTGTGGCCAGATTTGAACTGACTGTAGGCCCAGGTCCCTCTGCATGGTGCCATCTAGCTGCACTTTGCAGAGCACATGCCTGTTTGCATTGGTAGAGGGTGTTTCTTCCTTGGGAGTTCCAATAACAATGATATCATAATTTCAGTCCAAGTCAAAAGTGTTAAATAGTGGGTATCAGAGGACCCTTTAAAAAATCCTGTGCTTATAGAGAATACATCTAGTGTTTCCCCATTACAACTAATACCTATTGTTTTTAGATATGTATTTTTAATCATTGGAAATAGCCTTGATATGCCTTATATACCAAGGCTATTTAGATTTCTCTTTCTCTTTCCCCTTTCCCCCTCTCCTCTTCCTCCTTTCCCCTGCCCCATAAAAGATTATTGCATTTCATTAAAGACTTTTACTACATCTATGGATAAAATAGTTTAGTTTTTATTACTTTAGTGTTCATAGGATTAATTATGTTATTTGTTTTCCTAATATTGAACCATCCTTGCATTCTTGTTATTAATCTAACTTGGTTATATTGAATTACTTTTTGGACATATTACTATAGTCTTTTCTCTAGGATTTTATTTATGTATTTTGAACAAATAACCATTGTTGATATTTACTTATAGGGCTCTTTCTCTGCTCTACACATGTCTGGATTAACTATTAAGATCATATTTGTCTCATAGAATGAGAGTGAGAGAAAGATTTCTTTCTCAAATATTGAGAGTGATTTTTGTAGCATAGGTAACTGGAGTCTGGCGCATATGCAGATCCTATCAGCTTACTCAATTAATGCAGCTTTCCCACATGAAGAACTTGAGAAACTGCTTGTGGGAGAGTCATGGTCATATAAAAGAAATTTCTTTGAAAGACTGTGGAGTACACGTGGACGTTCTGTAATTGCCCCTGGATTAAGCTCCCATGTGTAATGCCATCTTGGGGCTCACTTGTCTAAATTATACAACACTGGTCGGATGGGTGCTATTCACTGTTACTACTCCCAGGGTTTTAGGAGTAACCTTGTGGGGGCTCTTCTTTCAAACACAATGTCATGTCATGTACTCCCACAGGTGTGCTTCCCCTAAACAATCTTCTAGCAAAAGCACTTACTCAAATGGCATTATAAGAATAATTTTTATTTACAAATAATGTTCGTTAACACCAGAATCACATTTCCCACAAATACACCCAGACTCTAGGAAGGAAAGAAGAGTGGGTAGGAACAAAAAGTACTGTAGTAATGAGGGAAATATGTAGGAGAGACACAGGGTCAAGGCAACTCACAATTCTGGACCTTTGAAGTGATTCAATATTCTTTCTTTCTCCTGAGACACCTTATTAAAGGACCAGAACTATATAAATAGATCTGGGAATCATCAGCACGTTAATTGCAGAGATGTTAATTGAACCCAAGGGAGCTGATGAGACTACCAAGTGAGAAAAGAGAAGAGAGTATAGGAGAGAGTTTTGGAGGATACTGTAAAATAAAATTTGCTTGTAAATTCTCTGAATCTCATATATTTTTTTAATTTGTGAGTTCACTTTTTGGCTTGTTCAGTATTGTTTTATGAAACTGTTGTTTAATTCTTGTTCCATAAGTTAATGTTTTATACTTTTGTTAGTTTTATTCATTTAGTTAGGTAAAATTGTTTTTCATAATAGCTTCTATTTTTTCTTCTTTAATTGTGAATTCCCCTTGTTCATTTTTTATTTTGGTAATTTGGTTTTCTTCTTGCTTTTTAAAATTTATTTTATTTAAAAAACAACTCAGCTTTATTTGTTATTTCAATGGACTTTTCCCATTAAATTTTACTTATCTCTTCTTTGAATATCAGTATTTCTATTTTGATATTTAATGAATTTTTAATTTTGTTTTCCAGTTTGTTTTTGTTTTGAGTTTTATGTCCAATTAATTGATCTGTTCTTTCTCTCTTTGTTTATGAGTATTTAGAGATTCCCCTAAGGACTACCTTGGCTGCATTCCTAAAATGTCAGTCTGTTTTTATCATTGTTATATTTTTCTTAATGTAATTATCTATCCTTTCTATGATTAATTTGTTGATCCACTAATTCTTTCATATTATTTTGTCTCCAGTTAGTTTTTGATTCTTTCTTTAATGGTTCTACACTGAATATAATTTTTATTGCATTGTGGTCAGTATTCGTAAGGTTTTATGTCCTAATACTTGGTTCATTTTTGTAAAGATGCCATTTGCAACTGAGAAATAGGTGTAATACTTTTCTATTACAATTCTACAATTGCCAAAGAGCAATCATATTTTACTTAACATTCCTTCCTTCTTTCCTTCTTCTCTTGCTTCCTTCCTTTCTTAGATTTGTCTGACTCTGAAAGGGGTATATTGATGTCATTAATCATTACAGTTTTATTGTCTATAACTCCCTGTAACTCTTTTAGCTTTCTCTTTAAGTATCTAGATGTCATGCCATTTGGTGCTTATATGTTAAGTATGATTTTCATTGTTTATGAATTGTCTGAGATAATTTCTGCTACACCTCCCTCTTTAAGTTAACGTAATTGAAGTATAATTGAAATACAGATTTCACTTCAGCCCCTTATTTTAACTTTTTTGCATGTTTATGTTTTGTTAACAATTCTTTTTGGGTAAGCATTACATTGTTTATTTCTGTTTCCTAATCCATCATGGTATCCTTTTTTATTTTATGAGTAAGTTCATTTAATTAATATTTACAATGGTGATAGTTAATTGTGTATTTTCCTTAATCCTTTTGTTTTTTTCTTTCCTTTTTGCTCCTTGCTACTTCATTACAAGGAAAAAGGTAGTCAGAGAAGAATGTGCTTAGCACTAGTGTTCTATGCCTGATAAAATTGACTTTTAGATTCCAGAGTTTCTTCTCTTTCCCTTGCCCAGATCTCACTTACAAATTATTACCCTTTCTTTCTTTCCTTTCAAACCATTGTTCACAATCTACCCTTTGAGGGTAGAAGTATTTTTGCTTATCACTAATCCATCCTTGAATCTGTCATCTCCTTCTGTTTTCTGGTTGAATTAAATTTATTTCTGTACCCAAATCTCTCTATGTGTGTACTCTTCTGATTAGTTCAGATGAAAGTGAGATTCAAGTATGCTGCTGCACCCCCCCCCCCCCCCGCTTTTCTTCTTGCTTGTATTCTATTCAACTTGCCCATCCCAATACTACATTCCCCTTAGTCCCACTTTCTTACATACTAATATCTTTCCTCCTTCCTTTTCTTTCTTCTTTTAAGATTATCAAAACAGCAGTCACTCTCAACCTCCCCTTCTTATTTAATTTCTTCAGTTTCCCTTGATATATTATAGTTTTGAAAGGGTATTTGTAGCTTCTCCCCCATAAAATGTATTTATATCTTTTTTAGTACCTTTTAATTGTTTGCTCATATTTACCAATTTTTGTTTCTTTTGCCATTTTTATTTGTATTTGAAAGTTTCTACTTAGTGCTAGAGTTTTTTTTAAAAATCAGGAATGATTAGAAGTTTTCCATTTCATTAAAGGTCCATTTTTCTTCCTGTACTCAGCTTTGCTGGATATTATTCTTGGTTGTAAGCCCTTATCTTTTGCCTTTTTGAATATTGAATTCCAAACTCTTGACCCCCTTTAATTTGTTAGTTGCTGAATCTTGTTTGATTTTGATGATGGCTTTTCAGGATTTGAAATATTTTTTCCTGGCTGGTTGCAATATTTTCTCTTTGACTTGAAAGTTCTGGCTTTTGGCTCTGATGTTCCTAAGAATGTCTATTTTGGACTGTCTTTTAAGGAGATTGATGGATACTTTGTATTTTCACTTTGCTCTCTGATTCTAATATATTTGGGCAGTTTTCTTTTATGATTTCTTGAAATATGATAGCCAGGCTCTTTTTCTGGTCATGACTTGAAGGTAATTTAGTTATTCTAAAGTTGCTTCACTTTAATCTGTTTTCCAAGTCTGTTGTTTTTTACATAAGATATCTTAAATTTTTTTTTATTTTTTTAATCTTTTAACTTTGTTATAATATTTCTTGTGTCATCATATAGCAATTTGAGATTTATTTTTGGGTTATATAAACTTAATAAGTATGTTTTGACTTCATTCAAATAACTGATATAAATTTTAATTGTACAAAGCTGAGAATAAATTGCCAGTACACACAATTTGAGACCATTCTCCATGTAAAAAATGAATCGTTAATCATCTACTGGCTTCAATAATACTCACATGCTGCTGAACAAAGCTGGAAAAAATAACAAAACTGTGCTGACTGGGTACACCATAAATTTATGCTATTTAATGTCATGTGGGCTGTCATTATGGCAAGGCAATTCTTTTATACCTCCCCAATGAATTCCCTATCTTACTCACCACAGAAGCTTTTGCAAACCTTTCCATCTCTCCTGAAAATTGATGACTTTCCTTTCCTCCACCTTCTCAACTGAGAACCTTCCCTCATTTTTTACTGAAAAAACTTGAGTCCATTCACCTTTGTTACCTTCCTCATCATCTCACACCACTCTGATGCCTTCAGCCATTTCCTCATCCTTCATCCTTGTCTCACAATAAGAGGTGTTCTTTCTCTTTGTGAATACAAATCCCTCAGTAAGTACAAGTAATGCCATTCTGCTCCATCTTCCCTAGAAGATTGTCTCCTGGTCTTTATGACTGTCACTAATCTCCAGCCTCTCCTTGTCTGTTGCCTGCTTCCCAACTGCTTATAAATACACCCATGTCTCCCCCATCTTCCAAAACCTTCACTTGATCTATCCATCTATGCTAGCCATCATCCTAAATTTCTTCTTCATTTTGTGGCTAAGCTCTTTAAGAAGACTTCTGTTCCTTTTATTCTCTTAACCTTCTGAACTTTGACTTCCCATCTCATCATTCAATTGAAAGTTCTTTCTCCAAAGTTCCCAATGAACTCTTACTTTTCAAATTGAATGGCCTTTTCTCAATCCTCATTCTTCTTGAGCTCTCTGTAGCTTTTGACATTGCCAGTCATCTTCTTCTCCTTCTCTCTAGGTTTCCCCAACACTGTTTTTTCTGGCTTTCCTACTCCCTGTCTGGCCACTCCTTAATCTTCTTTATTGGATCTTCTTCCAGATCACAACCAACAAGCTGTTCTGTCTTGGGTCATCTTCTCTTCAGGCTTTTTACCATTTCATCTGATAATTTCATCAGCCTCCATATCTTTAATCATCATCTCTAAGCAGATGTTTCTCAAATGTCTATATATCCAGCTTTAACCTTTCTCCTGAGCTCCAATTTTCTACTGAACATGTCAAACTGGATGTCCCATAGACATTATAAAGTCAGCATGTTCAAAGTTGAACTCATAATCTTTCTCCCAAACCTTCCTCTCCTCCTGCTTTCCCTATTACTATTGAGGTTACTACCATCCCTCCATCACATCCTAGATGTCATCTTTGACTCTTCACCATCTCTCATCTCACCTATCTAATCTGTTGCTAAGTCCTGTAATTTTTACCTTTGTAACATCTTTTGTATATTTTCTCTTCTCTGTTCTGACTTGCTTACTGCTACTGTCATGAAACAGGCACTCATCATCTCATTCCTAGACAACTGAATAGCTAGTTGAGCTTTTGTTCCTTGCTACTAGTCTTTCTCTGGTACCTGCAGCTTCAAGGCTACATGTAGCACTCTGGATCCTTAAGTGCAGTCCTTTGACTGAATCCAAACTTCCAGAGCAAATCCTTTTAATAAAAGAATTTGTTTTGTAAAAGTTAGACTCAGTCAAAGGGTTGCACTTGAGGAGCTAGAGGGCCAAATGTGACCCCTTCACTAAGCTGTCAAAGTGATCTCCCTAATATTCAGGTCAGATCATGCCCCCCTCCTTCCTCCAACTCAACAAATAACCATGGTTCTCTTTCACCTTTAGAATCAAATATAATATACTCAGTTTGGTGTTCAAATTTTTTTGTAGCCTGACTCCTTTTCCAGTTTTCTTCTATCTAATTCCCCTCTACACATTCTATGATCCAGTGCACTGGACTCCTTGCTTTTCCTTACAGGTGCCAATCCATCTCTCAGCTCAGACACATTTTCACTGACAAACCCCTAGTGGTTTGCCATTTCCTTCTCCAGCTCAGATCATTTTATAGATGAGGAAACTGAGGCAAACAGGGTTAACTGACTTTCTCAGGGTCACACAACCAGGACAGATTTGAATTTAGGAAGATGAATCTTCGTGTCTCCAGGATTGGCACTCTATCTGATGTACCACTGTAATGCCAATGTGATACCCATAGCAGCTGTTATGAATATACATGTGTATTTCCAGGGTAAATTTGCAAAATGTAATAAACTGTCTTCCTCAAAACTAAAATATTTATTTGAGATACCATTAGAATACCAGGAGGTAAGATTTATAGGGGTCCTTATCACTAATCCAGGGAAGGCAGACATCTTAAATCTTCTTTCTGTCAGGCCTACCCACAGAAATAAGTTCCCCTACACAAATTCCTCCCTCTTCCTACTCACAACTTGCTTCTCACTCTCTGCTCATGCTCTCTCTCTCTCTCTCTCTCTGTCTCTCTCTCTCTCTTCTCCCTGAACAAGCTCCTCCCAGTCTGAGCTCCATGTTACTCAGGCTCTATGTGATCACAGGTTCCATGTGTTAGGCCTATTAATGAATGGGGAATATCTTCCTATTCTATTAACATTACATCCACCAAGCTTCCTTACTAGCACATAAGTGCTTAATAAATGTTTATTTACAGACTGACTGACTTTTCTTTTGGCCTCTTTTTGTATTGCTAGTGCTCAGCACAGAGCCTGGCACATGGCTCGATAAATATTTATTGAATTTACTTGACTCTGACAGTGTTATGTGATCTCTCTGATTTAATAAATCAGAATACTTTACTTATTTTAAACAATTAGTAAGCCTTTATGAAATGTCTACTGTGTGCCAGACCTTCTGCTGGGCTCTAGGGATACAACACAATCAATGAAACACTCCTTGCAAGTTTATATTCTAGTACAGGGAAGCACATAAATAAATATAAACAGAATAAATAAAAATGAATACCAAATAATCAGCTTCAAGATAGGTTGGGAAGGAGGGCATTGGCAGTTGGGTGGATCAAGACAAACATCTTGTAGAAGGTGGTGCTTGAAAGTACAGATGGGGGAGGAGAACATTCCAGGTATGTGGAATAGTCAACACAAAGTTCAGAGACAGAGAGTCACATGTGAGAAAGAGAGAGAAGTCAAATTTGACTGGATTTTATCTTGAAGCGGGGAGACAGAGCCGCTAGGATCAGGGAACAAGAGATAAGCACTGAACTCTACCTCCTTTTTCTGTCTTTTACTTGCCAGTGTTGTTCCTGCATAGAAAATGCACCAGAGAACTGTTTATTTACAACTAACAAAGAGTTTTCTGAGTATTTTCCCAGAGCCTTAGAATCCTGGCTTTGCCTAAGTCATACAGAATGCTTTATTTAGGGGTACAGAGGGAAGAGGCAAGGTTATTTACCATACCACACTGTGCTCCAGTTCATGTTTCTGAGTGCCAGATTTGCTATTTCCTCAATGGAGTTTCATTCATTTTGAGACAATAGGAATTTATTAAGGCTCAGCCCTATGGTAGTCAAGATGTGTGATTAAAGGAAGTATAGGACACAGTTCTTGTCCTTTGGGAGCTTACAGTCTACTTGGAGAAATGAGTCTGCTACAAGGAGTAGTTGAAGAATATTATGAGACAATGTGGAAATAAGTACCAAAATGAGTTATGCAAAAAATAACCAGACATATAACACTGTGCATTTGTGTATGACTTTAAATCATTCAATTCATTTATATTTCTCTTCTCACATGGGAGGCTACATGTGGTTGTGTCATATATAATTTGCCATTCGATAGGATATTTACTTATTTTGTTTAATATGTGACTTTACTTTTCCCTTTGACATCAGCACTGAAGTCCATTGACCTCCATGGATTTGGGATACTCCATCGTCAACTTGTTGTGGATTTGGAAAACAAGATCTACATTCAGTGGCAAAGACATGGCTACCCTTTGGTTGGCTCATATAACTATTCAGCAAAAGAGAATGAGTACCTGGCCCGTGTCATTGACAGAATAGCTGGGGACGGAAACACCATTATCGTCTTTTCTCTGGGTCAGCACTTTAGATTCTTCCCCATTGACCTCTTTATCCGAAGGGCCATTAATGTTCATAAGGCCATTGAACGCTTGTTCCTGAGAAGCCCAGACACCTAAGTGATCCTTAAGGGTGAAAATACTAGGGGAATTAATAATGATCCCGAGCGAGTTAGTGACTTTCATGGTTATATACAGTCTCTGGTTTTGAAAGACATCTTCCAGTATCTCAGTGTAGGTGTCATTGATGCCTGGGACATGACCATTGCCTATGACACTAATGAGGTCCATCTACCTGAATATGTGATTGGAAATCAGATTAACATGTTCTTAAACTACATTTGCTAGGAAAGATGGATCCTGCTAAATGCCATGAACAGATTGTCACTACTGTGGAGTCACCAATATAATGTCAAACCTACCAGTATCCTGTCTCTTTTGAAAATACTTAAAACCAGTCACGTTCAGTTGAAAAGAAGAACGTTCAAATATTAAAAATTAGGATGTAAGCCTACCTAAACACAGTTATACTCTTTTTCACAATAAAATGAAAAAAACAACAACAAAAAGCTTCAGTGACTATCTTGTGATGAATACTCGTAGTAGATTATAGGCTTCTTGAAAGCAGATCTCTCAGTACCTTTCACAAGATTTTCTACATAGTAGGCATTTACACATAATTAATTAGTAATTATAATTAATCTGTGTGATGGGTCTGAAGGACAGATTTTCTTGGACAACTATCTATAGATTTATCTTGTTAAATAAAGTTCACCTTCTTCCAACTGTGATTGAAAACTTCTTGGAACTTGAAAGCTAACTAGAAACCACATAGAAACCTCAATTTAATCATCCTAATATCTCTCAGAAAATGCCTTGGACTGAGCTGTATTTAAATATCTAAATCAAAGAGGAGCAGGAAGGTTGATATTAGGGGAGAAAGGTGGTTTTAAAAAAAGAAAGGAGATAAACAATAAAAAAAAGATGGGACAAGGAATTGAAGGCAATTAATCCAACATCTCATAAAGAAACAGAAAGCAAGTGGGGCTGGGGAGGAGAATCAAAGAATATGGAGAATGGTGGATAGAGGAAAAATATTGAAGAAAAAATATTGAAGAAAATATGTCAAAGCATTGTAAATCATCCTATGAAAATAAACTGTGTGGGAATGGATTTTTTTTTAATCACTAATGACTCTTTTACTGGCCCAGTGGTTCCAGGTCTGAATCTTGGGAAATACAGGAATCTAATGACCCCATGGACAAATATTTCATATTTCTTGGCTCATTTCTATGGTCTAGCTAATCTTTGTAGTTGAGACAGAATTGCAGATGTTTTAGAATTCTAAAAGAACTCTAAAACCCTCTTTAGTCAGTTCTTTCAAAATCTCCTCTCACCAAGCAAAGCTGTACAATTTACTAATATATTTGTTAGCAAAATAGACTAAATTAAGGTTCTTTTACTTATTCCAGCAAAGAATCCTAAACAGCTGTTTTGTTCCCAGAGGGAATTGTAAGTTCTACTCCTAGTTTGGGGACTATGCCATATGCTAATAGCAAAAACAAGACAAAAACTCAACCCATCCCAGACAGAAAAGGTGGCAGCATAGATTCAGAGCTTCAAGGGACCATAGAGGCATTTTCTCCATCCTACTTATTTTACAGATGAAGAAATCTGTGCCCAAAGAGGTTAAATTCTGCCAGAAGGTCACACAGTAATAAACCGTTGTTCCAGGATTTAAAGCTCAGTCCTCGAAGGCTCAGTGTATTCTTTTTCCCACCATATGTACCATCTTAATCTTGAAGCCTTCTAGCTAGAGCTAGTCCCATTTGAGGTTTTCTTTACTATGTCACTAATAGACCAACTGAAATGTAAGTCATATCATTATTTCTCTGATGTCATGGTCTTCTTCAAAAACGAAGGATAAATACAATCTGTGAGTAGACTGAACTGCCTGAGTGGGTACCCAGCTAGCTGGGTAACTCAGCTCATTCTCTCCCTTCTGTCTCCCTCTCTTCTTTCTTCTCCTCTCCAAAGGAAGGCCAATTTGGATGGCCAGGTCAATAAGGATGGCCAGAGGTTGCCCTGTCAACTTGGGGTTTACTGGCTAGATGTCTGCCTTCCTTCCTTCCTTCCTTCCTTCCTTCCTTCCTTCCTTCCTTCCTTCCTTCCTTCCTTCCTTCCTTCCTTCCTCCCTCCCTCCCTCCCTCCCTCCCTCCCTTCCTTCCTTTCTTCCTTCCTTCCTTCCTCCCTTCCTCCCTCCCTCCCTTCTTTCCTTGCTTCCTTCCATGAGAGACAGCAAAAGTTAAGTTTCCATAGAAATTATTATTAGTTGATGAAGTCATTGAGAATAAATCAGATAATAAGGCCAGCAGACCGCAGGTGGACTCAACCAATCAGGAGACAGACAGTGGCCTTCAGAAAATTACAAAGTTTTTGATAAAGGAACCAAATCTACATCTAGCTGAAACTAGCCAAGAAAAATGACCTAGATTTACCTGGAAAAGGCTTTTCTTCACTGTGCTTGATTAATGAACTTCATGCATATAAGAAGACACATCTCACATAAAATTATCCCTCCATTTTCTGATCATGGGTCCTATGTTAAAACATATTTGGGAGGGGGGAATCACACCAGGGGTGGTTTGTAATGGACATGTAGAGAAGATAGTGACCTAATGGAGAATGGACCAATCCGTTTCCTGATGGGAGTATCTGTCCTGAACTAACAGTATAAAGCCAATCTCACTTTTGTATCTGATGCTCCCTCCTCCTGAAAAGAGTATGGGGGTCTGTTTTGGTCAAAGTGTTCAATTCCTCTGAATTTTGCTACAATAAATTTTCTTGTTAGTGTCAAGCATGTCTCTAACCTTTCCTTCCCTTTCTTCCTTCCTCCCTCGCTCCCTCCCTCCCTCCTTTCCTTCCTTCCTTCCTATTCCCAAAATCTTAAACCCAGTGCATTCTGAAGCCCATAGGATGGACAACAATAGGTCTCTGCCCAAGCTCCACTTAATGGCTGGCTTAGAGTGTTCATCAATAGTAACAGTTTCTGTTTCCCTCCTAGCTTGATTAGTTAATTTTTTTTTGTTCATTAAAAGGGTCATTCCCTGACTACTTCTTAAAGAGGCCTATTCACAGAATGGACATTACCTCATTCTAAATGAATACCTGAAAAGGGCAACCTAAAAAGGCCAAGGTCTCCCACTGCATCCTGGGCCATCTTCATTCATCCTGATGAATATCTGGTCACTTGTCCTAGATGACTCAGGAGGAGAAAGTGAGGTTGGTGACCTTGCATGGCCCTCCCTCACTCAAAACAAAGTCAAGCGCAAGTCATGTGATCATTTCTCTGATGCCATGGTCTTTGAAAATGAAAGACAAACACGACAATAACATAGAGTCTTTTCTTTATGTGATTTTTAAGGAGCTTGCATTGCCAAGCTGCTGGGAGGAGGACTCATTAGTAAAAGTAAGAAAACTTCAGGTAGATTGCATCAAGGGTGTTTCTTTTTGGGAGGCATTTCTTTGTGTAATTAATATCCCTTGCCCTGTTCCTCTTTGCCCTGGCGTGCCTCAGTGTGTCAGCCTGTGCCAATGAAAGAGGCAGCTACAGTGTTTAGTAGGAAAGAAAATAATATTGGATATTGCAATTACATGAGGGGGGAAGAAAGGGCAAGGACAAAGAAGGCAAAAGGGCAGTGGCATCAGGTGCTGATGTGTTTTATCCTTTCCTTCATCCTTCTTAGGCAGGACTAAGAAGCCTGGGCTGACCATACCCCACAGGGACCTGAATTCCCTGAAGTTTTTGATGTAAAGGAGGCTATTAAGCAAAAAAATAGCAGCAAAGGGAGTTGCTCAGGACCTCAGGTGCCTAGACAGATGGGAGCAAAGCTGTGAGGCTAACACTGTGACCTCTTTGCAGCAGGAAGGATAAAGTATGAATCCAAGTACTTGAAATGTTAATCAAAATAATCATTCTTGGTAACTTTTCACAATCAATCTTTTAAACTTCTGTGTTCCCTGGGCTTGAATAGAAACATTTGGCCTTCTTGGGACATGTCTTTTAGTTTTAAATTTCTTTTCTTTTTATGGTTATGAGTACAAAGAACTAAATATAGTTATTCCATATTATTGTGCTTGACTAAGTTTTTCCTTGGGTATGATGGGAGTGCTTTAAACTCAGTATGAAAAAGAAGATTGGAGGGTATGTCCTGCTGGGTTGTGGTCTTGAGTCTTAAGAGTCTTACTGGATAAATCCACACATACTGCAGCCCTATATAAAAGAGAAGAAAGCTGCTACACACAAAAGTGAATGACTCTAAGATAAAATGGTAACCAACTTTTTTCGTCTAACAGGGCCCAGTCCTTCACACATGTGCCTCTGGCTCTTAGCCAAGAACCTTAACCTGTTACTTCAGAGCATGTGTAGCTCTTCTGTAAATGCTTCCCAGCTACTGTGTGGTGAAGAAAAGCCTGTAAAAATGACTCTAAAAAAATTCTGGAACTGCAGAACCCACAGAATGATGGAGTGGGGCAAAGCTCTAGCCCAAGACAGCCTGGAAGGTCACCAGGAAGTTTCTATCACAACACAAAAAGGCCAGTGTGGGCTGCTTCAGCACAGACAGGATCTGAGTGGGCCTTAAGGACACTGAATCTCTCACACCTGCGTTGGTTTCCAGACTTCGTGATCCCAAAATGCTGAGGATAAATTGGAAGGTCAGTGGAAAAAGCTTGTGGGACCAGAGAAGGAGAGTGCAGTGATCTGGCCTCAGCCCCAGGGTGGCTGAGTGAGGAGAGGGTGGAGGAACCCACAGTAGCCACAGCAGTAGAAGGGGCAGCTGCAGCTGCTGTTTTTGGAGCTCTTGGTCCACAGATTGTGGGGGGATTGAGTGTCTACTCCCCACCCCAACTGGAATCAGAGAACTACCTTGACAGAGCTCAGAAGTCAAGTAAATGACTGGGGAAATGAGCAAAAACTGAAAAAAGAATCAGAATATAGAATCTTACTTTGGTGACAAGGAAGACCAAAACATGCAAACAGAAGAAAACAAAGTCAAAGCTCCTCCACCCAAAGCCTCCAAGAGAAATATGAATTGGTCTCAGGCCATGGAAGAGTCCAAAAAGGATTTTGAAAATCAAATAAGAGAAGTGGAGCAAAAATTAGGAAGAGAAATGAGAGTGATGTAAGAAAATTATGAAAAATGAGTTAACTGCCTGCTAAAGGAGACCCAAAAAATGCAGAAGAAAATAACACTTTAAAAATAGGCTAACCAAAAGGGCAGAAGAGATCCAAAAAGCTAATGAAGAGAAGAATGCCCTAAAAAGCAGAATTGACCAGAGGGTAAAGGAGGTCCAAAAGCTCACTGAAGAAAATAATTCCTTAAAGATTATGGTGAAGCAGATGGAAGCTAATGACTTTATGAAAAAATAAGAAATTATAAAACAAAATCAAGGGAATGAAAAATAGTAGACAGCGTGAACTATCTCATTGGAAAAACAGGGGGGCGGAGCCAAGATGGCGGAGTAGAAACACACAAATATGCTAGCTCCAAACCCACAGTCCATGAAATATCTGTAGAAAAGAGCTGCCAATAAATTCGGGAGCAGGAAAAGCCACAGAACAGCGGAGCAGACAAGATTTCTGTTCCAGAGAGCCTGAAAACCTCTCGCAAAAGGTTCTTCGTGCTGCGGAAACGGAGCAGAGCCCAGCCCTGCGTTGGCCGCCAGTGCCGAGAGGAGCAGATCTGAGCAGGCTTCAGGGACAGAATCTCCAGCAGCCACATGGATCCCTCCACCCACAGGGGACAAGGGTCGGTGAGAGGGTCTCTTTGGCGGGTTGAGAGGGAAGTGGGGAGCCCCCATGACTCAGGCCCCCTTGGGAGGCACCAGCGGAGGTGGGAGCAGACCAGGGCTCCCCAAGCAGGCAGGAGCCTGGATCCATTGTTGAAGGTCTCTGCATAAACCCCCTGAGGGAACTGAGCCTGTGAGGAGGCCCTGCCCCCACTCAGGCAGCTGAACTTGATCTCACACTGAATAGCAGCCCTGCCCCTGCCCAAAGCCCTGAGGCTGGGAAGCAGCATTTGAGTCTCAGACCCCAAGCACTGGCTGGGAGGATCCGGAGGCAAGGTGAGTGTGAGGAGAATATTCAGAGGTCAAGTCACTGGCTGGGAAAATGCCCAGAAAAGGGAAAAAAACCAAGACTATAGAGGGTTACTTTCTTGGTGAACAGGTTTCTCCTCCCCTCCTTTCTGGTGAGGAAGAGCGGTGCTCACCATCAGGGAAAGACACGGAAGTCAGGGCTTCTGTATGCCAGGCCCACTCAATGGGATCAGACCATGGAAAAGCTCAAAAAGCGCTCTGAAAATTTTGAAAATTATGTTAGAGAGGGGGAGGAAAAACTGGGAAGAGCAATGAAAGACTTGCAAGCAAAGTATGAACAGCAGATCAGCACCCTGCTAAAGGAGACCCCCAAAAATGCTGAAGAAAATAACACCCTGAAAAATAGGCTAACTCAATTGGCAAAGGAGGTTCAAGAAACCAATGAGGAGAAGAATGCTTTCAAAAGCAGAATTAGCTAAATGTAAAAGGAGATTCAAAAGCTCACTGAAAATAGTTCTTTCAAAATTAGAATGGAACAGATGGAGGCTAATGACTTTATGAGAAACCAAGAAATCATAAAACAAAACCAAAAGAATGAAAAAATGGAATATAATGTGAAATATCTCATTGGAAAAGCAACTGACCTGGAGAATAGATCCAGGAGAGACAATTTAAAAATTATGGGCCTACCTGAAAGCCATGATCAAAAAAAGAGCCTAGACATCATCTTTCATGAAATTTTCAAGGAAAACTGCCCTAATATTCTAGAACCAGAGGGCAAAATAAATATTGAAATAATCCACTGATCACCACCTGAAAAAGATCCAAAAAGAGAAACTCCTAGGAATATTGTGGTGAAATTCCAGAGTTCCCAGGTCAAGGAGAAAATATTGCAAGGAAAAACAACTGACCCTGAAAATAGATCCAGGAGAAAAAATTTAAAAATTATGGGACTACCTGAAAGCTATGATCAAAAAAAGAGCTTAGACATAATCTTTCATGAAATTATCAAAGAAAATTGCCCCGATATTCTAGAAGCAGAAGGTAAAATAAATGTTGAAAGAATCCCCTGATCGCCTTCTAAAAGAGATCCCAAAAGAAAAGCTCCTAGGAATATTGTAGCCAAATTCCAGACTTCCCAGGTCAAGGAGAAAATATTACAAGCAGCCAGAAAGAAACAATTCAAGTATTGTGGAAATACACGCAAGATAACACAAGATCTAGCAGCTTCTACATTAAGAGATCGAAAGGCTTGGAATATAATACTCCAGAAGTCAAAGGAGCTAGGATTAAAACAACAAATCACCTACCTAGAAAAACTGAGTTTAATACTTCAGAGTAAAAATGGTCATTCAATGAAATAGAGGACTTTCAGGCATTCTTGTTGAAAAGACCAGAGATAAATGGAAAATTTGATTTTCAAACACAAGATTCAAGAGAAGCATGAAAAAGTAAACAGGAAAGAGAAATCATAAGGGACTCACTAAAGTTGAAATGTTTACATTCCTATATGGAAAGATAATATTTGTAACTCTTGAGACTTTTTTTCAGTATTTGGGTAGTTGGAGAGATTATATACATATAGACAGAGGGCACAAGATGAGTTGAATAGGAAGGGATGATATCTAAAAAATAAAATTAAGGGGTGAGAGAGGAATATATTGGGAGGAGAAAGGGAGAAATGGAATGAGCAAATTATCTCTCATAAAAGAGGAAAGAAAAAGCTTTTTCAGTGGGGGAGAAAAGCGGGGAGGTGAGAGGGAAAAAGTGAAGCTTACTCTCATCACATTTGACTTAAGGAGGGAATAACATGCACACTCAATTTAGTATGAAACTCTATCTTACACTACAGGAAAGTAGGTGAGAAGGGGATAAGTGAGGTGTAGGGTGGATGATAGAAGAGAGGGCAAATGGAAGGAGGGGGTAATTAGAAGTAAACACTTTTGGGGAGAGACAAGGTCAAAGGAGAATAGAATAAATGGGCGGAATAGGATGGAGGGAAATAGATAATCTTTCACATGACTTATATGGGTGTCTTTTGCATAATTACACATGTATAGCCTATGTTCAGTTGCTTGCCTTCTCAGTGGGGATGGGGAGGGTAGGAAGGGAAAGAAATTGAAACTCAAAGATTTAAAAATGAATGCTAAAAACTGTTTTTATGTGCAATTGGGAAATAAGAAATACAGGTAATGGGGTATAGAAATCTATCTTGTTCTACAGGAAAATAGAGGAAATGGGGAAAAGGGAAGGGAAGTGTTTGATAAAGAGAGGGCGGATTGGGGGAAGAGGTAATCAGAATGCACAGTTTCTTGGGGTGGAGGTAGAGGAGAAATGGGAAGAAAATTTGGAACTCAAAATCTGGTGGAAATGAATGTTGAAGATTAAAAATAAATAAATAAATTTTTAAAAAAGACAAAGTCAACCATCTAGATCTAGGAGCAGTTAGATAGAGCGGTGGATAGACTGCTGGACTTGTAGTCAGGAAGAGTTGAGTTACAACCTGGCCTGAGACACTGACTAGTTGTGTGACCTTAGGCAAGTCACTGTCTCAGTTTTCTTCAACTGTAAGTGGGGATAATAATAGCACTTAATTTATAGGGCTATTATGAGAATCAAATGAGATAATATTTGTAAACTGCTTAGCATAGTACTAGGAACATAATTTTGTACTTGTTCAGTTGTGTCCAACTCTTTGTGACCCCGTTTAGGCTTTCTTGGCAAACAAAACAAAACAAAACAAACTGGAGTGGTTTGTCATTTCCTTCTCCAGTTCATTTTACAAATAAGGAAACTGAGGCAAACAAGGTTAAATTACTTGCCCAGTATCACACAGCTAGTGAGAATCTGTGGCTGGATTTAAACTCATGAAGATGAATCTTCCTGATTCTAAGCCCAGTGCTCTATCTAGTAAGCCAATAAGCTGCCCCTCTGGCACATAGTAGGTACTACATAAATGATTGCTGTTATTATCAAGAGTTTTGAAAGGTCAGAGTAACCATCAGAGGTCCAGTGATAAGGTCTTAGGCTAAGATTGCCATAGCCATCAAAGCTGAGCCAAGTGATTAATCAGTGAATATGTGCCCCAGGCTAGCAAATGAACATTACCCAACAACTGTAACATGTGTGGTTAAAGAAGTGAATTGTCCAGTGGCTATGCCACGTTGGAAAGTGACTTGAGTGGGGCAAAGAACATTCTGAGGAGTTCACAGGCTTTATTGCCAAAAGTGACAAGCAATTAAGAACCTTTGAACTCTCCTGTGACACTATTTACCTTAGCTCTTAGCAATGAATGGGGTTAGTTGGGTAACAAACACTAGGGTGGTTAAATTTACAACTTACCCAAGGGTTGGGAGACTGTGGCCTTGAGTCTATATATGGTCTCCTATGTCCTTGGGTGCAACCTTTCAACTGAATCCAAGTTTTACAGAACAAATTCTTTTATTAAGGGGATTTGTTCTGGGAATTTTGGATTCAGTCAAAGGGCCGCCCTTGAGGACTTACATGTTCACATGTGGCCTTGAGGCTGCACACTCCCCACCCCTGATTTACCCCATTCTACCTCTCCCTTTCTCTTTCTCCCAGTACGTTCCTCTCTCACCTCTTAATTACATTTTTTTTTAATTTCATCCCTTCATGTTCAACTTACCCCTGTGCCATCTGTCTATATCTGTATCACTCTCTCTTGCTGTTTCTTTTAACTACCCTGATAATGAGATATGTCTTATGAGTGACAAATTGGAACGTAAACAGTTTAATCTGACTAAATCCCATATGATTTCCCTTTCCTGTTTACTTTTTATCCTTCTCTTTAGTCTTATATCTGAAAGTCAAATTTTCTATTCAGCTCTGGTCTTTTCATCAAGAATGTTTGAAAATTCTCTATCTCATTGAATAACTAGTTTTCCCCATGAAGGATTATAATCAGTTTTCCTGTGTAAGTGATTCTTGGCTGTAATCTCAATTCCTTTGTCCTTTGGAATATCTTATTCCAAGCCTTCAGATCCTTTAATATAGAAGCTGCTAAATCCTATATTATTCTGATTGTGGCTCCATGATAGCTGAATTGTTTCTTTCTGATTGCTTGCAATATTATCTCCTTGACCTGGGAACTCTGGAATTTGTCTATAATATTCCTAGCAGTTTTCATTTTGGGATGTCTTTCAGGATTTGATTAGTGGAGTCTTTCAATTTCTATTTTACCCTCTGGTTCTAGAATATCAGGGAAGTTTTCCTAGTAATTTCTTAAAAATTATGTATAGGTTCTTTTTTGGATTGTGACTTTCAGGTAGTTCAATAATTTTAAAATTCTCTCCTAGAATTACTTTCTTCAGTGAGCTTATGAACGTTTTTTTTCATTCGGCAAATTCTGCTTTTTAAGGCATTCTTCTCACTGAAGTTTTGGAGCTCTTTTACCATTTGGCCCAGTCTATTTTTTGTTTTTTTCTTTTCTTTAGTATTTTTTTTTTGCATCTCTTTTACCAAGGTGTTGACTTGTTTTTCATGATTTTCTTGCATAGCTCTCATTTCTCTTCCTATTTTTCCCTTTACCTCTCTTACGTGATTTTCAAAATCCTTTTTGAGCTCTTCCAAGGCCTGAGACAAATTCATATTTTTCTTGAAAGCTTTAGATGTGGGAACTTTGACTTTATTGTTTCTTCTGAGTGTGTGTTTTGATCTTCATTGTTACCATAGTAACTTCTATAGTCAGAGGTTTTTTTTTCAGTTTGTTCATTTCCCCAGCCTGTTACTTGACTTTTAACACTTCGTTAAAGTAGAGCTCTGCTTCCAGGGTTGAGGGTACACTGTCCCAAGCTTTCAGGGGTTATGCAGCTATTTTCAGAGATAATTCTAGGGACTTGTAAATTTTCAGTTTTCTTCATCTAAGGAGATGGCCCTCTGCTCTAGTCTGTGAGGGACCACAAGTACTCCTTTCTTCCCTGGAACTGTGAGGAAGGGTCCCCCCTTCACTGTGGCTGCAAGCTCTGGCATACTAGTCTTCCTCCTCTCCCTGGAACTGCCACCCAGGACTGCAACCCAGATTTGATTATGGGCAAAGCAACAGAGTCCTGCCCCAGTGCTAGGAAAAATGTCCCCTGTAATCTCCTCACCATTTGTTTGATCCCCTTGTTATCTGTGGGCTGAGCTCTCTGGAAGCAGCCACTGCTGATTCAATCACTCCCAAGGCCTGCTCCTGGTTTGCTGGGGCTGGAGTTGTGCTGGTGTGATCTGTGCTGGACTATGCTCCACTCTTACCCAGGTGTGACAGACTTTTCCTGCTGACCTTCTAAATTGCTCTTGGTGTCTGTGGGCTGAGAGGTTTGGAGTCTGCGTTTGCTGCCTGTGATTCAATCATCCAGAGATCTGCTCTTGGTTTGCTGGGATCAAGTCTGCTCTACTATGGCCTGTGCTGGACTGCATTTCTCTTTCACCCTAGTGCAATATACCTTTCCAAGTTATTTTGGGCTGGAAATATGTTTCACTCCGTCTTTTTCTGGGTTCTGCTGCTCTAGAATTTGTTTAGATCAATTTTTTAAAAGTATTTGGAGGAGTTTGAGGGAGAGCTCAGGTGAATTCCTGCCTTTACTTGGCTCCACCTCCTTAGTTTACCTTTTCTTCTGGCAAATTCATTTCCAATTCAGTCCCAGAGAATTTTGGGTGTATCCATGAGTATCTCACCCTTAGTTAGATATTTATAATAGAAGGCTTTGATCTCCACTCAGACTTAAAGTTTAGGAAAGAAAACCTAATTTAGCCTGGGGGTACACTGCCTGGCTTTTGTCAGATGAATTAGACTGACTTTATTAGAGTTGTGCCTTAGGCATCTCATGCCTTTACACCTCAGAAATGTGCAAATACTCCACATTGTTGATTGTCTAGACCAGAGGTGTCAAAAGTGTCCTTTTATTCTGGAACTAGATTAAAATATAATTGAAAAATATTTGACAAAATAAGTGAAAAATACAGTAGAATGTAGATAATATTAACATGTGGTTTTCTCAGTCAATATGCAGTTCACAGGGATCCTTTGGTATTATTTAGTGACACCCTTTCTATTTGAGTTTAACACAAATAGTCTAGACTTAAGGAAGTGATGAAATGTTAAAAATGCAGATTTTGCTTAAAAGTGTGTCGTGGAAATAGGTTGCACCCTGCCCCAGAACCAGTTGTTAAATATCTACCAGCACACCACAGCCAACATAATCTGAGATTGCATGGGTGACCCTGAAAAGATAACCCTCAGTATTCCAATAGAATGGGGCAAAGCCCAACAGAGTTTACTAGAACACAGTGCAGGGACTAGCAGAGGGATGAATCTCAGAGACACTGAGAAGAGTAGGGTCTGTGACCACAGCAGTGATCACCAGGCCAGATGAAATTGATGGGGTTCAGACCCTGGGAACTTTCTTGAGCTCCCTGGAATCTCCTCACAGAGCCTGGCTTTTCATATTCAAATCTGTTGACCATTGTCTGTTATCTCTTGATTGCCCCACCTGCTTCCCACCCAAACCCTCCATTGTCTGATATCTCCTCATAGCCTCCAGCTGTTTCCAGCCTTTGACCCTCCTTGGATTCCTTCCTTGGACTTCTCCTCAAGACCCTTCCTAAACCCCTCCTCCCAACACCCTGGACTACCAGATCACCACCCCCCTCAGACTCCTCCTATACTCTTTTCTGTATTTAAGTTCCATCTTGCCTCCATGAAGGCGCTCAGATGCAATCCAGCTCAGACTGTCTAGCTGGGATTCTATCTGGCCGGCTCGTGAATACAAGCGTTACAAATGCTTAGGCTCCTTAAGAGGCAACCCAATTAGGCAAATCCTTAATAAACTTTGTTTTCTTTGGCTTTAAGGAGGCTTGAGTTGAATTCATTTGAGCACGACCCAGACCGTTGATATTTTGGGGTCCCCGGTCACCCCCCAAGCCTCATCACAATGACATGGGAATACCAGCAGAACTCAGTGGAGCTTAATGCATTTGATCATCTGACATTAAGATACTCATGATAAGTGTGGGATACAGCAACCCTTACTCAAATTAAACTCAGAGGCTTCTCAAGGTAGAAGGCAAAAATAAATTTATTACAAACTCATGAGAAGGGGCACTCCTGCGAGACCATGGGCAGTGTCAGCAAGGGAGTGCACCTGAGTGGAATGAAGTACAATATTATATAGTCCCTAATGCAGAGGTCCACTAGCCTCTCTTCCCAGTGGCTGGGAATTCAGGCATACAGTCTAAGTATGGGAATCTACACCAGAGACTGAGAACATGGAAAGGATCATTGCTCACTAATGAGGGTTTTTGTTGCCAAATATGGAACCTAAGGGAAGAATGCTGATGTGGCATAAAGGGGGTGGTGAAGGGGAAGTGAAGGTGGGGGTGGTACTCCAGGTCAAAGATTGAAACTTTGGTAGTTCTCCTCCATCCTGGAGTATTTTATTTGGCTAAGGAGGATACTTAGTTATTTTAGCTTTGGCAGGAAGGGTGGGGATTTTGGGAGTTCATACCTGAGGGGTCTTAATTTAACCTGATTTCACTCAATAAGTATTCAGGAAAAAAACCACAACCCTAAAAACAAACATAAAAACCATGAAAATATTGCAGCATATGCACCAATAGTGTTTACAGAGAATGAACAGGCAGAAGATTTTGATAACTCAGTAGGACCCTCAAAAGGAAATTATCATGTGTTTTGATACTTTACTACAAAATGAGGAATAAGTGAGGACAGTGAGAAACATGAAAAAGCATGATTCAGAAAGCAGATAGGAGATTGGCTAAAGACTTGTACATAACTCAGGAGCTTTTTGTCTTTACATCATGAGTTCTTCCTTCCTTCCTTCCTTCCTTCCTTCCTTCCTTCCTTCCTTCCTTCCTTCCTTCCTTCCTTCCTTCCTTCCTTCCTTCCTTCCTTCCTTCCCTTCATCCCTCCCTCCCTCCCTTCCTTCCTTCCTTCCTTCCATTCTTGCTAGAATCTGCAGAATTAAGCTTGAGATATCAACTGTAGCTGCTATGTTAACAAGTAGTTTTCTCTTTTACCCTTCTGCCATCTGTTCTTTGGTCTATAAATCAATTCCATCATGTCCATTCTGCTTCTGTAACTAAAACCCATGATACTTGAAACTCACTGATTCCCTTTGTATATTTTCAGGGCAGCTTGTTGCTCTGAGCACAGTAAACTGAAGTGCCCATCTCTGCATTGTTGATTATGTGATTGGTCTCCCTCCCTTCCTTCTCTGTCTGTCTTTCTTTTTGTCTCTCTTCCCCTCCCTCCTTCCTCCCTGTCTTCTCTTTTTTCCTCTTACCCCCTCCATTCTCTCTCTCTCCTTCTCTTTCCTCTGTCTCTTTTCTTCCCTCCCTGTCTCCCTCTCCTTCTCCTCCTCCTTCTTCTCTGTCAGTGTGGTAGCTATGTGAGAAAAGAGGAGTCTGAAGCTAGAGATGTTTTAGTGGTAGGGACTATAAGGTTTAGCTGATTGGATATATGGAGTAAGCGAAAGTGAGGAGCAGCGGCTAATGCTGTGGTTAGGAACCTGTTTGGAAGAATGGTGGTGTTTTTGATAGAAATAGGGCAGTCTGGAAGAATGGTCAGTTGCAAGGGAGACAGTTAATGAAACCTGCTTTGGATATGTTGAATTTGCAAAGTCTCTAGGGCATTCAGTTTGAAATGTCCAGTGTATAATCGATGATGTAGGAGAAAACTCAGGGAAGAGAGTTTTCATCTCAAGGATATTGCACGGAGTATTTGTACTTCAGGAATTAAGTGCTATGGTAATTGATTTTTTGAGTTCTCTTGCAGCTTTGTGAATCTATGATTATCTGGTTGTTACAAGATCAACCTTAATGGAAGATTTTTGATCTGTATCTTCATCTTCTGTGAAGAACAGATAATGCTTATACTAGAAGGTTTATCGCTGCCTATTGGCATGGATGCATGGATATGCTAATGAATGTTAAAAAGATGACTTATTCCAGGGCAGTGAAAACGGAATATGTAATAATGAGACAAAAGAATGCACACTTAGTGCTTTTTATTATTGTGGATTTTATTGGGGTAGAGTGCAAAGAGTGAGCATTAAAATGGAAAACCAGCAGCCTGATGTGAAACTTTATGTACCAATGCTTGTCACACCTGATAGGGTGTTCCAGGTGTGTCCTTTCAGTCCCTCCAGCCCTTGGATTCATAATTTCACTGAGACTTGCACGTATTACTTTAGTTTCTGAGTTCAGTGGCCAATAAAAATTACTTAAAAGAGTTTTCATTGTTTACAGGGTTCTATTTCATTGAAAAAGGTGGAGTAATTACAAAAGGCTCACTGTATACATAAGGAAGCTGAAGAGATAAACTATATTATATTTATTTTCTCCTCTGGCAATATCCAAGACTCCTGGCTTCCTTCTCTCTCTCTTTCCAAGTCACTGCTCCCTCCCACCTCTAATGCAGAGATGAATACAGCTCTTATGACAGTAAAATAGTAAAAAAACAGTGCTTTGTATAAATGCATTGTTATTTATAGCACCAGTTCCACCTAAGGTACAGTCACTGAACTTTGGCTATCCCCATACACAACCCTTTGACAAAGCTATGATACCAGCTAAGAAAAGAGCACAGCTGGGTGAAACAAGGAGGGCTTTGCATCCAAACTTGGAGGTTCAGATCTTGATGGGCACTTACAGCCATTGTCTTGTGGAAAGCTGCAGAAGAATAGCCCACCAAAAGAAGTACTGAACAAGAAGTCACTGGTTATCTCAACACTTCATCGATGAGTGCATTTCTCATGAAGAGAGGAGATCAACAGCTAAGGAAAAACGATTGCAGAAAATGATTCTGCTCATAGGAACAGTAACTCATGGTTCCTACCTTTAACCTGGAGAGATAAGGTGGGAAGCAGCCCAAAGTAAAATATAAAGAATATGTTTTACAGGGGCTGAAAAGGAAAATTCTGAGAATTTCTGAGCTCCACATAAAATCTTAGAGTCTAAAATTAAGACATTGTGAAAGAAAAAAAGGATTTGAGTGAGAAACTATTTCTCCAGATGAGAAAAGGGGGACAAAAGAAGAAGAAATGTGGAAATCTGTTAAAAAAAAAAGTGGGAGGGGTCAGTCAGGTTATAAAGGACATTAACAATTAGAGTTCTCAACCTGAAGATCTCCTTAACCTTATCACATTCCTTGGATTCTTAGTTGTTTAAAATTGTAAATGTATTAGGTAATTAGAAGGTAAAAAAAGTGCATTTGCTAAGCAGTTTTGTCATTGAATCCTTGTGGAACTTCAAGCAGCTTCTGTCTGATTTTTTTCTTCTGTAGAACGTGCTAATGACACTATTTTTATTGTTAAATCATTTTAAGCTATACCTGACTCTTCATGACCCCATTTTGGGTTTTCTCGGCAGAGATACTGGAATGATTTGCCATTTTCTTCTCCAGCTTATCCTATCAATAAAGAACTGCAGCAAACAGGGCTAAGTGACTTGCCCAGGGCCAAAAAGCTAGTAAGTGTCCAACGGACATATTTGAAATCAGGAAGATCTTTCTGATTCCAAGCCTGGCACTCTTTCCACTGCTCCACCTAGCTGAACCAATGACACATTACTGGGGCCAAAGAGAAGGGATTTAGGAAGGACTTCAGGCCATCTCCACGTAGGTTATCATCTCCACCTCATTTATACTAGAAAATTGTACTTTGCCTCTGGAGCCACCCTGGTCCTCAACAAATCACTCCCCAATTACATATAAAACCATTTTTGACATTCATTTTAAAATTTGAGTTCCAAATTCCTCTTCCTTCCCTCTCTCCTCATTGAGAAGGCAAGAAATTTGACATAGGTTATGACGTGCAGTTCTGCAACACATATTTCCATATTAGTCATGTTGTGAAAAAACATAGACCAAAAAAAAAAAAACATTAAGAAAAATAAAGTAAAGAAAAAGTATGTTTCAATCTGCATTTAGACTCCATGAGTTCTTTCTCTGGGGATGGAAAGCATTAGAAGTCCTTCTAATGTGTTAGATCACTGTGTTGGATCATTGTGTAGCTGAGAAGAGCTAAACCATTCACAGTTGATCATCTTACAATAATGCTGTTACTTGTGTACAATATTTTCCTGGTTCTGCTCGTTTCACTTTGCATTATTTCATATAAGTCTTTCCTGGTTTTTCTAAGAACATCTTGCTCATCATTTCTTATAACATAATAGTATTCCACCACAATCACATACCACAGCTTGTTCAGCCATTCCCCAATTGATGGGCATCTCCTCAATTTTCAATTCTTTGCCACCAGAAAAGAGCTGTTATAAGTATTTTTGTACACAAGTCTTTTTCCTTTTAAAAAATCTTTTTTTGGGATATAGACCTAATAGTGCCATTGTTGTGTCAACGGGTATGAGCAGTTTTATAGCCTTTTGGGAAAATTCTAAATGACTCTCCAGAATCGTTGAATCAGATTACAACTCCACCAATAGTGTTTTAGTGTCTAAAGTTCTCTATATCCCCTCCAACATTTGTCATTTTTCTTTTCTGTCACATTAATCAATCTGATAGGTGTGGGATGGTGCCTCAGAAGTGGTTTCATTTGCATTTCTCTAATCAATAGTGATTTAGAGCACTTTTTAATATAGCTATTGATAACTTTGTTTTGTCTGAAAACTGCCTATTCATATTCTTTGACCATTTATCAATTGGGGAATTGCTCTCATTTTAATAAATTTGACTCAGTCCTCTATATATTTGAGAAATGAGGTCTTTATCAGAAAAACTTGAAGTAATTTTTTCACCTGTAGTATGGTTACTAACTGTATTTCCTTCCATCTTGTACCCCCCCCCCATTTATTCTACTCTCTTTTAATTCACCCTGTCTGCCCCCAAAAGTTTTTTGTTTTTTACCTGCTGTCTACCCCAGCCTGCCCTTCTTTTTATCAGCACCCCTTATTCTTTTATCTTTTTTCTCTCCTACTTTCCTGAAGGATAAGATAGATTTAGGTCCCCAACTGAGTGTGTATATTATTATTTCTTTGAGCCAATTCTGATGAGGACAAGGTTCAAGCATCCCCTCTGCCCCACTTCCTTCATCTTTCTCTCTGCTATAAATGATCTTTCATGCCTCTTTCAGGTAGTACAATAATTCTTAAGTTATCTCTCCTCTCTCTATTTTCCAGGTTATTTGTTTTGTCAGTGAGATTTTTCTCATTTTTTTCTATTATTTTTTCATTATTTTGATTTTGTTTTATTATTTCCTGATGTCTTATTGAGCCATTAATTTCCACTTGTCCAATTATAATTTTTAAGGAATTATTTTCTTTTATTGAGCTTTTGCACCTCTTCCATTTGAGCAATTCTACTTTAAAAAAATTCTATTCTTCAGTGAATTTTTGTATATCTTTTCCTATTTTGTTAATTCTGCTTTTAAAGACATTCTTTTACTCATTGGATTTTTGTGATTCTTTTATCATTTGGACTATTCTGGTTTTTTTTTTTATTTTTTTTATTTTTATTTTTTTTATTTAGCTTTTAACATTCATTTTCACAAAATTTTGGGTTACAAATTTTCTCCCCTTTTCTCCCCTCCCCCCCCAAATGCCAAGCATTCTAATTGCCCCTCTGACCAATCTGCTCTCTCTTCTATCATCCCTCTCTGCCCTTGTCTCTGTCTTCTCTTTTGTCCTGTAGGGCCAGATAGCTTTCTATACCCCTTTACCTGTATTTCTTATTTCCTAGTGGTAAGAACATTATAGTTGATCCTAACACTTTGAGTTCCAACTTCTTTAGCTCCCTCCCTCTCCACCCCTTCCCTTTGGAAGGCAAGCAATTCAATATAGGCCAAATCTGTGTAGTTTTGCAAATGACTTCCATAATAGTTGTGTTGTATAGGACTAACTATATTTCCCTCCATCCTATCCTGTCCCCCATTACTTCTATTCTCTTTTGATCCTATCCCTCCCCATGAGTGTTGACCTCAAATTGCACTCTCCTCCCCATGCCCTCGCTTCTATCATCCCCCCCCACTCTGCTTATCCCCTTATCCTCCACTTTCCTGTATTGTAAGATAGGTTTTCATACCAAAATGAGTAGGCATTTTATTCTTTCCTTTAGTGGAATGTGATGAGAGTAGACTTCATGTTTTTCTCTCACCTCCCCTCTTTATCCCTCCACTAATGAGTCTTTTGCTTGCCTCTTTTATGAGAGATAATTTGCCCCATTCAATTCTCCCTTTCTCCTCCCAATATCTTTCTCTCTCACTGCTTGATTTCATTTTTTTTAAGATATGATCCCATCCTCTTCAATTCACTCTGTGCACTCTGTCTCTATGTGTGTGTGCGTGTGTGCATGTGTGTGTGTGTAATCCCACCCAGTACCCAGATACTGAAATGTTTCAAGAGTTACAAATATTGTCTTTCCATGTAGGAATGTAAACAGTTCAACTTTAGTAAGTCCCTTATGACTTCTCTTTGCTGTTCACCTTTTCATGGTTCTCTTCATTCTTGTGTTTGGAAGTCAAATTTTCTTTTCAGCTCTGCTCTTTTCATCAAGAATGCTTGAAAGTCCTCTATTTCATTGAAAGACCAATTTTTCCCCTGAAGTATTATACTCAGTTTTGCTGGGTAGGTGATTCTTGGTTTTAGTCCTAGTTCCTTTGACTTCTGGAATATCCTATTCCATGCCCTTCGATCCCTTAATGTAGAAGCTGCTAGATCTTGTGTTATCCTGATTGTATTTCCACAATACTTGAATTGTTTCTTTCTAGCTGCTTGCAATATTTTCTCTTTCACCTGGGAGTTCTGGAATTTGGCCACAATGTTCCTAGGAGTTTCTCTTTTTGGATCTCTTTCATGCGGTGTTCTGTGAATTCCTTGAATATTTATTTTGCCCTCTGGTTCTAGAATCTCAGGGCAGTTTTCATTGATAATTTCATGAAAGATGATGTCGAGGCTCTTCTTTTGATCATGGCTTTCAGGTAGTCCCATAATTTTTAAATTGTCTCTCCTGGATCTATTTTCCAGGTCAGTTGTTTTTCCAATGAGATATTTCACATTATCTTCCATTTTTCTATTCTTCTCTCTTTGTTCTGTGATTTCTTGGCTTCTCATAAAGTCATTAGCCTCCATCTGTGCCATTCTAATTTTGAAAGAACTATTTTCTTCAGTGAGCTTTTGAATCTCCTTTTCCATTTGGCTAATTCTGCTTTTGAAAGCATTCTTGTCCTCATTGGCTTTTTGAACCTCTTTTGCCAATTGAGTTAGGCTAGTTTTCAAGGTGTTATTTTCTTCAACATTTTTTTGGGTCTCCTTTAGCAGGGAGCTGATTTGCTGTTCATGCTTTGACTTCATGTCTCTCATTTCTCTTCTCAGCTTTTCCTCCACCTCTCTAACTTGATTTTCAAAATTCTTTTTGAGCTCTTCCATGGCCTGAGCCCATTGAGTGGGCTGAGACACAGAAGCCTTGATTTCTGTGTCTTTGCCTGATGGTAAGCATTGTTCTTCCTCATCAGAAAGAAAGGGAGGAAATGCCTGTTCACCAAGAAAGTAACCTTCTATAGTCTTATTTCTTTTCCATTTTCTGGGCATTTTCCCAGCCAGTGACTTGACCTCTGAATATTTTCCTCACACCCACCTCACCTCCTGATCCTCCCAGCCAGCGTTTGGGGTCTGAGATTCAAATGCTGCTTCCAGCCTCAGGGCTTTGGGCGGGGGCAGGGCTGCTATTCAGTGTGAGATTAATTCAGATGCTCAGGTGAGGGCAGGGCTGCCTCTCAGGCTCAGTTCCCTCAGGGAGTTTATGCACAGACCTTCAACAATGGATCCAGGCTCCTGCCTGCTTGGGGAGCCCTGGTCTGCTGCTGCCCCTCAGCTTCTGTCTCCCGAGGGGGCCCGAGCCATGGGGGCACCCCACTCCCTCCTCGACCCGCCAAAGGGACTCTCTCACCGACCCCCGTCACCTGTGGGTGGAGGTACTTGTGCGGCCGCTGGAGATCCCGTCCCTGAAGCCCGCTCGGATCTGTTCCTCTCGGTGCCGTGGCCACGGCAGGGCTGTACTCAGCTCCCAGTCCCGGCGCCCAGTCCGCAGCACGAAGGACCTTTTACGAGAGGTTTGCAGGTCTCTCCGGAACAGAAATCTCCCTCGCTCCAATGTTCTGTGGCCTCTGGGTGCAGAATTCGCCGTGAGTTACTTCTTTGTAGTTGTTCTATGGGTTGTGGGTTCGGAGCTATGTGTATGTGCGTCTTTCTACTACGCCATCTTGGCTCCGCCCCCTATTCTGGTTTTTAAAGTGTTATTTTCTTAAGCATTTTTTGTGTCTCTTTTACCAAGCTGGTGACTCTTTTTTTTTTTTTTTTGTGATTTTTCATATACCATTCTCATTTCTTTTTCCAATTTTCTCTTTAACTCTCTTGTTTGATTTTTAAAATCCTTTTAGAGCTCTTCCATGGCCTGAGACCAATTCACATTTTTCTTTGAAGATTTGGATGAAATAGTTTTGACTTCCTGTTCTTTTTCTGAATTTGTATTTTGAACTTCCCTGTCACCATAGTAGCTTTCTATGGTCAGGAACTTTTTTTGTTGTTTGCTCATTTTGCTGGCCTATTTCTTGACTTTAACTTTGTATTAAAGTTGGGCTCTGCTCCTGGAGTGTAGGGGGCACTATTCCAAGCTTCAGGTTTTTTGTGCAACTGTTTTCAGAGCTGGTTCTGGGAATCCATATGCTTTCAGTTATTCCAAGGCAATATGATCTAAGGAGATGTGTATTTACTACACTCTTAGCCTGTGCTCTGGTCTGTCGTGACCTCAAGTCTTCTTTTCTACACTGGAACTGTGTCCCCACAGTTCCAGTGCCACAGGAAGTTCTGATGTGCTTGTGTTCTTCTACACCATGAGACTGAGATCTAGGATTGCCACCTGGATCCTACTATGGGCAATGCAACAGAGTTCTGCCCTCAGTGCCAGCAAAGGGACTTCTATAATCTCCTCCTGACCAGTTGTCTGATCCTCTTCCATCTGGGCCAAGAGTTCTAGAAGTAGCTGCTGCCACTGCTGCTTTAGTTACCCCCAGGGCCTACTCCTAGTTTCACGAGGT
This sequence comes from Notamacropus eugenii, assembly GCF_028372415.1. Taxonomy (NCBI): domain Eukaryota; kingdom Metazoa; phylum Chordata; class Mammalia; order Diprotodontia; family Macropodidae; genus Notamacropus; species Notamacropus eugenii. The sequence continues at coordinate 138,653,072 of NC_092876.1, read as the reverse complement.
ACCACCTGTGCTGTTATAGCCTATGCTCTACTCTCACCCAAATGTGATAGACCTTTCTTGCTACCCTTCTAAGTTGTCATGGGCTGAAAAATTGTTTCATCCTGTTCTTTTGGGGTTCTGCCAGTCCATAATTTGTTCTGACGCATTATTTTAAGTGTGTTTGAGGGAAATTTTAGAGAAGTAAAGTGAATCCCTGCCTTTTCTCTTCCATCTTGGCTCCACCTCTTCTATTAGTTTTTTTTGTTTATCCAATGGAAAATTAATATTGGTCTTATGTAATTGTGTTGTACCTCCATCATCATCAATGCTTGATGCCAAGTTTTTTTCCCAAGTCAATTTATTGTGTTCTTGCAAAAGCTTTTCAACTGTATGTAATTAAAATCGTATAGTTTATCATTTGTGATCACCATTGTCCTTTGTTTGGTAAATAATTATCGCCAGAGAGAGTTGTGAAAAGCACCTGATCAGATTCTACCCTAATTTTTTAAAGTCATAAACTTTAAATATATTTCTCTTATCCATTTTGAGCTTGTTATCATATATGATATAAAACGTCAGCCAAAATTTAATTTATGCCACAGTGCTTTCCAGCTTCCCAATAGTTCTTGTTAAATAGAGAGTTTTTACCTAAGTGATTTCTATTATTATGTTTTTTGAACACTAAGTTATTGAATTCAGTTTCTGATGCTGCTTTATGTATTCTGTTTTACTTTAAACCAATTTTAATGTTTTTGAGAACTCTTATTTTATGCTATAATTTGAGATCTAGATATTGTTCCCTATTCATTCCTACTTTAAAACAACGTTTCCCTTGAGATTCTAGATTGCCCAATTCTATTCTTTCAAGTAAATTTTGTTGTTCTGTCTGGCTCTAAGAAGTATCCCTTTAGCAATTTAATCCCCTTGGCAGCTGTAAGTCTGTAAGTTATTTTGAATACTACCATAATTTGTATTATGTTACTGCAGTCTAACCATAAGTACTGAACATCCTTCCAGTTATTTATCATTTCTCTAAAGAATGTTTTGTAATTATACCTATATTGCTCTTGTGGGTGATTTGATAGATCTTTCCCCAAATATTTTATTCACTTTGTAGTTATTTTGAATGGAACAGCTCTTTCTAATACATCTACCTGGATTTTGTCACTCCTACATAGAAATGTTGCTAGTTTTGTGAGTTTATGTTCTGCCACTTTACCGATATGTTTTATTGTTCTTTTGGTTTCTTTGCTGCTTCTTTAGAGTTTTCTAAGAAAAACATCATGTTACTAGCATACAGGGCTGATTTTGTCTCCTCTTCACCTATGTTTGCATCTTTGATTTCTTCCTCTTTTTAAACTTTATTTATTTTAGTTTTCAACATTCATTCATAGAATATTTTGAGTTCCAAATTTTCTCCCCATCTCTCCCTTCCCCCCACACAAGACACTGTGCACTCTGATTACCCCTTCCCCTAATCTACCCTCCCTTTTATCATACCCCTACCTTCCCTTTTTCCCATCTTTTCTCTTTTCTTGTAGGATAAGATAGATTTCTATACCCCATTACCTGTATTTCTTATTTCCCAGTTGCATGCAAAACCAATTCTCAACATTTGTTCCTAAAACTTTGAGTTCCAATTTCTCTCCCTTCCTCCCTCACCACCCATTCCTAGTGAGAAGGCAAGTAATTCAATATAGGCTATACATAAGTAGTTATGCAGAAGACTTCCTTAATAGTCATGTTGTGTAAGACTAACTATATTTTCCTCCATCCTCTCTTGCCCCCCATTTATTCTATTCTCTCTTTTGACCTTGTCCTTCCCCAAAAGTGTTTACTTCTAATGGCTCTCTTCTCCCATTTGCTCTCCTATCATACCCCCACACCCCAGTTATCTCCTTCTCCCCTACTTTCCTGTAGTGTAAGATAGATTTTCATATCACCTGGAGTGTGCATGTTATTCTCTCCTTAAGTCATATGTGATAAGAGTAAACTTTATCTTTTCCCTCTCATGTCTCCCCTTTCCCCCTCACTGAAAAAGTTTTTCTTGCCTCTTTTATGAGAGATAATTTGCCCCATTCCATTTCTCCCTTTCTCCTCCCAAGTCAAGTGCAAGTCATGTTATCATTTCTCTGATGGCATGGTCTTCTTTGGTAATGAAGGATAAACACAACAATTCTCCTCCCAATATATTCCTCTCTCACCCCTTAAATTTTATTTTTTAGATATCATTTCTTCCTATTCAACTCACCCTGTGACCTCTGTCTATAAACATGCATATAATCCCTCCAACTATGCAAATACCAAGAAAAGTCTCAAGAGTTACAAATATCTTTCCATGTAAGAATGTAAACAGTTCAACTTTAGTAAGTCCCTTTTGGTTTCTCTTTCCTGTTTACCTTTTCATGTTTCTCTTGATTCTGTGTTTGAAAGTCAGATTTTCTATTCAGCTCTGGTCTTTTCATCAAGATTGCTTGAAAGTCCTTTATTTCATTGAATGACCATTTTTTTCCCCCTGAAGGATTATACTTAGTTTTGCTGGGTAGGTGATTCTTGGTTTTAATCCTTGTTCCCTTGACTTCTGGAATATCATATTCCAAGCCCTTCAGTCCCTTAATGTAGAAGCTGCTAGATCTTGTGTTATCCTGATTGTATTTCCACTATACTTGAATTGTTTCTTTCTGGCTGCTTGCAATATTTTCTCCTTAATCTGGCAAGTCTAGAATTTGTCTACAATATTCCTAGGACTTTTTCTTTTGGGATCTCTTTCAGGAGGTGATCAGTGTATTCTTCCAATATTTATTTTGCCCTCTGGTTCTAGAATATCAGGACAATTTTCCTTAATAATTTCATGAAAGATGATGTCTAGGCTATTTTTGATCATGGCTTTCAGGTAGTCCCATATTTTAAAAATTGTCTCTTCTGGATCTATTTTCTAGGTCAGTTGTTTTTCTCATGTGATATTTCACATGATTTTCTATTTTTTCATTCTTTTGGTTTTGTTTTGTACTTTCTTGGTTTCTCATAAAATCATTCACCTGCATCTGTTTCATTCTAATTTTTAAAGAACTATTTTCTTTAGTGAAATTTTAAACCTCCTTTTCAATTTGACTAATTCTGCTTTCTAAAGCATTCTTCTCCTCATTGAAGTTTTGGAACTCTTTTGTCATTTGGGTTAGTCTATTTTTAAAGGTGTTATTTTCTTCAGCATTTTTTTTGGTCTCCTTTAGCAAGCTGTTGACTTGCTTTTCATGATTTTCTTGCATCACTCTCCTTTCTCTTCCCAATTTTCCTCCATGTCTCTTACTTGATTTTCAAAATCCTTTTTTGAGCTCTTCCATGACCTGAGGCAGTGCATATTTTTTTGGAGCTTTTGGATGCAGAAACCTTGACTTTTATGTCTTCTTCTGATGGTATACTTTGTTCTTCCTCATCCAAAAGGATGGAAGAAAATACCTGTTCACCAAGAAAGTAACCTTCATATTTTTTCCCCTTTTTTGGGCATTTTGTTAGCCAGTTACTTGACTTTTGAATCCTTTGTCAAGTGGAGGATATACTCTAGGGACCTGTAAGTTCTCAGTTCCTCCAAGATGGTACCATCAATGGAGAGTTTACTCCTCTCCTGACCTGCACTCTGGTCTGGGAGCAGCCACAAGCACTCTTTTCTGCCCAGGATCTGAGAGTAGGGTGCCCTCTCCAAAGTCTCCACCAACTCCACCAGGCAATGCTCCTCCTCACCCCAGGACTGCCACTCAGGGAAGAGACCCAGATCAGGGGTTCCTTTCTAACCCAGATGAATGAGCTTTCCTACTGACCTTTGAAGCTATCTTTGGCGTTTGTGGGTTGAGAAATCTGGGAACCACAGCTGTTATCTGTGACTCTGCACTCTGAAGCCTGCTCTAGTCCTGTCCCTGCCTCATCGCACAGACTGTGCTGTGCTCAGCTCTGAGCCTGGTGTGATAGACCTTTCCTGTTGGCCATCCAGGTTGTCTTCTGCTGGAAGTCCCTTTTACTTTGTCATTTTGTGGCATCTGCTGCTCTATAATTTGTTTAGAGTCATTTTTTACAGGTATTTTATGGGCTATGGGGGAAGAGCTAAAGCAGATCTGTCCTTCTACTCCACCATCTTGGCTCCACCCCTCTTCTTCTTCCTCTTTCTTAGTGCTGTTGTTAATATCTTTCTAACTACATCATATAGGAATAGATAAAAGGGCATCTTTGCTTTATACGTGTATTTATTTGGAAAGCTTCTAATTTTTCCACATTGCATATAATCCTAGGTTTTTTTTAAAAAAAATGCTTTTTGTAATATAAAAAGGCTCTTCAATGCCTATATTTTGGAGAGTTTTTTTTTTTTAGCATAAATGACTCAAACTATTTTTCTTGATCTATTGATATTGCATGACTGTGGCTATTTCTGCTTTTAATGATTATATATTTCCCCCTAAGACAGGACTATCCTTGTATCACTGATAGATATCCAGTTTATCATAATGGATTCTTTTGGGGGGGATAAATTCTTGAACTCTCTTCCCCAGGATTTTTTTTTTGGAAAATTTTAAACAATATATATTAATTATGTTGGTCTGTATCTTATATGATCTTTCTTTACTTTAGCCTTCCTTGGTTTAAGTATTAGAATTATATTTGAATTGATACAGTATTTTCTTCCATTTTTTGGTGAATATTTTGTGTAGCAGAGTTAATATTTTTTAAAAGATTGATATAATTCACTAAGACAGAATCCCCCTCCCCTATCATAATAGTTTCTTTAGAAATCATTTGATTTCCTTTTTTGAAATTGAATTGCTTATTGTGGGAAACAAAAGAAGGAATTCTGTTTCCATAGGATTAAAACTTCTTCCAGCTTTGAGTGATAGCAGCTAATCAGAGTTGTGACCTAGCAGGAACAAGCTTCTCATCAGGTAAAAGTTCAGAAACTTGTGCACATGCTTGATGAGCTATTTGAGGGGGAGCCTATCAGAGAGGAGAACATAAAGTCAGGTGTTCAGGTGGCCTCAACTAGTCAATGGATGGTGAGGCAGGAGACTCAGATTTGAAACAGTATAAAAAGGCTTGCATTGGTCTGAGAAAATGTAGTAGTCCCTTAGGAACTACCTGCTAATTAGGGGAGGGGTGGAATGAATACAAAAATTAATAAAAGCTTTCCTGATTTCACAAGTATTGTTCTTTGTTTAAAGTGAGCATGTTTCTCTCATGCAAACAGGTTAAGCTAAACAGTATAATTTCTCTCTCTCTCTCTCTCTCTCTCTCTCTCTCTCTCTCTCTCTCCCTCCCTCTCTCTCTCCCTCGTCCACTCACACCTCTGATACAAATGCAGGGAGGGAGCTATATCTAGTATCAGAAGAAGGGAAACACTATGGAGAACAGCAGGCATGCCATGTTGGTTTTCAATGGCCAGAACATCCATAGGCAAGTTTCCACTTTTTGGACTGCTGCATTTCCTGGGACTGTTTGGAATCATTGTGAGCCCAGGAACACAGATAAAATAATAGATTGAATGACCAGGTGGGGTGTAAATTGGATGGACCTGAATAATGACAAGAAAATATGGAATCTGAATACTGCTTTGTCTTGCCTCAAATTCTGGGTTCAGAAATAAGGTTTGTATAGAATGGGAAATGAGAGCCCTAAGGAAAGGTTGGCACTGGGAGGAGGAATCCTTGGAGTGGTATTTTGAAAAAGTCAGTGAGGAAGAATACTGGTTAAAGCCCTCCCCATCTGTTCCCAAGAGGAAGGGAGTAAATGGAGGAGGGAAGAAAAGGGAGGAGGCAGAAAAATTAAGTCAATCTAGATTCTAGAGAGGATTCTTTTGAAAGTCAGTCAAAGTAAATTGCAACTCTGCGTTTTTGACGCAGAATTTGAATTCTAAGTTGGTGTGCACTCTATAATGCTTTGTCAAATGTCTTGTCTGTGTGTTTGTGAAGTGTTTCATGTTTGAGATGTAAGGTTTAAAATTCAGTTGACCAGCAAAGAATGGCTCTTTCTTTTTATCTCCCCCTTTCTCCCTTCCCTCCCTGCATTTGTATCATAGGAGTGAGTGGATGCGTGGGGGGAGGGAGGGGGGACAAGAGAAGGAGAGAGAGAGAGAGAGAGAGAGAGAGAGAGAGAGAGAGAGAGAGAGAGAGAGAGAAAGAGAGAGAGAGAGAGAGAGAGAGAGAGAGAGAGAGAGAGAGAGAGAGAGAGAGAGAGAGAGAGAGAGAGATTTTACTGTTTAGCTTAATCTGTTTGCATGAACGGTGATAATAGAGAGTTTGAAAACCTTTCAAAAGTTGTTAAAAAAAAAGAAAATCTTTCGTTCTGCATTCTAAACTCTGGCCATGTTTTGAATATTAAAAAAAAAGATAAAGAAAAAGGAAATGGGGAAATCTTTTCCCCTCAGATCGAGGAAGGGCAGGTTGACCAGCATGTGACCATTTCCTACCTCACCTAAAGGAGAGATTTTTCTGTGATGAGACACAACCTAAGGGTGATTGAATTCATTCTGATCATATTTGAAAATGTGAAAAGTGAAATGTATTACTCTTAGTTTAATGCTCAAGATAGGTTAGAATTTATTAAAAGCAGGGAGAAACTCTCCTAGAATTTGGTGGAAGATTAGCACAAAAAGAAAATAAAGCTCAAGAAGGTATGCCAGAAAAAGGCTGAAGGTGTAAATCCAGGTTTAATTAGATCTCAAGGTTAAAGTTTGTATAAGGGGATTGCTTTAGGATTTCAGGGGTCTATTTAACATGCTTTATAAAAAGCTCTTTGTTGAGTTTGGGGAGAAATGTAGCTCTCTCTCGGAATGTAAATTGTTAGGCATTTAATTAATGTAAAGGAGAATGGAGGTGGTCAGAGTGAAGATTAGTAAGAGAGAACAGAAAAAGGAAGTATTTGGGTGGGACAACAGCTAGCTAGCCCATGTACCCTCAGGAGCATGTGCTCTTAGCCATTTCCTTCCCCCATCCTACTTCGGAAGATTTGGGAATGCTAAAAGCATATAAGGTCTGAGGCTAAAAAGCGAAAATTTGTAGCTTGATTAAAAAACCAATAGATAAAGTTGTAGAAAGTTTTATAAAATTTAAAAATTGGTACTGATTGTGGTAAAGATATTGATTACTATGATCTGTAAATCATTACTATTCAATTAATTATTACGCTCCAGAGGTACTTCGATTCTAATGCTTTAGATCTCTTTTGTCTGGGCCAAAGTCAAAAGTTAGAATATTAACTCAACACATTTTAAGCTAACAATTTCAAACTTTTAAACTCTTTAAAGAAATAGAAGAGAGGTTTTTCAAATTGGACTTAAATATATATGTATATTTATATATATATAGATTATATGTGTGTGTGTAATTAAAGTATTTACATATTGTTATTAGGCATTTCTGATTGTAAAGTGCTTAACACAAGGATGAGCATATGTTTGACACAACTTTATTATTCTCTCTCTCTAATTTAATGTAATTGTTAGCTTTGAAGTGGTTTTTAAATGACAAAAATAATAAGATCAATAATTTCTGAAAATGTAATTTTTATGACTATTTCTAAAGTTCCCTCAAACTGTAAAATTTAAGAGACCATTGTGAGGTAAAAATAGTGTTAAAGCAATTTTTAAATCTGGATTTTGTTACATATGGATTGGGCTTTTAGAAGGGTGTGATAGAAATTTGATAATTAGAAATTTATATTTGATTATAAATGGGCAGTGATAATACTACTGATGTTTGCTATGTGACGGTAGATTTTGTATTTGAAATCTTGGCTATCATGAAAATGTGGATACAGTAGCTTAGGGTGATAGTGTCCATGCCTTGTTGATGAGATGAATGAAATGCATTGACATAAATTGATAATGGATGGCTTCAAGTTTTAAATATATAATAAGTTATATTGTTGAAAAAGCAATTTATCTTATATAAATGTTGTTATATTAGCAATTTCATTGTTAAAAAAGGATGAATACGTTAAGAAGCTGTTACGAATTCTGTATGAGTTTCTGTGTTGTTGAATTCCTGTTGAGAAAATGAGAATTCTTGAAAAAAAGTATGCATATATATATGTATATGTATGTATACATGCATATACATACATACATATACACATACATACACATACATACAGATAGATATGTATATATATATTTACTTATAAGTATATAGATACTTATAAGTGTATACACACATAAACACACACATATGCATATACACTTATAGATGTGATTTTCAAGCCTGTTTCATCTAAGGATATATTAGGTATGTAAAAAGTTTATTTCTGCTGTTAAGAAGGAAGTTTCAATTAAAATTGCTTTTGTTATAAATCAAACATTTATAAAACTATGTTTGTGAAAGGAGACTTGGTAATTATGCAAAGGTCTTGGCTTTGGATCTTTTCTTGTAATTTTTGTCAGTTAGGTTCAAGAGGGTTTCGTGATGAATTATAAATTGTTTTTAAGAAGGAAAATTTTTTTATGAAGAAATGTTTTAAAATTTTTTGCATGATTTTTGGAAGGCCTACCAAATTTCTATTTGTAAGCTAATTTGTTGTAATAACTTACTATTGAAATTTATATTCGAACTGTGAATTATGCTTATATAGAAGTTTTATGGTAGTTCAAAAGATAAGGGACAGGATGAGGGAGATAGACAACATAAGATAAGGGAGAAAAGGAATTTTGTGATCCAGGAGAGTGAGAAGCTCTAGTATTTTAAGATAAACAGTGTAGTGGAGGTCTCCTCATTCACCATACCTCTTTTGTTTCAAAGTTCAGTCATTATTATAGAAGGACTTCTTGAGATTGAGCATGGTTAGAAAAGGATAGAGAAGCTTGGGAAACAGATGCAAATCTCTTTGGGCAATAACTTATGATTTTAATGGTAAATTTGATTTTATGATATTATTTAATCAGGAACTAGAACAAGTATAGAAAGGAATGCAGGCTAGTATAGCTCACTTTAAAGATGTTCCCTAACCAATATGAAATTACAGTCATATCTGAAACTGATTATTAGAGTTTCATAAGTTAGGGTCCTTTAATTCTTAGTAATAGTATGGAGACAATTAGGTCAAAGGTTTGTGAAGTTAGAATACTTAGTTAATATTATACTTGTCTCAGTTAATGTTAAAAGAAGAATGGTTTCTGGTCTTTTTTATAAATGCCTTTAAAAAAAGCTTAATATGACCAGAAGTTGGAATTGTTTTATGACTTACTATGTAATGTGTTAAAAAAATTGATTACTTATTGTATTTATGTTTTTACTGGAGTCTGTTATTAATTCCTTAGTGAAATCTCATCCTCCTGATGGGGGAATGGATAATGGACATTTGGCCAAGGTTTCAGTTTTAATTTTGTAAGAATGATGAGTATAAAGCTCAGGAATGGTCATCTAAAATTGTACCAAGGTCAGTTTTGTAGGAGAATGTATATAAAGAAAGTGGATGTCTACAGGAAGAAAAAAGGCAGAAGATGCTGTGCTGAAGATGGCTTGAGCAAGCATCCAGACCAGAAAACTGCATCAGATGATGTTCCTTCCCAGACTGCTGTATGAGATAGACAATTCATTGGTTTACCCTTTTCCTTTGTCTCTGTATCTGTACTTATAAAAGGGGACTGTTCCCTTGTATTTGTCAATACCTCGATCAACTTCTCCTCTTCATTCCCACATTTACTTAAAGGGGAGAAAGATGAGGGGAAGAATTCATATTGGAAAGAAAGAGAGGAGATATTGATTGGATTTAGGTATGGAAACAAAAACATTGATAAAAAAGGGGAGGAATTTGTGGGAAACAAAAGAAGGAATTCTGTTTCCATGGGATTAAAACTCCTCCCAGCTTTGAGTGATAGCAGCTAATCAGAGTTGTAACCTAGCAGAAACAGACTTCTGATCAGGTGAAAGGTCAGAAGCTTGCATGCATACTTGACAATCTGTTTGAGGGACAGCCTATCAGAGGGGAGAACATGAAGTGAGGTGTTCAGGAGGCTTCATTTAGCCAATGGATGGCAGGGTGGGAGATTCGAATTTGGAACAGTATAAGAAGGCTTGCATTTGCAGTGAACAAATGTGGCAGTCCCTTAGGAGCTACCCATTCATTCAGGGGGGTGGGAGGATGAATGTAAAAATTAATAAAAGAGTTCCTAATTTCATAAGAGGTGTTTTTCATTGTTTAAAGTAAGCATGTTTATCACACTTATGATTTCTATCTAATGCTCTATTAATTTGAGTATGTCCTATTTTTGTAGATATTTCTTTCAGGTTCTCAGTTTGGCTAGCATGTAACTGTACATGTGGTTTCACATTTTAAAAATTATTTTGTCAGTTTATTTTTTTTTCTTTTAATCAGATTAGCTAAGAGTTTATTGATTTCATTCATCTTTTCAAAGAACCAGCTTTTAATTTTGTTTATTAGTTTATTAGTCTTTTGTTTTTTCAGTTATATCCTTTAATGATTCCATTCAAAAGATGCCATAAATCTTTCAGCTCTATATTCTGCAAAAGGCTATTAAGTTCCACATGATTTGTATTGTTTATTTTCTTGTTAGATTTGTGCAGTTCTGAAAGAGCAACAGTAAACTCTCCCATAATTATTGTGCCCCTGTCTCTTTTATGGAATTCAGTTAACTTTTTTCTTATGTATTTAGATGTAACGCCAGGTTTTAAGATATATGTTTCATATTTATATAGTTCATTTCTATGGTTTCTTTATACATAACATATCTCAACTGCTTATATCTATTGATAATTACGAATTTTTATTTTTTCTTCCTGTAATGGAATGATTTTTACTCTTACTTTCTCTGGATAAATGTGATGCATTGAAGATTTTTTCCTAACCTCTTTATTTTGTTTTTCTTGTGGACAATAGATAGTTAGGCTTTGCTTTATTTTCCATTCTGTTACTTGCTTCTGTTTTATTAGTATGTTTAATTCATTCACATTCAAAATTTTGTGATCATTAGGCTTGGGTTTTTCTCTCCGTATTCAAGTATGTTAATTTTTCTCTCTCAAATAGCCTTCATTTCTTCAACCATTCCCTGAAATTAGTTTTGCTTAAACCACTTTGCTGTCAGTCTACTCCCACAGATTCTCTTCCTCTCCTTTGCTCCTACTTGCCTATTCTTTACCAAGTTAAAAAACTTTTTTTTACTTGATGATGTGCTTCTATAGATGAAGAAAGATGGTCTGTAATGGAATATTAGAACCATACACTGGGTGTGGCCAGGGGGAGGGGGTGGTGTTGGTGCTTAAAAATTCTATTTATCCTACACTTGGAGAAGGGAGTTGGAATCCCAAAGGGCATCTGGCATGTTGGGGAATGAGAGAGCATGGAAATAGGGATAAGATTTTGAGGAAAATGTTGAAAAAAAATAACAAGGGAAGATATAGATGGTGGGCTTCATAATCAAGCATTGTTCTTGGGGTAAGGCAGGATGAAAAAGAAGAATCAATGGAGCAAGTCCTTCAAGATAGTGGCAGAAAGCAGAAAGGAGAAAGAGAGGAGAGCCTAGAATGAATGCCTTGACAGCTTTTATTACATGAGGGATACAGAGAAAAAAGAGACAGAGACCAGATAATTATATGGATTATGAACTGGAGAATCAGAGTTTAGATTATACAGAAAGAGAGGATTGATAATGAAGAGGATGAAAAGGAACACAGAAATAAAAATCAATAAGCAGGACTAGTTGAAGGTGAGGAGAGGAAGGGGGAATCTACTTGACTGAGAGGAAAAAAGAGGTATATGTGAGTGGGGGGTAGGGTAGAATTACATAAAAACATTAAAAAAAGATAAAAGCAGGAGAAAAAGAGGAACTAATAAAACATCAAAAGGAAAGGGGTAACAAATGAGAAGAGGGTATCAGGTCAAGGGTGAGAGAGAGAGAGAGAGAGAGAGAGAGAGAGAGAGAGAGAGAGAGAGAGAGAGAGAGAGAGAGAGAGAGAGAGAGAGAGCAGGGTAAAAGGTTAAAGTAACATGACCAAAGGAACATAATACTATATTTACAGCAGAAGAGGGAAAAAATCTAACTTAGAAAAACTTCAATATTAGAGACAGATGGACAAAAAAAGTAAGCTTAACTTCTATAGCTTCAAATGTGAATGGATAAAATGAAAAAAGAATAACAAGTTGTGTAAGAAATCAGAACTCTTTAACCTGTTACTTACAAAAAGCAGATTTAAGAAATAATGACACACACATAATTAAAGGGATGGAAGACATTCACATCAAGTGAATGAAGCAAGAGTTGCATTTGTGCTGATCAGACAAAAACTAATATTTAAAAAAGCAAAAAGGGATAAACAAAGAAACTATATTATGTTGGAAGACAACATGGAGACCAAATCAATAGTCAATACGCTATGCCATAGACCACAAACTAATGTTAGTAGTAGACTCATATGCTCCAAATGCATTAGCATCCAAATTCATAAAGAAAACATTATCTGAACTTTGAGAAGTCACAGACAGTAGCATAATAGTGACAGGAGACTTCAGTATCCCTCTGTCAGTTTTTGGATAAATCAAATACAAAGATAAACAAAAGGGAAAGTCAAATTTGTGGAAAAACTAGAGTTAAAAAATTTATGGAATCTTCTAAATGGACCTGCAAAAGAAAATTTATATTTCTCACCACCATAGGAACTTTTCCATAATTGACCATGTTCTAGGGCACAGAGATAACAGTTTTTTTCATTTTATTTTTTGGCACTGAGGCATATTGTAAACAAATACAGAAAGTTAGAAATAGTTAAAAGGCAGAAAATAGTTAATATCCATCATTTACAGATAATAATTCATTAAGAATCGAATTTAGTGCAGGGACCACAAACAAAATATACAGACCCAAATGGAGACTTAGCAATGATAATGAAATCTTAAATAATGAGTAGGTCAAAGAACAAAACATAGAAACAATTAATAACTATATAAAAGACAATGTCATCTATGAAACAATGTACCAAAATTGCTGGGATGTAGCTAAAGTAATTCTCAGAGAAGAAGTTATATCCTTACAAACATACATTAAAAAATAGTAAAAGAGAGGATTAATGAACTGAAAATCCATTTAAAAATAGCAAAATAACAAGAAAACCTAAAATCAGCACAATGGAGTAGATATTAAAAATTTGAAAGGACTAATAAAATTGATAAACCTTTAGCTAATCTGATTAAAAAGAAGACATCAGAAAATCAAATCAAAGTAAAAAATAGCAAATGAGCAAGGTAAAATCACAGCAACAACAGAAGGAATAAAAAGAATAATCAGAATATTTTATACACAGTGATATTCTAACAAAACTGATAAGACATAAGACAGAGGAATACCAAACTTTCAGAAGGCCAGATAGTTAAATAACTCAGTCTCAGAAAACAAAATAGGTCTATTTTTAAAAATAGTTTATTTTTAATTATATAATTTATTTGTTTTTCAGTTCTCAACATTCACTTCCACAAGAATTTGAATTCAAAATTTTCTCCGCATCTCTGCCCACTCCCACCCAGGACAGCAGGCACCCCATTCACCCCTTCCTTCAGTCTGTCCTACCTTCTGTTATCCCCTTCTTCCATCCCCTCCTCTCTATTTTCTTGTAGGACAAAATAGATTTCTATACCCCATCAACTGTATCTTTTATTTTCCAGTTGCATGCTAAAACAATTTTTAACATTCATTCTTAAGGCTTTGAGTTCCTTATTCTCTCCCTTTCTCCCTCCCCACTCACTCTCATTGAGGAAATAAGCAATTCAATAGAAGTCATACATGTGTAACACCACAAAACACTTCCATTTTCCTCTGTCCTATCCTGCTCTCCATTTATTCCATTATCTCGCTTGATTTGTCCTCCCACAATGTTTGCTTCTGATTATTCCATTCCCCAATTTGCTGTCACGCCTATTATCTTCCCTCTCCTATCCCCTTCCCCATTGTTTTCGTGTAAGGTAAAATAGATTTTCATATCTAATTGAGTGTGTGTTATTCCCTCCTTAAGCCAAATTCCATGAGAGTAAGGTTCACTTATTCCCTTTCATCTTCCCCTCTCTTCCCCTCCATTGTAAAAGCTCTTTCTTGCCTCTTTTATGTGAGATGATTTACTACATTTTACCTCCTCCTTTCTCTTACTCCTAGTACATTCCACTCAACAGTAAATTTTGTTTTTTAGGTGTTCCTCCTTCATATTCAACTCTCTCTGTGTCCTCTGTCTATGTACATAAACACATACACGCATGCACCCATGTACATATACATACCTACACATATATAATATAGACATATATGCATACCCATACACACCTACATACATTCCCTCTAACTGTAAAAGGTCTCATGAGTTACAAATAACATCTTTCCATGTAGGAATGTAAACAGTTCAACTTTAATGAGCTCCTTAAGGCTTCTCTTTCCTGTTTACCTTTTCATTTTTCTCTTGATTTTTGTATGTGAAAGTCAAATTTTCTATTCAGCTCTGGTCTTTTTAACAAGAATGCTTGCAAATCCTTTATTTCATTAAAATTCTGGTTTTTTCCCCTGAAGTAATATACTCAGTTTTGCTGGGTAGGTGATTCTTGGTTTTAATCCTAGTTCCTTTGACCTCTGGAAAATCATATTCCAAGCCCTTGGATCCCTTAGTGTAGAAGCTGCTAAATCCTGTGTTATCCTGATTGTATTTCCACAATACTTGAATTGTTTCTTTCTAGTTGCTTGCAATATTTTCTCCTTGACCTGGGAACTCTGGAATTTGGCTACAATATTCCTAGGAGTTTTTCTTTTCAGATCTCTTTCAGGAGGTGATTGGTGAATTCTTTCCATGTCTAATTTGTCTTCTGGTTCTATAATATCAGGGCAGTTTTCCTTGATAATTTCTTGGAAGATGATGTCTAGGTTCTTTTTTTGATCATGGCTTTCAGGGAGACCAATATTTTTAAGTTATCTCTCCTGTATCTATTTTCCAGGTCAGTTGTTTTTCCAATGAGATATTTTACATTGTTTTCTGTTTTTCATTCTTTAAAAGCAGAATTGGCCAAATGGAAAAGGAGATTCAAAAACTCACTGAAGACAATAGTTCTTTAAAAATTAGAATGGAGAAGATGGAAGCTAATGACTTTATGAGAAACCAAGAAATTATAAAATAAAACCAAAATAATGCCCTGGGGGCAGCTTGCTGGGGCAGGGCCTTTTAGTATCAGTACTAAGTCTTCCCATTTTCTTTTGTTGTTATTCAGCTGTTTCAGTCTTTTCCCACTCTTCTCAACACCATTTTGGATTTTCTTGGCAAACTGGAGGGTTTTGCCATTTCCTTTTCCAATTTATTTTACAGATGATTAAGCTGAGGCAACAGGGTTAAGTGACTTGCCCAGGGTCACATAGCTGATAAGTATATGGGGCTAAATTAGAACTCAGAAAGATGAGTCTTCCTGATTTAAAACTGATGCTCTATCCACTGTGCCACCTAGTGGTCCCTAGTGTTTGTTGAAAAGGTTTTTATTTGAAGGATTAGGGTGGATTTTGCCTTCTTCTTTTGCTAATTTAGTCATAGCCAATCACTCTACATTTAGAACACCACTCTCTGGTTTTGAGAATGCAGACTGGAGGGGTTTAGCAGAAAGCGACATATCCCCTTTTCTCTGGTCATGTTTTTGCCATTTCGTTTAGTCTATTTTTAAAGGTGTTATTATTATTATTTTTTTTTTTTAGAAATTTTTTGGTTCTCCTTTAGCAAGCTGTTGACTTGCTTTTTATGATTTTCTTGCATTGCTCTCATTTTTCTTCCCAACTGTTCTTCCATCCCTCTTATTTGATTTTCAAAATATTTTTGAACTCTTCATGGAAGAGAATGGTCTGAGACCACTGCATATTTTTTTGGAAGGTTTTGGATGTAGAAGCCTTGACTTTTCTATCTTCCTCTGATGGTATGCTTTATTCTTCCTCATCCAAAAGGATTGAAGAAAATACCTCTTCACCAAGAAAGTAACCTTCTATATCTTATTTTTTCCCATTTTTGGGCATCTTCCCAGCCAGTTGCTTGACTTTTGACTTTGTCAAGTGGAGGGTATACTCTAGGGACCTGTAAGTTCTCACTTCCTCCAAGGTGGCACAATCAAGGGAAAGGTGTTTCTTCCTTTCCTGGCCTGCACTCTGATCTGTGAGCATCCACAAGTACTCTTTTCTGCCCTGGAACTGTGAGTAGGGTTCCCTCTGCCCAGCCACCATGAGCTCCACCATGGCAGTGCTCCTCCTCATCCTGAGACCGCCACTCAAGATTGAGACCCAGATCAGCTGCTCCATTCTCCCAGCATCTTTAGGCCAAGGGCTCCAAAAGTGGACACTGCTGCTGCCCTGGGGCCAGGGCTGGGCCTGGACTGTGCTCCCCTCTCACTCAGGTGAATGAGCTTTCTTACTGACCTTTGAAGCTGTCTTTGGCATTTGTGGGTTGAGAAATCTGGGAATTGCAGCTGCTACCCACGATTCTGCACTCTGAAGCCTGCTCTAGTCCTGTCCCTGCCTTGTGGCACAGGCTGGGCTGTGCTCAGCTTTGAGCCTGGTGTGATAGACCTTTCCTGTCATGCTTTCCTGAGTTGGAAATCTGTTTCACTCTGTCAATTTGTGGCTTCTGCTGCTCTAGAATTTGTTTAGAGTTGTTTTTTACAGGTATTTTATGGGATATGGAGGGAGAGCTAGAGCAGATCCATCCTTCTGCTCTGCTATCTTGGCTCCACCCCCCAGGACTAATTATTTCAGTTCAATTTAGTAAGCAGAGTGGTAGACAAACATTTGTTTAGGATATCGAGGAATTTTTGTTCAGATGTAACTTGGAATATATAGCCTCTGAAATTTCTTATAGCTCTTAACTTTTGTGACATTATAAAATGGTAGAATGTTAGATCAATGAGGAGTAACAGCAATTCAACCCCTTCCTTTACAGATGGGGATGCCAAGAATTAGTGTTTCAAGATCGTTCCGTTGGTAAGTTAGCCCCTAGGACTAGAAGCTGATGCTTCACCCTTTTAAAGATGAAAGACCCGAAAGGCAGGTCTGGAACATGGCCCTGTTTACCAGGTATGACAGGCAATGGCACTTCAGCCTCAGCCCAATAAAAGGGGACAACTAAGACAACTGAGCAGTTTTCAGCTCCATCAATACTTTTCTCACTATTTTGGATAAGACATTGAATTTGGAGACAGGAAGACCTGAATTCAAATCCTGCCCCAGACACTAACTGTGCAAATCTTATCAAATCACATATAACTCTTCTACAATCTCAATTTCCTCATTGACAAAATGGGACTAACAGCAACAACTACCATATAAGGTTCAAGATAAGATAAAATAATGTATGTAAGGTATTTTGCAAACCTTAAAGTGCTACATAAATGTTAGTTATTATTATTGCTCCTCACTGTTCATCTGGAGGCTTGTGTTTCACAACTCACCACCACTGTGTTATCCATTTCTTGGAATAGCAGACAATCCAGATTTATGTCATTTGGAGAAAAATAATAGTGCCCAATCTCCAAGTAGATTTACTCCATGTTTTCACAAAAAGTCATTTGTGTGAAGTGTGGAAGGAATTATCTAGGGTTCATATTGGGCCACCATTGGGTCAAATGACACTTTGCTTTAATTATTCAATAGGAAAACATAAGAAAGTAGGCAATGAAAGTATGCTACACATAAGATTTAAATAAATTGTATATTTTACATATAGTGGGTACATAATAAATATTAGTTGAATTCAATTGAGTCCAATTCTATGTCAAGGTCCTTTGACCTTTTCACTGTCCTTTAACCCTTGACTAGAGCCAACCAAGAGATGATCCAGAATGTGGTGTCAAGATGCAGCCTTTACTGACTTTGTGACATGAGTATGTACAGCCAGAGTTTTTTGGTGCTTTCTGTCTCAAAGATTATTGATAGTTCTTCAGTTTTGCCTGGTACATTGGACCCGTTGAAGAAACATTAACAGCACATGAGATGTACATCTAGAGACACAAGCCCAGAAACTTCTAGAAGCATGCTGCCCTATTGTAAGAACGTTCTACCTTTCTCTTCCATTCTTTCTCCCTCAAGGACCAGATGGTTTTGTAGAGGCTAGTTGATTTGATGAAGACTACATTCAGATACTAACATTTAAAGGCCTCCTTTCTGCTCATATAGTCATCCCTTCCATATCACAGGGATCAGGGGCACCACAACCCCATAATCTGGAAAATCCACCTCAAATTTTTTTGGCTCTGCCTTCATACCAGAGAAGAAATGTGAATTTTTTCTCTTTCTGTTATGGGGTATTTACAGTACCTTACAGTAAAATTTGGATTAAGTATTTGGTTGTAGGCTATATGTAGGTAAATGTCATATCTCTATATTTCTAGCCTTTGTGTCTTGTTTGCTGGCTTTTGTGTTCTTTTCACAAACTTTAGGTTTTTACTTATTTTAGCTTTAAAAAAGAAATTGTGTATATTTATGGTATCAAAAGATGAAACATTGATATTATATAAAGAGACATCAATAGAGATAGCCTTAGTAGTGTAGTACATAAACAGAGGCACCAACACTTGTTGTTGTTCAGTCATTTCAATTGTGTTTGACTCTCTCCCAAGTTCATTTTACAGATGAGGAAACTGAGACAAATGGGGTTAAGTGACTTACCCAGGGTCTCACAGTTAGTAAGTGTCTAAAGTTGGGATTGAACTAATACAGTCTTTATAAATCCAGGCATGGTGCTCTATGTTCTGCATCACTTAGGTGCCCCATAAACCAACACAGAGGATCCTAAAAATAAACATGAACAAGCCAGAATGAGAAATGAAAGTACAAATGGCAAATATTATAATAAGAAAGACAGTGGATCTATAGTTTTTCACATAATGGAGAATATTGTGGACCTCTAAAAGATTGCGGAACAGCAATAAGAAACCTTAAAATTACTCAAAAGAGAAATAAAACTCATAAAAGAAGAAATTAAGAATGAGTTTAGTTCAGAAATTTCAGAGCACTCAAAGCAGAAAATAAATTGTACAACATAAGATTTAACAATATACTTACCTGAATAGAACAACTTAAATCCATATTGGAGAATTCCTTTAAAGATATGAAAGAGATTAACCAGTTTTGAATGCAAAATAGCAAAGTGGAGGAAAATTTTTGAGAAGGGAAAGGCAACAATGTTTAAAGAACATGTAAATATTATGTAAGTGAATGCTACTATGTTTTTGAAGACAGGATGTACAGAGATAATTTAAAGGCTGTAGGTCTCCCAGTAGAACATGACAAATAAAAAGAATCTGGCATCATAAATCCGGAATGAATACAAGAAAACTCTCTACAATTTCTAATTCATTAATTGAAAGATTCCATAGACTGCCAACAGGAACAACCCACTCTTCAAATGCAAAGACACAGAGTGATTAAAATTAACAATTTAAATAACAACAAATAAATTTTGTAAATGGACAGGAGAAAAACTTTCAAATATGAATGAATGGACATTCAAATAGCAAGAATTTTCTGCATTCCTGAGAAACTGTAGAAGGGCTTGGAATAATATATTCCATTAAACAATGGTGCACAAGCTGCCATTCCAAATGACTTATCTTACAATCCTGAACCTAATTATCAAGGAAAAATATAGAAATCCAAGAAAATAAAAGCATTTAAGGCATTCCTGAGGAAAAGCTAAAAGTTAGCATATTATTTGACTTATAAACACACCAAACAGAACCACAAAAAGTTATATAAATTCAATTATCAAGAAAAAAGTAAGAATTCAAACTAATTCTTGTTCATGAGGTTATTGATTTTAAAAAAAGATAACAAAACTGATTTATAGATTAAAAGAAAGCACGAAGAGAGACCATCAAGACATTAACAAACACTTCAGAATCTAATGATTTCTAGGAAACTTCAAAACTTTGGAAGAGTAATGGTGGAAGAGATATAGACCATAAATCACGGTGGTTTAAATCCTGTGACCCTTCTTCACCTATAAAAATTATTCTTTTGGAAGAAAGAAAATCAGGAAATTACACAAAAATGTAGAGAGAGGTGGTCTAGGAGAACATATGGGAATATATAACATATCCCTGGTTGAGCAGTGGAGGGGTAGGGACAATGAAACAATAAAAAAGAACAAATAAGGGTATAACTTCTGATGCAGAAAATAAAATGAAAAAATAGCCTGGGAATGAAGAAAAACAATCAGGAGAACAAAGCAAAGAAGCACTTCTTAGACAAAGGAGTAGTAAAAGTTGATTGGAGGGGAGAAGAGAGAGAAATCTTTAAATAATTCATTAAATTTGTAGGAAAAGAAAAGGAACAAAAGAGGGGGAGAAATAGATAATTTAATAAAATAAACTGTGGAAAAAACCATATGTAATTAAAACCATATGGTAAAGGGTAGGCAACTGGAACTGGAGAAGAGAAGAGACCCTATGGGAATAGACTACCATCAATAATATAAGAAAATCAGTCTCAGGGAAGAATGAGTCACTTACCTTAAAGATGAAGGGGGGAAAGTAATTTTAAGAAGTAAAAGAAAGAAAACAGAAGCTTATTTAATGTAGCTTTAAGTATGAATGGATAAAACAATCCTATAAAAAGACTTATCTGATTTCTAATAATTTTTGTTACAGCCTCATTTTAATTCTGTATATTTTTATTTTTATGTGTCTTATATGCAACAAGTTAATGCCTATAATAGATAAGAAAACAAAAGCCAACAGTTTATAGAGAAATTCTATTTAAAATAATTAAAAATTTCATAAAATGTCCTGGAGTTAACCTTTCTAGAATCAGAATACATAACCAAAAAATGCCCTTAAATGTTCATAGCAAGTACTATATAAATGTTGGTTATCATTATTTTCATTCATTATTTACTGAAATAGGGGAAGGAAAATAAATGGAGAGATTCATTGTTCAGTAGTCAGTCAATAAACATTTGTGAAGCACCTACTATGTGTCAGGCAATGTTTTAAGCTCTGGGAAATACAAGTGAAGGCAAAAGACAGTTTCTGCCCTTAAGGCGCTTACAATCTGCTAAGGGATACAAAAGCAAACAAATGTGTAGAGAGAAGCTATATATAGTTTAAACTGGATATAATTAAGAAAGGGGAGGCATTAGAATCGAGGGACTGGGAAAGGCTTCCTGTAGAAGATGGGTTTAGTTGAGATCTAACAGAAGCCCCAGAAGCTAGTAAGCTGAAGTAGAGAGGGAGAATATTCCAGGCATGGGGGACAGCCAGAGAAAATGCACAGAACCAAGAGATAGAGTATTTTATTCAAGGAGGAGTCAGGAGTCCAATGTCAACTGGATTGAAGAGTATGTGGTGGAGTGAGCTATGAGAAGACTGGAAAGGTAAGATGGAGCTAGGTTATGAAGGACTTTAAACATCAAATTAAGGATTTTATATTTGCTCCTGAAAGCAATAGGAAACCACTAGAATTTATCGATTACAGGAATGACATGATCAGACCTGAGCTTTAGGGGAATTACTTTAGTGACCAAATGGAGGATGGATTGAAGTGGAGGGAGACTTGAGGCAGATAGACCTGCCAGCAGTTATTGCAATATTCTAAGAGGTCCCAAAGGAAGAAATCTAAGTTATCAACAATCATATAAATATATTCCAAATCACTAATAATTAGAGAAATGCAAATTAAAGGAACTCTGATGTTCCATCTTATACTCATAAGCTTGGCAAAGTGGGCAAAAATGTAAAATGATAAAGATTGAAGGAGCTGTGGGAAAATAGACATCCACATGCATTATTGGAATTGTGAATTGTTCTAGCAATTTTGGGATTCAATACAGACCTTTGCTAATAGAGTTACTAACTTTATCATTTGTTCTGTTTTTATATATAGAGAGAACATAAAGTCCATTCAATTCATCCACCCCACCCCCTCCCAGTATTATGTCCATTTTTTGGTTACTGGACACATTTAGAATATCAACAATTGAGTTAAAGTTATAGTCTATAAGAACTATATAAGAACTGTTTAATTTTAACACGTGCCTCCTCTTTTTGGAAAAAAAAAATCACTTCCTCACAGTAAGTGAAGCATCATGCTTTTCCTCTCTGGTTCCTGAATTTTCTCTATGGAACATATCTTTTTAATATCAAATGCTATTCTGATTCTCATCCCTACTCCTATTATGGATATGTTTCTTTTGAATACTGTATACCCTTCTGGTACCATATTCTAGGCATAGGTATCTTCCCACTGAGTCTCAGTGATGCTCATGTAGCGTGACTCTCTGCTTTAGGATATCTCATTCATCTGACTTGTTTCTTTTCCTTAGAGCACTGAAGTATAACCATCAGAGGATATGGATTTTATCACTTATCCTTTCTTGGATTTTGTCTTGTAAACTTTTAAGACATCTCTATTGCTGCTATTTTTCCTACCTTCTACCTACTCTTTGGATGGTATCTAGCTTGGGGGACATGCCTTGCCTTAGAATGCCTGATGCCACAGCCAGATGACAGGTTTCTCTCCCACGTTGAGGTCCATCTCCTTCTCCCCACCCCCTGCTTTTCCCACTTTGACCCTGATCCTCTGTACGGTAAAGCCCAGAAAGGCAGGAATCCACAACCATAAGAGTTCTTTCTACCTTTCTTAGAGCAAATTCATCCTATCCACTCACCACACTAATCCTTCAAGCATGTTCTAAGGCACCTCAAATTCCATTTTGTTGTTGTTGTTTTTCTATTATTTGACCACAAACAAGGCAACTAAGTGGTCTAGTGATTAGACAACTGAACTATTTTGGCTACTGTCTATATGACCCTGGGCAAGTCAAAGAATATTTCTAAGTTTCAATTTCCTTGTCTGTAAAATGAGGATGGTTCTAGCATCTACCTCACAGGGTTGTTGTGTGCATGTATATGTGCATACATACATATATGTGCATGTATAAATATATGTACCTATATGCATATATATAGCACTTTGAAAACCTTAAGGCACTATATAAATGATAGCTGTTATTATCAAACGTCATTTTACTAGGAAACTAAGGGAAAAATGGAAATTGGGAGAGCAGTGTGGGAACCAAAAGAAGGAATTCTGTTTTCACAGGATTAAAAACCACTCCCAGCTTTGAGTAAGTTGGAGGTAACTGGTTAAAATCTGAACTGTGGCCTAGAAGAACCAGGTTTCTGATCAAGTAAAAAGATCAGAAGGTTGAATGCATGATTAACAAGTCATTTAATATTATCCAACATCCTCCTGCCCCTCAAGGGAGGAGAAATGTAAGTTGAATGCACATGTGATATGCGATGAGGGAGGGGGAACATATCAAGGAGGAGAACATGAAGTGGGCAGTTCCAGAGGTTGCATCCAGCCAATGGAGAACAAGGGGGAGGAAATTTGCATCAGGAACAGGAAATAAAAAGCCTTGCATTTGTCTAAATAACTGTACTCCTTCGGGAGATTATCCATTCACAATGAATGTAAAAATAAAATAAGAGCTTTCCTGACTTTACAATGACTTTTGTTCTTTCTAGGGTGGGCAAGCTTCTCACAATTTGGGGGCTCATCTGGGATCCAAGCATTGGAAAGGAGAATGCCCAGTATGGAGAATGGGAGGGGCCCTATTGGTTTCCAATGGCCCATTTCCCCCATATCTTGGGACTGCTAACTTCCTGAGAATATTTTTTTTTTTTGAGTTGCTGTGAACTCAGGAACATGGATAAAATAATAAAAGACATATAAGTGTGGCAACCAAGAGAACCTATGCACAGGTCACTTTGATGGTTGGAGTATCCTACAGGTCTAAGAGGGGATTTGATCAAACTGAAGGAGGGTGGCTGAATGATGACTGGGGTCTGTCTCATCATAAAGAGAATAGAAGAGAGAAGCCATAGTGAAGTTATAAGGTAAAAGGTCTCAGGCCAGGGAGGTAGGGTGGGGGAACAGGGAGAGAAAGGCACCAGGAAAGAGGTTAAAGATACCTTGGTTATCATCACTCCAAAAATAATCCCTTAGTGAATGGTGTGGAAAATATCCCAGCATGTCAGAGGTACTGAGGGAGGCAGAGATTTCTTGGGAAGGATATCCTTTTGATATAAACTAGAAATCAGAGTAAATTACAACTCGGAGTTTTTGACTGGTGTGAATTCTAATTATAAATTGGTTTAAATCCATGCATACTTCATCTTATCAAATGTCTTGTTTGTGTGTTCATGGATTATTTGTGTCTAACCTGTGGTAGAGACTTCTGAGATCATATTGGTTTGATAAGCCACAGCCAGACACACTGTATATTGATCCTAACTTAGTGGTGTCATTTTGTTCCTTTTTGAGAACAAAGAACAACAATCAAAAACCAGTCACTTATTTTAAACCTTTTTTGTTTATTGACTCATTTTCTACTCCTTACAAACATACCCATGTTTAATCAATCCTGAAAAAGCTTTCATTCCCATGAAAAATTGTATAGTATCTCTTCTGGCCTTTGTCACTAAACTCCTTGAAAAGGTCATCTATAACAAGTCCTTCCTTTTTCTCTTCTCTCATTCTCTTCTTATCCCCTTTGAATCTGGCTTCTGACTTTTATCATTTACCACTTCTGCTTTCTCCAGAGTTACCAGTAATCTCTTAGTTGCCAAATCCTGTGGCTTTTCCTCAATACTCATTCTGTTTGAACTCTCCAATGACAATGTGGATCTTTCTCTCCTCTTTGAATTTCTTCTCTCTAAGTTTTCAGGGCAGCATAGTCTATCTGTGTGACTGCTCCTTCTCACTTTCCTTTACTGGATCCTCATCCAGATTCTACTCTCTCATCATAGGTGTCCTACAGGATTCTATCCTGGGCCTTCTTCTCTCCTCCATTCTCTCCTTCATTCTCTCCTCGACTTCACTTGGTGATCTCATAAGTTCTTTTGTTAATAATAACCACCTCTCTATGATGATTCTTAAATCTATCTATCCTACATGTGAAGGGAATTATTATTTTCATAATAATCAATATGACATGTGTAAGGAATATGCTAATAATTTAGATTTATCATAGTTTCCTTCACATACCCTAACTTCTTTACTCATCCTCAATCTCACATATCCAATTACTTTTTCAGCACCTCAAATGAAATGTCCAGTAGACATCTTATACTCAGCATGTTCAACACTGAACTTGTAATCTTTTCCCCTAAACACTCTCCTTCTACTGAAACATCTATTATTATTGAGAACAATAACATTATTTCATGTCATGAGGTTCATAATCTAAACATCATTCCTGACTTTTTACTATTTTTCACACCCCTCTCATCCATATTTAATCTCTTGACAAGATCTATCAATATCACTTATGCAACATTTCTCAAATATTCTCCCTTCTCTCCTCAGACACTGACACCACTGGTGGCAGGCCTTTATCATGTCTTACCTGAACTATTTCAATAACTTTTTCATGAATCTGCCTGCACTAAGTCTGTACTCACTTCAACCCATCCTTCATGTAGTCACCAAAGTGATTTTCCTCAAGTTCAGATTTAATCATGTCACCTACTCCCACTTTCTATTCCCCTAATCACCCCAATAGTCTACAGTGATTTCTTGTCTTCTCTAAAATAAAATACAAAATTCTCATTTTTGCATTGAAATCCCTTCATAACTTAGCCCTTTTCTGCCTTTCCATGCTTCTTATACCTTACTCCCTGACATGCAGTTAGAATTATCCCCCATGCCTAATTAGCCCCTACCTCTTTTGATTGTTTCCAGTTTCCTTGTCATTTTTCTGCATGAGAAATCACATCTCCATGAAATATAGTAGTATCAGACTTCATAGGTATTTTGAGACCACACAAGTCACCATACCCCAATCTGCTGACCACATTTCCACAAAAGTTTGAGTAAGGCCTCAGCTATCAAAGTTGAATCTCATTGCTAATGTATCTTTATTCATATTCTCTCTACACTACAGCTAAGTAAATCCTTTTTAAAAAACAACTATTCAATGACTGACCAATATTTAATTTTGTTCAAATGTCAATAGTTTGCAGGTTCAACCCTAACATCCTGACGTGCAAGATAGATCTAGTTTTCCCTTACAAAGTAGGTCATCTGTTCCTGAAACTTGATTGGTCCAGGCAACAAGAGCCCAAGATGTTGATTATGATATGAAACATAGTGAATCTGTGTTCCTTAGATTGGATGGATATGCTGCTGCCACTGAGTTAATACACTCTTTTGATGTGACACACTCTTATGATTAAACACATTACCTCACATCAATCAATGTGAGGGTTATATCTACTTGAACCAGAACAATTTATTTCCTGACTATCTTTTCTGTGCTATTACTAAGTAAATTTCTTTTTATTAAATATTAAAAAATAACACCAGATTGATTAATGATTAAGAAATCCAAAGAGGAACTGAAATGATTTTATCCAACTCTAAAATGTAAAACATGTCAGTCAGAAGCCTAGAAGTGAGAGGAAAGAGGCCCACCAATAAAACTAGAGCCAGTACAGGCAAACAATACAGCAGCCTCCCAGTGCAACCAGAGACTGAGCAAAGGACACTTGCAGCCTACAAGACTCTGTATGTGAAGGATGCAAAGCATAGGGCTCTCCTTAGAAAGCCCCAGGGTTGTTGGAAAGCCCATAGTGGACTTACAAGTAAATGAGAACAAAACTGACTAATCTGAACCCAGCAGCACTCAGGCTAGGACACCCCACAGCCAGAGGTTTAGAGGTCTCTAGCGCTCTGTTCTGAGGTTTCTTAGAAGGCTCTGAAGATCATTGCTCTGAACTTCAAAGATCCAAGGGGTGTAACATTCTGAAGTGGAAGTCACTGCAAGAACTGAGCTGACCCAGGTTGAGACCAAGCTGGACTATCTTGCCTAAAAATGCAGAAGGATGTGGAATTTAGCTCTGACAGGAAGTGTTTATTCAGGAACTAAGCTGGAAAGATAAGTAAACACAGTAAGACATTAACTACTGTAAAGAGTTATAGATATGACAATGCCCTAAAATCCAGCCTGGAAGGAGAGAATGTGTACTAGCTGCAAGTAGACTTAAGGAAAAAGTGGATTTTCCACAAGGCCTACATGAATACCTAGAACAAATTCAGAAAGAGATTACACAATTAAATAAAAGCTCTGCGGGAAAGATGTAGAAGAAGGATAAACTGCATAGAAGTGACCATGGTAAACCTTACCCAAGTAGTAAACTCCTTGAACGTTAGAATGGATTAAACAGAAATTAATGACTAAATGAGAGCAAGAAATATTTGAACAAAATTGAAAGATCTTTTAGAATGTAAGAAATAACGTTATAAGGAAGAAAGAATGAAAAAGAATTTACATGACAACTTTATATTTAAAAGGAATAGCAAGTAGTACAGAATTGATTTGCAGATTGCAGTCATCTTTTTTTAAAATCATACTGTTATGGAATTGCTTATTTTATCTTATAAATTTAAAATAAAATAGAAAAAACCCCAAAAGTATAATAAAAAGTCTACAAGTAGCTTAGCTCAGTTCTTTTAGAGCACAGTCCCATTTGGAATTCCAGAAGTCACCTTGGACTTAAGTTCAGACACTTGTTTCTCAAGGCTTCCCTGCCAAGCTGGCTGGTTGCAACATTCAGTTTTAATCCCGGTTCCAAGATCATCATGCCTCAAACTCTCATGTCTGGTAGAGATTACCACTAGCACCTAAAACTGAGGAGGACAAATGAAACAGAACAAAAATAAATATGCACAGTCCAATTTCTTGGAGCCAGAGTACAAGAGAAAATATGTTCATTTATGGTGCCCACATTGTGGGTGAATGGTATACTGTATTTTATGTTCTAGATGAATTAAAGAAAAGCATGTAGGAAAGAGTGCTCAGGAAAGTGAGTGTCTGAGTCACTGAGTCACTAAAGATGAACCCTGTTCTGGTTGTGTAGTCAGTCAAAGGAAGCTAGTCTTACCTCCATGGTAGGGGGAAACACTGAGAAGCAGCTTGCTTCTATGTTAGGTAATCTAGGCATGCATAGGACACAAGGCAATCCTCAGGGGTCTGGAAAGTTTCTAGAAGTTTCTGGCTGACCTACTGCATGCTCCAATTCAAGTTAATATGACAGTACAAATTTATAAATCTATAATAATTTATAGATCTATAATGTAAAGAATGTTATATGTATGTATGTATGTGTATGTACATATATGTACATATGTAAATATAAAATTAACATCAATATATGAAATTGAGAACCATTTTCCAATGGATAAGTGGTCAAAGGATATGAACAGTCAATTTTCTAAAGAACTGCAAACTACTAAACATATGATAGATTACTCCAAATCACTAGTAATAAGAGAAATATACATCAAAATAACTCTGAAGTTCCACCTCATACTCAGAAAATTGGCAGAGATGAAAGATGAGAATGGTAAGTGGAGGTTATTTGAAAACAGGCACACTAGCACTTGCCTATTACTGTTGAGGGCACCATCATCTTCTGAGTACCCTAGACTTGCATTCTAAATGTCATCCTCAACTCCTATTTCTCTCTCCCCCAATGCATATATAATGGGTTGCCAAAGTCTGTTTACTTCTTCTTTGCAGCATCTCTCTCAAATACCACCCCTCTTTTTCTCTGACACTGACACCATCCTGGTGCAAGCCCTCATTTCCTCACACCTGGACTGTTTCCACAGCCTGGTGGTTAGTTTCCCTGCTTGATTCTCTTCCCACTCCAGTCCATCCTCCATTCAGCTGCCAAAGTGAACTTCTTAAAGCATATGTCTGAGCATATAAGCCCACACCACACTTACTAAACTTTGGTGACTCACTGTGACTTCTAGGATCAAAAACAAAGTATTGCTTGGTGTTCAAAACCCCTTGATAATCTTCAGCCCCCTTCACTGCCCCATCTTTCCAGTCTTTTTATGCCTTACTTGTTGTTGTTCAGTCATTCCAGTCCAATTCTTTGTGACCTTATTTGGAGTTTTCTTGGCAAAGACACTGGAGTGGTTTGTCAGTTCCTTCTTCAGCCCATTTTACAGATGAGGAACTGAGGCAAACAAGGTCAAGTGACTTGCCCTGGGTGACACAGCCAGTAAGTGTCTGAAGCCACATTTGAATTCAGGAAGATGAGTTTTCCTGACTGTAGGCTTGGGGCTCTATCTACTATGCCACCTAACTGCCCTATTATTCACCTCAGTATATACAATTCATACTTTACCATGAGAGCTGAACTCTGATAGTCTGGCCACATTGTTCAAATGCCAAATATACATTTGCCTAAAAGACCATTTTATAGAGAACTCACACAAGGCAAGTACTCGTAGGGAAGTCAGAAGAGGCAATATAAAGACACTCTCAAGGTCTCTCTGAAGAACTTTGGAATTAATTGGGTGACATGGGAGACACTGGCAAAGGACTGCCCAGAATGGTGTAACAGCATCAAAGAGGGTACTATGCTCTATGAGCAAAGCAGAATTGGAATCGCTCAAAAGAAATATGAGATGCACAAATTTAGAGAATATACCCCAGACATTCATGTGGATTATTTGTGCCCAAATGTATTAGCACATTCCAAGCTCTTATTGGTCTGATCAGACACAGTCAGACACATTGTAACTTGATTCTAACATAGTGAAATAATTTTGGTCCTCTTTGAGAATGAAGGACACTAACCAATCAACATCTTATTATCTACCACAAATTCTTTGATCCAGTGACAATGGCTTACTTGTTGCTTCTCCTTTAGCAGGGTGTTTACTTGTTTTTCATGCTTTGCTTGCATGTCACTCAATTCTCTTCCCAGTTTTTCCTTCACCTCTCTAACTTGATTTTCAAAATCCTTTTTGAGCTCTTCCATGGCCTGAGCCCACTGGGTGGGCTGGGATACAGAAGCCTTGACTTCTGCGTTTTTCCCTGATGGTAAGCATTGTTCTTCCTCATCAGAAAGGAAGGGAGGAAATGCCTGTTCACCAAGAAAGTAACCTTCTATAGTCTTATTTTTTTCCCTTTTCTGGGCATTTTCCCAGCCAGTGACTTGACTTCTGAGTGTCCTCTCCACCCCCACCTCGCCTCCAGATCCTCCCAGCCAGCACTTGGGGTCTGAGATTCAAATGCTGCTTCCCAGCCTCAGGGCTTTGGGAGGGGGCAGGGCTGCTATTCAGTGTCAGATTAAGTTCAGGTGCTCAGGTTGGGGCAGGGCAGCCTCGAGGGCTCAGTTCCCTTAGGGGGTTTATGCAGAGACCTTCAACAATGGATCCTGGCTCCTGCCTGCTTGGGGAGCCCTGGTCTGCTCCCGCCTCCGCTGCTGCCTCCTGAGGGGGCCGAAGTTATGGAGGCACCCCACTACCTTCTCGACCCACCAAAGAGACCCTCTCACCGACCCTTGTGACCTGGGTGGAGGGACCCGCTTGGCTGCTGGAGATTCTGTCCCTGAAGCCTGGTTGGATCTGCTCCTTTCGGTGCTGCGCTGCCGAGGCAGGGTTGGGCTCTGCTCTGGGTCCAGGGCTCGAGGGACCTTTTGCGAGAGGTTTTCAGGCTCTCTGGAGCAGAAATCTCGCTCGCTCTGTTCTGTGGCTTCTGCTGCTCCAGAATTCACCGGTGGTTCTTTTTTTTTACAGGTATTTTATGGGCAGTAGGTTCGGAGGTAGCATATGTGTGTCTTTCTACTCTGCCATCTTGGCTCTGCCCCCTTACTTGTTGCTTCTCAAACAAGATACTCTGTCTCTTATCTCTGAACATTTTCACTGGCTGTTTCCTGTCCCTGGGATGCTTTCCTGCCTTCCTTGTTGCAGCTAAAGTCTCAAAATCTACAGGAAGTCATTCCCAAACCCTTTTAATTCTAGAGCTTTCCCTCTGTTAATTATTTCCTATTAATTTTGTAAGTGTATGATTTCCCATGTGGATGGAGGAAAAGAGGAAGGGAGGAAGGAGGAAAGTAAAGAAGAAAGGCAGGACGGCAGGAAGGCAGGAAGGCAGGAAGGAATGAATGAATGAATGAAGGAAGGAAGGAAGGAAGGAAGGAAGGAAGGAAGGAAGGGGCAGCATTGCCCAACTGGAATTGGCCAGTTGGGTTCCTAGTGGGGCCGTTCCTATGCCTCACAGATTGTTGCTTGTCCTGCTCTCTCCAAAGGAATATACATTTCTTGAAATAGAGCTCTGTTAAATCAGGCTCTGATAAAGCCCATTCAGATTCAAATGGAGTTAATTGAAAGTGCCTTAAACCCAAATCATTCTGGCTATCACCAATTGGCCAATAATAAGTTCCAGCCCAAGCCTCAGTTGATCATTGTTTGAGTTTCAATGGATCAGAGTGAATATAAACAGCAATTGTTTCTGTTCTGACCAGGAACCCTGAGAGCTTTCCCCTCATAGTTTGATTTTTCTTTTTGGGTAGATAAAAGAGACTGTTGTTTTGGGCTCATTTCTTACCTAGCTTTAATTAGTGAGTGGGTGTTGCCTCAGACAAACTGAGACTTGGCAAAGACTTTAGCTTAAAAAGGCCAAGATATCCCACTGCATCTGGGGCCATCTTCAGTTGTCCTGATCTACATTTTGCCACTGGACCCAGATATCTCTAGAGGAGAGTATGACTTTTCACAGCCCTGCCTCACTTAAATCCAATTCACTTGCAAGTAAAAACATCACCTTCCTGATGTCATTGATTCTCTTTGGGAATGAAGAACAAATAACAGCAATTTATCCTGTCTATGGTTTGTTTCTACAACTTCCATGTTGTTACCTTCCACTAAATTGTTAGCTCCTAGAGGGCAGGGATTGCCTTTTACCTTTCTTTGTATTGCTAGTTTTTAGCATAATTCCTGGCACTTAAAAAATACTTAATAAATGCTTATTGGATTTTTTTCTTCATTTGCAAATTTTATTAGTCATCATTTTCTTTTAAGATGGTAGATTGAACAACTCAAAGAACATGTATATGTCTTCCACAGAGGATTCCTGTTGTTAAAGCTTGTTGATCCCTTTTCAAGGGTGCTCATTCACCTTTGGTGTCCACCTCCTACCCAACTCTCACCTATGGCTCCACGAATTTGTGGCATGCAAAGCAGTGGCCACACATCAGGAAATCCACCTCAGCAAACAGATTAAATCAGGTGGAGGGTAACTGAAAGGCCTCAAACATGTTGTTAGTGAGTTAGAGGGATATCTACCCCAAGCATGTGAAGACTTCTTCTAGTAGCATGGGCAGATGAGAACAATTTGTTCCAAAGGCCAGGAAGGCAGCTGAAGTTGTTACTGTGGAGTACTTAGAGCTTGGTCAGACTTTGAAGACACCAAGGTCATCCCCTGTATTCCACAGATCATTGCTAATTATCTTGACTTTTGTCACTGGACATTGATGACTCTGGAAAAGAGAGTGAAGCTGATGATTTATGCAGCTCTACCTCACTTAAATCTGATTCGTATGTAAGTCAAGATATCACCTCATAATGTCATGGGTCCTCTGAAAAATGAAGGAGAAACAACAACAATGAATGGCAGTTTACTAATGGAATGATGTAAGATTGGTGGAATTCTGCATTCGTCTAGACATTGTGGAAAACAATTTATGATTATGCTATGAAAGGTACTAAAATGTTTACACCTTTTGTCTTAAGACACCTCAAGGGCAAAGATAGAAAAAAAGGCCCTATTACATCAAAATATCAATACAAGTACTTTTGTTGTTATGGAAAAGAACTCCAAATAAACAAAGGGTCCAATGATTAAGGAATGATCTAACAACAAATTATGATACACAGTTGTAATGAAATATTACTCCTCCATAAGAAATTATTGTTATGTAGAATTTGGAGAAGTTCTGTGTATTGATTGATTCAAAAGAAAGTAAACACAACCTGCCTAGCAATATGTACAATAACTCTGCCAATGTGAACAGCAGAAAAAAATAAAGACTGAATGCTGTGAAATTATAATGATCAAGGTTGGCCCTGGAAAAAGGCTGAGAAAAATAAATCTTCCCTTCTTTGCACAGGTGGAAGACTATGCATATGCAATATTATGTCTGTATATGATATTTTAACATAAGTATTTATCTATAGTGCACACACCTGCACACATGTTTATTTATATATATCTTTATGTCTATCTATTTATCTATCTACATATATATATAATATTGAGATATGTAGATAGATAGATGCATATTGAGAGTCATTTTTGCTCATTTATTTTCATTTTTTCTTTTGAAATCATTGTTACAAGGTATGTATATGTGTGCTCATCCTTTGTTGCTGAAGAAGGCCTCCCCATCAGAGAAATGGTGACATGATTTGCACTTGACTTTGTTTTGAGGGGGGCGGAGCCAAGATGGCGGAGTAGAAACACACAAATACGCTAGCTCCGAACCCACAGCCCATGAAATATCTGTAGAAAAGAGCTGCCAATAAATTCGGGAGCAGGAGAAGCCACAGAACAGCGGAGCAGACGTGATTTGTGTTCCAGAGAGCCTGAAAACCTCTCACAAAAGGTTCTTTGTGCTGCAGACGCGGAGCTGAGCCCAGCCCTGCGTTGACCGCCCAGTGCCAAGAGAACCAGATCTGAGCAGGCTTCAGGGACAGAATCCCCAGCAGCCTGGCAGGTCCCTCTACCCACAGGTGACAAGGGTCGGTGAGAGGGTCTCTTTGGCGGGTCGAGAGGGGAGTGGGGAGCCC
The DNA here is from genome assembly GCF_028372415.1 of Notamacropus eugenii. Taxonomy (NCBI): domain Eukaryota; kingdom Metazoa; phylum Chordata; class Mammalia; order Diprotodontia; family Macropodidae; genus Notamacropus; species Notamacropus eugenii. The sequence continues at coordinate 138,619,459 of NC_092876.1, read as the reverse complement.
CCGTGACTCAGGCCCCATTGGGAGGCACCAACAGAGGTGGGAGCAGACCAGGGCTCCCCAAGCAGGCAGGAGCCTGGATCCATTGTTGAAGGTCTCTGTATAAACCCCCTGAGGGAACTGAGTCCCGTGAGGTGGCCCTGCCCCCACCTGGGCAGCTGAACTTGATCTCACACTGAATAGCAGCCCTGCCCCCCAAAGCCCTGAGGCTGGGAGGCAGCATTGAGTCTCAGACCCCAAGCACTGGTTGGGAGGATCCGAGGCGAGGTGGGTGTGAGGAGAATATTCAGAGGTCAAGTCACTGGCTGGGAAAATGCCCAGAAAAGGGAAAAAAACCAAGACTATAGAGGGTTACTTTCTTGGTGAACAGGTTTCTCCTCCCATCCTTTCTGATGAGGAAGAGCGGTGCTCACCATCAGGGAAAGACACAGAAGTCAGGGCCTCTGCATCCCAGCCCACTCCATGGGCTCAGACCATGGAAAAGCTCAAAAAGGGCTCAGAAAATTTTGAAAATTATGTTAGAGGACTGGAGGAAAAACTGGAAAGAGCAATCAAAGACATGCAAGCAAAGTATGAACAACAGATCAGCACCCTGCTAAAGGAGACCCAAAATAATGCTGAAGAAAATAACATCCTGAAAAATAGGCTAACTCAATTGGCAAAGGAGGTTCAAGAAGCCAATGAGGAGAAGAATGCTTTCAAAAGCAGAATTAGACTGTATTTTGAGTGAGGGAGGGCTGTGCAGGTCACCAGCCTCACTTCTCCTCCAGAGCCATCTGAATCCAGTGACCAGATATTCATCAGGATGACTGGAGATGACCGAGGATGAGGCAGTTGGGGCTAAGTGACTTGTCCAAGGTCACACAGCTAGTGAGTGTCAAGTGTCTAAGGTGAGATATGAACTCAGGTTCTCCTGACTCCTGCACTGGTGCTCTATCCACTGCACCACCTAGCTGCCCCGTTACAAAGAGTAAACTGCTGAATAGAGAAGGGGAGATGATTTTTGGAAATGAATGTGATATGAAAACAAAAGGTATCAATAAAATAAGATACAATTTAAAAATGAGCCAGGAAATGAAGAGGTGATTTTTGATCTGTAGGTATGTTAGAAAGTGTGTTGTTGCTTACTCTCATAGCCAGGATGGCCTGTAAGCCATTGGTTTTTCAGGCTGTGGCTCACTGGAACCATGACCATTAGTATTGTTTTACTTATGTTTTACTCATGAAGGACATTTTCTGTCCATCTACTAGTGATAGGATTACCTAGTAATTGGTGGATGAAGCTCAAGAGACAGAGCAGGGGTTCTTTGCTTGGGGTCCGTAAACCTGGAGAGGAAAAAAAAATTACATCTTTGTTTTGGTATAATTGATTTTCTTTGTAATCCTAAGTATTTTTTAAAATGTATTTCAAAACATTATTCTGAGAAGGGCTTCTCCAGGCTGCCCAATAGGTCCATGATACAAGATGGTTAAGGACTCTTCAATCAAAGTGGATTTTACATAGGACCCATTAATGGAGTAAGCTTTTTAATACTATAGTCTATTTCATTCTTTGTATTTTTATCCTTAGCAACTTTCATTGTGCCTGGTGCACAGTAATTTCTTACTAAATACTTGTTGGTTGATTGATTTACTTACACTCTTGAAGGGTGCCTAGGAATTTCAGCTGAAAGGTCATGGGATTCATTACATAGGTCCTGAGGAAATGGTAAATAGCATGTTGTTTCATATACCTAGGAGGATAGTTAGAGAAGATTCCAGGTGAAAAGCCAGACCAACTTACCTTGCAGAAATTCTTTGGGCTTAGTAGAGACTATGTATAAATGTTTTCCTTGTGAAGGAACAAGTTATAACAGCATTTTGTGGTGCTGAGTGATCCAAATGTCATGATAAAATGACGTATTAGAGATGAGTTGGAAGATTTCTTGGGGAAGAGGTGGGCTCCTCAATAGTGCTGGGAAAGTGATAGACCATGTGGATTAATGGATCTATACCTTGCCCTTATACCATTCTATGCTAAGGATGGGGGAAATTAAGTGAAAAATTTTAGAGATCTTAACGACTGGGGTGGCTGGTGGATTGTAGGACTTGCTGACAATATAGAATCAGTCTCAGTGCTGGAAGGGAAGTGAGATGCCATCTTGTCCAATCCATCCCTAAATAAGAATCCTTTCTATTTCATCCCCAGCAAGTAAGTATCTATCAACTGGGGAATTATCCATTTTATCTTCTGAGAAAATATTACTTGTGTAATCATGAATTCTTCTGCTATCCATAGATCTGAAAGGTAATTTCTTCCTTGCTCCCCTAACTTTCTAATGATCTTGCCTTTTATGTTTGCCATGCATCCATTTATAATTTATTTTGATGCATGGTGTGAAAAGTTGGTTTATGTCTAATTCCTGCCAAATTGTTTTCCAATTTTCCTAATAGTTTTGGTCAAATATTGTCTTTACCTGAGTAACTAGGATCTTTGAGTTAACAAACAGTATGCTTGTTCCTTTATGTTACATACCCAATTTTCCCACTGATAACTTCAACCAAAAAAAACATTAAATAGTTTTTTACAATCTGAAACTGGTACATTCTATTTATTTCTCACTTTTTCCCACCATTTTCTTAAGAATCTTGACATTTTATTCCTCTATATAAATTTTATTAAAATTTTCCTAGTTTTACAAAATATTCCTTTGGTAGTTTTATTGGTACAATTCTAAATAAATAAATTGATTTAGATTGTACTGTAATTTTTATTACATTGTTTTCACCTATCTGTGAGAAATTACTATTTCCCCAAATATTTAGGTTTGTCTTTCTTTAAAGAGTGTTTTATAGTTGGATTCATATAATTTTTCTGTGTTCTTGGTAAAAGCACACTGCTAAGTATTATACATATTCTCTAGTTATTTAAAATGGAATTTTTCTTTCTATATCTTCGTGTTTGTTTTTGTTATAATATGCAGAAATGCTGCTCACTTATGTCATCTTTTAGCCTGAACTGTATTAAAGTTATTTTGAAAATTAATTTTGTCTGGGATACTGTAAGTACACCATCATATCATCTGCAAAAAATGTTTCTTCTTTGCTTATGTTTATTCTCTTGATTTCTTTTATTCTTGATTTATTACTTGAGCATTTTGAGTATTATATCAAGAAGTAGGGGTCATGATGGACATCCCTTCTTTTGTACTTCAGCAAAGACTTTGAACTTATCTACATTACATATAATACTAGCTTTAGATAAATGCTACTTGATATATAAAGGAAAAGTCTATTTGTTCCTATATTTTCTTGTTTTTATTTTTTTTAACAGAAATAGGTGTTATATCTTGTTAAAAGTCTTTTCTACAGCTGTTGATACAACCATATGGTATCTGTTGCTCTGATTATTATGATGTATTTTAATGATAATTTTCCCATTATTGAACTAATCTTGCATTAAGTTTTTGGCAAGTCGTTGTATTACTCTTTAATAATATTTTAAAATTCTAATGTTGTTTTTCATTAGGAACATTTGTTTTTTTTCACTCTCTTTGGTTTAGTTATCAAGACTTTGTATCCTAGAAGGACTCTGATAGTATCTCTTTTCCTGATAGTATCTCCTTTTCCTTTTATGAATAGTTAATGTAAAGTTGGAATTTGAAATGGAAATTGTTATTTGAATATTTCTTAAAAATCACTTGTAAATCTCTATTGCCCTAGGAATTTTTAAAATTAGAACTTCATTTGGTTACAAGCCAAGACTAAAGTGGAGGTAGAGTTTTTGTTTGCAGATGATTGTGCACTCAATACAACCTCTGAGGCTGAGGTACAGCAAAGTTTACAATTTCTTTTTTTCTTTTTAAAAATTAATTTATTTTTCATTTTCAACATTCATTTCCACAAGATTTTGAGTTCCAAATTTCCTCACCATCTCTCCCCTCCCCCTACCCAGAGATGTCATGTCACAGTCAGATACACTGTACCTTGACTCCAAGGTAGTGATGTCATTTGAGTCCTCTTTGAAAACAAAACACTACAATTAACTATTTGATTTTCAAAATTGTCTTGGTTCCACCCTCATGAATATATTCTTAAAAGCTTGTTGTCCTTGACTAACTTTCCATTTTAGATCATTCAGCTTGAAGTTCTACTAAGAGTATTTTTTATCCCAGGTTTTACACATTTCAATTGATGGCGTAGTGGAAAGAGTGCTAGACTCGGGGTAAGAAAGACCTGACTTCAACATTTTTTTCAGACATATTTGCTGATTAGGCAAAAGAAACAATTATCTCAACATTTACTCAATAGACAGAAAAAAATCATAGATAATCAAATCTTATCATTTCTCAATAGAAAACATGAAAATGAACTGAATGACCACCATGCCCTGTAGTCATGTTATCTCAATTGCTGTTCTACCTTCAAATAGGTCCTCTGAGTATGTTCATCTGAAGGAAAGTCATCTAATCTTCAAGCATTGTTTCTTTTTAACATTTTATCTGAGAGCCTGTTTATTCACATGTTGATTTTATATTTTTTCCTTTCAAAATTTTTTTCTACCCCTTTAGCAACCAAACTGTTCACATGTGAAAAGGGCACATATTACATAAGCATGGACTCACTCATCACCAATAGGTTGGCATCCAGGTAATGACTTCTTTGGCCATGACAACTTGTGAAACAGAAATTACAAAATGACCTTCAGTCTTGTATGGGTATCTTTTGCTTATATAATGATGACAGCAGAACAGTAGAGAAAGGAAGGAAGGTAAAGACTGCTAAAAATCAGACAAATTTGGGATAGTCTATATTTTTACTGTAAATGAAGGCAAAAAATGTAGGGAAAATGCAATAAAATTGCATGATGCCTCATAATAGCATCACCTATCTCAAATAGATGCTGGGAGAACTAAATGGGATAATATTTGTAAAGTGCCTGGCACATGGTAGGCTCTTTATAAGTATTTATTCCCTTTCTTCCACTTCTAGCCTCTCTCCTAAATTCAGTGTGTATTCTATTATACATGTTGTCCCTCTTTCCCAGAGAACTCCTTGGATGGTTAACTCAGAACAAAACTGGCAATAGGAGTTTAAAGAACAGGTGTTCTGAGAATATCTTACCTACGTGAATTAGACTATAAGCTGTGAAATCTGTGAATGTGGAGATCCATATAGTCATTGGAATATGAAAAGCAGCAGAGGTGCTCAATGAACTACACGAGAAACTGACAGTGAAGAGGGATGGAAGATATACTAGTGGGCTCAAATGTTTGTACTTCAGCACATGTAATATGTGTAATAGATGAATGAAGTAGAAGTTAGTATTGGTAGAATTAAGAAGAGGAGGTTCATTTAAAAAAATAAAAATGAAGTCTATAAAATTTTAAAGTGAGTTTATCTTCTTATAAGAAAATGTCTGTGATACATACAGGAATCATTTCATAACTGATTCTTTACTATTTATTTTAGCACCACCTCCCAACCCCACCTGACTTTTAAAAAACCCTATATTTCCAACCTCCTATAGCTAAGGTTTTGACTCTTTGTACTAGGTGTATGAACAGAATTTTAACTAGTTATACTAAAAAAAATGCTGTTATGGTAACAAATTGGGAAAGATGAAAGATAAAAAGAAAGAAAAGATAAATGCTGTAGAGAAAAGAGGAAAAGGAGACAAAATAAAAGAGATGAAGTATTTTAAAAAATAGATGAAGTTAAATCCTGTCATAATGCTCTAACAGCATTTCACTCAGAACCAAATATCTCTCCCCTATCCAATAGGAAGAAAGGCAGGAAGAAGGAAGGAAGAAAATAAGAGATGAAGGAAGGAAGAAAGAAAGACACAAAATTACTCTACTTTTTGCCTTCTTCAGGGTTCTTTACTGATGAAAGATGAGTCAGTTTGTTTATCTATTCTAGAGACAGTCTATAGTGAACACATTTTATGATTCCTGATTGGTTTACTAACACTGTATCACTCCCTTAGAGAAATTCAAGAATGCCTTGTTATAATCTGAAGTTAGACTTAGAACTAAGTCTCTTTCATGAATATCAGATTAGTCAGTCATGTGGAAGGGTCTGGGAAATGTCAGGAAACTACATTGGATGCTGCAGTTTTTCACTTCTAGAACTTCTTCAAGGAAAGTATGAAAGTGTCAAGAAAGAAGAGAATATGATTCTAGAAGGTCCTTTGAGCCATCTCTAGACCTTGTGAGCAGTGACCCCATAACTCCACCTCAGGAACCAAGCCCAAATTTAGCAAAAGTTCAAAGATAATAAATAGATTGGGAAAATGAGGAAACAACATGAAAAGAACCAATCATAAAAAAATACTATGGTGACAGGGAAGATTAAGACACAAACTCAGGAGAAGACAATGATGTTACTATGGTTATTGTAAGGTGGGATTATTTTCTTGGAGTTCAGTTTCTTAGGCTTATGCTAAATTGTAAACATCTCAAGGATCAATCTCCTTTGAAACCCGGTAATTCATAGTTGTGCTGAGTGACTTAAGTTTTTGTGCCTTCTGGCTCTGAGCCTATTAGTTGAAAATGTATATGTATTCTGAGATGAGATATTATCTCATGGAAGGATGTTTAGGTGTTACTAAAGGGGCCCTAGGCTATGAATGTGAATCACTCATCAAGGCTTGGAGATTAGACCTCTGATAGAGGGAGGAGAACTCTGATACCAACATACCAACCTTTGTGAGAACACTGAAACAGTGGAATAGAATAAAGTACTATAAGAGAATATGGGGCTTAGCGAGACTGGGATAGTTATCTACTACTTTCCAGTTCTTGTATTATTTTGCTGTGTCCAGAACCCAGACTTGAGTGGACCCTACCCATATAAGGCTGGAGGAGGATGAGCTGCCCTGAAGTTGGGGTGGTGCAGGCCAGAGGTGGAGGCTGGGGGCAGGAGCCCCTAGAGTCTGCTGTGCCTGCACTCAGGCAGGAGCAGGGAGAGCTTGGAATGGTACAATCCTTTTTCCCCTGAGGTGAGACATGGAGCAGGAGCAGAGAGTTGCCTGGATGTGAACTCAGGCAGGATCCAGGAGCAGTCAGTCCCTGTACCTATAGAAAGAGGAACCATGGAACTTGGGACTCAGCCACAGAGCAAGATGAAGACTTTGCAGCAAGGTAGGAACAGTGGATGTACTTTCCTGATGCCTCCTCCTGGAATGAGTTGGGATCCAGGGAGTGGAGTTGTGGGAGGGGGAAGTGCCATAACCCCCCTTCCCCCGCCAGGGACCCACCCTGTTGGTTTTGCTGCCCAGCTGCCCCTCAAGATTTGAAAGCAGGAACTGGAGCAGTGTTAGAACTTGGACTCTTTGGCTCATTCAAACATGTGTGTGCTTGATAATGCCAGTTTGGAGCCTGCAGCAACAGCATGGAACAGTACACTCTCTCTACGCAAGAAGACTTCATTTAGATACTTTGTTTTGGATTGAGTGGATTATGACCTACTGTGACTTAGGGGGTGGAGGGTGTTGTGTTTTCTGCTACTCCTGGGGATGTTCTGTGTAAGGAAACACCTTGGTCTGGGATCCCCTGATTATATGAACAAGTATTTTGGAATATTAACATTATGTCATATGCTTTTGTGTCTGTTTAAAGCCATGTGGCCCACCTAGTAATAAGTTTTTATGTTATGGATTTTGATGTTATATTGTGAATACTTTAGTTTCTTTTCATAAATAGAGGGTTTATGCTGTGTGATTCAACCCTAAATATGCATACACATATATGTGTGTATACATACATATATACACATATACACATACACACAAATATATATTTATAGCAGCAACCCTAAGGTATGCTGTGTTGATTGGCATTACAGTTCAGTTATAAGCAAAACCACCAAGAAAAATGTGAATCCTACACTATCCCAACAAGAAATTTGGGAAAATGGGTGGAGCCAAGATGGTGCAGTAAAAGCAGTGACCTGCTTGAGCTGTCCCTCAAACACCTCCAAATACCTGTAAAAAATGTTTAAACAAGTTCTAGAGCAGCAGAACCCACAAAATGACAGAATAAAACAAATGTTCAGCCCAAGTCAACCTGGAAGGCCAATAAGAAAGGTTTGTTGCACCAGTCTGAGAGAGGAGGGCAGTCCAGCATGGGCCATATTGGTATAGACCAGCTCTAACAAACCTGGAAGAGGTCTCAGGGAAGTGAACCACTGGCAGCTATGGATGTTCTCAGACTTCTCAACCTACAAAAGCCAAAGACAATTTAGAAGGTCAGTAGGAAAGGTCTATTGGACTGGGGGTGCTGGTGTCAGACCCCAGTCCCAGGATGGTGGCAGTGGTAGTGGCAGCATCAGTGGCAGTGACAGTGACTCCCTTCAAGGCTCTTGGATCACAGATGATAGGGGATCAAGTGGTTGATCAGAGGAGGATTGCAGGAATCTCTTGACTGGCACTGAGGCAGGATTCTCTTGCTTTGTTGGTGCCTGGATCTGGATCACAGTCCTGGGTAGCAGTCCTGGGGTGAGGAGAAGTGCTGGTGTGGTGGGGCAGCATTGGAGAGAGAATCTTCTTCACAGTTCCAAGGCAGAAAAGAGTGCTTGTGGTCACTCACAGACCAGAGCACAGATGAGGAGAGGAGTAACATCTCTCCTTTGATCATACCATTTTGGAAGAACTGAAAATTTACAGGTCCCTAGAAATATCTCTGAAAACAACTGTACAAAATCTCTGAAGCTTGGGACAGTACACCCTCCACACTGGAAGCAGAGTCCTACCTTAAGAAAGAGTTAAAAAGTCAAGTAGTTGTCTGGGAAAATGAGCAAACAGCCAAAAAACCTTCAGTCTATAGAATCATACTTTGGCGATAAAGAAGATCAAAACAAACAACCAGAAGGATACAACAAAATAAAAGCTCCTATATCCAAAGACTCCAAGAAAAATATGAATTGTTCTCAGGTCATAGAAAAGCCCAAAAATGATCTTGAAAACCAAGAAAGAGAAATAGAGGAAAAGTTGGGAAAAGAAATGAGAGTTATGCAAGAAAGTTATGAAAAATGAGTCAACAGCTTACTAAAGGATAAAAAATACTGAAGAAAATATTACCTTAAAAATAAGCTAACCCAAATGACAAAAGAGGTCCAAAAATCCAATGAGGAGAAGAATGACCTAAAAAGCAGAACTGGCCAGTTCTGGAAAAGGAGGTCCAAAAGCTCACTGAAGAAAATAATTCCTTAAAAATTAGAATGGAGCAAATGGAGCTAATGACTCTATGAGAAATCAAGAAATTACAAAACAGAACCAAAAGAATGAAAAAATAGAAGACAATATAAAATATCTCACTGGAAAAACAACTGACCTGGAAATTAGATCTAGGAGAAATAAGTTAAAAATGATTGAATTACCTGAAAATCATGATAAAAAAAGAGCATAGACACCATTTTTCAATAAATTATCGAGGTAAACTGCCCTGATGTTCTAGAACCAGAAGGTAAAATAGAAATTGAAAGAATCCACCCATTGCCTCTTGAAAGAGATCCCAAAATGAAAATTCCTAGGAATATTGTAGTCAAAATTCCAGAGTTACCAGGTCAAGAGGAAAATATTGCAAGCAGTCAGAAAAAAAAATTTAGGTATTGTGGAAACACAACCAGGATAACACAAGGTTTAGCAGCTTCTACATTAAGGGATTGGAAGGCTTGGACTATGATATCCCAGAGCTCAAAGGAGCTAGGATTAAAACCAAGAATCACCTATCCAGCAAAATTGATTACAATCCTTCAGGGGAAAAAGGAATATTTAATGAAATAGAGGACTTTTAAACATTCTTGATGATAAGACCAGAGCTAAATAGAAAATTTGACTTTCAAATACAAGACTGAAGAGAAACATGAATAAGAGATTTATTAAAGTTGAGCTGCTTATATTCCTACATGGAAAGATATTTGTAAATCATGAGATCATTCTCAGTATTGGGGTAGTTGGAGGGAATATACACATACGTCCATATATACACACATACATACATAGATATACATATATGTAAAAAGAGAGAGGGCACAACATGAGTTGAATATGAAGCAATAATACATAAAAATTAAAATTAAGGGGTGGGAGAGAGAAATGTATTGGGAGGAGAAAGGGAGAGGTAGAATGGGATAACTTATCTCACCTAAAGGAGGTAAGAAAAAACTTTTACAGTGGAGGGGAAGAAGAGGGAGGTGAGAGGGAATGAATGAACCTTGCTATCCTTGAATTTGGCTTAAGGAGGGAATAACATTCACATTCAATTGGGAATGAAATCTATCTTACTCTATAGGAAAGTAGGGGGGAAACAGATGAGGGAGGAATGATAGAAGGGAGGGCAAATGAGGATGGGGGTAATCAGAAGCAAACACTTTTGAGGAGGGACTGGGTCAAAGGAGAAAATAGAATAAATGGGGGATGGGATAGGATGGTTGGAAATATAGTTTTTCACAACATGACTATTATGGAAGTATTTTGCATGACTACACATGTATAATCTATATCAAATTGCTTGAGTTCTCAATGAGGTTGGGTGGGGAGGGAGGAAGGGAGAGAATTTGGAACTCAAAGTTTTAAACACACATGTTAAAAATCTATTTTTTACATGCAACTGGGAAATAACATATACAGGCCATAGTGTATAGAAATTTGTGTTGCCCTACAAGAAAGTACAAGGGATAGGGAAAAGAAAAAGGGGGTTGTGGAGTTGATAGAAGGGAGGACAGATTGGAGGAAGGAGTAATTGGAATCTATGCTGTTCTTGGGTGGGGGAAAGGGAGAGATGTGGAGAAAATTTGGAACTCAAAATCTTGTAGAAGTAAATGTGGAAAACTCAAGATAAATTAATTTAAAAAAGGCATTCTGGAAGAGCTAAAATTATTTTAAAAATCAAATAAAAGTGATAGTGGAAAATTTGGGAGAAGAAAGAGCAATGCAATTAAATTATGAAAAGATAATTAACACCTTGGTAAAAGACACAAAGACATAATAAAGAAAACAACACCTTAAAAAACAGAATTGGCCAAATGGAATAAAAAAACATAAAAACTCACTAAAAAAGTTCCTTAAAACATAGAATTCAGCATGTTGAGGCAAATGATTTGATGAGACATCAAAAAACAACCAAAGGAAGACAAAAAAGAAAAATGAGAGAAAAATATGAAATATCTCTTCAGAAAAACATAGATCATGGAACATAGATCAAGGAGAGAGAATTTAAGAAGTCTTGGACTACCTGAAAACTTTGATCTAGACATTCTGTTTTAAAGGAAAAATGTCCCAATACCCTACATTCAGAGGATAAAGTAGAGATTGAAAGAATCCACTGATCACCTTTTGAAAGAGATCCCCACAATTAGAACACTCAGGAATATTATCATCAAATTCCTGAGCTCCCAGGTTAAGGTGAAAACACTTCAAGCAATCAGAAAGAACAAATATCATGGAACCACAGTTAGAATGACAAAATATTTAGTAGCTACCAGGTTAAAGTAGTGGGAGCCTTGTAATATGATACTCCATAAAGCAAAGAGCTATGATTACAGTCAAGTATAACTTACTTAGCAAAACTGAGTATAATTATTCAGTGGAAAAAAATAGACATTTAGTTAAATAAAAGGATGTTCAAGTATTCCTGATGAAAAGACCTGGAATGAATAGAAAATTTGACTTTCAAATACAAGACTCAAGAGAACACACAAAAACATAAATATAAAAGGGATTCAATAAATTTAAATATAAATTAAATATATATTAATATATATAATATATTATATAAATTAAATATATATTAATATATGTAACATAATATATATTATATAAATTAAATATATATTTATATATTTTATATATAAAAATAAATATGTAAGGGATTCAATGAGGTTAAACTGTTTATATTCATATATGGGAAGATGATATATGCAAATTCCAAGAACTTTATTATTATTAGGGCAGTTAGAAGGTCTCTTTTAATTAGGACTGTTTTTGTTCTGCTTAGTCTGGGATCATGATTAGTAACCCTGGTTTTTTTTTTCTTCAGTTGAAACATATTATATTCTGCTCCAGCCCTTTATTTTAACTCTGTATATGTCTTTTTGTTTCAAGAGTGTGTCTTGTAAACAACATAGTGTGGGTTCTGGTTTCTAAATCCATGCTACTATCTGCTTCCATTTTCTGGGTGAGCTCATCCCATTAACATTTGTAGTTATGATTACTCCATTTATAGTTATGATTACTTATTTCTCTCCATCCTATTTTCTTCTACTTCTTCTCTCTCTCTTTCTCCTGTCCCTCCTCAAAAGTCTGTTTTGCTTCTAATCACTGCTTCCCTTAATGCACCCTCTGCATTATTATCCCTCTTATTTCACTCCACTTTCCCTCCTATTTCATTCCATTTTCCCTCCTATTTCTATATTAGGTAAGTTAGATTTCTATACACAGCTGAATGTGTGCATACATTCTTCTCCTTTAAACAAAATTCAGTGAGAGTGATACTCCCTTTCCTTCCCCCCCATTGTAAAAATTTTTCTTGTGCCTTCTCATGTGAGAAAATTTGCTTCATTCTACCTCTCCCTCCCTCTTCTCCCAGTGCATCCCTCATTTTTACCTCTTCATTATTTTTGGATATTATTGCAACATAATCATCTCACACCCATGCGCTCCGTCTATGTAAACTCCTTTTAATTGTCCTAGTAATGAAAGGGTTCTTAGGAGTTACATTTATCATCCTCCTGTATAGGAATGTAAACGTTAACTCAAATTTATTGAGTCCCTTATGATTACCCCTTCATGTTTACCTTTTTATACTTCTCTTTAGTCTTACGTTTGAATCTCAAATTTTTTATTCAGCTCTGGCCTTATCAGGAATGCTTGGAAGTCTTGTATTTCATTAAATATCCACCCCCCTCACCCTGCCCATTAAAAATTATACTCAGTTTTTAGGTTATTCTTGAGTGTAATTCTAACTCCTTTGCCTTTCCCAATAGCTAATTTTAAGCCCTCTGTTCCTTTAATGTGGAAGCTGCTAAATCTTATGTGCTCCTGATTGTGGCTCCAAAATATTTGAATTTTTTTCTTTCTGGCTACTTGAAATATTTTCTTTTTGATTTTGATGTTCTGGAATTTGGCAATAATATTCCCTCCCTCCCTCCCTTCCTTCCTTCCTTCCTTCCTTCCTTCCTTCCTTCCTTCCTTCCTTCCTTCCTTCCATCCCTCAGTTCACTCTGAAGTTCATCCTTTTTACCATAATGGGTCCCTGGCCAAGCTCCACTTAATGATTGTATGTTGGGCCCTTCTGTCTTTGACTGAATTTAGAGTGAATGTCAATGGTAACTGTTTCTCTTTGGAACAGCAGTCCTGAGGGTCTTCCTCTCCCAGCTTGATTTTGTTTTGTTTTGTTTTCTTCTTAATTGAAGGGGCCAACCCTTAACTCACTTCTTAAAAAGGCCTATTCACTGAATGGGCATTACCTCACTTTAAGTGAGCACCTGAAAAGGCGTTAGCTTAAAAGGGCAAGAGCTGCCCATTGTTTCCTGGGCCATCTCCAATCATCCTGATGAATATCTGGTCACTGGATCCAGATGGCTCAGGAGGGGAAAGTGAGGCTGGTGACCTTGCACAGCCATCCCTCCCTCAAATCAAAGTCAACTGCAAGTCATGTCATCAGTCATCATGTCATCACATCATGACTTTGATGTGATGATCCTCTTTGAAAATGAAGGACAAACACAACAACAAGCTCTTCTAACACTCTGACAACATGTCTATGCTTTTTAGGAATTTTAACATAAGTGTTGCATTCTGCAAAAACATTTTTAAGTATATAATGAAATAATCACAGGTACCTCTTCTGCTCATCTGCCCCAGTGAATGGGACACTTGCCTTCTAGAGAGCTAGGGAAAGGGAACATGTTAAGGTGATATATGTTAGGATTTTTTAAAAAATTATTTTATTTGTTTTCAGTTTTCTACAATGACTTCCACATATCTTATATCTTTCCCCTCCCTCTCTCTTCTTCCCCCCATCCTCCCCACTCCCTCCCTGAGACAATGTGCAATCTTATATAGATTCTACATATACATTCTCATTAAATACATTTTCACCTTAGTCATGTTGCATAGACGAATTAAAATAAATGGGAGAAACTATAAAACAAAACAAAACATAGCACAAGAGAAAATGGTCTGCTTCATTCTGTGATCCAGTTCCATAGTTCTTTCTCTGGATGTGGAAGGTGTTTTGCCTCAGGAGTCCACTGGGAATTTTTTAGGTCCTTGCATTGCTGTGAAGGACTAAATCTACCAAAAAAATTCCTCTCACACTGTGGTTGTTGCTGTGTACAAAGTTCTTCTAGTTTTGCTCTTTTCACTCAGTATCAGTTCATATAAGTCCTTCCAGGCCTCTCTGAAGTCTTCCTGTTCAATTTCTTATAGTACAATAGTATTCCATTACATCCATATACCATAACTAGTTCAACCATTCCCCAATTGATGGGCATCCCCTTGATTTCCAGTTTTTGGCCACCACAAAGAGAGCTGCGATAAATATTTTTGTACATGTGGGACCCTTTCCCATTTTTATGATCTCTTTGGAATTCAATCCTAGAAGCGATATTGCTGTGTCAAAGGGTATGCATATTTTTGTAGCCCTTTGGGCATAGTTCCAAATTGCTCTCCAGAATGAGTGGATCGGCTCACATGTCCACCAACAATGAATTAGTGTTCCAACTCTCCCACATCTTCTCCAACATTTGTCATCTTCCTGTTTTGTCATGTTAGCCAATCTGATAGGTATGATGTGGTATCTCAGAGTTGTTTTGATTTATATCTTTCTAATCAATAGCAATTTAGAGAATTTTTTCCTATGAATATAGATAACTTTAACTTCTTCCTCTGAAAACTACCTGTTCATATCCTTTGACCATTTATCAATTTGGGAATGACTTGTATTCTTGTACATTTGACTCAGTTCTTCATATATTTAGAAATGAAGCCTTTATCACATACACTAGTTGCAAAAATTCCCAGTTTTCTGCTTCCCTCCTAATCTTGGTTGCACTGAGTTTGTTTGTGCAAAAACTTTTCCATTTAATGTAATCAAAATTATCCATTTTATACCTCATAATATTCTCTCTCTTGTTTGATCAAAAATTTCTCCATAAATCTGACAAATACACTATTCCTTGCTCCCTTAATTTGTTTATATTTTCAGTCTTTATACCTAGATCATGAATTCATTTGGACTTTATTCTTGTGTACAGTGTCAGGTATTGGTCTATGCCCAGTTTTTGCCACACTGTTATCTAGTTTTCCCAGCAATTTTTGTCAGACAGTGAGTTCGTATCCCAGAAGCTGGGATCCTTGGATTTATCAGATGGTAGGTTGCTATATTCATTGACTACTGTGTCTTAAATACCTAACATATTCCACTGATCTACTCCTCTGTTTCATAGTCAGTACCAAGTGGTTTTGATGATTGCGGCTTTATTATACAATTTGAGATCTGGTAGGGCTAGGCCACCTTCCCTAGTATTTATTTTCTTTAGTTCCCTTGATATTCTGGACCTTTGTTCTTCCAGATGAATTTTGATATTATTTTTTCTAGAAAATAATTATCTAGTAGTTTTATTGGTATGGAGCTGAATAAGTAAATTAATTTAGCTAGAATTTTCATTTTTATTATATTCGCTTGGCCTACACATGAGCAGCTGATGTTGTTAAGGTGATTTTCATAGGCCAGTTTGCCAGTGGCTTATCCCTAGTCTATCCTGAATATAACTAGATTCTAAACATAAGTGCTTAACTGGTCCAGTACTTGGAAAATCAAAGATCTTATGTTATATGAAACCTTTATACATTCCATTTGATGTACCAAGCCATATGAAGATTCAGAATAGTGAAATTTCTTCTTTTAGTATCAAGGATAAAAACTTTTTTTTGTACTTTCTTAATTATTCAACAGAAGGTAGAGGTGGACCCCAGTCCAACTCCATATGTAACATTATATTGTTGTACCATACTTGCAGTTGCAAAGTGCATCAATGGTGAAACCACTGGGAAAGAAACATGTATACCTCCATAGATCTGTAGAATTATTGACACCACCAGATTAAGTCATTCATGTTCTAGCTAGTAAATCTTGGTTTTCTGGCATTTGCCCTGATGTATGCGTAGGCCAAAGCTTCAGGTAAAAACGAATTCAAATATCATGAAAAGAATAGAGAGATGGGTTACACCTACAAACTGAGAAGAGTTTAATAAGGAGGATCATGATGATAATGATAATAGCCAGTATTTACATAGGACCTACCATGTGCAAGTGCTTTTACAAATATCATCATATTTGATTATCACAGCAATCCTGAGAAATAAATGTGATTCTTATCCGCATTTTACAGGAAAAGAAACTGATCCAAAAAGAAGTTAAGTGATTTGCCCAAGGTCACACACATAGAAAGTGTGTCTAAAGTCAGACTTGAGGTTAGGTCTTCCTGACTCCAGTTCTAGTCTCCCAGTGCATCCTCAGTCATCTCTAGTCATCCTGATGAATATCTGGTCACTGGATTCAGATGGCTCTGGAAGAGAAGTGAGACTGGTGACCTGCACAGCCCTCTCTCACTCAAAACAAAGTTAAGTGCAAGCCATGTAATCGTTTCTCTGATGGCATGGTCTTCTTCGGCAACGCAGGATGAACACAACAACAATTCTACCACTCTATCTACCCTGCCACCAGCTGCCTTATGAAATACCATTGCAAATGCACCTTGAAAAATCCAATGATAGGTGATGGGAAATGAGCCAACTTGGCAGAAATATAGGAATGAATTAATGTTTATGAATATTTGGTTAATTTGTGTGCTTGTCTCTTAGCAGTCAAACATGAGAATTGAAATTATAAAAAAAGTTTTGTATTCATTGAGATCCTTAGTTTAATAGTGAATGTATGTTCTGCTCAAGTAGATGATAATCAGGACTTGGCCCCTTTAAATATCATTCTTTTTCTGTGTACTGGGCACTCAATATTAAATCTGTCATTATCCCACATACCGAACTTTCCCTCATGCAAAAGTCAGAGTAGTCATCAAAAGTATCTACTTTGAGAGAGAAATATACAGAAGGAAATGTTTTCAGTTTAGATGTAAACCAGTTTTCATCTAGGTTCTACCATACCCCCCTAGCATCATCACAATCTAAGTATCCCCTCAGTTTGCCATCTTTAATTTCTACAAGATAGAAGCCCATCCTATCTAGCCATTCATCCTGCATTCATACTGTTGCTATCACTGAATTCATTCTTCTGCATGGTATTAGTGAGAAAGCTCTAATTAATGGCTGACTTTTCTTTTCCCTTATGTGCAAGCATCTAAAATTGTGACTGATGAACTCAGAATTTCTTTGCAATTTGTTATGCAGCATGATTTTCAGGGGTAAGTCTAAATCTTCTTCACTCTACTCAGTGGAATTTTCTGCTAATTTATATGCAAAATGAGTGTTTGTGAAACAAATCTTATTTTTCCAGCAACTTCATGATAAAAATCTGAGATTTGTCTCATAGACCAAATTTCAATACTACCAGAACCTTTTAGTAAGTAAGACTTTAATATGATGTTAAAATGAATCAACTGATCCATCTATTTTCACATATTCTGCACCTACTTTGTTTCAGTCATTTTACTAGGCTTTGGAGATACAAAGATAAGAGTGAAGTAATCCCTTTCCCTGAGGGATGTGTAATCTAACAGGTGACTATTGGTCACAATTGTGAAACAGCCTTTCCTTGACCATTTTACTATACATCTTTACATTTACTATACATTACTATACTTACTTTACATCTGTATGGAAAAAAACCATGAGATTTAGAGTCAGAGATTATTATTATTCCATCTCCCTATGTTTTTTGGTAATTTCAGTCTTATCCCCTAGTTTTTTCATATTGCTCACTTTCTGTTTTAGTCAAGGGGGTTATTTCCCTAAGGGCTGGAACTCAAGCATTTCAGCCTTCTCCCATGCTAGGCAATCCATAGTTCTCCAGCCAGGGCAACTAGGTGGTGCAATGGATAAAGCACGAGGGCAGGAGTCAGGAGGAACTGAGTTCAAATCTCACCTCAGACACTTTACTTGGCACTCACTAGCTGTGTGACCTTGGGCAAGTCACTTAATCCCAATTGCCTCATCCTGAGTCATCTCTGGTCATCCTGATGAATATCTGGTCACTGAATTCAGATGGCTCTGGAGGTGAAGTGAGACTGGTGACCTGCACAGCCCTTCCTCACTCAGAACAAAGTCAAGTGCAAGTCATGTCATTATTTCTCTGATGGCATGGTCTTCTTCAGCAACGAAGGACAAACACACACAGTACTGTATCCATAGGACAGTACTTTGCATTGACCAGTTCTCCAGTCTTATTCTGAAGTGAATTCTGAGGGCATAGAACTTGCCCCAGTTGGATTCTGGGTACTTTATTTCATGCTTAGTAGAGTGCCACAGAGCCACTTGGACATATGTGCTACCTCTATTCTCTATATTCCTCAGTTTTCTGATTCAGGGGCATAGGACACTGACATGCTGTTAACTCAACCTGAGCAAATTTCTGCCATTTGAATTTTCAATTTTCACAGCTCTGGGAGGAGAGGGAAGCTAATTCATCTTTATAATTGAGTTCTAAAATAAGTGTGGATATTCATCCTGGCCTCATTCGCTCTTTAGCAACGTATGCACACACACACACACATACATATATCTGTATATATGTCCATGTGTATGTATGTATGTATGGACTTATATTCTTTCACTCTTGTACATGCATACATACACATGAACATATACACAGATATATGTTTATGTATATGCATATACATATTTGCACAAACATATATATTTATTAGAATAGGATAATAAGAGAAATAGTCAAATGAGAAGGAAATCTTTAAATGAAGCTTTGATATGTAAGATAATTAATACAGATATATAAGATAAAGAGTCATCTCCCAGTGGTTAAGTTCTCAAAGCACATGAACAAACAGTTTTCAAAAGAAGAATAGGAGAATATTAACAATGTGGAAGATTGTTCTAAAGCACTAGTAAGAAGAGAAATACAAATCAAAACAACTGACATTCCATCTTATACACAGCAAATTGGCAAAGATGGCAAAAGATGGGGATAGTCTCTGTTGGGGAAATGTGAGAATCACTCTAATCCTCGTGGAAAGCAATCTAGGATTATTTTAAATAGTGAAGTAGTATCAAAGTGATTTGTCCATAGCTGGGGATAATTCTGTCTTCTTTTTGCCAAAGTTTGGGTCTTTAATTTCTTCCTTTCCCCATATTGCTATAGGTAGCATTTCTGCATTCCTTAATTTTGTTTCTCTTGTCTTCTAGTGTTATTAACATTTCTACAACATATTAAATAGAATTAGGAAAGGAGAGCTTCCTTGCTTTACTCCTGTGTTTATTGGGGAAAGTTTCTTGTGTTCCTCCTTTTCATATAATGCTATCCTTAGATTCTTTTTGTCATATTAAAACTATCACTCTACGCCTACACTGTACATATTTTTAAAGCACAGATGGGTGTTGTTTTTTGTCAAAGGCTTTTTCTGCACTATTAATATCATCATGTGGTTTGGGATGTTTTTATCTTTAACATGATTAATTATATTATTCTGGAAAAATTCTTAGATCTCTGGCATGTCAAATGTGATAACAGGAACTGGTTTTTTAGGTGAGGTTCAAAAGTATTTTGACAAGATTTTTATTGATATTGGCCTATAGTTTTCTATCTTTGCTTTTTCCTTCCTTAATTTAAATATTAGGGTTATATTTCTCACTCAAAAGTTATTTGTTTATATGTTTTGTTTATCAGTTATTTTTGAGAATTTGTGTAATATAGGTATTAATTTTTCTTTGTAGCCTTTGATATAATTTTACTCTAGATCTATTTAGACCAGAAGTTCCCAAACTTATTTGGCCTACTGCCCATTTAAAAAACCTGCTCAGCCTCCCTCTGGAAATCTACTCTCTTTATTCCTTTAACTTTTTTTTTTTATATTTGCATCATTTCAAAAACATATAAAATATTTTTTAAAAATGGCACATCTTAAATTTAATAATTTATTGTAAATTTATGGCTTTTTTCTCACACTGAAATTTTGATGAGAAAATATTGCATCATATTAACTGTATAGTATCATATTGTGAACAACTCACTACATGCACATATTTCTGCCAATGCATACTTGACTGCCAAGCAATGTGTGACACATTATCCCCCGACACTTGCTTGTTAAGACCTGTTGGTGGACTTGACCACTAATCAGTTATAATTTTCATTTTGTGTGTTTATTTGGGAAACTCTGAATTTTCTAGACAGAAGTTACTAGACATCTCCTGACAACCCAAGAGGTTCTTTTACAGCTAGTTGATTTTACCTTTTCAGTGCATATTAAGATCTTTATTTGGTATGCTGTTAATTCAGGTATTTTCTTTTTTTTTGTAGATAAATATCTTATTTCTCTGGAATTTTAAGTTTTGTTGACATGTAACTGTCTACATTTGATTCTCTTAATTATTTGTATTTCTTCTGGCTTATGGTGATCCTATTTTATTAATTTTTAATTTTGTTAATTTTATTCTGCCATCCTCTTTTTACTTTCCTAGCTCTAAATCTATGATCACATAATTTTATCAAAATCTTGTTCATCTGATAATGGATTATCAATGATTTTGTTTT
The DNA here is from genome assembly GCF_028372415.1 of Notamacropus eugenii. Taxonomy (NCBI): domain Eukaryota; kingdom Metazoa; phylum Chordata; class Mammalia; order Diprotodontia; family Macropodidae; genus Notamacropus; species Notamacropus eugenii. The sequence goes on along the minus strand of NC_092876.1, from coordinate 138,598,754 downwards.
TTCAAAGAATAAGTTTTTATTTTTGTTTATAAGTTCAATAGTATTTTTTTAGTCTCTAATTTATCACTTTCTCTCATTTTCAAAAACCTATCTTCTGAATTTAATTTGGGTTTGTTTATTTGTTGACTTTTTCATTTAAAAATTATATTTAGTTTATCAATCATATTTTAAAAATATTTTTAATGTATATTTTTAGAAATATTCTTTCTTTTTTTCCTTCTGGAGGCTAGTGAGACTATATCTAGAAATTCTAAGGTATTTTCTTATCATTATCATAATTTTTCACATAATTAATAACTCTTTCTATGAATTTATTCTTTGACTCTCTCATTATTTAGGATTTTGCTTTTGCTCCCTGAATTGATAGATTTTTTAATGTTGTATTTTTTAAAGAGATCCCTTTAGTAGTTCTGCTTTTTAACATTTAGTTAAAATTCTATGTGCCACAATACATATTCTGTTAGGGTAAAAGTCCCACATAGTGCTGAGAAATACATATTTTCTTCAGTGGTCTCATTAAAATGTTTTTATAAATCTAAATTTTTCAACAGTCTTTCAATTCTATATGCTTCTCTTTTGCTTATTTTTTTGGATATGTCCAACTCTAAGAAAATACTAAAGCTTCTTGCTATTGTTGTGCTATGAGCTATATTATTTTGCAATTAAGATAATTTTCCTTTATGAATTTAGATGCTAAGCCATTTGGAACATATAAATTTAACACTAAAATTAGTTCACTATCTATTGTTCCCTTAAACAATGTAATTTCATTGCTTGTCATTCTTTACATTACAGATTTTTATCTTTCCTTTGTCAGATAGCATGATTACAATTCCCTTGTTTCATTAATTTGTTGCATAATTACTTTTTTCCAGCCTCTCATTTTGATTCTATGTTTATCTTTGCTTTTAAAATATTTTATGGTAGACAACAAGCAGCTAGGTGGCACAGTGGATAGACTACTGGGCCTAGAGTCAGGAAGACCTGAGCTCAAATCTCACCTCAAACACTTACTAGCTGTATGATCCTGGGCAAATCATTTACCTTTATTTGCTCAGTTTCCTCATCCATAAACAAATGAGATGAAGAAGGAAGTGGCCAACCACTTCAGCACCTTGGCCAAGAAAGCTTCTAATGGAGTTGTGAAGGGTAGGACTTGAAAGGAACAATACGTCAAGTAGTAAACAACAGTCTGTGGGGTTTTATTTTCTTATTTATTCTGTCACTGTCTTTTGTTTTGTTGCATTATTTTTTCCTTTCACATTTAAAGTTATGAGAGATATGCGTTTTCTTTTCTTTTTGTTTCTAGTGTTGCTTTATTTATATATTTTGGGGATTTCTTTTGTTTCACTTCCCCTTTGGGTCAATGTGGGATCATCTCCAGTTGTCTTGATTTTTGTTGGAGTGAATATATGCAGTAAGATTTTACAAAGTGGTGTGTGCTTTGAGAAATGAAAATGCATTTTTAAAGGTTGAAGATCTTACAGATGAAGAGGAATATAAACACCACTTACTTCTACCTCTTCAAGAGAAGTAAAAAATAAATGTTTCTTAAGTTTTCTTTTCTCCTGTATTCATCTGTGAAACTGTTTTTGATGAATCAATCATCATACCACAGAGTAAAAATCTGTGAATGAAGAGAAAAGGTTAGATGTGAAATTTTATCTGGAAGCTGTGTCATATTTTATTTCTAATAGGATCAACTTACTCTTTACTTCAGATCTGAGTATCTGGTATACAATAGTGTCAATATGTACGCATATGTATTTATTTATGGACAGGCTTATCCCAAAGAAGAGACAGAGTTACACACTTCCTCTCTTCTTTGCAGATGTGGCGCTATATGGGTATGAAACATTGTATGTAATATCAGACTGTTTTTAATGTGATTGGCTTTACTGAATTTTTTTTCTGTGTTTCTTCCTCCTCTTTTGTTCTTTGTTTTAAGGTAAAACTCTCTGAGAGAGGAAAGGGAATATAGAAGAAAATGCAGACATATAAAAATAAAAGATATTAATAAAAACATTTCTTTAAAAAAATGGAATCAACACGTGCCAGAATAAATTCAGTTGAGTCAAAATAAATATATAACGAAAAACAGAGAAACAAACTCAGAACAAAGTAGAACTGAAAAAGAATTGTTTTTTTTTCATATTTGTCCTTACCCTTAGAATCTCCCAAGCCCATTCAAACTCCTAAGAAAAAGTCACCCTCATAACAAGTATGGACTATAGTCCAGCAAAATAGATCAACGTATTGTTCATGTCTGAGAATCCATATGTCCTTCTGTGCCTCTAGTCTATTGGACTCATCAGTCTTTTATAGTCACTGTTGTTTGTTGCTTTATTTGTAATTGCAAAAAAACTGGAAGCAACCTATATGTCCAATAACAGGAAAATAGTTAAGTTGTGACAAGTTCCCTTAATATAAGGGAGTATTATATAATGAATCTTAACACAAAGCAGTATGGTATAATGAAGAGAAGTTAGAGGACCCGACTTTAAACTCGGATTCTGCCATTTACTAGCAGTGCAACCTTTGCAAATCACTTAATGTCTCATTTCCTCATGTATCTATAAATTACAATAATATCTAGCACTAATAAAATGGTTTAAGGTTTGCTCCCTTTTGGTCCTCACAAAACTCTGTAAGATAGACATTTTTGTTCACCCCGTTTTATAGATGAGGAAGTTGAAACTGAGTGAGGTTTGCAAAGAAATCTGGAAAGACCTTTATGAAATAATTAAAAGTGTGTGTGTGTGTGTGTGTGTGTGTGTGTGTGTGTGTGTGTGAAGCAAAACCAAAGGAATAGACAACAACCATAAAAGAAGGAATGTTGGTGAAAATGAAAACAGTCACATTGGAAACTTAGAAAGAGCAACTAAAAAGTTGCTATGATATTTTATTCATTGAAATTCATTTAAATGTAAATAGTTACAAGGCAAGTTTAACAAGTAGTATTGCTGTTCAATATTAAGCTTGGAAGTCATTTGATTAAAACAAATACTTTTCTCAATCCAACCCTTCTAGAATTTCATTATGATTTTTGTCTTGTGAGTTGCATCTGTTCCCTGAAAGTCCAGCATTCACCTACTTTTTCTTACAAAAACAGAAAGCATATAATAGGTTTGAATCCCAAAGAATACAACCACCCTAACTGAAATTAAGGAAAGTTAGAAAGTAAAGTATGGCCCATTACTTTTCCCAAAACAAATTAATCTCTCTATCAGTACACACTGATATAGGGATTTAAGCAATAGAAATCCTCATACATGTGTCAGGGGACGTACACATATGCCCAGATTTTATGTTGAACCATAGAAGTTTTCAAAGTAACTTTTAACCTGAGGGAGAGTGTCAAGTATTTTAGACAAATATAAATCTGGTTGGTGTCCTATTGCAAAACATTTAGTTTGCTGTTCTCAAACTCCAAACATTTTCTGGCACTGGTAAATAAAATTCCCATCATTAAGAAATCCCCTTCCATTTTCAAGAACGTATTGGTCCCTTAAAACTCAAACTTACCGTTCAAAATGTTTCCCTGAATCCAAGTCACTACCCCAATTTTGTCTACTAAGCTTAAATAAAGACCACAAATTTATGAGACTCCTCTTACATCTCCCCATTTGGCTGATAGCTTCATCCAGCCCTGAGGATATGTAAAAGAGCTTTTTTCCTTTTCCCTTTGGGATCCTTTCTTCATAATGTATACAACTTTTCCTTCCCTAAAATTACCTAAATCCTGGATATTTATCGGGCTCCTTGAATGACCAACACTGCATTTCATTAAAACTGCCCAAATATAGGCTTAATATTGAACACTGCATACAATTCCCTCTGTGGTGTGATCAGATCCTTTACCTTACAATTCAACCACTTATTCAGGTTGGTCTTGTGTTCTTTCTGGCTGTACCAAGATGTTACTCCTCAAACCATTTCTCCCCATCCCACTGTCAGCACATACCTCCTGGAGAGCAAAAGTCACTGGATATTATAGAAATCAAGAATATCAAAGAAGACTTATTTGCCATGTGACTCTGGTCAATCATGGAAACAGTAACATTGTACATTCATGACACATCTTCTATTCCAAAAGGGCACATAGGGCCTCATACTTTCCTCTTGTTCCTCACCATGATACACTATCTTACCACCTTGTATTCATATTTTCTACTAGGCACATATCAACTGGAATCCCTTATTAAGTATGTTTGGTCCTCCCAAAATATTTAGTAGATTAAGCTATGGAGAGCCATTCCTGGTGATTTTTTTCTCAATCCCCTTAGCAGATATAGTTTAAGAACATATTAACCTGGTTTTCAACAACATTATTAGGTGGGTGGAGAATTCTAGAGTCATATGCAATGGTCATATCCCAGGCATCAATGATACCCACTTTGAGATCCTGGAAAATGTCTCTCATAATAAGGTACTGAATATAGCCATGAAAGTCACCAACTTGTTCAGCCTCAATGTGCATTTCCCTAATGTTTTCTGCCTTCAGGATAACTCTGGTATCTGGGCTTCTTAGCAATAACCTCTTAATTGCCCTTTGGATGTTGATAACTCTTCGGATGAAGATGTCAATTGGGAATGGTCTGAGATGTTGTCCAAGGGTGATGACTATGGCTGTGTTTCTGTCTCCTGCTACTCCATCAATTTCACGGGTAATATATGCATGATTTTTTAATGAATACGGTTTGTTAGTGAGAAATGGATGCCCATGTTTTTTCCATTGAATACGAATATGTCTTTCTGCATCCAGAAGTACGTACTTCTTAAATTGTCCACTTTCATGATGATCAAAATACTTCAGTGCTGATGGGGGGGAAATTATAATGTCTTTGAAGCAAAGAAAAGAATCTTTTTGTTTTTCAGTACAGGTCAAATTAATTACCTCACTTTTAAGATAATTAGTGATTACAGAATAATTGTTTCCTTGCATGACATATTGTCATCCTCCCCCCCAATTAAATTTTCCACATCTACACATGAAAGGGAATGAAATTAACATTTTCTCATGAAAAATGTGAGAATTACTTTGTAGAATTTTCCCCATCCCTTCAAAGGTCAAGAAAATCAAACAAAAAATTCCCACAGAAATCCTATTATTAAAGAAAGTAAATTCAGATAACTTACTTTTCATAATTTTGGAGAAGTAGTCTATCCACTGGCGTAGGGTAGAATCTCCCATGAGGTAAATGAGTTTTCCTTTCAAACAGTCATTGATTACAGCCTCATTACTTAGTTGAGCTAGTTTACAAAATGTTGGATTCCACTTTCCTTGCAAGGAATAACCACTGGGAATAGGGGACTTCATTCCAGTCTGGCATTTCTCTCTCACTGTTGTAACATCTGAAAAATTCCATCCATTCAGAATTTGTCTATGAGAGCAATATTCCTCTTTATCACAATTACCACAATATTCAACCAGACTGATGCCATCTCTTGCTAATCTGAGTAATATGGGTTCAAGTAATGCCCCAAGAATACTCATATGAAGGTGCCACCCAGTACATGGCCTCAATAGGCTCTCCAAGATGCTTTTCAGGACACTTAAGGCATCTATTAAAACCCTTTTAAAAAGAAGATGATGCCACTAATGCTGTTTCAAAATTTTCCTTTTGAATTGGTTTTCTTGTAGTAGATAGTTGTTTACTTCATTCCATCTGTACTCCACCTAATCTCTTTTGTGACCCAGATCATTCATATATCTGATGGCTTTTAGGCTAGAAGATCAAGATAACTATGAAACAGAACAAAGCTCCTTGGGTCCCTGAGGCTGAAACTGCTAAGACTGGCATCATTAGAACTGTATTCCAATGAAGAGAGCTAACTACATAAAGCAAATGGAATAAAACCCAATCCATTGCTTCCCTGTGGTTTAAAGAACCACCAGCAGGGCCAGCCCTTACCCTTGCCTTCCTTTTCCTGGTGTCAAGACCACCAGGCAACAAGAACCCTTTTTAGAGGCAGTAAGATAGAGGAGTAGAATGACTGTTCACACTGCTTGGAGGAGCTGAGAATCACTAAGTACAATCTTCTAGTGCGATGGAGGGCCACTTAGACTTATCTTCTACCTTGCCACTGCATCGTGGACTATTATAGACCCTATAATTTGTCCTGCCACTCCAGACCTCCAGGCCTCTAGGGCACTGCCATCTGATCTGCCTTCATACCTGATGTACCCTGGGGCCTTACCAACTCCCCAACCTTTGGACACTTAGGGATTCCAAGATTTTCCATACACCCTACAGCTGGACTCTCTTAGACATACTGTTTCTCCCAATTAAAGTGTGAGATCCTTGAGCCCTGGGGCTGTCTTATCTTTTCCATATGTATCCTTAGCATTCAGAAAAGGGCTTAGCATATTTGGAAATTTTTCTATTCATTCAAACATGGGTTAGTTCCCACTGTGGAAGGAAAAAGATGTTCCTTTCATGATATTTGAGTAGAAGTACATATCAGAAAGCCAAAAACCATAGGAAACAAAAAGGGAAGAAACAAAAAGAAGAAAAAAATGTAATCAACTCTCCTTCACTTTTTCAATTCAGATGAGTACCAAGTAACTGGTACTGATGAGGAAAAGATGCAACCAGATGCACCTTAAGATGACTCTAATGCTTTCTTCATCTAAAGAAAGTCAAGAAACAGCAGAAATAGCAGAGAAAGTAATTTAGGGAGAAAAGGACAGAAAAGCCTTGACAAAACCAAGTTTACCTTGTAGGGAGAGAATCAAGAATAGTTCTAGTACCTGATTCCTTGATTCATGCTTTTTCAAAGACTCAGGATTGTACGCTAACTTGGCAATGGATCTTACCTACAGAAAGTTAATCTACCTGGTGTCCTGACCTTGGAAGAAAGGAAGACATAAAATGATTTGTTCTATTTATAAAAGGTCAGTTACATTATAAAAATAAAATATTGGAAGATCCTATTTTTGCAGTTACTAAATATTCAGCAATTAAGTATATAATTTCATAATTTATAGGAATCTATTTCAATGTTTATATTATTATATACTGCAAATAAGAGAATATAGAAGGGAGAATAGAAGATGGCTTATATGGTTCTAATTCAAAGAAATAGCTCATGTTTATGTAATGTTTTGCAATTGGCTAATTGATATTTAGACTCTGGCTAAGGCCTAAATTAAAAAAAAGTAAAATGATATTTGGAATCTGAATGGTGAACTAGGACACAACCCCACAACTTTGTAAGAGATTTTGAACATATGGATGAGCAGGAGGAAAATAAGGAATCTAAGGAAAAAGTCCTCAAATGTATAAGAAATCCCTGTGGTCTGAGTTGTGTAGTGGCTTTGATTTCCTCAGAGTAAGGACCATTGGACCAAAGATTAGAAATTAGAAGGATCTTCAGAGGTCATTTATTCCAACCCCACCTCATTTCACAGATAAGGAAGCTATTGCTTATAGAGATTTACTGACTTTCACAGTCTAATGGCTCAGGCATGAGATTTGAGGTCAGGAAACCTGAGTTCAGAACCCACTTTGAGTGTTTACTAGCTATAAGACACTGGACTACACAGTGGTCTCTGTTCTTCACTTTCTCCATATTTAAAATGAGATGGATGGAGTCAATGTCCTCCTAAGTTCACCTCCAGCTTTAAGGCTATGATTCTATGGGCCTGTAGGTGACAAAGTAGGGATGTGAACCCGAATTCTCTGATTTGAAATCCAGCATTCTTTCTACTGTTTCAGGTTGAAAAAAGAATGCAAAATTTGTTTAAAAAGAAAAGGAGAAAAGAAAAGCAAGAAAGAAATGTATTGCAGATCAGTATCCACAGACCCAAAAGCATCAGATAAACACAGGTATACTCAGTGCTTGCTCAGAACTGGACACCATTTTAACTACTTCTTTACCCAAAATTTTCAATCAAGTTTCATGAATATTTTGTTCATGGAAATATAGTTTATATTTCATACTATATATTGTTTTAAAATAAGATTGACTTTACAAAGTTTTTCCACATTGGTCAATTGGTTGATCCTACAACCATAAAAAAATGCATTTTTTTAATATAATGTGAGTGAGATTTCTATTTGTCACTAAAGCCCATGGGGTGAGAATATATTTTCAGAAAAATGTCAAGTTCATCAACTCAGAACTTGAGACGGCTCCACCAAAAATTTAAAAGCAAATCTATTTCTCACTCTGACTCCATCATAGATTCCTTCAAATGGTACTAGATCAGGATGATTGGGCAGATGAGAATAACTCCTGCACAGATTGAAAGGGGCCAAATGAAAATGTACATACCTATGCTTTAACGACAGATGTGGCTAATTAAGAAGAAAAACTAGTTTAAAATTAAGTTGAGAAAATTTCTTAGCATAGAATTTCTGTTTTTGTTTTTGCCCAAGGAATCTGATACACAGTACACTTCCTCTGATATGCGTTGGGGAGGGTTTCCTGGTCATCATACAGGCAGTTACTGTTGATGAGGATGAGTGACTTTTATAGAGTTACTAACTAAGCATGACCCACAACAGAGCAGAGAAGAACAGACTTACTGTTACACTGGGAGACCGTGATGGGTTCAAATCCTCTCATAAAGTCAATCCCTACATTGGACCTTGAAGAAACAACAGCACAAGTTAAGCTACCTTCAGCCTGGGTGCAACATGCAGAACTACAATAACAAAAACCCAAACCCATTAGTTTGTCCCTAAATTTCTGCAGTTTGGTTCTTTTCTCTATAGTTAGATGATACAGTATATGGATCATTGGACCTGGAGTCAAGAACACCTGAATTAAAATCTACCTTCAGACACTTTCTAGCTGTGTGACCCTGGGAAAGTCACCCTCAGTTTTCTCAGTTGTATAATAGGGTTAATAATAGCATCTACGTCTTAGGTTGGTACAAGGCTCATATGAAATAAAATTTGTGAAAAATACTCAGCAGAGTGCCTATGGCATATTAGAAGCTTAATAACTACTTTATTTTCTTCCTTCCATCATTTGCCTACCTTAAGACTAGAGAGGCACTGTGGCACACAGGAAAAAGGAATTCAGGTTCTACCTCTGACATATACCAGCTAAATGACCATGGAAAAGTCACAACCTCTCAGAGCCCCAGGGAAATCTCTAAGATGATAAAGGAGTTTCTGATATACAGATATGTATCGCTAGAGAGTGAAATCATGGGACTGGACAGGAAAACATTTTAATAAACCAAAGAGAACATCGAAGGACATTTTCAATCAAGTCTTCTAGGATGGCATTTGTGAACTTTCCCCACTCCCACTTCTGGGCTCCATATATTCTTGTGTGAATCAGTTTTTAACTGGCAATTCAATCTATGGATTACTGTGGGCAAAAGTGGGCAAAAAGAAAGATATTTGTAGGCATGAAGACCATTAGAACCAGTCCTATAAGTTACTATTAATGACATCCAGATAATGCAGTGAATAAAGTCACAATTATGGAGTAAGAAAGATCTAGGTTCAGATCTAGCCTCAGATTCTTACATGCTGTGTGACCTTGGGTAAGTCACTTAGGTACTGTCTACTTCAGTTCTTTCATCTGTAAGATGGGAATAAAAAGAACACCTATTGCCTCGGTTTGTCATTAGGATACAATGAAATATTTGAAATGCACTATATAAATGTTAGATTTATATTAATACTGAATCCATGAGCCTATATGATACAGGTTGCTTTCCCTTGGGCTTTCCCTTTCATGAATTAATATTCAAACAAATGTAATATGGCTAATTTGACTCATCTAGGTAAATGAATCTTACATCTGTGAGTATGGTTTGACCCCCAAGTCTTCTCACTAAACCCCACTCTATATTTGAAAGTCTACTTACTTATGTAAAAGATTTTTCTCCTTTAAACTAAGATAAGAAACTCCATTTCTCCTAGTCTTCATATCAGTCAGTGAATCACAGGACACTTGTGGAGGCTTCACACAATAGAACGCTTCTTGATCTCGAGGGTCCAAGTACTGGCACAGTTCAGCACTTGTGTTTAGAACCAGGCCACATTCACTGAAGACCCTGGATGTGCCATTGGCAAATTGACCTGTGAAAATCACCTTATCATAGCCCCTATTCCTTGCTCTCCAGAGCGCAGACACCCCTTCACTGGGGTGGATGAGCAGTAGAGACACAGACACTCTGCCTGCCCAGAATAAAGTGAAACTGACAAGGTAGGTGCCATTGTTGAAGTCAGTCACTCTTCCTGATGCTCCAGCCTTCAGATCTGGGGAAGAAATCCTGGCTCTTAAGAAGTCTCCTCCATATTGTTTTCTGTGCCCCAAATAGTCTCTCACCTCCAGGAGAATATCTAGCTGATCCCCTGTGCAGTAGGTGGTCTTAGGATTGATGATTTTGGCCACACTGTGGGCTGCACTTGTGGTAGTGTTGATATGGGAGAATGGTCTATGTGGGATCTGGTGATCCAACTGCTCTATGATTTTTTTAATTCTCAAATCAGTCTCTGTGGGTTCTGTGGCAGTGCTGAGTTGTGTTTCAGAGCATGAAGACTTTGTGCAAGTGTCCAGGCAATGAGAAGTGGTCGAAACAATGAGGAGAGAAGGAAACTGAAGCAATGAGAAAATGACACATTATGTGAATATTGCACATAACACATTCCCAGTTTGTAACCACTATTTCTTTTCAGTTTATATTTAATACATGAGATTCAATTTCAGAGTTATAAGAAACACATGTTGTTTAGCAGCCAAGGTGTGTCCAGCATGTGCTGGAGACTTAAAAATCCCTGGGAAACAAATAATAATTATATGTGAGAAATAAGTTCTGGATTTGTGACCTCATTAATGTGGGGTAGATTCAGGTGAGGAAACATCTTTTACCAATGCAAATCGAGATCTTCTCTGCAATTTATAATATTAGAGTCACCTAAAACACTGAGGGATTAAAGTGACTAGCCCAGGGTGACAGTTAATAGATGTCAGATGTGAGACTCAAACCCAGGTCTTCTTGCCTTTGAGGATGGCTCTCTATCCACTAAGTCACTTTGCCACACACACAGACACACAGACACAGACACACGCACACACACACGTACAGACACACACACAAATTTGTATGTATATAATATATATTACACATGTATAGATATTTTTAAGACTATTTAATAGAAGTTCACAGTTTTTTGTACATTCCCCTTCATGTATCAAAATATTTTTATGTTTGTTTATGATTATTATGTTCATATAAATACATTTTGAAGAGAGAAGAGTAAATAATGCTTCGAAATGCAGATAAAATCAACAATAAATGGCAATCAGATTTAAGGACAGAGAGCTAAAGTTCTAGAGTACACATTCCACTGTTTACTCAAGTAACCACCTGTACTTACCCATGGAATTAGAATATTAAAGTGCCTGAACTGTGAAAAAAATCATAATCAATCAACCAATAAAATAATAAAAAAAATCAATTATTTTGAGTTGGGAAAAGAAAAGGCATATTCTAAAGGTCAGGATAGGTCATTTCAGAGATGGTCTGGAGCCAGCTCAAACTGGTTCTGGAGTAGTCATGTCAAGAAAGTATATATTTCTGCCTATCGACAATCCCAGGCCTCCCCATGGTCATAAAGAAGTGAGTCAAATTTGCTACTTTTTTTTCCTGTTCAAAACTAAATTTAGAATTTGATCTATTCTGGACTGTCAAATAGTATTAAACTTTCCTAGAACTTCCCTAGAAGTTTGGGGTAGAGCTAAGGCAAACAATAAACTGCTCAAATCCCTTGGTTGCTTGCAGCACTGTGGACGCACTTCAAGGACAGTATCACTGGGCAGTACTGGGGAGGAGGGAGAGAATGTCGAGGTATTTATTTAGCTAATTGGCATTCCTGTGTGCAAGTTATGACATTTATTTTGATTTATTTTGGGGTGAAGGTTAATAGTAAAAGAGAAACCAATTCCTACCTTTGAGAAGTTTTCTGAAGCCATCCAAATGACATAGGCAGCTAACACCAACATCAGAAACAGCAGTATTTTACAAGTAGTCACAGAAGAAGCCATGGTATGTCATATGAGCGATGATCAGGAGAGAAGGAAGAACACAAAGGTGGAATAACATCCTTTCATGCTCATTTGCCCTCATTTTCAGATGTTCTTCTTTGTACTGGGCTCCATTTCTTCACAGTTGCATAGAGTCATTCTCAGCTGCTGTCTCCTTGAGCCTCGTTTCACATCATTAGTCTGTTTTATGCAGGAAAGAAATAGGAAATTTAAAAAGTTCCAGATTCTTAAGGAACCAGGTCAAATTGCTCAAAGAATCTGCTTTTTGGTTTCCTCTTCCATTTCCCCAGTTACAAATGATCATCCTTTAACTCCAAAACAGTCATGAGGAGAAATGCTGTCCATAGCCAGTATGGAGTCTGAATGCAGATTGAAGCATAGTATTTGCTCTCTCTCTCTCTGTCTCTCTCTGTCTCTCTGTCTCTCTCCTTTTGTTTCTTCTTTCTTGTGGTTCCTCTTCTTGGTTCTAATTCTTTTTACAACATGACTCATATGAACAAAAAAAAAAAATTGTCTTTTCACTTTCAGTCACCTGCCAGAGAACATATTTACAGTGAGCACATAGGTATAAATGTTCAAGTCTGAGATTTTATTTATATCTATATAAATAGCACTGTTTATCTGTTTTTTGTTCTTCCTAATGGCTCACCCCCCTTTCCCAAAAATTTGCTATATGATAAACCATAGGTAAGCCTTTGTACAGAAGTCTTCATTGATAATATTTTGTGGGTAATGGGTACAAATTGTACAAATTGTAAATAGGTTCTATTTTGAGGGTTTTAGCAACACATGTGATATTCCCAGGCAACCAGTTCTAGCCAGACCTTGTAGGCTGCCTCTGGTAACCCAAACAATAAAAATCTGTTGGGTTTTATACCTTTGTATCCAAAAGAAAATATGCAAATTAAGGATGAGTTAAATAAATCCTAATTATTTCACGGTTTGGGTAAGTTGAACTAAGTACATGGGTTAGGGAAATTCTGTTTGAGTCAGAGGCTGCAACTGACAGACGTTTTAGCTGTTTTGTCTCTAACCACATTTGAGCTTCCTTCCTCTGAGAAAAGGGGCCAAATCTAATCAGTCTGCAACAGAATTTTGGTTGGTTAGTCTTTAAAGCTAACTGGATTTTACTCTACTGTGTCTAATTCATTTGGTAATTAACGAACAGAAAATACAGTACATTCTACAACCCTTCAATCTTACTCACATGCTGCTGAACAAAGCTGGAAAAAATAACAAAACTGTGCTGACGGGGTACACTATAAATTTACGCTATTTAATGTCACATGGGCTGTCATTATGGCAAGGCAATTCTTTTGCACCTCCCCAATACATTCCCTGCTCACCACAGCAGGTGTTCCAAACCTTTCCATCCCTTTTGAAAACTCTGATGACTTTCCTTTCCCACACCTTTTCAGCTGAGAACCTGGTCTCATTTTTCACTGATAAAATTTGAGTCCATTGACCTCTCTTACCTTCCTCATCATCTCATATCACTCTGATGCCTTCCTCATCTTTCTTACCTGTCTCACAATGAGATAGTGTTTCTCTTTGCCTAGACAAATCCCTTGATATGTTCAAGTGATACCATCTCCTCTGGAAGAATGCCTCCTTGGTCTTGACGACTGTCACTAATCTCCAGTCTCTCCTTGTCTCTTGCCTGCTTCCCAACTACTTACAAATACACCTGTGTCTCCCCCATCTTCCCAAAACCTTTACTTGATCTCTCCCTCTATGCTAGCTGTCATCCTAAATTTCTCCTTCATTTGGTGGCTAAACTCCTTAGTAAGGCTTCTGTTCTTCTCATTCTTTTAACTTTCTGAAGTCTGACTTCTTATCTCATCATTCAATTGAAATTTCTTTCTCCAAAGTTGCTAGCAAAGTCTTATTTTCAAATTGAATGGCCTTGTCTCAATCCTCATTCTTCTTGAGCTCTCTGTAGCCTTTGACACTGTCAGTCATCCTCTTCTCTTCCTCTCTGAGTTTTCCCAACATTGTTTTCTGTCTAACAACTCCTCAGTCTCCTTTGCTGGATCTTCATCCAAGTCATACCCACCAAATGAATTGTGTGGGAAAGGAGGGCTTTTCTTTTTTAAACACTAATGACCCTTTTACTGGCCCATTTGTTCCAGGTCTGGATTTTGGGTAAATATAGGAATTTAATGACCCCATGGACAAATATTTCATGTTCCTTGGCTCATTTCTGTCGTTAGCCAGTCTTGATAGTTGAGTCAGAATTGAAGAAGTTTTAGAGTTCTATAGATAAATCTAAAGCCCTCATTAGACAATTCTTTCAAAATCCCCTCTCACCGAGCAGCAATTCTGCAAAATTTACTAATACATTTATTAGCAAAACAGACTAAAATAAGGTTATTTTACTTAGCCCAGCAAAGAATCCTAAACGGCTGTTTTGTTCCCTGATTGAATTGTAAGTTCTGCCCCTAGTTTGGGTACTGAGCCATATGCTAAAAACAAAAAACAAGACAAAAAACCCAGCGCATTCCAGACAGAAAAAGTGGCAGCATAGATTCAGAACTTCAAAGGACAATAGAGGCATTTTCTCCATCCTGCTTATTTTATAGATGAAGAAGGTTAAATGTTCTGCTAAAAGGTCACACAGTAATAAACCCTTGTGCCAGGATTCAAAGTTCAGTCCTCTAAGGCTCAGTCTATTCTTTTCCCCTCCATATGTACCATCTTAATCTTTAAGCCAACTAGTCAGAACTAGTCCTGTCTGAGGTTTTCTTTACTCTTTCACTAATAGACCACAGTCTAGGCTGTTGGAGAAGCAACCCTACTTCCTTTCTCCCACTACCACCAGTCCCTTCATACCTGGGGTCTTTTCTATTTTTGATTTTTTAGGGGATTGCATTTCCATGCTGTTGGCAGTAGGACCCATTAGTAAAAGAGTAAGAAAATTCAGGTAGATTGCATCTAGGGTGTTTTCTGCTGGGAACCATTTATTTGTGTAATAAATGCCCCTTGCCTTTTTCCTCTTTGCCCTGGCATGCCTGAGTGTGTAAGCCTGTGGCACTGAAGGAGGCAGCTAGAATGTGTGGTAGGAAGGAAAATAGTGTTAGATATTACAAATGAATGAGCTAGGGAAGAAAGAGCAAGGACAAAGAAGACAAAACGGCAGTGGCATCAGGGTACCAATATGAGTTCTGTGCCTTCCCCCATCCTTAGGCACCACTAACAAGCCTGGGCTGACCATACCCTGCAGAGACCTGGATTTCCTGAAGTTTTTGATGGAAAGGAGGATATTAAGCAGAAAAATAGCAGCAATGGGAGTTGGTTAGGCCCTAAGGTGGCTAGACAGATGGGAGCAGAGCCCAGAGGCTAACACTGTGACCTCTTTGCAGCAGGAAGGTTGAAGTTTGAATCCAAGTACTTGAAATGTTAATCAAATTAATTAATTATTCAAGGTAAATAATCATAATTACTCTTTTAAACTTCTATGTTCCCTTTGCTTGAATACAACCATTATGGGCTTCTTGAAACATACCTTTTAATTTTAAATTTCTTTTCTTTTTATGCTTATGAGTAAAAAGAATTAAATAGAGTTGTTCCATGTTATTGTGGTTAGCTAAGTTTTTCCTTGACTATGATGGGAGTTCTTTAAATTCAGTATGAAAAAGAAAATTGGGGGCAGTGTCCCGTTAGTTGAGGACATGAGTCTTAAGACTCTTACTGAATAAATCCACACATATTGCATCCTTAGACAAAAAAGAAGAAAGCTGCTACCCACAAAAAGAATGACTCTAAGGTAAAATGGTAACCAGCTTTTTTAGTGTAACAGGAGAGTGACCTGTAGGGCCCAGCCCTTCACACATGTGCCTCCTGCTCTTGGGTAGCCAAGTGCTGTCCCATTTAAGGATGTGAGGAACCTTCTTCCAGGAATACATGATGGTGCATAATAAAGTAAGTGCATACCTTATACTTTTACTCCAGAGCATTTGCAGTTCTTCTGTAAATGTTTGCTAGCCTCTTATTGTGTGATGAAGAAAAGCCTTTTAATTGGTTGCTGAGACAGAGTTGAGTGTACATCTGAAAGGCCCAGAAAAAGGAACTCATGCTTTCTCTTTCCCAGCAACGATGAATGAACTCACTGCTGTAAGTCTCTTAGTAGGGAGAGAGGCAGCACCAGCAAGGTACTTTCCCCACCAGGGCTAATGCTTGACTATGTACATATCATCCCCACCCCCATTTTTGTGTTTGTTCTTTCCTGCTCTAAGGTGAATGAATGAGTGTCAAGACAAAGTCAACCAGACTGTGATCTAGGGGCAGCTAGATAGTTCAGTGGATAGACTACTGGACACAGAGGCAGAAAGATCTGAGTTCCAATATGACCTGAGACACTAGTTGTGTGACCTTAGGCAAGTCACTGTTTCAGTTTCTTCAAACTGTAAAATGGGGATAATAATAACAATTTATAGGGCTGTTGTGAGGATCAAACAAGATATTTGTAAAGCTTAGCATAATGCTTCAGACACAGTTTTGTCATTCAGTTGTGTTCAGTTCTTCATGACCCTGTTTAACATTTTGTTGGCAAAAATATTAGCATGGTTTGCCATTTCCTTCTCTCTTTTTTTTTTTCACCAATGAGGAACCTGAGGCAAGCAGGGTTGAATGACTTGCCCAGGGTCACACAGCTAGTGATTATCTGCAGCTGAATTTAAACTCATGAAGATGAGTCTTCTTGATTCTAAGCCCATTACTCTACCTATTAAGCCACCAAGCTACCCCTCTGGTGCATATTAGGTACTATATAAATGCTTGCTGTTATTGTTATGAGCTTTGAGAGGTCACAGAAACCACCAGAGGTCCAGTAATAGAGAGTCAAGGCTAAGATTACTGTAGCCACCAAAGATGAGCTGAGTTAGGAGTCAGTGCAGTCTTGGATGTGTGCCCCTGCCTAGCAGATGAACCTTGACCAACAGTTGTAACATCTGTGGTTAAGGGAGTGACTTGGGTGGGGCAAAGGTCACTGAGGAGTTCATAGGGTTTATTGCCAAAAGTGGCAATTAACAACCTTTGAACTCTCCTGTGGCACTGTCAACCACTAGCCTTTATCATTAGATAATTGGTTACCAAGGCACTAGGATGGTTAAATTTATAATTTACCCTAAGGGTAATGAACGTGTGACCTTGAGGACACATGTAGCCTCCTTTGTCCTTGGGTGCAGCTTTTTGACTGAGTCCAAGTTTTATAGAACAAATTACGGGAATTTCCTCTGGGAAGTCTGGATTTAGTCAAAAGGTCACATTTGAGGGACCTAAATGTGTCCTTGAGGTTGCAGGTTCCCCACCCCAGATTTGCCCCATTCTACTTTTCCCTTTCTCTTTCTCCCAGTACATTTCTCCCTCACTGCTTAATTTTATTTTTTAGATTTTATCCTTTCATATTCAACTTGCCCCTTAGTCCTCCTTCTAACCACCCTAATAATGAGTAAGGTCTTATGAGTTACAATGGTTATCTTCCCATGTAGGAATATAAACAGTTTAGCCTTATTAAGTCGCTTACGATTTCCCTTCCTTGTTTACCTTTTTATGCTTCTCTTGAGTCTTATATCTGAAAGTCAAAATTTCTATTCAGCTCTGTTCTTTATATATATATATATGGAGAGAGAAAGAGAGAGAGAGAGAGAGAGAGAGAGAGAGAGAGAGAGAGACAGAGAGACAGAGAGACAGAGAGACAAAGAGACAGAGACAAAGAGAAAGAGAGAGACAGGCAGAGACAGAGACAGAGGGCACAGGGCGAGTTGAATATGAAAGGATGATATCTAAAAAATAAAAGTAAGTGTTGAGAGGAATATATTGGGAGAAAGGGAAAGATAGAATATAGTAAATCATCTCACATAAGAGGCAAGAAAAAGCTTTTACAATGGAGGGGAAGAGAGGGAAGGTAAGAGGGAATAAGTGAGTCCTACTTTCATCAAATTTGGGGGAGGGGGATAATAGAAGGGAAGGCAGATTGGGGGAGGAGATAATAGGAAGCAAACACTTTTGTAGAGGGACAGGTCAAAGGAGAGAAGTGAATAAATGGAGGGTGAATGGGATAGAGGGAAATATAGTTAATCTTTCACATCATGACTATAATGGAAGTGTTTTCATAACTACACATGTATAACCTATATTGAATTGCTTGCTTTCTCAATTAGGGTGGGTAGGGAGGAGGAAAGGGAGAAAATAAGGAACTGAAAGTTTTAAAAATGAATGTTAGAAATTGTTTTTGCATGCAACTAGGAAATAAGATATATAGGCAGTGGGGTGTAAAATCTATCTTGCCCTACAGGAAAATAGAGAGGAGGAAGGTGATAGAAGGGAGGGCAGACTGGAGGAAAGGGTAATCAGAATACGTGCTGTCCTGGGGTGGGGAGGTGGGGGGATATGGGGAGAAAAATTTAAAATTCAAAATTTTGTGGAAGTGAATGTTGAAAACTGAAAATAAATAAATTTAATTAAAAAAATCAGAATTGCCCAAAGTATCTGTTCTCAGAAAGAACTGCACAAAGAGATCATAGATGTAGAGCTAGAAGGTTGCCCAGAGGCCGTCCAATTCACCCCTCCATCCTTCATTTTACAAGTGAGGGCACTGTTTCAGAAAGATCATGTGACTTGTCAAAGGTCACATAGGAAGGAATCAGGTAGCTAGGGGGTCATTGGAAAGAAAGCTGTACTTTGAGTCAAGAAGACCTGATTTCATATTTGACCTTAGGCATTTTTATTTTGTTTTCCTTTTTTTCCTAGCGCTGTGAATATATTTTTTTCATTTTTCATTTTTAGCACAGTTCATATCACATAAAACAATTCCAACTCTTGGTCAGGTGATACTTCTCTTAAAGCATTTACAATATAGACCACAAATGAATTTTTTTTTAACATTAACCAACTGAGACACAAATAATAACTATGTATGCTAACTTCACAAGCTCTTGCCCAGATTTTGTCCATACTGTTGCTAAGAATTAAAGGACCCTAACTTATTGTTGTTGGTCTAAAGTCCTAAGTCTAATAGCTTAATTTTAGACTTAACCTCGGATATTCCCCTACCAACAATCTATAATTTAATGGATCTGGTATTTAAACTTACAAACCTTTTGACTATAGGAAATTACCACCAAGAGTATGGACATTGCAGGAAAACAATGTCTCCCCAACTTCATGTCAGTTCCAGGCAGGAGTAGATTGTCAACTTGCATTCAGTGAGGCTTAACATCTGCCAGGTGTCAGTGGGGAAATTTTGTCAGGAGAATCCTACCTCAGCCCAGGCTGAACAGCCACTCTTCCACCCTTCCCATGAGATCACCTTTTTCATTTCATACCAGCATCTCACAGGCTTACTGTCATCACGGATTGGAGGCTCAGACTGCCTTTCTTGCTATCCATACCTGGAGTTGGACTCAGAAGAACAGTCACTTAATAGTCTCATAGAATCTTAAAATAGTAAGTTGCAATAACCAGGTTTCAGATTTGACTGTAATTTCACATTGGTTAAGGAACATCTTTTGAGGCAAGTCTTAAGTGGCTTATATGCCTTTCTATACATGTTCTCTTTCCTGATTAAATAACAATCATAAAATCAAATTTACCATTAAAACCTTAACTTTTCCATCAATGCCAAATTTTACCCGAGGTTACTTTCCTCTAGGAAACTTAGACTAAAATTCTTTTCCCCAAACTAAAGATGTCTCTGATTTGTACTCAGTAATTAATTGAGTCAATTGTTTTTATTATTAATTTATTTTACATCACTCTGTAACATGTCCAATTTTTCTCCCCATCTCTTTTTCTCCCCTCCCCACAGCCCCTAATACCTTGCATTCTGATTACCCCTTCCCTCAATGTACTGTCCCTTCTATCACACCCCACCCTTCCCTTATCCCCATCTTCTCTCTTTTCTTGTAGGGCAAGATAAATTTCTATACCCCATTACCTATGTTTCTTATTTCTCAGTTATATGCAATAATAATTCTCAACATTCATTTCTAATATTTTGAATTCCAACTTCTCTCCCTTCCTTCCTCCCTAACCATCCCCACTGAGAAGGCAAGCAATACGATATGGACTAAATATATGTTGTTTTGCAAAAGACTTCCATAATAATCATGTTGTGTAATACTAACTATATTACCCTCTATCCTACTCTATCCCTCCTTGTTTTTTTTCCTTTATTTGACCTTGTCCTTTCCCAAAAGTGTTTACTTCTAGTTACTCCCTTCTCCCATTTGCCCTCCCTTCTATCATTCCCCTCATCCCACTTGCTGCCACCTCCCTTATTTTCCTGTAGTTTAAGATAGATTTTCCTACCAAATTTAGTGAGCATGTTATTCTCTCCTTAAACCATATGTGGAAAGAGTAGCTTCAATTTTCCCCTCTCCCCTTCTCCCTCTTCTCCTCCATTGAACAAGATTTTTCTTATCTCTTTTATGAGTTATAGTCTGCCTTTTTCCATTTCTCCCTTTCCCCTCCCAGTATTTCCTTCCCTCACCCCTTAATTTTCATTTATCTATCTATCTATCTATCTATCTATCTATCTATCTATCTATCTATCTATCTATCTATTTATTTTGTGGATGTCATCTCTTCTGATGCGACACAACCTGTACTCTTTGTCTATACACGCACACACACACACACACACACACACACCCACACATACATGTGTATGTGTGTGTGTGTGTATGTACAATCCCTCTACCTACCCAAATATTGAGAAAAGTCTCAAGAGTTACAAATATTTTCTTTCCATGTAGGTATGTAAACAGTTCAGCTTTAGAAAGTCTTATGATTTCTCTTTCCTGTTTTCCTTTTCATGTTCCTCTTGATTCTTGTGTTTGAAAGTCAAATTTTCTCTCCAGTTCTGGTCTTTTCACCATGAATGCTTGAAAATCCTCTATTTCATTGAATGACATTGTTTCTCCTGAAATATTATACTCAGTTTTACTGGGTAGATGATTCCTGGTTTTATTTCTAGCTCCTTTGACTTCTGGAATATCCGATTTCAAGTCCTTTTATCCCTTAATGTTGAAGCTGCCAGATCCTGTGTTATCCTAATTGTATTTCCACAATATTCAAATTGTTTCTTTCTAGCTGCTTGCAGTATTTTCTCTTTGACCTGGGAACTCTGGAATTTGGCCACAATATTCCTAGGAGTTTCTCTCTTTGGGTCTCTTTCAGGAGGTGATTGGTGGATTCTTTCAATATTTATTTTGCCCTCTGGTTCTAGAATATCAGAACAGTTTTTCTTGATAATTTCATGGAAGATAATGTCTAGGCTCCTTTTTTGATCATGGCTTCCAGTTAGTCCAATAATTTTTAAATTGTCTCTCCTGGATCTATTTTCCAGGTCAGTTGTTTTTCCAATAAGACGTTTCACATGATCTATTTTTTCAAACTTTTGGTTTTGTTTTTTAACTGCTTGGTTTATCTCATAGTCATTCATTTCCTTGATCTCAGTTCTCTCTTTCAAAGAACTATTTTGTTCAGTGAGTTTTTGAACCTTCTCCTCCATTTGGCTAATTCTGCTTTTTAAAGTTTACTTCTCCTCATTGGCCTTTTGGACCTCTTTTTCCAATTGAGTTGGCCTCTTTTTAAAGATGTTATTTTCCTCAGCATTTTTTTGGTTCTCCTTTAGCAGGTTACTGACATGCTTTTAAAGCTCTTCTATTGCCAGAGCCCAGTTTAACTTCCCTTTGGAGGCCTTGACTTCCTGTGACAGTAAGACTGGTTTTTCCTCATCTGAAAGGATGGGAGAAGACACCTGTTTACCAAGAAAGTAACCTTCTATGGTCTTATTTTTTTCCTGTTTTGGGCATTTTTCCCAGTCAGTGACGACTTCTGAATCCTTTGTCAAGAGAATAGTTCTTTTCTCCCTCCTGTCCCTGGTAATATGTTTAAGGCTGAGATTCTACCTAGCTGCTCAATTCCCCCAGGGCTTTGGGTGGGGGTGGGGCCATCACTCAGGGCTGAGGATTAGATCAGCTACTCCCTACTGCAGAGCTGCCTGAAGAATGGATCAAAGTTACTTCCAGGCCACCGTAGCTTCTTGCAGTCTGCTGCTGCTGTTGCTGTTGTCACCTGGAGCTATTGTTGGATGAAGCTTGGTCCCCTCTTATCCAGCTGGGAAAGCCCTCCCACACTGACCTTTGGAGTTTTTTTTGTTGCTTGTGGTTTGAGGTATCTGGGACCCTCCCTGCTGGGGATTCTGCCCTGGAGGCCTGTTCCAGTCCTGTTCCTCCCTGTGCTTCGTGGCAAGGGCTGGGTTCTGCTCCGCTCAGCTTTCTTTGAGATAGACCTTTCCTGTTGGCTTTCCAGGTTACCTTAGGCTGGAAACCTGTTTTGCTCTGTTGTTCTGTGACCCCTGCTGCTCTAGAATTTGTTGTGGGCTGTGGGGGAAGCACTAGAGTATATGTGTCTTTCTACTCTGCCATCTTGGCTCCGCCCCCTTCTTAGGCATTTTTAAATGTGATTTTGGGCAAGTCTCTTGACCTCTGATTGCCTCAATTTTCTCATCTATAAAATGACAATAATAATATTTCCCAGATTTGTTATGAGATCTAAGCAAGATAGTTGTAAAGGTATTAGTAAAGTGAGATATTTGCAAATCTTAAAGTGCTATATATATTATATATAATAATAATATATATATATATATATTATCATCAGAGGTGTTCTTATGACTCCATAATAAGTGTTCTTTCTATTGTATTAATTTGCCTACAAAGGCAATATTTTCAATCTAAATGTAAACCATATTTCATTCCGAGTTAATTGTTTTCCTTTGATATTATGACAGCCCAAGTCTTTAGAATTTTAGTTGGTTTGTTTCAGACCATATAAGATGTTAGTGCTCATGCCTGGTATTTACTCTTATACTGCCATGATCTTGGTTTCAACCTTCTATATAACCTTATTACACTATAACGATAGACATATATGTGTGTGTATGTGCACACATGTGTGTATATATATGTGTATATATGTATACATATACACACACATACATATATAAGCTATATGTATGTATATATATATATATATATATATATATATATATATACATACATATAGCTTATATGTCTTTTCCCCATTATTTTGATCTCTTTGAGATCAAAGGCCTAATGGTGATATTGCTGGGTTAAAGGGTACGCATAGTTTAGAAATTAGTGGGGTATGGCTCCAAATTTTTTGTGATAGACTCCTAACCAGTCTTCCTGCCTTTCCCCTCCAATTCATGCTTCACATGATTACTGTATTAATCTTCCTTACACATAGATTTGTTCTTTTGTTCTTGAAAAGTCTGCCCAGTAAATTGCAAACTTCTTACCTGAAATTCATGATCTTCCACAGTCTGGTGTGACATTACTTTTCTAGCCTTTTCTCATACTCCTCCATACATTTACTCTATCTTTTAACCAAACTGGACTACTCACTAACTCCCATGAAAATCTTATTGGTTTTCTTCCATGCCTTAAACAGCTTCAGACATTCACTATTTGTGTGACCTTGGTTAAGTCACTTAGCCCCATTTGCCTCAGTCCCTCATCTGTAAAATAAGTTGGAGAAGGAAATGACAAACTACTCCAGCATTTTTGCCAAGAAAACACCAAAAATGGGTTATGAAGAATTGGACATAATTGAACAACAAAATTGCAGACACCTTGGTGAAAGAGAACCCTTAAGGTGCTGTTTTACGATATGTATTTTCATAATCAGTGATGATAAGTATGATAGAATCTTTTATTCTTTGCATCTTTTAGTCAATGAGACTTTAACTGTTGAGGTGTGGTGTTTTGTCGAAGATAGCAGTAAGAAAGTCTGCATGTTTTTTTCTCATATTTTCTTTTTTTTCAGCTTTGTAGCAGACTTTATTTATTTATTTTTGTATTTAAATTTATTTAAGTTTTCAATATTCATTTCCACAAAATTTTGGGCTCCAAATTTTCTCCCCATTTATCCCTTCCCCCCACCCCCAAACTCCAAGCATTCTAATTACCCCTATCACCAATCTGCCCTCCCTTCTAACATCCCTTCCTTCCCTTATCCCCATCTTCTTTTTTGTCCTATAGGGCAAGATAACTTTCTATATTCCATTACTTGTATTTCTTATTTCCTAGTTGTAAGAACAATACTCAACAGTTGTTCTTATAACTTTAAGTTCCAGCTTCTCTTCCTTCCTCCCTCCCCCCCATCCCCATTGGGAAAGCAAGCAATTTAATATAGGCCATATCTGTGTAGTTTTGCAAATGACTTCCATAATAGTTGTGTTGTATAAGACTAACTATATTTTTCTCCATCCTATCTTGCCCCTCATTTCTTCTATTCTCTCCTTTGATCCTGTCCCTCCCCAAGAGTGTTGACTTCTAATTGCTCCCTCTTCCCACTGCCCTCCCATCATCCCCCTGACCCTGCTTATCCCCTTCTTCCCCACTTTCCTGTATTGTAAGATAGATTTTCATACCAAAATGACTATGCATTTTATTCCTTCCTTTAGTCGAATGTGATGAGAGTAAGCTTCATGTTTTTTCTCTTACCTCCCCTCTTTTTCCCTCCACTGAAAAGTCTTTTACTTGCATCTTTTATGAGAGATAATTTGCCCCATTCCAGTTCTCCCTTTCTTCTCCCAATATATTTCTCTCTGACTGCTTAATTTCATTTCTTTTTAAGATATGATTCCCATCCTATTCAATTCACCCTGTGCGCGCTCTCTCTCTCTCTCTCTGTGTGTGTGTGTGTGTGTGTGTGTGTGTGTATGTGTGTGTGTGTGTAATCCCACCAACTACCCAGATACTGAAAAAAGTTTCAAGAGTTACAAATATTGTCTTTCCATGTAGGAATGTAAGTAGTTCAACTTTAGTAAGTCCCTTATGACTTCTCTTTGCTATTTACTTTTTCATGCTTCTCTTGATTCTTGTGTTTGAAAGTCAAATTTTCTTTTTGGTTCTGGTCTTTTCATCAAGAATGCTTGTAAGTCTTCGGTTTCATTGAAAGACCATTTTTTCCCCTGATGTATCATACTCAGTTTTGCTGGGTAGGTGATTCTTGGTTTTAGTCCTAGTTCCTTTGACTTCTGGAGTATCATATTCCATGCCCTTTGATCCCTTAATGTAGAAGCTGCTAGATCTTGTGTTATCCTGATTGTATTTCCACAATACTTGAATTGTTTCTTTCTAGCTGGTTTCCTTGACCAGGGAACTCTGGAATTTGGCCACAATGTTCCTAGGAGTTTCTCTTTTTGGATCTCTTTCAGGAGGTGATTGGTGGATTCTTTCAATATTTATTTTGCCCCCTGTTTCTAGAATATCAGGGCAGTTTTCCTTGATAATTTCATTAAAGATGATGTATAGGCTCTTTTTTTGATCCTGGCTTTCAGGTAGGCCCATAATTTTTAAATTGTCTCTCCTGGATCTATTTTCTAGGTCAGTTGTTTTTCCAATGAGATATTTCATCTTACATTATCTTCCATTTTTTCATTCTTTTGGCTTTGTTTTGTGATTTCTTGGTTTCTCATAAAGTCATTAGCCTCTATCTGTTCCATTCTAATTTTGAAAGAACTATTTTCTTCAGTGAGCTTTTGAACCTCCTTTTCCATTTGGCTAATTCTGCTTTTGAAAGCATTCTTCTCCTCATTGGGTTTTTGAACCTCTTTTGCCAATCGAGTTAGCCTCTTTTTACAGGTGCTATTTTCTTCAGCATTTTTTTGGGTCTCCTTGAGCAAGGTGTTGACTTGCTTTTCATGCTTTTCTTGCATCTGTCTCATTTCTCTTCCCAGTTTTTCCTCCACCTGTCTTACTTTATTTTCAAAATCCTTTTTGAGCTCTTTCATGGCCTAAGCACAGTGAATATTTATTTTAGATGTTTGGAATACAGAAGCCTTGACTTTTATGTCTTTCCCTGATGGTAAGCATTGTTTTTCCTCATCTGAAAGGATGGGAGAAGATATCTCTTCACCAAGAAAGTAACCTTCTATAGTCTTATTTCCCCCCCCCTTTTTTGGCAGTTTCCCAACCAGTTACTTGACTTTTGGATCCTTTGTTGAGAGTAAGGTATACTCCAGGAACCTGCAAGATCTCAGTTCCTCCAAGGTGGCACAATCAAGTATGTACACTGGTCTGGGATTAGAGAGAGATTTTTGTGCCCAGAATCTTAGCAGTTTCCTCTTCACAGCCACCTGGCCTCCAGTTTTGCCAAGCCAGCACAGGGGGCTGATTTTCACATAAGCTGCATGGGAAGGGCCACCATTCAGTGTGAGAAAAAGATCAGCTTCCTCAGGGCCTCTACACAGGACTGAGGTAAGAATGGGATGCTCAGTACCCCCAGGGGTTTTACGATCCAACAATGGATGCGGGCTGCTGTAGGAGCTGCTGTGGGAACTGATGCCACCTTCCCTATGTGGCCTCTGTGGCTGCTGCCTGAGGCCAGAGCTATGGGAAGGCCCTTCTCCCTTCTTGGCCAGCTGAAAACACCCCATCACTGACCTTTGGCACCTGTGGGTTGAGGGATCTGCAAACTGCTCCTACTGGAACTGGGGATTCCATGATTGGAGTTTCCATCCCCAAGGGCTGTTCAAGAACCACAGAGCATGCGGCCAAGGCTGGGCTGGGCTCCGCTCTGCATCAGGTGCAACAGACGTTTCCCACTGGCCTTTCAGGTCACCCAGGGTTGGAAATCTCCTCCACTCTGTTGTTCTCCACTTCTGCTGCTCCAAAATTTGTTGTGAGTCCCTCTCTACAGGTATTTTATGGGCTGTGTGGGGAGAGCCTGCATATATGTGTCTTTCTACTCCACCATCTTGGCTCTACCCCCCTTTTCTCATATTTTCATCCAGGATTCTTTTGACATGCTTATAAATGATTATTGTAAAGATTTTGGGAAGTTGGGGAAGCAGATGTATGGTTCTATAGCCAAAGATATTTTCTTCATCATGTTTATAGATAGCAAGAAATGCTGTTATGTCCCCCCAAGCATTTAGTATCCATCGTTCTTTAGATACCTTGAAAATAGTTACCTTAATGTCTTCAAATGTGCATTCCCTCCAGCTTGGACCTCTCCTGTGCTCTTCTGTGAATACTTGG
The DNA here is from genome assembly GCF_028372415.1 of Notamacropus eugenii. Classification (NCBI taxonomy): domain Eukaryota; kingdom Metazoa; phylum Chordata; class Mammalia; order Diprotodontia; family Macropodidae; genus Notamacropus; species Notamacropus eugenii. The sequence continues at coordinate 138,571,659 of NC_092876.1, read as the reverse complement.
GACAATTTAGTTCCTTTCCATTTTTGTTTTCACTAGTATCATTTCTGTTTCCTTATGCTGCTTTTTGAAAACCGTGAGGCTATCGTCCTAATATGATGATGTCTTCACTGTCATTGTTAGAGAAAAGGTTTGTGATACAACTCTTGAGAGATCTTTCAAATTTTAAATCATTTGTTCTTCTATTATTTTGCTTCATCCCAGTATCTTTCCCCAATTCCTTGGTTATCTATGCAAAGAAAAAATAGGAAGAGAACTGGCTTAAGCCTTTCTTTTCTTCCCCTTCCCTCCCCTTCCTTTCCTTTCCCTTTTCCCTTCCCTTCCTTTCCCTTTTCCCTTCCCTTCCTTTCCCTTTTCCCTTCTCTTACTTTTCCCTTTCCCTTCCTTTCCCTTCCCCCTTTCCTTCCCTTCCCTTTTCCCTTCCTTTCTCTGTCCCTGAGAGTACATAGGATGCTCTGAGCACTGTACTCATTGGAAAGACATGTATCCTTCAAGCAAAAAAGTAGTTTAGAAATATAATGCAGGAGCCAAGATGGCAGAGTAGAAAGACACACATACGCTACCTCCGAACCCACTGCCCATAAAATATTTGTAAAAAAAGAACCACCAGCGAATTCTGGAGCAGCAGAAGCCACAGAACAATAGAGTGGAGGAGATTTCTGCTCCAGAGAGCCTGAAAACCTCTCGCAAAAGGTCACTCGCACCCCTGACCCGGAGCAGAGCCCAACCCTGCCTCAGTGGCATGGCACGGAAAGCAGCGTATCCAAGCAGGCTTCAGGGACAGAATCTCCAGCAGCCGCGTGGGTCCCTCCACCCACAAGTGACAAGGGTCGGTGAGAGGGTCTCTTCAGTGGGTCGAGAGGGGTGTGGGGTGCCCCCATAACTCAGGCCCCTTTGGGAGCCAGCAGCAGAGGCGGGAGCAGGCCAGGGCTCCCCAAGCAGGCAGGAGCTCAGATCCATTGTTGAAAGTCTCTGCATAAACCCCTGAGGGAACTGAGTCCCAGGAGGTGGCCCTGCCCCCACCTGAGCACCTGAACTTAATCTCACACTGAATAGCAGCCCCGCCCCCACCCAAAGCCCTGAGGCTGGGAAGCAGCATTTGAATCTCAGACCCCAAGTGCTGGCTGGGCGGATCTGGAGGTGAGGTGGGGGTGGAGAGGACACTCAGAAGTCAAGTCACTGGCTGGGAAAATGCCTAGAAAAGGGAAAAAAAATGAGACTATAGAAGGCTACGTTCTTGATGAACAGGCATTTCCTCCCTTCCTTTCTGATGAGGAAGGACAATGCTTATCATCAGGGAAAGACACAGAAGTCAAGGCTTCTGTATCCCAGACATCCAGAATAAATATTCCATGGACTCAGGCCATGGAAGAGCTCAAAAAGCATTTTGAAAATCAAGTAAGAGAGGTGGAGGAAAAACTGGGAAAAGAAATGAGAGAGATGCAAGAAAAGCATGAAAAGGAGGTCCACACCTTGCTAAAGGAGACCCCAAAAAATGCTGAAGAAAATAACACCTTGAAAAATAGGCTAACTCAATTGGCAAAAGAGGTTCAAAAAGCCAATGAGGAGAAGAATGATTTCAAAAGCAGAATTAGCCAAATGGAAAAGGAGATTCAAAAGCTCACTGAAGAAAATAGTTTTTTCAAAATTAGAATGGAACAGATGGAGGCTAATGACTTTATGAGAAACCAAGAAATCACAAAACAAAACCAAAAGAATGAAAAAATGGAAGATAATGTGAAATATCTCATTAGAAAAACAACTGACCTGGAGAATAGATCCAGAAGAGACAATTTAAAAATTATGGGCCTACCTGAAAGCCATGATCAAAAAAAGAGCCTAGACATCATCTTTCATGAAATTATCAAGGAAAACTGCCCTGAGATTCTAGAACCAGAGGGCAAAATAAGTGTTCAAGGAATCCACAGATCACCGCCTGAAAGAGATCCAAAAAGAGAAACTCCTAGGAACATTGTGGCCAAATTCCAGAGTTCCCAGGTCAAGGAGAAAATATTGCAAGCAGCTAGAAAGAAACAAATCAAGTACTGTGGAAATACAATCAGGATAACACAAGATCTAGCAGCTTCTACATTAAGGGATTGAAGGGCATGGAATAGGATATTCCAAAAGTCAGAGGAACTAGGACTAAAACCAAGAATCACCTACCCAGCAAAACTGAGTATGATACTTCAGGGGGGAAAATGGTCTTTCAGTGAAATAGAGGACTTTCAAGCATTCTTGATGAAAAGACCAGAGCTGAAAAGAAAATTTGACTTTCAAACACAAGAATGAAGAGAAGCATGAAAAAGTAAATAGCAAAGAGAAGTCATAAGGGACTTTACTAAAGTTGAACTGTTTACATTCCTACATAGAAAGGCAATATTTGTAACTCTTGAAACTATTCAGTATCTGGGTACTGGGTGGGATTCCACACACACATGCACACGCACATGCACACACACATAGAGACAGAGTGCACAGAGGGAATTGAAGAGGATGGGATCATATCTTAAAAAATGAAATCAAGCAGTGAGAGAGAAATATATTGGGAGGAGAAAGGGAGAACTGGAATGGGGCAAATTATCTCTCATAAAAGAGGCAAGCAAAGAGTTTTTAGTGGAGGGAAAGAGAAGGGAGGTGAGAGAAAAACATGAAGTTTACTCTCATCACATTCCACTAAAGGAAGGAATAAAATACACACTCATTTTGGTATGAAAACCTATCTTACAATACAGGAAAGTGGGGGATAAGGGGATAAGCAGGGTGGGGGGGATGATGGAAGGGAGGGCATGGGGAGGAGGGAGCAATTTGAGGTCAACACTCCTGGGGAGGGATAGGATCAAAAGAGAGAACAGAAGTAATGGGGGACAGGATAAGATGAAGGGAAATGTAATTAGTTCTCACACAACACTACTATTATGGAAGTCATTTGCAAAACTACACAGATTTGGCCTATATTGAATTGCTTGCCTTCCAAAGGGAAGGGGTGGGGAGGGAGGGAGGAAGAGAAGTTGGAACTCAAAGTTTTAGGAACAACTGTTGAGTACTGTTCTTGCCACTAGGAAATAAGAAATACAGGTAAAGGGGTATAGGATGGAGACAAGGGCAGAGAGGGATGATAGAAGAGAGGACAGATTGGCAGACAGGGGCAATTAGAACGCTTGGTGTTTTGGGGTGGGGGGAGGGGGCAAAAGGGGAGAAAATTTGGAACCCAAAATTTTATGAAAATGAATGTTAAAAGTTAAATAAATAAATAGAGACAAAAACAAAACAAAACAAAAAACAAACAAACAAAAAAAGAAAATATAATGCAATCCCTTAATAATATTTAACTCATACTATCTAGTAGGGTTGATGTTTAGATGAAGATTCAGGGACTCAGACCTTAGCAATACCTCTTCCTTATGGCATGGGGAATGTGCTTCAGACTCCATACTGATGGAAACTCTTACAGTTGGTGCTTTCATATTTGGTGTTCTGTTCTTGGTAGGGAGGTTGCTTTGTGTGTATGTTTGTTTGTTTGCGTGTGTGTGTGTGTGTGTGTGTGTGTGTGTGTGTGTGTGTGGTGAAAAGGGGATATAGGCAAGGCAGGGCAGGTCAGAATGGAGAAAAACTTTCTCTGCTCTGCTTGACATGCTCTGCCTCACCTTGTTTCACTTCATCTCCAGTTTCAGATTCCTGAGAGATATGATACATCCTCCTTAGTTCCTCAGACTGTCTTTGGCTTTGGGTGTGGCTAAGACTGACCCTACTGAGAACACAGTTTCCTTCTCCATGAAATGAGGCAGATGGTCTAAATGAGCACTTCTTATACTATGGGTCATGAACCCGTATAGGATCACAAAAAATTGGCAACAGTAAAAGGTTTCTGAACACAAAACAACCAAAAATTAATTAAAAATCAAATGCGTAATGAATCCAAGTTGTTTCCAACAGCACTCGTCTGTGTTGCATCAGGCAACTTCTCTGCAGCCTTGGTTCTAAACACAATGCATACACACTTTGTACTTCACATGCAGTCATGCCAGGCAATGCCAAGGAACACTTCCAAAAAGCAAAAAGTGGAAAAAAGTTTAAGAAGCCCTGGTTTAATTGTCCACTGAGGTTGCTTCTAGCTTTAGTTATTACCCTATGATGTCTATCAAACTCAGCTCAAAACCTCCCTGAACTTGGGGTACCTTGGATTGCTCTTTTTACTTGCTCTCTCTAACCTGTCTGATTAAGAGTAAACATCCTTATGTCTGCTATCTTTTCCACTAAAACCATATTAACTTTCTCATCTAGATTAAGATTTGGCTTTGATATGACAAGACTACTTCTTTCACAACCCATTGTAATGGAAGCAACTTTCCCCAATCTCTCCCAATTCACCAAATTTGACAGAGAGGACCTCAGGGAACATTTAGTTCAAATATAGGAAGGAATCTCCACCATGACAAACCCAATGAGTACTTTTCTAGCTTCTTTTTGAAAAACTTCAAGAAAAGGGAGGACGCCATCTCCTGAAGCAAACCTTTTTCTGCCTTTGGGCAGTACCAATTATTGACAAACTTCCTGAAATAAAGCCTAAATTTGCTTCTTTGCAACTTGTACCAATTGTTCCAGGATCTGCATGCCAGGGTCAAAAAAACCAAATATAATCCCTTCTTCCATACTGGATCATTCCACTATTGTCTTCCACCAGCTGCCCTTTTGAATTAGATGTTCTTATTGGTGCTGTGGCCTTGCTCTTAGTGTACATGCGTGTGAACATGTGTTTGTCCACATACACATATACTTATATGTGAAATTATCTGTGATTAGTACAAATACAAGGCATTTTTGCTGTGTACTGTGTCAGTAAGCACCCCAACATACACAAGGCGGTCCTGTTATCACAGGTTCTTAGGTCTTCATTCATAAAAGGAAAGTAACTTTCAAGGGATTAGCAATCATTTTAATCAAGCACATGTATCATTCCTTTAACCAAGTACATATATCATTCACCTATTTCAGGGGAGTCAGCACCCTGAACTTCAAAGAAAATACAGAGAAATCAAAAGATCAGCAAGCATGGCTTCCTGTGCCTGAATTCAACAGACAATTGGACCCCCAACTGTTTGACCTCAGTTACTAGAGAGGGAAGCACTGACATCTGGGTTTTCAATGCTGGGGGTTGCCTTAAAGTGGCTTCCCAGAGTCCTCATCTGGCACTCAAAAACTAAGCCCCAAAGTAAAATCTCACACTCAGAGTATTTGTACGTTTTTCAGAACTAGAAGGCATAGCCCTCTGGCCCAGTTCCCCAGTAGAAAAAACAAAAGATACTTGGGACTCTCCTATAAAACATTTCTCCTAATCAAGATTCCCATAACTGGCAGGCCCATCAATGGGTGGGAAAGATCTTTAATCACATTAACAATACAAATACATATATGTTTTCTAGTTAAAGAAACTCTTGTTTCTGTACTTTATTCCTAGTAAAGACTCTTGACTGATAAAAGCAAGATTCAATCAGAGGAACTTGATTATACTAAAACAATAACAGCAAAAAGATCCTAATTTGATTGCCATTGCAGTTACAGAAGATTCTAGAAAATTACTCCTCAATAGGAGAGACATCCATAATGGGACATAATATGCTACAGTGGAATGAGCAGTGTATTTGGAGTCAGAGCAGATGGATATGAATTGTTGCTCTGCCATTTACTAGCTGGGTTACTTTGGATAAATTAATTCCTATGTATGGACCTCAGTTTCCCTAAATGTGAAATAAGGGAGGTGTAAGATGGCTGACTGATTGAAGATAGGCAAGACTAATAACATTATTCCAGTCCCTGAGGCTCATAATCAAACATTATCCTTGACTTTTTACTGTTTTTCACACCCCTCTCACCCATATTTAAACTCTTGACAAGACCTATCAATATCACCTATGGAACATTTCTCAAATATCTCCCTTCTCAGACACTGCCACCACTGGTGGTAGGCCTTTATCGTATCTTACCTGAACTATTTCAATAACTTGTTTATGAATCTACCTGTATCAAGTCTCTACTCACTTCAGTCCATTCTTCATTTAACCACCAAAATGATTTTCCTAAAGTTCAGGTTCAGTTATGTCACCCACTCCCACTCTCTATTCCCCTAATCATCCTTCCTCTAATAAACTCCAGTGACTCCCTGTCATCTCTAAAATCAAATACAAAATCCTCAAGTTTACATTGAAATCCCTTCTTTACTTAGCCTTTTCCTGTCTTTCTATGATCTTGCTCTCTGATATGTGCTCAGAATTCTCCCCATGCCTAATCAGCCCCTACTTCCTTTGATACAATTTTCTTGTCATTTTGGGGCATGAAAAATCACATCTAAATGAAATCTAGTATTATCAGACTTTGTAGTGTTTTGAGACCACACAAGTCACCATATCCCAATCTGCTGACCATGTTTCCATAAAAATTTGTGTAAGATCTCAGCTGTCAAAGTGTATTCTTATTGTTATTCTTTCTATACTATCGCTAAGTAAATCCCTTTAAAAAAAATTACTCAATGACTGACAAATATTTAATTTTTTTCGAAGATCTCATAGTTAACAGGTACTTTCAGGACCAAACCTAACATCCTGATATGCAAAAAAAGGTCTAGTTTCCCCTTAAAAAGTGGGTCATCTGTCCCTGAAACTTGATTGCTCCAGGCAGTTAGACCCCAAGATGTATGAAGTGTAACGAATCTGTGTCCCTTAGATTTGATAGATATGCTGCTGCCATTGAGTTAATACACTCTTCTGATTTGACATACTCTTAATGATTAAACACATTACCTCACATCAATCAAAGTAAAGGTTATATCCACTTGAACCAGAACAATTTATTTCAGGAGTATCCTTCCTGTGCTGTTGTTAAGTAAATTTCTCATTGTTAAGTAATAAAAAAAGTCTTGCTGTTTTGAATAATGATTAAGAAATCCAAAGAGGAACTACAACGACTTTCTTCAACTCTGAACTGTACACCACGTTAGCCAGAAGCCTAGAGGTGAGAAGAAAGAGACCCAACTTCCCAGTGCAACCAGAGACTGAGCAAAGGACACTTGTAGACTGCAAGACTCTGTATAAGGAGGATGCAAAGCATATGGCTCTCCTTAGAAAGAGCCAGGATAGTTGGAAAGACCACAGTGTGGACTTACAAGTAACTGAGAACAGAACTGACTAGTCTGAGTCCAGGAACTGAGTTGACCCAGGTTGAGAACAACCTGGATTAACTATCTTGCCTAAAAATGCAGAAGAAGGTGGAATTTGGCTCTGGCAGGAATACTTAATTCAGGAACTAAGCTGGAAAAATGAGGAAACACAAGACGCTGACTACTGTATAGAATTATAGAAGCAACAAAGTCCCCAAAATCCAGCCTAGAAGGACAGAGTAATTTTGTAATACCTGCAAGCAGACCTCAGGAAAAAATGGATCTTCCACAAGGCTGACATGCATACCTACAGCAAATTAAGGGATAGATTACAGAATTAAATAAAAGCTCTAGAGAAAGATGTAGAAGGAGAATAAACAGCATAGAAAAGAGAGTGATAAACCTGACCCAAGTCATGAACTTCCTGAGTATTAGAATGGACTAAACAGATATCAATGATTTAATAAGACAGCAAGAAATACTTGAACAAAATCAAAAGATTTTTTTCAGAATTATAAGAAAATAAGTTATATGGGAAAGAAAAAGGAGAAAAAAGAAATTTCCATGATAAATTTATTATATTTTTTGAAAGGAATAGTAAGTTGTACAGAACTGATTTGGAGCTTCATGTGCAATTATCTTTTTATTATATTATTATAATATACTTGTTTTTATGCTATAAATTAAAAATAAAATAGAAAAAGTATAATAACAAATCTATAAATAGTTTAACTCAGTTCCTTTAGAGCACAGTCCAATTTCCAAATCCAGAATTCACCTTGGACTCAAGTTCAGACACCTTGGTTTCTCCAGGCTTCCCTGCCAGACTGGCTGGTTGTAACATTCAATTTTAATCCTAGTTACAAGGTCACCATGGCTTAAACTCACATGTGTGGTGAGGATCGTCACCAGTACCTAAAATTGAGAATGACAAATGAAACAGAACAAAAATAAATATGCACAATCCAATTTCTTGGAACCAGAATAAAAGAGAAGATATGTTTATCTGTGGTGCCCAGACTGTGGGTAAATGGTAGGTATACTGTACTTTATCTTCTAGATGCATCAGGGAAAAGCATGTAGGAAAGGGTGCCCAGGAAAGTGACTGTCTGAGTCTAGTCCATTTTAAAAATGAAGCCTGTTCTGTCTATGTAGTCAGTCAAAGGAAGCTACTCTCACACACGGTAGGGGAAAACACTGGAAAGCAGCTTGCTTCTGTGTTAGGCAATCTGGGCATGCAAAGGACACAAGACAATCCTCAGGGGTCTAGAAAGTTTCTAGAGGGGTCTGTCAGTGTGGCCTATCTATTGCATGCTCCAGTTCAAGTTAACATGATGGTATAATTTAATTAAATGTTTCTGATAAGAACATTATATCTTGTATATGTGTGTGTGTTTATAATCAGCATAAAAGTATGATATTGAGAGCCAATTTTCCAATAAATAAGTAAAGAATATGAACAGTCAATTCTGAGAAGATCTGTAAACTATAGAAAGCATATGATGGATTACTCTAAATTGCCACTTATAAGAAAAATATACCTTACAATAACGCTGAAGTTTCACCTCATACTCAAAAGACTGGCAGAGACAAAAGATGAGAATAGTAAATGGAGTAGGTATCTGAAGACAGGCACGCTAGCACTTACCTATTACTGTTGGGGGTACCATCATCTTCTGAGTCCCCTAGACTTGCATTTTAGGTGTCATCCTCAACTCTTATTTCTCTCTCCCTCACCCCATATTCAATGGGTTGCCAAAGCCTGTCTATTTTGCCTTTGTAGCATCTCTCTCAATTATCTTTTCTTCTCTAATACTGACACCATCCTGGTGTAAACCCTCATCTCTTCACACCTTGAGTATTTCCACAGACTGCTGATTGGTTTCCTTGCCTGAATCTCTCTGCACTCCAGGCCATCCTCCATTTGGCTGCCAGACTGAACTTCCTAAAGCATAGGTCTGTGCATATCACCCCACCCCACATTTACTAAACTCTGGTGTCTCCCTATGACCTCCATGATCAAAAACAAAATATTGTTTGGTATTCAAAACCCCTTGATGATTCACCCCTTCAACCCCCTTCACTGCCCCATCTTTCCAGTCTTCTTGTACCTTATTTGTTGTTGTTGTTCAGTCATTTCAATCTAACTCTTTGTGATCCCATTTGGAGTTTTTATGGTAAAGATACTGGAGTGGTTTGTTAGTTCCTTCTCCAGCCCATTTTACAGATGGGGAACTGAGGCAAACAAGGTTAAGTGACTTGCACTCAGTGACATAGCCAGAAAGTGTCTGAAGCTACATATGAATTCAAGAAGATGAGTTTTCCTGACTGCAGGTCTGGGGCTCTATCTACTGTGCCACCTAGCTTCCCCTATTATCCACCTTATTATACACAATTCAAACTCTACTACAGAAAGGTCTACTCTGAAAGGTTGGCCATGTTGTTTGAATGCCAAACTTACATTTGCCTAAAAGAAAGTTTTACAGAGAACCCACACAAGGCATGTGTGGAGGCCAGAAGAAGCAATATAAAGACACTTTTGCAGTCTCTCTGAAGAACTTTGGAATTGATTGGGTGACATGGGAGATGCCGGCAAAGGGCTGACCAGCATGGTGTAACAGCATCCAAAAAGATGCTTTGCTCTATGAGCACAGCAGAATTGGAATAGTTCAAAAGAAAAACAAGATGCACAAATTTAGAGAATCCACTCCAGATATTCATGTGGATTATTTGTGCCCAACTGTGTTAGAGCTTTCCAAGCTCTTATTGGTCTGATCAGACACAGTCAGACACAACATGACTCTAACATAGTGATGTCATTTTGGTTCTCTTTGAGAAACAAGGACAACAACTAACCAATCAGCACGTTATTACTCACCACAAATTCTCTATTGCAGTGACAGTGGTTTCCTTGTTATTCCTCAGATAAGACAGTGTCCCTTCCCTCTGAACATTTTCACTAGCTGTTTCCTGTCCCTGGATTGCTTTCCCTTATCTCTTCCTTCTGGCTTTCTTGCTGCTAAAATCTCATGTTCTACAAGAAACCATTCTCAAACTCTCTTAATTCTAGAGCCTTCCCTCTGTTGATTATTTTCTATTAATTTTGTAAGTGTATGATTTACCATGTGGAGGGAGGAAGAAAGGAGGGGTGGTAACAAGAAAAGAAAGAAGGAAGAAAGGAAGGAAAGAAGGGGCATCACTGGAATTGGCCAGTTGGGTCCCCAGTGGGACAGCTACTATTGATCACAGATTGTGGTTTCTACTGCTTTGCCCAAAAGAATATACATTTGATGAAATAGAGCTCTGCTAAACCAGAATTTGATAAAGCCCATTTGGCTTCAAATGGAGCTACTTGACTGTGCCTTAAACATACATCACTCTGGCTCTCGTTGACTGGCCAATAATAAGTCACAGCCCAAGCCTCTGTTAGTCATCATTTGGGTTTTGATGTCTCAGAGCTAGTGTAAATAGCACTTGTTTCTGTTCTGACCAGAAACCCTGAGAATGTTCCCTTTATAGATCGATTTTTTTCAGTAGATAAAAGGCCATTTTTTGCTTCATTTCTTACCTAGCCTTCGTCAGTGAATGGATATTGCCTCAGACAAACTGAGACCTGGCAAAGATCTTAGTTTAGAAAGGCCAAGGTCTCCCACTGCATCTAGGGCCATCTCTAGTCATCCTGATCTATATCTTGCCACTTGACCCAGATATATCTGGAGCAGAGAGTGACTTTGCACAACCATGCCTCACGTAAATCCATTTCACTTGTAAGTTATGTCATTGGTTCTCTTTGGGAAGGAAGAACAATTAACAACAATTTGTCCTGTATATGGCTTACTTGTACGTAGTTGTTTGCATGTTGTTTCCTTCCACTAATTTTGTGACAAAACCAACTGTTCTGGAAAATATATCAAGAAGAGATAGTTTAACAATTCTTGGACAAGCTGAAAACTATGATCAAAAAAAGAGTCCAGACATCATGTCATAGAGGAAAAATGTACTAATATTCAACATTCAGAGCATAAAATAGAGATTGAAAGAATTGAAGAGGATGGGATCATATCTTAAAAAATGAAATCAAGCAGTGAGAAATATATTGGGAGGAGAAGGGGAGAAATGGAATGGGGCAAATTATCTCTCATAAAAGAGGCAAGCAAAGAGTTTTTAGTGGAGGGAAAGAGAAGGGAGGTGAGAGAAAAACATGAAGTTTACTCTCATCACATTCCACTAAAGGAAGGAATAAAATGCACACTCATTTTGGTATGAAAACCTATCTTACAATGCAGGAAAGTGGGGGAGAAGGGGAGAATCAGGGTGGGGGGGATGATGGAAGGGAGGGCATGGGGAGGAGGGAGCAATTTGAGGTTGACACTCATGGGGAGGGACAGGATCAAAAGAGAGAATAGAAGTAATGGGGGACAGGATAGGATGGAGGGAAATATAGTTAGTCTTATACAACACTACTATTATGGAAGTCATTTGCAAAACTACACAGATTTGGCCTATATTGAATTGCTTGCCTTCCAAAGGGAAGGGTTGGGGAGGGAGGGATGAAGAGAAGTTGGAATTCAAAGTTTTAGGAACAATTGTCGAGTTCTGTTCTTGCCACTAGGAAATAAGAAATACAGGTAAAGGGGTATAGAAAGTTATTTGGCCCTACAGGACAAAAGAGAAGATGGAGACAAGGACAGAGAGGGATGATAGAAGAGAGAGCAGATTGGTGATAGGGGCAATTAGAATGCTCAGTGTTTTGGGGGGTGGGGGGAGGGGACAAAAGGGGAGAAAATTTGGAACCCAAAATTTTGTGAAAATGAATGTTAAAAGTTAAATAAATAAATAAATAAATAAATGAAAAACAAAACAAAAAAAACCACAAACTTTTATTTTTGTTTACAAGTTCAATAGTTTTTCTTAATTTGTAATTTATCTGTTTCTCTCATTTTCAAAACATTATTTTCTCTGCTTAATTCGGGTTTATTTTTGACTTTCTAAGTTTTAAAATTTTTATATTTGGTTCATTAATTGTATTTTTAAAATATTTTTAATACATGTTTTTAGGAATATTCTTTTTTTCTTCTGAAGATTAGTGAGGTTGTATCCAGAAATTCCAGGATATTTTCTCATCAATATAGTTTTTTCACATAGGTATTAATTTTTTTCTGTGATTTATTCTTTGACTCTCTCATTGTTTAGTATTTTGCTTTTGCTCCCTGAATTGATAGATATTTTTATTATATTGTACTTTTTAAGAATTCCATTGAGTATTTCTGCTTTTTAACATTTAGTTATAATTTCTATGTGCCATAATACACAATCTATCTGGGCAAAAGTGCCACATAGTGCTGACAAATACATATATTCCTTAGTGGCCTCATTCAAATGTTATTATAAGTCTAAATTCTTCAACAGTTTTTCAATTCTATATGTTTCCCTTTTGCTTATTTTTCTTTTTCTTTTCGATGTATCCAGCTCTAAGAAAGCAGTACAGTTTCTTGCTATTATTGCACTATGAGCCATAACTTTTTGAAATTAAGATAATTTTCCTTTATACATTTTGATGCTGACATTTGGAATATATAAGCTTAACACTGAAATTTGTTCATTATCTATTGTTCCCTTAAGCTTAATGAAATTTCACTGCTTATCATTGCTTATATTATAGGTTTTCATTTTTCCTTTGTCTGATAGCATGACTAGAACTACTTTTCTTTTGTGAATTTGTTCAATAGTTTTGTCCAATCTCTTATTTTGATTCTATGTTTATCTTTGCTTTTTAAGTGTTTTCTAGTAAACAATAGGCAGCTTGGTAGCACATTGGGATAGAATATTGGGTCTAGACTCAGGGAGACTCGAGCTCAAATATGGTCTCAAATACTTACTAGCTCTGTAACCCTGGGTAAGTCATTTCACCCTGTTTACCTCAATTTCTTCACCTATAAAATGAGATGGAGAAGGAAAAGGCAAACCACTCCAGTATTTTGGCCAAGAAAACCTCAAATAGGGTTATGAAGAGTAGGGCATGACAGAAACAACAGAATAACTAGTAGACAACAGTCAGTGGGTTTTTCTTTTCTTATTCATTGTGTCACTGTCTTTTGGTTGCATTATTTCATCTTTTCACATTTAAAGTTATGAGAATTAGATATGCGTTCTTTATTTTTATTTCTAGTGTTGCTTTATTTATATATTTTTGGAATCTCTTTTGTTCCTCTTCCCCTTTGTATTAATGTGGAACCATCACCAGTTGTCACAATTTTGTCTTGCTACTGGACTCAGATGTCTGGAGGAGAGAATGAGGCTGATGACTGTGCAGCTGTGCCTCATTTAAATCCAGTGTACATGCAAGTCAAGGTATCACCCTAATACTGTCATTGGTCCTCTTCAAGAAGGAAGAATAAACAACAACAATATATTTTGTCCCTATGACTAATTTTGCATAAACTACTTCAATGGAATCCCATTCCCATAGCCTCTCTAAATTTTCCTATTTGTCAACTCTTTCCCTAGTTTTGAGATTTTACTTGAAGTATTAATTTAATTTTTTCTTTTATTTAGTTAATTTTCAACATCCTCTCTTTTTTCCCTTCTCTTCCCTTTCAGTTAAGTGGTTAGTTTAACACCCTTCCCCCTTCTAACTTCTTTTGCTTTTTAGTTTTTTTCCCTATACATATTTTTCTAATTTCTTTCATTTTCTCCATCAATTCTCTTTTTATTTCTGTGTATTTTCTATTTTAATCTCTGATTTATTGTTTATATTGACTTTTTTCTTTAGTCTCTTTGTGTTTCTCATGGAGTTAAAGCTTTTGAATTATGGCGTTTGAGCTCCCTCTTCCAACGTTATTGCCTTTGCAATATCCATGGTATTGCCTTTACAAATCTTGTTTCATTGTTCCTATGATTTTGTTTTTTGTGCCTTATTCTTAGAAATATCCATTTATGGAAGGAGCAATTTGGATAGAAGCAATGTCCTATGGTAGAAGTTTTCCAATATCCCAAATTATATGAGTCAGTCCTCTCTCTGGTCAAGTTCAATCTTCTTTTTTTGCTCATGTCATCTCATCTTGAGGTCCATGACTCCTCTCCCACCCACCAGTCCCCACACACCTTTTTGGTTGCCAGCTCTGCCTTTGGAGCTCTCATTTCCTCTCCTATTGTAATGAGATGTCTACAAAGGCACAACACTGTCATAGAAGATGGTCTCCCAATGCACATATTCTTACACCCAATTAAACCCATCATTTAGTCTCCCATCTCCATACCCATCCCACGTTTCCCCCATGACAATGCTCTTCAATAAGCTCTCCCTCCCTCCCTTTCTCCTTAAGCATGTCTCCAATCACTTGTTTCCAGATTCCTTCCTCTTTTGCTCCTCTCCCTCTCACTACTGCACAGATATCTGAGGTGTGTCATGTAAGGCATCCTCAGATTCCTCATATTGAGAGATACGGGAGTTTGTCCCACCTGGATTTCTGCCTTGAGTAAACTTTTAAGTAATGACCCCACTGTATTTCCATTCCCTCTTTCTTAGACATGGCCATTTCCCTAGGGCTTATGACTTTGCAACCATGTTCTTTGCTGCCCCTCTCATCATCCGCTTCACTCACCCCCTTCCCACATAGCTCCTCTGTTCTATCCCTTGTTTGGCCAGAATATCTGCCACCTCTTATGAGGTCAGGAGGTATTCAGGTTGAATCACTGAAATGAGTTTGCATTTTATAATCTTTCAATCACTGTATAAAGTTAATGAGATAATGTCCCAATTTTTTTGGGTGCAGATAAAGTAGTACTTAGGAGAAAATATTTATTATTAGTCATTTTTATTTCTTTTTTAAAAAAGAGAAAGAACAGATTAATGAAATGCAATTAAAAATACTTAAAAAACCCAACATTTAAAAAAAATAGTTAAATACCAAAATAAAAATGTTGAAAATCAAGGAAGGAAGGAAGAAAACTGAAAGGAAAAGAAGAAACATTGAATTTATAAATAAAACTAGGTGATTCCCCCCCCCCCCCAAATAAACTAGACAAAACATTAGCTGATTTAAATTTTTAAAAAAAGGAAAATCAAAATTACCAGTATCAAAAATGAAAAAGGAGAATCCACAGAAAATGAAGAATGAATAAAAGATATTTGCCAAATTATATGCCAATAAAACCAACAATTTAAATGAAATAAAATTAATATCTACAAAAAATATAAAGCCTGAGATTAATACACTAGGAAAAAAAGGTTTAAAGAATCCTATTGCAGAGAAAGAAATTGAAAGGCATACCTAAATTCTTAAAATAAAATTAAAAAAGGAAACCAAGAACCCGATTGATTCACAAGTAAAGTATATCAAGCATTTGAAGAACAATTTCAACATAACAGTTTGCCAAAAATAGATTTAAAAAGGAATGTCACAACCTTCTTCTATGATACAAATTTGATCTTGATACCTAAAATAGAGGGTCAAAATTGAAAAAGACAATGATAGAACAAAATACTTTGTGAAAATATGGCCAACTTTTAGATGTAATGTTAACCAGGATCCTATGACAATACTATCGTAAAGAGTATATATTATGACCATATTGATTTTTACTGAGATTTACTTTCAGAAATTTTTAAAAAAATATCTTCAAAAAGGTGAATTGATAAGTTCCAGGAAGGGGGTAAAATTGCCTAAATTTTTCTTAAAAGTGTATGGTACAGGATGGAAATTGAAAAGTTTTTCCCCCTTTACTCTTTTTTTAAGATTGCTGAATTCCATTTGTTCTTTCCAAAAAAAGTCCTGAAAAAAGGAGGACTGTAAAAGGGAGCATAGAGAGCCTGTTGCTCTAAACATCATAGAACAGTTTTTGTCAGAAGGCTTCTTTTGCTCTGGAAGTAACAAGCAATAAATTACAGTGAGTGCTTATTTGCAGTTTTGGAGTCCTGGAATCACATGGGGGGAGGGGAGGATATTTTTATACAAAGTCCTGAATTTATTTGCACTTTTTGCAAGAGAAAATGGAGCTGCATGTTTTTGTTTGAGTACATGTGTACAATAAGATTTTTTTAAAAATGTTGTGTGCTTTGAGAAATTAAAATGCATTTTTAAGAGCTTAAAGAATGAAGAGGAATATAAAATAAAATAAGAGGAATATAAACACCCCTTCTACCTTTTTGAGAGAAGTAAAAAATAAATGTTTCTTAAATCTATTTTCTCCAGTGTCCACTTGTGAAATAATGTTTTAGTGAATCAATAATCATACTATAGTGTAAAAATCTGTGAATGGGGGGGGAAAGCTAGGTGTGAAATTTTGTCTGGAACTTTGTTCATATTTTGTTTCTAGAATGATCAACTTGTTTATTAAAAATGTGAATATCTGGTATTAAAAGTATAGATTAGTGTTAATATGTACACATATGTATATATTTATGGACAAGTTTATTGCAAGAAAGAGATAGAATTACACACTTTCTCTCCTCTATGCAGATGTGGTTCTACATGGTTATGGAAAATTGTATGTAATATCAGACTATTTTTAATATGATTCTCTTTACTGAACTTTTTCTCTTTTTCTTCCTCCTTTTTTGTTCTTTGTGGTAAGGGTAAGGTCTCTGAGAGAGAAAAGGGTATGAATACAGAAGAAAATGCAGATATATAAAAATAAAAGATATTGATAAAGCATTTTTTAAAAAAATGGAATCAACACAAAATCAACAACAAATTTAATTGAGCAAAAATTAATAGGTGACAAAAATAAAATTGAGAAGCAAATCCAGAACAAAGTAGAAATAAAAACAAACAAAAAAGCTGTTTTTTTTTCACATTTGTTCTTACTCTTAAGACCTACCAACTCCACCCAAACTCCTGAATAGAAGTCATCCTCAAGACAAGTGTGGACTATAGTCCAGCAAAATAGATCAACTTTTGTCCCTGTATGAAAATCCATATTTCCTTCTGTATCTCTAGTCCATTGAACTCATCAGTCTTTTAAAGTCACCATTGTTAATTGCTTTATTTGTAATTTCAAAAAACTGGAAGCAACCTAAATGTCCAATAATAGGAGAGTAGTTAAGTTTTGAAAAGTTCCCCTAATATAGTTAAGATCAACAAAAAACAGAATGGCATAATGAAGAGAAGTTAGAGGACTATAGTTTAAACTCTGACTCTGCCACTTCCTACCAGTGCAACCTTTGTAAGTCATTTAATGTCTCATTTCTCCATGTATCTATGAATTACAATAATATCTGGTATTTATAAAATGGTTTAAGGTTTGCAAAGTGTTTTATATATGATCTCTTTTGGTCCTCATAAAACTCTGTAAGATAGGCATTATTATTCTCCCTATTTTACAGATAAGGAAGTTGAAACTGATGGAGGTCTGTGTGTATGTGTATGTGAAGCAAAACCAAAGGAATAGACAACAATCATAAAGAAGGAATGTTGATGAAAATGAAGACAAATGATCCCATTGAAAACTTAGAAAGAGTAACTAAAAATTGCTATGCTATTTTACTCATTGAAATTCATTTAAATGTAAATAGTTTCAAGGCAAGTTTAACTAGTAGTATTGCTGTTCAATATTAACTTTGTAAGCTAGTTCAAGAAAAAAAAAACTTTTCTCAGTTCAGCCATTGTAGAATTTGCTTATGATTTTTGTCTTGTGGATTTTATCTGTTCCCTGAAAGTACAGCATTTACCTACTTCTTACAAAGACAGAAGACATATAATAGTTTTGAATCCCAAAGTATACACGCACTTTGGCAAGTTGTTCTGTAACTGAAATTAAGGAAAATAAGAAATTAAATTTTATGTTTGGTCCTCCCATAATACTTAATGGATAAAACTATGGAGAGCCATTCCTGGTGATTTTTTTCTCAATCCCTTAGCAGATATAGTTTAAGAACATATTAATCTGGTTTTCAACAACATTATTAGGTGGGTGGAGGATTCTAGAGTCATATGCAATGGTCATATCCCAGGCATCAATGATACCCACTTTGAGATCCTGGAAAATGTCTCTCATAATAAGGTACTGAATATAGCCATGAAAGTCACCAAGTGACTCAGCCTCAGTGTGCATCTCCCTAGTGTTTTCTGCCTTCAGGATAACTCTGGTATCTGGGCTTCTTAGCAATAACCTCTTAATTGCCCTTTGGATGTTGATAACTCTTCGGATGAAGATGTCAATTGGGAATGGTCTGAGATGTTGTCCAAGGGTGATGACTATGGCTGTGTTTCTGTCTCCTGCTACTCCATCAATTTCACGGGTAATATATGCATGATTTTTTAATGAGTATAGTTTTTTAGTGACAAATGGATGCCCATGTTTTTTCCATTGAATATGAATATGTCTTTCTGCATCCAGAAGTATGCACTTCTTAAATGGTCCAGTTCCATGATGATCAAAATACTTCAGTGCTGATGGGGGGGAAAATTATTACATTTTTGAAGCAAAGAAAAGAATCTTACCACATTTCAGTGGAGGCTATATTAATTGCCTCACTGTCAAGCTAATTAATAATTAGAGAATAATTTTTGCCTCACATGCCATATTGTCACCCTCCCCCCAATTAAATTTTCCATACCTATACATGATAGTGCAGGAAATTAACATTTTCTCATGAAAAATATAAGAATTACTTTGCAGAATTTCCTCTATCCCTTCAAAGGTCAAGAAAATCAAGCAAAAAATTCACACAGAAATTATATTAGTAAAAAAATAAATTCAGAAAACTTACTTTTCACAGTTTTGGAGAAGTAGTCTATCCACTGGCGTAAGGTAGAATCTCCCATGAGGTAAATGAGTTTTCCTTTCAAACAACCATTGATTATAGACTCATTACTTAGTGGAGTCAGTTTACAAAATGCTGGATTCCACTTTCCTTGCAAAGAATAGCCACTGGGAATAGGGGACTTCATTCCGATCTGGCATTTCTCTCTCACTGTTTCAACATCTGGTAAATTCAGTGCATTCAGAATTAGTATACTAGAGCAATCTTCCTCTCTATCACAATTACCAAAATATTCAACCAGACTGATACCATCTCTTGCTAATCTGAGTAACATGGGTTCAAGCAATGTCCTAAGAATGCTCATACGCAGGTCCCACCTAAGGACTGGCCCTAGCCTCTCAAAGACCCTTTTCAGAACTCTTAAGACTTCCCTTTTTTAAAAGAACATGATGCCACTAATGCTATTTCAAAATATTCATTTTGAATTGGTTTTCTATTAGTAGATAGTGATTCCCTCTACTCCATCTGTACTCCTTCACCTAATCTCTCTTATGACCCAGACCATTCACATATCTGTTGTCTTTTATGCTAGAAGATCAATATGACTATGAAACAGAGAAAAACTACTTGGGTCCCTCAGGATGGAATTGCTGAGACTGGCATCATTAGAACAATATTCTAATGGAGAGCTAATCCCATAAAGGAAGTGGAATAAAACCCAATCCATTGCTGCCTTGTGGTATAAAGAATCACCAGCAGGGCCAACCTTTGCCCTTGCCTCCATTTTCCTTGTCCTAGGACTGCCAGGTACCAAGACCCCTTCAGAAGCAATAAGATGAAAGAATGAAATCCATACTTACACTGCTTGGAGGAGCTAGGAGTCACCAAATAGACTACCTCTAGTCACAACTAGACTACCTCTCCAAAATTCTCCAGTGAGATGGAGAGAATCTTAGACTTACCATCTGCCTTGCCACTGCATTCTGAACTATTATAGACACTAAAATTTGCCCTGCCACTCCAGATCTCCAGGCCTCTATGGTACTGCCATCTGATCTGCCCGACCCTTGGGTCTGACCATCTCCCCAACCTTTGGACACTTAAGGATTCCAGGATTTTCCATGCACTGTACGGCTGAACTCAGACATATTGTTTCTCCCAATTAAAGTATGAACTCCTTGAGCCCTAGGACTGTCTTATCTTTTCCATCTGCATCCTTTGCATTTAGCAAAGCACTTGGCATATTTGGAAATTTTCTATTCATACAAAATATGTATTAGTTTCCACTGTGGCAAAAAAAGATGTACCTTTCATGATATTTGAGTAGAAGTACATATCAGAAAGCCAAAAACCATATGAAACAAAAAAGAAACAAAGAGAAGAAAAAATGAAAACAACTCTCAGTTTTTTAATTCAGATGAGTACCAGGTAACCAGCAGTGATGAGGAAGAGATGCAATCATTTGCACTTTATGATAACTCTAATGCTTTCTTCATCTGAAGAAAGTCAAGAAACTTCAGAAATAGCAGAAAAAGTCATTTAGAAAGAATTGGGCAGAAAAGCATGGACAAAATCAAGGCTTACACTTGAGAGAGAAAATTGAAAATAGTTCCGTTATCAGGGTTCATGATTCATGCTTTAAAAAAAAAAAAAAAACAACTCAGGACTATATCCTAATTTGGCAATGAATTTTACCTATACAAAGTTAATCTAGAGAAAGAGGAGCAGAGCCAAGATGGTAGAGCAGAAAGATGAACCTGCTCTACTTCTTCCCCCATAGCCCACAAAATACCTGTAAAAAATGACTAAAATTCTAGAGCAGCATTAGTCACAAAATGACAGAGTGAAAGAGATTTCCAGCCCAAGACAGTCTGGAAGGCTGCCAGGAAAAGTCTATCACACCAGGCTCAGAGTGGAGAGCAGGCCTTCCTTGACTGCACAGCGTGGCATGGACAGGACTGGAGCAGGCTCCAGGGCATGGAATCATGGGTAGCAGCTGTGGTTCCCAGATTTCTAAACCCGCAAATACCAAAGATAGCTTCAAAGGTCAGTAAGAAAGCTCTTTCAAGTGGGTGAAAGGGGAGGGTTGTCTGGCTCTAGCCCCAGAGAGGCAGCAACCACTGCTGCAGCAGCACCCACTTTTTTAGCTCTCAGCCTAAGGACCGTGAGGAAATCAGGCTGCTGATCTGGATCTCCTCTCACAGTGGTGGTCCTGGGATGAGCAAGAGTGCTGGAGTGGTGGAGCTGGTGGTGACTGTGAAAAGGGAATCCTACTCATAGAGGGCAGAAAAAAATGCTTGTGGCTGCTCACAGACCAGAGCACAGATCAGGAGAGTAAACTCCTCTCCCATGATTCTGCCACCTTGGAGAAACTGAGAACTTACAGGTCCCTAAAATACATCCTCCACTTGACAAAGGGCTCAGAAGTCAAGTAACTGATTGGGAAAATGTCCCCCCCGAAAAGGGGAAAAAAATAAGACTATAGAAGGTTATTTCCTTGGTGAGCAGGTATTTTCTTCCATTCTTTCAGATGAGGAATAACAAAGCATACCACCAGATGAAGACATGAAAGTCAAAACCTCCAAAATAAATATGTAACGGTCTCAGACCATGGAAGAGTTCAAAAAAGATTTTGAAAATCAAGTAAGAGAGGTGGAGGAAAAACTGGGAAGAGAAATGAGAGTGATGCAAGAATCCTCAAAAAGAAGTCAATGGCTTGCTAAGAGACTCAAAAAAATGCTGAAGAAAACAACACTTTTGGGGCAGAGCCAAGATGGTGGAGTAGAAAGATGTACATACTCTAACTCTTCCCCCACAGCCCATAAAATGCATGTAGAAATGACTCTCAAAAAGTTCTAGAGTGGCAGAAGACACAGAACAACAGACCAAAAGAGATTTCCAGCCCAAGGTAACCTGGAAGGCAGACAGGAAAGATCTATCACATTGGACAAAGAGTGGAGCACAGCCCAGCCTTGGCTGCATGGCACCAGGAGGAATAGGACCAGAATGGGCCTCAGAGTTGGAATCCCCGGCAGCAGTGGTGGTTCTAGATTCCTCAACACAACAAAGCCAAAGGCAGCTTCAAAGTTGAGTGAGAGGGCTTTTTCAACTGGGTAAGAAGGGATCAGGGTTCTCCCCTAGCTCCAGCCCCAGGTGGTGGTGGTGGCAGCAGAGGCAGAAGCAGCAGCAGCAGCAGTGGCTGTGGCAGCTGCAGCAGTGTCCATTTGTGGAGCCCTCAGCCTAAACCCCCTGGGGGAATTGAGTAGCTGATTTGAACGTCACTGGCTGGGAGTGAGGAGGAGTGCTGGCATGGCAGAGCTGGAGCTGGTTGATGAAAGGGAATTCTACTATTTGCAGATTCTGGACAGAAAACTTTTTGGTTGCTTCCAGATCAGTGCACAGGACAGAAGAGGAGTAAACTTCTCTCCCTTGATTTTGCCACCTTGGAGGAACTGAGAAATTATAGGTCCCCAGAGTACACCCTCTGCTTGACAAAGGACTCATAGGTCAAATAACTGACTGGGAAAATGTCCCCAAAAGGGAAAAAATAAGACTGTGGAAAATTACTTTCTTGGTGAACATTTGTTTTCTTCCAACCTTTTAGATGATGACCCAAAAAATTGCTGAAGAAAATAACACCTTTAAAAATGGGCTAACTCAATTGGCAAAAGAGGTCCAAAAAGCCAATGAGGAGAAGAATGCTTTAAAAAGCAGAATTAATCAAATGGAAAAAGAGTTTCAAAATCTCACTGAGGAAAATAGTTCTTTAAAAATTAGGATGCAACAGATGGAAGCTAATGACTTTATGAGAAACCAAGAAATTACAAAATAAAACCAAAAGAATGAAAAAAATAGAAGATAATGTCAAATATCTCATTGGAAAAACAACTGCCCTGGAAAATAGATCCAGGAGAGACAATTTAAACATTATGGGACTGCCTGAAAACCATGATCGAAACAAGAGCCTAAACATCATCTTTCATGAAATTATCAAGGAAAACTGCCCTGATATTCTGGAACCAGAGAGTAAAATAAATATTGAAAGAATTTGCCAATCACTTCCTGAAAGAGATCCAAAAAGAACACCTCCTAGGAATACTGTAGCCAAATTTCAGAGTTCCCAGGTCAAGGAGAAAATATTGCAAGCAGCTAGAAAGAAACACTTCAAGTATTGTGGAAATACAATCAGGATAACACAAGATCTAGCATCTACATCTACATCAAGGGATCAAAGGGCATGTAATATGACATTCCAGAAGTCAAAAGAACTAGGATTAAAACAAAGAATCATCTACCCTGAAAAACTGAGGATAATATTTCAGGGTAAAAAATGGTCCTTCAATGAAATAGAGGACTTTCAAGCATTCCTGATAAAAAGACCAGAGCTGAAAAGAAAATCTGACTTTCATACACAAGAATTAAGAGAAGCATGAAAAGGTAAACAAGAAAGAAAAATCATAAGGGACTTACTAAAGTTGAACTGTTTACATTCCTACATGGAAAGATAATATTTGTAACTCTTGAAACTTTTCTCAGTACTTGAGTAGTTGGAGGGATTATGCACACACATATCTATATCTATATCTACAGATATAGATAGACAGAGAGCACAGGGCGAGTTGAATAGGAAGGGATCATATCTTAAAAAAATAAAATTAAGGGATAAGAAAGGAATATATTGGAAGGAGAAAGGGAGAAATGGAATGGGGCAAATTATCTCTCATAAAAGAGGCAAGAAAAAGCTTTTTCAATGGAGGGGAAAAGGGGGGAAGTGAGAGGGAAAAAGTGAAGCTTACTCTCATCATGTTTGGCTCAAGGAGGAAATTATGTTGACTCAATTTGGTATAAAAACCTATTTTATGCTACAGGAAAGTAGGGGATAAGAGGATAAGCAGGGTGGGGGGGGATGATGGAAGGGAGGACAAATGGGAGGAGGGAGCAATTAGAAGTAAATGCTCTTGGAGAGATACAAGGTCAAAACAGAGAACAGAAGAAATGGGAGGCAGGATAGGATGGAGGGAAATATAGTTAGTCTTACACAACATGACTATTATGGAAGTCATTTGCAAAACTACATATATATAGCCTATATTGAATTACTTGCCTTCTCAGTGGGGATGGGTAGGGAGGGAGGAAGGAAGAGAAGTCAGAACTCAAAGTTTTAGGAACAAATGTTGAGAATTGTTTTTGTGTGCAGCTGGGAAATAAGAAATACAGGTAATAGGGTATA
This sequence comes from Notamacropus eugenii, assembly GCF_028372415.1. Lineage (NCBI taxonomy): Eukaryota > Metazoa > Chordata > Mammalia > Diprotodontia > Macropodidae > Notamacropus > Notamacropus eugenii. The sequence goes on along the minus strand of NC_092876.1, from coordinate 138,547,572 downwards.
GAAATTTGTCTTGCCCTACAGGACAAGAGAGAAGATGTGGATAAGGCAAGAGAGGGGTGTTAGAAGGGAGGGAAGATTGGTGGAAGGGGTAATCAAAATGCTTGACCTTTTGGTGTGTGGAGAAGGGAGAGAAGGGGAGAAAATTTGGAACTCAAAATTTTGTGGAAATGAATGTTGAAAACTAAAAAATAAATAAATTAGCAAAAAAGGGAAAATAACAGTTTTAAAAATAGACTAACCCAAATGGCAAAAGAGGTCCAAAACATCAATGAGGAGAAGAATACTTTTAAAAGCAGAATTAGCCAAAATGAAAAGGAGGTTCAAAAGGTCACTGCAGAAAATTGTTCTTTAAAAATTATAATGGAGCAGATGGAAGCTAACGACTTTATGAGAAACCAAAAAATTACAAAACAAAACCAAAAGAATGAATACATAGAAGACTGTGAAATATCTCATTGGAAAAATGACTGACCTGGAAAACAGATCCTGGAGAGATAATCTGAAAATTATTGGTCTACCTGAAAACTATGATCAAAAAAAGAGCCTAGACCTCATCTTCCAAGAAATTGTCAAGACAAACTGCCCTGATATTCTAGAATCAGAGGACAAAATATAAATGGGAAGAATTCACTGATCACCTCCTGAAAGAGATCTCAAGAGGAAAACTCATAGGAATATTGTAGCCAAAATCCAGAGTTCTCAGGTCAAGCAAAAATATTACAAGTAGCCCAAAAGAAATAGTTCAAGTATGGTCAAAATACAATCAGGGTAACAGGTTTTTAGCAGCTTCTACAATAAGGGATCAAAGGACTTGAAATGTGATATTCCAGAAGTCAAAGGAGATAGGATTAAAAGCAAGAATCACCTACCCAGCAAAACTGAATATAATACTTCATGGGGAAAATAGAATTTCAATGAAATAGAAGACTTCCAAGCATTCTTGTTAAAAAGACCAGAGCTGAATAGAAAATTTGACTTTCAAATACAAGAATCAAGAGAAACATGAAAAGGTACACAGGAAAGAGAAGCCTTAAGGAACTCATTAAAGTTGAATTGTTTACATTCGTGCATGGAAAGATGCTATTTGTAATTCATGAGACCTTTTTCAGTATTAGGGTAGTTAAAGGGTATATATATATATATATGTATTTACAGGTATGTATGTATATGCATAAGTATATTATATATGTGTAGGTATGTATATTTACATGGGTGTATGTGTGCATACATATACCTATCTATCTATCTATCTATAAATACACACACACATAGACAGATGTCACAAGGTGAGCTGAATATGAAGGAAGAATACCTAAAAAAATAAAACTTACAGTCTAATGCAATGTACTAGGAGTAAGAAAAAGGGAGAGGTAGAATGTGGCAAATCATCTCACATAAAAGAGGGAAGGAAGAGCTTTTACAGTGGAGGGGAAGAAGGGTGAGATGAAAGGACATAACAGATTTACTCTCCTGGAATTTGGCTTAAGGAGGGAATAGCACACACTCAGTTAGATATGGAAATCTATTTTACCCTGTAGGAAGGCAAGGGGGAAGGGGCTAGGAGAGGGAAGATAACAGAAGGGACAACAAATTGGGGAAAGGGATAATCAAACTATTGTGGTAGGACAGGTCAAGGGAGAGAATGGAATAGATAAATACATAGAATAAATAAAAGGATAGGACAGAGGGAAATGTGGGTAGTCCTTTACAACATACCTATTATGGGATTGCTTTGCATAGTTACATATGTATGACCTGCATTGAATTGCTTGTTTTCTCAATGAGGATGGGTGAGGAGGGAGGGAGAGAATATGGAACTGAGTTTTAAGAGTAAATTTTAAAAATTGTTTTAGCATGCAACTGGAAATTAAGCTATATAGGCAATGAAGTGTAGAAATCTATTTTGCCCTAAAGGAAAATAGGGGAGAAGGGGGATGGAAGAAGCATGGATAATAGAAGGGAGGACAGACGGGAGGAAGTGATGGATGGGGTGCATGCTGTCCTGGAGTGGAGGGCTGGGGAGAGATAGGGAGAAAATTTTGAATTCATATTCTTGTGGAAGTGAATGTTAAGAACTGAAAATATGTGTATATATATATATATATATATATGAAATAAATAAAATTCCAGAAAAAAAATACCCAGAACTTCCTTCTGCCTCGTCCCCATCTCACTTTGGAGCCACTCCAGGGATAAGGGTGTTTATCTTTAAGTCAGGAGTGAATGGCTTGTCCATTTAAATGCCCCTCCCAGAGTTCTAAACTCAGTGAAACAGGTCCTTTGGGAGATATGACTTGACTAGGAAAGGGGTGATGATGAAATATGGGAATTTCGTCCTCAAAGTGATCTTTTCATTCTAATTCTTTTCAATTGTGCAAGCTCCCTGAGGGAAGGAGTTATCTGGTTTTTGTCTTGGTAGCATCAATGCCTAGTAAAGTATTTCACATATATTAAATTTGTTGGATTGAAAAAAAAAGTTAATCTGCCTGGTATCCTGACCTGGGAAGAAATGAAGAAGTAAAGTGATTTGTTCTATTTATAAAAGATCAATTATATAAAACATAAAACTGATCAGAAGATATCATTAGCACCAAAAACTCTGAAGTTCCAAACATTCAGCAACTAAGAATATAATTTCATAATTTATAGCAATCTTTATTTCATTATTTGTATTATTATGTACTACAAATAAAAGAGTATGGAAGGGGAGAACAGGAGAAGAAGGCTCATATGGTTGTAATTCAAAGAAAGAGCTCATGTTTATTTTATGTTTTGCAATTTTCTAATTGATATTTAATCCCTGGCTAATGCTTAAATTCAAAAAATAAAATGATGCTAATGATCTGAATGATGATTTAGAACACCCCACATATTTGTTAGAGATTTTAAATATATAGGTAGAAGGAAAATAAAGAATCTAAAGAAAAGAGTTCTCAAATGTGGAAGAAATTCCTGTGGTCTGAGTTGAGTACTGGCTGTGATTTCCTCAGAGTAAGGACCATTGGATCATAGATTTGAAATGAGAAGTACCTTCAGGGGTCATTTATTCCATCCCCCTCATTTCACAGATCAGGAAGCTATAATTGTAGAGATTTACTGTCTTTCACAGTCTAATGGCTCAGGCATGAGATTTGAGGTCAGAAAATCTGAGTTCAAAACCCACTTTTAGTGTTTACTAGCTATAAGACACTGGACAAGTCATGTAACTTCTCTGTTCTTCAATTTCTCCATATTTAAAATGGTTGGATGGAGTAAATGGCCTTCTAAGTTCATCTCTGGCTCTAAGGCTACTCTATGAGCCTACAGGTGGCAGAGTAGGGATGTGAACCCATATTCTCTGATGTCAAATCCAACATTCTTTCTACTGGAGCAGCTTGAAAAAAGAATGCAAAATTTATTTAAAAAAGAAAAGAAAAAAAGAGACATGTTGCAGATCTGTATGCACATACCTAGAAGCACCAGGCATACATAGGTATACACAGGACTCCATCAGGACTGGACACCATCTTAACCACTTCTCTACCCAAAATTTTCCATCCATTTTTACGAAAATTTTGTTCATGTAAATATAGTTTATATTTTTATACTATCTATCACTTTTAAAATGAGATTGACTTTACACGCCTTTTCCATCTTGGTCAATTGGTTGATCTAACAACAACAACAAAAATTCATTTTTGTTATATAATGTGAGATTTCTATTTGTCATTGAAGACCCTGGGGTAAGAATGCATTTCCAGAAAAATGCCAAGTTCATCAACTCACAACTTGAGATGGGTCTAGTAGAAATCTAAAAGCAAATGTATTTCTCACTCTGGCTTCTTCATAGATTATTTCAAACATACCAGACCAGTATGATTAGACAGATGGGAATACCTCCTGTACAGATTTAAAAGGACCAAATGAAAATGTACTTAGCTGTGCTTTGATGACAGATATGGTTAATTAACAAGAAAAACTAGTTTAAATTTAAGTTGAAAACATTTCTTAGTATAGGATTTCTTTTTTTTTATGCTCAAGGAATCTGACACTCATTATACTTCCTCTGATATGCTTTGGGTAGAGTTTCCTGGTCATGATATATAGGCAGAGTTACTGTTGATGAGGATGAATGACTTTTATAGAGTTACTGACCATGAACCACAACAGAGCAGAGAAGAACAGACTTACTGTTACACTGGGAGACCGTGATGGGTTCAAATCCTCTCATAATGTCAATCCCTACATTGGACCTTGAAGAAACAATAGCACAAGTTAATCTACCTTCAGCCTGGGTGCAACATGCAGAACTACAATAACAAAAACCCAAACCCATTAGTTTGTCCCTAAATTTCTGCAGTTTGGTTCTTTTCTCTGTAGTTAGATGATACAGTATATGAATCATTGGACCTGGAGTCAAGAAGACCTGAGTTAAAATCTACCTTCAGACACTTTCTAGCTGTGTGACCCTGGGAAAGTCACTTTCTCTGCCTCAGTTTCCTCAACTGTATAATGGAGACAATAATAGCATCTACCTCTTAGGTTGGTGTGAGGTTCAAATGAAATAAAATTTGTGAAAAATACTCAGCACAGTGCCTATGGCCTATTAGAAGCTTAATAGCTACTTTATTTTCTTCCTTCCATCATTTGCCTACCTTAAGGCTAGAGAGGCACTGTGGTACAGATGAAAAAGGAATTCAGGTTCCACCTCTGATGGATACCAGATAAATGACCATGGAAAAGTCACAACCTCTCAGTGCGCCAGGGAAATCTCTAAGATGATAAAGGAGTTTCTGATATACAGATATGTATCATTAGAGAATTAAATCACAGGACTGGACAAGAAAATACTTTGATAGACCAAAGAGAACATTGAGACTAACTGAAGAATATTTTCAATTAACTTTTCTTGCTTGCCATTCATATTTTCTTGTTTAAGTCAGCTTTTAACTGGCAGTCCAATCTGTGGATTACTGTGGGCAAAAGTGGGGGGAAAAGATATTCATAAGAATGAAGGCCATTGAAACCAGTCCTATAAGTCACTATTAATGGCATCCAGGTGGTACAGTGAATAAAGTACCAATTATAGAGTAGGAAAGAACTGAGTTCAAATCTAGTCTTAGATTCTTACATTCTGTGTGACCTGCGGTAAGTCTTAAGCTCTAACTCAGTTTTTTTCATCTGGAAAATGGAATAAAAATATCATCTACTGCCAAGGTTTACAGTTAGGATGCAATGAAATATTTATAACACACTATATAAGTGTTAGATATTATTACTGCATCCATGAGCCTATATGATACAGGTTGCTTTACACAGGGTTTCCCCTTTCATGGATTGAATTCAGGCAAGTGTAATATGGCTAATTTGGCTCCTGTAGGTCAGTGAATCTTATGTGTGTGTGTATGGTTGATCCCCTAAGTCTTCTCACTAAGCCCCACTCCATATTGGAAAGTCTACTTACTTATGTAAAAGAGTTTTCTCTTTTATACTAAGATAAGAAACTCCACTATTCCTGGTCTTCATATCAGTCAGTGCATCACAGTATACTTGTGGAGGTTTCACACAGTAGAATGCTTCTTGGTCTCGAGGGTCCATGTACTGGCACAGTTCAGCACTTGTATTTAGGACCAGGCCACATTCACTGAAGACCCTGGTTGTACCATTGGCAAATTGACCCATGAAAATCACCTTATCATAGCCCCTATTCCTTGCTCTCCAGAGTGCAGACACTCCTTCACTGGGGTGGATGAGCAGAAGAGATACAGAGACTCTGCCCACCCAGAATAAAGTGAAACTGACAAGGTAGGTGCCATTGTTGAAATCTGTCACCCGTCCTGAGGCTCCTGCCTTCAGATCTGGGGAAGAAATCCTGGCTCTTAAGAAGTCTCCTCCATATTGTTTTCTGTGCCCCAAATGGTCTCTCACCTCCAGGAGAATATCTAGCTGATCCCCTGTGCAGTAGGTGGTCTTAGGATTGATGATTTTGGCCACACTGTGGGCTGCACTTGTGGTAGTGTTGATATGGGAGAATGGCCTGTGTGGGATCTGGTGATCCAACTGCTCTATGATTTTTTTAATTTTCAAATCAGTCTCTGTGGGTTCTGTGGCAGTGCTGAGTTGTGTTTCAGAGCATGAAGACTTTGTGCAAGTGTCCAAGCAATGAGAAGTGGTCGAAACAATGAGGAGAGAAGGAAACTGAAGCAATGAGAAAATGACACATTATGTGAATATTGCACATAACACATTCCCAGTTTGTAACCACTATTTCTTTTCAGTTTATATTTAATATATGAGATTCAATTTCAGAGTTATAAGAAACACATGTTGTTTAGCAGCCAAGGTGTGTCCAGCTTGTGCTGGAGACTTAAAAATCCCTGGGAAACAAATAATAATTATATGTGAGAAATAAGTTCTGGATTTGTGACCTCATTAATGTGGGGTAGATTCAGGTGAGGAAACATCTTTTACCAATGCAAATCGAGATCTTCTCTGCAATTTATAATATTAGAGTCACCTAAAACACTGAGGGATTAAAGTGACTAGCCCAGAGTCACACAGCTAACATATGTCAGATGTGAGACTCGAACCAAGGTGTTCTTGATAAGATCTCTTATCTTGTGGCTCTCTATCCACTAAGCCACTTTGCCACACACTCACACACCCACACACCCACACAAATTTGTATATATAATATATATATTACACATGTATAGATTTTTAAAAGACTATTTAATAAAAGTCCACAGTTTTTATATATTCCTTTTCATGTACTGAAACATTTTTTATGTTTGTGATTATTATGTTCATATAAACACATTTTGAAGAGAGAAGAGTAAATGATGCTTGGAAATTCAGATAAAATCAAGAATAAATAGCAATCAGATGTAAAGATAGAGAGCCAAAGTTCTGGGGTACACATCTCACTGTTTACTGAAACAACCACTTGTACATACCTATGGAACTAGAGTAAGAAATTGCCTGACGTGAAAAATATCAAGAGTAAGTCAATAAATAAAATAATGAAAAAATCAACAATTTTGAGTTGTTGTATATTCCAAAGGTCAGAATAGATCACTTCAGGGATGACCTGGAGCTAACTCAAACTGGCTCAGGAGTAGTCATGCCTATGGACAGTCCCAGGTCTCCATGGTTAGAAATAAGTCAGTCAAATGTGCTACTTTTTCCTTTCCAGAAATCACTTTATAATTTGGTCTATCCTGGACTCTAAAAAAGTATTAAACCTTCCTGGAACTGCCTTAAAAGTTTGGATTAGGCCTGAGGTAAATGGGTTCCTTGAAGAGCTATGGACAAACTTCAAGGACAATAGGATTTGCACCCTGTTTTCTGATTCCAAATTCTTGTGAATTGTTCTTAAATGCCTCTCTCATGCAAGAAAACAGAGCCTTCCTCCACCCCACATTCAAATCTTGTCTGAAATAATCAAAGCTGTTCCTAGACTCTATTTTACTCCTTGACTCTGGTTCCCTGGTATCATTTCCTCCATCTCCCTCATGAGAAAACTTGGTCCTCTGTCTCTGCTTTTCCTTCTTTCCCTCCCTCAGTTTTTCTTGCTGCCAATACAGCACCTGCTCAGTTTTGGGGGGAGGAGGAGGAATGTTGAGGAATTTGTTTAATTAACCGGCATTCCTACATGCAAGATACAGCATTTATTTTGATTTATCTTGGGGTGATGGTTAATACTAAAAGAGAAACCAATTCCTACCTTTGAGACATTTTCTGAAGCCATCCAAATGACATAAGCAGCTAACACCAACATCAGAAACAGCAGTATTTTACAAGTAGTCACCGAAGAAGCCATGGTATGTCACATGAGCTATGATCAGGAGAGAAGGAAGAACACAAAGGGGAAGAACATCCTTTCATGTTCATTTGCCCTCATTTTCAGATGTCCTGCTATGTACTGGACTCCATTTCTTCACAGCTGCCTAGAGTCCTTCTCACCTGCTGGCTCCTTGGTCCTAGTTGCACGTCGTTAGCCTGTTTTGTAGAGGAAGGAAACAGGAAAATGAAAATTTTAGATGCTCAGAAAGAACCAGGTCAAGTTGCATGAAGAATTTGTTTTTTGTTTCCTCTTCCATTTCCCCAGTTACAAATGATCATCCTTCAACTCCAAAATACACGTGAAAGCTATCCACAGCCAGAGAAAGAATTATGAAGCCTGAATGCAGATCGAACCATATTGTTTCCTGTCTCTCTCTCTCTCTCTTCTCTTTGTTTCTTTTTTCTCATGGCTCCTCCCCTTGATTCTAATTCTTCATTGCAACATAGCTAGTGTGAACATGGAAAAAAAGATTGTCCTTTCAGTTCAATTCTCCTGCCAGAGAACAAATAGGGGACACATTGAGCAAATGGGTACAGAAGGTCAAGGTTGAACTTTTATTTATATCTACATGAAAAACACTGGAATTGTTTATTTGTTCTTTACTCTTCCTATTGGCTAACCCTCTTTTCCCCAAAATTTGCTAAGTGATAAACCTTAGGGACACCTTTGCACATTAAGTCTTGATAATAGTTCATGGGCAATTAATACTCACAAAATGGAATTAGGTTCTATTCTGAGGATTTAAGAAACACACATGATATACCCAGGCAACTAGTCCTAACCAAAAGTTGTAGGCTGTTTCTGATAGTCCCATCAATAAAAATATGTTGGGTGTTATACTTTTGTTTCCAAAAGAAAATGTGCAAGTTAAGGAGAGGCTAAATAAACCCTACTCATTTCATAGTTTGGGTAAGTCAAGAAAAGCACATAGGTTAGGAGAATTCTGTTTGAGTCAAAGGCTGCAGCTGGCAGACCTTTTAGCCATTCTTTCTCTAGTCACATGTGACACTTCATTTTTTCTAAGAAAAGGGGCCAAATATAACCATGTGCAACAGAATTCTGGTTGGTTCGAGTCTTAAAACATAACTTGATTTTACTCTACTAGGTCTAATTCATTTTATAATTATGAATAGAAAGTACAGTAAGATCTATAACACTACAACAATTGTTGGGCTATGAATATGGGGTTTACTCTAGAAAATGATCTACTAATGTTTGCCTCTCCCTTCTCATATTTTCAAATATATTACCCTCAATATGTGTATAGATCATTGTCATAAAGACTTTATACAAAGACAATACATTTGGAAACTAGGCTATGCAGTACCAAAACAAAATTGAATCTAAATTTTTAAAGAGGAAGAATAATGATAATTTATTTTTTCATTACGTTTTAACATTTACAAAGTGATTTCCTCATAGTAATCTCGTGAAGTTAATAGAACAAATACTGCTAGCTTTCTTTTAAAGATGAGGAAATAGAGGCCAAAAACTGATTAAATTGCCTGTCATCACACAACTAGTAGGTAGAAGAAAGAGGAAATTAATCCAGTTTTTTTATTCCAAATCCTGGTTCTTTCTACTGCCTTTCTAGATAACTTCATTTTAACTAAGGAGTGAAAATCACAAAATTCTATTAGGAAGTCTGTCTTAAAGCACTAGAATTGTGAGTGTTTGTTATCTTTCAAACAGGTATAGCTATTCGGTGGAAATGGCTATTTTCATAGTTAATGAGTTCCTCTTCAGTGGATGTCTTTTTGTGGAGGCTGGATGAACACTTGTGAACAACATTGTGTAGTGGACAAGTGGATTCATGTTCAGATAACAACTTGACTAGATGGTTAGTTGAACATGTGTAATTTTATGATTTTTAAGAGCAACCATAGTTGCATAATTATTGTGTTGTTTCATATTCTGGCCACCAAAGGGAGAGATATATAATGGAGGTAAATACTCAGAAGCTCATTAGCAACAAGGGCACAAATGATATAATCTAGGTTACTTATAACTCTTGAAAACTATATTATTATTATGACATTTAGAAGGGATATACAAAGACAGAGGGCAAGAGTATAGGCTGAATTTGATGTGATGGGCAAAAATCTAATTAAATGGTAAAAAGTGATTGCACTGGGAGAAGAGGAAAGGATGAGAAAAACAAAGGTAAATTACATCACATGAAGAGGCACAAATGACCTATTACATTAGAGAGAAAGAAGAGAGGGAGATGAGCATTATTTAAACCTTACTCTCATCAGATTTGACTCAAAAAGGGAATAGCATATTCAGTTAGGTGTAGAAATCTAACTTACCCTACAGGAAGTAGGAGGGGAAAGGGGAAAAAGAGATGGAGGTGGACAAAAGGGAGGGAAGAAGTAGTAAGGGAAAAGGTGAAGTAAAGAGAGGGGGTGATAGAGAGGAGGACAGATTAAGAGAGGTGGTGGCCAAAAGGAAAACTCTAGTGAGGAGGGAAAGGGAGAAAGGAGATAGAAAACCACAAATGGGGCTGGAGGCAAGACAGAATGGAGAGAAAGACACAGATAGGAATCCTAACTGTGAATGTGAATGAGATGAACTCTCCTATAAAATAGAAGCAGCTAGCACGGTGGATTAAAAACCACAATTCCACATATGTTATCTTTAGCTGAAGTAAAAAAAAAAAGAAGCAGGATCAATCCTGATCTCAGACAAAGCAAAAGCAAAAATTGATCTAATTAAAAGAGGTAAGGAAATAAACTCCATCCTGCTAGAAGATACTATAGACAATAAAGCAATAACATTAGTAAAGATATATGCAGCAAGTGGTATAGCATTCAAATTCTTAGAGGAGAAATTAAGGGAGTTACTGGAAGAAAGAGGCAACAAAACTGTACTAGTTGGGAGCTTCAACCTCCACCTATCAGAAATAGATAAATCTAACCACAAAATAAACAAAAAAAAGTTAAGGAGGTGAATAGAATTCTAGAAAAATTAGATATGGTTCACCTGTGGAGAAAACTGAATTGGGGATAGAAAACAATATACCTTTTTCTCATCAGTACATGGCACCTACACAAAAACCAACCATGTATTAGATCATAAAAACCTCACAATCAAATTTAGAAAGGTAGAAATATTAAGTGCATCCTTTCTAGATCATGATGCAACAAAAAATACATGAAACAAAGGGCCATGGAATGATGGACTAAAAATTAATTGGAAACTAAATAATCTAATCCTAAAGAAAGAGTGAGTCAAAGGAGTCATAGCAACAATCAATAATTTAATCAAAGAGAATGACAATAATGAGACAACATAGAGAAACTTATGGGATGCAGTCAAAGCATTTCTTAGAGGAAATTTTATATCTCTAAATTCTTACATGAATAAAATAGAGAAAGAGGAGAACAATGAACTGTTAATGCAACTAAAAAAGCTAGAAAAGGAACAAATTAAAAATTCCTAATTTAATATCAAATTAGAAATTCTGAAAATGAAAGGAGAGATTAATAGAATTGAAAGTAAGAAAACTATTGAGTTAATAAATAAAAGAGCTGGTTCTATAAAAATAGATAAACTTTTCATTAATTTGATTTAATAAAAGAAATAAGAAAACCAAATCAGTATAAAAAATCAAAAGGAGGAAATTAAAGTAATAATTAGGAGTTATTTTTCCCACTATATGCCAATAGATCTGACAATTTAAGTGAAATGGATGAAAATTTTCAAAAATATAAATTGCCCAGATTAAAATGAGAGGAAATAAAATACTTAATCCCATTTCAGCAAAATAATTTGAACAAGTCATCAATGAATTACCTAAGAAAAAATCCCCAGGACCAGGTGCATTTATAAATGAATCCTACCAAACATTTAAAGAGTAATTAATTCCAATACTATATAAATTGTTTGGGAAAATAGGTGATCAAAGAGTCATACCAAATTCTTTTTAAGTCACAAATATGGTGCTGATACCTAAATTGGAAAGAGCCAAAGCAGAGAAAGAAAATTATACACCAATTTCCCTAATGAATATAGGTGTAAAAGTTTTAAATAAAATATTAGCAAAGAGATTACAGAACTTATCTCAAGAATAATAAACTATGACCAGGTGCAATTTATACCAGGAATGTAGGACTGGTACAATATTAGGAAAACTATCAACATAAATGGCCATATGAACAAAACAGAAATCATATGTTAATCTCAATAGATGTAGGAAAAAAGCTTTTGACAAAATACAACATTTGTTCTATGAAAAGCTAGAGAGCATAGGAATAAATGGAGTCTTTCTTAAAATGATAAGCAGCATTTATCTAAAACCTTCAACAAGAATTATTTGCAAGGGAAGGTGACCTAGCTATATTAATTTTTAAATTGTACCATAAAACAACAATCATCAGAACTAGTTGGTACTGGCTAAGAAATAGAGTGGCGGATCAGTGGAATAGACTAGATACATAAGACAAAATAGTCAATGGCTATAGTAAACCACTGTTTGGTAAGCCCAATAACTACAGCTTCTGGGATAAAATCTCACTATTTAACAAAAACTGTTGGGAAAACTTGAAAACAGTATAGTAGAAACTAGACATAGACCAACATCTTACACCTGTATACCAAGAAAAAATCAAAATAGGCACATGATTTAGATACAAAGGCTGATAACTATAAGCATACTAGGAAAGCAAGTAATAGTTTGTTGGTCAGATTTATGGAGAAGGGAAAAATTTATGACCAAGCAAGAAATAGAGAACATTATGAAAGGCAAAACAGATGATTTTGATTACATTAAATTGAAAACTTTTTGCACAAACAAAACCAGTGCAAGCAAGGTTAGAAGGGAAGAATAAAGCTAGGAAACAGTTTTTGTAGTCAATGTCTCTGATAAATGCCCCATTTCTAAAATATATATAGAACTGAGTCAAATTTATAAGAATACAAGTGATTCCCCAGTTGATGAGTGGTCAAAGGATGAACAGGCAGTTTTCAGATGAAGAAATTAAAGCTGTCTACAGTCATATAAAGCTACTCTAAATCACTATTGATTAGAAAAATGCAAATCAAAGCAACTTATACCTGATTGACTAAAATGACAAAAGAGGAAAATGATAAATATTGGAGAAGATATGGGAAAATTGGAATACTAATGTCTTGTTTGTGGAGTTGTAAACTGAAGTAACCATTCTGGTAAACAATTTGGAACTATGCCCAAAGGGCTATAAAACTGTGCATACACTTTGATCCAGCAATACCACTATTAGGTATGTGTCCCAAAGAGATCATAAAAATGGGAAAAAGATCTACATGTACAAAAGCTGTACAAAAGTCTTTATAGCAGCCCCTTTTGTGGTAGCAAAGAATTAGAAATTGAGGGGATACATATCAATTGGGGAATAAGCTGAACAAGTTGTGGTATATAAATGTAATGGAATACTGTTGAACTATAAGAAATGAGCAGGTGAACTTTAGAAAAACCTGGAAAGACTTAAATGAACTGATGCTGAGTGAAGTGAGCAGAACAAGAGCATTGTACACAGTAACAGCCACATTGTGCAATGATTAACTTTCATAGACTTAGCTCTTCTCAGAAATACAAAGATCTAAGGCAACTTCAAAAGGCTCATCATGGAAAATGCTGTCCATATCCAGAGAAAGAACTTTGGAATCTGAATGCAGATGGAAGCATACTATTTGCTCTCTCTCTCTCTCTTTTTTGTTTTGTTTTTGCTTTCTTGTGGTTCCCTCTCATTGCTTCTAATTCTTCTTTACGACATGAGTAATGTGAAAATACATGTAAATAGATATAATGTAGGATATATAATTGGGAAGTCAATTGAACCAGTGATGTAGAAGAATGAAGGAATGAGCAAACCTGAAATTGGCACTTTTAGCAATAGACCCAAGGGTAGGCTCTTGGCATATTGGGTGGATCTACTAGTGAGCATTTATGGAATGATATAATCAAAACTAGCTCAGTCATGGTAGCTTGTGCCACGCATTTCTGTATACATGTACTTTAAGACTTTTCTGACTAGAAAAGTTATTTGAAGTTTAAAAATACTGAAAATTACTTTGGACTTCACCAGTTGTTTGACTGTTGACTAGGGATAACTTATTCTGATATCTCCATAGCTTTTTGAAATCTTAATGTTTTATTATGGATTTTAGGTTATATTGGAAAAGATTTTAGATACCATCTTGTACAACTCTATCTTTACAAATAATCAAACTTATTTTGAAGAAGGTGGAGTGATTTGTCCAAGGTTATATAGCTAATCAGAATAAGGTCTCCTAATGGCAAGTTCTGTGTTCTTTCAGTATTTATTTTATTTTTTGTTACAAAATTTTTGTTGATACCTTTTTAAATATATCAATCATTTCCACATATAGATAAGAATTAATACTTCTCATTGAATACTATTAAATGCAAATATCATTAGATTAAATAATTAATAAAATATTTATAGTGTTGTAACTGACTAAATTCTTTCCTTTTCTAAACATAGTTTTTAAAGCTATGACCTTCCTCTCTTCTTATTAGTTGTTATTTAATGATGAGACCTCTCATAAAATATCATTCCCAACATCTGATTCACTGGTTGTGATGTGGGTGTTGAATAGTCCTTACTCCCCATTGCTATTGTTAAGCTCTCCCTTTATTACATCATTTAGTAACCTGTCCTCCTTTGAACTTTATTTAATCCATATTTATTGCTTCATCAAAATTCTTATTCCTGTTCTCTATTGACTTCTTAGACATTCTTCTTTATTTAGCAAATTCAATATTTGGTTCATCATCTTTTTTTTTCTCCCCAACTCCTGCTCTCATAGTAGAAAATTTCAAAATGCATATTGATACTCTCATAAACACCACATCTTTTCATTTTCTCAAGTTATTCTTACTATGACTCACTTTTCCACTCTACTTCAGTCATAAATAGAATTGACCTTGTAATCATCCATGAATGTTCCATGCTTATGCTTATGAACTCTGAAATTCTTTTCTCTGGTCATAATATATTGTCATTTCACCTCTCCTTCTGCCTTGTAACCCTTAACTCTTCTCTTCATGAGTCAATAAACATTTAAGTACCTACTATGTGTCAGGCACTGTGCTAAGCACAGGAAAATTTTAAAAAAGGTAAAAGACAGTTCCTACCCTCAAGAAGATCACAATTTCATGGGGGGGGGGTGGAGATAATATGCAAACTATATATGAACAAAGTATATGTAAGAAAACACTTGAAATAATCAACAGAGCAAAGACACTCAACTTAACAGATCAGGAAAAGCCTCCTGTAGAGGTGAAATTTTAGCTGGGATTTGAAGGAAACCAGGAAAGACAGAAAGTAGAGATGAGAAGGGAGAATGTTCTAGGCACAGGGAACAGACAATGAAAATGCAGAGTTGGGAAATGAAGTGCCTTGTTCCAGGAAGAGTAAAGAGGCCAATGTCACTGGAATGCATGGAACGTGCTGTAAGAGACTGGACAGGTGGGAGCAGGCAGTTTCTGAAGGGCTTTGAGTACCAAACAGTTTGATACTGAAGGTGATTGAAAAACTGAGTAGGGGTTGAGAGGAGAGGTGACACCACAGGAAGATTACTGTGACATCTGAGTGGAGTAGGTACTGGCATGGAAAGAAATTTATGTTAAGCAGAACAAGTGAGCTAATGAAATATCACAGCCATGAAGGGCTAAGGGCTAACACCTCAGGGGCGGCAGTGTGAGAGGGGAGAAAAGGGCATATGTGAGAAATGTGAACCTGGTTGATTAAAGGGATGGTAGTACCCTGACTTCCAATCCCTCCGCCCATCAGTTCTTTCTGAGACTATCATATCTCTGCTGGCTACACTCTTTCTTCCATGAAAACAGCCAGGTTGAAGCAGTACAGGTGTCACTGGGACTGAAGTCAGGAAGATCTGAATTAAAGTCCAACCTCAGACACTTGCTAGCAGTGTTACTCTGGGTCAGTCATTTAACCTCTGTTGACCTCAGTGTCCTCAATGGGGAGAAAATTAATACCTACCTCCCAGAATTGTTCGAAGGATCAAATGAGACAATACTTATAAAGCACTTGGCACACTACCTGGCACAGAGTAAACACTTAATATGCTTCTTTCCATCCATCTTTCATTCCTTTCCTCATCTTGACCCCTTTGTTGATCAATTCAACTCAGTATTATTCACTACTCTCAAGTACCTTGTCTCCTTATTCCTTCTATCTACTATCTTCATTACAACTCGAGAAAATCATGAAACTATGCCAACTGGGTTCACTACAAATTTATGTTACATATTTCAGCTGGTCCCTCACTGCATCAAGGCAATCCCTCTTTATATCCCTAATCAATTCACTATCCCAGCAGATAACACATATACCACAGCAGACTTTCCAAACATTTTTCATCTGTCTTCAAGTCTCCCATGGTACTACTTCTTCCAATTTATTAACTGAGAGCCTTGTCTCATATGTCACTGAAAAAATTGAGGATGTTCACTGAGAACACCCTTTTCTCCCCTTCTCCTCATCTCATATCACTGAAATTCCTACTCCTAGTATCTTCTCCTTCATTTCACATGAAGAGTTAGCTTTTTTCCTCACTAAGGCAAATCCTTCTATGTGCAAAACCCCTCTCCCTGTCTACTGGCTTCCTTCCTGCTTCCTACAAACATGTCCATGTCTCCCCCATACTCAAAAAAATCTCTCTTGGTACATCCTTCTCCATTAGCTATCATTCTCCATCTCTTCTGCCTTTTGTGGAAAATTTGCTTGAGAAAGCCACAATTATTGCCTTCACCATTCTCATTTTCTTCTAAGTTCTCTGCAGTCTGGCCTAATGAAAAATAATATCATTACTCAACAGAAACTGCTCTCTCCAAAGTTATCAATAATCTCTTAATAGTCAAATCTAATGATTTTTCCTTGGTACAGATCCTTCTTGACTTCTCTGCAGCCTTTGATACTGTAGATAACTTCTTGATACTCTCTTTTCTTTATATTTTCATGACACTGCTCTCTCCTTGTTCTCCTCCTACCTCTCTGACCACTCCTCAGTGCCCTTTGCTAGATCCTCATTCTGGTCATGCCTGCTAACTGTGGGTATCCCTCAAGGTTCTACCCTTGGCTATTTTCTCTTGTCTATATGATTTTATTGAATCTCATTAGCTCCCATGTAGTGTTTTAAAAATTTAGTTATGTTCTTCAAATGATGGAGATGATATTATCATCTCATAAATGATTCTCAGATCTATGTTTAGCTTTAACATCTTTCCTGACCTTGAGGTTTGCATCTTCAATGAACTATTTTGCACTTCAAACTGGACATGTTAACCTCAACATGTCCAAAACAACTAGTCATCTTTCTTCCCAAACCTTCCCCCTTTTCTAAGTTAACATTAACTTGCCTGAGGGCACCACCATCCTATCACCCATCCAGACTCACAGCCTAGATGCCATTCTCTGTTCCTCATTTTTTCACCCCAAACTCCCTTGCAATCTTAGACCAAGTCCTGTCAAATCTCTTTCCTCCCTCCCTCCCTCCTTCCCTCCATCTCTCCCTTCCTTCCTTCCTTCCTTCCTTCCTTCCTTCCTTCCTTCCTTCCTTCCTTCCTTCCTTCCTTCCTTCCTTCCTTCCTTCCTTCTTTCCTTCCTTCTTTCCTTCCTTCCTTCTTTCCTTTCACTGTACTCCTCTCAACATATTTTGTATGCCAGTGAGACTGGGTTCTTTGCTTTTTCCTTTTTAAAAATTTTAGACAATTACTAAAACAAATTACTAAAAAAAGAAACATTATAAACTTGAATATAAAATAAAAAATAAAAAGCATGTCATGAACAGAGCAGAACATAGGAGAGAATTCAGAATATATAGCAATAACTTAACACTTCAAGAAAGTTAAATTCTGTACATTATGTTGAAAGCTGTTCATCTTTGCTTCCTTGTAGGTTTTCTTTTGTTCTCTGCTATACACTTTTTACCTTGTTCTTCTTTCCCCCTTCCTCCTCCTTACCTGCCATCCCAAGGCGGCAATTGAGCATAGAAGTATTTATATATATAGGTACTGATATACCTACAGGTATGCATATATACATGTACATACATATATAAACATATACTTTCCTTAAGAGATTCTACTCCTTGTCTTTTTTTTTGTGTACATCTCTTTTTTCCTATCTCTCCTAACTCCTCTACTTTACTTCTCCCTGCCACTTTGCCCTCCTATTACTTAATCTACCGCTACTCCAGCAGTCTCTCCCTTATCTTCCCATTCCTCTAAATCTAAACACCCTTTTTTATTCACCCAGCCCCTGCACCCTCACCTTTAAAGATCCTTCATCTTTCCCCCTCTCCATTCCTTTAGAGTTTTATTTCTTTCTAAATTTAGAAGACGTTTATATTCTTCTAGATGTATATGCATTTTCTCCTCTTAAACCCCTTCCTAATGAAAGTAGGTTTCCAGAACTAACAGCCCCCCTCCTCTATCTAATTCCTCTATATTAGTTCTTTCTCTTGCACTTCATTTGTGTATGATAATTACTCTTGAATGGTTTTACTTTTTGAATGAATATCATATTCAGGTCTACCCTCATCTTTCTTATAAGCTACCTTATTACTAGTAACAATCTTACACATAGGTTTTATATTTTCCATACAGAAAAGGTAAACATTCTATCCTTATTTAGTTTCTTGTAATTGGTCTTCAGTATGTACCTTACATTTCTCTTGTATCTTGTATGTGAAATCTTCTGTTAAGTTCAGGCTTTTTTTTGAGTCCTGAAAGTCTGACAGTTGATCAAACGTCCATTTTTTTTCATTGAGAATTATGCTTAGCTTTGCTGGGTATGATATTTTGACCAGAGGCCCAGTTCTTTTGCCCTTTGATATATAGTGTTCCAGGGCCATCTCCAATCACCCTGATTAATATCTGGTCATTGGATCCAGATGCCTCAGGAGGAGAAAGTGAAGCTGGTGACCTTGCACAACCCTCCCTCACTCAAAACAAAGTCATGTGCAAGTCATGCCATCATTTCTCTGATGTCATGGTCTTCTTCAAAAATGAAGGATGAACACAATAATGTTCCAAGGCTTGCAATCTTTTAGTGTCGCCAATGCTAGGTCTTGTGTGATTCTAATTGTGATACCATCATATGTAAGCTTTTTTTCTTGTCCTTGATCTGAGGGGTTTCAGAATTAACTATAATATTTCTGTGAGTTTTCCTTGTAGGATCTCTTTCAGGTGGTGATTGGTGGATTTTTCTATTTCTATCTTCCTGTCTTGTTCTAATGCTTCAGGACAATTTTCTTTAATTATTTTTTGTGCTATTGTATCAAGATGGAACTTTCAGGTATTCCAGTTATTCTTTTGTTAAATATAATTTATTTATTTTCAATTTTCAACATTCATTTACACAAGATTTTGAATTCCAAATTTTCTTCCCATCTCTCCCCTCCAATACACTCTAGGACAGGGTGCACTGCAACCGCCCCTTTCCCCAATCTACCTTCCCTTCCATCATCCCTCCCTTCTCTTATCCCTCTCCCCTCTATTTCCCTATAAAGCAAGATGGATTTCTATACTCCATAGCCTGTACATTGTACAACTTATTTCCCAGTTGCATGCAAAAAACATTTTTAACATTCATTTCTTAAGCTTTCAGTTTTATATTCTCTCTCTTCCTCCCTCCCCACCCACCCTCATTAAGAAAGCAAGTAATGAGATATAGGTCACGCATGTGTAGCCATGAAAACCACTTCCCTAACAGTCATGTTGTGAAAAACTAACCACATTTCCCTCTATCCTGTCCTGCACTCTATTTATTCCATTCTCTCCCTTGACCTGTCCTCTCACAATAGTGGGAGCTTCTGATTACCCCTTCCCCAATCAGTCATCCCTTTTATTATCCTTTCTTTCCTATTCCCTTTGCCCCACCTTCCTGCAGGGTAACATAGATTTCCATTCTCAGTTGAATGTGTGTTATTCCCTCCTTAAGTCAAATCAAATGAGAATAAGTCTCACTTATTTCCTCTCACCTCCTACCTCTTCCCCTCCATTGTGAAAGCTCTTTCTTGTCTCTTTTATGTGAGATGATTTGTGTTTTACATTCTACCTCTCCCTTACTCTTTCTCTCAGTACATTTCTCTCAACATTTAATCTTATTCTTTAGGTATCCTCCCTTCATATTCAGCTCCCCCTTGCCCTTTGTCTATATCTACCTACCTACCTACCTATCTACCTACCTATCTATCTGTCTATCTGTCTGTCTGTCTGTCCATCTGTCTGTCTGCCTATCTGTCTGTCTGTATTTAAACACATACATACACACATATGTGTATATAATAAACACACACATATATTCCCTCTAACTACCCTAATACTGAGAAAGGTCTCATGAGTTACAAATATCATCTTTCCATGTAGGAATGCAAATAGTTCAACTTTAATGAATACCTTATAGCTTCTCTTTCCTGTTTACCTTTCCATGTTTCTCTTGATTCTTATACTAGAAAGTCAAAATTTCTGTTTATCTCTGATCTTTTCAACAACAATGCTTGGAAGTCCTCTATTTTACTGAAATTCTATTTTTTCTCCTCAAGTATTATACTCAGTTTTGCTGGGTAGGTGATTCCTGATTTTAATCCTAGCTCCTTTGACCTCTGAAATACCATATTCCAAGCCCTCCAATCCTTTAGTGTAGAAGCTGCTAAATCCCGAGTTATCCTGATTGTGTTTCTATAATACTTGAATTTTTTCTTTCTGGCTCCTTGTAATATTTTCTCCTTGACTTTGGAGCTACAATATTCCTAGGAGTTTTCATTTTGGGATCTCTTTCAGGAAGTGGTTGGTGGTTTCTTTCCATTTCTATTTTACCCTCTGGTTCTAGAAAATCAGGGCAGTTTTCCTTGATAACTTTTTGAAAGATGATGTCTAGACTCTTTTTTTGATCATGGTTTTCAGGTAGACCAATAATTTTTAAATGATCTCTCCTGGATCCAGGTCAGTTGTTTTTTCAATGGGACATTTCACATTGTTTTCCATTTTTTTTATTCTTTTGGATTTGTTTTATAATTTCTTGATTTCTTATAAAGTCATTAGCTTCCATATGCTCCATTCTAATTATTAAGGAATTATTTTCTTCAGTGAGCTTTTGGACCTCCTTTTCCATTTAGTCAGTTCTGCTTTTTAGGACATTCTTCTCTTTGTTGGCTTTTAGAATCTCTTTTGCTATTTGGGTTAGTCTATTTTTAAAGGTTTTATTTTCTTCAGCATTTTTTTGAGGTCTCCTTTAGCAAGGATTCATTTTTCATGATTTTCTTGCATCACTCTCATTTCTCTTCCCAATTTTTCCTCTACTTCTCTTACTTGATTTTAAAAATTCTTTTTGAACTCTTCCATAGCCTGAGACTATTTCATATTTTTCTTGAAGGCTTTGGATGTGGGATCCTTGACCTAGTTGTCTTCCTTTAGTGTATGCTTTGATCTTCTTTGTTGTAAGAAAATATTTTTCATTAAGAAAGTAAGCTTCTATACTCTTATTTTTTCCCCTTTTTGATCATTTTCCCAATTAATTGACTTTTGAGCTCCTTGTTAAGTGGAGGGTACACTGCCCCAAGTTTCAAGTGTTTTGTGTAGCTGCTTTCAGGGATATCTCTAGGGACCTGTAAATTGTCACTTCCTTTAAAGTGGTATGATCAAAGGAGAGGTGTTTACTCCTCTCCTAGCCTGCACTCTGGTCAGTAAGCAACCACAAACACTTATTTCTGGATTGGTGAGTAGGACTTCCTCTCCACAGCTGCCACCTACTCTTCTACACTAGCACTTCTTCTTGCCCCAAGACTGCCACCCAGGACTGTGACCCTGATAGATCAGCCCCTCGATTCCCCCATTGTTTGTAGGTTGAGAGCTCCAGACGCCCTTGCTGCTGCAGCAGTGGCTGATGCTGCTCTGGAGCTCAGACTTGACCACTTTCCTCTCTCACCCAGGTGAGAGAGCTTTTCCACTGACCTTTGAAGTTATCTTCGGAATTTGTCCGTTGAGAAGTCTGGAAACTACTACAGCTGTCAGTAATTCAGTGCCCTGAGGCCTGCTCCAGTCCCATCTGTGCTGGACTGTTCTCTGCTCTCAGCCTAGTGCGATAGACCCTTCCTGTAGTTCTTTTACATGGTCTTGGGCTGGAAATCTCTTTCACTCTGTCATTTTGTGGATTTTGCTGCTCTATAATTTTTTAGTCATTTTTTTTATATGTATTTTGAGGGGTTTGGGAAGAGAACTCAGGCAGGTCCTTGCTTCTACTCTGCCATCTTTGCTCCTTCCTCATAGTCTAGTTATTCTTATGTTTTCTTTATCTGTTCTCTAGAGCCATTGTTTTTCTTATGTGATGTTTCACCTTCTCTTCCATTTTTTTTATTCTTTACATTTAAAAAAAATTTCTTTATCTCTTAGAACTTTGCTGGCTTCCTCTTGTCTGATCAGATTTTCAAGGAGCCATTTTCTTCCTTAAGATTCTGGATCTCCTTTTCTAATTGGTTGTCTTTTCTGCTTGTTTTTCTTCTATTATTCTTATTTTTCTTCTTAATTTTCCTATATCTCTCTCATTTGATTTTTTTAATCTTTTTAAAGTTCTTCAATAAATTCTTTTTGGGCATGTGACCACTTGATATTACTCTTTGGAATAGAAGAGGGTTTCTTTGCTTCAGTATCCTCCTCTTAAGGTGAACCCCAGCCTTCTCCATTCCCATAGTAGCTCTCTATGGTTGAATTCTTTGTCCTTTGCCTGTGCGGTTTTTTCTTAATTATTTAGTTTTTAAATCACCTGTAGTTTTGGGGTATGGGAAATGGTGCCTCTGCCCTCTGATCCTCTTCATTTCTCCCCTTTGACCTTGAACTCAAATCCAGCCTCTTGTAAGTGCCCACAGTTGGTGATTGTCCTGCCTCACTGCTTCTGTACTCACTGGGCATGTGCTGGTTCCTTCTCCCCTCCTGCTTTCCACAGCACAGCTGGGTCTGACATTCCTTGTCAGCAGAGGTTCCCTAGATCTTCCCCAGGACAGATGACCAACTCCTGTCCCTGCCTCGGGGGTAAAAGTTCCTGTGGCTAGGGCCAAGGCAGCCTCTCAAACCAATTATCCCCAGGGCTTGTCAATAGTTGATAAAATGGACCTAACCTGGAGATGTTTACTCTTCACAAGGAGAAAATCTTGTCCTGTGATTTCTCTTCAGGTCTTTTCTGATTGTTCCAAGAGAATTCCTGTTGTGTCCCTACTCTTATTTATTTCACTGCTCGTTTTGCCCAGAGGTGATATTTGATTTTTTTGTGTATAGGAGGATCTTGAGAGCTTGGAATTTTCTGAACAACTCTGTCATCTTCCCAGAATACTCTCCATTTTTCTTTTTCTTCAACATTCCATCTCTGACTCTGGTTTGTGTCCCATTTTCTCTGGTTGTGTCCTATGCTTAGAATTCTTTACCTTGTCTTTTACATTCACTATTTTCCATAGATTCTTTCAAGTGTCAGTCAAAAAAATCTCACCATCTATAAGAATCTTTTCAATATTTCTCTTAATACTAACACTTTCAATTTATGATAATCTTTGGTTAATCTTGTTTGAGCGTAATTATTTACTTGTCGTCTCTCCTATTAGATTATGAGCACCTTGAAAGTAGATACTATTTGGGGTCTTTTTGTATCCCAGCACTTGGCACAATGTCTAAGACATACTAGGTACTAAATAAATGCATATTGACTTGATTTTATCCATTTGGAATTCATTTGGGTAAATGTTGTTTAATATTTGCTTAAACCTATCCCCTGTCAAATTGTTTTTCTATTTTTTGAGCTATACTTGTCAAATAAGAAATCCTTTCAGTATTTCGTGATCTCCAGCTCACTTCAATGCTACAAAATAAACCACCGCACTGCTATATGTATTTATTTTAAATAAATTTGTCTAATTTATTGCATCAACTTAGTTTTCTATGTTTTAACCAGTATCAAAACTCTTTGAT
This sequence comes from Notamacropus eugenii, assembly GCF_028372415.1. NCBI lineage: Eukaryota > Metazoa > Chordata > Mammalia > Diprotodontia > Macropodidae > Notamacropus > Notamacropus eugenii. Next base: position 138,523,762 of record NC_092876.1, on the reverse strand, counting down.
CACTAATGCTTTATAATAAACATTTTTTATGATTTACCTTTGAATTCTTTCTCTTTTGTTAAAAAGTAAAAATAATTAAAAAGTTAGGGATAAGCATTAGAATTTTACCTTCACATTTCCTTTGCATTAAAAACAAGCTAAAATTTTAATACCCATCCACAACTTTCAAAGTATTTGCATTTAGTTACTTGTCAGTCTATAAACATTTATTAAATACCTACTATATGACAGACACTATGCTAAGCACTGGGGATACAAAGAAAGGCAAAAGCTAACTTCTGCTCTTGAGAAACTTACTAATGGGGGAAACAACACCCAAATAACCATGAGGAAATAAGTTTTATATGGGATAAATAGAAGCAATAAGCAATTAAGATGACACTAAAATGAAGAGGGATTAGGAAAAGCTTCCTGTGGAAGGTAAGACTCCAACTGGGACATTAGTATTGATAGAACAGAGATTCAGCTCCTGCGTATAGAGTATACCTATCTAGCAGGACACTCCATATTCTTACCTACCTCATGTTCCACCTCTTTTCTCAAAGCAATGCCTGGCAAACAATGGGATCTCCAACAATTTCCTATACTGTAAAGCCATAGTTACAAATCCTAATAAAACTACAAGGCTGAGCATGAAGAAATCTTAAAGGAGTAAACAGAAGTAGATATGGAGACTGGTCTATTGGCATTAGCCCTTTGACTGTCCTTCCTATACAAAGTACATAAGTCCACTGGTCATCTCTTGTGACTTTATGACACGTTAAGTTTGTATGGACTTGGTGAATTTGTGGGTAAACTAGGTCCTGTGAGCTAAATCCAGTCATTTATGGTCTGTTTTTGTATAGCCTTAGAGTTAAGAATGTTTTTCAAATTGTTAAGGAAAGTTTTATTGTTTTAAAATGTAAATCCCCCCAAAATATGTAAAAAAAATAAAAAAATGTGAAACACATTCTTAGCTCTCGGGCCATGCAAAAACAGAAGGCTGGCTAGATTTGGCAGGAATTTGCTAACCCTGGGTCTATCTCTACACAAATGTATTAAAAATATTACGTCAATATTTATCTTAATTCCCACTCACTATAAACTAATAACAACTAGATAGACAGACATAAAATCCCTGTGACATGAGAAACTTTAAAGATCTTTCAGTCTAATCTATAGCTGCAACATAAATTTATGCTACAAGGTCCTTCACAAATAGATTTCCAAGCAATTATAACTTTGCAAATGTGGAACTGGAAGTAAGGGGATGCTCTTACTATAGGCCTTGAATTTGAATGTAGATATCTACTTGTCTGAAGAAGAAAATGGCAAACCACTCTGATCTTTGGCAAGAAAACCCTAAATGGGGTCATGAAGTCTTACATGACTAAAAAATGATTCAACAACAAAAAAACAAATTCCCAGCATCATAAGGAACTTTAAATATCTTAGTCTAATCTATAACTGCTGCATAAACACAGAATGTTAAATATGTATGTGCTTAATAAATGCTTCTTCCTTTCCCTTCATTATTATTGTCATTTCTCTGACTATTGGAAAGAATTATAACAAGTTGGATGGTGCAATTACAACTAAGCTGAAAATAAAAATACACCCTTGTACCAGATGGAGATGCTTAAGAAAACCACAAGAATTTGGTAGAAGCTATTCAAACCACAATAGTACTATCTGAAAACTCAGATACCAGATAAATATAACGGTTTTAGGGAACATGTCCAGAACACGGCAAGATGAAAAGACCAGCTTCTAGAAGAACATATTTTATGTTAACATACCATAAACAAGGCAACAGCCTCTTTCTAATTGGCTATGTAGCTGAAATAAGCTGAGTCTTTGAAACTGTGGGTCTGGGACAGTCATTCATTCTTTTTCCAGAAAGGATAGAGATCTAGTTCACCCACATCACAGGCACAGTGAACTGAACTGGGTAGGGAAGAAGGACTGCCATCTCCTCACCTCTCCTTTTTACCCTGTGCCCCCAAGAGTTTGGTTTTATTTTCTTCCATTTGTCCTTTTCAATTCTAGACTCAGGCAATAGAATCACTGGAACAAAATTGGAGCCTTAGTAACCTTGGAGTCAGTATTCCAGGCCAAATACAGCAATCAGCCCAGATAAGGAGGCCCTTAGAAGTCAGGGGGCTTAGGACTCTAGCCTAAGGGGGCTTTGAACTTGGAATTTTGTAGGACAGTACTGTAAATCTACTGAGCTAAATTGTGAACCTAATCCCCTTCCTCTCCCCAGAGATAAAGCTATTCTAGGGAGGGACTATGCCCCCAGGTGTTGGGAGGAAATGTTTGTATGATTATTCTTGCTATAACATTAGAGTGAATATTGTTTTGTATTTGAAAATATTGGTAATCTAATTGTGAAAATAGAACTGAGGTGCACAGCACCTCTATAATTGGGGGGAACACCATTGGAGAGGGCCAGAGTCAATGCTAGAAAGACTCCTAACCCCTTAATGGTATTGGAGAATCCTACAGGAGGGGTAAAATGTAACATACCTGGCCTCTAGACAAAGTGACCAAGGTAATGTATATATTAGAGCCAAAAAAAAAAAAAAAAGAATGATGGGTTAAGGAATTTACTGGAAGAGAGAAATAGCCATCACATTGTCAGCTGGGATGTGTTCTTATAGCTGCTTCACTTGTTAAAAGCAATTTAGCCTAGATCACAAAAAAACAGCCTAAGGAATATCACTTACACTGGTCTGCTGGCTGATTGCTTGTGATATTTCAAGGAAACTATGTGGTTTTATGGGAATGAAGCATAAGCAGGACCGTGTAACGTGGAAAATTCTCCTGCAGTGGCTTCAGATCCTTTTCTGACCTTTTGGGTGGGCTGCATTTCCTTCCCCTGATAACTTGTTTGGGACTGTTTCCTGCATAACACAGGATTGTATTTATAACACAATTGGGTTTTCTAAAGATATGTTTTTTACAGTCCAAAATGAGTACACAAAGTGTATTTATTTTGGAGAATAGATGCAATTCATCACAGACTTTAATTGTTCCCCATTGAATAACTTGCTTTCTTCAACTCTACCCAATTCAGTTCCAATTGAGAGGTATTTATTACCAGATTGTTGGTTATAGTTGTACATCTAGGAATATAATTCAAGCAACCAGAGATATCTCTAGTCATTAGATGTTTCAACACCCTAAATCAGAGATATAGAAACATTTTTAATAGGGGATGGGGTGGGGTAAGGTGCAGTATGCTCAGGAGTGAAGAGTTGAGGATCACATGAAGCTATCCCTTTCAGGGTGTGACTTTCTCCATCATGGTTTTAATTTATCACCACTCAGTATAAGTTAAATAAGAATTCTTCAGGAGTTTTGTGGGAGCCTCAGAGGATACATGGAGGTCAGTGGATGACACAGAGCCTTTGATCAAAAACTTAAGCCAAATTTCATAATAAGGTAGGTAAACACTCCATAAAAGAAAAAGAGCAAATTCAGACTTCTTCCCTGGTACAAAAGGAAGCCAAAAAAAATGATAAAAAATTTTTACACAGATTTTCCAGATTGTAGGAATGCAGTAATGTGGAAGGGATAAGTAAGTGAAATGTAACAATTTGACTTCTGATATAGGAAAAGGTTACTCCTGTGTATACTTTGCAACTTCTCTTTGAAGTAGGTGATACAAATGTGATTATTTTCACGTTTTAGATGAGAAAACTGAGACTATAGGATTTTTAAAAGGGTGGCCAAGCTTGCACAACTATTAAGTAGTAGCACAGAGACCTAAAACCCAGGACTCTCAAGTCAATTACCTTTTTAAATTGAGAAAATTTAACATTTTGTCCTACTTAAAGCGAACTTTAGAGTACTAAAAAAGAGAGTGCTCTTTCTGTTGGAACTTACCAAACGCAGAAGTAAATTTTATCAGCTATAGGCTCCTATCGCTGAAGGTCTTGAAGTGAAACTTTCATGGATGGAACTGTCCATACCTGGATGATCATTACTAGGAATGCCTTACAATAGTTATCTCATTAGGGAGAGACAAGATGGTGACCACAAGTCCCTTCCAGTTATGATATCCTAATTCAAAATATGGAAAAAATTTATCTATTCTATTAGACAGCAGCTTAAGGGAAAGATATAGAATTAGAAGTGGGAAGGCAGAGAAAATGCCATTATCCTATACTTCTGTCTCTCCACCAAGAACTCCTTTCCAATCACATTAATCTAATTAATTTGTCCCCCACAACATTTTTGGAACCCCTTCTCACATTAGCCACTCTAATTTAGGTCCTCAGTTATTGTAATGGACTACTAAATTGGTCTTCCCACTCTAGCCAATCCTGCACAAATCTTCTGACAAAATAATCTTCCTAAGGAACATCCTCTTCATTATTCCCCTATAGAATTTTCCAAAGCTGCATTTTTTTTTAAAAACAGAAACTAATTATATTTGAAATACAATATCAACATAATTTTTATAAAATAAATTCACTGTCTGAAGCCAGCTTTCCCATGGCTTCCTCCTCATTTATTGTTTCATGTATTGGTTAAGAACAACAAAATCATTCCCAAGGCATGGGTTTCCCTTCTTTTTTTGTCTTCTAACTACCTTTTTTTTTACATAGACCCCCATAACAGTGTTTACTTCTGATTACCCCTTCCCCCAATCTACCATCCCTTCTATTATCCTCCTTCTCCTATCCCCTTCCCCCTCTGCCTTCCTGCACAGTAAGATAGATTTCCATTCCCAATTGAATGTATGTTATTCCCTCCTTAAGCCAAATTCAATGAGAGTAAGGCTCACTTATTCCCTCTCACCACCCCTCTCTTTTCCACCATTGTAAAAGCTCTCCCTTGCCTCTTTTATGTGAGATGATTTGCAACATTCTACCTCTCCCTTTCTCTTTCTCCCAGTACACTACTCTCAACATTTAATTGTATTTTTAAGTATCCTTCTTCCATATTAAGCCTACCCTGTGCCCTCTGTCTCTGTCTCTCCATATATATATATATTCACGTGTGTATGCATATTCACACACACACACACACACACACACACACACACACATATATATACACACACATACATATACACTTGCACACACACATATATTCCCTCTAACTACCCTAATACTGAGAAAGGTCTCATGAGTTGCAAATACCATCTTTTCATGTAGGAATATAAACAGTTCAACTTTAGTGAGTCCCTTATGACTTCTCTTTCCTGTTTACCTTTTCATGATTCTCTTGTTTCTTGTATTTGAAAGTCAGAGTTTTTCATTGAGCTCTGGCCTTTTCAATAGCAATTCTTGGAAGTCCTCTATTTCATTGAAATTTCTTTTCCCCCCAGAATTATTATACTCAGTTTTGCTGGGCCAGTGATTGTAGGTTTTAATGCTAGCTCCTTTGACCTCTAGAACATCATATTCCAAGTCTTTTAATCCCTTAGTGTAGAAGCTGCTAAATTCTGTGTTATCCTGAGTGTGTTTCCACAATACTTGAATTCTTTCTTTCTGGTTGCTTATAATATTTTCTCCTTAATCTGAGAAATCTGGAATTTGGTTACAATATTTCTAGGAGTTTTCCTTTTGGGGTCTCTTTCAGGAGGTGATCAGTGGATTCTTTTCATTTCTATTTTACTGTCTAGTTTTAGAATATCAGGGCAGTTTTCCTTGATAATTTCTGAAAAATTATTTCTAGACTGTTTTTGTGATCATGGTTTTCAGATAGACCAATAATTTTTAAATGATCTCTCCTGGATCTGTTTTCCAGGTCAGTTGTTTTTCCAATGAGATATTTCACATTGTCTTCCATTTTTTCATTCTTTTGGTTTTGTTTTGTAATTTCTTATTTCTTATAAAGTAATTAGCTTCCATTTGCTCCATTCTAATTGTTAAGGAATTACTTTCTTCAGTGAGTTTTTGGATCTCCTTTTCCATTTGGCCAATTCTGCTTTTTAAGGCATTCTTTTCCTCATTGGCTTTGTGAACATCTTTAATCTATTGGTTTTGTCTATTTTTAAAGGTGTTATTTTCTTCAGCATTTTTTTTACATCTCCTTTAGCAAGCTACTGACTCATTTTTCATGATTTTCTTGTATCACTCTCATTTCTCTTCCCAATCTTTCCTCTACTTCACTTATTTGATTTTAAAAATTCTTTTTGAGCTCTTCCATGGTCTGAGCCAATGTCATATTTTTCTTGGAGGCTTTCCTTGTAGAAGTCTTGACCTTGCTCTCCTCCTCCAGTTTTAGGCTTTGATCTTCCTCATAGCAAGAAATAATCTTTTCAGCAAGAAAGTAACCTTTTATAGTCTTAGTTTTTCCCTGTTTTGGTCATTTTCCACTTGACCTCTGAGCTCCTTGTTAAGTGGCAAGTGCGTTGCACCAAGTTTCATAGGTTTTGTGCAGCTACTTTCAGCAATATCTCTAGGGACCTATCAATTCTTAGCTCCTCCAAAATGGTAAGACCAAAGGAGAGATGTTTACTCCTCTCCTGGTCTGCACTCTGGTCTGTGAGTAACCACAAGCACTCTTTTCTACCCTGGATCTGCAAGTAGTATTCCCTCTCCACAGCTGCCACCAGCTCTGCCACACCAGTGCTCTTCCTTGCCCCAAGACCACAAACAATAACTGCAACCCAGATCAGCTGCTCAATTCCCTCACTGTCTGTGGGCTAAGAGCTCCAAAAGCAGTGGACCATAGTAGCAGTGAATGCCACTGCTCTGAGGCTGGGACCAGGCCACCTTCTTCTCTCATCCAAGTGAGAGAGCTTTCCCACTGACCTTGGAAGCTGTCTTTGACATTTGTGGGTTGAGAAGTCTGGAAACCAACCAGTGATTCAGTATTCTTAGACCTGCTCCATTCCCCTCTGTGCTAGCATGGTCCATGCTGGGTTATGTTCCACTCCAAACCCAATGCAATAGACCTCTCCTGTTGGACTTCCAGATTATCTTAGGCTGGAAATCTGTTTTGCTCTGCCACTTTGTGGCTCCTGTTGCTCTAGAATTTGTTCAGAGTAATTTTTTGCAGGTATTTTGAGGAGTTTGGGTGGAGAGCTCAGGCAAGTCTCTGATTCCACTCTGCCATCTTGGCTTCCCCTCTCCCCCTCCCCCTCAGTTATAATCTCCTAACCTACTTCTTGATCATGCCTGGCACCTAATGAAGTTTTCTGCTACCTATTTATTTGCACATTTTCTCTTCTATGTCTATCTACCTTTTAAACTAGTGCTCATCTTTTGAAGCTTAATGGTTACCCAGATTTAGGTAATCTTTACCTACCTGATCTATTATAGACTACTTTTGAGAATTTAATGGACATTTACCAAAGTGAATTTATTAACTTCCAGATACATTCCAGCTACTTCCTAGTATGCTTATGATGGGGAATAGATTTAAAATTGAATACAATCCCACATAGATATTTAGAATCAATTAAAGAGACTAGAGACTTGGCTTAAGTCAGGTTTATGGCTTGTGTGGCACTTGTGGCCTTCCAAAGGATTTCATATTGTCCATGAAAAATGTAGAGGATGTAAAACAGGCCTGTACAACATTTGGCCCATGGGCTGCTTTGATGAGTTTCAAATGGCCTGTGGGTCACATGCTACGTAGGCCTGCCTTAAGTTAAGGGGAGGTAGTCATATCATATGATTTCTATGATCTCTTCTCCATGGTAGGACTTCATTCAATTTTCTCAATAAGAGGACTTTCAGTTAATACCATTATGGTCAGCAAAAAGATCCAGGGAACATGGAGAATTTTGGGTCACAATATGCTCACCTAACAGGAAAATCACTTTAGCAACTGAGTACAGCATAGATTGAAATGTGAAGAAACTTGAAGCTAAGACTCACCAGTAGGCTGTTGCCATCAGGTGTGAGGTGATGAGGGTCTGCACTAGAGTGGTGGCAATATCAGAGGAGAAAAGGGAAAATATTTAAGAGATTTTATAAAGGTGAAATCAACAAGCCTTGGCAACAGATTGCATGTGAGGGAATGAAATATAGTAACGAGCTGAATATGACTCCTAGGTTGATAACCTGAAGGACTGAGATAATGGTGATGCTCTCTACAGTAACAGAGAAGGTAAGAGGGTAGAAAAGTTTAGGGGGAAAGATAATAAGTTCCATTTTGGACATGTTGCTGAACATTCAGTTCAAAATGCCTGAAAAGGGGGGGTGGAGCCAACATGGTGGAGTAGAGACACACACATACGCTAGCTCCAAACCCACCACCCATAAAATATCTGTAAAAAAAGAACTGCCGGTGAATTCTGGAGCAGCAGAAGCCACAGACCAGTGGAGCGGACGAGATTTCTGTTCCAGAGAGCCTGAAAACCTCTCGCAAAAGGTTCTTCATGCCATGGACTGGGAGCCGAGCACAGCCCTGCCGCGGCCACCCGGTGCCGAGAGGAGCAGATCTGAGTGGGGAACAGATCCGAGCTGGCTTCAGGGACAGAATCTCCAGCAGCCACGTGGGTCCCTCCACCCAGAGGGGACAAGGGTTGGTGAGAGGGTCTCTTTCAGGACCCCTTGGGAGGCAGCAGTGGAAGCAGGAGCACACCAAGGCTCCCCAAGCAGGCAGGAGCCTGGATCCATTGTTGAAGGTCTCTGCATAAACCCCCTGAGGGAACTGAGTCCCGTGAGGCGGCCCTGCTCGCACCTGAGCAGCTGAACTTAATCTCACACTGACTAGTAGCCCCGGCCCCACCCAAAGCCCTGAGGCTGGGGAGCAGCATTTGAATCTCAGACCCCAAGCGCTGGCTCAGTGGATCGGGAGATGAAGTGGGTGTGAAGAGGATATTCAGAAGTCAAGTCACTGGCTGGGAAAATGCCCAGAAAAGGGGAAAAAACCAAGACTATAAGAGGTTGCTTTCTTGGTGAACAGGTATTTCCTCCCTCCCTTTCTGATGAGGAAGAACAATGCTCACCATCAGGGAAAGACACAGAAGTCAAGGCTTCTGTATCCCAGCCCACTAAATGGGCTCAGGCCATGGAAGAGCTCAAAAAGAGCTCAAAAAATTTTGAAGAACAAGTTAGAGAGGTGGAGGAAAAACTGGGAAGAGCAATGAGAGATATGCAAGTGTGCATGATCAGGTCAGCACCCTAGTAAAGGAGACCCAAAAAAATGCTGAAGAAAATAACACCCTGAAAAATAGGCTAACTCAATTGGCAAAAGAGGTTCAAGAAGCCAATGAGGAGAAGAATGCTTTCAAAAGCAGAATTAGCCAAATGGAAAAGGAGATTCAAAAGCTCACTGAAGAAAATAGTTCTCTGAAAATTAGAATGGAACAGATGGAGGCTAATGACTTGATGAGAAACCAAGAAATCACAAAACAAAACCAAAAGAATGAAAAAATGGAAGATAATGTGAAATATCTCATTGGAAAAACAACTGACCTGGAAAATAGATCCAGGAGAGACAACTTAAAAATTATGGGCCTACCTGAAAGCCATGATCAAAAAAAGAGCCTAGACATCATCTTTCATGAAATTATCAAGGAAAACTGCCCTAAAGTTCTAGAACCAGAGGGCAAAATAAATATTTAAAGAATCCACCAATCACCACCTGAAAGAGATCCAAAAAGAGAAACTCCTAGGAACATTGTGGCCAAATTCCAGGGTTCTCAGGTCAAGGAGAAAATATTGCAAGCAGCTAGAAAGAAACAATTCAAGTATTGTGGAAATACAATCAGGATAACACAAGATCTAGCAGCTTCTACATTAAGGGATCAAAGGGCGTGGAATAGGATATTCCAGAAGTCAAGGGAACTAGGACTGAAACCAAGAATCACCTACCCAGCAAAACTGAGTATAATACTTCAGGAGAAAAATTGGTCTTTCAGTGAAATAGAGGACTTTCAAGCATTCTTGATGAAAAGAGCAGAGCTGAAAAGAAAATTTGACTTTCAAACACAAGAATCAAGAGAAGCATGAAAAGGTAAACAGCAAAGAGAAGTCATAAGGGACTTATAAAAGTTGAACTGTTTATATTCCTACATGGAAAGACATTATTTGTAACTCTTGAAACTATTCAGTATCTGGGTACTGGGTGGGATTACACACACACACATGTACACATGCACACACACATAGAGACAGAGTGCACAGAGTGAATTGAAGAGGATGGGATCATATCTTTAAAAAAATGAAATCAAGCAGAGAGAGAGAAATATATGGGAGGAGAAAGGGAGAAATGGAATGGGGCACATTATCTCTCATAAAAGAGGCAAGCAAAAGACTTTTTTAGTTTAGGGAAAAAGAAGGGAAGTGAGAGAAAAACATGAAGTTTACTCTCATCACATTCCACTAAAGGAAGGAATAAAATGCACACTCATTTTGGTATGAAAACCGAACTTGCAATACAGCAAAGTGGGGGATAAGGGGATAAACAGGGTGGGGGGGATGATGGAAGGGAGGGCATGGGGAGGAGGGTGCAATTTGAGGTCGACACTCATGGGGAGGGACAGGATCAGAAGAGAGAATAAAAGTAATTGGGGGCAGGACAGGATGGGGGGAAATATAGTTAGTCTTATACAACACGACTATTATGGAAGTCATTTGCAAAACTGCACAGATATGGCCTATATTGAATTGCTTGCCTTCCAAAGGAAGGGGGTGGGGAGGTAGGGAGGTAAAGAAGTTGGAACTCAAAGTTTTAGGAACAACTGTTGAGTACTGTTCTTGCCACTAGGAAATAAGAAATACAGATAAAGGGGTTTAGAAAGTTATTTGGCCCTACAGGACAGAGAGGAGGATGGAGACAATGGCAGAGAGGGATGATAGAGGAGAGCGCAGATTGGTGATGGGGGCAATTGGAATGCTCAGTGTTTTGGGGGGGGGGTGGGGATGAGGGGGGAGATAATTTGGAACCCAAAATTCTGTGAAAATAAATGTTAAAAAAGTTAAATAAATAAATAAATTGGGGGAAAAAAAGAAAAAAAAGAAACAAAAAAAACAACAAAAAAACAAACCCAAAATGTCTGAAAAGCAACTGGATATATGTGATTGAAGGTCAAATAGAGTTTGGGACAGCATAAGTAGATTTGAGAATCATTTACATAGAAATGATAACTATGGGACTGATGAGATCACTAAGTGAAGTTGTTTAGAGGGAGAAGAGAAGAGGACTCAGGACAGAAACTCTATGGGACACATATGGTTTGAGGGCATAATCTCAGCAAAGAAGACGTGTTTGGATTATAATTGCTCAATCTGTAAGAAAAACCACTGAGTCAGAGCTTTGAGTCATGGTCCCCGTTATGAATTGGACCTCAGATCTTCCTCAGTATCTGAAATACCCCCTATTTCTAGGGCCTTGTTTTTTAAGGCTTGATACAAGATTTGATAGTTAAACACACTAGAGGGGCCACACAAAATATAGAATCCCATTGGTAGACAGACCTTGCTTTAAGGGCCAAAAATGATGCATCAGCCAAAAAAAAAAAAATGGTGTGTCAGCAGGAGGTCTTGGATTGGGTGAAGCATGGGGCATCTTCACTGACTAAGTGGTCATAGGATGGTCATAAGATAGTCCCCTGCTCATGCTGAACAGGAGAGAGTGATCTGGAGACACAAAAATAAGTTGGGGGACTTTTCATGTAATCAAGTCACCTCCACCACACTGGGCTCGGTCACCATTACAAGGTAAAACAAAGGTGGAAGTCCTCTAGTTAGCTTCTAGTTATCCATGTTGTCAAATACTTTCAACAAGGATGAACATGGCATCAAGGTCAGCTACCACATTAATGGTAAATTCTTCAACTTGAAAAGGCTAGAAGCCAAGAACAAAGTAGAGGGAGTATTGGTGCTTGGTTTTCTGTTTTTAGATGATTCTGCATCCAATGAAGCCTCTGACACTGAGAAGCAAGAAGTATGGATCAGTTTCCTGCTGCTTGAACTAATTTTGGTCCAATAATTAACACCAAGAAGACACAGGTACTCCATCAGCTACGACCCCATAATTCATATGTAGAACCATCGGTTATAGCAAATGCAGGAGTTTTGAATGCTATGAATAAGAAATGAGGTTGATGCACACATTGCCAGAGCTAGCTCAGTGTTTAGAAGGCTCTAAAGGAAAGTGTGGGAGAGAAGAGGTATTAGAGTGACTACCAGACTGAAGGTCTACATTGCTGTTGAGCTGACCTTATTGTTGTATGCCTGTGAAACCTAGAGACCTGGCACCATTCCAGAAAACTGAATCACTTCCATTTGAATTGTCTTAAGAAGATTCTGAAGATCACCTACCAGGATAGGACATCAGACACTGAGGTCCTTTCTACAACTAAACTGCCAAACATTCAAATTCTGCTCAGAGAGCACAACTCTGATGGTCTGGCCATGTTGTTCAAATGCAAAACATATGCTTGTGCAAAAGACTATTTTATGGAGAACTTACACATGATGATCAGAAGAAGCATACAAGGATACTCTTAAGGTCTCTCTTAAGAACTTTGGAATTGATTCTATGATATGGGAGACACTCACACAGGAGATCTCAGTATAGTGTGCGCACATTACCAAAAATCCTGTGCTCTATGAGTAAAGCAGAATTGAAATAGCTCAAAAAACCCACAAGATGCACAAATTTAGAGAATCCACCCCAAATATTATTTGTGCCCAACCTGTTTTAGAACATTTTGATCTTGTATTGGACAGATCAGCCACAGCTGGACACACTGAAACTTGACTCTAAAATAGTGATGTCACTTTGGTCCTCTTCAAAAATGAGGATCAACAGCCAACCAACCAGCTTCCTATGATTAAGTAAGTGATTTTACAGTCTCTGAAGATCATAGCTCTGGGGCCTGATATACAGAACCTATAATCACTACCCATATGGAATCATATAAAGCTGATTAATACTCACTAGAATAGGGGTCAAAGATGAATCATCTCTCATAGAAGAAGTGATCAGATAGGTAGGAGGAGAACCAGGAAAAAAGTGGAGCTCCCCAAACCTAGAAACAGGAGACTGTTATCAAGGATGAGAGAATAATCAGCATTGTCAAAGACCAGAGAAATTGAAGAAAATTAGGTTCAAGAAAAGTCCAACGAATTTGGCAACTAAGAGATCATTGCATTCAGTGTGTTGTGTCCTTTCCTGTATTGTCTGTTCATCAGTCCACTTTATCTGGTAAGAGATTCTTACTTAAGAGATTGTTGTATTCATTTTTAGAATGTATTATGTCCTTTTCTGGATTGTTTGTTCATTATTACCTTTTTATCAGATCTGAGCCAAGGATAGACATTGACACAAACTTTGTCAGATTTCTTGGTTGCAATCCCTTTCTTCTATTCCAAATAGTGCCATATCAGGCAATAGACTCCTAGTTCTTTTCCTTATTTATCCATAAATATATGAGGATATTTATTTTGTCTCATTTATCTTATTATTATATTTATATATTATATATATTTGTTTATGTTAGTGATTTAGCCTATCTGTTGAAATTTATCTCATGTGAATTACTGGGTGTCTTCCCATGTTGTAGCTGACAACAACACCAGTAATAACAACAACACCTAATTAGCATATTTGCCACACAATTAAACGTGCATTTCCTATGTACACCTAACATCATTCCTGTTAGGATTCCTAAAGCACTCTGCCTGCTATATTAGCATCGTAATAAATCTTGAGCCACTTCACTGAAAGGCTGAGTCCCAAATTCTTTCCAGGTAACTGTACCCTGTACCTCAATAGTTTTGGGGTTGCTGTACCCCTAAACTGCATGAGTAGCACTTATAAAGCACCTTAAAGTTTACAAAATACGTGTCATCTCCACTGATGCTGATATCCCTGCAAGATGCTATGATACAATATACGTAGTCTGTAGTAATAGTAGCTACACATATTTACTTTCTGTGTTATGTAGTTTGGTAATTTTCTTCTTTGCCATTTAGAGCTCACTTAAGTCACTGTAAGCAAATATATATGCCATCAGCTTTTATTGTGAGAGAAATTAATATTAGACTACTATATCAACTATTAATTCATGTTATTAATTAATTAAAGCTGAACTCCTGAAAAGATCAATCAACCTCTGAACAGCATGGAGGAGTGATGAGATTGCTCCCAGCCCCCAAGATATATGCTTCTTTTTTTTTTAAATTGTTTTTTTAAATTTATTAATTTAACTTTTAACATTCATTTTCACAAAATTTTGGGTTACAAATTTTCTCCCCTTTTATCCCCTCCCCCCCCCCAAACACCAAGCATTCTAATTGCCCCTAAGGCCAATCTGCTCTCTCTTCTATCATCCCTCTCTGCCCTTGTCTCCATCTTCTCTTTTGTCCTGTAGGGCCAGATAGCTTTCTATACCCCTTTACCTATTTCTTGTTTCCTAGTGGCAAGAACATTACTTGACAGTTGATCCTAACACTTTAAGTTCCAACTTCTTTACCTCCCTCCCTCTCCACCCCTTCCCTTTGGAAGGCAAGCAATTCAATATAGGCCAAATCTGTGTAGTTTTGCAAATGACTTCCATAATAGTTGTGTTGTATAAGACTAACTATATTTCCCTCCATCCTATCCTGTCCCCCATTACTTCTATTCTCTTTTGATCCTATCCCTCCCCATGAGTGTCAACCTCAAATTGCACCCTCCTCCCCATGCCCTCCCTTCTATCATCCCCCCCACCCTGCTTATCCCCTTATCCCCCACTTTCCTGTGTTGTAAGATAGGTTTTCATACCAAAATGAGTGTGCATTTTATTCTTTCCTTTAGTGGAATGTGATGAGAGTAGACTTTATGTTTTTCTCTCACCTCCCCTCTTTATCCCTCCACTAATGAGTCTTTGGCTTGCCTCTTTTATGAGAGATAATTTGCCCCATTCCATTTCTCCCTTTCTCCTCCCAATATCTTTCTCTCTCACTGATTGATTTCATTTTTTTTAAGATATGATCCCATCCTCTTCAATTCACTCTGTGCACTCTGTCTCTATGTATGTGTGCGTGTGTGCATTTGTGTGTGTGTAATCCCACCCAGTACCCAGATACTGAAAAGTTTCAAGAGTTACAAATATTGTCTTTCCATGTAGGAATGTAAACAGTTCAACTTTTATAAGTCCCTTATGACTTCTCTTTGCTGTTCACCTTTTCCTGGTTCTCTTGATTCTTGTGTTAGAAAGTCAAATTTTCTTTTCAGCTCTGGTCTTTTCATCAAGAATGCTTGAAAATCCTCTATTTCATTGAAAGACCAATTTTTCCCCTGAAGTATTATACTCAGTTTTGCTGGGTAGGTGATTCTTGGTTTTAGTCCTAGTTCCTTTGACTTCTGAAATATCCTATTCCATGCCCTTCGATCTCTTAATGTAGAGGCTGCTAGATC
The DNA here is from genome assembly GCF_028372415.1 of Notamacropus eugenii. Taxonomy (NCBI): domain Eukaryota; kingdom Metazoa; phylum Chordata; class Mammalia; order Diprotodontia; family Macropodidae; genus Notamacropus; species Notamacropus eugenii. Next base: position 138,508,459 of record NC_092876.1, on the reverse strand, counting down.
TTGTGTTATCCTGATTGTATTTCCACAATACTTGAATTGTTTCTTTCTAGCTGCTTGCAACATTTTCTCCTTGACCTGGGAACTCTGGAATTTGGCCACAATGTTCCTAGGAGTTTCTCTTTTTGGATCTCTTTCAGGCGGTGTTCTGTGGATTCCTTGAATATTTATTTTGCTCTCTGGTTCTAGAATCTCAGGGCAGTTTTCCTTGATAATTTCATGAAAGATGATGTCTAGGCTCTTTTTTTGATCATGGCTTTCAGGTAGGCCCATAATTTTTAAATTGTCTCTCCTGGATCTATTCTCCAGGTCAGTTGTTTTTCCAATGAGATATTTCACATTATCTTCCATTTTGTCATTCTTTTGATTTGGTTTTGTGATTTCTTGGTTTCTCATAAAGTCATTAGCCTCCATCTGTTCCATTCTAATTTTGAAAGAACTATTTTCTTCAGTGAGCTTTTGAACCTCCTTTTCCATTTGGCTAATTCTGCTTTTGAAAGCATTCTTCTCCTCATTGGCTTTTTGAACCTCTTTTGCCAATTGAGTTAGCCTATTTTTCAAGGTGTTATTTTCTTCAGCATTTTTTTGGGGTCTCCTTTAGCAGGGTGCTGACCTGCTGTTCATGCTTTGACTTCATGTCTCTCATTTCTCTTCCCAGCTTTTCCTCCACCTCTCTAACTTGATTTTCAAAATTCTTTTTGAGCTCTTCCATGGCCTGAGCCCACTGGGTGGGCTGGAACACATAAGCCTTGCCTTCTGTGTCTTTGCCTGATGGTAAGCATTGTTCTTCCTCATCAGAAAGGGAGGGAGGAAATACCTGTTCACCTAGAAAGTAACCTTCTATAGTCTTATTTCTTTTCCCTTTTCTGGGCATTTTCCCAGCCAGTGACTTGACCTCTGAATATTCTCCTCACACCCACCTCGCCTCCTGATCCTCCCAGGCAGCGTTTGGGGTCTGAGATTCAAATGCTGCTTCCAGCCTCAGGGCTTTTGGCGGGGGCAGGGCTGTTATTCAGTGTGAGATTAAGTTCAGCTGCTCAGGTGGGGGCAAGGCCACCTCTCAGGCTCAGTTCCCTCAGGGGGTTTATGCACAGACCTTCCACAATGGATCCAGACTCCTTCCCCCTTGGGGAGCCCTGGTCTGCCGCCGCCCCTCAGCTTCTGCCTCCCGCGGGGGCCCGAGCCATGGGGGCACCCCACTCCTCTCTCGACCCGCCAAAGAGACTCTCTCACCGACCCCCATCACCTGTGGGTGGAAGGACCCACGCGGCTGCTGAAGATCCCGTCCCTGAAGCCTGCTTGGGTCTGTTCCTCTTGGTGCCGCGGCCGCAGCAAATCTGGGCTGGGCTGGGCTCTGCTTCTGCAGTGTGACGGACCTTGTGCGAGAGGTTTGCAGGTCCCTCTGGAACAGAAATCTCCTTCGCTCCACTGTTCTGTGGCCTCACTGATCCAGAATTCACCGTGGGTTACTTTATACCGATGTTGTATGGGTTGTGGGTTCGGAGCTATGTGTATTTGCGTCTTTCTACTCCACCATCTTGGCTCCGCTCCCCAATATATGCTTGTTAATTAGGTGGGGAAGACCCCCACCCAACTGGAAAACCTAGAGTACAAAAAGAATTCAGTCCAGGTGAGCCTTTGCCTGGGGTAAGAATCCTGTCCTTGATGTCTTCCATTAGAATTTAGGACAATTGAGTTTTTGAAGGAGAAACTTAGCTACAGAAGTTCAAATGGAAATGACTTGCCATGCTCAGATGCCTTGAGGCTGCTGAGTCTCATAAACACAGCACATTATCAGCAGGAGGAGCTGAAGACTTTTAGCCCACCTCCTCTTTAAACTCAGGGCTGAGTTTCACATGTCAGGGAAGTTTCCTTTCAAAAGGAATTTAAGATAATTCAGAGCCTTTCTTTAAATCTTTCATTACCAAGAGTAACCATTGCCCGTCAATTTGTTATTGGCTAGCCTAATTAATTAATTGATTATTAATTAGCCAGAAACTGAATTTTGACAGTTTTCATGCATCACTGTTATATGTGCTCAGCTCCTGACCCAGAATTCAGCATTGTTACATTTTAAGCCATGTAGGTCCTGATGTATTTGATAGCTTCAACTGTAGTTTGAAATTTGATGGTGTCTGTGACTATTACCAAATGCCAATCATTCTCTCAAAGATCAGTAAACTGACACAAGGTATGTGTTTTAAGTTATGTGTTCACGTCAGTTACAGTTAAAATAACTAAGAATGCACCCTTATCAATATGCAGACTGCAGGAAACAATCTCACCATAAAAATGGTATTAATTATCATAACAATAAGAGTATTATTAACAATGAAAATAGTAAGTTAATATTTTTTTGGAGTTAAAAAATACAAGCTGCCTATTCATACAGAAAGTATACATATTGGGTCCCAGAGCCAGAGATAAACACCACCCCAACCATTCAGTTCTTGTAGACTTCAGCACAATATAAAAAACAGTCTACTTAGCTTTCAAGTTGTTCCAAAATTTGATTAGGGTGCATTGGGAAGTAGTAATAATAAAGTTGATGACAAAGCTCTTTAAGAATTTGTTAACCCGTCACTTGGGAGACTTTTTCTGTGTGGTCCCAAAGGTGCAAGCAGCAAAAATGGGTAGAATTTGAGAAGTAGATTTTACCTAAATTCAAGAGAAAACTGCAGCAATGAAAGGTTTCAAAGCAGTTAAATGACCTAGGAAGGTTATGAATTACCTATAACTGGAAGTTTTTAATGGAAGTTGGATAAAATGAATGAAGGGGAAAATGACAAATGTTGGAAGGGATATGGAAAATTGGGACACTACGCTGGTAGAACTGTGAAATTCAACCATTTTGGAGAGCAATCTGGAATTATGCTCAAAGAATTATTAAACTACCTATAGCATTTGACCCAGCAACGCCACTAGTAAGTCTTTTACTTTTTTTCTTTTTTTTTCTTTTTTCTTTTCTTTTCTTTTTTTTAATCTATTTTTAACACAGTTTATAACAGATAAAGCAATTCCAACTTTTGGTCAGGTGATACTTCTTTTTAAAGCATTTACAATATGGACCACAAAAGAAATTTTTTTTTTGAACAATTAACCAACTGAGACACAAATAATATTTATGTTGCTAACTTCACAAGCTCTTGACCTAATTGTCTCCACAGTATTACTAAGAATTAAAGGACCCTAACTTGTTGTTGGTCTAAAGTCCTATGCCTCATAGCTTAATTTTAGACAATCTTGGATGTTCCCCTATCCATAATCTATTATTGAATAGATCTGGTATTAAGCTTACAAACCTTTTGACTATAGGAATTGCCACCAATAGTAAGGACATTGCAGGGGTACAATATCACCCCAACTTCATGTCAATTCCAGGCCGGATTAGATTATCCACTTTCATTCAGTCAGGCTTAAAGTCTGCCAGGTGTCAGTGGGGAAATTGAGTCAGGAGAATCCCACCTCAGCCCATGCTGAACAGCTGCTCTCCCACCCTTCATTTGAGATCACCTATGCAGTTCATACCAGCATCTCATCAGCTTACTGGCATCATGGATTGGAGGCTCAGATCGCCTTTCTTGCTACCCATACCTGGAGTTAGACTCAGAAGAACAGTCACTTAATAGTCCCATAGCATCTAAAAATGTCAGGTTCCAATAATCAGGTTTCAAATATGGTTATAGTTTCACTTTGGCTAAGGAACATCTTTTGAGGCAAGCCGTAAGTGGTTTACATGCCTCTCTATACATGTTCTAGTTCCTGATTAAATGGCAGTCACAAAATCAGATTTACCATGAAAGTTTGACTTTTCCACCAATGCCAAATTTTACCCGAGGTTACCTTCCTCTAGGAAATTTAGACTGAAATTCTTTTCTCCAAACTAAAGACATCATTGATTTACTCTCAGTAATTAATTCTGTCTATTACTTTAATACTAATTGCTTTTACCTCACTTTGTAACTTGTCCAATTTTTCTCCCCATCATTCCCCTCCCCCCACTTCCTAATACCTTGCATTCTGATTACTCCTTCCCTCAATGTACCCTCCCCTCCATCACACCCCACCCTTCTCCTATCCTCATCTTCTCTCTCTTCTTGCAGGACAAGATAAATTTCCATACCCCTATCCCTGCAGTTCTTTTTTCCTGATTATATGCACTAAAAATTCTCAACATTCGTTTCTAATACTTTGAATTCCAGCTTCTCTCCCTCCCTCCCCCTCCCCAGCCCTACTGAGAAGGCAAGCAATACAATACAGACTAAATATGTGTTGTTTTGCAAAAGACTTCCATAGTAATCATTTTGTGTAATACTAATTATATTGCCCTCTGACCTACCTTATCCCCCCTTATTTTTCCCCCCTACAATTGACCTTGTCCCTTCTTGAAAGTGTTTATTTCTAGTGACTCCCTTCTCCCATTTGCCCTCCCTTCTAATATTCTCCTCACTCCACTTGTCACCTCCTCTCCTACTTTCCTGTGGTGTGTATAAATTTTTATATCAAATTTAGTGAGCATGTTATTCCCTCCTTCAGCCACACATGGGGAGAGTAGTTTTATTTTTCCCCTTCTCCCTTTCTTCCTTATCTCCTCCACTGAATAAGATTTTTCTTATCTCTTTTATGAGTTATAGCCTGCCCCATTCCATTACTCCCTTTCTCTTCCCAGAATTTTCCTCCTTCACCCCTTAATTTTTATTTTATTTTTTTTGTGTGCATATCATCTCTTCTGATACAACACACCCTGTACTCTCTGTCTATCTATGTGTATATGTGTGAGTGTATGTACAATCTCTCCAACTACCCAAATACTGAAAAAAGACTCAATTCTTATAAATATTTTCTTTCCATGTAGTAAAGTAAACAGTTCAGCTTTAGAGAATCTTTTATGATTTTTCTTTTCTGTTGACCTTTTCATGCTTCTCTTGATTCTTGTCTTGGGAAGTCAAATTTTTAAATTCAGATCTAGTCTTTTCCTCAACATGAAATCTTGAAATTCGACTATATCACTGAATGACCATTTTTTCCCTTGAAGTATTATATTCAGATTTGTTGGGTAGGTAATTCTTGGCTTCAATCCCAGTTCCTTTGGCTTCTGAAATATCCCACTCCAAGCCCTTCGATCTCTTAATGTTGAAGCTGCCAGATCCTGTGTTATCCAAATTGTATTTCCATAGTACTCAAATTGTTTCTTTCTAGCTGCTTGCAGTATTTTCTCCTTGATCTGGGAACTCTGAAATTTGGACACAATATTCCTAGGAGTTTCTCTATTTAGGTTTCTTTCAGGAGGTGATCAAAGTATTCTTTCAATATCCATTTTGCCCTCTGATTCTATAACATCAGGGCAGTTTTCCTTGATAATTTCATGGAAGATAATGTCTAGGCTCTTTTTTTGATCCTGGCTTTCAGGTAGTCCAATAATTTTTAAATTATTTCTCCTGGATTTATTTTCCAGGTCAGTTGTTTTTCCAATGAGTTGTTTCACATTATCTTCTATTTTTTCAAATTTTTGGTTTTGTTTACTAACTTCTTGGCTTAACTCACAGTCATTCGTTTCCCTGAACTCAATTCTCTCTTTCAACAAATTATTGTGTTTGGTGAGCTTTTGAACCTTCTCCTCCATTTGGCTAGTTCTGCTTTTTAAAACCTCCTTCTCCTTGTTGGCTTTTTGGACCTCTTTTTCCAATTGAGTTAGCCTTTTTTTAAAGCTGTTATTTTCCTCAGCATATTTTGGTTCTCCTTTAGAAAGCTGCTAACTTGTTTTTTAAGGTCTTCTATTACCTGAGTCCGGTTTAAGTTCCCTTTGGAGACAGAGGCCTTGACTTTCTCTGACAGTATACTTCATTCTTCTTCATCTGAAAGGATGGGGGAGACATCTGTTCCCCAAGAAAGTAACCTTCTATGGTCTTACTTTTTTCCCCTTTTTTGGGCATTTTCCCAGCCAGTTACTTGACTTCTGAGTTTCCTCTCCACAACCACCTGGCCTCCAGTTCCTCCCAGCCAGTGCTTGGGGGTTGAGATTCAAATGTGCTGCTCCCAAACCTTAGGGGTTTTAGGTGGGGGCAGGGCTGCTATTCAGTGTGAGATTAAGTTCAGCTGCTCAGGTCGGGGCAGGGCAGACACATGGAGCTCAGTTCCCTCAGGGGGTTTGCGAGGAGACCTTCAACAATAGATGAGGGGACTGCCTGCTTTGCGAGCCCCTATCTGCTGCTGCCTCTGCTGCTGCCTCCTGAGGGGCCCTGAGTTATGGGGACACCCTGCTGCCCTCTTGGTCAACCGAGAAGACCCTCTCACTGACCTTTGGTGCCTGTGAGTTGAGGGATCTGTGCTGCTGATGGAGATTCTGCCCCTGAAGCCTTCTCCAATCTGCTCCTCTCAGTGCTGCGTGGCCAAGGTGGGGCTGGGCTCTACTCTGCTGTCCAGTGTGCAACAGACCTTTCTCTTCAGTTTTTCAGGTCTCTCTGGAACAGAAATCTCCTCCATTCCATTGTTCTGTGGCTTCTGCTGCTCTAGAATTTCTTGAGAGTTCTTCTTTAACAGGTATTTTATGGGCTGTGGGGTAAAAGCTAAGTGTATGTGTATCTTTCTACTCCACCATCTTGGCTCCTCCCTCTAGTAAGTCTTTTTCTAAAGATGATCAGGGCAAAAGGAAAAGAATCTATGTATTTTTTAAAATGTTTATGGCAGCTCTCTTTGTGATGGCCAAGAGCTGGAAATTATGGGGATGTGTGTCAGTTATCACCTCTAGTCCTGAGGTATGGAGGATGATGCCTCTGGTCTCAGATCCTCTTTCAGTTCTCTCTTCTTTTCTGGAACTCAAATCAAGACCTCTAGCCTCCTGTAAGTGCCCACAGCCAGCAATATCTCCACCCCACTGCTTCTGTACTCAATGACCATCTACTGGTTCCTTCTCATCCCTGGCCATATCTCCAGAGCACAACTGGATCTGGCATTCCTTGTCAGCTAAAATTCTCTCTATCCTCCCTGGCTCAGTCACCCAACTCCCTTCATTGTCTTGGGGGTAAAAGTTCCTGTGGTTGAAGCTGAGGTAGCATCTCAGTCTATCTAACCCAGGGCTTGTTGCTTGTGGTTTAAGCTGACCCTAGCCTGGAAGTGTTTACTCTTCAGAGGACCAAACCTCATTCTGGAATTTTTCTTCAGATTTCTTCTGATTGTCTCTATTGTAAATACCCAAATTAACTACAAAGTACCTATGAAGGAAGATGCTATCTGCATCCAGAAAAAGAACTGCTAAATAGAAATATATATTAAATGATTTTGTATGTATACATATCTATCTATCTATCTATCTATCTATCTATCTATCTATCTATCTATCTATCTATATGGATATACATACACACACTTACACATACACACATACATATATACACACACATATACATATTAGTGTATATCATTATATAGATATAGTGTATATCATTAGTGTATATCATTAGACATTAATGTCTAATGATAGGCATCTCTAGGGTAGGAGGGAGGTAGAGGAAAAAGAAAAAAAAGAAATTTATGTAACTTTATTATATATTTAAAAGGACTAACTAATTGTACATAATAGATTTGCAGTTTCATGTGTAATCATCTTTTTATTTCTTTCTAGTCTACTATGTGTTAGAAACTATTTTTTAATTTCTTAAGTTCAGAATAAAATGAATAAAATTTTAAAAATGAAAGGTGGATGACCAAATTTCAAAAAAAACCCAAACCACCAAACAAATTCTAGGAAAGAGTTGTACTTTAAATATTTTTATTAAATGGTCACCAATATTCCCTGTAACTCTGTGATTTTGTGATTAATCGAGTGCTACTAAGTTATAGTGAAGGGATTGTTAAGAAAAATATCAATGAAACCATGATTCATTTTTATCAGATGGGTTGGTAAAGTTTTAATTCCATGATGAGGAAGAAACAGTTCTTATATCATGAGATTTATTTGAGCATAAAGAGCTTGTGCAAAGATAACTCACTCTGGAGCAGTAAAAACTAAAAATGAGTAATGTGACAAAACAGGACTAATATATACAGACAAATGGTTATTTGTTTGCTACTGGTATGGTTAGGGTAGAGGGCCAAAGAATGGGCCATTAGTTACAGAATTATCAGGTTAGGGAGAGATCAAAATGTCAAAGCCCAGCACCTCTGGTCTCTAGTCAGTGGGATCACATGATTATTTCTAGGTCTACTCTTTTAGTCTTCTTCATACTTGGACTCATCATTTTAATGGTATTTTTGTTGAACAGTTAATTTATGAAATCATGAAATGAGGTAGACACACCCAGTTATTTGGTTACTCATCAGGAAATACCATGATGGCAGTAGGAAGTGAGGTCGCACTCATTTTTCAATAAGGCATAACGGATGCAGGGGTGAACCACACAGAAAATAGAGAGATAAGAAGCAAAAAGGAGTACAAAGGCAAATGGCATGGAGTCTGAACAGGGTGGTGGAAGAAGGCAGGTAGTAGTGAGCAAGAGGATAAGACAGGGAAGAGACACAGAAAAACATTCACATAACCATGAATTAGAGTTGCGAGTACTCAGACTAAGGACCTGAAGACTGGAGCAGTGCTGGGAGAATGGAGTTTGAGGTCTCATTTTTATATGGTTCAAAGAGATTCTGATATCTATTTGTGCCACCTTGAGGTTAGTACATTAACGTAACATCATCTCAAAGTTGTCAGTGAAACTTTAAACTTAACATGTCCACATATCATTCCAAAGCTATCAGTAACATGTGGTGTTCAGCTGGTTTTACTGTGGATGTCTGAAACTTCTCTGAGAATTACAAAAGACCCTGACAGAAAAAAGTAGTGTAGAAAATTCTGAAGCTTAGGACAGTGTTTCTTCCTCACCCCTCAACCCAAGAATAAAATCCAACTTTAATGCAAAGTACAAAGTTAAACAATAGGCTAGAAAAATGAGCAAACAACAATAACAAAAAACCTCACCTTCAAAAGCTACTATGGCAATAGGGAAGATTAACACAAACTAGAAGAAGACAATGATGTCTAAATAGCTACAAACAAAGTCTCAAAGGGAAAAAAATGATTTGAGTAGGTTGAACAAGAATTCTGGAAAGAACTAAAAAAAGCTTTTAAAAATCAGAGTGGTAGTGTAAAACTTAGGTAAAGAAATAAAAGTGAAGGGAAAAAATTGTGAAAAGACAATTCATTGCATGGTAAAAGAGGCACACACACACACACATACACACACACTCACACAAATATCAAAGAAAACAATACTTTTAAAATTGGCCAAATAGCAAAAGATTTCATTCATATCCAACAGGGAAGTATTAGAGGAAGGGGCAAAGATAAGAAAATGGAGAGGGTGATAAAAGCAGGGCATAGATGAAGGAAGGCAGTAGTTACAAGAAAAACAGAGTTTGGAGGAGGGGCAGGATAAAAATAGAGAGGGAAGGGTGAACAGAAAAAATAGAATGGAGGAAAATGTACCATTAGTAATCATAACTCTGAATATGAATGGGATGGACTCAACCATAAAACAGAAGTGGATAACAGAATGGATAAGAAACCAGAATCCAAAAATAGGCTGTTTTAAAAAAAACATGAATCAGAGGGACACACTGTAAAAGCAAGCACCCTGACATACAGAGGAGAGCTTGCTATCACAGGTTCTTTGATCTGCTTTTCTAAAAGGAAAGGCAACTTTTGAGGGGTCAATAATCACTTTAATTAAGCACGTACATCATTCACTTAGTTCAAGGGGAAAAGTCAGCACCCTGAACTTCAGAGAAAATGCGAAGAAATACTGATCAACAGACAGGGCTTCCAGCTGCGTGCCCTTAAGCAATATATACATCACAGATCAACAGATAGATCCAACTGTCTGCCCATTACATACATACATAGTTACCAGAGATAGAAGCACCAACATCTGGGTTTTCAAAGCCAAGGGGTTCCTTAGTGGCTGCCTAGATAAACATTTCCAATTAGTAAGCCCCAAAGTAATAATTCACCTCAGTGAGTTTTTTTCAGAGCCAGAAGGCATCACAACCCTTGAGAACCAGTGCATTAGAAACTAACACAAGATGTGGGTCTTCCCTAATCAAACTTTCCTTAATGGGCGAGCCCATTAATGCATGGGGAAGATCTTTAATATCATTAGCATTAGATACCAAAAAAAAAAAAAAATAAGAGGCTGAAGCATAATCTATTATGCATCAGCTAAAGTTGAAATGTAGGAGTTACAATCGTGATCTTGGACAAAGCAAAAGCAAAAATAGACCTAATTTTAAAATATAATCAAGGAAAGGCACCATAGGCAGTGAAGTAATATGAATACTAAATATGTATTCACCAAATGGCGTAATATCCAAATTCTTAAAGGAAAACTTTTGAATTACAGGAAGAAATAGTAAAACTATACAAGTTTAAATGTTTCCATTTTGGAGCTAGATAAATCAAACCGTAAAATACACAAGAAACAAGTTAAGGAGATGAATAGAATCTTAGAAAAATTAGATGTGACAGACCTCTGGAGAAAACTGCTTGTATGGAAAAAGAAATATGCCTTTTTCTCAGCTATACAATGCCCCTTCACAATTCAAAAATTGACCATATGCTGGGGCATGAGAACCTTCCAAAGAAATGCAGAAAGTAGAAATATTAAATGCACCTCTTTTAGAGTGCTATAAAATTACATTCAATAAAACACCCTGGAAGAACCACTAATTGGAGAGCAAATATCATAACCTTAATGAATGAATGGATTAAATAAAAAATCATATAAACAATCAATAATTTCACTAAAGAGAATGAGAATAATGAAACAACCTACCAAAATTTATGGGATGCACAAGAGTAAGAGTAAGAGTAAGAAAATAGACAGAGACCATCTCACACCATATACTGAGATGAAGTTAAAATATGTAATTTAGACATTAAAGGTGATATAATAGGCAAATTGGGGGAGCATGGAAAAATGTACTTGTCAGATCTTTGGACAAGGAAAGAGTTAATCACCAAGCAAGAGATAGAAAGGATTGTGGGAAATAAAATGGGCAATTTTGGTTACTTTAAATTGAAAATGTTTTGCGCAAACAAAATTAATAAAACCAAAATGAGAAGAAAAGCAGGAAACTGGGCAAACATTTTACAACATTTCAGTGAGAAAAATCTCCTTTCTTGGGAACTGAACTGAATTAATAAAAATAAGAGTCATTTGATTAGCCAGTTGATAAATGGTCAAAGGATATGAACAGTTAGTTTTCAGAAGGAGAAATTAAGACTATCAATAGTCACATGAAAAATGTTTTAAATCACTATTAATTAGAAAAATACAAATTAAAACAACTCTGAGATACCGTCTCACAACTACCAGATTGACTAACATTACAGAAAAGGAAAATGGAAAATGTTGGGGGGATGTGGAAAAATTGGAACACTAATGTGTTATTGATGGAATTGTGAACTGATGCAACTATTCTGGTGAACAATTTGGAACTATACCCAAAGGGCTTTAAGACTAGTCATACCCTTTGACACAGCAATACCACCACTAGGTCTGTATCCCAAAGAAATCGGAAAAGGATCTATATGTAGGAAAATATTTATAGTGGCTCTTTTTGTGGTGGCAAAGTTTTGGAAATGAAGAGGGGGTACCCATCAACTGGAAAATGGTTAAACAAGTTGTTTTATATGATTGTGATAATTATTGGGCTATAAGAAATGATGAGGGGAATGTGTTCAAAAAAACCTGGAAATATTTACATGAACTGATTTACATGAAATGAAGTGAGCTCAAGCAGTAGAATATTATATATTTAGTAATGCCAATATTGTAAGGATGATCAGCTGTGAAAAACTTAGCTACTCTGATCCAAAACAATTCCAAAGGACCCATGATGAAAAATGCTATCTACCTCCAGAGAGAGAACTGATACACTTTGAACACAGATTGAAGCATTCTCTAAAAAGAAAAGAAAACAGCTGGTTCAAGCTAAAGAAGAGCTGGGTTTCATAGGATATAGGATTCAGGTCTGGTTTCTTTCACTTAAGGATTTAGAAAAGAACAACCTATCAAAAATGGTTGAGAGAGAGTCACAGAGGGCTTCTAAATTGTATTTCCTTCCTGGTTGGGGCAGCTAGGTGGTGCAGTGGATAGAGCACCAGTGCAGGAGTCAGGAGGACCTGAGTTCAAATATTACCTCAGACACTTGACACTCACTAGCTGTGTGACCTTGGGCAAGTCACTTAACCCCAACTCCTTCCTGGTAGATTACCATAGTTCTCACAGACAGCGGATAAAACAGTTAAAGAAAGATGACAATAACTGAAAACCACAAATACAGTGACTGTTGAGAGAGAGAGAGAGAGAGAGAGAGAGAGACCAGAGACAGAGACAGAGACAGAGACAGAGACAGAGACAGAGACAGAGACAGAGAGAGGTTGGACAGAGACAGAGAGGAAAGAGAGGAAGTTAGCCAGAAGTAGAATATGGTTTGTGAGGAGGCTAAAAACAAAACAAAACAAACAACCTTTAACCAGTCAGAGTAAATCAGGAAGTACAGCGCAGGAGGGTGGATCCCCAGATGAATTATTGAGAATGAAACATAGTGAATGCTTGAAAGACGATCTTATGCTGTTGTGGCTTTGAAGAACTTATCTGGAGGTAAAAAGTAGACGTTGCAGAGGGAGAGATTTCTCTTCAATGTAAGTAAAAATTTCATGATGATTAGTTATCCAAAATTGTTTTGAGTTGTCTGTGTATAATGGGTTCCCTCTCGTGAGGGTTTTTTAAAAGATGGATGGATGCCAACGTAATGAGGATCTTGTAAAGATCATTTGTAGTCAGGTTAAACTACGTGGCTTCTGCTCACGTTTCTACTTCTGAGATTCTTAGTAAAGGGGACAGGCCCAAGCAGGAAAGAGGGAAAGAAATACTTTTTAAAAATTGCCACTTGGTTTAATTAAAATGATCATGAAAAATGCTTTTTTTTTTTTCTTGGTTTGCTTATGGAGTCCTTGGTGACCTGAAGGGAAGAGGGGCAGGAAGAGATATCCATTATAATTAGGGGTGGGGAAAATTCCCCAGGAAGTAAGGTCCATTCCCTGAACAAGATTGTATTAGTAATTCCTTATAGAGAGATAGGTAGGCTTTTCATGTTTCATGTTTTCCTGTATGCAAAGTGCTGGTAACACTTTTTCAGGGTCAAAAAAAGGGAAAAGCTTGAAAGGAGCAAAGAACAGAATTCTAAGAATTAGAGCGCTGTTAAAAATGATAGTAATCAAGCATAAAGCAACGACCTTTTTGTTATTCTTTGCATTTTTTTTATGATCATCTCTCATAGGGCTTCAAACCTGACTGCTTGGAAAATACTGGTAATGATGATGTATGTATTAGCTGCACTGATCATTGTGATAGCTTCTAAAAACTTCTCAAAGGTAAACAGTGTTTTTAATTCCCAGCAACACATTCTCTCTCAAAACAAATAAAAATAAAACATATGACAGTGGTATTTTTATCTTTGGCTACTAAATGACTCTAGGTTTTCCTTTAAAAAACACACACATAACTTTCTTTTTTTGTTGTTTATTTACCTATTTTAAGTTTTCAACATTCATTTCCACAAAACTTTGAGTTCCAATTTCTCTTCCTTCCTCCCTCCTCACCCATCCCCACTCAGAGGGCAAGCAATTCAATAAACACTATATATGTGTAGTTTTGCAAATGACTTCTATAGTAGTCATGTTGTGTAAGACTAATTATATTTCCCTCCGTCCTATTCTGCCCCCATTTCTTCTATTCTCTCTTTTGACCTTGTTCCTCCCCAAGAGTGTTTACTTCTAATTGCTCTGTCCTCCCACTTGCCCTCCATTCCATCATTCCCACCCCAACTTATCTCCTTCTCCCCTGCTTTCCTGTAGTGTAAGATGGGTTTTCATACTAAATTGAGTGTGCATGTTATTCCTTCCTTGAGCCAAATGTGATGAGAGTAAGCTTCACTTTTTCCCTCTCACCTCCCCCCTTTTCTCCTCCATTGAGAAAGTTTTTTCTTGCCTCTTTTATGAGAGATAATTTGCCCCATTCCATTTTTCCCTTTCTCCTCCCAATATATTCCTCTCTCACCCCTTAGTTTTATCTTTTTAGATATGATCCCTTCCTATTCAACTCACCCTGTGCTCTCTGTCTGTCTCTCTGTCTGTCCATCTCTCTCTCCATATATAATATGTGTGTGTCATACACAACTTTCTTTTTTTTATTAATTTTATTGATTTTCAGTGTTCTACAATCACTACCATGTAACTTAGATATTTTTCCCCTTCCTCCCCAAGAGGGCATACATTTTTGTATAGGTTCTACACATACATTCCTATTAAATACATTTTAACTATAGTCATGATGCGTAGAAGAATTAAAACAAATGGGAGAAATCATATAACAAACAAATATGTAATACAAAAGAAAATGATCTGTTACATTCTGTGATTGAATTCCATAGTTCTTTCTCTGGATGTGGAAGGCATTTTGCCTTAAAAGACCATTGGGCATTTTTTTTAAATCCTTGCATTGCAATGAAGTTCCAAGTCTACCAGAAAAATCTCTCACACTGTGGTCATTGTTCTCCTGGTTCTGCTCCTTTCGCTCAGCATCAGATCATATAAGTCTTTCCAGGCCTCTCTGAAGTCTTCCTGTTCATCATTTCTTATAGAGCAATAGTATTCCATTACGTTCACATACCATAATTTATTCAGCCATTCCCCAATTGATGAGCATCACCTTGATTTCCAGTTTTTGGCCACCACAAGAAGTGCCACACACATAACTTTCAAAAGGGCTACTAACTATGAAGTTTATACAGAGCCTGGAAGTAGGTCTTATTTTGGCAGCTCATTTTATTCCCCATGTCATAAGCCCATCTTGAACTTCAAGGATAACTTGCAGGAAGACCCAATGACTGCTCTTCAAGGCAGAGTGTCCCACGTTTTAAATTGATTTCCAGGAGAGAAAAACATAGAAAGCTAACACATATCTGGCCATGAAAAGTCCAGAGGGCTGCCTATGGGCTTAAAAAAAGTAACAAGTATGGAGACAACAGCAATACTTTGGGCTTTTATGGAGCTTTTTAAAAGTTGTCCTGCTAATAAAGGAGATTTAGAATGAAACTAATAAGCATCTGTTTGGACAATTTGTGAAGCTGGATAGAGCGGCAAATGATGAGTTTCCTCCTTCAAGAGGACCTTGGAGTTAGAAGCTCATGGAAAATGCACAAGGAATAACTATAAAGAATAATGGGATCATTGAATTTTATAGTTGTAAAGAATCACAATAATCCAACCCCTTCTTTTTACAGGTAGGGAAGGTGATGCCCAAAGATATTTAATAACTTGTTGAGGGTTGTGCAGCTCATCAACAACAGAGCTCAGACCAGAATACAGCTTTCTGATTCCTAGTGCAGGACTTCTCCAACCTCTTACATCATTTCTCCTTTTCTCCCCCTACCCACCCCTTCCTCCTTAGCTTGAGGACCTTTTCTCTTACTTTACTGAGAAAATCAAAGCCGTTCTTCATGAGCTCCATCTTCTTCCCTGTTCTGTACCTCAAATCATCTTTTCATGACCCTCTCCTTTTTTCCAGTCAGAATTTGAGGAAAAATATGTTTTTAAAAAAGGGGAAATGGAAAGAAAGCCTTCAAGTCACATAGCTCTCTCTATACATATTTACGTATATACACATAATACATATCTGTATGTGCATACATATATAGGCACACGTGTGTACATAAATATACATATATATGCATATACATACATATCCAAGTTACCCTGGAACTGGTGTAGTATCCAGAATGTGAGGGATAAAAGCAATTATAGGATTGCTTTTACTCTTCTGATCTTCACTATTCATGCTTGCTTCTCTTTGGAGGATCTAGTATAAGCCTCCATGAAGGAGTGAGCAACACATGGAAGTTGCATCCAACTTTTGTTCCTCCTTAGTCATTAATGTCATATCCTTTGATACAATGGCCTACTTCGTATTCCTCATGCTCAGAGCTTTATCTACCTTTCCATATTGCATGTTTCTTGCTCTTATTCCCTACCTCTGATTCTTAGATTTCCTGGTTTCCTTTAAGCCCAACAGAATCAATCAATCAATCAATTTATACTATAATGGCAATATTATACATACAAATAATTTTGAAAGACTTTGAAACTCCTCAATCCAATGATCAACCACAATTCCAGAGGACTCATGATGAAACATGCTGCCCACCTCCAGAAAGAGAGGTACTGGATTCTGAGGCATAATTGAGGCATAATTGCTTTCTCAATAGAAGGGGGAATGGAGGTGGGTGGAAAGAATGCAGACCTGAAAATAAAGTAAAAATGATTTTAAAAAAAGAGAACTCATATGTCACTAGCCCTAGAATAGTCTTCCCCTGCACCCATAGCTGCTCATACCATTCCTTCTAAGGCTATTTTTCATCTACTTTTGGTTTCTTTCATATGTACTGATTCATATAGGTTGTCTTCACCACTCATATGTAAGTTCTTTGTATGAAGGGACTATTTATTTTTTTGTGTGAGTTACTTCCAGGATTTAGTGTAGAGCCTAGTACATAGTCCTAGTAAAAGTCTAATAAATGTTTGTTGATTGATTTGGCGAGCTTGATAAAAATATGATTCATGCTGTTGTCATCCTATGAACACTCTTGCAGAATGTTCTTTTGGCTCCACCCAAAAACTGAATCTCCTCCTTTGAGCCAATGCACATCTGCCCAACTTAAACACCTTGTTATGAGCTAGTTCCTTCCATGCTGCTTAGGAACATGCCTAGATCTTCCTCATCATTGAACTGTAACCAACTCTCTCACCTTCAAGGTATCATCACACATTTCTCCTCTGATATGTTGCAAGTCCTTAGGAAAAGCCAGCTACCCTCCTAGTCTTAACTTTCCCACCTCCCAATCACTTTTCAGTCCCTAGCACTCTGGATTCTTATCCCAATCTCAGAGGAAGTTGCTCTTTCCATGTTTGCTACTCATCTGTTCATTGCTGAATTGCATGACCTTTCCTTAGCCTTCATTCTTTCTGACCTCCCTTTAGCTTTTGACATTCTTCCCCATTATACTCTCCTCCTTGAGTTTTCATGGTGGTTTTTTTCCCATTTCTTGGTTCTCTTTCTAGATGTTTGATAAACCATTTCTCAGTTCCTTTGATGGATCATTATCCATATCCAATCCCCTAACCATGAGTATTCACCTAGTTCTCTCCCCTCCCCCCTTCTCTTCCTCTCCTCTCCTCCCTCTCTCTTCCTCTCTCTTCTTCTCCCTTCCCTTCTCCTCCCCTCTTCTCCCTCTTTCTCTTCCTATCTCTTGCTTTTCAACCACTGTCCTGCTGCCTATCTTGCTCTATGGTATAATGGATCAATAGTAGCAACAGGTTATGCGTTCAAACATGCAAACTTACCAACAAACGAACATACAGATTTAGAAAAACGTTCTGGGTTCTGCACATAGTAAGTCATATTTTTATTATTTCAGTTCTGGCCTAGACTGGACTTTCCCATCTCTGTGTATTACTGGGATGCTTCCACGAAACCCTTGTGTCCTAAATCATCAATCAACCAAACAAACACTGACCTAAAAATAAATAAAATCAAGAAAGAGCTAGACAAGCTCATTCCACACAGGCCATTCTCCCATATCAACACCACCACAAGTGCAGCCCACAGTGTGGCCAAAATCATCAATCCTAAGGCCACCTACTGCAGAGGTGATCAGCTAGATATTCACCTAGAGGTGAGAGACTACTCAGGACAAAGAAAAACATATGGAGGGGACTTCTTAAGGGCCAGGATTTCTTCCCCACATCTGAAGGCAGGGGCTTCTGGAAGAGTGACTGACTTCAACAATGGCACCTACCTTGTCAGCTTCACTTTACTCTGGGAGGGCAGAGTCTCTGTGTCTCTTCTGCTCATGCATCCTAGTGAAGGAGTGTCTGCGCTCTGGAGAGCAAGGAATAGGGGCTATGACAGGGTGATTTTCACAGGGCAGTTTGCCAATGGTACATCCCAAGTCTTCAGTGAATGTGGCCTGCTTCTAAACACAACTGCTGAACTGTGCCAGTACTTAGACCCTCGAGATCAAGAAGCCTTCTTCTGCCTGAAACCTCCCCAAGTGTCCTGTGATGCTCTGGTTCAGCTGAAATCTAAGAATAAGCAAGTCACTTATCTTAGCAACCTAGAGAAAAGTCTCTTTATCAGGTAAATAAATTCTTCAAAAACAGTCCTGTCTCTGTGAGCCAATATACTGGAAAAAGAGTTAAGGACCATGAATTTGTATTTATGTATTCTGATGAAGATGTCTTCTCATGTAGAAATGTGGATCTAAAACCATTTTAGAAATGAATTTATCATACAGGCAATAATTGCCCTTCTACTACAAAAAATATTTAGTACATGGCCTGCAACGGTGGCTGCCATTTCCAAAGATTTTAACTTCTCTCTCCACACTCCAGATTTGCTCAGGCAAATGAGTTGACTTAGTCTCTCTTTTTTTTAACTCTTTGAATTCCGGTCTGCCAGTTGAGTAATTTCTGTTCCTTTCTTTTTAAGGTCCAACACAGGTGTAGAGATTTTGAAAAAATTTGATCCCATCAGTGTCTCAGTGTGTGACAGTAAGTATTCTTTTTAAATGTCAACCCTCTCAATCAGAATTACTACAACAATAAGCATACATTCCCTGAGTTTGAGATGGAAGATATCGAATTCAGGATGCAACTCTCTCCTGGTTTTCCCCTATCTATCTGATTGCTTCTCTTTTTTCCTTTGTTGTATCCTCATTTAGATCATGCCCTTTAACCATAGGTGTCCCTCAGGGTTCTGTCTTGGTACTTCTTCTCTTCTTCTTCTATACTGCTTTACTTGGTGAAATCATCAACTCCCATGGACCTAATTACAATCTCTATGCTGATAAGTTTTAAATCTACCATTCCTGCCCCAATTTCCCTCCTTACCCCCAATCTTTCATCTCCAAATGCCTTTCAGATTTCTTGAACTGGATTTCCAGTAACCATCTTAAATATGACATTAAAAATGCCCAAAATAACACTCATTATCTTTCCTCCTAAACCCCCTCCCTGCAATTTCCCTGTTATTGTAGAGGACAACACCATCTTCCCAGTCCCTCAGTCTTGCAATGCAGGCATCATTTTGGATTCCTTCCTATCCTCTCACCTGCCATATCCAAGCTGTTGCCTGTCAATTTCACCTTTGTAATATCTCTTGAATATGTCCCCTTCTCTCCTCCACCATTGTAATTGATGAGATTTGAGAAGTTCAGGGACACACCCACTCCCCTCAAAGACCAGAGTCCTGAACAGGGTTATCTGGAATGAATTCATAGACTCAAGTCTTCTTTAAGTCAAGGTGGCAAAGGCTTATTGTAATGCCAATGTGGCAGGCAGAGCTCCTTAAGGAGCTCTCCTTAGTGTTCTACTGTTCCTCAAAGAACTTACAATTTAACAGGAATGATGCTAAAGCTTACACAGTAAAAGTAGTGGATTATCTGGAAATATGCTAATTAGGATCATCTAATTACAACCTTACTTACTGGTGTTATTCACTACTGGAAACCAGGGGAAGGGGTTTCTCAGAGGTATATTTTTGGTTTGTTATGTCTGTAGCAAGATAGTTTTGAGAGGTGATGTCTATCACTTGACCTCTGGATTGAATATGATAACTTTGAAAAACAATGCATGATAATTCTGTGACTATGAGATGGTTCTGTTTTTGTAAGAAAATTTCTTTAGAGGTCAGCTTGTTCTTGTGATGGAGAAAGATAGTTTGTCCATTCATGAATAATTGTGGGGAAAGGTAGTTTGTCTTACTGGGGCCCATTCATGAGTTATTGCTAGACATAGGATCCTTGGACTGAAGAGAAAACTGTCAGGAATAGTGTTTTGAGGCTAGAGAGAAATGCTATCTTGGAATTGGGGTCCAAGCACAAGCACCCCATCATAACCACTCTGGTGTAGGCCTTTATCACCACCTGGACTATTGTGATAAGCTGCTGGTGAGTCTGTCTGCTTTGAATTTTTGCCTACTCTGACTCTAATCCATCCTCCATTCAGTCACTGAAGTGATTCTCTTAAAATTCAGGTCTGATCATGTTATCCCTTTACTCAATAAGCTTGAGGTCCTTATTTCCTCCAGGAGCAAAGACAAAATGCTCTATTTGGCTTTTAAAGTCCTTATAATCTAGCTCCCTCCTACCTTTTCAGTCTTCATATACGTTTCTATCAGACACATGCTCTTTAATCCAGTGACTCTGACCTCCTGGTTATTTTGTGAACAAGACACTCCATCTCTGGGCTGTGAGTATTTTCTCTGGTTTTACCACATGCCTGGAGCCCTCTTTCTTTTCTGTTTCCATTAGTAAGCTCCCTGGTTTCCTTTAAGTCCCAACTAAAGTTCCACCTTCTATAGAAGCTTTCTTCAACTCCTCTTAATTCCAGTGCCTTCCTTCTGTTAGTTATTTCCTATTTATAAAGTATATAACTTGCTTTGTATCCATGTATCTGCAGGTTTTCTCCCCCATTAGTTTGTAAGCTCCTTGAGGGTAGATAGTATCTCTTTTTATATCCCCAATGCTTAGCTCAGTGCTTGGCATGTAATAGGTGATGAAGCAGAAAAAAATTATTGAGGCAGATGAGGAAGCAGGTTGCAGAATGTGAGATATGAGATAAGATGCAGGGTGTGACCAGCCAGAAAAGTGATCAAAGAACACTATGTAAAGAACTTCCAATTTCAGAACAACTCTTCCCGTCTCCTTTCCTATTCTCTTTGCTTATCAGTATGACAAAAGCACCTGGAGATGCCTTGATATCCCAGGCATTTTGGAGCCATGCTTGCTCCTCCAATTTTCTTGTCCCCTTTCCCCCTCTTCCATAAAATTGTATTTAAACCAAGCACCTAATCCCCAAAACTGTCTTTGCCTCCTACAGGTAAAAGGGTCCACTCTGCTCCCTTAGGGTAGCAGTGCCTGTCACCAAGGCTGTTTCTCTCATGTGGGAACAAGGCTTGCTTGGGTGCATCATCCTAATAAATGCCTTTCTTTAACTTGGAGACTATCCAAGTGAATTCTTTCAGGACTATAGGACCAGAACGTCTATGTTTCATCATTTCAGGTGTACCCCAACATTCTTGATGTGCACCCTAAACTCATCAGTAGGCACTTTATAAATGTTTATTAATTAACATTATTAATTAATACATTGCTTATAAATAAGTTATTAATTGATCCACTTTCTGTGTATTAGCAAATGTTTTCAATCAATATTAATAAAATATTTTCATTGAATAGTTAAAATAAGTCATTTTTATTGAAACATCAAGGTCATTCCTACCTTGGAGTATTCTCTTAAAATAAACATTACAGCCTCTCAAGGTTGGAAGATGCTTCAGAGGTCTTCTGCTCCAAGTTATACCTGAACCTTTTCTAATATTTCTGAGAAGTTAATTAGCCTCTGACTGATGATCTCCAGTGAGGGGCAACCCATTATTTCCCAAGTAATTCCACCACATATTTGATCATTGCCCATTCTTATGCTGCCTTTTCCTTATGTGGAGCCTAAAATTTTCTATCAGACTTTCAAATTGGATGTCTCAGAGACATATTCAGCATGTCCAAAGTAGAACTCATTATCTTTCCCCAAAAATCCTTTCCTTTCTTAAACTTCATTGTATTGTCCAAAGCACCACCATCCTTCTAATCTCGGGTCTGTAAGCATTAATCTGAACTCTTCCATCTCCCTCACTCCACAGTCATATTCAATAAGCTGCCAAAGATGGCTACTTCTACCATCACAATCTCTCTCATCTCCAATCCTTTCTCTCTACTGACATAGTCACCATCTTAATTCAGTACTACCTCCTAACTTGATGATCTCAGTAGTCTCCTGCTTAGTCTCCCAGCCAAATGCCCACTAGTATGACCTACACAGAGAGTCAAAGCACATGCTATTCTCTCTCATTTCTGGGGCTTTTGCATTTGCCATCTCTCATTGCTGGAATGCACTCTCTTCTCACATAGACCTCCAGGAGTCTTTCTCTTCCTCCAAACCTGACTCAATCACCATTTTCTACATAAAGCTTTTCCTGACACATCCCCTCTCCCAATCTGATCATGCTCTCTTCCACAATCTACATTTGCATCCAAATGCTTTATATTTATTTGTATTTATTCCCTTTAGATGGTTTAGTATTCCCTTGTATGTTATTTTATTGTCTTTTCTCATTAGGGTGTAAGCTCCTTCCAAAAAATGAACTATTTAATTAATTTTATTTGTATCCTCAGCATCTAGCACAGTGCCTAGCATATGGTGAGTCATTTCAGTCCTGTCCAGCTCACTGTGATCCCATTTGGGGTTTTCTTGGCAGAGTTGCTGGAGTTCTTTGCCCTTTTCTTTTCCAACTCATTTTATGGATTAAGAAACTGAAGCAAGCAAGGTTAAGTGACTTATCCAGGATCACACAGTTAACAAAAGTGTATGAAGTCAGATTTGAATTCAGGTCTCCCTGACTCCAGGCCCATCTACTGAAGCACTTAGCTGCCCTATAGCTTATAGCAGATGTTTAAGAAATGCCTGTTGCTTGATTGATCCTAAGTCCAGCTAGCCAAGTGTAGTTCTCTTTGAGAATGCAGGACAAATAATTTGTGAGTAGCGGTAGCCAATTGACTGGTTCCAGCTGGGCAATGTTGCTATTTCCTCTTCTTCCTCCTTCTCTTCCTCTGTCAATGTGAGGAATCATACCCTCACATGTGGGTGCTCTGTCCAAAGGAATATAAATTTTGATCACTTCTATAGACTTCTCAAAGAATCTTGGAGTTGAGAGTTCCTTCCCCATTTATTTATCATTTTTTGTAAAACTGGGACAATTAACTCTTTTGTCTCATATGGTTTTCATTTATGATTTCTTGAAATGTAGCTATGGAAAACCAGGGTTTGATAAAGCTCATTATAATTCAAATGGAGCTACTATGCCTTTAAAACCAAATGACTCTGGCATGCACTGATTGGCCAATAATGGGTCCCAGTTCAAACCTTACTTGCTCATTATTTGGGTTTTGATGTCTCAGAGAGAATGTAAATAATAATTGTTTCTATTTTGACCAGACTGATTCTTTGTGAAGGAAAAGTAGCCATTTTTTTTCAGTTTTTTCAGTTCTTACCTAGCCTTTAATCCCTAATGATCATTGCCTCACACAAACTGAGACCTGGGAAAGACCTTAGCTTAAAAAAGGCCAAGTTCTCCTAATACATCTGGGCTATCACTAGCCATCTTGACCTATATCTTGCCACTGGTCCCTGATGTCTCTGGAGGAAAGAGTGAGGCTGAAGACTCTGAACAGCCCTGCCTCACTTAAATCCAATTCACTTGCATGTCAAGACATTACCTTCCTGGGTAATTGGTCTTCTTCAAGAATGAAGGGCAAACAACAGTGACAGTAGCCACTTCTACCTTTCCCTACTAAGGGTAGGCTAACATCCCTTCAATCACAGCCACTACACCTAGCTAACAAAAATCTGGAAGTGTACCCTCATATTAAAATTAAGACATTTCTTTTTAATCTCATCAACTAAGGTAGAGATTATAATGTTTGATCTTAGAGAGTCATCTGACAATTTTAATGAACTCACAAAATTATTTGTGGCTCAGCATACAAATGAATTTAAGCCAGAACGATCAATATTTCTAGAATGATTTTGTTTCTTTGACATTTTAGTTACTGTAATTGAGGTTTAGGGGTACTGGGATCCCAAAATAGCTACAAACAGGGCCTGCCTGAATGAATCCAACTCAAGCTTTCTTTCAGCCAAAGATAAGGTTTGTTAGATTGACCGTGGGTGCGATTCTAAAAATCCTTGCCTAGGTAGACTGACTCTTTTTATAGGGAAAAGATCTGCATGGGAGTGACCAGTAGGTTGAGGTAGGTAACAGAGAAAGGAAGGGAATGCCGGGGACCTGGACCAAGTGACCAAGGAAATAATGGGGCTTAGATAGGATTAAGGGTGGGAAGTAGCAAGGGGCAATCTGGGAGTAACAGATAATGGAGGGCTGGACTAGGTTAGGAAAGATAGAGAATTGGGAGATTGGGCATAGGCTATAATGAAAGCATTACCAGGGTGGATTGATGCCTGGGTGAATGCCAGAGACTTTACCATGTGAGAAAATTCAAAGAGAATTCAGGGGAAAGTTCAAAGGAGAGTTTCCAGGGCCTGTAAACAAATGAGACCCAAATTCTTCTAAAGTAAGAGGCAGCAGTATTTAAGGTCTTGACTTGGGCCAGGCACCCTGTCGTTATTAATGTTTTCTATTGACAGATCAAACTATGGCATTAAAAAAGAAATGCAAACCCGGGATGTGGTCCCCAATTCCCACTGGCTATGTCTGGAATAATGCATGGAATCTGGTCTCCTGCAATTTGTCACATTTCCACATTGAGACCCAAATGAATGTTTGTTTGAAGGGGAAGCTCATTTATATCCTGGGAGACTCCACAGTCCGTCAGTGGATGGAATACTTCGTAAAGAACATCAAAAGTGAGTTTTGAATTGAGCTTATCCTCAAATCTCAGAATCTGCTTTGTCAGATTTCTAGGGGAGGGGATATAGTCACATACTGTATTTTTTTCATACTCTTTAATTTCAAAAGTTTTAACTTTTTATCTAAAATGTGATTACCATTCCTTTGCATTCATATATTTCACAAACTTAATGAGAAACAATGAGGACAAACTGCCTCTCTTCCTTCTTCACAGATATTTCCCACTTTATTATTCGCACAGCGGATGCATTCAAATTAAAATTCAGATAGGATGACCTATATATAATTAAAATGGAGGAGGAACTTCAATGGGTTTCTGCCACACTTCCTTCAGAGAGGTTCTGAGATTTGTAAACAATATAGGAGAATGGCTTTCCATTATTTTAAGAAAAAATCTAAGAAAGGAAACTTCACCGCAGTAAATTCTACTGTAGAGCCGCTGTTCAAAAGTATTCCCATTCCATGTTCCCACAGCAGTTAAGGAAATTATTCCTTTAGTTCCACCCTCAATTTTATAAGTGAGGAAACTGAGTCCCAGAGAGATGAGTGGGTCAGAACTACTCCTAGAATTTATATCATAAAGACATGTAAGCTTAGCCCAGGACAAGGCCTTAGGCATTAGAGAGTGCAATCCCTTCATTTTTATGGCCTCCTAACTTTCAATAGAGAACTCTTCCGCTTATCTTAAGGATCCCTTTCCAATAGATCAAGATTTCATGGTAAGTATCCTAGGGGAGTGTTATGTAAAGGAGTTAAGAAGACAAGTTAATATCCAACCTAAGATACAGATTAGACTCCTGGGCAATTCACTGAATTTCTCTGTGCCTTTACAGATAAATTTTCTTATCTATAAAATGAGAGAGTTGGACTCAATGACTCTAAGACCTCTTTCAGCTCTAAATCCATGATGCCATCCTTCCCACCAAGAATTGACTGTGTGACATGGTAGATGCTGGCAAAGGACCACCCAGCATGGCTTATCCACATCAAAGAAAGTGTTGTGCTCTACGAGCAAAACAGAATTGAAGTAACTCAATAGATGTGCAAATTTAAAGAATACACCCCAAATGTTCATATAGACTATTTGTACCTAACCTGTGGTAGAACATTCTGAGCTCATGTTGGTCTGCTCAGCCACAGTTGGACACACTGTAACTTAACTCTAATATAACAATATCATTTTGGCCCTCTTCTAGAATAAAGGACAACAACCAACCAACCAACTGGATTGTAAGCTCCCTGAGGACAGGGAATATCTTTTCCTTCTTTTTGTATTAGCACTTAGCACAGTGCCTGGCACACACTAAGTGCTTAATAAATCTTTATTGACTGATTAACAGAGAATATTTGTGGTAGAATCATAGAATTTTCAACTTTCAGAGTTGGTAGAGACTTCAGAATCCACCTACTCTGACCAATAATTGCATAAGGAGCCTCTTTGTAATACCTGTGACATAGTCATCCAGTCTTTGCTTGAATACCCTCAGGAAAAGAAACTTATGACCCTATCAGGCAGCTCATTCCTCTTCCATCATCCCTTATTGTTAAGAATCTTTATTTACAATAAGTAAAATCTTTCTATGTGATTACTGCACATTCAACCAATCAATCAACAAATATTTACCTAATGTTTATTGTATGCTGGGCTTGTTGTTTATCCTTTATTCTCAAAGAAGACCAATGACATCACTGTTGTTATCTTGACTTGCTCATGCATTGGAGTTAAGTGAAGCAGAGTAGCACATTCATCAGCCTCACTCTCTCTTCCTGAGTCATAGAAGTCCAGTGGCATGACTGAACATCACATGACTCGGGATGGCCCTGATGCAGTCGATCACCTTGGTGTCTTCAATGTCTTCACAGCTCTCATATGTCCATTGTGCCTGGGGACATCTTCACATGCCTGTGGTAGACATCACCCATGTGCTGGGAACCGTGTTAAAAACTCTTGAGGTGTGTTCTATTAAAACCAAACCACAGAAGAAGGTGGAGTCCCTATCTAGAGAGACATAGGGTTTCTTTATCAGCTCTTGCTTTTTAGCCTGAGTTCATGGTCCATGCTTACCTCATGGTAAATTTGGCTATTGACAAATTAAGTCCTTGCCTGGGAATCTGGCTTATGACTTAAGAAAAGGGACCACAAAAGGGTTGGTTGGATTGGAGCAAACAAACCCAGTTCTTTGAATGTTCACTGGGAAAGATCATACTGGAAACAAGTGGAGAATAATGAATCAATTACATTTTAATAAAGCAAAAAAGAGTACAGAGTCAGTTACAGAATGGCACAAAGAATGGGGTAGGACAGGAAGGCTGAAAACTCAGGAAAGAGAAGAAGGACATATAGAGACAACTAATTGCTGATCAGAGTGGGGAACACTCAGGCAGCATGGACCCACAGCAGTGGACAAGTACTGGGGGGCAGGGTTTGGGGTCTGATCATAAGAACATTGTTAAATTTTCAGTGTGAGAATCTACCCTTCAGAAATTAGCAAATGCTCCAAACCGGGGCTTTATTTCTTATTTTGTTGATTGCATAGACTTAAAAAGTGATGGAAAAAATTGTAATAATCCAAATTAAACCTACTAGTATGTCATAGGTGAATTTTTTTTCCTGAAAGTCATTTTGTTAAACAGTCATGTGACCTCATGGACCATATTGTCTATGTGATTTTCTTGGCAATGATATTGGAGTGATTTACCATTTCTTCTCCAGTGCATTTAGGCAAACAGAGGTTCAGTGACTTGCTCAGAATCACAGAGCTACTAAGTGTCTGAGACCAGATCTGAACTCAGATCTTCCTGATTCCAGGCCCAGTATTCCATCCACTCCTTTAAGAAAATGCAAGCTAGAAATAATTCTTCTTCCAAAAGACAGATGTTCAAGCGCTTGAAAATGCTTGTCATATCACCCCTAAGTTGCTTCTTCCCTGAGCTAAACATCCCATGTTCTTTCATCTCACCCTTATATTAGAATCATCCAGGGCCATCTCCAGTCATTCTGATCTATATCTGACCACTGGACCCAAATGGCTCTGGAAGAGAAAATGAGGCTGGTGATCTTTCCCAGTGCCTCCTCCCCCCCCCCCCCCCCCCCTGCCCACTTAAATACAATTCACTTGCAAGTCATGGCATCACCTTCCTGATTTTATGGCCCTCTTTGAGAACAAAGGACAAACAACATATTAGAATCAACACCAGCAATCTCACCATCTTGGTAGGCCATCTCCAATAACACTCTATGTTCTCAAAATCCTTCCTAAAATGTGATGCCTAGAAGTGAATGTAAATAATACAGATGTTACTTGACCAGGGGAAAGTATGTTGAGATTATCACCTGTGCTTCACTTAAATACAAACTGAAACCCCACTGCCCCTTTTGGCTTACACATTATGTGACTGAATCAGACTGAGCTTGCAGTTAGATCTACAAAATCCTCAGACTGTCATACAGAAATCATTGCCTTTCCATGTCTCCCCAAGTCTATATTTATAAGATTAAATGTTTGACTCTTGCTGTAGAATTTTATATTCATCCCAATACAATTTCATCCTGTTATATTTGGCAAACTTTCATATCTTGTCAAGGATAGGGTCTTTTTAGATCCTAATTCTGTCTTTCATCGTGTTAGCTAGTCCTTAATGCCTTCATGTCATATGTTAATTTGATAAGTATGACATCTATGCCTTCATCTGAATCACTGACAAGGAGTATTGCATATAAGACAGAGTGCTTGACTCAGACTTTTAATAGCTGTGTGATTCTGGACAATTTCCTTGACCTCTGTCAGCCTCAATTTTTTCATTTATAAAATATGGATAATAATATCTGTATCATTTAATTCACAGGGATATTGGGAGGATCAAATGAGGTCATGTATATGAAGTGCTTTGAAAACCTTCACATGCTATGTGAATGTCAGTTATTACTATTATTAGCAGTAATAATAATAATAAAATCAAAGATTACTCCCTGGGACATTCCTCTAGAGAGATTCTTCTATGCTGACATTGATCAGAGCAGGATAGAAAAAAAACCAACAAAATCCTTTCACTATTTATTTGAACTCTTTACTTCCCGGAACTGCTGGGAAAAATAGATTCTCATTTTCCCACTGCTCTGGAAATATTATCAGAAAACTTCATTTCCCTAAAGTACTGTATTTATATACATTATAATTTCAGCAAAACTCTATAAAGATGCAGTTAGTACCACATTGATAAATATCACTAAGCTCTTTTAGGATTAGCCTGCTTGAGGGAAGCAAAAAAGAGACCAAGCTAGAATTAAAGCAAAAGAGCCATTCTTTTCCAAATATTTTTTTTTCTGTATGAATAGGATTAATAATGTTCTTATAACCATTACATTTTAAGATGATTGGAGGGATGTATATTTTGCAGCTGAAAAAAGTATTTTTTGAATATTGTCTTGGAGGCAATCATTTGTAACTTTGTCCATGCTATTCATGACATATTTTTTAAGGTGATCAATCTTTCATAACTTAAAGAGGTAGCTTTCTTACCTTTAAGACTACTCATATTACCTCCCTACTCAAAGATCTGAGTTTCAGGTTATTACCTTTTCAATGGGTCTTCATTTCAATTTGACAAGAATATGTTGTCCTTTAGTCATGTTCTCTTCATGACTCCATTAGGTGTGTTCTTAGAAGATATAATGAATGGCTTTGCTGTTTCCTTCTCCAGCACATTTTTACAGATGAGAAAACTGAGGAAAACAGCTATTAACTTGCTCAGGGTCACACAACTAGTAAGTATCGGAGGCCAGATTTGAACTTAGGAAAATGAGTCTTCATAACTAGGTCTAGCACCATATTCCATTGTACCACCTAGCTGCCCCTCAATAAGAATGTATTACACACTAATTACATGTTCAATCCCATGCTAGGCTGATAAGCAATAAAAAGAAATATAGCAACTGGATCCTATAAATTAATCAATCAATCAAGGAATATTTATCAAACACTTGCCATTTGCCTGACACTGTTCTAGGGGCTAAAGATCCTTTTAGAGTTTGTGAGGTATTTAGATAATCTACCTCAGAGCACTCGCATATGACACATACACAGATGTCAGAAGTAGTACAAAGACATTTTCAAGGTCTATCTGAAGAACTTTAGTATTGATAAGGAGACACTGACACAGGACTGCTCAGCATGGGATGTCTGCATCAAAGAAGGTGCTGTGCTTTATGAGCAAAGCAGAATTGCAAAGGAAACACGAGATACACAAATCTAGAGATATGTCCATCCCAAATATCTAAGAAGAGTATTTGTGACTGACCTGTTGTAGAGCCTTCTGAGCTCATGTTGAACTGATCAGTCATAGGCAGACATATTACACCTTGATCCTGAAATCAAGATGTCATCGGTTCTCTTTGAGCACGAAGGACAAACAACAGAAGGTAACATTTTTTTCAAAGTGAGACGCAATGTGTCATAATGGATACAAAGCTGGTCTCAGTGCCAAGAGGACCCAAGTTTAAGTCATCTTTGATACACAGCGTGTGATCTTAAATAAGTCACTTAACCTCTTAGTGATTTAGGTAACTCTTTAAAACTGTAGTTCTCAAAAGAAGGTGCCAAACTGCATTAGTAGAGGACATTTGTCACCAAGGAGTACCTGGTATGAAAGGAACCATAGGATTGGTCCATATCCACAGTCTCCATCCCTTTAGAATGTATGGGAGAGGTGGAGCCAAGATGGTGGAATAAGGCAGTGCCTTGTCCGAGATCTCACCCAAATCCCTCCAAATACCTTACCGTGGAAGGGAAATGGGGGAGTGAGGAGCAGTGAGTGAACCTTACTCCCATTAGAATTGGCTCAAAGAAGAAATAACACACTTAATTGGGCATAGAAATCTATTTTAGCCTACAGGAAAGTAGGGAGGGAAGAAAACTGAAGAAGGGGTAGGGGTGATAGAAGGGAGGGCAGATTAGGGGAGGAGTAGTCAGAAGCAAAACACTTTTGAAGAGAGACAGGGTGAAAGGGGACAGAAAACAGAATAAATGAGGACATGATAGAATAGGGGAGAAATAGCAATAGTAACTGTAAAAAAATTTTTGAAGCATGTTTCTCTGATAAAGGTCTCATTTCTCAAAGATAAAGAGAACTGAACCATATTTATAAAAATAAGGACGATTCCCCAAATGATAAATGGTTAAAAGAAATTGTCAGTTTTCAGATAAAGTAATCAAAGCAACTACAAACATAGGAAAAAATATTCTATTGATTAGATAAATACAAATTAAAACAATTTTGAGGTACAACCTCATACCTATTAGATTGACTAATAGGACAGAAAAGGTAAATGACAAATGTTGGAGGGGAATGTGGGGAAAATGAGATATTAATGCATTGTTCTTTTTCTCCTTTTTTAAAATTTGTTTTCAGTATTCTATAATCATGTTCATATATCTTAGATTTTTTTGCCCTGCCTCTCCCAGCTTCCCTCCTCCCTCCCCACTCCTCCCTGAAATGTCATACAACTTTATATAAGTTCTACACATACATTCCTATTAAATACATTTTCACCTTAGTCATTTTGCATAGAAGAATTAAAATGAATGGCAGGAATCATAAAACAAAAAAAACATAATATAAAAGAAAATAATCTGCTTCATTCTGCCATAGAATTCCATAGTCCTTTCTCTGGATGTGGAAGGCATTTTGCCTTAAGAAATCATTGGGAATTTTTTAAGTCCTTGCATTACAATGAGGTACTAAGTCTACCATAAAAATTTCTCACACACTGTGGTTGTTGCTGTGTACAAAGTTCTCCTGGTTCTGCTCCTTTCACTCAGCATCAGTTCATATAAGTCTTTCCAGTCCTTGCCGAAGTCTTCCTGTGCATCATTTCTTATAGATCAATAGGATTCCACTACATTCATATACCACAATTTATCCAGCCATTGCCCAATTGATGGGTATCTCCTTGATTTCCATTTTTTGGCCACTACAGAGAGTGCTGCTATAAATATTTTTGTACACATGGGACCCTTTCCCATTTTTGTGATCTCTTGGGGATGCAGTCCTAGAAGCGGTATTGCTGGGTCAAAGGGCATGCATATTTTTGCAGCCCTTTGGGCATAGTTACAAATTGCTGTCCAGAATGGCTGGATCAGCTCACAGCTCCACCAACAATGAATTAGTATTCCAGCTCTCCCACATCTTCTCCAACATTTATCATCTTCTTGTTTTGTCATGGTAGCTAATCTGATAGGTGTGATGTGGTATCTAAGAGTTGTTTTGATTTGCATCTCTCTAATCAATAGTGATTTAGAGCATTTTTTCATATGACTATAGATAGCATTAAATTCTTCCTCTGAAAACTGTCTGTTCACATCCTTTGACCATTTATCAATTGGGGAATGACTTGTATTCTTGTACATTTGACTCAGTTCTCTCTATATTTTATAAATGAGGCCCTTATCACAGACACTAGTTGCAAAAACTCTTTCCCAGTTTTCTGCTTCCCTCCTAATCTTGGTTGCATTGGGTTTGGTTGTGCAAAAAATTTTCAATTTAATGTAATCAAAATTATCCATTTCTTACTTCATAATATTTTCTATCTCTTGTTTAGTCAAAAATTCTTCCATTCTCCATAGATCTAATTGACACACTGTTCCATGCTCCACTACTTTGTTTATTCTATCAATCTTTATTTCTAGATCATGCACTCATTTGGACTTTATTCTTGTGTATGGTGTCAGGCATTGGTCTATGCCTAGTTCCTGCCAGGCTGTTATCCAGTTTTTCCAGCAATTTTTGTCAGTGAGTTCTTATCCCAGAAGCAGGGGTCCTTGGGTTTATCAAACAGTAGATTGCTATATTCATTGACTATTGAGTCTTGAGTACCTAACATATTCCACTGGGTCTACCCCTCTGTTTCTTAGCCAGTACCAAGTGGTTTTTGATAATTGCTGCTTTATAATACAATTTGAGATCTGGTAAAACTAGGCCACTTCCCCAGCATTACTTTTCATTAATTTCCTTGACATTCTGAACCTTTTGTTCTTCCAGATGAATTTTGATATTATTTTTTCTAGCTCTATAAAATAGTTATCTGATAGTTTGATTGGTATGGCACTGAATAGGTAAATTAATTCAGGTAGAATTGTCATTTTTATTGTATTGGCTCAGCCTACCTACAAGCAATTGATGTTTTTCCTTAGATCTGACTTCATTTGTGCAAAAAGTGTTTTGTAATTGTGTTCATATAGTCCCTGGGTTTGTTTTGGCAGATAGACTGCCAAATATTTTATAGTGTCTACCCCAGCTTTAAATGGGATTTCTCTTTCTTTCTCTTGCTGTGGGGCTTTGTTAGTAATATATAGAAAGGAAGAAGATTTGTGTGAACTGTGAGGTTTTTATGTTCTAGTACATGGTGAATTTTTGTCAACATGTGCCATGTATTGCTGAGAAAAAGCTGTGTTTCTTTCTATTTCCACTCGATCCCCAATAAGGAACTACCTTAGCCAGTGTATTATTTACTTCTTTAATTTCTTTCTTGTTTATTTTGAGGTTAGATTTATCAAGTTCAGAGAGGGGAAGGTTGAGGTCCAGCACTAGTATAATTTGCCATTTCCTTCTGTAATTCCCTTAACTCCTCCTCTAAGAATTTGGCAGCTATATCACTTGTAGCATATATGTTTAGTAATAATATTGCTTCCTTGTCTATGGTGCCTTTTAGCAGGATATAGTTTCCTTCCTTATTTCTTTTGATTAGATCTATTTTTGCTTTTGCTTTATGTGAGATTAGAATTGCTACCTTGCTTTTTTGCATCAGATGAAGCACAATATATTCTGCTCCAAGCTTTTACCTTTACCCTGTGTGGATCCCCCCATTTCAAATGTGCTTCTTGCAAACAACATATTGTTGGATTATGGTTTTTAATCCTTTCTTCTATCTGTCTCTGTTTTAAGAGAGAGTTCATCCTATTCATATTTACAGTTATGATTACTATCTATGTCTTTCCCTCTATCTTCTTTCCCCTCTTTCATATTCCAATGCCTTCGATCTTTAAATGGAGAAGTTGCAAGGTCCTCTCTGATCCTGACTATAACTCCTCAATACTTGAATGGTTTCTTTGTGGCTGCCTGTAGTATTTTCCCCCTCATTTGATAGTTCTGGAATTTGGCAAGGATATTCCTTGGTGTTTTTAGTTTGGGATCCCTTCCCCTCCACAACAGAGTTTTAATTTTTGCCATCACCTCCCACAGTCTTCTCTTCTTTCTTTCAGCCCCCCTCCCTTTTACTCCCCTTTTCCCTTACTACTTCTTCCCTCCCTTTTAGCCTCCTCTCCCTTTTCTTTCCCACTTCCCCTTCTTTTGCCTATAGAACTAGTTAGGGCGGAGCCAAGATGGTGGAGTAGAAAGACGCACATACGCTACCTCCAAAACCACTGCCCATAAAATATCTGTAAAAAAATAACCCCCAGAGAATTCTGGAGCAGCAGAAGCCACAGAACAACGGAGTGGAGGAGATTTCTGTTCCAGAGAGCCTGAAAACCTCTCGCAAAAGGTCCCTCACTCCCCGGACCCAGAGCAGAGCCCAACCCTGCCTTGGTGGTGCTGTGCAGAAAGGAGCGGATCCAAGCTGGCTTCAGGGACAGAATCTCCAGCGGCCGTGCTGGTCCCTCCACCCACAGGTGACAAGGGTCAGTGAGAGGGTCTCTTTGGTGGGACGAGAGGGGTGTGGGGTGCTCCCATAACTCGGGCCCCCTTGGGAGGCAGCAGCGGAGGCGGGAACAGACCGGGGCTTCCCAAGCAGGCAGGAGCTTGGCTCCATTGTCGAAGGTCTCTGCATAAACCCCCTGAGGGAACTGAGCCCGTGAGGCAGTCCTGCCCCCACCTGAGCACCTAAACTTAATCTCACACTGAATAGCAGCCCCGCCCCTGCCGAAAACCCTGAGTCTGGGAAGCAGCATTTGAATCTCAGACCCTAAGTGCTGGCTGGGCAGATCTGGAGGCAAGTGGGAGTGGAGAGGACACTCAGAAGTCAAGTCACTGGCTGGGAAAATGCCTAGAAAAGGGAAAAAAAAATAAGAATATAGAAGGTTACTTTCTTGGTGAACAGGCATTTCCTCCCTTCCTTTCTGATGAGGAAGAACAGTGCTTACCATCAGGCAAAGACACAGAAGGCAAGGCTTCTGTATCCCAGCCCACTCAATGGTCTCAGGCCATGGAAGAGCTCAAAAAGGATTTTGAAAATCAAGTTAGAGAGATGAAGGAAAAACTGGGAAGAGAAATGAGTGACATGCAAGCAAAGCATGAAAAACAAGTAAACACCCTGCTAAAGGAGACCCAAAAAAATGCTGAAGAAAATAACACCTTGAAAAATAGGCTAACTCAATTGGCAAAAGAGGTTCAAAAAGCCAATGAGGAGAACAATGCTTTCAAAAGCAGAATTAGCCAAATGGAAAAGGAGATTCAAAAGCTCACTGAAGAAAATAGTTCTTTCAAAATTAGAATGGAACAGATGGAGGCTAATAACTTTATGAGAAACCAAGAAATCACAAAACCAAACCAAAAGAATGACAAAATGGAAGATAATGTGAAATATCTCATTGGAAAAACAACTGACCTGGAGAATAGATCCAGGAGAGACAATTTAAAAATTATGGGCCTACCTGAAAGCCATGATCAAAAAAAGAGCCTAGACATCATCTTTCATGAAATTATCAAGGAAAACTGCCCTGAGATTCTAGAACCAGAGGGCAAAATAAGTGTTCAAGGAATCCACAGATCACCGCCTGAAAGAGATCAAAAAAGAGAAACTCCTAGGAACATTGTGGCCAAATTCCAGAGTTCCCTGGTCAAGGAGAAAATATTGCAAGCAGCTAGAAAGAAACAATTCAAGTATTGTGGAAATACAATCAGGATAACACAAGATCTAGCAGCTTCTACATTAAGGGATCGAAGGGAGTGGAATAGGATATTCCAGAAGTCAAAGAAACTAGGACTAAAGCCAAGAATCACCTACCCAGCAAAACTGAGTATGATACATCAGGGGAAAAATTGGTCTTTCAATGAAATAGAGGACTTTCAAGCATTCTTGATGAAAAGAGCAGAGCTGAAAAGAAAATTTGACTTTCAAACACAAGAATGAAGAGAAGCATGAAAAGGTAAACAGCAAAGAGAAGTCATAAGGGACTTTACTAAAGTTGGACTGTTTACATTCCTACATAGAAAGACAATATTAGTCACTCTTGAAACTATTCAGTATCTGGGTACTGGGTGGGATTACACACACACACACACATGCACACACACACGCACACACACATAGAGACAGAGTGCACAGAGTGAATTGAAGAGGATGGGATCATATCTTAAAAAAATGACATCAAGCAGTGAGAGAGAAATATATTGGGAGGAGAAAGGGAGAAATGGAATGGGGCAAATTATCTCTCATAAAAGAGGCAAGCAAAAGACTTATTAGTGGAGGGATAAAGAGGGGAGGTGAGAGAAAAACATGAAGTTTACTCTCATCACATTCCACTAAAGGAAGGAATAAAATGCACACTCATTTTGGTATGAAAACCTTTCTTACAATACAGGAAAGTGGGGCATAAGGGGATAAGCAGGGTGGGGGGGATGATGGAAGGGAGGGCATGGGGAGGAGGGAGCAATTTGAGGTCAACACTCATGGGGAGGGACAGGATCCAAAGAGAGAACAGAAGTAATGGGGGACAGGATAGGATGGAGGGAAATATAATTAGTTCTTACACAACACTACTATTATGGAAGTCATTTGCAAAACTCCACAGATTTGGCCTATATTGAATTGCTTGCCTTCCAAGGGGAAGGAGCGGGGAAGGAGGGATGAAGAGAAGTTGGAACTCAAAGTTTTAGGAACAACTGTCGAGTACTGTTCTTGCCACTAGGAAATAAGAAATATAGGTAAAGGGCTATAGCATGGACACAAGGGCAGAGAGGGATGATAGAAGAGAGGGCAGATTGGCAGACAGGGGCAATTAGAATGCTCGGTGTTTTGGGGTGGGGGGAGGGGACAAAAGGGGAGAAAATTTGGAACCCAAAATTTTGTGAA
The DNA here is from genome assembly GCF_028372415.1 of Notamacropus eugenii. NCBI lineage: Eukaryota > Metazoa > Chordata > Mammalia > Diprotodontia > Macropodidae > Notamacropus > Notamacropus eugenii. The sequence continues at coordinate 138,471,802 of NC_092876.1, read as the reverse complement.
AATGAATGTTAAAAGTTAAATAAATAAATAAAGGAAAAAAAAAGAAAAATAGGACTAAAACACACACACACACACACACACACACACACACACAAAAGAACTAGTTAGATTTATGTTGTTAAGTTTGTTGTTTCCTCCTTGAACCAAATCTGATCAGAGTAATTGCCAAACAATGCTCATCTCTCTCCCCTCTTTTTCTCTACTGTACTATAGTTTTGTGCTTCTTCCTTGATGTAATTTACCATTTTTTTCCTCCTACTTTTCACATCTCCTGTTGCAATCCCTTTTTACCCTTAAATCCCATTTTTGTCATTGCATCATTTATTTCAAACCCACTCCCTCTATCTATGTATATCCCTTTTATATTTCATAATAAATATACAAAACTCAAGATTAACAAGTATCATCTTCCCTTATAAGGATGTAAGCAGTTTGCCCATATTGAGTAACAAGTGCTTTTTCCTGTTGTTTACCTTTTTAATGCCTCTCTTGAGATCTGCATTTAAAGATTGAGTTTTCTATTGAGTTCTGGTCTTTTCATCAGGAAGGTTTGGAAATCCCTTATTTCATTTAATGTCCGTCTCCTTCCCTGAAATATACTCAACTTTGCTGAGTAATTGATCCTTGATTGTAGTCCCAGTTCTTTTGCATTATGGAATATCATATTCCAATGCCTTCGGTCTTTAAATGGAGAAGTTGCAAGTTCCCCTCTGATCCTGACTATAGCTCCTCAATATTTGAATGGTTTCTTTCTGGCTGCCTGTAGTATTTTCTCCTTCATTTGATAGTTCTGGAATTTGGCAACGATATTACTTACTTTGGAATTCCTTTTGGGAGGTGAATAGTGGATTCTTTTGATGACTATTTTGCCCTCTGGATCTAGGTATTCTGGGCAGTTTTCCTTGATGATTTCTTGGAAGATATTGTCCAGGCACTTTTTTTTATCTTGGCTTTCTGGTAGGCCAATAATTCTTAGGTTTTCTCTCCTGGATCTATTTTCCAGGTAAGTTGTTTTTCCAATTAGATATTTTACATTTTCTTCTGTCTTTTCAGTCTTTAGATTTTGTTTGACTGATTCTTGACGTCTCATAGAGTCATTAGCTTCTACTTGCCCAATTCTAATTTTTATCAAATTGTTTTCTTCAGTTAACTTTTGCATCTCCTTTTCCATCTGTCTAATTATTCCTTTTAAGGAGTTATTTTCTCCAGTTAGGTTTTGTGCTTCCTTTTTCATTTGTTCACTTTTCCCAGTTAGATTTTGTACTTCCTTTTCCTTTTGTCCAATTTTCCTTTAGGAGCTGTTCTCTTCAGTGAATTCTTTTTTCACACTTTTAAAATCATTGGCCAGTTTTTCTTCAATTTCTCTTATTTGGCTTTTAAAATCCTTCTTCAGCTCTTCCAAGAGTGCTCTTTGTGCTTGCCACCAGTTCATTATCCCTTCTGAAGTTTCAGATGGGAGTACAGTCTTAATGCTGATCTCTTTGGTATTCATGTTTTGGTCCTTGTCCCCATAGATGGGTTCTATGGCCTTTTCTTTCCTGTTTTGCTGCTTATTCCTGATGATGATAATCACCATTTTCCTGGCTTTAAAAGCAGATCTCTGCATCTAGGGCACAAGGGGCTCTGTGATACAGTTCTTGTTATTTGAGCTTGAGGCTTTGTGTGTCCTGGCCTCTGGTTCTTTCAGCTAGAAGCTAAAGTGCTGCAGCCTACCTAGTGCTGAGCTGGCTGGTATGAGAAAGCAGAAGCCAGGTGAAGTCTTTTTGTGTTTTCCAGGATTTACCCTGGAGCTAGCTTGTTAAGTATGTGGGAGGGGTGGCATGGCCACAGGAGGTCGCTGAGCTAGAGCATAAGCAATCTCAGTGGTTGGTGATCTTGGTTGCCCTAGTGTCTTCCTGATTCCCTTGAGGTCCTGAGGCATGCCTAGGGGCCTGGTATTGGTTGTTGCGAGGCTCCATCCCCCTGGGACTTTGGATCTCCTCCTGGTTTACTGAGGTGGGGCTGTCTGAGATAGCTCCAGTCCTGCACTGGTTCCCTTCAGCCACAGCAAGGGGGACCCTCTTTAGTGATTTTCCTAGCCTCATGTGCTAAGAGACTGTTTGCCCCTTCTGCTGATCCCACTGTTTCAGGATTTTTCTGGGGAAATATTTTATGGTTCTTTCAAGGTAAACAAGGGGAGGGGGAGAGAACATTTACCGATCACTCTTCCATTTTGGCTCCCAGAAGTTCAAGTAGGTGACTTACAGACATTTAATCTGTGGGCTGATAATCTCAGGAGTAGCCACTGCAGATACCTGTGGCTCCATAGCTCTCACTTGCTCAGTTCCTCTGGACTCCTGTCCTGGGTTGATATGACCAAGATTCTGCAGTGCAGCCACTGCCTCAAGCCACCCAAGACTTCCTGATCAGCCCTATTGTGGTGGGGATGCACTGGTACAGCCTGTGCACCATGTGTTGTGTGCTCCTCCATGGAACAGATCCTTCCTATCAACCTTCCAGTCTGTCCTGGGCTGTGAATCTGTCACAGTCTGTCTCCTACTGGATTTTGCCCCTCCAAAATCTGGTAAGATTTTCTTTTTAATGGTATTTGAAGGAGTTTGTCTAAGAGTTTAGGTGAGTAGTTGATCTTACTCTGCCATCTTGGCTCCACCCCCCCATTAATGCATTGCTGATGAAGTTGTTAACTGATTCAATCATTCTGTAGAGTATTTGGAACTATGCCCAAAGGGCTACAAAACCATGCATATTCTTTGAGCTACCAATACCACTACTAGATCAGTATCCCAAAAGAGAGAAAAAGCAAAAAGGAAAAAGGACCTATATATCCAAAAATATTGCAACTCATTTCTGGGGCAAAGAACTAGAAATTGAGGGGATGCCCATCAATTACAGGAGGACTGAACAAGTTGTGGTATGTGATTATGATGGAATATTATTGCAATATGAGAAATGGTGGGCAGGATGCTCTCAGAGAAACTTGGAAAACTTACATGAGCTGATACAAAGTGAAATGTTCTATGCACAAAGTAATAGCAATATTGTAAGATTATCAGCTGTGAATGACTTACCTATTCTCAGCAACACAATGATCCAAGACAACTCTGAAGGACTTATGAAGGAAAATGTTATCCATTCCCAGAGAAAGAACTGATGGTGTCTGAATATTGAAGCACATTTTTTTCCTTTATTTTTCTTGAGTTATTTTTATCTATGTTTTCTTTCACAATGTGGATATGTTTGGCATGAGTACACTTGTATAACCTATGTTGAATTGCTTGCCTTCTCAATGAAGGTAGTAGGAAGGGAGGAAGGGAGAGAATTTGAAACTAAAAGTTTTTAAAAAGAATGTTAAAAATTGTTTTCGCGTATAACCAGGGAAAAATAAAGATAAAATACTAAAAAAAAAAATCAATAAAACAGAAAAAAGTATGTAATTAAATGACATGGGTTAAACAATAACTAGTTTATGATTAAATACCTTTATATAACATTTTTCATTACTTACCACTTTTGTACAACTAGTGCTCTCATTTGGTCCTCCATTTGGCTGACATACTCAGTTTAGAGTCAACTCTACTCCTCCCCATCTTCATACTATGCCTTTGCCTAAGCAATCTTTGTAACTTTTAAACTAATTCCATTTGTGATTTCTCTCTTTGTTATCAGCACTGAAGTCTGTTGACCTCCACGGATTTGGGAAACTCCGTCGTCAACTTCTTGTGGACTTAGAAAGGAAGATCTACATTCAGTGGCAAAGACATGGCTACCCTCTGGTTGGCTCAATTAGCTATTCAGCAAAAGAGAATGAATACATGGCCCATGCAATAGATCGAATAGCAGGGGACAGCAACACCATTATTATCTTTTCTCTGGGTCAGCACTTTAGGTTTTTTCCGATTGACCTCTTCATCCGACGGGCCATCAATGTCCATAATGCCATTAAACGCCTATTCCAGAGAAGCCCAGAGACAAGAGTGATCATCAAAGGTGAAAATACCAGGGAAATTTCTGATGATCCTGAGAGATTTAGTGACTTTCATGGATATATTCAGTCTCTGGTTTTGAAAGACATCTTCCAGGATCTTGATGTGAGTGTCATTGATGCCTGGGACATGACCATTGCCTATGACACAAAGAATGTCCACCCACCTGAATATGTGGTTGAGAATCAGATTAACATTTTCTTAAACTATATTTGCTAGAAAAAATAATAGATCAAATCCCAGTTATTCATGACCAAATTATATCTGCAGTTGTTTATTGATGTGATGTCAAACCAGTCAATATCTTACCACTTAAAAACTCATTGCTAATCAGGTACAACTTAAAATAGGAAAAGAAAAATATTTAAAAGAATGGATTTCCCTTGATACAATCACATTATTCCTTATGATATTTCAAATTTTTATTCAGTGGCCATTACATCACAATTATCAGTAGATTATAATTATTATGATCCTCTGATATCTCCTTTCTACCCCAAGTAACTCTTAGCCATTCAATAACTCAGCACTCAATTTGCAACAGGAGTATTTGGCTTATTCCCTAAGCATTAAATCAACTATTTAAGACTCCAATGTTGGAGTAAGCATAAAAGAGTACCACCAAACAGTGTATTTTGCTGAAGAGATGGTGTCATTTTTTTTAACCTCACTCAATACCTCAGATAGGATTCTGTACACAATAGATTTTCAACAATTATTTTAAAGAATGTCTGAGAAGAATAGATTTTTCCTAGACAGCCAACTTTGTCATCTTCTTCCTCAGATAATCCATTCTTTCTCCTTAGAAGTTATCAACTTCCTACAAGTTAAAAAGTAACTGGGTCAAACTATATCAGTAACTCACCAGAAATATCCTGGGGTGATCTGAATTTAAATGCCCAAAGAAAAGAAAGATGAAATTTAGGATTAAAAGGAAAGGGTGTACTAAAAAGGGAAGAGACAAAGTGACTTAAAAAAAAGTTGGGACAAAGTGTTTAAAACATCTGATGTTTGGAAAGAAACTGAAAGTAGAAGAAAGGTAAGAGAAAAAGGGTAGAAGGCTGATGAATGGGCATGGGAAAAACACTGAAAATGAAGGCAGATGAAAAGCGAGGTACATGCAGAGTAGATGACGCTGTTATAGCACAGGTAGGCATGGCATCTGACTCCTAGGCAGCTAGGTGCCACAGTGGATAGATTATCAAATTTGGAGTCAGGAAGTCCTGAATTCAAATCCTGTTTGAATTTCTTACTAGGGTTGTGACTTGACCTCTCTGTGTCTCAGTTTCTCCATCTGCAAAATGGGAAAATGGGGATGATAGTAGTAGAACTTACCTCACAGGGATGTTGTGAGGATTGAATGAGTTAACATATGTAAAGTGCTTTGCAAATTCTAAAGCAATATGTTAATGCTAGTTGTTTTTACTATTAATTATCATTCTTCTTTCTGTGATAAGGTTGTCTCACTCACCCATGTGCACTGATGCTTTCAGGTAGGTAGTTTTCTCAGTGGAGGTGGGCACACTGCTACAACTCACTGTCAAAGTCCTATAGGAAGGCATAGTAGGAGAAATACATACCTAATACATTTATAGCTATTGAGACCCCTCTAGAAAGACAGGATGACACCACTGACTCTTAATCTTTTACTAAATCATTTACTAAACAGAAAGCAAAACAGGTATGATTCAAATATAATATCATAATAATAAACCTGGAACATACTCTCTCACCAGTGAGCACAATGTGCATGAAAGAAAATGGACACAAACTTACAAAACCATTGCATGGAGGTACGTGAGTAGGGAACATATGTACCTGGATCAACTCACACCTTGATGTCCCTAGTCTACCTCAGAGATAGTCTGCACCAGAAGTCACTGAGAAGCCAAACTATTCCTCTTTTGCTCCTCTCCATTCTCCTGAAGGATGGGGCCTTTTCTCTGTTGGATGTCAGGTTGCTCCTTTGCTAGGTCCATCACTTTCTGCTGGTCAAGCATTCTGCTTGAATGTTGTGCCCAGGTCTTCCTCTTCTGGGCTACCACAGAAGGATTAAGCTCATTCAAACATAACTCTAAGTCTAGAACTGAAGAGCTTTTTCAGCTCTACTTTGGTCGGGGTCATGAAGTAGCATTATGCATTTCCAACAAGAAGCTGAAACTGTAAGCCTGGGAACTTCAGAGCTTTTTAAAAATCTTCTCCTTTGCCTGAGATCTGAGATAGCACTATACTAATTTGGGAAAAGCATTTCCCTTAAGCCTAGGATCTGTAGAGGTTTTCAAGATCCATTTCCTTGGTTGAGTTTCCACCTCTCAGGTAATAGACAGCAATGCAGAGAAATGTTAAATATAAGTTTCTTCTCAGTCACTTCTTATATGCAGTAAAGCTTTTTTCCTCCAGTCAGCTATGCCAAAAAACAAATGGCACTGCCAACTCTGAAGTCTTCTAATTATGTATTTATAAAGGTACCTCTTGGACCCAGCTCTGAAGATTCTTCTCATACACACTTTGGATGTCTGATCTTGACCCATCTACATTCTAAAGTAGGGTTTCTTCTGGGAAATGACTCACTTCTATCTTATGGTAAGAAGCCAAACTATACATAGAAAATACAAGGCTTTCTTGTAGTCACCAAATAATTCTAGGTAGCAAAGTTTTTCAGTTTGTAATCTAAAAGTTCTTATTTCAGTCATATATACATTATATGGTGGGAAACAGGATACTTCAATCATTTTTTTTTTCCCAGCTGAGTATCTCTTTTGTATCTACAAAGGTGTGGATGCCTTTTCAGTGTTGCTCACATGAATAACTTTGTTTTTATTCATTTTAATCAAGAAAATTTACTCAGAAAGGGTAGCACCTTAATACTGGGATTTCATGACCCTATGAAAGGGGTTTTAGGGAATGGAGAAATTTATGCTTTAAAAAACAGTTGTATTCCTTGTCAATGCTCCAATTGCTTTAAGTCTAGAAATTGAATTAATGATACCCGGGTGTTTCCATACATGAACAGATATTTCAAGTCCCTTGCCCACTTTTTGCCCCAAAGTTGGTAGTGGGTCAGGAGAAGCAAAAATGTAAGAAATCCACAGAAACTCTAAATTTTTAATTTCAGCCAATTTCTTCAGCTTTCTCTCCCATCAGACCACTAGATATGATATTATTAGAAAGCCATTGACACATAGCAAAAGGCGGTATGATTGGAGGTTGTCCTTTTTGTCTGCCCAATCACAGAAATATGAAAAGCTGCTGATATTTACCCCAAACATATCCAAATATGTCCCTCTAACTACGATTTGGGTACCAAGTCATGTGTCAAAAATAAACTACCCGAGCTTCAGAAAAGATAACTCTAGGATCACAGTTTTGACCTGGAAGATACCATAGACTACCTACTATATACTGCTAATTTTATAGATAAAGAAACAGAGATTTAGAGAAGTTGAAAAGTCACATGGATCATAAGGAAGAGCCAACATTCAAACCTAGATCCTCAGATACTAAATCCAGCCAGCTTGCCAAGATGGCATCCTGTTTTGGAGTCAATCCAATATAGTTCAAAGGACATTTATTAAGTATCTACCACATGTAAAGTATTGATACTAAACGCTGAGGGTAGAAAGACAATGAAGAACACCAGAGATGATCAAAAATCTTCAACATCTTATGAAAGTCATAGGTTTCTGCCATTATTTTATCCCTTCATTTTTGACTCTAATCTCATGCTTTGTGGACTTGTGAAAATATATCTCATCCATATGGGACACACAAGCATATGATACTGGAGAAAACTTTCTCTGTATAATTCCAAAATGCTACAAGGCAATAAGGCAGTGAAATGAATGGATCACTCATCCGGGAGTCAGGAAGGCTAGAGTTCAGATTTGGCCTCCAACATACCAGCAAAATAACCATGGGCAAGTCACTTAACCTATATTTGCCTCAATTTCAAAATCAAGTATAAAATGATAATAATAAATAGCACCTACCTTGCAGGGTTGCTGCAAGGATAACATAAGATAATATTTGCAAAACACTTAATGTAGTACATAGCACCATGTAAATGTTTATCACCCACCCATCCCAACCTCAAGCTAACAAGCAATGCACCAGATAATAGTCATTAAAATTGTCACATAAAAAGTGAAAAATATCATCACACTTTTAAAGCCTGCTGAAATAATAGTGAAGATCTCAGAAAAAACCCATTCCCAGACTGCTTTCTGCCCTTTTCCACTAACCTAATAGTCTTTCATTTTGTACTTTTACTGTGGTAGTTTCTACTATTTTCCACTAGACATTATTTTAGTCTGACCACTCCATTCTCATCCCTTAATCCAGGTAGAGTATTGAGCTATCCCAGCCCCATTACCAGAAAGGTATGTGAAAGAGGAAAACCAGTAGCAAAGAACCAATCTTCCAGACTGACAGAAAGTGTCAAGTATAAACTATGATGTAGTGGTTCCCCTCTCCAAGAGTTTTCATATGTCAAGGAACAAGCCAGATACTTCCACACTTTCATGTAGAGGAGCTTTGAAATTGTCTAACTTTTGTTTCTGGATAGGATTAAATGCCCTACCACACATTGAGGAAAGGCCAAATTTTGGGGAAGCCTGATGCAATACTACCTGAGAAGGAAAAAGGGAACAGGAGTGCCATCCATCTAGTCTCTAAGCAGAAATATCAGCAGGAAATAAAAATAAAGGAAAAACAAAAGAAAAAAGTAAATTAGAAAAAGTCACAACACAATGAAAAAATCATGTACTCTATTAAACAGTGATCTGAAAAAAGAAAAGAAAGCTAGGAGACAAATTCTGAAGTTCCTCAAATAAAGGAACCATAAGAATCTCTGGAAAAGTTCAACAGAGAAATAGCTTTTCAAGGGAAATTAAGACTGAAATTAAACTAGAAATCAGAGCTCTCAAAGAATAAAATCAATAAGGCAAATTACAGAATAGTCAGTTGAAAACACAGAAAATATATAAATAATAGCTGACATTTCTATAATACTTTAAGGTTTTCAAATTGCTTCATATATATTATTTCATTTCATCCTCACAACAATCCTATGCGATAGGTACAATTATTATCTTCATTTTCACAGATGACTAAACCAAGGGCTTAAGATATTGAAAAAAGAGAATGGCAGTTTTATAAGCAGAAAATGCAGATGTGGAAGAACTTTTGGAGAAAGGAAGTCAAAGTATAGCTACATTGTAATTAATTGACAGATTTAGCACCATGCCAATCAAACTTACTGTATTAATCTAGGCAAAAAGCAAAATATTAATCTCTAAGAACAAAAGTCAGCAATCTCATTGGAACTAAAGAAAAAAGTAGGGATGAAGGAAATTTACTATTTTTTGTTCTTAAATTATAAATAACTCAATTATCAGAACCATATAGTAGTATTTTTTAAAATAAAAAGATTGATCTGTAAAAAAAGATTGTCAGCACAACCCAGAAGCAATTAAACATAGAAGTCTAGGTTTTGATAAATCCAAAAAACACAAACTATTGGGGAAAAGAGCCATCTACTCAATGAAAATGGCAAGAAAACTGGACATTGGTTAACTAAATTATATTTTGACTTAGATTTTACACAGTAACCTCAAAATAGATATATGACAAATGTATAAAGATCACATTATAAAAAATTAGAGGAAGAAAGGTGGTCCTTTACACAACTATGGTTAGGGAGAGACATTTGTTGACAAAATTTTCTTGAGTTTTTGTTTTTATATCACTTCAGTTTCTCCGTACATCCCCCACACTTGAGATCTATTCCTTATAACAAAAAATAAAAAATAGAGGGAAAAAAAGCAATTTAGATAAACTAACCAACACAACAACAAAGTCCAACATTCTAGACAGTTTTTCACCTTCTTTTAGCCCTCAACAATTAGCAGAGGAAGATACATGCTCATATCTCTTCTTTGAGGCAAAACTTGATTGTCATAGTTAAAGAGCCTATACTTTTATTTGTTATTTCCTTTCATATTATTATATTCATCAGATACATTATTTTCCTGGTTCTCTTCATTTCACTCAGCATTATTTGTGTCTTTCCATGCTTCTCTGTATTCTTATATTCATCCTTTTTCACAATACACTTAATTAAATAATACTACATTTATATTCGTTATGTGCCATCAAATTCATAGCCCATGATTTGATTAGTGATTTCTCAATTGATAGGCATCTATTTTGTTTTTACATCAATGCTACTACAAAAATTGATGATAGCAGTATTTTGTCACACATGTAGCTTTTCTTTTTGTCTTTGTTGTCCCTTGGGATACATAGAAATGTTGGGTCACTCTTTTAAAAAAATAATATTTTATTTTCCCTTATTATATGAACAATAATTTTAAAAATTTTTTAAAGTTTTGAGCTACAAATTCTATCTTTCCCTCTTTTTCTTTCTTTTTCTCTAATAAGGTAAGCAATCTGATATAGGTTATACATGTGTAATCATGTACAACATTTCCATAAGTCATTTTGTGGGGGGAAAATGAACAAAAAAAAGAAAGTGAAAAATAATATTCTTCAGTTTATATTTATAGTCCTTCAGTTCTTTCTCTGGAAGTGGATAGTATCCTTCATGATGAACCCTTTGGGATTGTGTTGGATCATCGTATTGCTAAGAAGAGCTAAATCATTCACAATTGTTCATCATATAATGTTGTTGCTATTGTGTACAATGTCCTCCTGCTTCTGCTTGCTTCACTTTTTACCAGTTCATGCAAGTCTTTCCAGGTTTTTCTGAAATCATCCTGCTTATCATTTCTTATAGCATAATAATATCCCATTATGGTCATATGCCACAACTTGTATAGCCATTCCCCTAATGATGGGCATTCCCTCCATTTCCAGATGTTAGCCTTGGTCACTTTCTCTTCATAATTCCAAACTGCACTCCAGAATTGTTGGATCAGTTCACAGCTCCATAAACAGTATAATACTCTGTCTTTCCACACCCCCTCTAACACTAGAAGATTTTAATTTTTGTCATTGTTATGCATTTATTAGATAGAAAAGTGAAGTCTCATATTTATTTTTATTTGCATTCATGTTGTCATTATTATTAATTATTTGAAGCATTCTTTCATCTGATTGTTAATACCATGCAATACTTTTGAAAACTGCTCATGTTTTCTGGGTTATCCTTTGGAAAATTGTTTTAGGTAATATATGTGTGTATGTATGTATCTATAGATATAGATATACACATATATAGCTCTTGTTTGGCAACAGAGGACAAACACAGTAACCTGTGAGTAGACTTAGCTGCTTGAATGGAGACAGCTATCCAGGTAACTCATCTCCTCCTCTTCTGTCTGTCTCCTCCTCCCCTCCTTCTCCTATCGAAAGGAAGGTGAATTTGGAAGGTCAGAGGATGCCCAGTTAACCTGGAGTTTACTGGCTAGATTTCTTCCCTTCCCTTTCCTTTCCTTCCTTTTCCTTCCTCAAAACATTAAAACTACTGTACTCTGAAACACATAGATTTTACCACACTAGACCCCTGCCCAAGCTCCACTTAAGGGCTGTTTTGGAGACCCTCCTGGCTTAAGAGTGTTTCTAAATAGTAACCGTTGCTGTTTCTCTCCCAACTTGATTTAGTTATTTTTCTTTGGCTCATTAAAGGGACCATCCCCTAACTACTTCTTAAACAGGCTTATTCACTGAATGGGCATTACCTCATCGTAAGTGAATACTGAATAAGCCTTGGCCTCAAGGGGACAAGGTCTCCCATTGCATCCTGGGCCATCTCCAGTCATCCAGATGAAAATCTGGTCACTGGATACTGATGGCTCTAGAGGATAAGTGAGGCTGGTAACCTTTCACAACCCTCCCTCACTCAAAACGAAGTCAAGTGATAGTCATGTCATGATTTCTCTGATGGTATGGTCTTCTTCAGCAGCAAAGGATGAACACAACAATAACTACACATATGTGTATACACATGTCTATGTATACACAAATATGTTGAAATCTTGGTTATCAAAAATCAATCAACAATATGACATATTCAATGCAAAACTTTCCTAATTGGTAGTTTCCCTTTATCTCCTTATTGATTTTGTTTATGCAAAAACTTTTCAAATTCATATTGTTGAAATTATTTTCTTTTTATCTTTAGTGATCACCTTGGTCCCTTGCCTGGGAAAGAATTCCCTTCTAACCATGCTGTGAAAGGTACCTGACTTGCTTGGTGCACTAGCAAGCATCCTAGCATACCCAAGATGGCCTGCTAGCACAGATTCTTTAATCTGCTTTGCTAAAAGGAAAGCAACGTTTAAGGAGGCGATGATCTTCTTTAATCAAACATACATAAGTCATTCACTGGTTCAGGAGAAAGGTCAGCACCCTGAACATGGAGAAAATACAAGCAGAGAAATAATTACAAAGATTCAACAGACAGGGCTCCAACTATTCGACAAAGTAATACAACCACCTACATACCACCAGATGGAGGAACACCAACATCTGAGTAGCGGGGGGTGGGGGAGGACTCCCAACCAAAAGTTGTTCAGAGTCCCATCCAGAGAATCAAATAGTCCTTCTCATAAGCAATAACCCCCAAAGCAAAATATCAACTTCCCTGTATATATAGTTTTCAACTAATAGCCTGAGAAACAGAAGCATTCATGACTCAGCCCAACCGCAAAGTGCCTGTCAGGTGTTTTTAAATGAGCCTGAACCTAGGAAACTGAACTCCAGAAAAGAAACAACAAAAATCCCACTTTGCTTGGGCTTACAATTGGTTCTCTTTTATTTTTTTATAGAAGTTTTTATTCTCAGAAAAGAGATCAATTTTTAACTTACTTTGGTGCATTGTATAAGATATTAGTCTAATCCTAATTTCTCCCAAACTGTTTTCCAGTTTTCCTAGCAATTTGTGATAAATAGGGAAAGAAAGATTACCTAAAGTAATTATATTTGCTTTCATGTTTGTAACTAAGTTATTGAGCTTAATATCTTCTGATTATTTTAAATCTATTCTTCCACTGATTTACTTTTAAATTCTTATCCAATACCAAATAATTTTAAAAACTATTGCTTAATGATGTAATATGATGTCTAAAAATGCCATTTCTAGGAGACTTGTTAATGACACAAAGAACAAAGGTAAGCATAGAAGGCATTAGGGAAAATTTTTATTACATTAAATTAAAATGATATTTCATGAACAAAATCAAAGCATTTAGGATTGCAAGAGAAGTATTGGGGAAGATATTTCCAGCTGTTATTTCTCATTAAGAAACATTAGAAATCAGTCAACAAGTAGTTATTAAGTATTTCCTATGGGTCAGGTGCTGTGATAAGTCCTGTAGATACAAAGAAAGTCAAAAACCAGTAACTGCCCTCAAGGAGCTTATATTTTAGTGATTGAGATAAAATGTAAATGAAAAGGTACCTGAGAGATAATTGAATGAAGGTCCCTCCACCCCCCATCAGATTGGCAAAGATAGCAAAATAAAAAATTGCTAACTATTAGAGAAACCTCAGGGAAATGGGTACATTAATAGAATTGCTAGTGGAGCTGGGAGTTGGTCTAGCCGTTCTGGAAAGCAATTTTGAATTCTACCTCAAAAGTCACTAAACTATATCTACATACCCTTTGACCCAGTGATACCACTATCAGAAATATACCCCAAAGAGATAAAAAAAAATCTCTCTCTCTCTGTCTGTCTCTCTCTCTCTCTATACATACACACACAAACACACATTATATACATATATACACACACACACATATATATATATATATACCCACATATACCTACATATATACACACATGTATATATACCTACAAAAATATATAGCAGTTCTTTTCATAGTTGCACAATAGTGGAAACCAAGGAGATAACTTATTGGGAAATAGTTAAATACATGTTGTTTTGAAATACAATAGAATGCTATGATTTAAAAGAAATAATGCAATGTATAGTTTCAGAGGAAACTGGGAAGACCTCTGTGAACTGATATAGAGTGAAATGAGCAGAATAGGAGAACAGTTTATATAACAATAACATTAGATAGAAAAAAAACAACTTTGAAAACCTTTAGAACTATGATCAATTAAATGCAATTATGATTTCAGAGAATCAAAGATAAAGTGCACTACTCACATCTTGGAAGAGAAGTGATAGCCTGAAAAAGCAGAAATGAGAAATACATTTTGGGATATATAATGCAGAATTTGTTTTTGTTTTTCCCCCACTATATTTATTTGTTATAAAGTTTTTCACCTTTAAAATTTTTCACTGGAAGTGACAGAGAGAAGATAAATTCTTGTTAATTAAAAAAGAAGACTAAATTTTGGAGAAAATAGAGTAAAAATAAAAGTCACTGCCTTCAAGGAGGTTACATTCTAGGGGGCAGAATAACGTATAAATAAGTGGATGCATGCAAAATTTATCCAGAGAAAATTGGAGTTAACCTTAGAAGGAAAGACTTTAGTGGCTTAGGGTTGAACATGGGGAACTAATGGAAGCTTTCTACAGAGAACATTTCAGCTGAGTCTTGAAGGAAGACAAGGATAATAAGAGATGGCAATAAGTGGGGAGGGGGAGGGCATTCCAGACATGGAAGAGGGTCATTGCAAAGTCATAGGTCACGTAAGAGGAACAAGTCAGCTAATATGGAAGGATTTTAGAATGTGTAGAAGGGAATAAAATTTAAACAGATGAGAAAGGTAAGAGGGGATTAGTCAGAAGACATACTATTTACTTCATCCCAAGTGTAATAGGTAACCACTCAAGTCTTTGGATTATGAGAGCAGGAGGTGTTGGTATGCCTGATTTGAGGGAGAAGTCAAGAAAAAACCAAAAGAAATGCTTCAGGTTTAGAAGCTAAGCTATCAAAAAGTCAGGAGAGAGGGAGACAGAGAGAGAGAGACAGAGACAGAGAGACAGGGAGAGAAAGAGAGAGAGTGAGAGAGACAGAGAGAGACAGAGACGGAGATCACTAATGAATCCAAGAAGCTGGAAAAAGACAAGAACATAAAGCAAAAGGAGAAGGCAAAAGCAGATGTGTCCTAAGCTTAGCTGAGACCAGCTGACTAGGTTTTATAAGTGATACTGATGAGCTGATATGATTGGAGGAAAGGTATTATTGCTGAGAGCTGTTTAGAGTGAAGCACCTTTGATTGTTTGAAGAGAGTACAGAGACAAGACTACCTATCTCTATAGCACTGTCTACAACCTGAGACAGGTAAACTCCTTGGAGATATGACTACCTTGCCCTTTAATGTCTTCTATGGCTTGAAAGGGGAAAATCCCTCAAAGCCCAAAGTGCAGATCTGAATAGCTTTGTGAATAGGAGGCTTAAGGAAACTGCATTTCATGGAAAGAGCATAACAATGTCCTGACAAGTCAACATGCCTGGGAAGCTCTACAGATCCCAGCCTTAAGGAAGTAGAAGACATAGTTTTTTAAACATTTATGCCTGAAAGCAAAGCTATGAGGAATACTTTAGAATAATTATTGATCCCATTTTTATAGATGAAGAAAGAGAAGCCAAAAAAAAATTAAATGACTTGTCCATAACTACCCAATTGAATATATATGTTTAAGTTGGAAATCAAACCCAAGTAATTCTGATTCCAGATTCATCACTTTTCCCACTGTTCCATACTACCTCCCTTAATTTGGTTTGGCAAGGGTATCTTTGCCTTTCTAGGACCTGTTTACCAATCCTAGCACAGTATTATATAGGCCTCCATTGCTTTTGGAGAAATGATTGTTTTCTTTTCTGACAATTTTACAACAATCTTTAAGATAATTTTTCTTCCTTAGAGATCCCATTGCTCCCTAGGTATTCTCTAAAGCCTTCCCTAATCTTGGCTACATTGAAAGTAAATACTTTTCTTTTCTGCCACACTTGTCAACAAAATGAAGATATATTTGGAATAATCTGAAACTACTTGAGTGATTGAATGTATGTGGTAGTCATATGTAAGTGAATGTCAAATTAGAAGAATGGCTCAGTAGAGTGTCCTAGTGACCTACTTTGGTCCTATGCTATTCTGCTTTTAATTGATGACTTGGATAAAAGCAAGAATGATACGTTTGCAAGATTTGAAGATAGCATAGACATATTTTTCTGAGTGCTTGACTTGAGTTGCTGATAGGAACAGTAGAAGTTCTTCATATGACATGACTCATATAGTTTCAGAAGTGCCTCATCCTCTCATTTAAGTTTGCTTCTCTTTATTTGATCCACAGTGGAAATCAGAGCACACCCTCAACATAATATTTCATGGGCTTAAAAATGTATTACTTTTTCCTATAAGCTTTCTTTAGAGATTTTTCCAAAACATTAATCATTTAAATTTCTATTCTCTGAATGCCATCTTCTCTAATAAATTTACTCCATGGAACTTTGGAATTATTCTTTTAAATGTGATTCTCTCTGGCTGTGGAACATATCAGGTAAATCTACTACATCCATAGAGAGAGATCCCTGGTGATTTTGTTCATCTGTCTCTTAGCAGATATAATTTAAAAACATGTTAATTTGATTTCTAACAACGTGGTTGGGTGGGTGCACATTGTTTGTGCCATATGCAATAGTCATGTCCCAGGCATCAATGACACCTACATTGAGGTCTTGGAAAATGTCCTTCATAATAAGATATTGAATATAGCCATGAAAGTCACCAAATCTCTCAGCCTCGATGTACATCTCCCTTATGTTTTCAGTTTTGAGGATGACTTTGGTGTCTGGGCTTCTCAAGAATAATCGCTCAATGGCCCTTCGAATATTGATGGCCCTTCGTATGAAGATATCAATGGGAAAGGGTCGGAAATGTTGTCCAATGGTAATGACAATAGCTGTGTTTTTGTCTCCTGCTATTCTGTCAATTTCACGGGTGATATACTCATCATCTTTCATTGAGAAGAGTTGTTCAGTGACAAATGGATGTCCATGTTTTTTCCACTGAATTTGAATATGTCTTTCCATATCCACAAGTACAAATCTCTTAAAATTTCCACTTCCATGATGATCAAAAAATTTCAGAGCTGGTGAAAAACAAATGAATGTTTATTTCAGAAAAAAGGAGAGATCTGTAATACTATTGAAAACATGATCAACCATATATCCTGCTCCTCAAGAACTTGATTGGTAAGAGCATCATTCTTAACCATCAAAGGGAGAACAGTCTTGCAGAGAGTGTGAAGGTACTTTAAAGTCTAACTCAATTCCTTCACAATTTATACATGAGAAAATATATTTAGGAACTATATAAAGCTATATTTCTGTAGGGTGTTTTTTAATACATTTGTTCATAAGTCCAAAACGAAAATGCAAATAAATGTCACTTTAAACAAAATGAAATTCAGCTTTAATTTGGAAATTAACATAGGAGAGAGACATACTTTTCATCATTGAAGGAAAGTAGAGTATCCACTGACGTAGTGTGGAATCTCCCATGAGGTAAATGAGTTTTCTTTTCAAGCAATCACCGATTATATTCATAGCATTAAATTGAATAATTTTGCATGATGTTGGAATCCACTTTTCTTGCAAAGCATAACCACTGGGAACAGGGACCTTTATTCCAGTATGACATTTTTCTCTCTCAACTTCACTGTCTGATTAAAAAAAAGTTGATTTACATAAAATTACTAACATAATACTTTATACAATTACATAAAATAAAAATAGCTAATAGTCAGCATTAATGTAGCACTATAAGGTTTGTAAGATACTTTACAAATATCATATCATTTGATCCTCACAACAATCCTGGAATGTAGGTACCATTATTATTACCCAGTTTACATGGAGAAGGAAAATAAAGCAAATAAAGATGAAGTGACTTAACTAGGGTCAAATAACTAGTAAGTGTCAGAGGCTGGATTTGAACTCAGGTCTTCCCAGAACTCCAGCTCCTATTCTCTATATACTATGCCACTTAGCTTCCTAGCAACAAAGTTCATGTATAAGAATAAAATGCTTATAAAGGCTATGAAAGAAAATAATGGGGAAAAATTAGCAAAGATGAAGTCTTGGCACTACCAAGATCACTGGATCTTGGAGAAACAGTTTTAGTCAAGTTTAACAAAATGGTAATAATTAGGCCAAACATCTAGCCTTCTTATCTGCATTTCTATATATTACTAACAAAGCCAAACAGCAAGAGATAGAAAGAGAAATCCCATCTAAAGTTATTTTAGACACTATGAAATATTTGACAAAACAAACCCAGAGACAAAGTTAGATTTAAATAATTGGAAAAACATTATTTCTTGTGGGTAGGCTGAGATAACATAACACAAATGAAAATTCTACCTAAATTAATTTACTTATTCAGTGCCATACCAATCAAACTACCAAAATTATTTTATAGAGCTAGAAAAAAATAACATCAAAATTAATCTGGAAAACAAATGGTCCAGAATATCAAGGGAATGAATGCAAAGAAATGCTAGGGAAGGTGGCTTAGCCACACCAGATCTTAAATAGTATTATAAAGTAGCAATCATCAAAACTATTTGGTACTGGCTAAAAAATAGAGGGGTAGACCACTGGAACAGACTGACACAGCAGTCAATGACTATAGCAATCCACTGTTTGATAAGCTCAAGGATCCCAGGTTCTGGGATAAGAACTCATTGACAAAAACTGCTGGGAAAACTGGAAAATAGTGTGGCAGAAACTAGGAATATACCTGGGCCTGACATGATATACCAGAATAAAGTCCAAACGGGTACATGACACTCTAAACAAATTAGGAAAGCAAGGAATAGTTTTTTGTCAGATTTATGGAGAATGAAGAAATTTATGGTCAAAAAAGAGGGAAAATCTTATGAAATGCAAAATAGGTAATTTTGAATACATTAAATTGAAAAGTTTTTGCACAAAAAAAGCCAATGCAACAAGATTAGGAGGGAAGCAAAAAACTGGGAAAGAATTTTTACAAGTACTGTCTCTGATAAAGGCCTCATTTTTAAAATATATAGAAAACCAAGTCAAATTGACAAGTATACAAATCATTCCCCAATTAATAAATAGTCAAAAGATATGAACAGGCAATTTTCAGAGGAAGAAATTAAAGTTATCTATAGCTATTTAAAAAAATGCTCTAGATCACTATTGTTTAGAGAGATGCAAATCAAAACAACTCTGAGGTACCACATCACGATTATGAGATTGGTTAACATGAAAAAACAGGAAAATGATAAACGTTGGAAAAGGTACGGAGAGGTGGAATACTAATTCATTTTTGGAGCTGTGAGCTGATCTAACCATTCTGGAGAGCAATTTGGAACTGTGCCTAAAGGGCTATAAAAATATGCGTACCCTTTGATCTAGCAATACCACTTTTAGGGCTGTATCCCAAAGAGATCATAAAGATGGGACAGGGACCCACATGTACAAAAATATTTGTAGTAGCTCTTTTTATGGTGACCAAGAATTGGAAATTGAGAAGATGCCCATCATTTGGGGAATGGCTGAACAAGTTTTGGTATATGAATATAATGAAATACTATTTTGCTATAAGAAATGGCAAACAGGCAGACTTCAGAAAAACATGGAAAGACTTACATGACCTGATACTGAGTGAAGTGAGCCCAGTACACAGTAAGAGCCACAGTGTGTGAGGACTGTTTTTGACAGACTTAGCCCTGCACAGCAATTCAAGGACCTAAAACATTTCCAAAGCATTCATGATGCAAAATGCCATCCAAATTAGGAGAAAAAGCTATGGAGCTGAAACACAGAATGAAGCATACTATTTTCTCTTTTGCTATATTTTGTTTTTCTCATGGTTTTTTCCTCCTATTCATTTTAATTCTTCCATGTAACATGACCAATATGAAAATGTATTTAATAGAAATGTATGTGTAGAACCCATATAAGATTGTATGCCATCTTGGGAAGACAGGGAGATAGGAGTGGGGAGGGATTTGGAACTTGTGAAGTGATTGTTAAAAACTGAAAACAAATAAATTAATAAATTTAGCAAAAGTAAATGAAGATCTTGCCTTCTTGCTAAATAGAAAAGTGAGTCCCTCTGTCATGTGTTCCCCCTTACTCCATGTTTTCCACCTCAAAGTCCCCTGACATCATCCCTGATTTTCTACTACTTTGATTCTTTTCCCTGGCAATACCAATATTTCTGCAAATGCCCTAGAATCCTGTCGTGTCCTTTTTTCTCTTGGAGCTTGCCACCTTCATAGTTTCATCTCTTTCTCGTCTTTCAAAATGGCTTCCTACAAACATTGCAATATCTCACCAATCTTTTTTTAATCCTCTATTTGAAGTTGCCATCCCTTCACAGTAAACATACATGCATGTACATATATACAGACAAACTTGCTCAACTTGAAATCTCCTTCTCCTCACATCATGTTTCCATGCATAACTTGATGTACATATACGTATACATACATATATATGAAATATGTGTGTGCTCATATGTATATGTGTATCTATTTGCACTCAAAAATATAAAATTTGAGCAATTTGTAATTTGAAGTGTAATATTTTATGCATGTAATATATAATATGTTTATGTGTATATTATACACACACACATACACACACATATGTTCTTACAATCTGGCTTCTGACCTTATCATTCTACCAAAAATACTTTCTTCAGTTAATGATGATCTCTTAGTTGCGAAATCCAGTAGCCTTTTCTCAATTCTCATTCTTCTTGACCTCTCTACAACTTTTGACACTGTTGATCCCTCTTTCGTTCTTGATATTTTCTTCTCTCTAGGTTTTCTACAGCTAATTCTCCAGTTCTGGAGTTACAAAACATGATCTAATTAACTTTGCCATTGTTTTTTCATGGAGCGTATTAAATTCTACTCTCCTATGGCTCAATTCACTATCACTTTACCTTTCCAGACTAAAATATCTTCTCTGGCCACCACTTCCCAATGTGTGTTGTTTTATTCATTAGACTCTAAGCTTCTTGAGAACAAGGACTCTCCTTGCTTTGGTACTTGTATCCTAGGTACTTGGCACATAATAAGCATTGAATAAATGTTTTTTAGTCATTCATGCATCTGATGGTCTTTTTCTCAGTTCTTATCATTCTTTATTCTTGCCCTCTCTGTAGCTTTTGACACTATAGACTGCCTCATCATCCTGAAATGTTTCTCTTCCTCCTCTCCTTATTCTCCTTTTACATGTATTGCTATTACTCAATATCCTTGGCTGAATCATCTTCCATCTGCTAAGCAAAACATAACCTCAACTGGATCTTTGTGGTTGCTAGGCAATCCTATTATACCTCCCTTATCAATTCACTCTCCCACTCTCCACAGAGGGCCTTCCCAACTTTTTTATCCTTTCTCAAACTTTCCATGGTTCCACCTACCCCTACTCTCTCAGCTGAGAATTTTGACTCTTATTTTCTAAAAGAAAACTGAGGCTATTTTCCATGAACTCCCTCTTTTCCACTCTTCCTCATCTCCTATCACTCAGATGCCTTTTATCACTATCTCCTCCTTCACCTCTGTCTCACATGATAAGGTGGCCTTACTCCTTACCAAGGCTAATTCCTCTACTTGTTCAAATAATTTCATTCTATCCCATCTCCAGTATTCTGCTTACTCTGTCATTCCCCCCTTCTACTTATTTTCAATCTCTCCCTGTCTACTGGCTCATTTCCTACTGCCTGCAAACATACCCATCTCTCACCTATCCTGAAAAAAAAATCAAAAGCTTACTTCACCTTCCCATCCATGCTAACTAGAATCCTATATTTATTTTTCCTTTTATAGCTAAACTCCTTGAAAAGGCTATACACAATATGTATCTCCACTTTCTCTCCTCTCATTGTCTTCTTAACCTCTTACAGTCTGGGTTTTAATCTTATTGTTCCACTGAAACTGCTGTCTCCAAATGAGCACTTAGCTGCCAGATTCAATGGCCCTTTTTCAATTCTCATTCTTGTTGACCTCTCTGCAGATTTTGACACTGCTAATCACTCTTCTCTCCTTGGTATTCTCTTCTTGCTATGTTTTTGGGACACCATTCTCTCCTGGTTCTCCTCCTACTTACCTAATTAGTTCTTGTCTGATTTTTGTAGATCCTCTTCTAGATCATACCTTCTAACTGTAGATATCCCTTACATTTCTGTCCTGGACCCTTTCTCTTCTCCTTCTGTATTACTTCACTCAGAGATCTCATCAGCTCCCATGAATTTAATTATCATCTCTGTGCTGATGATTCTCATATCTATACTGTCCCAGCTTTTCTGTTGACCTCTAATCTTGCATTTCGAACTATCTTTCAGACATCTTGAATTAGATGTTCAATAGACATCTTAAAAATCAATATGTCCAAAACACAACTCATTATCTTCTCCAAAACCTTCTTCCCCACTAAGTCTTACCTTCCCTAGTACTAGATAGGGCAACATCATCTTCTCAGTTCCTCAGGCTCACAAGCTAAGAATCATTCTTAACTCTTAACTATCGGTCACCCTTCTTCACATTTCTAATTTTGCTAAGGCCTATTGATTTCACCTTCGCAGTATCTCTGACACACACCCCATTCTCTTCTTGAACACTGCCACTACTCCAGTGCAGGCCATCATCACTGAGGTCTTGATTACTGCAATAGCCTTCCTTAGGTCTCTCTCACATTCCAAACCATCCTCCATTGACTAACTAAAATAATTTTCTTAAAGTGAAGGTCTCACATTTTCTCTCTCTTCCCCCATCAATAAACTCCAGTGACTTCCTATTGCCTTCAGGAGAAAATACAAAATGCTCTATTTAGTATTCAAAACATCATAATCTTGCCCCTTCCTATCCCTATAATCTTCTTATTCCTTATTCCCCAACACATACTCTTGATCCAGTGACACTGGCTTCCTGGTTGCTCCATGACAAAGAAATTCTATTTCTCAGCTCTGGGTATTCTCTCTGACTGTCCCTGTGCATGGAATGCTCTCCAAACATCCAAATTCTACTGGAGAGAGCACAACTGCAATGGACTGGTCACATTGTTGAAATGCCAAATTTATGCTTGCCTCAAAGACTATTTTATGGAGAACTCGTCCAGAGCAAGAGCTCACATGGTGGTCAGAAGAAGTGATACAAAGACGCTCAAAGTCTCTTTTAAGAACTTTTGAACTGATTGAGTGACATGCAAGACATTGACACAGGACCACCCAGAATGTTGTGCCCTTATCAGAGAAGATGCTGTGCTCTGTGAACAACACAGAATTGAAGTAGCTAAAAAGAAACTCGAGATGCACAAATTTAAAGAATCCACCTCAAATGTTCACATGGATTATTTGTGCCTGAACTGTGGTAGAGAATTCTGAGCTCATATTGGACTGATTAGTCACAGTCAGACACATTGTAACTTGCCTCTAAGACAGTGATGTCATTTTGGTCCTCTTCAAGAAAGAAAGGCAGCAACCAACCAACCAATATGTCACAAACATAAATGACTAATTTAAAATAATATATAAAGTGCATAAGAGATGTGCCTACAAACTTTTATGTGAAATCTGAATAGGGAAAGATCATTCATGACTATTAAAGATCAATTATAACTACTTGGAGGAGGTGGCATTTGAAGAGGACTTTAGAGGATAAGTAGTGTTTTAACAGATTGAAATTAAGACTGGGGTAGAGGACATTGAAAGTTTAAGCAAAGCTGTGAATCTAGAGGAAAGGAAAACTCAGGCCTTACATAGGGGATAGTCATGTGGCTAAATTATAGGAAAATTGAAATGGCAGGGTGACATTGGATGGAATGGTAAGATAGAACCTAGTTACTTGTGATCTTGCTGGAAGGATATGGAACAGAGGAATAACATGAACTAATCTATACATATGGCATAAATCTGGCAATTGTGGGAAACATGCATTGGAGGGAAGGATTGAATTAGGTATCAGGGCATTAGGGTATTAGGGATTGAACTAAGGATTGAAGTAGATAGAGAAAAATAGAGAGATGCAATTCTGATTAGAAAGGTAAAATTTATAGAAGATAGCCAATGATTGAGTTTAGGAAGTTGGGCAGAAGCAAAGAAATTACAACTCACCAAAAGTTTTTAATCTAGTCTTTGAGAGTTTTTTTCTAGGTATCAAAGCTCAGATTTAATAATCTAAGCCACTGACCAAATGGAATTTGCTTTACTGAGATTTATTTTACACACAACTTAGCTGAAATTTCCCTATTTAATAAAGTAAGGAAGATCTGTATTTATCACTGAAATTCACATGGCAAAACTGAAAGTTTAAAGAAAAGTTTAAGGACTCCTACTGAGAGTGTTTCACTAAAAGAAATTAAAAAAAAACACCTTTGGAGCTTGATTGCTAAAAATAAATGGAATTTCTGGTATATAGGAAAGAAAACAGTTAAACCAAAGGACTAGTATAATAAACACATACACACACACACATACCATTAGAGCTTTCTAATTATGATTTTGTGCACCTCCATCAAATATTTAGGAGAGTATATAGATGTAAGTCATAAGTTTAAATTCTTCCATCTTGTTCAGTTACATACAATTCAACAGAAGTTCTAAATACCAAGATGGTGATGATGGCAGGAAGAGAATTGAACCCAGAATGAAGACTGGCTTTAACTTAGATTGAAAAACTTTCCTTGCATGCAGGTTTTTTTAAAATAAAGAAGGATACTTTTCTAATTCCTCTGATTTGTGCCAAGTGAAAATTATATAAGAGAAAAAAATTTCATTTAAAAAGACAAGGGAACAAGTATCACCCAGTACATCATAGAGGTGACTTACTGTTACAGTTTGAGACCTCAATGGCTTTAAAACTTTTCATAATTTCAACCCCCACATTGGACCTTCAAAAGACAGAAAGATAAATTTATCAGTTATACACCCAGACTCAATGATCAGCCCATTTCCAGTCTTTCTTAAACTTCTGTGTACTTTGTTCTTTTCTGCTATTATCCTCTAGGTTTACATAGGGATATTTACAATCAACACTTCCAAGTTCATATATGTGAACTATTCCACTTATTTCAATTACATTTTGACTGAAGATTTTTGCATATAATTCTAGCCTACCATGTCTCTTTCCAGACACCAGAAAAGCAAGACTTGTTTATAAGAATCTGGTGATTTTCAGTCACTTTCTGGAAACTAAAATTGTGTATAAAAGAAAATGCTTTTCCAAGAATCTCCCTTTCTATGAATTAATTTCATGTGACTCTAACTCTGCATTAATATAGCTCAGTTAGGAAAAGAGTTTTCACATGAAGTATGGAACCCTTACTTTTCTATCTACATTGGTTTGCATATTTGAAATTCTCTTTACCTTTGAAAAAGAGTTTTCTCTTTTAT
Organism: Notamacropus eugenii; assembly: GCF_028372415.1. Taxonomy (NCBI): domain Eukaryota; kingdom Metazoa; phylum Chordata; class Mammalia; order Diprotodontia; family Macropodidae; genus Notamacropus; species Notamacropus eugenii. The sequence goes on along the minus strand of NC_092876.1, from coordinate 138,446,502 downwards.
ACTAAGATGAGATACTCGACTATTCCTGGTCTTCAAATGAGTGAATGCATCACAGGATACATGTGGAGGTTTCACACAGTAGAAAGCTTCTTGATCTTGGTGGTCCAGGTATTGGCACAATTCAGTGCTTGTATTTAAAACCAGGCCACATTCAGTGAAGACCTGGGATGTACCATTGGCAAATTGGCCTGTGAAAATCACCTTATCATAGCCCCTATTTCTTGCTTTCCAGAGTGCAGACACTCCTTCACTGGGGTGGATGAGCAGAAGAGATACAGAGACTCTGCCCACCCAGAATAATGTGAAGGTGATAAGGTAGGTGCCATTGTTAAAGTCAGTCACTTTTCCTGAAGCTCCTGCTTTCAGATCTGGGGAAGAAATCCTGGCCCTTAAGAAGTCCCCTCCATATGTTTTTCTTTGTCCTGAGTAGTCTCTCACCTCCAGGAGAATATCTAACTGATCTCCCCTGCAGTAGTTGGTCTTTGGATTAAAGATGGTGGCCACACTGTGGGCTGCACTAGTGGTGGTGTTCACACTGGAGAATGGTCTGTGTGGGATAAGCTGGTCTAGCTGATGGATTATTTTGTTTGTTTTCTTCTGGATCTCTGTGAGTGGAGTAGCTGTAGCAAGTGGTTTATAAGTAGATAAGAGCTTTTTGGAAGTGTTCTGGTGATGTACAGAGATGGGAAGTCTTAATGTGGACCCAAACTGAAACAACAAGAAACATAATTCAGTGTGCAGATCATAGAAACTGTCCTAATTTGAGTATCATGATGAGTGGCTTTACAAAGTTCTGAATGAAAACGTTTTCATCTTCAATCTTCATTATTCTATCATTTTTGATCACTAATACTTGGAAGCAGCCACTTGAGAAGAGAGCCTTAGAGCAGTTAGACAGACAAGTCAACAAGAATCAACTTGAAAGTTAGAGAGATTAAAAGGAAAGTAGGAAAAAGAAGAAGTCCAGTGTTGACCAGTTGTATGATTGTAAAGTCCTTCTTGATCTCTTTGACTGATAATACTCCCCGATTCCTGAAAAAGCAAATAATTAAAAAACTTTTTTATTTATTGTATGGTCAATCTGTATATGCAGATGTGTGTATACATGGTCAGTCTCATACTTTGGGAAAATCATTTTAATGGATAGGTAAAGGATGGATTGGAGAGGAGAGGAACCTGAGGCAGGGAGGCATATTAGAAGGTTATTGTAATATCAGGCTAGAGGTGATGAAGCCATGAAATAAGGTGGCACGTATAAAAATAGAGAGAAGGGGTTTACATGAGTGATAGTACGAAAATAGAACTTGCACAGTTTGGCAATGGACTAATTGGGATATATGGGAACAATGAGAATGAAGAGTTAAAGATGACAGCAAAGTTGTAAACCTGGCTGACTCTAAGAATGGTGGTGCCTTGAAAGTCTGGATGATATAATTTTGGAAGAAAATTCTCCCTTTGGACATGCTGGGCTTGAGATGCTTAAAGGTCTTCTCATTTTTTAAAAATTAAATTTATTCATTTTCAGTTTTCAATATTCACTTCCACAAAATTTTGAATTTCAAATTTTCTCCCATTCTCTCCCCTGCCCCTTTGCCAGGACAGTGTATATTCTGATTATCCCTTCCTCCAATCTGCCCTCCTTTCTATCACCTCCCCATGCCTTATTCCCTTATCTTCTATTTTCCTATAGGACAAGGCAGATTTCTATACTCCATTGCCTATATATATCTTATTTCCCAGTTGCATGTGAAAACGATTTTTAACATTTATTTTTAAAGCTTTGAGTTCCACATTTTCTCCCTTCCCTGCTCCTCACCCCCCCTCATTGAGAAGGCAAGCAATTCAATATAGGTTATACATATGTAGTCATGCAAAACACTTCCAAGGCTATCATGTGCAAAAAACTAACTATATTTCCCTCTATTCTGTCCTGCCTTCCATTTATTTATTTCTCTCCTTTGACCTGTCCCTATGCAAAAGTGTTTGCTTCTGATTACCCCATCCCCCAATCTGTGATCCCTTCTATTATCCCCCCTCTCTTATCCCCTTCCCCCCTCCTTTCCTGCAGGTTAATTAGACTTCCATTCCCAGTTGAGTGTGTATATTATTCCCTGAAGCCAAATCTAATGAAAGTAAGGTTCACATCTTCCCTCTGACCTTTCCCTTCTTCCCCTCCATTATAAACCCTCTTTTTTGCCTCTTTTATATGAGATGATTTACTACATTCTACCTCTCACTTTCTCTTTCTTCCAGTACATTGCTCTCAACACTTAATTTTGTTTTTTACATATCATCCCTTCATAATCAGCTCACCCTGTGCCCTCTATCTATATGTATACACACAATATATATGTGTATGTATATATGTATATACATACACACATATATGCATGTATGTATACACATTCCCTCCAACAACTCTAATACTGAGAAAGGTCTCATGAGTTACAAATATCATCTTTCCATGTAGAAATGTAAGCAGTTGAACTTTAATAAGTTCCTTATTAAATTATCTTTTCCATTCACCTTTTCGTGTTTCTCCTGAATCTTGTATTTGAAAGTCAAATTTTCTATTCATTTTTGGTCTTCTCAATAACAATGCTTGAAAGTTCTCTATTTCATTAAAATTCCGTATTTCCCCCTGAAATATTATACTCAGCAGAGTATATTATTCTTGGTTTTAATCCTACCTCCTTTGACCTCTGGAATAGCATCTGCCAAGCCCTCCAATCCCTTAATATAGAAGATGCTAAATCTTGTGTTATTCTGACTGTGTTTTGACAAATCCAGTACTGCCTTTCTGGCTACATACAATATTTTATCCTTGATCTGGGAACTCTGAAATTTGGCAACAATATTTCTAGAAGTTTTCCCTTTGAAATCTCTTTCAACAAGCAATCAATGAATTCTTTCCATTTCTATTTTGGTCTCTGGTTCTAGAATATCAGGGAAGTGGGTTTTTTTGATAATTTCTTGAAAGATAATGTCTAAGCTCTATTGATGATGGCATTCTCATAGAACAATAATTTTAAAATTATCGCCCCTGGATCCATTTTTCAAGGTCAGTTGTTTTTTCAGTGAGATATTTCACAATGTCTTCTGTTTTTTCATTCTTTTGGTTTTGTTTTATTGCTTTTTGATTTCTCATAAAATCATTAGCTGCCATTTGCTCCATTCTAGTTTTTAAGTAATTATTTTCTTCAGCAAGCTTTTGGACATCCTTTTCCATTTGACCCATTCTACTTTTTTTTTTTACTTGTAATTATAATTTAATTATGAACCCCCTTTTGCAACATTTTAAAGTACATAGTTAGCATTTAAGTACTTTCTATGTAATTATCTGCCATTGAACCTGTTCATTATTTAGTACTTGCTGAATAAATTACTGTGCTTTGTGTAAAAATATTTTTCACTTCACAGTGACTTGAAATCAAATAAGAGAAATCTTTTGAATGGTATTTAGTGGTACCCCAATATTAAATTTCCACTTTGAAGGGATCCTGACCATCTTAGAAAGCACAAGATAAAGAGATGGGCTTGAACTACTTTCTTTCCATACTAGGGGGTTCCCAGAAACCCAGAGAGCTTTTTTTGCATTTATTTCCCAAGAACCTTAGGTACCTCTCATTGAGGATCCGATTGGATTATTTTTTTTTAAATTTTTTAAAATCTATTTATTCAACTTTTAACATTCCCCTTCCCTTCCCTTGTCCCCATCTTCTCTTATGTCCTGTAGGGTCAGATAACTTTCTATACCCAATTATCTGTATTTCTTATTTCCTAGTGGCAAGAACAGTACTCCACAGCTGTGCCTAAAACATTGAGTTCCAACTTCCCTTCATCCCTCCCTCCACACCCATTCCCTTTGGAAGGCAAGCAATTCAATATAGACCATATCTGTGTAGTTTTGCAAATGACTTCCATAATAGTCATGTTGTGTAAGATCAACTATATTTCCCTCCATCCTATCCTGCCCCCCATTGCTTCTATTCTCTCTTTTGATCCTGTCCCTCCCCAAGAGGGTTGACTTCACATTGCTCCCTCCTCCCATTGCCCTCCCTTCCATCATCCCCCCCTACGCTGCTTATCCCCTTCACCCCCACTTTCCTATATTGTAAGATAGGTTTTCATACCAAAATGAGTGTGATGAAAGTAAACTTCATGTTTTTCTCTCACCTCCCCTCTTTTTCCCTCCACTAAAAAGTCTTTTGCTTGCCTCTTTTATGAGAGATAATTTGCCTGATTCTGTTTCTCCCTTTCTCCTCACAATATATTTCTCTCTCACTGCTTAATTTCATTTTTTAAAGATATGATCCCATCCTATTCAATTCACTCTGTGCTCTCTGTCTCTGTGTGTGTGCGTATGTGTGTGTGTGTAATCCCACCAACTACCCAGATACTGAAAAGTTTCAAGAGTTACAAATATTGTCTTCCCATGTAGGAATGTAAACAGTTCAACTTTAGTAAGTCCCTTATGACTTCTCTTTGCCGTTTACCTTTTCATGCTTCTCTTCATTCTTGTGTTTGAAAGTCAAATTTTCTTTTCAGCTCTGGTCTTTTCATCAAGAATGCTTGAAAGTCCTTGATTTCATTGAAAGACCATTTTTTCCCCAGGGGTATTATACTCAGTTTTGCTGGGTAGGTGATTCTTGGTTTTAGTCCTAGTTCCTTTGACTTCTGGAATATCCTATTCCACGCCCTTCAATCCCTTAATGTAGAAGCTTCTAGATCTTGTGTTATCCTGATTGTATTTCCACAGTACTTGAATTGTTTCTTTCTAGCTGCTTGCAATATTTTTCTCCTTGACCAGGGAACTCTGGAATTTGGCCACAATGTTCCTAGGAGTTTCTCTTTTTTGATCTCTTTCAGGTGGTGATTGGTGGATTCCTTGAATACTTCTTTTGCCTTCTGGTTCTAGAATATCAGGGGAGATTTCCTTGATAATTTCATGAAAGATGATGTCTAGGCTCTTTTTTTGATCATGTCTTACAGGTAGTCCCATAATTTTTAAATTGTCTCTCCTGGATCTATTTTCCAGGTCAGTTGTTTTTCCAATGAGATATTTCACATTATCTCCATTTTGTCATTCTTTTGGTTTTGTTTTGTGATTTCTTGGTTTCTCATAAAGTCATTCGCCTCCATCTGTTCCATTCTAATTTTGAAAGAACTATTTTCTTCAGTGAGCTTTTGGACCTCCTTTTCCATTTGGCTAATACTGCTTTTTACAGCATTCTTCTCCTCATTGGCTTTTTGAACCTCTTTTGCCAATTGAGTTAACCTATTTTTCAAGGTGTTATTTTCTTCAGCATTTTTGGGGGTCTCCTTTAGCAAGGTGTTGACCTGCTTTTCATGATTTTCTTGCATCTCTTTCATTTCTCTTCCCAGTTTTTCCTCCACCTCTCTAACTTGATTTTCAAAATCCTTTTTGAGCTCTTCCATGGCCTCAGATCATTGAATATTTATTTTGGATGTTTGGGACACAGAAGCCTTGACTTTTATGTCTTTCCCTGATGGTAAGCATTGTTCTTCCTCATCTGAAAGGATGGGAGGAGATATCTGTTCACCCAGAAAGTAGCCTTCTATGGTCTTATTTTTTTCCCCTTTTCTGGGCATTTTCCCAGCCAGTTGCTTGACTTCTGAGTTTCCTTTCCACACCCACCTCACCTCCAGATCTGCCCGGCTAGTGCTTGGGGTTTGAGATTCAAATACTGTTTCCCAGCCTCAGGGCTTTTGGTGGGAGCAGGGCTGCTGTTCAGTGTGAGATTAAGTTCAGGTGCTCAGGTGGGGACAGGGCCGCCTCATGGGGCTCAGTTCCCTCAGGGGATTTATGTGGAGACCTTCAACAATGGATCCAAGCTCCTGCCTGCTTTGGGAGCCCTTGTCCCCTGCTGCCTCTGCTGCTGCCTCCTGAGGGGGCCTGAGTTATGGAGACACCCTACTCCCCTCTTGGTGAACTGAAAAGCCCCTCTCACTGACTTTTGGCACCTTTGGGTGGAGGAACCTGTGCGGCTGCTGGAGATTCCAACCCTGAAGGCTATTCAGATCTGGTCCTCTCAGTGCCTCACGGCCATGGCAGGGCTGGGCTCTGCTCCGGGTCCAGTGCGTGATGGACCATTGATGTCAGTTTTTCAGGGCTCTCTGGAACAGAAACCTCCTCCACTCCGTTGTTGTGTGGCTTCCACTGCTCCAGAATTTCTTAGGAGTTCTTCTGTACAGGTATTTTATGGGCTGTGGGCTTAGAGCTAGCATATGTGTATCTTTCTTCTCCACCATCTTGGCTCTTCCCCTCCTTCTACTTTTTAGGCATTTTTCTCTTCATTTGCTTTTTGGACCTCTTTTGCCATTTAGGTTAGTCTAAATTTAAAAGTGTTGCTTTCTTCGTCATTTTTTTGGATTTCCTGTTGACTCATTTTTCGTGATTTTCTTGCATCACTCTCATTTCTCTTCCCAAACTTTCCTCGACTTCTTTTACTTGATTTTCAAAATCCTTTCTGATCTATTCCATGGCCTGAGACCAATTCATATTTTTCGTGGAGGCTTTGGATATACGAGCTTTGATTTTGTTGTCTTCCTCTGGTTGTATGTTTTGCTCTTCTTTCTCACCAAATAAGATTCTATAGGCTGAGGTTTTTTTCAGCTGTTTGCTCATTTTCCCAGCCAATTACTTGACTTTTGAGCTCTTTTTTAAGTGGAGGTCTCTAGAAGCAATTGCTGCAGCAGCAGCAGTATGTCACCCTTGGGGCTGAGGCCAGACCATGCTCTCCTGTTGGCCAGGTGAGAAACTTTTCCCATGACCTTTGAAGCTGTCTCTAGAGTTTGTTGGATTGAAAAATCTAGAAACCACTTCAGCTGCCAGTGCTTCAGTCTCCTAAAGCCTGCTCCAGCCCTATCTATTCCAGCGACAGCTCACACAGGACTGAGCCTCTGCTCCCAGGTCTGTGCAATAGCCCCTTCCAGTTCACCTTCCAAGTTGTCTTAGGCTGAAGATTTGCTTCAGTCTCTCATTTTGTGGCTTCTGCTGGTCTAAAATTTATTTAGTCATTTTTTTACAGGTTTTTTGAAGGGTTTGGAAGAAAATTCAAGCAAGTCCTTGCTTCCACTCTGAGATCTTTGCTCTGCCCCTGAAGTCTTCTCATTTGAAATGTCCCAGAGGTAGTTTGTGATATGGGACTAGAGTTCAGAAAAGATGTTAGGGCAAGAAGTTTTTCTGCATTAGAGATCATGAACAAAAGGAGGATGATGAGGTCATGAAGTAATATGACAGATAAGAGAAGATGGTCCAGGACGGTTTAGAGGAATATCCACAGAATTGACATTGATGAAGATCTAGCAAAGAAAAGAGAGAAGGATCAAGGGTTGAGTGAACAAGCATTTATCAGGCACCTATCATGTGCCATTCAGACACAGCTAGATGGCTCAGTGGATAGAGTGTTTGGTCTGAGGTCAAGAAGGCTTATTTTTCTGTATTCAAATCTGTCATCAGACACTTAATGTCTGGATGCCACTCTTGGCAGGTTTGTTTGCCTTAATCCACTGTAAAAGGAAATGGCAAACCACTCCAGTATCTTTGCCAAGAAAACTCTATGGACAGTACAGTCCACAAAGTCATGAAGAGTGGGACATGACTAAAGAGTAACAGTATGCCATGTTATAATGTTAATGTAAGGTTAGTGGTGGATGGGAGAAAGACTTAAACATCTTCCCTGCCCATTAATAAGCCTCTGATGAAGCCCATTAAGGGAAGCTTGATTAGGGGAGACTTGTTTTGTAGGAAGGCCCATACTTTTTGTTTCTAATGAGGCACTGGATTATCAGGGTTGTGCCCTCCAGCTCTGAAAAGGGTATATATTCACTGAGGTGAGATTTTACTTTCAGGTTTACTCTTCGGAAGAAAGTTCATGTGCCAAATGAGATTCTGGGTTGCCACTAAGAAGCACCCCTAGTTTTGAAAACTCAGATGTTGGTTCTTCTCTCCCAGGTAATAGTGTATGTATGTAATGGTCAGACAGTTGGAAGCCCTGTCTGTTGGTCTTTATTTCTCTGCCTGTATTTTCTCTGTTGGTGAATGTAATTAAAGAAGATTGTGGACCCCTAAAAAGTTGCTTTCCTTTTTGAAAAACAGATCTAAGAACCTGTGCAACAGGCCCTCTTGTGTATGCTGGAGTGCTTACTGCTATACATGTCCTATGCTAAGCATCAGAGATACAAAGGAAATTTTTTTAAAACCACTTGCCCTTAAGGAGGTCACAATTTGATAGGGGAGATAATCAGTAAATATCTATATCTAAAGAAGTTGCATGTAAGATAAATTGGAGACCATCTCACAGGGAAAACATTAAGATTGAGGAGGACTGGAAAAGGATTTTTGCTGAAGGTGAACGTTTAGCTGAAATTTGAGGAAACTGGGAAAGCCAAGAATCAAAGATGAAGAGAGAGAGAATTACAAGTTTGTGGACAGCCAGTAAAAATACCCAGAGTCAGGAAAAATAGCAAGGAAGCTAGTGACACTGAATCAAAGTACATGAGGGAGTAATACGACTTTTTGTTTCTTTCTTTTAAGTTCTTTCCTTAGAATAATGATTAGAAATCTCAATATGCTTAGCAATGACATTTGAGAGCTCTTAAAAATCCTGCAATGATACTATATCTTTTTTCCAAGGCTCCCAATCATTTCATTATGTAAGATTGTAGTTAGAGATGGAAAGTTCCTTCCCTACTCCCTGTAAATATACTTGTCTCTCTAAACTAAAAACCCCCAAACAAACAGAACCTCACTAGATCCTGCCAACTCTCCAAGTTATTGCCCTATATTTGTCTCACATATCTCTGTTAATCTTCCTCTCTTCTAAACCCTCTGTAGTCTGTCTTCTGAACTTACTATTCAACTGAAGCTTCTGAAAATCAGTTCTAATCAGTATTAACCTAATCCACACCACTTGTTTTCCAGATGAGAAAATTGCAACCCAGAAAAACTTGGTGACCTGCTAAATGTACAGAAGTAGAGGGTAGTAGGTGCAGGGTTTGAATCTAAATTTGCTAATCCAAATTGAGTGCTCTTGACTCAGTCATTGTAGTTAAGTGGTTTCAGCTCTGTCCAACTCTCTGTGACCCCACTTGAAGTTTTCTTGGCAAAAACAGTGCAGTGGTTTGCCATTTCCTTCTCCATCTTGTTTCACATATGAGGCGCTGAGACAAACAGGGTGAAGTAACTTGACCAGGGTTACATATCTAGTAAGTGTCTGAGGCTGGATTTGAACTCAGGAGGATGATTCTTCTTGACTCTAGGCCTAGCACTCTATCCACTATTTCATGATAGGCTACCTACCTATTTCATGATAGGCTAATTTACCAAACACTTCTTTTTGTTCAGACAAGTAGCACCTTTTATTGCTTTTGAGGTGCACTGAGGACAGAAGTTAAATTACTTGCCAAGGAACAGAGCTCTAGTTAACAAAAGAACTGGAAATAACATTATGATTCCTCACTAATCAAATGAAACTGGTTTGAATATTGTAATGTGATAAATACCTTGGAAATTATCCTATCTAACCTCATTGTTTAAGAAAAGAAGAAATTGAAGACCCAAGAAACTGAGCAGCTTGCCTAGGATTAATGCTATAGCAGAGAATAGAATTCCTGAAGTTTTTTCAACTATACTTTGACTAACCTTCCCAAAGAAGCCCAGCATGTCTATCCTTTCTAACTCTGCTAAATTCCTTTCTTCCCAAATTTTCATCCTCCTTTTTCCTACAATATGAAACTTACTTTTTATTGTAATGAGAGTATATTTTACCCCATACATAGCAAAACTGTATTTCCTCTTGTCATAGACTATAATTTTTAATAGATGTAATCCTGTTAAATCCTAGTGACTTCCTAAAATATTCTCCTCAGAATCACCATTACTCTATCTTTCTTCTTTCTCTCCAGTCAAAGAGAAAGGGGTATCTTTCCTCCTCACTAAAACTGCTAATTCCATTGCAAGTGTTCCTAATCTCAAGTACCTGAACTTGTTTTATAAAGTATTTTGATAACCACAGTTCAATGTAATTGGTTCCCACACTAATTCTAATGGATTTTACTTCATATTTTAAAAATATTATTTGGAGAAGGGGTTCATAGTCTTTACTAGACTGCCAAAGAGCAAAGAGCTGTCTTTCTGTCTCTCTTTCTTTCTTTCATGTACACACACACACACACACACACACACACACACACACACACACACACACACAGATTAAGAACCCCCTGCTCTACCAGCACCTTTAGATGTATCCCTTTTGCTTCCTTTGAGATTTTACTGTAACAAATCGTCATCTCACATCCAAATACCTTCAATTTTTCCTATTCACTGTCTTGTCTCCATTTTTCTACAAATATATATAAGTTTGACCTATCCTCAAAAATCCTTCCTTTGATCCTTTTATGTCATCAGGTTGGCTTTCTGACTGTCTTTTCTTTCACTTCCCAATTATTAAGAAAAATGATCTATTATCACATGAAGATATTAGGGAGGAATATCAGACATAAAGGTATGACCTAAATAACATCCCTTATGAACCTGAAGTGGAAATGACAAATAGATTTAAGGGATTAGATCTGGTGGAATGCTTTGCAGGTATCTCCTGATTATTTTTAAGCCAAATTTTTAATATTTAAGTAGCATCATGATATAGTGAAAGATCTGAAGTCAGAGGACCTGCATTCAAATCCCATCACTTGTGTGAGTTGGGGGAAATTGTGTAATCTCCCTAGATATTGGTTTCCCCTTCTATAAAATGAAGTGGTTGAAGCAGAAGAACTTCAAGTTCCTTTCCAGATTGAAGTCTTTGATTTTATGATCTAATATCCTCCATTCCCCTGCAGGGGGATGCCACACCCTTACCCAAATACCTCTCCACACAGCTAAGCAAATTACTTGAACAAGTCTTTGCTGTTCTCACATGAAATTCCTCTCATTGTCAAAAGATTAGAAATGGCATGTAAGGTTTTGACACTGATACCAAGTTACTGTATTTCAGATCCTGTAGAGGTTCTAGAAATCCTGTCTCGACAATGAGCCAGTCTCTTGTTCTGTATTTTTACCAAGCAGAAATTAATTTTGGATTTGGGAATGTCTAAGTTGTGGGTCCATTCTGTGAACTCTTGTGGTTGGCTTTAGCATGTAAATTGAGCTTGAGACACATGAAGAAGATATCCTCTAGGCCAGAGAGTTAGCATTTCAGGGCTTGAAATAAGCTTCAGAAACAGCATTTTAGTCCAAGCTAGAAAAGAAAGAACGCTGGAGCAACTTGGTACCCACAGACAAACTGCTTCAACCACCCTGGGTAGAATTCATATTATAAACATCAATGCATTTATCTACTGTTCTATTTTATTATTTCAAGTGTAATATTGTACTTGCTCTGTGAAGAAGGACAAGTCACTTAAACTTTTATCATCTGTAAAATGTTGATAGTAAAAACATTTATCTCACAGGTTTGTTGTGAGAATCAAATGAGTTAATACGTATACAGTACTTTACAAACCCCTAAAGCCCTACATATGTACTAGTTGTAGTAATAGTAGTAGTAGTAGTAGTAGTAGTAGTAGTAGTAGTAGTAGTAGTAGTAGTAGTAGTAGTAGTAGTAGTAGTAGTAGAAATAGTATATTCCATTGACCCCCTCCGCAATTCACTTTTGTCTTGGTCTAGTCAGAAGATGATATTGAAAAAGAAAATAATTCCTACCTTTGAGAATGTTCTTGAAGTCATAAAGAGCACCCAGAGAGTTAACAGGGAGATTAGCATCAGCAGTATTTTCCTGGTAATCATATTGGAAGACACAGTGAGAATCCTATGAGAAATGAACATGAAAGATGGAAACACATCCAGGAGCCCAAGTGAAAAAACATTTCTTCATGCTCATTTGCCCTCATTTTAATGGCTCTCAATTTCCAGAACCCTGCTCTTCACATCTGCTGCAACTCTTTCCCAAATGTTTTCTGTGTGGTCCTCAAAATGTGTCATCAGCTCTTGGAGAAATCCACATTGAGGAGATATATAAAGTTCCAAATACAACCATTTAGAACTGCTTAGAAATTCCATTTTTTGAACTCACCCTTGAATTCTCCCACTCACTAATTTGCAGAAGACATGTCTATTTATCAGAATATTAAAGATTTGATGAACTGGCAAATGGTTTATATATATACATATATATATATTTCAGAATTTTACATGTTGTACAATGTTATTGATTATTCCTTTAATTGAACTGTTTGGCAGAGTATATATATATTTTTTCCCAGTACTTCCGTGTTCCCTGTCACGTCACCTTTTCTCCTCCTCCCCCCTTCATTATCAGCATTATTACTTTAGATTTCCACCCTATGATTTTATTGTGGTGGTGGTGTATTTCCCCAAGAAAATGGCCCTTGAAAATTTCCTTTTTATGGGTTATTCACAGTCTGGTCTTCCCTTCACTTTTGGCTATACCCTATTCTGTCTCCCTAGCCCCAGGTTAGGAATAGAAAGTCACTATACCTGTGGACAAAAAATCTCCCTACTGATGCAGTGTAAGGGTGCTAGGAACCCTGAAAAACAAAGGTAAAGGGTGGATTTTCCTTGAAAGATTTTGACCACTCAAGCCTTCTTTCAGTTCAAGTATGGTTGTGAGGGCAAGAATCCTAGTGAGTCTGCAGTCTTTGTAACTATAATGGAAGCAGGCTAGATCCTAAGAATCAGTGCAATTTAATAGGGGTAATATTGGTAAATTTATACAGAAAAAGCCTGTGAGAAGATCTGAATGGGATTAAGGAGCGGCAAGGAACCTGGGGTGTTCTGAAATTTAACAGAAAAAGATGGGCTGGGCTGGGTCCAACAGCCACAATGAAAACACTTTGAAAGGATTATGCTGAGATGGACCAAATGCCTCAGGCCAACATCAGGGCCTGGGATCCTCATATCCCTGGGAAAATTCAAGAACCCTTTTCTTGGGGTCCCACTGTCCCATCAGCCTCATCATTTCCCCCCTCCAACAAATGGAACCCCAAGGGGCTAAAGTCTCAACTTCTCAAACTGCTTCCTGCTGCCAAGAGCTGTATAGCAATAACATTTAGTATCATCTTTGACTTTTAACAAAGGCCAAAGTCTGAATTAATCAATCAGACTGCTTTGTTTGGCTATAAAAATGCCCTTTCCTGTGTCAGCAACTTCAAAGACCTGTTTATGACAGGATGCCTACAACCAGAATGGTAGGATTTTTCTTCCCTTGATATGCAGAAACAGAGGAAAACAGACATCCTAGGATCTTAATTTCCAATTGATTCTACGTTGTTAATTGTCTTATCTCACCAAATTTACAACTTATACAACTAAGAAAATTCCTTTCTCATGGTAAAGTGTATTTAAGCCTGATCATTCTTCCATCACGCAGTCAGAGATTTTCCTTCTGGCTCCATGGCCATGTAACTGCTAGTTTTAAGGGAAAAAACAATATGCATTTAGCCTGTTTGTCTTTTTTAACCAAACTTCCAGGTTCACAGTTATGGTGCCATGACTTGAATTGGAACTGATGGACTAGGAAGGAACATCTCCCCACATCACCAAAGCCAGGAGACTTAGTCATTTTTCCTGAAGTCTTAAACCTTGACAGGGTCAGGTAAGTCTTCCTATTCCCAGCTTCCAAAGGACTCCCACTAGTTTGGTTGAAGTCCAAAATTTTCCTTTAAAGCTAGCTCAGGGGGCAGGCATCAAGTTTGAGGTCAAACACTCTGTATAGATCCCCTATATTGATCGATCTCAGGAAGTATTAACTCAAGTATTGCTAGCACTGTTGTCAATTAAACAAAGATAGCCCGAAATTATGTAGGCCACCATAGAGCTCTTTTGGACTGGTCAAAGTTACTTTATCTTAAAACCAAATTGAGATTAAAGACCAACAAAACATCTAGCCAGCAGTGGGAATGTTTTCATCTTGGGCTTGCTGAAATGGTTGAGGAAAAACAAAAGGCTGGAGCGTCTTCCCTTAAGGCTCCCAAAGCTGCTTCAGCACCATCCCTGATACTGGCTAATTCTCTTCATCCCACTCTCCCCTCTTTCCCACCAACTCCAGCCCCTCTTTCTCCTCTAAACTCCACTCCTCCTCTACACTATTCCTTGCTTCCTCCCTCTCCCCTTTCCCTTAAGGATTTCCTGGAGATTATAGCTGAGCTGGCCTCCCAGCTTTTCACAGCACTAGAAACACAGAACACAGACTGAGGAGGACCTTACAGCAAAAAGGGAACTTCCAACACCTCCCATCTCAAACCCACACCCCACCCTTAAAGTGGTAAGGGATCAAAAACCTGGTATTTGTCACTCTTGTAAGAAACCAGGGCATTGGAAATCTAAATGTAAGACCTGTCTCAAGGTTATGGAAAGTCAGAAACTTTGGGGTGTCAAGGTTCCCTACCCCTCTTACAACCGTAGGGGTGCTCTGAACAAAGGTTGCAGGATCCACCCTTATTCTGTCAGGTTTTGAATCCTTGCAATCCCTTTCCTAGGAATAATAACAGCCAATTCATGATGGAGTTTCCTAACTAGTTTCTGATTCCCCCTCTGTCCATTATTAATTGTGAGCTCTGCTTGTATTTGTCCTGTTGTTAATTGTCAATTTGTCTGTCAGTGTATGTCTCTGTCCGTATCGTGTGCTGTGAATGAGTCTGTTATCTTGTAAGTTTTAAAATGCAGGCAACCAGAGAGTTCTAAGGGCAGCAGCTAAGGAAACAAATAAACAAAACTGTAAGACCCTTTTCCTTGTTTTTCTGGTCTGGCCAACCTGGAATTACAATGGAAAATTAGATCATCTTAGGTAAAATCATTTTAGCAGATTTTGTAGGTTGTGAGATTAATCATTAAAAAGTTTGGGAACTGATTTGAAATTACTGGGGAAGAATTTCTAAGACTGTGGGTAGCTCCAGGAGCTCACCTGACTATAACACCCCCTCCTAATTCTGATCACTTAGCATTCTCCACTCCCTTCCTGAATTAAGAGAGTATCTCAGAATGGGGATTTTTTGCAGCTCCAAGTGTTCATGTTACCCCTCTCATCCCAGATCAAATTATAGAGAAGAGAATGAAGGAGAAGTGTAGGGGCACCAATTAGCAGACTGGCAGTGATTCTAACAGTCCTGTCTCCTTGGGCACCTTGTAGCCCACCTTTCTGGGTAAAGCTTAGAAATGTCACCCAGGTCCTATACATTCTGCCCACCCTGTCCCAGCAACTGCAAACCACCCCAGGTTTAATAAGTTCTGCAGGTGTCAGGGAAGGGATAGGTGGATGGATCAGGCTTGTGGTGAACATTCACTAAACCCTGCCTACAAGAATCATCAGCACTGGGATATCAGTCTCTCTGCTCTTGGTAAATTTCCAATTGCAAAAATGTATGTTATCTCTTTTTGACTGATTTCCTAACTTGTAAAATAAAAATTAATAATGGCATCAAAATGATATAATGATTATAAAATACATAACTGGTATATGTTACATACTAGTGTATGTTACATGGTATAGTTGACTGGTATATGTTACATACAATATTATTATTATCTCTAATGTAATTCTTAGCTTTGAAGTGGTTTTAATTACCAAAAGTAATAAGATCAATAATTTCTGGAAATGCAAATGATATCATCTGATTTTATTGCTGTGTTATTTCCAGAATTGTATTGTATTTCTGAATTTCTTTTAGATTTGTGAAATTTGAGAGACCACAGTGAAGTAGAAATGTTTTTAAAGTTATTTTAATTTGGATCTTGTTGTATATGAATTGAACCTTTCAAAGGAAGTGATGAAATTAGATAAGTTGAAGTTTGCTATGATAGCAGATATTTTTCATCTGAAATCATGGCTATTATGAATATGTATGGTGGTTTAAAGTTGGAGTTTCCACATGTTATGCAAGGTGATTTGGAAATACACTAATCTAAAGTTCTTATAAAGCTCTGTGCAAACATTTCTTTGTTGTGGAATTCCTGTCAAACAAATGAGAATCCTTAAAGAAAATAATGATAGGGGTGTGATTTTCAAGCCTGTCTCATCTACAAGATATATTTATATATGGTAATTTGAAAGTTTATGGATTGTCTATATGAAAAGTCAGAATGTACTTAATTTCTAGTGATATATTTAAGGAAAATTTGTTATTGTAATAAGGCTAATTTAATTGGATATGTCATTCTTGACTTATCGAAACTAAATCTCCTTTCCATTACAAACACCTTTTTGACTAAAGAACTTTCTCTAGGAATTCCATAACAACTAAGAATTTAGTTTTTATATTCCTTTGTGAATTTGTGTTACTTTACACCAAAATAGTTAAATGAATTCTAATTTTAAAGGTTTATTTTTGTTTTAAAGAGGAAGAGATATCTATCATTTTAAAAGTTTCCAATTAATTCTCTTCATAAAGGTTTAATGAAGATCAGAATAAAATTTAAGCTGTTTTTAGAGAAGGGGAAATACTTTTAGAAGGATTCTTTAAAAAATATTGTTTGATTCTTTGAAGGTCTGCTAAGTTTGCAAGATAATTTATTACTCAATTAATGTGATGAGGTATGAAACAAAAGAGGTTTTGTTGTTTTGATCTGAATTTTTCATCATTCCATGGCCTAATCAAGAGCTAAAATTTATGTTTGAAATTTGTATGTAAAGGATTTAATTCTTGAAATATCTTATTTTTCCAGAGTGAGTATAATTAGGGAAGAATAACAAATGTGTGAAACAAAGACATAAACCCATCAACTTGTAAGGTTAGCATTAACCTCTTTCCTTCATTTAAGCTGAAATTCCAGTACAGTTATGGTGGTAAAATGTAATAACTTATTAGCTATCTTGTCTTATGGTTAAAATGTAAAGGGAAGTGGAATAATCTGAATAATGGAATTGTGAGATTTGGAAAGATAAATAAATTTTTGATTAAAAATATCTAAGTCAGATAGTAAGGTTTAGGAACAAATTGAGGTTATCTAAACTCCTCTTGTCCCTAGATTTTTTTAAAAGAAGAAAACCAAATTACCAGTATCAAAAATGGAAGGGTGAATTCAACGCCAATAAAGAGGAAACGAAAACAACAATTAGGAACTACTTTGCCTAACTGCATCTCAATAAATCTGACATTCTAAGTAAAAAGGATGAATATTTATAAAAATATAAATTGCCCAGATTAACAGAAGAGGAAATAAAATGCTTAAATCACCCCATCTCAGAAAAAGAAATTGATCAAGTCATCAATGAACTCCCTAAGAAAAAATCTTTGGAGCTAAATGAATTTAGAAGTTTGTCCTACCAGACTTTTAAAGAATAATTAATTCTAGTACTTTGCAAACTATTTGGAAAAAAGTCCTATCAAATTCATTTTATGATACAAATATGATGCTGATACCTAAACTGGGAAAAGCCAAAACAGAAAATCCCCAATATGTAGTATATTTTGCTAATGATTATTGATTTGAAAATTTTAAATCAAATATCAACAAAGAGATTATAGCAATTTATCACCAGGATAATACACTATGACTAGGTGGGATTTATACCAAATATGGATGTTATTCAATTATACTAGAAATATTAGCTTTAGTAATAAGAGAAGAAACAGAAATAGAAGGAATTAGAATAGGCAAAGAACAAAGTTATCACTTTTTGCATGTGATGGTATACATAGAGAATCCTAGAGAATCAGCTAAAAAACTACTTGAAATAACTAGCAACTTTAGGAAAGTTGCACAAAATCATCAGCATTGCTATATATTAGCAACTAAGCCTAGCAAAAAAGAGATAGAAAGAGAAATTCCATTTATAATAACTGTAGACATTATGAAATATTTGGGAGTTCACCTACCAAGAACAACCCAAGAGCTCTGTGAACACAATTATAAAACACTTTTTGCATGAATTAAATCAGATACAAATAATTGGGAAAATATCAGTTGCTCATGAGTAGGCTTAGCTAATATGATACACATGACAATTCCACCTAAATTATTTTAGTTATTCAATGCTATACCAATCACATTATCAAAAATTTTTTTACCCAGCTAAAAAATAATAAAATTCATCTGGAAACATGAACAGTCAAGAAAATAAAGAGAATTAAGGGGAAAAAAAGGTGACCTACCTGTATCAGAACTAAAACTATGTATTATTTTTAGTATTAAATTTCCCCACAGTTACATGTAAAAACAATTTTTAATGTTCACTTTTAAAACTATGGGTTCTAAATTCTCTTCATTCCTCCTTTCCCACTCCTCTCATTGAAAAGTCAAACAGTTTGATATTGGTTTTATATATGCGTAATCATGCAAAATATATCAATAATAGTCATACTGTGAAAGAAAACATAGAGAAGAAGAAAAAAACCCTCAAGAAAAATAAAATAAAAAATAAAATTAAATAAATAAAAAATATTAAGAAGTATGTTTCAATCTGTAATCAGACACCATAAATTCTTTCTCTGTGGATAGATAGCTTTTTTCATCATAAGTCCTTCAGAGCTATCTTGGATCATTGTACTACTGAGAATAGCCAAGTCATTCACAGCTGGTCATCTTGCAGTATTGTTGATACTTTGTACCTTGTACATTTCACTTTGCATCACCCCATGCAAGTCTTTCCAGGTTTTTCTGAGAGCATCTTGCTCACCATTTCTTATAGTACAATGGCATTTAATCATAATCACATACCAAAACTTGTTTAGCAATTCCCCAATTGGTGGGCATCCCCACAACTTCTAATTCTTTGCCCCCAGAAAAGACCCATTATAAATATTTTTGTGCATATAGATTCTTTTCCTTTTTGTTTTTATCTCTTTTGGGATAGAGTCCTAGTAGTAGTATTGCCAGGTTAAAAGTATGTATTGACCTTTGGGAATACTTCCAAATTGTTCTATAGAGTGGTTGAATCAGTTTACAATTCCATCAACAATGCATTAATGTCTCATTTTTCCCACATCCCTTCCAACACTTGCAATTTGCCTTTTCCATCCCATTAGCCAATCTAATAAGTAGGAGGTAGTACCTGAGAATTATTTTAATTTGCATTTCTCCAGTCAACAGTGAGAATATTTTTTATATGACTATAAATAACTGATTAGTTTATTTAAAAACTGATCATATCTTGTGCTTATTTATCAATTGGAGAATGGCTCTTATTTTTACAAATTTGACACAGTTTTCTATATGTTTGAGAAATGAGACTTTTATCAGAGAAACTTGTTTCAAATTTTTTCACAGTTATTATTACTAACTATATTTCCCTCCATTCCATTCCCCCCATTTATTCTATTCTGTCTCTCCTTTCACCCTCTCCCTCCTCAGAAGTGTTTTGCTTCTACCCGTTCCAAGTCTGAACTTCCTTCTATCTCAATTCTAACACCTCCCTTCTCTTATTTTCTTCCCCTCTTACTTTCCTGCAGGGAAAGAGAGATTTCTATACTCAACTGAGTATTTGTTATCCCCTGTAAGCCAATTCTGATGAGACTAAGATTCACTAACTCCCCTCACCTTCCCTGTCTTCCCCTGTGCTGTAAAAGCTAACACTACATATTATAGAGCAGCAATTGTCAAAACTATTTGGTACTGGTGAAGGAATAGAGTGGTAGATCAGTACAATAGGTTAGGTACACAAGACGCAGTAGTCAATGAGTATAGTATTCTACTTTTTGATAAACCCAAAGACTCTAGCTTCTGGGATAAGAACTCACTATTTGAAAAAAAAAAAACCTGGAAAAACTGGAAAATAGTATGGCAGGAACTAGGCCTCATACTGTATACAAGATAAGATAAAAATTAGTACATGATTTGGACATAAAAGGTGATAGCATAAGCAAATTAGGAGAGCAAGGAATAGTTCACCTGTCAGATTCATGGAGAAGGGAAGGATTTAGGACCAAACAAGACACAGAGAACTTTATTAAATGCAAACTGGATAATTTTGATTACATTAAATTAAAAAAAAATTTGCACAAAGAAAACCAATGCACGAAGATAGAAGGAAAGCAGAAAACTTGGAAACAATTTTTGCTGTCAATGTTTCTGATAAAGGTCTTAGTTTCTCAAATATATAACTCAAATATATCAGTTTCTCAGATAACTGAGTCAAATTTATAAAAAGGCAAGTCATTCCCCAGTTGAAAAATGGTCAAGGATATGAACAGGCAATTTTCAGACAAAGAAGTAAAAGCTATCTATAGTCATATGAAAAAATATAATCATATGAAAAATCACTATTGATTAGATAAATACAAATGAAAGGTCACTATTGATTAGAGAAATTAAAATTAGATAGATACAAATTAAATCAGATAAATACATATTATTATAACTCTGAGGTACTACCTCATACCTATTATATTGGCTAATATGACAGAAAAGGAAAATGATTAATGTTGGAGAAGATGTGGGAAAATTGGAACACAAATGTATTGTTCGTGGAGTTGCGAATTGATCCAACCATTCTGGAGAGGATTTGGAACTATGCCCAAATGGTTATAAAGCTGTACATATCCTTTGATCTAACAATACCACTGCTAGGTCTGTATCCCAAAGAGATCATTAATAAAGGGAAAAGGATCCACAAGTACAAAAATATTTATAGCAGCTCTTTTTGTGGTGACAAAGAATTGGCAATTAAGGGTATGCCCATGAATTAGGGAATGGCTGAACAAGTTGTGTTATATGAATGTAATTTAATGGTATTGTACTATAAGAAATGATGAATAGACAGACTTCAGAAAAATCTGGATTTACATGAACTGATGCTGAGTAACATGAGCAGAACCAGGAGAACATTGTATACATTAAAAGCAACATTGTGCTAGAATCAACTTTGATAGATTTAACTATTTTCAGCAATGCAATGATGTAAAACAATTCCAAAAGAATCATGATGAAAAATGCTATCCAAGTCCTGAGAAAGAACTATACAGTCTGAATGAAGATCAAAGCATACTATTTTCTTGCTTCGTTTTTTTTTCTTTCTTGTGATTTTTCCCTTTTGTTCTGATTCTTCTTTCACAATATTTGCACATTAGTCATGTGGCTTATCTTGTGAGGGAAGAGGGGAAGAAGGGAGAGAGAAAAAATTTGGAACTCAAAATCTTGCAAAAGTGAATGTTGAAAACTATGTTTACATGTAATTGGAAAACTAAAATACTAGTAAGGTAGGGGGGAAGAAAAATTGAAAAATGTCCTAACTAAATACACATTAAGAGTAGGTACTAGCATTCCCCAATTGATAAATGGTCAAAGGATATGAACAGGCAATTTTCGGAAGAAGAAATTAAAGATATCTATAATCATATGAAAAAATGCTCTAAATCACTATTGATTAGAGAGATGCAAATCAAAACAACTCTGAGGTACCACATCACACCTCTAAGATTGGCAAACATGACAGAACAAGAAAATGATAAATGCTGGAGAGGATGTGGGAGAGTTGGAACACTAATTCATTGTTGGTGGAGTTGCGAGCGCATCCAACCATTCTGGAGAGCAATTTGGAACTATGCCCAAAGGGCTACAAAAATGTGCATACCCTTGGACCCAGCAATATCGCTACTAGGACTGTATCCCCAAGAGATCATAAAAATGGGAAAGGGTCCCACATGTACAAAAATATTTATAGCAGCACTCTTTGTAGTTGCCAAAAACTGGAAGTCAAGGGGATGTCCATCAATTGGGGAAAGGCTGAATAAATTATGGTATATGAATGTAATGGAGTACTATTGTGCCATAAGAAATGATGAACAAGAAGACTTCAGAGAGGCCTGGAAGGACTAATATGACCTGATGCTGAGTGAAAGGAGCAGAACCAGGAGAACTTTGTGCACAGCAACGACCACAGGGTGCGAGAGTTTTTTCTGGTAGACTTGGAATTTCGTAATAACGCAAGAACTTCTTAAAAAAAAAAATCCCAATGGTGGTTCTCAAGGCAAAATGCCTTCCACACTCAGAGAAAGAAATATGGAAGTCATTCACAGAATGTAGCAGATCATGTTTGTGTATGTGTATGTTTTTGTGTATCATGTTTTGATTTGTTATATGATTTCTTTCATTTATTTTAGTCTGACTACATAGCATGACTATAGTGAAAATATACTCAGTAGGAAAGTATATGTAGAACCCATACAGAATTGTATGCAGTCGTGGGGAGGGAGGGGGGTAGTGGGGGGTAGGTGTGGGGGGGATACAATCTCAATTGTATGGCAGTGATTGTTAAATATTAAAAAATAATAATAAAAAAATGAAAAAAAAGAGTAAGTACTAGGAATCAAGGAGATATAATTTTGTTAATGTTGATGATAATCATTGTTTTGCTTTGATCTTTTGTTTCATGATGTTTATGTTTAAGTTTTCTTGATTACCTTGGTGACATGTAAATCTTCCTTCTCAAAACTAATCCATTTTGAGCCTTCTATGTCATTTGATCTAAAGACCTTATAGATTTGGCTTATAGATAAGTGATCCATGGAGAGAGTGAACTGCCCACTACCCCATAAATCAAAAATAAAGGGGAGGGAGAATTGAGGGAATTGAGGTGAATTGAAGGGATTAGGATGGCAAGTGGTTAATAACGGAAATTGAGTGAATCACACTGACTCCTCTTGTGACTCAACCTTGGAACTAACTTGGTATCTATTTAATTATGGGGTCTAGTCCAACTTTTGTCCTGTGAGAAAACTTTATTCAATTGTGGGAATTTGGAGAAAGCCTCATTGCATGATTTGAATGTGGCCCTGTGTGGCTAGGAAATTGGACCATCTGCATATGCTATTTAGAGATCCTTAACCAAGTACCTAGATTATACTGACCAGAAATTCAGATCCAAAGATTAATGCAAGGAGTTTTCTCACAATTGTATATCTCAAGCAACCCATATGTCTTTTCCAAAACCTGTACTTGTACCAATCAATCAGTCATTATTTCAATATTTGAGGAGTGGGATATCTCATTTTCTGAATTCAGGAAATTATACCTGTTCACTCCTTCCTTCAATCTAAGGGCCCTTACCAGATCCTTCTGACTACTCCCACAGTTGTGAAATTTGCTGTATGAACTCCTGGATCAAAAAACCCATGTTTCGGAGTGGATTGTAGAATCCTCCAGTGACCTCAACTTTCATCTAGTACAGGTCTCAAAGCAGCTGACTTCTAGAGGAGACAGCTGTCCCAGGACTCTAGAGAAGGACTGAGTATATTGTCCTAGTTTTTTTTTCTTCTTCTCTTTGTTATGTGTCCAACCACCAAGGCCTTCATTAAGTGTGTGTTGGCATTTTCCTTCTCTACATTCTTAGCTTCCCCTTCTTTTTTTCTTTCTGCTTGTAACAGACAATGATAGAAAACACCTATTGCTCTGTTTATGCTCTTTGCCCTATTGGGAATTTCACAATGATACTTAGTGTGCATGTCCCTGATAGGTCCCCTCAAGGAATTATCCTGGGATAAAAATGGCATTCTTAGTCTATCCTCCATTATTTCTCAGGGGAGAGGGTCTAAGCAGTTGAATTTGCCACCTTAACCCCCAAGTTCACCAACCTAAGTAACATCTCGTCCTTTTGCAACTGGCCTCTTGTGGCATCTTGGCTTATACCTGATGCTACTTTCTTGTCCAGAACTGGCGGAGTTCTCTTAGACTCCTTCTTTTTAGCTAGAAGTATGAAATATGAGGATTCCTGTGTCAAGAGACCACACTTCTCTTTTCACTCCTCTCCAGAGCTAAGGCCCAGCAAGCAAACTGTGCCATGAGCTTAGCATAACAATAATCCTTTGTTCTCATCCTGTGAATGAATTCTGCTGAAGCAAAATCACAGGATTGTTTCACATTAGCCCCAGATGGTCCCTGAGCTCAGAAAAGCACCTGCAGGAACATTCTAGTCATGAAACCCTGCTTTGAAGCAAACTAGCCTCATTCTTGCTGTTATCTGCTCATTGCCATGGCCATAGCTCACTGAATGTTTTTTTTGTCTACTCACTATCATATATATCAAGGCTTAGCCTCATTACCTTGGGTTTCCCTGATTCTAGAGGAGATTCTAGTTTGTATGTCTAATTTCCCTTCTCCAGTGGAAAAAGAAGGCTTTTTACCTATAACTTCTGTGAGCTGCTTGGTTATTTATTTGCAGGGTTTGATGGTGGCTAGGTACATGACAGATTAGAGTTAGGGAAGACTTGAGATAAGGGGAACAATTAGGAGATTATTGTAATAATCCAGATGAAAGGCAACAAAATCATAAACCAAGTTCATGGCTTTGTGAATGAGTAAAAGGGACAGATGTTGTAGATGTAGAAACAAGATTTGACAACTGATTGGTTATACAGATTGCGTGACCACAGGACAACAACTCTTAGAGCTGGAAGGGATCTCAAAGGTCATTTAATTCAACCCTTTCAGAGGTGTACAGAGAAAGAAACAGAAACCCATAGAGATTAAATGATTTGCACAAGGTTTCATGAGTAATAAGTATCAAAACTGGAATTTGGCCAAGATCTTCTGAGTCTGCATCCAACCTTTTCCCCATGCTACCAAACTGTAACTGGAGAAATAATGACACCTTTGACTTCACTAGTGAGGAGAAGTGGGTTTTTTTGTTTCGGAGGGGACAATAATTAGTTCAATAAGTTTACCAACTGGATAACTGGAGGATTGTTATGCCCTCCACACAAATAGGTAAATTTGAAGAAGTGATATATTAAATGAACATGAAAAGAGGTGGAGACAGAGAGAGAGGTTGAAGAAACAGTGTTAAACTGGTAAGGGAATAATTACAAGCAAAAGAAACTTCAAATATGAAAAAAATGATTATAAGAAAAATATGTTGTACGTATTCAATTTGTTTAGATGACATAAAACTGACAATTGATTTCCAGGATTTTTGAATTCTTCTTTCATTTTCATAATGAAAGTCAGATACTTGTCTGACTTGGTATAAAAAACTCAGCAACATAAGAGATCCACTAAAGATTGAACAGTAGTAGTAGTAATTTCTATGTTGGGTTTATGTTAACTGAGCAGGAACCACAATCATTAAGAGAAAGTACTTTCCATTTGGGGAGTAAGGGAGCAAACTCACTTATTTTATTTCAAGCCAATACCAGAATCCACCCATATGTGATTCACAAGGAATTCAGAAAGTGTGACTATATCTTCATCATCTCAAACACCAAGACATTGAGTTCTTGTTGTCACTTTTTAAAATATTGCTCCCAAAACAGTTGTCAAGTCTTACAAAGTAGTTTTTGTGCTGAGGAATGACTGCTCATTTTAGACTCAAGTATTCAACTAAAGACTAGAATCAGAGGAGGGGAACCTGAGGGTTCAAGGTCACATGTGGCCTTCTAGGTCCTCAAATAATTATTTCTTCTGTGAAGTTTGGATTTGGTAAAAGGGCTGCACTTGAGGAGATGGAGAGTTGGCCACATATGGCCTCGAGCCTGCAGGTTCTTCTCCCTGGCTAGATTCTTCCTTCATTAAAGAATATATAACTAACCATCTGGCCTACTCCAGAATGCATTGATGCATTGCCTTATTTCTTATGGTGTTTTCTCATAAATTGAGTTTTGTTTCTTCGCTAGAAGCAGGATCCCTCTAGTATTATCCCACCCACAAATCTATCTGACCTCTATTCCATCAGCTGTCCATTACAACCATCCCTATCATCCCTTGGATATAGCCTTAAAAAAGTTTTCCCTTCTGATCATGGATGAGCCATTCCCATCCATTCCTCAAGTGTCTTCCTCAGCCCTAATGATCCATTTGTCATGTCTAACACTCTTGCCATACCTATGCCCACAGAACCATTTCAGGAAGGATTAAATCATCAAGAGCTCAGTCCATATGAAGTGTCCCATCAGGCTTCCTAGTTGCCATCTAGAAAACAAAATTTCATCCCATGTTTTGTGAAAATTCATCCCCCACATCATCGCTTGATGATTCTCACTACTTAACTTTGGATTGATCCATATGTGATTGATATCTGCATGCTGATAGATGATCTATATAATCCACAAGTAGGTGCATTCTTACTGACACTTTTCCTCAATGAGTACCACTGCATTCTGGGTGTAACTATACTATTTACATGGAGTCACTACTCTATATTCATGTTTCCCAATTTATTGGTCTGTGGTGGATGCCTTCAGAAACCTGTAACAGGAAAGTTTGAAATATAATACATATAAGTTCTGTAAAAGTGGATCCCTTTTGATCAGTGACAGTATATCCAATATTCAATTAAATTAAACAAACACTTATTAATTATTTACTATATATACCAGGCATTGTGCTAAGCACTGGAATACAAAGAGAAAAATGAAATAGTCCCTGATCCCAAGGACCTTCCATTCTGGGTGGAGAGGTTCAGGGAGAGTTTCATTCTCTAAAGAGAAGGGGGACACAACAAGCAAATAAAACATTTAAAATAAATACAAAGTGTTTAGTTGGAGGAGACTAAAATTTGAGAGAAACAGTATAGGCCTCTTGTAGGAGTGGGAGATTCCGAAAGATAGATGTTAAAAGAGATATTAAAGTTATGTTGACCCAGTGATCCATTGTTCACATACCTGTTTGTCTCTCAGTGTTAGGGGAGGAGTCATTAAGTCTGCAGTTTTGTGTTATCTATGATTCTTCATGTACTAAATCAGCCCCTAACTGTTGATACTTGGCAAATTGTCACATACTCACACCTGGCGGGTGGGGTAGAACTGTGATTTTCCTTCTATAACTACTTTATTTATTAAAATTTGTAAATGAAACACATTATACTTCTCTTCTGAGCTATTGAGCAATATTCCCCTAAGCTTTAACTCCTTTTTATTTGAGATAGCTGCTTCATTTTTTATTATTATTATTATTCCTGATCAATACAAAATATCATTCTGATATCAAATGTATTTTGTAAACATCTTTACTTTTATATGGCAAGCATTAAAGAACATATTTTAATTCTAAATTAAGTTAATTGTTGCCATTATAGTTAGAAAAAATTATATTTCTATGTGTTAAGTCATAATTATAAAAAGTCAAAATTTTAAATGTATTTGAACTTCTTTCTCTAGTGCTTGAATGGATCTCTTTTGTTGTAGATTTGTATTTATAAATTATTTTAGCTACTGTTTATCTTTTAAGTGAGTCCTACTATCTTCACACGTGATAATATTGCTCTGTTTACAGAGTTTGTAAATTTCATCCTATTTTGTGAAGTAATTTTTGTTTTTTGTCCAACTTTGACATTTTCATTTTGTAGTTTTTGAAATATCTACTGTTACTCTGACATTTGTTTGAATGTGACTTTAAAAATTTTTTATGCTATAGAACTGGGGAGTTGGGCATTGAAAAGAGAAGGCTTTGTAAATGTGACCTAGCTTTCTAATGCTTTTTGATATTTTTGCTCAACTGAGTTCTTTACATGAACAATTTTGTTAACTGTATAGTAGAATATGAATTATGAATAGGGAAACAGAATACTATTTGACAGATTAGTTATGCACTTTTGACCAGTAAGCATGAAAGATACCAAGAAATTTGGAAAGAGTTTTTTAAATAATCCAAAGTGAAAATAAGTATTATCAAAAAGAGTGGATCCTATTAAGGGTCACATAAGAGGAAAAGATAAGGACAGAAAAACAAAGTATTAATCAATTAACAAGTATTTATTAATTGTTTGTCTCTCATTTTCAAAGAGGATCAATGACATTGTGGGACGATGTCTTGAGTTGTACATGAATTGGATTCAGTGAAGCAAAATTACAAAGTCATCAGCCTCACTTTCTCTTCCAGAGCCATTGAGGTACAGTGTCAAGACAAAAGGCAGGCCAATTAAAAATGTCCTAGGATGCAGTGGATGACCTTGATGTCTTCCGTGTGTGACCAAGCTCTAAGTGCTCCACAATGTCTGTTTCAGTCCCCTTCATGGTCATTGAAACAAATTGTTCTTATCTACCCATTCCACTAGGGCAAACCTTCACATGCTTAGGATGGACAACCCCCTAACTCACCAATGGTTTTGAGGCCTGTCAATTACTCTCTGTTTGATTTAGCTGTCTGCCAAGATGGTTTTACTGGGGTGTTACTGCTCTGCATGCTATAGCTTCTTGGAGCCACAGATGAGAGTTGGTTGACGTGGACACCAATGGTAGATGAGTAGCTCTGAGAGGGGTTCAGCAAGACCTCTCACCAGAGGTGCTACTTCTCCAGGAACATCTCATATACACATTTATTAAGTATCTTCAATATGTCAGACACTTTGCTAAATTCTTCCTTGAGGCTATCGAAGGCCTCATGTATTTATGGTTCCCTTCTACTATAGAGACAACTTATTAACTAATACTCATGTCTTCTGACGATCTTACAACTGATGCTCAAAATTTTGGACATTCATGGGTGCCCCATCATAGGTATTTTTGACCATTCCGTGACACTCATGGCATAGTCTGCACACGTTTAAGCACCTTTAAATAATAAATGGGGTTATTGTCAGAGACTATTACGGAAATTAATGTACGTACAAAATTTACTTGTAAGGGGGCTAGGAACTCTCAGACTCCATTGCAGGACCGCACCCAAGGTGCCTGGAACTAATGGTCCCTGCCCTTGTTTTCCTTCTGGAGTTTAGGAGAAGTGGGTAATCACGAGCTGGACATGAGGTAAATGTGGAGTAGGGATTAGAGGATTAGATTTGACCTTTAAAGGGGTTGCCTGAAGTGTATAATTCACGAGGCTATGATACTATAACTAATGCCACTTCACTGCTAATAAACAGAGTTGCCTTACATCCTGCCTCCCGCCTCATTCATTGCATCTTGAGAATGGCATAGGGTCTTGCTGGTCAAGACTCTCTACCCAAAAGGAGCTTCACATTTACTATTTTAATTTTATGGGGGATCTTAGCAGTCTCTAATTGTTTCTTTTTGCTTTATCATTTCTGACCTTCATTATCTACTTAAACATAATCTGTGGGTTACTCAAAAGATAGCCTGCTATCACCAAAAGTCTTTTTTTGATTATTATTATTTTATTTGTTTTCAGTGTTCTACAATCACTTCCACATATCTTAGATTTTTCCACTCCCTCCCTGCCTTCCCCCCTATCTTCTCACTCCCTCCCTGAGATGGTATACAATTTTCTATAGGTTCTACACATACATTCACATTAAATACATTTTCATCATAGTCATGTTGCACAGAAGAATTAAAATGAATGAGAGAAATCATAAAACAAACCAAAACATAATATTAGTGATCATCTACTCCTCATCCCCAGGTACCATCAATTTTGCACATGAGGAAATATACTCTTTTATTGTTAACCATGTATTGTTCCTAAAATAAAAAAAAAAACAGCAAGAGACAACAACAATCTCATTTTTATGAATTAAATGAAATTGTATCTGAATTTTGAAATTATTATTAAACTGATTCGTACTTTTCACAAATCTGGCAAAGTAATATATCCATTGACACAATGTTCTAACTCCCAGAAGGTAAGTAATTTTTAAAAAATAATCATTTATTATATTCATGTTATTAAATTGAGACAGTTTACAAAATGCTGTACTCCATTTGCCATGTAAAACGTAGCCACTGGGCATATGGGACTTCATTCCCCTCTAACATTTCTCTTTCACCAGGTCACTTTCTGATAAAAAGATATATTTGTGGTGAGTGAGTACATCATTACACACTCTTCCTCTGTGTTACTAGTACTGGTATATTGATGGGGCAGCTAGGTGGTGCAGTGGATAGAGCACTACGGCAGGAGTCAGGAGGACCTGAGTTCATATCTCACCTCAGACACTTGACACTCACTAGCTGTGTGACCTTGGACAAGTCACTTAACCCCAATTGCCTCATCCTGGGTCATCTCCAGTCATCCTGATGAATATCTGGTCACTGGATTCAGATGGCTCTGGAGGAGAAGTGAGGCTGGTGACCTGCACAGCCCTTCCTCACTCAAAATAAAGTCAAGATCAAGTTATGTCATTATTTCTCTGATGGCATGGTCTTCTTTGGCAAGGAAGGAGGAACACACACACACACGTGCACGTGCGCGCACACACACACACACACACACACACGGGTACATTGACTTACACTCATCCCACACTGGGAACACAAGATTTGTAACAATCTAGGCACTGCCTCCTTAATAACACTTTTAGCCTCTTAAGACCCTTCTAAGTGTGGTCCTTCCCATGTGAAGATGATGCCACAAATCCTGTCTCGGACCACCTGCTTTGATTTTTTTTCCTATGTAGGGATGGATTTGCTCTGAGTAAATCTGATGGATTTACTCTCTTTTATATTAATCATTTTTATGACCTGCATCAGTTATATCTCAAGTTGTGGAACAAAGCAAAGTCATGTGACCCCCGCTCTCCCCCCCCCTGCCAGTGGCCAGGTTTTTAGGTTTCTGAGGCTGGCAGTCATGACACTGACATCAGTAGAATATTGCTGAATCCAACTGAGCTCCACAAAAGCAGAACTGAAATAAAATTGTGAGTAGCTTAGTGTCTGTGGGAAGTATATGATTTTCTCTTTTTCCTTCTGTCATTGGACTTTCCTTAGACAAAAGCCATCCATGATGTCTAATTAGAAACACAAATAAAGACACTAAAATCTTTAGGAGAGAAAATATATGGAGACAAAAGAAGAGAAAGACAAAGAAAATCAATCTTTCAGTTTCTCAAGTAATGTAACACCAGGGCAACTGATGATGATGAAGAAAGTTGTGAATAGATGTATTCTATTATGGTACTAATGCTTTTTTTTTTTTAATTTAAGCACAGGCTATGTCAACAGTAGCTGAAGAAAATGTTTAGAGTTGAGGAGAACAAAAAATCGGAAAACATAGTTTTAATATTGTACTAAACTCCCTGATTCATGCATTTTCAAGTGCTCAGAATGGTCCCCTGACCTGACAAAGAAGTTGTCAAAGATGATTCACAATGGATTTCCCTCATTAGAATATATAGCCCTTTAGGGCAAGGGTTGTTTTTGCCTTCCTCTTATTCCCACTGCTTAGCAGAGTACCTAGTACATAACTAGAGCTTAATAAATGCTTTTTGACCATCAGTGGATCTTATCTGCCTCAAAATTGTTATATTTGGTATTTAGACTTTTGAAACAATACAAACTAAAGAGAGTTTACCAGCTTGTAAATTTTGCAGTTATATTGTTATAAGAGGTTATTGTAAAAAAATCAAAACAGTGAGTGGATCCTTCCATTACTAGAAGAAGAAAATCAACAGTTACAAAAACTCTGCACAAAAATCAAGAATTTAGATGACAGTTCCAAAATTAAAACAGAAATCTCTTTTAAGTAACTAAGTAGATGAGTTAGGATGAGATGGTACATGTTAATCCAATGTAACAAAAGTCAAACTCTAGAGAGATGATGGCATCATAGAAATACAAGGCTAAGCATTCAAGGAGTATGGCCCAGGTGTCCATAATCTCTATACTCCTATGATCACAGGTTTAGGGGGTTTCCTCAAAGGAGAAATAGGAAACCAATCAGCAGACAGAACTTTCTCATTGTGATTCTGAGCACCTTACCCCAAAAAGATTTCACAAAGCACAAGTGTACAGATGATTGGCTGGATGGGAATACATTACATTTTAATCTTGGACAGTTTTAATGGAACTGACTGAAATTACAAATATTCAGGCTGTAATTCTACCATGTAGTTATGAATAAAACAGAATGGAGACTGGTTTAAATTTCTAAATTTATAGAATTACAAAATCTGAGTGAGGAGTGATCACAGAGTTCATCAAATCCAATCTATACCTCAAGAGGAACAGGTTCCATAAAATTCCAGATAGGTGGTCACTTGAGCCCATTTGATGTCTTCTGATAAGAGAACCCATTTCTCTTCATGGAAACCTTTTCCACTTTGAGCCAGATGTATGTTTGTTTACATCAAGCAAAATTTACCTCTGTGTGACTTGCACCCTTGCTTGTAGTCTTGTCTTATCGTACTAGGAACAATTTTAATCTATCTTCCTTATGATACACCTTCAAATAACTGAAGATAGTTATCATGTCTCTCATGTATTTTCTTGTCCAGTCTAAACTTGCTTATGTTACATGCCATGGAGAAAGCTTTAAATTTAGGATCCTAGTTTCTACATCAGAGTCTTGATTCAGATACTACTTCTGCAACCTTGGACAAGTCATTCCATCTCTCTGGACCTCAGTCTCATCTATAAAATGAGAGGTCTGAATTTGATAAACCTATCAATCAAGTGTTTATTAAGCACTTACTATGTTCTAAGCACTGTACTAGATTATACATTGATACAAACTATGAATTTTATTATACTAAATTATTATCAATTGTATTAAATTATAAATTGATACAAAATTATAATGGAAGGCCCAAATACTCTCTTAGTCCTCATAAAACTCAAATTCCAAAAAGAAAGACAACATCTAAATAAATATGTACATGCAAGATTTATATAGAGTATCTAAAATGTAACCTTAAAGGAAAGGGGAACTTTCACTCAGGAGAGAAGGATAAATCTTTGCAGATGTTGAGATCTGAGCTGAGTGTTGAAGAAATCCAGGGAATCTAAGAGGCAGAAGTGGGGAATAAAGAATAATATTATTACAACAACAATAATAATAATACTAAAACTAGTATACATATAGTTCTTGAAGATTTTGCAAATCACTTTCCAAATATCTCATTTCATCCTCATAACACTCTGGGAGATAAATACTATTATTATCCCCATTTGAGGAATGAGAAAACCAAGTTAGACAAAGATTTATGTTGTTTGCCCAGAGTCATACAGCTCATGTCAGAAGTAAAATTCAAACTCACATCTTCCTGAATTTAGTTCCAGCTCTCTACACAGTCAGTACAAAAGCTAAACTTAGGACATTGTTGTTGTTGTTGTGTGTCTGTCCTTCATTCTCGAAGAAGACCATGACGTCAGGGAATGATGACACGACTTGGAGTTGACTTAGATCTGAAGGAGGTAGGGCTGTGCAAGGTCACCAGCCTCACTTTTTCCTCCAGAGCCACCTGGGTTCAGTGTTGTGACATTCATCAGGATAGCTAGAAATGGCCCAGGAGGCAATGGGAGACCCTGGCTCTTTTAGGCTAAGGTCTTTCCAGGTTTTCCCTTTGAGTGAGGTAATACCCATTTAGTGAATAAGCCTCTTTAAGAAGTGAGTCAAGGGATGGCCTCTTTAATAAAATAAATAATCAAACTGGGGGAGGAAGATCCTTAGCATTGCTGACCAAAAGAGAAACAGTTACTACTGATGATTTAGAGCTGCTAGGCAACACATTGGATAGAGAACTGGCCTTAGAATCAGGAAGACTTAGCTTCCCAAGTTCAAATCTATCCTTAAACACTAAGTATGTGACCCTGTTTGCTCAGTTCTTTATCTATAAAATAAGCTGGAGAAGGAAAGAGTTAGGACATAGACCGTCATGGCAACTAGAACCAAATGCAATGCCTTATATGTAGTTTGACCAGAATACAAAGGCACTGTAAGCTCCCTTATTCTCTGTGCCATGCTTCTATTAATAATGTCTAATCTTGGATTAGATTTTTTGTCTTCTATTTCCCATTTTCACCCTTATTAAGCTTAAATTCATTTGAAACCCCTATATTTCTAACATAAATTGTATGGTTATTAAGTCTTTATGATCAAGAAATTTGCTTTTTAAACCTAAGTGTAAGATGTACTGAAGTACCCCTTAATCTTATCTCCCCAATTCGCCACTCTCCTATTATGGGTTGGGTCCCTGGAGGGCAATTATTTGTTGTTGTCCCTCATTCTCAAAGAAGACAAAAATGACATCACCACGATAAAGTGAAGTTTCAGTATGTCTGACTGTGGCTGATCAGACCAATACAAACAAAATACTCTACCATAGATTGGGCACAGATAGTCTGTGTGAATATTTGGGGTAGTTACTCCAAATTTGCCCATCCTATGTTTACTTTGTTCTGTCTTAATTCTGCTTTGCTCATAGAGCATAGCACCCTTTCTGATGTGGGCGCACTGTGCTGAGCGGTCCTGTGCCAGTGTCTTCCATGTTGCACAATTAGTTCCAAAGTTCTTGAAAGAGATCTTGAGAGTGTCCTTGTGTCACTTCTTCTGACCACCATGTGATTGCCTGACCCATGTGAGTTCTCCATCAAATAGTCTTTTTGGCAAGGATACATTTTTGCATTCAAACAATGTGGCCAGCCCATTGAAGTTGCATTATCTGAAGCATAGTTTGAATGCTTGGCAGTTTAGCTCCAGCAAGGACTTCAGTGTCTGGTACCTTATCCTGCCAGGTGATTCTCAGGATCTTCCTAAAACAGTTCAAATGGAAGTGATTCAGTTTTCTGAATCTAAAAATTCCTATTTCAATGATATATTCACAATTTCCCCAAGAAATAATTTCAAGCTCATTGGCCCCTAGTTTATAGATTCTGTTCTTTCTCTCATTTGAAAATCAGAACATCATTTATCCTAATCTAATTTTATTAGATTCAGACCATTTGTCAGACTGTCAATATCTTTTGAATTCTAACTCTGTTATCCAGAGCATTAGGCATTCCTTCCAGTTACCAGTAATCTAAAATTTTGGCAAGCATACCCATCTCTGCCACCTGTAAATCAATGATTTTTTTTAAAATGTTGAATAGCACAGAATGGCACCATTACAGAGAAGAAATACTGATGGATTGGAATGAGATGAGAGTTGAATTTTAATCTCCAACTTTACTTTTAATTAGGTTCCAAGTTCAACTTTGCACTTACTGTGTGACCAATATAAATCACTTAACATCTCTAAATCCATTTCCCCATCTGTAAAGTGACAATTATAATACTTGTAGTACCTTCAGATACCTTATACAGTTGTTATGAGAATCATAAAGATAGTTTATATAAAACTTTGCAAACACAAAAATTCTAAATCAATAGCAATTCTTTTTATAAGACCAAGGACAGATCCACTCTTTGTAATGGAAGTCATTCATGTTTTTATCTTTATAATTTTAATCCTGAAAAATTTCACTCATGTAAGTTTTTCATCCTTCTTGGGCCATTTGCTTATGTAGAATCTTAAGTCTCAGGTATCCTACTCATCTTTGTTACCCTAAAGATAGGTAACGTTTGTTGTCTGACTATACTTATTTCCTCTCCTCGAGTATATAGTTTAAAATGGAGTGGCTACTTCCTCCTTACCATCAGTATGGTAATTGACCTTGATTCTGTGTTAATTCTTACTGAAAGCATTATACAATATGACTGAAAACATTATGCTAAAAAGCATGGGAGCAAGTATACAACCCTGTTTCACTCCACTGGTGACTGGGAAGGCACAAGAGCATTGTCCACTATCCAGAACCTGGGCAATGAAGTTGACACATGCATTGTCAGGGCTAGCTCAGTGTTTGGAAGGCTCCAAAGAAAAGTTTAGGAGAGAAGAGGTATTAGGCTGACTACCAAATTGAAGATCTACAGAGCCATTGTGCTGACCTCATTGTTGTATGCTTATGAAACATGGACAGTTTACCCATTCTATGCCAGAAAACTGAATCATTTCCATTTGAACCGTCTTAGGAAGATTCTGAGGATTAACTGGCAGGATAAAGTACCAGACATTGAAGTCCTTGCTCTAGCTGAACTGTCAAACATTCAAACTATGCTTCAGATAGTGCAACTCTGATGGGCTGGCCACATTGTTTGAATGCAAAATGTAAGCTTGCCCAAAAGACCATTTTATGGAGAACTCAAATGGGTCAGGCGATCACATGGTGGTCAGAAGAAATGATACCAGGACACTTTCAAGGTCTCTCTCAAGAACTTTGGAACTGGGAGGTGGTGGAGCCAAGATGGTGCAGTAGAAAGATGCACATACTCTAGCTCTTCCCCCACAGCCCATAAAATACCTATAAAAATGACTCTCAACAAATTTTAGAGCAGCAGAAGCCACAGAGTGACAGAACAAAAGAGATTTCCAGTCCAAGGTAACCTGGAAGGCTGACAGGAAAGGTCTATTGCACTGGATGCACAGCAGAGCTCAACCCAGCCCTGGCCATGTGAAACTGGGAGAAACAGAACTGGAATAGGCCTTGGGGGAGGAATCCCCAGTAGCAGCAGAGGTTTTCAGATCCCTCTACCCACAAATGCCAAAGACAACTTCAAAGGTCAGTGAGAGGGCTTTTCCAAATAGGCAAGAAGGGAGCAGAGTCCTCCTCTAGCCCCAGGCCCAGACAGTGGCAGCAGAGGAGGCAGCAGAAGCAGCAACAGTGTCCATTTGTGGAGCCCTCATCCTAAAGGCCCTAGGGGAATTGAGCAGCTGATCTGAATCCCACTCCTGAGCACAGGCCTGGGGTGAGGAGGAGCACTAGGTGGGCATGGCTGAGCTAGAGGCAGTTGTGTGGAGAGAATTCTACTACTCGCAGATTCTGGACAGAAAAGTTTCGTTGCTCCCAGACCAGTGTTCAGGCCAGGAGAGGAGTAAACTCCTCTCCCTTGATTGTGCCACCTTGGAGGAACTGAGAATTTACAGGACCCCAAAGCATACCTTCCTCTTGACAAAGGACTCAAAAGTCAGATAACTGCCTGGGAAAATGCCCCCAAAAGGGAAAAAAATAAAACTAAAGAAGGTTCCTTTCTTGGTGAACAGTCATTTTCTTCCATCCTTTCAGATGAGGAAGAAAATGCATACTTTCAGAGGAAGTCAAGGCTTCCATTAACTCCAAAGTAAATATACAATGGTGTCAGGGCATGGAAGAGCTCAAAAAGGATTTTGAAATTCAAGTAAGAGAGGTGGAGAAAAAATTGGGAAGAGAAATGAGAGCAATGCAAAAAAATCATGAAAAGTAAGTCAACAGCTTGCTAAATGAGACCCAAAAAAATGCTGAAGAAAATAACACCTTTAAAAATAGACTAACTCAATTGACAAAAGAGGTCCAAAAAGCCAATGAGGAGAAGAATGCTTTAAAAAGCAGAATTAGCCAAATGGAAAAGGAGGTTCACAAGCTCACTGAAGAAAATAGTTCTTTAACAATTAGAATGGAACAGATGGAAGCTAATGACTTTATGAGAAACCAAGAAACTACAAAACCAAACCAAAAGAATGAAAAAATAGAAGATAATGTGAAATATCTCATTGGAAAATCAACTAACCTAGAAAATAGATCCAGGAGAGACAATTTAACGATTATAAGACTACCTGAAAGTCATGATCACAAAAAAGAGTCTAGACATCATTTTCATGAAATTATCAAGGAAAATTGCCCTGATATTCTAGAACCAGAGGGCAAAATAAATATTGAAAGAATTTGCCAATCACCTCCTGAAAGAGATCCAAAAACAGAAACTCCTAGGAATATTGTAGCCAAATTCCAGAGTTCCCAGGTCAAGGGAAAGTATTGCAAGCAGCAAGAAGGAAACAATTCCAGTATTGTGGAAATACAATCAGGATAACACAAGATATAGCAACTTCTACATTAAGGGATCAAAGGGCTTGGAATATGATGTTCCAGAAGTCAAAGGAACTAGGATTAAAATCAAGAATTACTTACCCAGCAAAACTGAGTATAATACTTCAGGAGAAAAAATTGTCCTTCAATGAAATAGAGGACTTTCAAGTTTTCCTGATGAAAAGACCAGAGCTGAAAAGAAAATTTGATTTTTGAACACAAGAATGAAGAGAATCATGAACAAAAGGTAAACAGGAAAGCGAAATCATAAGGACTTACTAAAGTTGAACTGTTTGCATTCTTGTATGGAAAGATAATATTTGTAACTCTTAAACTTTTCTCAGTATTTGGGTAGTTGGAGGGTTTATACACACCCGTGTGTGTGTGTGTGTGTGTGTATACATATATGTATACACACATGCAGAGCACATGGTGAGTTGAATAGGAAGGGATCATATCTAATAAAGTAACATTAAGGGGTGAGAGAGGAATATATTGGGCAGTGAAATGAAGTGGGGCAAATTATCTCTCATAAAAGAGACAAGAAAATCTTTTTCAATGGAGGGGAAAAAGGAGGAGGTGAGAGGGAAAGAGTGAAGCTTACTCTCATCACATTTGACTCAAGGAAAGAATAATATGCACACTTAATTTGGTATGAAAACTTATCTTACACTACAAGAAAATAGGGGAGATGGGGATAAGCAGGGTGGGGGGGATGATGGAAGGGATGACAAATGGGAGGAGGGAGCAATTAGAAGTAAACACTCTTCGGGAGGGACAAAGTCAAAAGAAAGAATAGAAGAAATGGGGGACAGGATAGGATAGAAGGAAATATAGTTAGTCTTATACAATATTACTATTATGGGAGTCTTTTGCAAAACTACACATATATAGACTATATTGAATTACTTGCCTTCTCAGTGGAGATGGGTGGTGAGGGAGGAAGGAAGAGAAGTTGGAACTCAAATCTTTTGGAACAAATGCTGAGAATTGTTTTTGCATATGACTGGGAAATATGAAACACAGTAATGGGGTATAGAAATTTATCTTGCCCTACAAGACAACAGAGAAGATGGGGATAAGGGAAAGGAGGGGGGTTAGAAGGGAAGGCAGATTGGTGGAAGGGGTAATCAGAATGCTTGGTGTTTTGGGGTGTGGGGAGGGGAGAGATGGAGAGAAAATTTGGAACTCAAAATTTTGTAGAAATGAATGTTGAAAGCTAAAAATAAATAAATAAACATTAAAAAAAAAAAAAGAACTTTGGAACTGATTATGCAACATGGAAGACACTGGCCCAGGACAGCTCAGCATGGTGTGCCCACATAAGAAAGGGTTCTGCACTCCATGAGCAAAACAGAATTGAGACAGCACAAAGGAAATGTATGATGCACAAATTTGGATTATCCACCCCAAATGTTCTCTCAGACTATCTGTGCCCAACTGTAGTAGAGCATTCTGAACTTCTGTTGGTCTGATCTGCCACAGTCGTACACACTGAAACTTCACTTTATCATGGTGATGTCATTTTTGTCCTCTTCAAGAACAAAGGACAACAGCTGCTTCCTCCTAAAGTCCCATCATGTCAATCTCATCAATCTTTAATTGATCACAATCAGGCTTAGAATATCACTTCCATCCATTCTTTTCTTCATCATTAGTAAAGGCAACAATTAATCATCTGC
This sequence comes from Notamacropus eugenii, assembly GCF_028372415.1. Lineage (NCBI taxonomy): Eukaryota > Metazoa > Chordata > Mammalia > Diprotodontia > Macropodidae > Notamacropus > Notamacropus eugenii. The sequence continues at coordinate 138,407,356 of NC_092876.1, read as the reverse complement.
TCAGTTTTTGTAAAAGGGAAATCCATGTGGTTCTTTCCATGCTATTGGGTCACATGCTTTTTGTAATTCTTCTGTCTTGAATGTTACAATCGGCAAAGTGGCTAGGATTTCAACATGTTTAATATTGATGGAAGAGATGGGTCTGTGGTTTCATCAGCATGGGGAGCTCCCAATAAAGGTATTCCATTCATCAATGCAGATTGAAATACATTTCTAAGTCAGTAGAAAATTTATGGGGAGTTACTTGGTGATCTAAGAGATTCAGTGCCTTGTACAACATAAAACAGTTAAAAAAGTGTCATAGGCAGAATCTGAACCCATGTTTTTCCAAACCAAAGTTTAGCATTTTATCCATTATAGTACATTGCTTCCCCTCGTGAATATTATGTGATACAATAATGGCATTTAAAGGGAAGAAGACCCAATTATTAACCAACTTATCAGAACTCAGACTTACAATGGGAGGCAATGATGGGTTCAAAGTTTTTCAGAATCTCAGTACTTTCATTGGACCTTTAATAGAGAAGAAAACAAAGCTAACAGTTATGATATTCAATCAACACTAGTTCTTTCTTACGTGTTAAACTAATTTGGTTCATTTCTCAAGAACTCCTTTTCGACTTACTTAAGGAAACTTTCATTTAACGCTACCCAGCTTATGAGTTGCCTTTTTTGTAACTTCTTTATGCACAAATCAGTTTTATCTTGCAAATCTCAGTGTTTAACTCTAGGGCCATCACTTTGGACAAACACCACAAAACTAAAACTCATCTATAGGAATGTCAATAATAAAAATTGCTGGTGTCTGCCTCTACTGAAAACTACACTTGCAGATGAGGAAGGGTGCTTTCCTGGGTACTTCTACTTTGTAGATCAGATTCTTACTAATGTAACTACCAGGGAATTAGGTCCAAATTGAAAAAGGACCTTACAAAGAAGTTTGTTTAGATCCCAAACCCTCCCATCTACATCTTCCAGTATATCTGAAGGCTCAGTTGCCAATGAAAAGGTTTGCATTCCTTTATGCTGAAGTAAGAAATCTCATAATTTCTGGATGTCATATGGGTCAGTGTGTCACAGAATAAACATGAAGGTTTCACATAGTGGAAAGCATCTTGATCTCAGGGGTCCAGGTATTGGCATTATTCAGTGCTTGTGTTTAGAACCAGACCACATTCAGTGAAGACCTGGGGTATTCCATTCAAAACCTGCCCTGTGAAAATCACTTTATCATAGTCTCTATTCCTTGATCTCCAGATGGCAGATGCCCCTTCACTGAGGTATAGAAACAAAAGAGACACAGAGACCTTACCTTCCCAGAAGAAAATGAAACTGATAAGATAGGTGCCATTAAAAAAAATCCATTGCTCTTCCTGAAGGTCTTTCCTTCAAATCTAAAGAAAAAATCCTAGTCCTTTAAAAATCCCTTTCATAGTTCTTTCAGTGCCTCAAATAGTCTCTCATCTCCAGGTGAATATCTAGCTGATTCTGTTTACAGTATGTTTTCTAACACTTGAAAATGGTGGCCACACTGTAAGCTGCACTGGTGATGGTGTTCATGTCAGAGAACGTCTGTGTGGGATCATCTGGTCCACTTGCTCCCTGATTTTGGTTATTCTCAGATCAATGTCTGTGAATGTCACAGCTGAGGTGAGTGGTACTTTAGGACAAGAGGAGTTTCTGGGAGTATGCCAGTGATGCAAAGAGATGGGAAGCTTCAATGAAGGCCCCAACTGAAAAACAAAACAAAATCAAGAAACACATGACATTATATGCAGACCTCATAAGCTAGTAGTGAGCTTGCACTATGCTGAACTCTGTGTTTAGATTATTACACTTGTGAAATGTGGTCTTTATAATGATTTTTCTTGCTTAACTGCTTTTCTATTTTTCTTTGTTATAAGAGAAGGATGTGTGTATGTGTGTGTGTAGGAGCACACATGAGAGAATTTAGAAGTGAAAGGGAGATTACAAAATCATCCATAAAACATTAAAAAGAAGATAAGAAAGAAAGTAAAGGGAAGAAAAAGGTAGTGGCACCATGATTTAGTGGGAGGAAGAGTAGATTTAGCAGACTTGCTTTTCAATCCTGCCTTTAGTACTTAACACTTAACTGTGTGACCTCTTTGGGACTCATTTATACAGTAGGATTGGTTAAAATCCCTTCCAGTTCAAAATATGTTTTTCTATAATGATAATAAAATGAGAAGGGGAAGGGGGAGAAAGAGAAGATAATGCTGAAGAAGATAATGATACAGAGGGGAAGAAAAGAAAAGAAAAAGGCAGCTGAAGCTGAGATACTGTGCTCCAACTTAAGTCATAACTGGAACAGAATGTTATGTGTATACCCTTCTCTACCTCCTCTTCCAGTTCCAACCCCTACCTCCATCTATCAATGGTTTATCTAAATAGAATTAAGGCAACTCTGTTTTTATTCAAATAAAATTGTAGCAAGAGGAGGAGAAAATGGATAAGCTCTCCATTCAATATAACCCCTACTAATATGAAAGCAAAAAAGATGTAGTAATTTATTCATGCCTCTTCAAGGAGAGGAAAAGAAAATGACTGGTGGAATTAGTTTCATCATGAATCCAGGGGTAAAAAGAAAATAATTTTTATGGTATATTTGGTCATCTCATAATGCATTACCCATGATAGGTATTAGTAAAAAGACAATACTTTTATTTTATGTACCAATATATGTTACAGAGTATAAAAAACTAAATAAATTCTATGAAGAACTGAATAAGACATCTTCCAAACTAGCTCAAAATGTATTCTGATATTGGTGACTTCAGTGCAAAGGTAGGAATAGGTAAAGAGACAGAAAAAGTAAGAGAATCTGGTTCAGGAGTAAAAAATGAAATAAAAAAACCAACAAAGACTGGACAGCTCTCTAGATGGTTCACACCTAAATATTAAAACTATTTTTTTCTGAAAAAGAAACAGAAAGTGCTGGACCAAATAGCATAACAAAAAGGAAAATGATTAACGTTAGCAGACATAAAATTCTTGTCCTTGATGTGAGAATCATTCCTGCATCAGTTTTCTGTGCACAGTTGAACCACCAACTTGTCAGAGCAAAGATAAAAATTAATACAAAACTAGAAAAAACAATAAGACCATGAAAAGGGAAAAGATAGAATGGCATTAGAACAATTTGAAATAGAACTATTTAAGTAAGCTATTGATGAAATATAGGAAGTGAAGGATAAAACAATGACACCAACCAATAATTTAATACTTGTGTATTCAATCACTCAACAAGACTTTTTTGGGAGCCAATGTAGAAGATTAGAGGCAACAACTGAGGCAAATTCTCCCAGCATTCCTCTCTAAACATCTCCAGTTGAGTTTTAGAATGGCAAAGCCAAAAAAGATCAAATTGAAATATTTTTTCTAGCCTAAGACAAGGAGGGATGCACAAGAAATCTGTGGTACCAGGGTAAGGATCAGACCAGAGCAAACCCAGGAGTAACACTAAAAGCACAACTTGGAGGTGGTGGCAACTGTTGTGGCAGCAGCTTCAGAGGAATCCAGACAAAAGATGGTAAGGGAATTCTACAACTGGTCAGAAAGAGCTTACATGGGACCCTTTGTTGGCCCTAGATGAAGTTGTTACTATTTGACAACTCTATTATCCATATGCAGTTGTGGGTAGCAGTTCTAGGATGATAAATGGAACTAAAATTTGTAGCTAGAGGAGGGTAGGAAACCTGGTCACAGTTCCTTGAGAAAGAGGACTGCAGCATCTTGGCTACAATGAAACACAGGCCCTTCCTGGATAAATATCAGGGAACAGACCAGGAAAACAGCAACCGCATTTCTTGCTGGGGCACACCCTCTTGGAAGCACTGAAAACTTGCAGACCCTCAGAATTAACTCTGAAAACAGCAGCACGAAAAAGCTTGGACCTTGTGACAGTGCCTGGGGAGTCCCTTGCCCCCATCCCCACATGAGCAGACCCCAATTGTGACATGAAGTTCAAAGTCAAGAAATAAACTTGGAAAATGAGGAAACAATGAAAAAAGGACTTGACCATAAAAAACTACTATGGTGGTAAAGATCAGGGCACAAATTCAAAAGAAGAAAATAATGTAAATGTACTTATGAGCAAAACCTCAAAGAAAAATGCTAATTGGACAGAAGTTCAACAAGAATCCCTACAAGAGGTAAAGAAAAAGATGAGCACAGTAGAGGGAAAATTGAGGAAAAGAAATGAGAATGATGCAAGAAAATTATGAAAAATAAAAATGAACAGTTTGATTAAAGAGGCACAAAAATTCACTGAAAAACAGAAACCCTTAAAAAGCAAAATAGGTCAAGTGGAAAAAGAGATACAAACACTCACTTTAAAAAAGAACTCCTTAGAAAAGCAGAACTGGGCATATAGAAAAAGAGGTAAAAAGCTCATTGAAGAAAATAATTTCTTAAAAATTAAAATTGGTCAAGTAGAAGTTAATAACTCCATAAGACATGAAGAAACAATAAAACAAAGTCCAAGGAATAGAAACATATATATATATATGTATGTATGTATATATGAAAAATCTCATCAGAAAAACAGCAGTCTGGGAAAATAGAGCAAGGAGAGATAATTTAAGAATTATTGGACTACTTGAAAGTCATGATAAAAAAATGAACCTAGACATCATATTTCAAGAAATTATCAAGCAAAGGTGATGCAGAGGATAAAAAAAGACAATGAAAAAAAGCCACCAATCACATAGTGAAAGAGACCTCAAAATGAACAGTCCCCCAGGTCAAGGAGAAAATATTGCAAGCAGCCGGAAAGAAATAATTCATGTATCATGGAGCCATAGTTAGGATAACACAAGATTTACTAGCTTCTAAGTTAGAGGAACAGAGAGCCTGGAATGTGACATTTCAGAAGGCAACGGAGCTTGAATTACAACCAAGATTCACCTACCCACCAAAACTGAGTGCAATCCTTCAGAAGAAAAAATGGATTTTCAATGAAATGGAGGACTTTTAAGTGTTGTTGGTGAAAAGGCTTCTAGTAGAATGGGATACAAATATCTATGTATACATATATACACACATTCTAATTTAACACCCATACTCATATGAGAACTTATGTCATATGACCTTAATTTTCTAAAAAGCAAGAGACAAAGATCTCAACTGAAGGAAAGGGAAGAAAATTTTTCGAATAGCTTTTGTGAGAAGTGAGATAGGGAATAATGAAGCAATAAAAGAGTTATTAGTACAAGGAGTAAAGGTTGGATAACCTGAATTTTCAATGTACCTAGGCAGCACAGTTGTGAGAATTTTTTCCAGTTGTACCATCAGCTACTGAGTAGAGAGAAGACAGAGAGTGAGAATAATCCAGCTTCTAGTGTCTACACCCCCAAAACCACCTTCTATTCAACTACTTTTCAATATAGTTGCATTTATTAATTTTATATTAATATTATATATACTTATTGTGTTCTTCAAAGGAATGTTTGCCAAGAGATGAACAGCAATAATGATTCAAATAAATGATTCATGAGCAGAAGATAGTATAGAATTAAAATAGTTAACTATTGGTATGAGTTTGAAGAGGGAGAAAAATGAAATAATTGAAGGGGCAATAGCATGAATAAATATTGAGGCGGAGATGATATTGAAGGTTTTAATGAGGGCAAAAGATAGGTTTATCCATATGGAGAGGTGAATTGACATAAAGTTATGATTGGATAGAAAAATGTCAGAGTTTCTAATTAGGTTGTGGGTAATGGTGAAATCTAGTGTATAATAATTCCTACGCATGGCTGAGGTAGAATGAAGATGTTTAAGGTCATGGAATTTAGGAAGATTGAGGAACTGGAAGGTTAGAAAGTTTGGAAGAAAATCCATAAGGACAATCAAGTCTCCTAGTTTAAAGGCAGGATTTGGGGAGGAGAGAAAGATAGCAAGACAGCAACTAGACTTCTTGAAAAACATAAAGGAGAATGACTTGGTAGGTGTTATGCTATAGCCACCATAATTTGGATTGAGTGGAAACTACTGAGTGAGTGGATAACAAAGGAGGAAAGATTGCTAAGTGATCCAGGTGAGGGAAGACTTTGGAAATGATGGTGGGGAGAAATAAAAAGGTCTAGGATAAAGAAGAGTTTGATCATTAAGGAACAAGAATTTTAGAAGGTGTAAGTGGGAAGGGTGAACAAGTTTACAGGGATGAGGAGTTTGGAGATAAGAAAATAGGAGGTGTGATATAGGTATTATTTTTTCCTATGTGGTCAATAATTGGTTAATATGGGGGATAGGCAGTGAAACTGGAGGATTCCTAGGGGTAGAAGCAAATAGAAAATGAATGATAAAGAATAAAGACTCCAAGGGATGTTGCAAGGGAAGACTACATGAAATGCTGAGAAGTGGCTAGAAGAGGGCGAATTTAACTGATTAAGTCTATTGTTCTAACAAAGGAGAAAAAAGGTGCCTAAAATACCACCTTGCTTGGCAAAGTGATTTCCTGGCCAAATAGAGTGATCTAGAAGTAAAGAGCAGCACTGATTTAGACTATAAATACATTTATAAACTTTTATGATGAAAAATGGCAGAAAATTATGAGTACTAATACCTTATCAACAGTGAATAGCAGTGGATGGACCGAAAAAATTAAAGAAAGCTTAATTAAGTGAAGTCATTCCATGTCCATTTTAAGGATGAAAATGGAAGAAGGAAAAGAAATGAAAAGTCATAAAGAACTGCAAAGATTTCAATAACAATTTCATCATTAAGAAGAATGGAGTCACCAGTTTGGACTCTGACATCAATGCTCCTGGATGTGCTTAGAGAAGTACTTCAGGAAACACAGATGAGAAAATTATCCAGACTAGCTTAAATTGACACAGAGGAGGCACTGGAGATGACACAACTTTGAGGGCATTGAAAGATCAATTGTCAAGGTATACCAACCGTAGAAAATGTTTCAGATTTCATTACAAGACAAAGAAAAAAGTAAAAGAAAAAAGAGAAAAAGGTGACTGAGACTATCAATAGCTACCAACCTATACCTCTACTCTCCCATCTTTCCATAAAATTTTATGAGCATCATTTACATATGCATCAAGAACATTGTTAGGGAAGGCATTCGAAGGGGTAGATCTGTTTCAAAAAATTATTCTATGATGATCCACATCTTCTCTGTCACAAAATTAACTGGAAAATATAGAGAATATAAAATCCCACTGTTTAATTTTTTTGAATTGGAAAAAAATTAATTTTGTAGAGAAAAATACCACCTTAAAGGTCTTCCTTGAGCAAGATATATGTCAAACGCATTCTAATTAAATACACACACACATACACACACACATACATACACACACATTAGAATTCATGTCAGGTGACATCAATTTTCTCTGTAAAGTAAGAGGCTAGGGTCTCACTGGAAAGAGAGGGAGATATGAGAGATGAGGGAAGAAAAACTATATGTTTCCTTGAAAAATATTGTAGAGGTAACCTTGCTTCATGTCTCTTATCATTAATGTGAAATGAGATATAAAACTAGAAGCCTTAATGTTTGTCAGAGGTGTTGGTCTCCACCATGAAGAACAAGGGTAGAGTCCAAGCAGAATTATGCCCTCTGCTTGTATGGATTTGCCAGATGGTTCTATTTGCCTGTGATTGCATCATACCTTAGAATACCACCAATCTCTTAAATCAGATCTATACTATTTTAAACAGATTCACCTAACTATCCACACAAGTAGACACAAGTGGACAAAGATTGCCTACAATGCAGACTATCATTTGCAAGTGGAATGGCAAGCTATATTGCTTAGCTATTGGCTTTTCTATTTCTGAAAGACTCTACAAATAAACAATAAGTAGGGCTCAAAATTTGAACAGAAAAAAAATCATGAGCTAGATTTCCTTTGGGAAGCTGGAAAATTGTTTTAATGACCCCAAGTTTTCATCTGAAACAATCGTTTATCTTTTAAGGCAAATATTAATTCAGCAATGTTGTATGGCTTTGAGTCATTTAACAACAACATCTCCAAGTAACTGAAATTTAAGATTATTCAAAAGGTAATAAAGGAGCATTGTGTTGACAGTCAAACATTATAAGAAGGAAATGTACTTGTTATTAGGGATTGTTCCACCATTCTTTGTACTTTGATCCCCAGTACCTAGCACGTCTGAAATGTGACAATAAACACCTGTTCATTTACTGATTAATCAAAAAAGGGAAGACTTGCTTGATGAACTGATTCAGAGCAAACCCGGAACAACTTCATTCATTATATTTGTATTCTTAGTACCTTAACAGGCCTTTAAATAAATACTTTTTCATTCACTGATGCAACAATTTCAATACTGTAAAGAAAAACAACTTTGAAAGACTTCTGAACTCCATGCAAAGCGATGAACAACCGTGATTCTGAGTACAAATAATGAAGCATGCTACCCACTTCCTAAAAGAGAGGTGATGGGCTCAAGCGGTAGAATACATTTTCAAACACAGACCATGTGTGGATCTGTTTTGTTTGACTGTGATTATTTGTTACAAAGGAGGGCTTTTTAAGAGTTAGAGAACTGGGTGGTCATGGTGATGCAAAAAAAAGTGGTATCAAAAAGCAATTTTAAAATGCACAGAAAGGAACAGAAGGAGGTTTAGTAGGAAACATAGGTGAGGGGGATGTCTTGGTAACTAATGTGCTGAAATTATCATATGCCTTAAAAACTAAGCTTTACATAATGGAAATTTGTGGTTCTATGTACAAACCTATTTTTCTGGGGGTTTTTTGCATATGAAAATACTCATACTTATTGTCTGTCAAGTTCAGCGTGACAGAAAGAAATTTAATGCATTACTTAAAAAGATGAATTGGCCGCATGAGGAAAGCAAAGCTAACCCATGGATAGCATATGTGCCTTATTTGTATTCTCATGATGATAAGGATAGATGAGAAATAACTCCAGTATATTAGGTAGAAATATGATGATGAACTTATGTGACAAGAGTTATGTGGAAAGAGGTCACAACTCATGGATAAGTTGTGATCTACTTTGGAGAGAATGATATCACAGATCCAGCTGAGTGAATTAGTTGGATAAAGTTATAGTTGTAGTTCTTATTATATCTGTATATTACACAAAGCTGAGATAGAGAGCAAACATACTAGATGACTAAGTCAGGATACAAAAAGATTTAGACATGTTAGAACATTGCGTAAAATGAAATAAAACGAAATTTAATAGGGATAAATGTGAAGTCTTATGCCTGGATTCAAAAATCAATTTTATAAATACACAGTGGAAAAATCATGGTTAGATAGCAGTTCATCCAAAACAAAATCTAGGGATTTTAGCAGACTGCAAGTGCGACATGAGTGAATGCTGGGATACGTGATCCATGAAGGTTAATGCAGTGTTGGACAACAGTATAATAGGTATGGCTTCCAGGGACAAAAATGAAATCCCACTGTATTCTGTCCTGATCAAAACACATGTGAAGTGCAGTGTTCAATTGTGGGCATCTCATTTTAGGAAGGACATTGATAAGTTTGAGAAAATACAGAAGAGGGATATCAGTTTCATGATGGATCTTGAGTACATGCTATATAAGGACTGACTGAAAGAATGGATCATGTTTAACCTAGAGAAGAGAAAACTTAGGGGGAATGTGGCATCTGGAGAGCTGGGCTCTAATTTCAGTTACATACTACCCATACAAACTACCCATAAGAAGTTCCCTCTCAGCTTCAGCTTGATTATCTCCCAAAAAATTTAACGTTTGTACATTCTTAACAACAGATGCTTTAATAAATAATATCTATATACATATATACTTTAAATATCTACTTAAAGATTGTGTTGTTGCCTTGTAACTTCTTAGAGTTAAAGAATATGAGCATCTAAAGCTTTGTTCAAAGATGCAATCTCCCAAATCTTATTATTTTTGTGGTTCTCCAATGAATTAACTACAAACCTTTGAACTTATAGAATTGAGAATTGGATTTATTAATCTATTGTAAGATAGGTTTTCATACCAAAATGAGTGTGCATTTTATTCCTTCCTTTAGTGGAATGTGATGAGAGTAAAATTCATGTTTTTCTCTCGCCTTTCCTCTTTATCCCTCCACTAATGAGTCTTTTGCTTGCCTCTTTTATGAGAGATAATTTGCCCCATTCCATTTCTCCCTTTCTCCTCCCAATATATTTCTCTCTCACTGCTTGATTTCATTTTTTTAAGATATGATCCCATCCTCTTCAATTCACTCTGTGCACTCTGTCTCTATGTGTGTGTGCATGTGCATGTGCATGTGTGTGTGTGTAATCCCACCCAGTACCCAGATACTGAATAGTTTCAAGAGTTACAAATATTGTCTTTCCATGTAGGAATGTAAACAGTTCAACTTTAGTAAGTCTTTTATGATTTCTCTTTGCTATTTACTTTTTCATGCTTCTCTTCATTCTTGTGTTTGAATGGATTTATTAATCTACTACGAACATGATCAATCTTTATCATCAAGGGAACATTAAATGATTAGAAAGGAGGATGAAGATTCTTCCTCTCCCCCCCATTAAGGTTCACTAACTCAGAATAAATCAGTTGATGACCATAAGAAAAAACTTAGCAGTGATGATTCTGTTACAATTAACAAGGTCTTTGTCCTTGCCCTCAGGTTCAGAGATTCCCTTAGAGGAAATTGGAGTTAAGAGTTCTAAAAATGTAAATATAGAATGAGGACCAGTAATTTACTTTGGAATGAAGTCATTCTGTGTACTGAGGGAAGATTTCCTTACCATCTCTCTATGTTATTTATTCTTTTTGGTCATATTTTCATTGTGTTTATATTATCTGGCCAGTGTTCTCTGTTTCCTTATGTGAAAACGTATTGTGCCCCTCCCCATTTCATTCGCTTCTTAGGCTACATATTAGAATGTGATATTAAGAATTAAGACAGCACTTTAGTTAGGGCAGTGCTCAGACTGAGAAGGGGAAGAAGTCATCAATTAATTCAAAGAATAGAGCCTCTCTTGACCAGATAGACCTTTGACCAGATAGAAGGGAGAATTCTGGAGGTCATGGCTAAAGGGGGATTAATTAGTTTTAGGAAAATTATTTGCTTGGGTGCCTGACATTTTAAGTTTGTCTTGTTCTGAGGCTGCTACCTTAATCCTAAACCCTTGCTTAATCTTGATTGGAATTTTGTCTCTGATGGGAAAATTAAAAATTCTAAATCCAAAATAGCTTGTGCTAGAAGATTTTTTTAAAAAGGCACGAGGAAACTGTTCATCTTTGGACCTCTATCTTTCTAAGTAAAGATGCTTAGAATTAGAATTGTATACTTAATCCCCACCACCCCCATCACTACCTTGTCATTGCAGAGGGACTTCTGTAGCTCAAGAAAACTCTGAGCTATGCCATGCAAGGTTACCCTAGATGTACAAATCATAGGGGATACTCCCCTGGAGAAAGAAATGGCAAGCCACTCCAGTATCTTTCCAAAAAAACCTCATGGACAGTCCTAAAATGACAAAAGAGTTGACATTGGAAGATGAGCCCATTAGGTCAGAAGATGTCCAGTATGCAAAGAACAAAAACAAGTAGCTCCAGAACTAATAAAACAACTGGACCAAAGCCAAAAGGAAGCTTAGCTGTGGATGTATCTGGTGAGAAAAGGAAAGTCCTATGCTGTAAAGATCAGTATTGCATAGGAATCCAAAATGCAAGGTCTATGACCTGAATGTGGTCAAATAGGAGATGGAAAGATTAAAACCTGATATCTTGGGTGTCAGTGTACTTAAAATGATGGGAATAAGTGAATTTGATTCAGATGATCACTACATATATTTCTGTGGACAAGAATCCCTTAGAATAAGTAAAGTAGCTTCATAGTCAATGGATGGGTGAGAAAGGCAGTCCTAGGGTATAATATAAAAAATGACCAAATTATTTTTCCAATCTAAGGCAAAACTTTCACCATGACAGTAATACAAGTCTATGTTCCAAGCAGTGATGCCAAAGAGGCCAAAGTTAATAAGTTCTAGGGAGACCAGCAATGTCTTCTAGAAATAACACTGAAAAAGGTTGCTTTCATCATACGGAAGTGAAATGCTAAAAATACCCCAAAAGATAATTGGAATAAAAGGCAAGTTTCATCTTGGAGTACAAAATTAAGCATAGCAGAAACTAATAGTGATTTGTTGAGATAAATCACTAGTTATAACACTCTATTTTCAACAGCTCAAATGATAACTCTACACATGGACATTGTCAGATAGTCAATATAGAAATATTTATAGATTCATCATATATATAACAATAGATTTTTATATTTATTGCAGCCAAAGATGGAGAAGATCTATAAAATCAGTTAAAACAAAAGCTAGAGTGGATTGTAGATCAGATCATATGCTTCTCATAGCAAAATTCAGACTTGAACTGAAGGAAGTGGGGAAAAACATCAGATCATATAGGTGTGACCTAAATAAAATCTCTTATGAATCTGAAGTGGAAATGATAAATAGATTTAAGGGGTTACATCTGGCATAAAAGAGCCTGAAAAACTATAAAGGGAGGTGTATAATATTGTATAGGAGGCAACAACAAGAAAATCCCAAAGAAAAAGAAGAGCTAGAAGGCAAAATGGCTGTCTGATGAGGCTTCACAAATAGCTGAGGAAAAAAGGAAATAGAAAGGGTAAGGAGATAGAGAAAGATACACTTAATTGAATTCAGAACTCCAGAGAATAGCAAGCAGAGACAAGAATGCTTTCTTTTATGAACAATGCAGAGAAATAGAAGACAACAACAGAATGGAAAAGACAAGAGATCTCTTCAAGGAAATTAGAGATACTAAGGGAAAGTTTCATGTAAAAATGGGCATTATAAAAGACAATAATGGTAAGGGTTTAATAGAAGCAGAAATGATTAAGGAGAGGTGGCAAGAATACACAGAAGAACTATGCAAAGGACATCTTAACATTACCAATAACCAGGATGGTATGGTCATTGTTATAGAGCCAGACATCCTGGATAATGAAGTCAAGTGGGTCTCAGGAAGCATTGCTAACAATAGAATCAGACGAAGTGATGGAATTCCAGCTGAGCTATTTAAACTCTAAAAGATGATGCTATTAAAGTACTGAAGTCAATGTGCCAGAGAATTTGGAAAGCAACATTGGATTGGAAACAATCAGTTTAAGTCTCACTCCCAAAGCAGATCAATACTAAAGAATGTTCAAATTACCAAGGAGTTGTACTTATTTCACATGTCAACAAGGTTAGACTTAAGATTCTGCGGTCTTGGATTCAGCAATATGTGAACCCAGAATTACCAGAAGAGCAGGCTGTTTTTTGAAGTGGCAGTGGCAGAGGAACTAGAGACCGAATTGCCAACATTCTTTCGCAAGGGAGTTGCAGAAAAAAAAAATCTACTTTTGCTTCATTGACTACACTAAAGCCTTTGACTCTGTGGGTCACAACAAAATGTGATAAATCCTCAGAGAAATGGGAATACCAGATCATCTTGCTTTCTCCTGAGGAACCTGTATATGGAATAAGAAACAACAATTAAACCTAACATGGAAAAACTGGCTGTTTTAAGTTTGGAAAAGGAGTATGACGAGGCTGTATATTGCCATCTTATTTACTTAACTTACATGCAGAGTACATCATGTAAAATGACAGGTCAGATGAATCAAAAGCTGGAACTAATTTTGCTAGGAGAAATATCAATGATTTCAGATGTGCAGACGATACCATTTTGATGGTAGAAAGTGAAAAGGAATTAAGAAACCTCTTAATGAGACTGAAAGGGGAGAGTGTAAAAGTTGACTTGAAATTTAATATAAAAAAGTAACATCTTGGCAACAAGTGCCATCACTTCCCAGCAAACAAAAAAGCAAAGCTATATCAGATTTGATATTCTTGGGCCCACTGTAGGCAATAACTGCAGCCACAAAATTAAAAGATTTCTTCTCTTTGGAAGAAAAGCTAAGGTGAATCTGGACAGCATATCGAAAGTCAGAGACATCACTTTGTCAACAAATGTCCGTATAGTCAGAGATGTGATTTTTCCAGTAGCAAATATATAGCTATGAGAATGAGACTATAAGGAAGACTGAGCACCACAGATTCAATGTTTCTGAATTATGGTCCTACAGAAGACTTTTCAGAGTCCCTAGGACAGCAAGGAGGTCAAATCAGAAAATACTTAAATAAATTAATTCAAGCTATTCACTGGAAGGTGAAATACTGAAGCTGAAGGTTAAGTACTTTGACCACGTAATGAGAAGATGGGACTCATTTGAAAGGATCTTGAGGTTGGGAAAGATTGAAGGCAAAAGAAAAAGGGGATGGCAGAGGATGAGATGGATAGAGAGTGTCACAGAAAAAAACAAAGTATGAACTTGGACAGAATTTGAGAGATGGTAGAGGATATAAGTGTCTGCTGTGCTACAGTTCACAGGGTGACAAAGAGTGGGATGTGACTGAATGACTGAAGACCAACAATTAGGGCAGTTTCCATACTAAAGTGTTTCTGGTGGGCTTATAGCTTTCAGGCAGCGAGTTTTTTTTCCTTTGACACCTGTTAAATAATTTAACCAGTGTTATATTACCCATTTATGACTCATAATGACCCCTAGTTTTTCTTCTGCATTTTTGCTGTCTGGCCTTTTATAGACAAGGGAAGAGGATTCCATTCAATTAAACAAACCCTAAATACAGTAGTAGCTATCAAGTTCAAGCAGCATCATATAGTGGGTTGAGGACTGTCCTCAGTCCAAAATGCTAGAGTTCAAGGATCAACTTTATCACATTCTGACTGTGTGACACTAGACAAATCCCTTAACTATCTGTCCCAAGAGGTGATGCACATTGGCAGATGCAGGGGATCCTTATGTAAGTCAACTCAATAATCCTCAAAAAGTGTTCAAGGTATTCTGCTAAGTCAACCAAAATAAAAATGAAACCATCCGTGCTCCTTAAGACCTTACAGAAAAGCAAATACAAGATAATTGAAGGAAAGAGAGCTAGAGAAAGAGAGAAAGAGAGAGAGAGAGAGAGAGAGAGAGAGAGAGAGAGAGAGAGAGAGAGAGAGAGAGAGAGAGAGAGACAGGGAGAGAGACAGAAAAACAGAGAGAGACAGAGAGAGAGACAGAGAGAGACAAACACAACAATTAAGGGATCAGGAAAGCCTTTCTGTAGAAGGTAGGATATGACCCAATCTTTGAAGTAAGATGAGTAAGTCTAAGAGATGAGGTAAGGAAGGAATGAATTCTAGGCCAGGAGGACAACAAAGGTAAGAAGGAAGTAATGAGTTTGTGGAATATCAAATAATCCAGTTTGGCTGAAATATATAACATGTGAAGGAGAATAATGTGAAATAAATCTGGAAAAGTAAGCTATAGCCAGGACTTTTTAACTACCAAAGCCATATGGAGCTACTGAAAATCTGCTCAGGGACTGGGAACTGAGTTCCTATTTCCAAAAATGAGTGATCTTTGAGTTTGGTGGACTGTTTCTTGATTTTCCACCCTCTGAAAAGACAGAATATACACTGGTAGTGAACTTTGAAGGTGGATTTTTCATTTAAGGAGAGAGGAGGATGCACTCAAGAAAGGAATGAACAAGCCTGCAATCTATGATGTTGGCATCTGTAATGAATGAAATAGTAAGTTGATTTATCCTAGTTTTCCCAGTGAAAAGAAAATGGATTCACAGAATCTGAGATCTAGTCCTAGCTCTACCACTAAGTAGTAATGTGAACTTTTTAGCAGTCATTGAATTTCCCTTGACTTAATTTCTCCATTTTTAAAAGGGGTTGGATTGCTTGTTTCCTTAAAAGCCTAAATATTATGGTTCAGAATGCTTTGCAGCTATCTCCTGATCATTTTTAAACTATATTTTCCATTTTAAGTAGCATCATGTTATAGTGAAAGATTAATAGTTCTGAAGTCAGAGGACCTGCATTCAAATTCCATTAGTTGTGTGATTTTTTTGGGAAATTGTGTACTCTTCCTAGACCTTGGCTTCTTCATCTATCAAATGAAGTGCTTGAAGCAGATGAATTTTAAATTCCTTTCCAGCTCGAAATCTATGATTTTATGATCTAATCTCCTCAGTTCCCCCATAGAAGGATGCCACCCTGTTACCCAGATACCTCCCCACCCAGCTGAACTCATTTTCTGAACAAGTGTTTGCTATTCCCACCTGAAATTCCTCTCATTGTCAAAAGAATAGTAAAGGTTTTAATACTGAAACAAGTTACTATATTTCAAATCCTATAGGGGTTCCAGAAATCATATCACCTCAATGAGTCAGTATATTGCACTGTATTTTTAACAAACAGAAACTGATTTTGGATCAGAGAATGTCCATATTGTGGACAATTTCTATGACCTCTTGGCATGTAAATTGAGCTTGAGACACATGAAGAAGATGTCTTCCAGCCAGAGGGTTATGGTTTCAGGGCTTGGAATAAGTTTCAGAAACAGCATTTTAGACCAAGCTAGAAAAGAAAGAATACTGGAGCAACTTGGTAGCCACAGAAAAAACTGTTTCAACCACTCTGGGTGGAATTCATGTCATAAACATCAATGCATTTATCTACTGCTCTATTTTATTATCTCAAGTGCAATTTCACACTTGCTGTGTGACACAGGACAAGTCACTTAAGCTCTCTCAGACTCAGTTTCATCATCTGTAAAATGGTGAAAATAAAAGCACTTATCTCACAGGTTTGTTGTGAGGATCAAATCAGTTAACATACATACAGCACTTTGCAAACCTTAAACACCCAGGTACCTAACGGGAAGATTAACGTCAGTAGTATTTTCCAGGTTAATCATATTTGAAGACATGGTGAGAATTCTATGAGAAATGAACATGAAAGATGGAAGCATGCCCAGGAGCCCAAGTAAAAAGACATTTCTTCACACTCATTTGCCCTCATTTTAATAGCTCTCAATTTCCAGAACCCTGTTCTTCAACATCTATCTCAACTCCTTCCCAAATGTTATGTCTGGCCCTGGAAATGTGTCATCAGCTCTTGGAGAAATCCCAATTGGGAGATGTGTAAAGTTCCACATTCAACCATTTAGAACTGCTTAGAAAACCCATTTTCTAAATTCACCATTGAATTCTCCCAGTCACTATTTTACAAAAGATATGTTGATTGTTGGACTGTTAAGGATTTAATGAGCTAGGAGGAGTTGTTTTTCTTAGCAAAATTTTATATATTGAACAATGTTCTTGCTCATTTCCTTTACTAAACTGGTTTGACAACTTACTTTTTCCCTAAAAAATCTCTTCCTAGTTCCCTTCCCAGACTTTTCTCCTCTGCCCTCCTTCATTATCAACATCATTACTTTAAGATTTCCCCCTAGGATTTTATTGTGGTGTTGTTATATTTCCCCATTAAAGCAGAGTCCTTGAAAATTTTCTTTTTTGGCTTATCCACAATCCAGTCTGCCATTCTCTTCTGGCTATATCCTATCCTGTCTTTCTAGCCCCAGGTTAGGAACAGGGAGTCACTATACCTGTGGACGAAAGAGACCCCTACCTCTCTCTTCATTCTTTAGATGTTGGCCTCTTGTTCTATAGAAATTACAATAGTCAATGACAAGGAGTTCAATAGTTGAGGTGCCTGGGGACCATTCACAATTTTTGTCTGATATGTCATTAATTCTTCTGCAAACCCATAAGATAAAGACAACGATTAACAGTTCTTACCTGGAATGTCCAGTCTGGGATCAGTAGCCCTCTCTTTTCTTAAGAGGCTTCTGATACTGTCAGAAGACTATTGGAAAGGGCCCAGCAGGTAGAGGTTTGTTAGGACACAATCCCTCCAGATAATTGCCCTGGGTAGAGTTCATGTCATAGACAAAAATGAGCATTTATTTAACGCTCTACTTTATTATTTCAAGATAAATATTGATATGGAGGGTAGAAGAGGGAGGTTCTTTCTCCGTAAAGGAGGAGAAAGAACAGTGAAGCAGAAAAAAGAGAAAGAAACCAATAGATTCATATATTGACAAAATTAGCAGCCACAGAATATAATAGTTATATTATAAGGTTAGGTCTGATGGTTATTCCATGAATGATTTCCCTTAAGGGAAGCTATAGCTTATAGGATCTTTAAATGAAAACATTGTCATAAGATTAGGCCTGATGTTTTGGAGGCCAAAATGATAGCCTACCCTTAAGCGATTCTGTAAGTTTGCAGAACATACTCATGAAAAATATTAACAATTAAACAATAACAATTGTTATTGGTTAATACAAGGTTACAGTTGGTACAACTGTGTGTGTCTCTCTCTCAAGTGACATTTTGTCTAACATCAGCTTGTTTTTCTCCCTGATATGTAAACCTTCCAAATAATATTTTGTCCACCACTATCTTGGTTTTTCTCCCTGATGAAAAACCTCCTCAATAGTATTTTGCCCTAACCACTGATATGCAATTCAACTAACTTCAGGGTGGTCACCCAAAATCAGAGTCTAAGAACCCCAATCTTATTCATGCACTTTTTAGCATTCCCTCTCCTCCAGCAGGAGCATACCTTCCCGATGAAGTCCTACCTTCCTGCTCAATGGACCACTGTCCCTCCCTGCCCTCCCTAATATAATGCTGCCCTTGTGTGAGCTACACTTTATGTTAGTGTATATAGTTGAGTCACCTTTTCGTCTCTATCCTTCTCCCTCTTCCTCATTGCTTGCAATAAAGCTTTGCATTGAACGGACTCCCGCTGTTTTGTATCTTATTCTCAGCACCTGAACTCATTAAGGGGTTGTTTTCCCATACATCTCTGGTTAACCACAGGACCTTTTCTTAAATATAAACTGGTTACCTGAACAAGGAGTTAACCCATCCATAGACCAGAGCATCAATACAAGAGAAGTATGACACTCTAAATTCAGTTGTAGAAAGCAAGGGTCAATATAGAAATCCTATATCCTCCCAAGGGGAATTCTCTTGTGCCAAAGCAATAATATAATAAATATAAGATAAATTATATATTACATAAGATATAGTTAATCTATTCATTCTCTTTTATTTTGTGTCTCTTGTATTTTATAAAGCATTAAAACTCAAAAACACTTATTGGGTCAAAAGACCCAAAAAAGTTAACCCTGGAGGGGTTTGGTTGACCTAAGTTTCTGATCTGCTACACTCTGGTCTTCATCTTGACACCTAACCTCCCATCTGCCTATCCCACAGCAACACAAAATACT
Source organism: Notamacropus eugenii (assembly GCF_028372415.1). Taxonomy (NCBI): domain Eukaryota; kingdom Metazoa; phylum Chordata; class Mammalia; order Diprotodontia; family Macropodidae; genus Notamacropus; species Notamacropus eugenii. The sequence goes on along the minus strand of NC_092876.1, from coordinate 138,388,156 downwards.
GTGTTCATTGGTCTTTCTTCTGCCACATGATTACAGTTAAGTTCACACTTACCTGGCAGAACTATTTATGTGTCATTGATTTGGAGGTTCAAGGGTATCAATTCCTTAAATATCTAAACAAAGCTTATCATATTAGGGCTTTAAGTTGGTGAAAGGAAGATACTCATCCTAGTGATCAAACCTCATAGAAATGAATTATAATTGTTGCCTCACTCCTGGTTTTCACCACTCATTACAGCCTTATGACCATTCACTGTGGTTTTGTAATAACTTGAATAATCATATAGGGTACCTCCTTCAGACTATTTCTCCAACTTGTACTCTGGTTTGGATTTTCCATGGGGAAGACTACCCTCAGGTTAAGGACCTTCATTTGATTTGCTCTTATTCAGTTGTTCAGTTGTATTGGAGTCTTTGTGACCCCATGTAACCATCCTTGTGATATTATTGGCAAATATACCAGAGTGGCTTGCCTTTTCTTTCTCCAGTGTGTCCCCATTTTATAGATGACAGTCTATAATCAGGTTTATAAATAAAAGACTATGAAATGAGGAAAAAGGTATAGGGGAAGCAGGAATCAGCTGAATCTTACTTTTGTGTTAACTGGTCAAAGGAGGGTAGAATATATACCCATGCACAAGAATTTGTATGTGCATGCACATGTACACTCATATACACACAAATAAAGAATTTGGTGTGGAAATACATTCAACTCAGCAGAGAAATGAGAGAGAATTAGAAAAAGAAAGAGTAAGAGAAAAGGTAAATTCAGAGAGGGGGCGGCTAGGTGGTACAGTGGATAGAGTGCCAGATGTGGAGTCAGGAAAACATCTTGCTGAATTCAAATCTGGCTTTAGATACTCAGTAGCTATGTGACCCTGGGCAAGTCACTTAACCCTGTTTGCTTCAGTTTCCTCATCTGTAAAATGAGCCAGAGAAGGAAATGGCCAATCACTCTAGTATCTTTGCCAAGAAAACCCCAAATGTGGTCATGATGAGTCAGACAATACTGAAAACGAATAACAACATATTTGGAGAGTGATTATTCATAAGTAAAACAAATTATTAAGGGAAAGGAGGAGGAGGAGGAGGAGGAGGAGAAGAAGAAGAAGAAGAAGAAGAAGAAGAAGAAGAAGAAGAAGGAGGAGGAGGAGGAGGAGGAGGAGGAGGAGGAGAAGAAGAAGAAGAAGAAGAAGAAGAAGGAGAAGAAGAAGATGGAGAAGATGGAGAAGATGGAGAAGAATAAGGATGTTAAGCATGCAAAAAGAATTTTAGAAAAGTTAGATATACTTTATTGCTGGCAATTACTGAATGGGAATAGAAAGAATTACACACATTGGTCAATGTAGCATTCTTTAAAAAAATTGACCATATTTTTACCTATTTATGATGAAAAGCCCAGAGGTGAATTTGACATTCAAACACAAGACTTAAGAGAAGTAATATAAAGGTAAACATGAAAGAGAAATCACAAGAAACTTAATAAGGTTAAAATGTTTACACTCTCATATCAGAAGATGATAATATAACTCCCAAGAACTTTATCATTACTAGGGCAAGTAGAAGACCTCTCTATATAGAGGGGGCATGAGCATGAGTCAATCATATTGGGATGACATTTTAAAAAAAAGGGTGACTGAGAAAGAGGAATGCCCTGGGAGAAGGGGGAAGAGGGAGAAAAAATGGGGGAAATGAGCTTACATAAAAAAGCACATGCAAAGAAGAACTTTTATAGCAGAGGGAGAAATGGGGGGTGTTCAACATATTTGAAACCCACTTAATCAGAATTGGTTCAAAGAGGGAAGATGTTTCATTTCATTGCCTTTTAGAGAGAGAGGATACATGCAATTCTCTTTAGAAATCACTTGAGGGAGGGCAAGGAGACTCTTCTGCAGATATATAGAGGAATCTGTACCTCAACATTTCCACAGAGGAATCCACACAAATTTCAGTTTGTCTCCCTATAGACTTCAGGGAATTTATCTTTGGGTGAGATCAAGGGATCTCTTAGTTGGACTGAGCTCATAGTTTCCTTCCCTCAGTGGATGAGAAAATACTATGTATTTTCTTGTATATTCCTATCTGAGCCTGCACAACATACAGCCAGCAGACTGCTCATAGTCAGCCAAAGGATTTTGGATGATTCATAAAAAATGTAGAGGATATAAAAGAATGTAAAGATGTAATGAGTGTTTTGTCCATGCCCCATTTAACCTGCCTTCCTCTAGTTACTATTGTATCTGTCACGTAACTTGGCTGGTAAGTTGCCACTGCATACTCTCTCCTGTTTGTTCCATGACCCATTGCATCATCATTCTGTGTCTAGAAACCTATCTGCAGCCTGAAAAAATTTAGCCTACTCTACTTTTAGCCCCTAGCTATTGCCAAATTGTGTAGGTCTGTTCTAATCTATATAATTTCCAGATTTTATTAATTAACTCTCTGAATAAATGGTTTTACTCACATTCTATTTATGATAACTTTCTCTGTAACTAGTCTTTGATGTGAAGAAGTTGAAACTGTAGGGGATAGTGATCAGGAAACTGACTTGAATAAAAATATTTTTTCCCTAGACTAGCAATATGTAGGTAGGAAATTCTCCTTTGTACCCCTCCTACCCCCATTCAGAGATCAGAGTGGTCAGTCTCTGCCCTTTGCAGGAATTAAAGTTTCCCTTGGAGAAGGGGTGGCAAGATTCCTGAGACATCTATCCATTCATTCCTGCAAGACACATTTAGCCAACCCATGTGAACATACACACCTTACATAACTAATAGTAACAAGTTGTCTATAACTTTGTATCTCTGATAAATTTATTTATCATTTCACATTTGTTTACACATATCTTTCTAATATCTTTATATTTCTTACATTTAGAATATTTGAGATTTTTAATAGTGCTATAGTATTCTATCATACATACACACACGTGTGTATATGCATATGTGTTTAACTATTCCCAACCATGACATATTTAGACTATTTTTTTCTATTACAAATTACGCAACTATGCATATTTTTATATAGTAAGTTTTTAAAATGTCCTTAATACAGGGCTGAGTTAAGGGATAGTGATCGTGTTAGTGTTGTGATTATTGAATCTCAGGGCATGATCAGTTTTCTAACTCTCATGTCTTACCAAATTGGTCTCAGAAAAGGTAACATCAGTTAGTAGCATTACCCATGATATTTGTGTATCTTTCCCCAGAGACCCACCAGCATCATTTCTTGACTGAATTCTTAGTAGCTTTATAAGGGTGAAGTGGTAAATCAGAGTTACTATAGTTTATGTTTCCATGACTATGAATAAAGTGCAGAGGCAGTTGGTAGTGCAGTGGGTAAAAGTGCTGGTTCTCAAGTCAAGAAGACCTAAGTTAAAATTCTGCCTCAGACACTCTCTAGTTGGGTGACCCTATGCAAGTCACTTAACCTCTGTCTGCCTCAGTTTCTTTAACTGTGACATGAGGAAAACAATAGCACCTACTTGCCAGGATTATTTTGAAGACAAACATGAAATAATATTCATAAAGAGCTTAACATAATTCCCGACACCTAGCAGGCACTACGCAAGTGTTAGATACTATTATTATTATTTTATTATTATTCTGCAACATTTTGTAGTGATTTTACATGTTGCATTTTCTCTTTGTAAATAGTATACTCATATCTTTTTTAAAGAAATTATTTATCCACTGTGGATTAAGTTTTCGATTTATAAATTGATATCCTTTCCATAATATTAATGAAGGTAAGGATTTATCTGATACTCTAGTCATGAAATCCCTCTCCACCCCTCCAAATCTATTGACTTTGCTACTTTTCTTGCTCTAAGATTTTGGCTGTATGGTCCTTTGTGTGTGTGTGGTTTTTTATGTTATGAAATCAATCTACTTTGCTCCCAAGAATTTTTTATATTTTTCAATAACTAAGAATTTATCTTACTTTTGGAATTGAGATAACTAGATTACTCATTTTCACCCAACTTTTTTGTGGTTTCTTTTTGTGTTTAGCTCATTGATTCTGCTACAATTTACTGTGTTATATAGAGTAAAGTATAGATTTATACTCTATTTCTGCCATAATGCTATCTACTTTTTCCACAGTATTTATTGAATATTTTCCCTTTCTCTACTATTAATATACATGACTTTGTCAAATACTCTCTAAAATAAATCTTTCTTCTGTAATATTAAAAACTACCCTTATGTATTTATTTACTTGCAGTTGGGATGTCATTTCATACAATGGGCAGTTTTCTTTCTGGAATCTCTATTCTATTGATTATTCTATTTTTCTTTTTTATCTAATTATTTAATCTAATCTATATAAAGTCTTTTAAAATGTTAATAGTATATAAAGTATTTTAAAGTCAACTCCTTACAGAATTTATTGTTTGTACTGAAAGTGTCCCCTTTATCTCTTTTTCAGGTAACTTTCACTTTTGTTTTTATACAAATGTCATCGTTTTGTCTGTTTCTATAAAGTTACCCACAACTTTAAAATATAAGCACACAAGTAAAAAAATAACATATAAAAGTAAAGTTACTAGAGCAATTGGAAAGGAGTTAAATGATTCCCCAAACTGTAGTGCATAGAAAGAAGAGTATGCAAACACGGAGGAATGGGTAAGAGAAGAGAGCATCATACTGAAATGGATAAAGGAGAATTAAACACTCACACAGTTTGGTGATGAAAAATATCCAGTCCCATAGGGAAATAATTGGACATAAGAAGAAGGGGTTTAGAAGGAAAATAATATTAGAGAGGAAAGAAATACAAACAAAACAAATGTCCTTTTTATAAAGAAAAGAACTAGACTCTAAAGTGGTGCCTTAGGTGATTGAGCAACTGTTGAACAAAGTATAGTACGTGGATATAATGGATTATTATCATGGTTTAAGAAATTATGAAAAAGATGATTTTAGAGAATCCTGGGCGGGATCAGCTGATAAAGAGGGAATTGAACAGAAAGAAGAGAACAATTTATACAAAGACAACACAACATTGTAAAGAATGACTGTGAAAATCTTAAGAACTCTGATCGATGAATCATCAAGCATATCTCCAGATGACCTATGGTAAAGCATGTTACCCATGTCTCAACAGGTTGATGATAGACAAGGTACAGAAAAATATTTTTTTTTGGCAAGAAAACTGTATTAATTTGATTTTACTTATTTAGTGAAAAGAGTTTTTCTCTTCTTACTGTTTCTCTTGGCTTTGAAGAAGAGAATCAACACACTATTTTTAGAAATGTCACAGGAAGGAAAAACAAATGAAAGGTGGAGGAAGCAGAAGAGTTTTAAATAGTATGGAACTTATACATTTTTATTTTTAAAAAGCAAGCAATGTGAAATAGAAATTTCATCGTTTTCTATTGTGTCGTTTGTGTGTTTTTCCATGAGTAAGGAAATGATCTTTTAGCATCTGAATTCATAACAAAGAAAAAAAAGAATCTTAAACAGTTGGTTGTAGGATTTATCCTTTTCTCTCATTTTCTACCCTTCTCCATAAAAATAATTGGAACAATCAAATTTTCCTACAGGCATTTTTTTTTTTTGAGAAATGGAAAAAGGTAATCAGATGAAATTGATACCTGGGAAATTAAAATGAGGAAGTAGAAAAAGGAGAAAGATAGAGAAGAGGATAGTGGCCTGCCCAAAATCCCAGAACTTTCAAAATTTTGTCTTTTCAATTCAAGTCAGCAAACATTTATTCAGCACTTCTATGGTTAAGTGCTGCAAAAAAAGGCAGAAAAATGTTCTTGATCTCAAGAAGTTCACAGTCAAATATGTAAACAAGAATATACAAACAAGATGTAGACAGGATAATTTAGAGCTAATCAACAGACAGCAAGCACTAACATTAAGAGGTGCCTGGGAAGCTGTCTTATGAAAGGTGGAATTTTAGCTGGCATTTAAAGGAGCCAGGGAATCCAGGAGATGGGAATGAGGAGGAAGAGCATTCCAGGCATGGAGGATAGCCAGTGAAAATGCACATATTCAGGAAATGGAATGTTCTGTGTGAGGAACAGAAATTATATCCGTGTCACTACATTGTAAAGTATGTAGAGGTAGAGGAAGGTATGAGAAGACTGGAAAGGTAAGGGGGATCTAGGTTATAAGGAGCTTTAAAAGCCAGAAGATTTCACATTTAATCCTAGAGGTTTTTCTGTACAGGGAAACTGGCAGTGAAAGACACCTAGTCTTACCTTTAAAAAGCTGGAGAAAATTATGCCAGAGGAAGAGCAGAAAGGGAAATGGAAAGGGAGAAATGAAGGAGGACAGAAACCCTTCTTGTCTGGTCCTGATAATGTTGACTTAGGACCTACATTTCCATGTTCACAATGGCCTACCATCTCCCATCCAAATCCTTAGGGATAGGTAAATGCAGTGAACTCTCCTTACCAAGAATTGAGTCTCTACCAAGGTGAAACTAAAAGCTATCAATGAATATAAACATACATAAAGTGATGCTTTAAGGTTTTGAAACATGTAATACCACAGTTTCCAAAGAATTAGGCTTGTCGCACAAATTAAACTTTGTCACAAAAGGCACCAGAAAAATGCGTGGTAGATATAAGTAGATCATGTTAAATAACAATAAATTCCACAGGAGTAATTTGAAATTTTTTCAAAGCAGTCTATGGCTGGAAAAGGATATAATTTGGTCACATAGCAAAGAAAAAGGAGTACTAACTTTTCTTTGTACTGATACTACTCATAGAAAGTGTTACTCACTTTATATCAAGAGATGTAAAGTAAGGATTTTTAGCCTGAAGTCCATGGATAGATTTAGCACTGCTGCCATTTTGAACTGGATATCTTGTAGGGATCTCAAACTCAGTCTGTCCAAAACAAAACTCATCATCTTTCCCCCAAATCCCATTCTTCTTCTGAAATTCTCTCTCTTTTTTCTGTTGTGAAGAAAAATAGTATCCCTTCAGTTTTGCAGGTTTACAACCACAAAGTCATCTTCAAACTCTTACTCTTCCCCATCACCAATAAGTTGCCAAATCTTGTTTTTATTCCTATATATTTTGTTTACATCCCCTTTTCTTCACTTAAACAGACACCTTACTAGTTCAGACCCTTATCAGCTATTAGACTAACTTCCTAATTGACCTCCCTGTTTCAAGTCTCTTACTACTCCAAGTCACCCTTTGGACAGTTGTTAAGGTAATTTTCTGACAGTAAGGAAAAAATATTATAAGGAACAAGAAAAAAAAAAGAACAATTCAAATATGGCACAGTCACAGAATCATCCAAGATCGAGTAGCAGCTGCACTAAAAGACCACAGTTCTTGGAAAACCATATATCAAAGAGGAAAAGAACTGGGGTTGTGGCCAAAAATATCATAGTCAGCAAAGTTAAGCATAATCCTGAATGAAAAACAAAGGACATTCAATGAATTACCAGACTTTCAGGATTTTGTTGCAAAAAGACCTGAAATCAATAGAACATTTAACATGAAATCCAAGAAAAATATCAGGTAAACATCTCAGACTAAATTCAAGGGACTCAATAAGTAAAAACTGTTTACTTTTTATATCTAAGATTGTTATTAGCAATTGAGTAGTTCAAAAAAAAGTTTGGAGTGAAACTGAATATGATGTGATACAGACAAGTAATTTTCTAAGAGAAGGTTAAAACAATAATTATACAAATGAGGTGCAAGAAGATCTGTCAGAGAAATTAGATGAGGGAGGAGGGCTGGTAGTTCTGGAACCCTACTTTTATCAGGAATGGGTTAAAGAGAGAACAATACATATATATCTAGAAGGGCATAAAGGTCTTCTAAATTCAGAATAAAAGACTAAGGAGATAGGGAGGGGGAGAGATTAAGGGAGGAATATTAAAATTAGAGGGTGAGAGAATATGATAAGGGGGGTATAAAAGAGTGTTTAGATCAGAGGTGGGGAACCTGCAGCCTTGAGGCCATATGTGACCCTCTAGGTCCTCGAGTGTGGTCATTTGACTGAATTCAAACTTCACAGAACAAATCCCCTTAATAAAAATTTGTTCTTTAAAACTTGGACTCAAGCCAAGAGGTTGCACCCAAGGACCTAGAAGGCTACATGTGACCTTGAGGGCACAAGTTCCCTATCCCTGGTTAAGTAGAATGGGATAAAGAGGAAATAACATATATATTGGAAGGCTATAAAAGTCTTCTAAATTCAGATAGAAATAAGAAGGGAAAGGGAAAGGGTAGGGAGGAGAGGCTGAGAGGAATCTTTGGAGGCAGGGTAGGTTAAGTAATAGGAGGGCAAGGTTGTGGGTAGAAGTAATGTAAAGGGATAGGAAAATCAGGAGGGAGAGGAAGTAGATACACACAAACAGAAAACAAAGGTCCAGAATAGGGAAAAAAGCAGGGGTAGTAATCATGATCTCAGACAAACTAAAAGCTAAAATAGATTTAATCAAAAGAGAAAAATAGGGAAACGATACTATATCAGCTATATTTATCAATATTATTTTAGAATATTTAAAATAACTATACAGTATAAGGTTGGGATATTGCTGTGGTGTATGAAATGATGACCTGGTGGTCTTAGAAAAATATGGAAAGACTGGCTTACCCAGGAAGATGTTATCCACCCTCAGAGAAACAGAGGACAAATAAGTATAGTACCATTTTACATAGATGCATATAAATGTATATTTCTATTTATGAGTATGATTATATATAAGCATACATATGTTTGTGTATATAAGTATATGTATGTGTGTGCCTGTATATATGCATATACATACATATGGACACCTATACATACACACCCATATATCCATGCTCAGTTGTAGCCTTATGTGGAGGGGGAGGTAAGAGGAGAAAAGAACAAAGTAAAAAGTGCATAACAGAGAACAAAAGAAAACTCACAAGGAAGCAAAGAAAAGATGGACAGCTCTAAGCACAATGTGTAGAATTTATTATAAAGTCTTTCTTGAAATAGAAATTTATTGCTATGTATTTTGAATACATTCTACTATTCATATGGCAATGCTTTTTTCTTTTTTAATTTTGTATTTAAATTTTAACATTTAAATTTATAATATGCTTCTTTCCCTTATTGTATATTTAAGATTAAAATAAATTAGTAAAAATGAAAAGAAAAGGAATATGACAAGGTTGTATATTGTCACCTTACTTATTTAACTGATATGCAGAGTATATTATTCAAAATTCCAGGATATTGGAATGAAAAGTCAGAATTAAGGTTGCCAGGAGAAATAACAACAGTAGCAGATATGTGGATAATGCCACTCTGATGGCAGAAAGTGAAGAATTAAGAACTTTCTTGATGAAGGTGAAAGAGGAAAGCATTAAAGCTGCCTTGAAGCTTAACATCAAAAAACCTTAGATTTTTGGCATTTGGTCCCACCACTTCCTGGCAAATACAGGGAGAAGAAATAGGAGCAATATCAGATTTCACATCCTTGGTCTCAAAGATCACTTTGGACAGCAATGACAATCATGAAATTAAAAAATGTTTCCTTCCTGGAAGGAAAACTATGGCAAATCTGGACAGTATACTAAAAGGCAGGGACATCACCTTACCAACACAGGTCTGTATAGTCAATGCTGTCGTTTTTCTAGTAGCAACGTATGGCTGTGAGAGTTGGATTTTAAGCAAAGCTGAGTGCCATAGAATTGATGTTTTGAAATGTGGTGAAGACTTTTGAGAGTCCTTTGAACAACAAGAAGATCAAATCAGTCAATACTTAAAGAAATTAGTTCAGACTATTCACTGGAAGGTCAAATAATGAAAATGAAGCTTAAATATTTTGGCCACATAATGAGAAAATGGGAATATTTGAAAAATAATCTGATGTTGGGAGAGACTGAAGGAAAAATGAAAAGGGGATGTCAGAGGATGAAATGGATAGTGTCATGGAACCAATGAACACGAACTTGGGCTAACTTCCAGAGACAGTGGATGATATAAGGGATTGGTGTGCAGGGGGGTCACAAAGAATCACACACAACTGAATGACTGAACAACAACAAATAAGAGCATAACACATAGTACTAAGTAGCACAAATGCAAATAGCAGACCAAATTCTTTTGAACTATTCTTTTAGAGATGATAGAGAGATAAGGATTAGATGATTCAGAGGGATTTAGAACTGGATGAATGCTCTGAATCAAAGATTAGTAGACAATGGTTTAATGTTAATTTGAAGAAAGTTCTCCAGTAGGGCAGCCTAGGAATCTGTAATTGGCCCTTTGACGTTTAACATTTTTATCATTGACTTGAATAATGTCATAGATATAAGTTCATCAAATCTGCAGATGACAAAGCTGATAGGGATAGCTCATACTGTAGCTGGCAATCAGAATTCAGAAGGATCTTGACAGGCATTGGACTAAATTTAATAAGATTAAATTTAATAGTGATAAATGTAATGTCTTGCACTTGGACACAAAAATTGGGCTTCAGAAATGTAAGATGGGGACAAATGGGTAGATAGCAGTTGTTCTGAAAAAGATGTGAGGGTTTTAGAGGATTGCAAAATCAATATGTTAGCAAAGTGATACGGCAGTTTAAAAAACTAACATAATCTCATGCTATATTAAGAGAATATTGTCTTCTAGGTACAAGGACGCAGTCCCACTTAAACAATACCCTCATCAGTCCTCTTCGGGAGTATTGTGCACAGGTGTAGTTTCCATGGTTTAATCACGCTGGTAAACTAGCATATCCTAAGAAGGGCAAACCAGGATATTAAAAGCCCTTGGTCATGACATAGTAGATTCAATCAAATAAGCCAGACATAGGCAGACTGGAGAAGAGAAGACACAGAAGTGACATAATACTATACCTGTCTTCAAGTACTTGAAAGAATGTCACAAAGAGGAGAGAGAAGATTTGCCCAGTTTGTCTTTCAGAGGGTAGAATCAAGAGCAATGGGTAGAAGTTGCAAAGAAGCAAAATTTGGCTAAACATCAGGAACAACTTTCTAAAAATGAGAACTGTCCCAAAGTGTGAAGGGGAGCATGGAGAGGTGAAAGTTTTCTCCAGCACTGGAAGTATCAAGGAGAGGCTGGAAGAACACTTCCTGGGTATGGTATAGAGAAGAGCTCTTTTGTGTGTGGTTGTACTAAATGATTGCTGAAGTCTCTTCTGCCTTTCAGATTCTGTGATTATGAAATAAATATTTTGCGTATACATATATATATATATATATATATATATATATATATATATATACATATATATCTTACTACATCTTAGAGCAGGCAAAAATGAGAAACCTATTTACTTACATTATTGCTTGTTGCATGTCAATTTTAGCATTATATATTGTTCTAAGTACCCATTTCACTTAATTTCCCTATTTATTGTGATTCAGACATAGCCTCCAAAAATAACATTTAATTTTTTTGCATTATCATCTGTCCTTTCTCATTCATAATTTTTGTCAGTTATGTTTTTATGTCCACTTTAAAGTTAATATTTGTAATGACCTTAATTTTATTGGCATTTAAAAATAATGTTTTACTATCAATTCAAAGTTTTCACTGTCCAGTCAATTATTTTGGTCATATTTTTATGATCTTTCTATCTTCTCTTCCTTTGTTAATATCTTTAGATACAAAAACACTGCTTTATTTTTTTCTAATATGGACATTCATTTTGCCTCTCATAGTCATTTTGTGTTTCAGATTTTTCCATGTATAATGTTTATATGTTCCATATCTTTTAAATATTTTGTCATATCTCATTTTCTATTTTGATTCAACTATATTTGATTAAACTATTTTTCAGCTTTCCTGTAAATATCTCTTGGATTCACATTGTAGTTTCAGAATATTATTTTAAGTAGCATTTGTGCCTCTTTGAACTTACTAAGTATTTCCTTGGGTCCATTATGTGATCAATTTTAATAAATTCCATGAATACTTGGAAATAAAAGTGTACTCCCTGTCTTTTCTAATTAATTCCTACCAGATATCTGGTAATTCTAACTTCTGCACTAAACTTAAAATCTGCCATTTCTTTACTGGTTATCTTCATCCTTGTCATCATTATCATAAGGTATTAGGACCACCTACTACTAATATAGTTCTGAATATTTCATTTTGCAAATATGAAATCAAATATGAATTTGGTGGTAGTATTATTTAAAGCATATACATCTAATATTGTAAGATTCTTGTTCTTTGTGTTCTTTGCTATGTTTCTTAAAACTTTCTGGTTTGGAGGCGGAGCCAAGATGGCGAAGTAAAACCTCTCGCGGGGGGTCCTTCACGCTGCGGACTGGGCGCTGGGACGGGGAGCAGAGTGCAGCCCTGCCGCGGCCACGACACCGTGAGGAAAAGATCCGAGAGGGCTACGGGGACGGGATCTCCAGTGGCCACGCGGGTCCCCCCACCCACAGAGGGACCTGCAAACCTCTCTCAAAAGGTCCGTCGCACTGCAGATGCGGAGCCCAGCCCGGACCTGCGGCGGCGGTGGCAGCCATGGCTCCAAGAGGTACAGATCCGAGAAGGCTCCAGAGATGGGACCTCCAGCGGCGGCACAAGCCCCCCCACCAACAGGTGACTGATGGGGGTAGGTGAGAGAGTCTCTTTGGCGGGTTGGGAGGGGAGTGGGGTGCCCCCATGGCTCGGGCCCCCCCAGGAGATAGAAGCTGAGAGGCGGCTGCAGACAGGGGCTCCCCAAACGAGTGGGAGCCTGGATCCATTGTGGAAGGTCTGTGCATAAACCCCCTGAGGGAACCAAGCCAGAGAGGCGGCCCTGCCCCTGACCTCAGCACCTGAACTTAATTTGACACTGAATAGCAGCCCTGCCCCCACCAAAAACCCTAAGGCGGGAAGCAGCATTTGAATCTCAGTCCCCAAACGCTAGCTGGGAGGACCAGGAGGCGAGGTGGGTGTGAGGAGAACATTCAGAGGTCAGGCCACTGGTTGGAGAGAATGCCAAGAAAAGGGAAAAGAAATAAAACTATTGAAGGGTACTTTATCGGAGAAAAGACACTTCCTCCCTTCCTTTCTGATGGGGAGGAACAATGCTTGCCATCAGGCAAAGACACAGAAATCGAGGATTCTGTGTCCCAGCCCACCCAATGGGCTCGGGCCATGGAAGAGCTCAAGAGGAATTTTGATAATCAAGTTAGAGAGGTGGAGGAAAGACTGGGAAGGGAAATGAGAGGGATGAGGGAGAAGCATGAAAAGCAGATCAGCTCCCTGCTAAAGGAGAACCAAAAAAATCTTCAAGAAATTGGCACCTTGAGAACTAGCCTAACTCAGCTGGCAAGGGAGGTGCAAGGGGCCAATGAGGAGAAGAATGCTTTCAAAAGCAGAATTAACCAAATGGAAAAGGAGATTCAAAAGCTCACTGAAGAAAATAGATCTTTCAAAACTGGAATGGTACGGATGGACGCTAAGGACTTTTCGAGAAAGACAGATATCTCAGAACATACCACGCAGATTCGAAAAATGGAAGATAATGTGAAATATCTTATTGGAAAAACAACTGACCTGGAAAATAGAATCAGGAGAGACAATGTAAAAATTCTGGGACTACCTGAAAACCATGATCAAAAGAAGAGCCTAGACATCATCTTCCATGAAATTATCAAGGAAAACTGCCCTGAGATTCTAGAACCAGAAGGCAAAATAAATATTCAAGGAATCCACAGAACACCGCATGAAAGAGATCCAAAAAGAGAAACTCCTAGGAGCATTGTGGCCAAATTTCAGAATTCCCAGGTGAAAGAGAAAATATTGCAAGCAGCTAGAAAGAAACAATTCAAGTATTGTGGAAATACAATCAGGATAGCACAAGATCTGGCACCCTCTACATTGAGGGATAGAAGGGAATGGAATAGGATATTCCAGAAGTCAAAGGAACTAGGACTGAAGCCAAGAATCACCTACCCAGCAAAACTGAGTATAATACTTCAGGAGAAAAAAATGGTCTTTCAATGAAATAGAGGACTTTCAAATTTTCCTGATGAAAAGACCAGAGCTGGAAAGAAAATTTGACTTTCTAACACAAGAATGAAGAGAACCATGAAAAGGTGAACAGCAAAGAGAAGTCATAAGGGACTTACAAAAGTTGAACTGTTTACATTCCTACATGGAAAGACAATATTTGTAACTCTTGAAACATTTCAGTATCTGGGTACTGGGTGGGAGTACACACACATGCACACATGCACACATACATAGAGACAGAGTGCACAGAGTGAATTGAAGAGGATGGGATCATATCTCAAAAAAAAAAATGAAATCAAGCAGTGAGAGAGAAATATTGGGAGGAGAAAGGGAGAAGTTATATGGGGCAAATTATCTCTCATAAAAGAGGCAAGCAAAAGACTTAGTAGTGGTGGGATAAAGAGGGGAGGCAAGAGAAAAACATGAGGTCTACTCTCATCACATTCCACCAAAGGAAAGAATATAATGCACACTCATTTTGATAGGAAAACCTATCTCATAATACAGGAGAGTGGGGGACAGGGGCACAAGCAGGGTGAGGGGGAGGATGGAGGGGAGGGCATGGGGAGGAGAATGCAATAGGAGGTCGACACTCATGGGGAGGGAAAGGACCATAAGAAAATAGAAGTAAAGGGGGACAGGATAGGATGGAGGGAAATATAGTTAGTCCTATACAACACAACTAGTATGGAAATCATTTGCAAAACTAAACAGATATGGCATATATTGAATTGCCTGTCTTCCAAGGGGAAGGGGTGGAGAGGGAGGGAGCTAAAGAAGTTGGAACTCAAAGTGTTAGGACCAAATGTAATGTTCTTACCACTGGGTAACAAGAAATACAGGTTAAGGGGTCAAGAAAGCTATCTGGCCCTACAGGACAAAAGAGAAGACGGAGGCAAGGGCAGGGAGGGAGGATAGAGGAGAGAGCAGATAGGTCACAGGGGCAATTAGAAAGCTCGGGTTTGGGGGGGGGAGGGGATAAAAGGGGAGAAAATTTGTAACCCAAAATTGTGTGAAAATAAATGTTAAAAGTTAAATAAAAAAAAAAAGACTATGAGAGATGACCTCTAAATGGAAAAAAAAACAAAAAACTTTCTGGTTTGAATTCATCTGAGACAGGTTTTCTTGGTTATATGCTAGAGCCAGTGGAGCCTTCCATTTTAATTGACCTATGCCCTTTTGCATTGGATATAATTTCTCTAGGGAAAATATTGCTGCATTCCATATTTTAAAAATTCATTTAATAAATGTTTTCTTTTTATTGGAGAATTTAATCAATTCATCTTTATTGTTATTTATAATTCTAAGATTTAATCTATGATCTACTATGTTTCTCTATACTCCTTAATGAAATGCTGTTTCCAGGGCTGCAGATTTTTTTTATTCTATCATATTTATTTCTTTGTCGAAATCCAGCAAAAACAAGCAAATTCACTGTACTTTATATTGATAATTCTGTACATTTCTCTAAGACTTGGTTCCTAAAGTTCACCTAAATTGCTGAAGTACTTCATTATGATTAGACTGTGCCTCTGAGCTGGTTTTGTGATATGTTGGAAAGTCAACTAATCAAAAAAACATTTATTAAGCATCTACTATGGAGGAAAGGATACAAAATACTTCGTCTTATAGCTCCAAATATTTTATTTGGCCAAAGGAGGCAGAAAAATGACATTCATGTTAGAAATGATTGAAAGAGTTCTGCACATCTGAGATAAAATGGATGGCCAGGATAAGTATCCTAAAAGAGCCCTTTTGGAAAGAGAGCACTGCCTGAGGTAAAAAGGACTGAAAGGCATTATTGTCCATGAGTTTATTTACATATAATTGTTTTCAGAATAGAGCTGGGACCTACAAGTTTTAGACCAGCTTGAGAACCAGAGGGAAATCGCTTATCTGTTTTGGGTGCCTTTTTTTTTTTTTTCTGGTGTGTGTGTGTGTGTGTGTGTGTGTGTGTGTGTGTGTGTGTGTGTGTGTGTGTGTGTGATATAAACAATAGAACTGTGGGCTTTGAGGTTTCCATTTTTTTCCTAACCTGCATTACAGATGGAGCACTACTTATGAAGGGATCCTGATGTGAAGCATTAGAAGCTAGAAATGACAAGAGGAATATAGAGAATGAGTAGCCAGAGATCAGAAGAATGAGACCACTACTTGGCAGCTGCCTGGAGAGAAGCTGAAAGCCTCCACTGCCCCCTGCTGTTTGAAATGAGCATAGGGCTCAGAGAGCCAACCAAAGCTTCAGGCTCTTCAGGGTTGCTTTGATTGGAGGAAAGTGCTGGAGCTGCTGGAAGTTAATTGCAGAAAGCAGATTTCTCCCGCCAAAGAGTTGGTTGGATTCATCAGTATTGCCCTCTATCACCCTCTTTTGCCAGGAGGGGGGGAAACCCTAAAGGTCTTGAGAGTGTTGCTTTCTACTACTGTTCTCTGGTTGGTTCTCTGGTTGTACTCCTCAACATCACACCCTCCCCTCAGATCCAGAGAATTTCCAGTTGTCTGGTTTATGGGATCTTTCTGTCACTCTAAGATGATAATGCTGCTGTGTTGTTAAAAATTTAAGGGAGAGTCAGTGACTCAAGAGTAGTAAATAATTTTATTTAGAGGGAGAGCAGAAAGGCTTAGAAAATAACCAGGTGAGAGTTAAGACTGTTCCTTAAAAAACACTGACAATATCCAGACTTGTGGTACAGAGTTGGAAGTTCCATGGGCACAGGGATTTCTTGACTCATGTGTCTTACTCCTTGATTTCTGTAGTGTGGCTTACTTTCCCCCCCACAGACACTATGTGTATTGGTGGGAGAATGTTACCAAGATTTATGGGTGAATTGTTATATTTTTATTTTCCTACTTTTACCTTCTTATTTATCAAATGATTCATGTTTAACAGTTGCTGTTGCTATTGCCTCTGATTTGTGTAAATGGGAAGCACACTGGCAGGGGCTCAGAAAATACCATGGCTAATGGGAGTATATCTTCCCCTGGATTCTCTCAGGCTTAACACTGTGAACATGCCTCAGGGTTACTACCCCAGTCTATCAACTATGAACTTGGTTGGGTAAGAAAGCCAATTCCAGCCTAGGAAGAGACAGTGAAAGTAAAGATCTGGGACCAAGTTATATAAATATACATTACCATAATAATATTACTTGTATTTATCTCTCCTTTTTTAGTTATTAAAATGCCACTACATAATGTAATGGTAAATGATTTTCCAGGCAGGTATATATTTACTTGAAATATAGTTCTATTTTGCTACTCTTTTTATATGTGTTTCTTTTAAGGAAGTAGACCTTTACATTATATAACTCTTAGTGGAATGTGACTCATATTCTAGCAACCCAATTTATTCTAAATCACCTTGTGTTAAATTCTAAATTCAGTTTAGTTCTAACTTGTTCATAGGTATAAAATATATCTCATCTAATCATAATTTGTTTTAAAATATTAGATAAAATAACTCTATGGAAAGCTAGAGGTCTGTAGAGTAGACTTAGAGTTTCTTCATTGTTGTGGGTTATCAGGGAATTTAGAACTGGCCCTGTTACAGACTATTCTGGAGGAATGTATGGGAGAACTCATCCAATCCACGGTTGGGCTGAACAACCGGGATGTTTCGGTAGGATTTAACTCTGATAGTCTGAATGCTGGTGGAGATGGCAGAATATTAATGGTTATTGAATTATTGTAAAAAATGCTCATGGGGCAATGTTTTAAAAGGTATAGATGGCACCTGAAATCTTAAGTATCAGTTTCAACTCTTTCTTGTTATTTTCTTCTGCAAATTATCAGGCATTTCCTCAACTGGAAAGTGTCATGTCTAGACCACTGTTGTTACCTTCTATGGTATGCAACTTTATAGTTTTGTCTGGGAGTTTTTGTCCTTCCACAACAGATTTAAAGTTTAAGCTCTCTTTATTCAGGCGATAAGTCTCTTGGCAAATATTTATTTTGTAAGCCTCATTCACCCTCTTGTGGGCCAAAAAGCTACAATCTTGGTGTCTTGGTGTCTTGAGCTGCAGAGTAGAAAATGAAATCCTCTTTTTCAATATCATTTACATTGCTAGGTTTTACCTTCCCATACGGTTCATTCCCTTCCAAAATCACATTTTTTTGGCTCTTACTATGTATCCAATGTTATCTCAACTCTTTTCTTAATTAGTAAGTTCCTTCCTTATTTTCTAAGTCACATTTAATTTTCATCACATTGTGTACAAAGAAATTTTCCTAAAGAAACAGATCTGATCACATCATTCTTCTGCTCAAGGATCTTCAGTGGCTCCCTATTTTATCTAAGATAAAATGTAAATTGCTCATTTATAATCTGACTCCAACTTACCATTCCAGACTCATTGTGGATTGTTTTCCTTCATGTGGTCAACATTGTATGAAAATGGTCTCTTTCCTATTTCCTGAATCCAGGACTCTTTCTTTTGCTTCTGTGGTTCTGCTCCCCATACCTATGAATGTCTCTCTTTCCTCATCTCTAACACTTAGAATTCAAAGCTTAACTCAGGTGCCATTTTTCATGGGAATGATTTTCTGATCTCCCTTGCTGTTAGTTTCTCTCTCTCTGTCTCTCTTTTTAATAGATTGTCCTCACTATCGTCCTCTCTCCATCTGTCTCTTTCAATGCCTCTGTCTTTTCTATTTCCCTAATTCTCTCTCTCTCTGTCTTTCTCTGTCTCTCATTGTCTGTCTGTCTCTCTCTCTCCCTCTCTTTTCCCTTTCTAGACCAGACCAGCGTGATGAGCACAGAGCAGCAGGTATAGGACCCAGAACAGGATTCAGGACCCCACCAGCAGCAGTTCCCAGATTCCTCAACCCACAAATGCCACAGACAGCTTCAAAGGTCAGTGGAAGGGCTCCAGCAGCTGCCATTTTCAGAGCCCTCCACCCAGACCCCATGGGGAAATTGAAGGGAAATTGAGGCCTGAGTACCAGCCCCA
Source organism: Notamacropus eugenii (assembly GCF_028372415.1). Classification (NCBI taxonomy): domain Eukaryota; kingdom Metazoa; phylum Chordata; class Mammalia; order Diprotodontia; family Macropodidae; genus Notamacropus; species Notamacropus eugenii. The sequence goes on along the minus strand of NC_092876.1, from coordinate 138,369,267 downwards.
GGAGTCTTCAGCCTAAAGCCCTTGGGGGAATTGAGTCACTGATCTGATTCTCTGCCCTGAGAACCTCCATCAAGGGGTGAGGAGGAGCACTGGCTATAGAGCTGGTGGAGGTCCTGGAGAGGGAATTCAACTGCACATTCTGGGCAGAAAAGTTTTTGGTTGTTCCCAGACCATTGCACAGGTCAGGAGAGGAGTAAACACCTCTCCCTTGATTGTGCCATCTTGGAGGAACTGAGAATATACAGTTCCCAAGAATATACCCTTTTCTCAACAAAGGTCTCAAAAGTCAAGTAACTGGCTGGGAAAATGCCCAAAAAAGGGAGAAAAAAATAAGAGTATAGAAGGTTACTTTCTTGGTGAACAGGTATTTTCTCCCATCCACTTGGATGAGGAAGAACAAAGTATAACATCAGAGGAAGTCAAGGCCTCTGCGTCCAAAGCATCCAAAATAAATATGCAATGGTCTCAAGTCATGGAAGAACTCAAAAAGATTTTTGAAAATCAAATAAGAGAGGTGGAGGAAAAATTGGGAAGAGAAATGTGAGCAATGCAAGAAAATCATGAAAAACGAGCCAACAGCTTACTAAAGGAGATCCCCAAAATGCTGAAGAAAATGGCACCTTTAAAAATAGGCTAACTCAATTGGTAAAAGAGGTCCAAAAAGCCAATGAGGAGAAGAATGCTTTAAAAAGCAGAATTGGCCAAATAGAAAAGGAGGTTCAGAAGCTCCCTGAAGAAAATAGTTCTTTAAAAGTTAGAATGGAGCAGATGGAAGCTAATGACTTTATGAGAAACCAAGAAATTACAAAACAAAACCAAAAAATGAAAAAATAGAAGATAATGTGAAATGTCTCATTGGAAAAACAACTGACCTGGGAAATAAATCCAGGAGAGACAATTTAAAAATTATAGGACTACCTGAAAGCCATGATCATAAAAGAGCCTAGACATCATCTTTCTTGGAATTATTAAGGAAAATTGCCCTGATAGTCTAGAACCAGAGGGAAAAATAAATATTAAAGAATCCACAGATCACTTCCTGAAAGAAATCCAAAAAGATAAACTCCTAGGAATATTGTAGCCAAATTCCAGAGCTCCCAAGCCAAGTAAAATATTGCCAGCAACCAGAAAGAAACAGTTTGAGTATTGTGGAAATACAATCAGGATAACACAGGATCTGGCAGCTTGTACATTAAGGGATTGAAGGGCTTGGAATGTGATATTCCAGAAGTCAAAGGAACTAGTATTAAAACCAAGAATCACCCACCCAGCAAAACTGAGTATAATACTTCAGGGGAAAAATTGTCATTCAATGATATAGAGGACTTTCAAACATTCATGATGAAAAGACCAGAACTGAATAGAAAATTTGACTTTCAAACACAAAAATCAAGAGAAACATGAAAAGGCAAACAACAAAGAGAAATCATAAGGGACTTACTAAAGTTGAACTGTTTACATTCCTACATGGAAAGATAATATTTATAACTCTTGGGACTTTTTTCAGTACTTGAGTAGTTGGAAGGATTACACACACGTACTCACACACACACACACACACACACACATATGAACTGAGAACACAAGGTGAGAGGTGATACCTAAAAAAATAAAATAAAATTGAGGGGTGAGAGACGAATACATTGAGAGGAGAAAGGGAGAAAAGGAATGGGGTAAATTATCACTCATCAAGGAGGCAAGAAAAAGCTTCTCAGTAGAGGAGAAAAGGGAGAATGTGAGAGGGACAAAGAGAAGCTTACTCTCTCCACATTTGGCTTGAGGGAATGACATGCTCACTCAGTTTGGTATGAAAGTGTATCTTGCACTACAGAAGGGTAGGGGAGAAGGGGACAAGTAGGGTGGAGGGGATGAGGGAAGGGAGGGCAAATGGGAGAAAAGAGTAATCAGAAGTAAACACTTTTAGTGAAGGACAAGACCAAAAAAGAGAATAGAATAAATGGGGGGCAGGGTAGGATAGAAGGAAATATGATTAGTCTTACACAACATGACTATTATGGAAGTCTTTTGCAAAACTACACTTATTCAACCTATGTTGAATTGCCTGCTTTCTCAGTGGGAATGGGTGGGGAGGGAGGAAGGGAGAGAAGTTGGAATTCAAAGTATTAGGAATGAATGTTGAGAATTGTTTTTGCATACAAACGGGAAATAAGAAATACAGGTAATGGGGTATAGAAATCTATCTTGCCCTACAAGAAAACAGAGAAGAAGGGGACAAAGGAAGGAAGGGATGTGATAGAAGGGAGGGCATATTGAGGGAAGGGGTAATCAGAAAGCAAGGTGTTATGGGATGGGAGAAGGGGAGAGATGGGGAAAAAATTTGGAACTCAAAATTTTGTGGAAATGAATATTGAAAACTAAAAAAATAAATAAACATAAAAAAGAACAGCTTAGCCTGGCACATAGTAGGTACTAAATAAATGTTCATTGAGTACAGCTACCTGAACAGTTCCTGATTTAATTTGAAAGCCACTATCCAGTTAGGAAAGGGGATAGAACACATCTTTACCCAATTAAAGAGTTTTTAGTCTACATAAATCACACCTGTTTAGGCCTTCCAGTTAAACTCCTTGATTATCTTATCACTTCATACCTCTCAATGTATTTTTTGTGCTTTATTTTGTAATATAGTTTGTTTATTTTTGTGTCACATCCTTCTACCAGAATGTGAGCTCCCAGAGGAGGGCAGAGATTGTCTCATTCCCTAATGCCTAGTAGAGAAATAGATTTCTAATAAAGGCTTATTAAATTGAAAGATCAAATGACTTGATGTGTACAAAGCACTTTGCAAACCTTAAAGAGCTATGTACATGCTCGCTAATATCATTATGTGATGGAGATCTTGGTGGGGTCTTGGTGGGAGGCCACATTTGGTCATCTGTTGTTCCATGGTAATTTCTTTTGTGTGCCTCTGTGATTTTTTCTAGAAGTTTCTAGCTTTCCCTCTTTTTATGTGTCCCTGAGAAAGTCTCGTGTCAGGTTTTGCTGCAAGGTATTCCTTCTCTATATCCCCCAGACTTCTTTTTCTTGGTAACTCTTCCTTTTATTTTAAATGGCACCCACACAAGATTTTCTGAAACTCTAGGCAAAGCCTGATGGAGTTGATTTGAAGGTTTTAATCCCATAAGGCTGAGGAGATGGAAAAAAATAGACCCTGAGGTAACACCAGCTCCACAGCAAATGCCAGGGTGTGTTGAGAATGAATATATTAGCCATCTGCCTTCATGGCTATCCCTTCACCTCAAAGCTTCACATCCTGTTTTGCAGGACTCTTTCTCTAAGACATTCATAGATTGTCTTTTACCATATTACATAAGTTCAGTCTGCATCAGCCTTGGAGGGCATTGACCACTAGTTATTTGCTTCTATATCAGTGAGGCAATCCTTCAATATACACAAGACCATACTGATCTGTAGTCTCTCCCCAGAATACTGTATGTCAGCAGTGGGATTAGAGGGCTGATAATAGAGAAGTAGGTGTGGGATTAGATTACTCAACTCTGCTTTTGCAAAGTATCCATAGTACATTGGCCTCCTCTGATGGGTTCAGTAAGAAAGGTTCCTTTCTAGTAACATTAAAGAAACAGTCACAGCCACAGTTAAAACTGCCTGCATCAACTTAAAGATAATGACTTTCAATGGAATAATAGAATGTGTCTTCTTGAAATCAAGGAATGTCTCTTTTCCTGTATCCCCAGTACGTTAACACAGTGCCTTGCACACAATAGGCATTTAATAAATGACTTTTGACTGATTGATGACATTTTGCTTTTCAAAGAACTCTCTGGTGGTTCTAGGATGACAAATGATAACCTACCTCTCCTAATTAACTTCTGTTAGTGTTGCCAAACAAGGACCCTATGTGCTTTACTGCTCTGGTTTTCCACAACTTCCTCACACTTCATTCTGCTTAAATGTTGCACTATGATGCTAAAAAGTAAACACTCCCAGCTATCTGGCTTTACTTTTGCCTTGGTATAATTCAGCTGCCAGCACCCTTAAGCAAGCCATTTCCATTCATTACTCATAAGTACTCATGCTCACCTTCTTTGCATACTTGCATCCAGCATTATAGATACTACTTAATATATCAGTTTTTGGCAGCACAAACCTCAGATTCTATCTGCTATCTATCCCTTCTATCCACTTGGCAATTTATTTATGTGAGTATCTTTCTATTTTGCTTCCAGTCTTGTTCTTTACCACTTTGTTGCCAAAAGAATGATGTCAATGTCTTCTATAAATGTAGCCTCCTTTTCTCTGTTAGTGCTTCTTTAGGAGGGGCAGTTAGGTGATGCAGTGGATAGAGCACCAGTGCAGGAGTCAGGAGGGCCTGAGTTCAAATCTCACCTTAGACACTTGACTTGACACTCACTAGCTGTGTGACCTTGGGCAAATCACAATTCCAATTGCCTCATCCTGGGTCATCTCCAGTCATCCTGATGAATATCTAGTCACTGAATTCAGATGGCTCTGGTGGAGAAGTGAGGCTGGTGACCTGCACAGTCCTCCCTCACTCAAAACAAAGTCAAGTGCAAGGCATGTCATCATTTCTCTGATGGCATGGTCTTCTTCGGCAATGGAGGATGAACATATGCTTCTTTAGGACTAATAATATCTGTGAAGTGCTTAGTACAGTAGCTAGCACATCATAGTTGCTATGTAAATGCTAGCTTATTGTCATTGATTCACCTTATCCCCCAAATGTTGGTCGCCCTTCTCAAAATTAAATTAAATTGTGTGTGTGTGTGTGTGTGTGTGTGTGTGTATAATATATTTATATGTGTACATATTCTATCTGCTGGTGAAATGTAAGCTTCTTTAGGGAAGGAATCATTTCATTTATTTCTTTGTTTTCTCCAGCACTGAATAAAAACCAAATATGCTAAATAAATCAAAAGCAATAAATAAAAACTAAATAAGCACTAAATATAAACTTGTCGATTTATTCCTTCTTTCCTTTTGTCACTTACTGTTCTTTGGGTCCCTTCCCCATATCCTAACAGCTTCACTAATATTTTCCCATCTTATCCTCAAAAAACTTAGTGATATATGTGGAGCAGCTATTTCTAAGGAGCTATTTCCAACAGATAATTGCAAGAATATGTTAAAAATGCCTTTCTTTTTAGGAAACATTACAATATTTTTGCTAAATTTTAAATGCAAAACTATATGTATTACATGTTCTAAAACAAAAAATGTTTATATAATGATAATACATTATAGATAATTAATATACACTAAAAATAAAACTTCATCTTTGTTATTGATGCCCCTTGTCCATTGTGTTATTACTACTTAATAGATTAAGACATGGAAAGAATGGGTGACCTGTTGCATAAAGAATTAATAATGAAACTTTGATTGGATCAAACTCTAGTTTCTACCAACCAAACAACAGTAGTCTTTACTTTAAAGGTAACCAAAGGACGGTCTTCACTTTTATTTGAAGCACATTAGTTTCTTCATTCCACAAACATCAATTAAGGACCTATTGTGTATAAGACACTCCATTAGTTGTTGAGGGACATTGAGAGAGACAGAGAGAGAGAGAGAGAGAGAGAGAGAGAGAGAGAGAGAGAGAGAGAGAGAGAGAGAGAGAGAGAGAGAGAGAGAGAGAGAGAGAGAACATGACTAGAACTCAAATATTGTTGATGATAAGATATGTACATTGATAGCTAATTATGTGATTTAATTGTTTCAGGGTAAAGTTCTTCCACTGCTAATGCAGACAGGTAACCTCGAAACTTTATAGTCTTTTTTAAAAAATAGTATTTTGGTTTTTTCTCAATTATGTGTCAAGACTATTTTTTGGCATCCATTTTTGCATGGATTTTGAGTTCCAATTTTTTCTCCCTCCTCTCCTCTCCTCCCCTCTTCCAAAAATGGTAGACAATTTGATATGCCATACATATGCTATCATATATCCATATTAGTCACTGCTGTAAAAGAAGAAACAGAGCAAAAGAAAAAAAAAACTATGAAAAAGAGTAAAGAAAAAAAATATGCTTCAATCTGCATTCAGAGTCCATCTGTTCTTTATCTGGATGTGGATAGGATTTTCCTTTGTGAGTCCTTTGTATTTCTCTTAGATCATTGTGTTGCTGAGAAGAGCTGAGTCATCCAGAGTTGGTTATCATATAATATTGCTGATACTATGTACAATGTTTCCCTGGTTCTGCTCATTTCACTTTTCTTCAGTTCTTACCAGTCTTTCCATTTTTTTCTGAAATCTGCCTGTTCATCATTTCTTATTGCACAATAGTATACCACAACTTATTCAACCATTCTGCAACTGGTGGGCATCCACTCAGTTTCCAATATTTTGCCACAATGAAAAGGGCTGCTATAAACATTTTTGCACATGTAAGTCCTTTTCCCCTTTTTTATGATTTCTTTGGGATACAGACCTAAGTGGTATTGCTGGATCAAAGGTTATGCACAGTTTTATAGCCCTTTGGGCATAGTTCCAACTTGCTCACAAGAATGGTTGGATCAGTTCACAGCTCTGCTAACAGTGTATTAGTGTCCCAATTTTCTCACATCTTCTCCAACATTTATTATTTTCATTTTTATATTAGCCAATTAGCCAATCTGATAGGTGTGAGGTGGTACTTCAGAGTTCATTTAATTTGCATTTCTCTAATCAAAAGTGATTTAGAGCACTTCTTTATATACCTATCAATAGCTTTGATTTTTTTATCTGAAAACTGCCTGTTCATATCCTTTGAGCATTTATGAATTGGAGAATGGCTTGTATTATAAATTTGACTTCATCCTCTGTATATGTGAGAAATAAAGCCTTTATCAGAGACACTTGCTATAAAGATTGTTTCCCAGCTTTCTGCTTTCCTTCTAATCTTGTTTGTATTTATTTTGATTTGTATGAAAGCTTTTAAATTTAACATAATCTATATCTGTATTACATTTCTTAATGTTCTCCATCACTTATTCAGTAGTGAATTCTTCCCTTATCTGTAGATCTAAAAGGGAGACTATTACTTGTTCTTCTAGTTTGCTTATTTTGTCACCTTTTATGTTTAAATCATGGACCCATTTTGATCTTATCTTGGTATGCATTGTGAGATGTTGGTCTATACCTAGTTTGTGTCCTATTGTTTTCCAGTTTTTGCAGCAGTTTTTTTTTCTTTTTCGCCAAATAATGAATTCTTATCCCAAAAGCTGGGTCTTTGAGTTTATCAAGCAACAGATTACTATGGTCGTTGACTACTGTGTCTTGTGTTTCTACTCAATTCAACTGATCCACCACTCTATTTCTTAGCCAGTACCAGACAGTTTTAATGATCAATGCTTTATAATATAGATTGATACCTCTTATTGTTAGGTCAACTTCCTTTACATTTTTGCATTAATTCTCTTGATATTCTTGACTTTTGTTCCTTCAGATGAATTTTGTTGTCTTTTTTTCTAGATCTATCAAATAATTTTTTCGTAGTTTGATTGCTATAGCACTGAATAAGTAAATTAGCTTACGCAGAATTGTCAATTTATTATATTGGCGCAGCTTACCCAAGAGCAATTGATATCTTTTAAATTGTCTAGATTTGACTTCGTTTTTTTATAATTTTGTTCATCTGGTTCCTGGATTTGTCTTGTCACATATACTTCCAAACATTTTATATTGTTTACAGTCATTTTAAATGAAATTTCTCTGAGTTGTGTTAGTCCTATAAAGGAATGTTGATGATTTATATGGATTTATCTTGTATCCTGCAACTTTGCTAAAGTTGCTCATTATTTCAAGTAGTTTTTAGTTGATTCTCTAGGGTTCTTTAAGTATAGCATCCTATCATCTGCAAAGAGTGACAATTTTGTTTCCTCATTGCCTATTCTAATTCCTTCAATTTCTTTTTCTGCTCTTATTTTTATAGCTAACATTTCTAGTGCAATATTGAATAATAGTGGTGATAATGGGCATCCGTGCTTCATCCCTGATCTTATTGGCAAGGCTTCTAGCTTATCCCCATTACAGATAATGCTTGCTGAAGGTTTTAGATAGATGCTGTTTATCATTTTAAGGACTGCTCCCTTTTTCCTATGCTGTCTAGTGGTTTTGATAGGAATAGGTTTTGTATTTTATCGAAAACTTTTTCAGCATGTAGTGAGACAGTCATATAATTTTTATTGGTTTTGTTATTGATAAGGTCGATTATGTTAGTAGATTTCCTAATATTGAACCAATCCTGAATTCCTGGTATAAATCCCACCTGGTCATAGAATATAACCCTTCTGCTATATTGCTGTAATCACCTTGGCAGTATTTTGTTCAAAATTTTTGCATCAATATTCATTAAGGAAATTGGCCTATCATTTTCTTTCTGTTTTAGTTTTTCCTGGTTTAGGTATCAGCATCATATTTATGGGATAAAAGTGGTTTGGTAGGACTCCTTCTTTATTTGTTTTTCCTAATAGTTTATATAGTAGTAGAATTAGATATTCTTTAAATGTTTTGTAGAATTCACTTTTGAACTCATATGGGGATTTTTTTCCTATGAAGTTAATTAATGACTTATTGAATCTCTTTTTCTAAAATGGCAGTATGCAGTCATTCTATTTCTTGATTTGTTAATCTAGGTAATTAGTATTTTCATAAGTATTCATTGATTTTGCTCAGATTGTCAAATTTATTGGCATATAATTGGGCAAAATATTTCCTAATGATTGCTTTAATTGATGATTTTGCCCTTTTCATGTTTTGATGTTGGATATTTGATTTTATTCTTATTTTTTAAATAAAAATGACCAATGACATCTATTTTTTTCATAAAACCAGTTCCTAGATTTATTTATCAGCTCAATACTTTATTTATTTTCAATCTTATTAATCTCACCTTTGATATTCGAGATGTTCAGTTTCTTGCTCAGTTGGGGATTTTTAATTTGTACTTTTTAAATTCATTGATCTGTTCTTTTTCTATTTTGCTGATGTGAGAATTTAGAGAACTAAGTTTTCATTTAAGTACTTCTTTGGTCACATCCCATGAATTTTGGTAGGTTTTCTCATTGTTGTCATTCTCTTTAATGAAATTATTTATTGTTTCTATGGTTTGTTCTTTGACTCACTCATCCTTTAAGATTAGATCATTTACTTTACATTTAGTTTTAAATCTTATCTTTCCACTGCCCTTTGTTGAATGTGATTTTTATTGCATTATGATCAGAAAAGAATACATTTAATATTTATGCCTTCTTCCATTTCATTTTGAGGTTGTTATGCCCTATTACTCTGTCAGTTTTTGTGTAGGTTCCACGTGCTGCAGAAAAAAATGTATATTCCTTTCTGTTCCCATTCAGTTTTCTCCAAAGGTCTATCATATCTAACATTCTAATATTCTATTTACCTCCTTAGTGTCTTTCTTGTTTATTTTTTGGTTGGATTTATCAAGTTCTGAGTGGGCACAGCGATTGAGGTCCCCCCAATAGTATAGTTTAGCTGTGTATTTCTTTCTGTAACTCACTTAACTTTTTCAAAAATTTGGATGCTATACCACTTGGTATCTTTAGCATTGATATGCTTCATTGTCTATGTTACCTTTTAGAAAAATCTACTTTCTTTGTCTCTTTTAATTAGGTCTATTTTTGCTTTTATTTTGTCTGAGATGAGGATTACTCCCTCCCCCTTTTTTTACTTCAGTTGAAGCTCTATCGATTCTGTTCTAGTCCCTTTCCTTTACTCTGTGCATATGTCACTGCTTCACATATGTTCCTTGTAAACAACTTATTGTAAGGTTCTGGTTTTTGATTCACTCTGCTATCTGTTTCTATTTTATTTTATGGGAGAGTTCATTCCATTCACATTCATAATTTTGATTACTACTTTTGTATTTCCCTCCATCTTATTCTTCCTCCTGTTTCTCCTCTCTCTCCTTTCAATCTTTCTTTCTTCACCAGCGTTTTGCTTATGTCTACCACCTCCCTTGATCTGCCTTCCTTTCTGTCAGTCCCCAAACACCCCTCTACTTAATCTCCTCCCCTCCTACTTTCCTGTCAGGTAAGATAGATTTCTATATTCAGCTGATTGTGTATAAAATTTCCTATTTAAGCCAATGCTGATGAGAGTAAGATTCAAATGTCGCCCACTGGTTACCCTCTCATATTTCCATAGTAATAGATATTTTGGACCTCTTCATATGAAATAATTTAGCTCATTCTATCTCTCTGTTCCTTCTGAACCCAGTGTATTTATCTTTCTCATTCCTCGTTTTCAATGCAATTCTTTCAAATTCATCTTATACCTGTACCCTCTCTCTCTCTCTCTCTCTCTCTCTCTCTCTCTCTCTCTCTGTGTATATATATATACTGAAATATTGGTGAATGCTTGGTGAATTCTACTTACAATGATAGGAAGAGCCGACATCAAAGCATCAAAAAGCGATGTTGTTATGTACGCTTGGCTGCCACAAGCCAGTTATCACTGTGGTAACTTTTCTGACACCGACTACTTAAAACCCCAAAGATCAGTGGGCGAACAATCCAACACTTGTTGAATTCTGCTTCACAATGATAGGAAGATCCAATAAGAGCATTCATGGATGCACCCTCACAGCAAACATTGCCATCTAATAGACTATGTGATTGTAAGGAGAAGAGGCAGATAAGATGTGAGAGTGACAAAGGCAATGTGTGGTGCAGAGTGCTGGACTGATCATAGACTTATCCTTTCCAAGCCAAATATGTGCACCCATTAAAAGCACTAGCCCCAAGCAAAATGACTACCAGAAGAATTAATGTCAACAAATTAGGGCTCTTCTCTGAGCATTTGTTGCTGACTTGGAGGGAAAGTTGAGCCAACACACAGTTGGCAACAGTGGAGCAGAAAGGAGTGGGCAGCTTTCGGAGATTTGGTGTATAGCACTGCATTTGCCCATCTGGGTCAGAACACTCACAAACACCAAGACTGGTTTGATGAAAATGATGGGGAAATTCAGAAGCTGTTAAATGAAAAACTAGAACTCCATGGGATTTACCAACAGCATACTTCATCTGCCTTTAAGAAGGCAGCATTTAATTCTATCAAAAGCAAAGTACAAACAAAGCTTAGAGAGATGCAGGATTCCTGACTCGTGAAGGCAGATGAAATTCAGTTTTATGCTGATAGTAACAATCCAAAGTGCTTTTATGATTCCCTGAAAGCCATTTATACACCAAAAACTTAAGGTGCACCACAACTACTCAGTGCTGCTAGAGCCATATTGATTAGTGATAAGGACATGATCCTAGGGAGATAGGCTGAACACTTCCATAGTGTTTTCAACAGACCATCATCAATCAATGCTGAGGTCATTGACTGTTCTGGTTGAAGTCAATCCCTCCTTAGCTGAAGTTCCAAGTGAAGAAGAGGTTTTGAGAGCCATTAGAGTCCTTTCATGTGGCAAAGCACCTGGTTCTGATTCTATTCCAGCTGAGATTTACAAGGTAGGGGGATCATTGCTCATACAAAATCTGACCGAAATCTTCCAGGTTATATGGCAAGAAGAGGTTATCCCCCAGGAGTTTAAGGATGCCTCCATTGTCCATCTCTATAGGGGTTAAGGGACTAAATTGTCCTCTGACAATCAAAGGGGGATCTCTCTTTTAGCTATTGCTGGAAAGATTCTTGCTAAAGTCCTCCTTAATAGACTTGTCCTTCACCTGGAAGATGGTCATATACCTGAGAACCACTGTGGCTTTGGAAAGGGCCGAGGAACAGTTGATATGGTGTTTGCTGCCTGACAACTCCAGGAGAAATGTCAGGAGGAGAACAGAAGTCTGTACACAACGTGTGTAGATCTGACCAAGACCTTTGACACTGTTAGGCATGAGGGCTTATGGAAAGTTATATCAAAATTTGGTTTCCCAGAGAAGTCCATCAATATTGTATGTCTATTTCATGATAGCATGTTCACACAGGTTCTGGATAATAGACAATGCTCTCGGGCCTTCCCAGTAACCAATGAAGTGAAAAGGGGTTGTGTGCTTGCTCCCATGCTTTTTAGTATGATGTTTTCAGCTATGTTTTTTTTATTTTTATTTTTATTATTTTTTAATGTTTGACAATCACTGCCATACAATTGAGATTTTATCCCCCCCCACACCTACCCCCCACTACCCTCCTCCCTCCCCATGACTGAATATAATTCTGTATAGGTTCTACATATACTTTTCTATTGAGTACATTTTCACTATAGTCATGCTATGTAGTTGGACTAAAACAAATGGAAGAAATCATATAACAAATCAAAACATGATACACAAAAACATACACATACACAAACATGATCTGCTACATTCTGTGAATGACTTTCATATTTCTTTCTCTGAGTGTGGAAGGCATTTTGTCTTAGAGAAGCATCATTGGGATTTTTTTTTTTAAGAAGTTCTTGCGTTATTACGAAATTCCAAGTCTACCAGAAAAAACTCTCGCACACTGTGGTTGTTGCTGTGCACAAAATTCTCCTGGTTCTGCTCCTTTCACTCAGCATCAGGTCATATAAGTCCTTCCAGGCCTCTCTGAAGTCTTCTTGTTCATCATTTCTTATGGCACAATAGTACTCCATTACATTCATATACCGTAATTTATTCAGCCATTCCCCAATTGATGGACATCCCCTTGACTTCCAGTTTTTGGCAACCACAAAGAGTACTGTTATAAATATTTTTGTACATGTGGGACCCTTTCCCATTTTTATGATCTCTTGGGGATATAGTCCTAGTAGCGATATTGCTGGGTCCAAGGGTATGCACACTTTTGTAGCCCTTTGGGCATAGTTCCAAATTGCTCTCCAGAATGGTTGGTGGAGCTCACAGCTCCACCAACAATGAATTAGTGTTCCAACTCTCCCACATCCTCTCCAGCATTTATCATTTTCTTGTTCTGTCATGTTTGCCAATCTTATAGGTGTGATGTGGTACCTCAGAGTTGTTTTGATTTGCATCTCTCTAATCAATAGTGACTTAGAGCATTTTTTCATATGATTATAGATATCTTTAATTTCTTCTTCTGAAAATTGCCTGTTCATATCCTTTGACCATTTATCAATTGGGGAATGACTTGTATGATTATACATTTGAGTCAGTTCTCTATATAATCTAGAAATGAGGCCTTTATCCCCAAGCTTAGTTGTAAAAATTCTTTCCCAATTTACTACACCCCTCCGGATTTTGGTTGCATTGGTTTTGGTTGTGCAAAAACTTCTCAGTTTAATGTAATCAAAATTATCCATTTTGCATTTCATAATGCTTTCTATCTCTTCTTTAGTAAAAAATTCTTCCCTTCTCCATAAATCTGAAAAATACACTATTCCTTGCTTCTCCAGTTTATTCATGGTATCAATCTTTATACCTAAATCATGTATCCATTTGGACTTTATTCTTGCGTACGGTGTCAGGTTTGGGTCTATGCCTAATTTCTGCTACACTGTAATCCAGTTTTCCCAGCAATTTTTGTCAAACAGTGAGTTCTTATCCCAGAAGCTGGGGTTCTTGGGTTTATCAAACAGAAGGTTGCTATATTCCTTGCCTACTATGTCTTGAGTGCCAAGTCTATTCCACTTGTCTACCTCTCTGTTTCTTAGCCAATACCAAGTGGTTTTGATAATTGCTGCTTTATAGTACAATTTGAAGTCTGGTAGCGCTAGGCCACCTTCCCAAGCATTTGTTTTCATTAGTCTCTTTGATATTCTGGACGTTTTGTTCTTCCAAATGAATTTTGATATTATTTTATCCAGCTCTAGAAAATAATTGTCTGATAGTTTAATTGGTATGGCACTAAATAAGTAAATTAATTTAGGTAGAATTGTCATTTTTATTATATTAGCACGGCCTACCCATGAGCAACTGATGTTTTTCCACTTACTTAAATCTGACTTTATTTGTGCAAGAAGTATATTGTAATTGTGTTCATATAATCCCTGGGTTTGTTTTGGCAGGTAAACTCCTAAGTATTTTATACTGTCTACCCTAGCTTTAAATGGGATTTCTCTTTCTATCTCTTGCTGTTGGACTTTGTTGCTAATATATAGGAATGCAGAAGATTTGTGTGGGTTTATTTTGTACCCTGCAACTTTGCCAAAGTTGTTTATTATTTCAAGTAATTTTTTACTTGAATATCTGGGATTCTCTAAGTAAATCATCATATCATCTGCAAAGAGTGATAACTTAGTTTCTGCTTTGTCTATTCTTATTCCTTCAATATCTTTATCTTGTCTAATTGCTACAGCTAACATTTCTAGTACCATATTGAATAATAGTGGTGATAATGGACAACCTTGTTTCACCCCTGATCTTATTGGGAATGCATCTAGCTTATCCCCATTGCATATAATGCTTGCTGAAGGTTTTAGATAGATACTGCTTATTATTTTATGGAAAGTTCCCTTTATTCCTATGTTCTCCAGTGTTTTTAGTAGGAATGGATGTTGTATTTTGTCAAAAGCTTTTTCTGCATCTATTGAGATAATCATGTGGCTTTTGTTAGCTTTGTTGTTGATGTGATTGATAATGCTAATAGTTTTCCTAATATTGAACCACCCCTGTAATCCTGGTATGAATCCTACCTGATCATAATGTATTAATCTCGTGAGAAGATGCTGTATTCGTTTTGCTAAAATCTTATTTAAAATTTTTGCATCTATATTCATTAGGGAAATTGGTCTATAATTTTCCTTCTCTGTTTTGTCTCTTCCTGGTTTGGGTATCAAAACCATATTTGTATCATAGAAAGAATTTGGGAGGACTCCTTCTTCCCCAATTTTCAAAAAGAGTCTATATAGTATTGGAATTAACTGTTCTTTAAATGTTTGATAGAATTCACTTGTGAATCCATCTGGCCCTGGAGATTTTTTCCTAGGGAGTTCGTTGATGGCTTGTTCAATTTCTTTTTCTGAGATGCAGTTGTTTAAGTATTCAGCTTCCTCTTCTGTTAATCTGGGCAATTTGTATTTTTTAAAATATTCATCCATCTCATTTAGATTATCAAATTTGTGGGCATAAAGTTGGGCAAAGTAGTTTCTAATTATTGTTTTAATTTCCTCCTCACTGGAGGTGAGTTCACCCCTTTCATTTTTAACATTAGTAATTTGATTTTCTTCTTTCTTTTTTTTAATCAGATTGACCAAAGGTTTATCAATTTTATTAGTTTTTTCATAAAACCAACTATTGGTTTTATTTATTAATTCAATAGTTTTCTTAATTTCAATTTTATTAATCTCTCTTTTGGTTTTCAGTATTTCTAATTTGGTATTTACTTGGGGATTTTCAATTTGTTCTTTTTCTAGCTTTTTCAACTGCAAGCCCAAGTCATTGATCTCCTCTTTCTCTATTTTATTTATGTAAGCATTCAAAGATATAAAACTTCCCCTAATAACTGCTTTTGCAGTATCCCATAAGATTTGGTATGTTGTCTCACTATTGTCATTCTCTTGAATGACATTGTTGATTGTTTCTATGATTTGTTCTTTAACCCAATCCTTCTTTAGGATTAGATTATTTAGTTTCCAATTGATTTTTGGTTTATCTTTTATGGCCTTTTATTACAAGTAATTTTTATTGCATTATGATCTGAGAAGGATGCATTGATTATCTCTACCTTTCTGCACTGGATTGTGAGATTTTTATGTCCTAGTACATGGTCAATTTTTGCAAATGTTCTATGTACCACTGAGAAAAAGGTATATTCCTTTCTATTCCCATTCAGTTTTCTCCAAAGATCTATCATATCTACCTTATCCAGAGTTTTATTTACCTCCTTAACCTCTTTCTTGTTTATTTTGAGGTTAGATTTATCAAGTTCAGAAAGGGGGAGGTTGAGGTCCCCCACTAGTATAGTTTTGCTATCAATTTCTTCCTTCAACTCCCCCAACCTCTCCTCTAAGAATCTGGCTGCTATACCACTTGGAGCATACATGTTTAGTAATGATATTGCTTCATTGTCTATGGTGCCTTTTAGCAGGATATAGTTTCCATCCTTATCCCTTTTGATTAGATCTATTTCTGCTTTTGCTTTGTCTGAGATTAGGATTGCTACTCCTGCCTTTCTTACATGAGCTGAAGCACAATATATTCTGCTCTATCCTTTGACCTTTATCCTATGTGTATCCCCACATTTCCAATGTGTTTCTTGTAAGCAGCGTATTGTTGGATTATGGCTTTTAATCCATTCTGCTATCCGTCTCTGTTTTATGGGAGAATTCATTACATTCACATTCACAGTTATGATTACAATCTGTGTATTTCCCTCCATCCTCTTTCCCACCATTTGTGCTTTTAGCTCTCCCATCTCCCTTCCCCTCCTCAATAGTATTCACTTTTCACCCCCTCCTCCTGCAGCCTTCCCCTCCTTCTTTTAGCCCCCCTCCCTTTTAGTTCCCTTTACTCTTATTGCTTCTTCCCTCCCTTTTAGCCTCCCTCCCCTTTCTTCCCCCTTCCCCTCCTACTACCTATAGAGCTAGTTAAGATTATCTACTTAAGATTATTGTTCCCTCCTTTAAACAAATCAGATGAGAGTATCTCTCAAACAATGCTCATCTCCCTCCCCTCCTTCCCTCTACTATAGTTTTGTACTTCTTCCTGTGATGTAATTTGCCATTTTCTGCTTCCTCCTTTTCACACCTCCTATTACAATCCCTTCTCATACTTAAATCATATTTTTGACATGACATCATTTACTTTATACCCGTTCCCTCTATGTATATCCCTTTTATCATAATAGCTGCACAGTTCTCAAGATTAACAGGTATCATCTTCCCTTATAGGGAGGTAAACAGTTTGCCCTAATTGAGTAACAAGTTTTTGTTTTTGTTTTTTTCCCCCCTGTTCACCTTTTTATGATTCTCTTGAGACCTGCATTTGAAGATCAAATTGTCTATTGAGTTCTGGCGTTTTTGTCAGGAAGCTCTTGGAATCCCTTATTTCGTTGAATGACTTTCTCCTTGCCTGAAATGTTATGCTGAACTCTGCTGGGTAGTTGATCCTTGGTTGAAGTCCCAACTCCTTTGCCTTACGGAATATTGGGTTCCAATTCTTTCGATCTTTTAATGTGGAAGCTGCAAGGTCCTGTGTTATCCTGACTGTATGTCCTTGATATTTGAATTGTTTCTTTCTGGCTGCTTGTAGTATTTTCTCCTTCACTTGATAGCTCTGGAATTTGGCAACGATATTTCTTGGGGTTTTGAGTTCGGGATCCTTTTCGGGAGGGGAACGGTGGATTCTCTCGATGACTATTTTGCCCTCTGAGTCTAGTACTTCTGGGCAGTTTTCCTTGATGATTTCCTGGAAGATATTGTCCACACTCTTTTCTTCATCATGGGTTTCTGGAAGGCCAATAATTCTTAAATTTTCTCTCCTGGATCTATTTTCCAGGTCAGTTGTTTTTCCAATTAAATATTTTACATTTTCTTCTATCTTTTCATTCTTTAGATTTTGTTTGACTGATTCTTGCTGCCTCATTGAGTCATGAGTTTTTACTTGCCCAATTCTAATCTTCATCGTATTGTTTTCTTCAGTTAACTTTTGCATCTCCTTTTCCATCTGACCAATTTTTCCCTTTAAGGAGCTATTTTCTCCATTTAATTTTTGTACTTCCTTTTCCATTCGACCAATTTTCCCAGTTAGGTTTTGTGTTTCCTTTTCCGTTTGATCAATTTTCCCAATTAGGTTTTGGGTTTCCTTTTCCGTTTGATTAACTCTCCCTTTTAGGGAATTATTTTCTCCAGTTAAGTTTTGAACTTCCTTTTCCATCTGTTCAATTTTCCTTTTCAAAGTGATGTTCTCATCAGTGAATTCTTTTTTTATAATTTTAAAACCATTGGCCAGTTTTTGTCCTATTTCCTTCTTCAGCTGTTCCAGGAAAGCTAGTTGTGCTTGCGAGAGGTTCATAGTCCCTTCTGAAGTTTCAGATGGAAGTACAGTCTCAGCTCTGACCTCTTTGGTGTTTGTGTTTTGGTCTTTATCCCCATAGACAGATTCTATGATTTTTTCCCTTTTTGTCTGCTTTTTCCTATTCATGATGTTGGCTGAGTGTTGTAGCTTCTGGTTCTTTCAGTCAGAAGGTACAGAACTTTGTGTTGAGCTGATGAGTGAAAAAGCTAAAAGCAGGTTTTTGTTTGTTGTTTCCCAGATCAACCCTGAGGTTAGCTTGTTAAGTGTGTGGGAGGAGTGGTCTGGTCACAGGAGATCTCCTCAGCTGAACTGAGGCAAAGGCAAGTTCAGGGGATGGTGATCCCAGCTTCTCTATTGTCTTCCCTTTTCCCCTGGAGGGCTAAGGCATGCCTAGATGCTAATGCATGTTCCCACTCCTCCTGGGGCTCCTCTCCTGGTGCTGAGGCTTGCCTGGGTCCTAGTGCAGTTTTTCTCTGCCCTGGGTCCTCTGTCCTTCCTGTTCACCTCCGCCACAGTAGGAGGAATCTCCCTTAGCTATTTTCCTAACCTCACGTGTTATGAGACTATTTGCTCCCTTCTGCTGTCCCCACTGATCCAGGATTTTTCTGGGGAAATATTTTATGGTTCTTTCACGGTCATCAGAGGGGAGGAGAGAGCATTTACTGATCACTCCGCCATCCTGGCTCCTGGAAGTTCAAGTAGGTGACTTCCCGAAGTTTAGTCTTCAGTCTGGAGGTTTCAAGGGGTGCTGCGCTGATATCTGGCACTCAGCAGCTCTCACCGGCTTGGTTTGGCTGGTCTCTTGCTCTGCTGGTTCCGCCCGCCACTCTCAGGCTTCTCAGGTCCCTTCCACCCTGCTGTGCTGACCACGCTGCATTGTGCATTGGGGGCTCACCCCCGCGGAACAGATCCTTCCCGTGGACCTTCCAGTCTAACCTGGGCTCCGAATCTGTCAAAGTCTGTCACCCACTGGATTCCGCACCTCCAAAGTTTGGTCAGATTCTCCTTTCAGAGGTATCCAGAAGAGTTTGTCCAGGAGGTTAGGTGAATCGTTGCTTTCACTCTGCCATCTTGGCTCTGCCCTGTTTTCAGCTATGTTGACAAATGTTTTCAGTGAGGATGAACATGGCATCAAGGTCAACTACCATACTGATGGCAAGTTCTTCAATTTGAAAAGGCTACAAACCAAGACCAAAGTGGAGAGAGTATTGGTGCATGATTTTCTGTTTGCAGGTGATTGTGCACTCAATGCAGCCTCTGAAGATGAGATGCAACAAAGTATGTATAAACAATTCTCTGTTACCTGTGCTAATTTTGGCCTAAAAATTAAAACCAAAAAACACAAGTGCTCCATCAGCCACCACCACACCATCCATATGTTGAACCATTGGTTACAACAAATGGAGAAGTTTTGAATGTTGCGGATAGGTTCACTTACCTTGGCAGTATGCTTTCCAGGGATGCACACATTGACAGTGAAGTTGATGCATGCATTCCCAGGGCCAACTCAGTGTTTGGGAGGCTCCAAAGAAAAGTTTGGGAAAGAAGAGGTACTAGAGTGACTATCAGACTGAAGGTTTACAGAGCCATTGTGCTGACCTCATGTTTATGTGCTTGTGAAATATGGACAGTCTACCAGTACCATGCCAGGAAACTGAATTGCTTCCATTTGAACTGTCTTAGGAAGATTCTGAGGATCACCTGGCAGGATAAGGTACCAGACATTGAAGTCCTTGCTGGAGCTGAACTGCCAAGTATTCCAACTATGCTTCAGAGAGTGCAACTCTGATGGGCTGGCCACGTTGTTTGAATGCAAAACATACCCTTGCCAAAAGACTATTTTATGGAGAACATGCATGGGGCAGGTGATCACATGGTGGCCAGGTGGAAGTGTGATACAAGGACACTCTCAAGGTCTCTCTCAAGAACTTTGGATTTGACTGTGCAACATGGGAGACACTGGAACAGGACCACTCAGCATGGTGTGCCCACATCAAAAAGGGTGCTGTGCTCTTTGAGCAAAGCAGAATTGAGACAGCACAAAGTAAACTCAGGATGTGCAAATTTGGGATATCCACCCCAAATGCTTACACAGGTTATCTGTGCCCAACCCATGGTAGAGTACTCCAAGCTCGTATTGGTCTGATCAGCCACAGTTGGACACATTGAAATTTCACTTTATCATGGGATGTCATTTTGGTCCTCTTCAAAGAGAAAGGACAACAATGAACCAACTATTACTGAAACAATTATTAATAATTTCAAGTATGATCTTCTGACATAAGGATGTAGACAGTCTCTTGAATCCCTTATATTTTATTTCCTTTTTTACCTGTTTATGCTTCTCTTGGATCTTGATATTGGAGTTGTTGTTTTTCAATTCTGGTTTTCTCCTTATTAAAGCTTGAAATCCATCTATTTCATTGAATGAATATTTTTTTCTCTTGATATATTATGCTTAATTTTGCCAGGTAAATGAGTCTTATTTGTAGTCTTAGCTCCTTTGTCTTCTGGAATATCATGTTCCATAACCTCTGATCTTTTAGTTTTATAGCCGCCAACTCCTATATAATCCTGATTGTGGCTCCCTGATATTTCAATTATTTCTTTCTGGCCACTTGCAGTATTTTTTCCTTTACCTGATAGTTCTGAAATTTGGCTATAATGATCCTTCTAGTTTTTATTTTGGGATTTCTTCCCTGAGGTGATCAGTGGATTCTTTCAATGCCTGTTTTGCTCTCTGGTGCCAGGACATCAGGGCAGTTTTCCTTCATAATTTCTTGAAAGATGCCATCCAGGTCCTCCGTTTCATTATGGCTTTCAGAGAGTGCAATTATTCTGATATTGTCTCTCCCAAATCTGTTTTCCAGGTCAGTCATTTCCCCCATGAGGTATCTTATATTTTCTTCCTTTTTTTCAATTTTTTGAATTTGTTTGATTGATCTCATAGCGTCATTAGCTTCCACTTGCAAAATTCTTACTTTTAAGTAAGCTTTTGTACTTTCTTTTTCATTTGGTCAATTCTACTTTTTAAGCAGTTGTTTTCTTTTTCTCAGCTAATGACTTTTTTTTTGAGTTTTCATGTTTATTTATTTTCAGTTTTCAACATTCATTTCCGCAAAATTTTGAGTTCCAAATTTTCTCCCCATCTCTCCTCTCCCCCCATCCCAAAATGCTGTGCATTCTGATTATTCCTTCCCCCAAACTGCCCTCCCTTCTATCACACCCCTCTCTTCCCTTATCCCCATCTTCTCTCACTTCTTGTAGGGCAAGATAGATTTCTATATCCCATTGCTTCTATTTCTTATTTCCCAGTTGTATGCAAAAACAATTGTCAGCATTTGTTCCTAAAACTTTGAGTTTCAACTTCTCTCCCTTCCTCGCTCTCCACTCATCCCCACTGAGAAGGCAAGCAATTCAATATAGGCTAAATATGTGTAGTTTTGCAAAAGACTTCCATAATAGTCATGTTGTGAAAGACTAACTATATTTCCTTCCATCCTATCCTGCTCCCCATTTATACTATTCTCTCTCTTGACCTTGTCTCTCCCCAAAAACATTCACTTCTAATTACTCCCTCCTCTCATTTGTTCTCTCTTCTATCATCCCCACACCGCACTTATCTCCTTCTCCCCTACTTTTCTATAGTGTAAGATCTATTTTCATACCAAATAGAGTGAGCATGTTATTCTCTCCTTAAGTCAAATGTGATAAGAGTAAGCTTCACTTTTTTACTCTCACCTCCCCCCTTTCCCCTCCATTGAAAAAGCTTTTTCTTGCCTCCTTTAGGAGAGATAATTTGACCCATTCCATTTTTCCCTTTCTCCTCCCAATATATTTCCCTGTCACCCCTCCATTTTATTTTTTTTAGATATCATCGCTTCCTATTTAATTCACCCTGTGCTCTCTGTCTTTATATATGTGTGTATAATCCCTCCAACTATCCAAATACTCAGGAAAGTTTCAAGAGTTACAAATATTATCATTCCATGTAGGAATGTAAACAGTTCAACTTTAGTAATTCCCTTATGATTTCTCTTTCCTCTTTACCTTTTCATATTTCTCTTGATTCTTGTGTTTGAAAGTCTAATTTTTTATTCAGCTCTGGTCTTTTCATTAAGATTGCTTGAAAGTCGTCTATTTCATTGAATGACCATTTTCCCCCTGAAGTATTATACTCAGTTTTGCTGGGTAGGTGATTCTTGGTTTTAATTCTAGTTCTTTTGACTTCTGGAATATCATATTCCAAATCCTTCTATCCTTTAATGTAGAAGCCGCTAGATCTTGTGTTACCCTGATTGTATTTCCATAATATTCAAATTGTTTCTTTCTAGTTGCTTGCAATATTTTCTCCTTGACCTGAGAACTCTGGAATTTGGCTATAATATTCCTAAGTGTTTCTTTTTTTGGATCTCTTTCAGGAGGTGATCATGGATTCTTTCAATATTTATTTTGCCCTCTGGTTAGAGAATATCAGGGTAATTTTCCTTGATAATTCCATGAACGGTGATGTCTAGGTTCATTTTTTCATCATGGCTTTCAGGTAGTCCCCTATTTTCCAGGACAGTTGTTTTTCCAATGAGGTATTTCACATATCTTCTATTTTTTCATTCTTTTGGTTTTATTTTGTAATTTATTGGTTTCTCATAAAGTCATTAGCTTCCATCTGTTCCAGTCTAATTTTTAAAGAACTGTTTTCCTCAGTGAGCTTATGAACCTCCTTTTCCATTTGACTAACTCTGCTTTTTAAAACATTCTTCTCCTCACTGGATTTTTGGACCTCTTTTGCCAGTTGAGTTAGCCTATTTTTAAAGGTGTTATTTTCTTTAACATTTTTTGGGGTCTCCTTTAGCAAGTTGTTGACTCACTTTTCATGATTTTCTTGCATCACTCTCATTTCACTTCCCAATTTTTCCTTCACATCTCTTATTTGATTTTCAAAATCCTTTTTGAGCTCTTCCATGGCCTGAGATCATTGCATATTTATTTTGGAGGTTTGGGATACAGAAGCCTTGACGTTTATGTCTTTCCCTGATGGTAAGCATTGTTCGGTCTCATTGAAAAGGATGGAAGAAAATACCTTTTCACCAAGAAAGTAGCTTTCTATTGTCTTTTGTCCCCTTTTATGGGCATTTTCCTAGTCAGTTACTTGATTTTTGAGTTCTTTGTTCAGAGGAGGGTATATTCTGGGGACCTGTAAGCTCTCACTTCCTCCAGCACAGTCAAGGCAGAGGAGTTTACTCTTCTCCTGGCCTGTGCTCTGGTATGGGAGAAAGTACAAGTACTCTTCTGCCCAAGATCTGTAAGTAGGATTCCCTCTTCAGAGCCTCCACCAACTCCACCACCAGCACTCTTCCTCACCCCAGGAGAGTCACTCAGGGCTGAGACCCAGATCAACTAGCTACTCTGTCCTCCCAAGATCTTTAAGCCGAGGGCTCCAAAAATGGGCACTGCCACTGCAGTGGCTGCTGCTGGTGGGTCCAGACTGTGTTCCCTTTTAACCCAGGTGAAAGAGCTTTCTCACTGACCTTAGAAGCTGTCTTTGGTTTTTGTGGGTTGAGCAATCTGGGAACTGCTGCTGCCAGTGGTGCCCTGAACTTGATCTAGGCCTGTCCCTGCCATGCTGCGTGGCCCACGCTGGGCTGCAGTCCACTCTGAGCTCAGTGCGATAGACCTTTCCTGTCAGCCTTTCAGGCTGTCTTGTGCTGGAAATCTCTTTGATTCTGTCATTTTTATGACTTCTGCTGCTCTAGAATTTGTTTACAGTCATTTTTTTACAGATATTTCATGGGCTATGGCAGGGAGCTTCTACAGGTCCATCTTTTTACTCCTCCATGTAGGATCCACCCTGTTGACTCTTTTTTCATAGTTCTCTTGCATCACTCTCATTTCTTTTTCCAATTTTTCTTCTGTCTCTCAAATGACTTGTAAGCTCCTTTTTAAGATTATGAACTCTTCCATGAGTTCTTTCTAGACTTGAGACCACTTTTCATTTTTATTTGGGATTTTGCCCCTAGGTGTTTTGACGTTGTTGTCCTCTTCTGAGTTTTTGACTTGATTTTCCGTCACCATAATAACTTTTCATGGTCACATTCTTTATGTAATTGTTTTTTGCTCTTTTTTTGGGGGGGGAAGAGGGCTTTTTCCTTTCTTTTAAATTTGAACTCTCCCCCCCAGGGTTGAAGGGGCACTATCTTAAACTTTTTGTGCCATGACCTCAGGCACTGGCAGTTTACCTATTTGCTGTACTGATGTTGCTCTGAGGCCCACTTGGGATTCTTGTGTTTGGTGCTACACTCAGGGGTGGTGAGTGGCTGGCACTGCTGGAGGCTGTAGGGGTTTGGCAGCTTACCTGGAAATGAATTAGAGTCTTAATGATGGTGTCTGTTGCATACTAAGACTTGTGGAGTATATCTATATTTCTTCAAGGCTACAGTTAAGCTTATGGTGGTCTGGCTGCTGGCCCCTGTCTGTTTGCCCAGATCTATGCAGAGATATATGGCAGGACCCAGTTCTGGTGGATATTTGCTTAGGCACCTATAGGGTTATGATTTACCTATTTCCCCAGGGCTACACTGAAAAATGTGGAGCATGACTGCTGGAGGTTGCCTGTTTGCCCAAGGCTACACTGAAGCACATGGCAGTTCTCAAAACTGCAGTCTTCTGGTTCCCCTGGCTATGCTGAGACACATGGGGAGTCCTGGTGTTGGTGTTTGCCAGCTCCACTGTACTGTGGCCCAGGATCTACCACTGGTTTGCTGCTGGCTTGCTGAGATGTTTCCTGTCCTGGACCGCATTCCCCCTTTACCTGAGTGAGACAGATATTTCTTGCTCATCTTCCAGGTTCTTGGGCTCAAAGATTGTTTCACCCCATTTTTTGCTAGTTCTGCTCTTCCAGGATTTGTTTTGTGATGCTATTTTATGGTTGTTTGGAGGTGAATTTGGGAGAATTTTAGCAATTTATTGCTTTCTCTGACATGTTTGCTCCCCTGAACTTTATAGCCTAAGAGAACTGTTGGACACAGAGAGTTTAGGAGACCTGCCCAGGATTACATAGGCAATACGTGCCAGACTGCCTCTCACATAAATAAGTATGCCAAAAAAAAAAAGAAAAAAGGAGTGAATAGTGGAAATAAAAGCAACTAGTCACAGGAAGAATTGATCATTTTTTCCTTGAAATGTCAAAACAGGTTTTATGATGAAAGTGATGTAAGTTCAGTGTCTTTTGCACTCCCAACATGATAGAATATATGACCCCAAAGAGGAAAGCATTTTAATAAATTAATTTGCTAGTTTCCCAAATAATAGATTGCTCCAAATTCTTTCTTCAATTAAGAATAGTGATAAATTACAAACTCACTCTCCAAGCCCACCAAATTTTATTGAGAAAGACACTACTTTGAGTAGGGCATCCTTTGTAATCATACCATAATCAATGGTAGTGGTATGTAACTGAATTGCTACTATAATACAACCTGAGATTCAACAAGATCAGAGCTAGGTAACAGATTTAATAACTCCAGCTCTTCCTAATGGAATCCTCAACCTTCTAAGTAGAAGATTAGATCATATACTTAAAATTAGGAAGGAAAAACCATAGTCTGAGTAGTAAGTGAAAGAACTTACACTTAGCTGTCAACCAAGTAAGTCTAATAGTACCAGAACTTTGGAAAAATGAAAACTTAATGAAAATGTTGATCTTATATTGTAAAATCATGGTAATGGTGTTTTATTTGTTTTGCAGAATTATGTTGATGTCAAAATACACCCAAAGCATCTGGACATGGGAAAACAGGCAATTTGGAAGGTCTGGTGGAATTGTTTTATAATCCTAATAGCTTTATGACTGCATCTGTTTTATTACATGCATTATATATAATTCCTAGCTGAACAAAACAAATGGGGGTTAGCTAGGAAATCCCAAGAGGCAAATATTTAAATCTCCATCATCACCAAAAGTCTGTAACAGCAACAGAGAAATCGTTCCTTCTCACATATCTACAACTTGCTTGGATTAAGTAAGTGAGAGGGCCTTGTTCTTAATTCAAGTATTTGGGAGATGATTTATGGTACTTACAGACCACAAACCTTCTGATTTGATGAGGGTATATACCACACAGATCCAATCCTTCTTCTGGACAGTAACTACATTGTCATATCTAGCTAAGAAAATACTTATACTATCTTTACTTGATTCAGGATACAATGAAATGTTAATTACAAGTAGAAAAAATACCCAACCAAATTCCTTTTATTTATTGGGCAAATTTCATAGCAGACCATGGGTCTGCAGTTGCCCCCAGAGGATGACCAGATGGCTAGCTCTTTTGAAGCAGTCTTGGACTAGGTCTAATCTGTAAGGGAAGCATGAACTTGAGTTACTTTCATATTGCAGGTCCATGACAAATATTGCTGGATCAATACATTTCCTTACATTGCTCAAAGGCATTATTGATCCTGAAACGAGTTTTTAAAATTTATTTTTAACAACTATTTTTAAACATTTTGCATTCAAAATTCTTTTGCTCCCTCCAGCTCCTCCCCAATCCATTCAGAAGGCAAGGAATATGATATTAATTATACATTTGAAGTTATGCAAAATGCATCTCCATATTATCCATCTTGCAAAAAACCATAAAAAGTAAGAAAAATAAAATGAAAAAATGTGCTTCATCCGGTACCCAGAGTTCATCACTTCTCTCTCTGGAGGTGGATAGTATTTTTAACTATGAGTCTTTTGGAATTGTTTTGAATCATTCTATTGTTCAGAGTAGGTAAGTCTTTCATATTCAATCATTTCAATATTCAACAACAATGCTAATACGGGAAAAAGACATTCAGTTTTTCATTGTCTACCCTCATAGTGGAACTTACAAAGTACCTTATTACTGGGATAGGGCTCTTCAATATAAGACAGGAGCCAAGGGGTAAATTAAATATTTAATGGAATACAATTCAAAGAAGATTTTTTTTAAGTAGCAAAATGCCAGCCACACTCTTTAAGAAACAGTTTGTTTCATGGCCAGCTCATGGAGAGGATTTCACGTTCTCCAACTTTATTTTCTAAATTGTCATTGGCACATCTTCAAGAAGAGTAATGTACTAAATATCAGTTAATATTATAAAATCACAAAATGAGTTGGAAGAGACCTTAGTGATCAACTTGTTCAAGCCAGAACTGCATAGGAATCCCTCTTTATGAAGGATCATCTCACTTTTATTTGAAGCTATACAGGGATGGGGAACTTACCATCTCCCAAAGAAGCTCAACCTTTGAAAAACGAATTTGTTAGGTTTTCCCTTAAGTCAATCTAAATCTGCCTCTCTGTAATATCCATTGCAGGTTCTCCTGTGTAGGGGTAAGAACAATAGGCCAAATCCTTCTTGTATGAAACTGTCTTTCAATGCTATCATCTCATAATCTACTACACTTTGTTCTATCAGCTAAATCTCACTAATTCCTTCCTCTAGTCTCCATATAGCATGATCTTGAGATTTTGGTTACCTTCCTCTAGGTATTCTCCACATTATTGATGCTGATGCCCTTACTGAAATATAGCAATGAGTGATATTTCAGATATGGTCTGACCACAGCAGAGTACATCTGTCCAATCACCTCCCTAGTTCTAGATATTCTTCCTCTCTTAATTCAGCCTAACACTGAGGTGTAAAATTCTATATGAGGTGGTTTGTTATCTTCTTTTTTTATTGAATTATATTATTTGCTTTCAGTGTTCGGCAATCACTTTCACATATCTTAGATTTTTTTCTACTTCCTTCCTCTTGCTCCCCTCTCCCTCCCCATTCCCTTCCGGAGACAGCATACAATCTTTTATAGGTTCTATTAAATGCATGTTGCATAGAAGAATTAAAATGAATGAGAAAAACAATAAAACAAAACAAAACATAATAGAAAAGAAAATGGTCTGTTTCTGTCTGCAATCCAATTCCATAGTTCTTTCCCTGGATGTGGAAGATGTTTTGCCTCAAGAGCCCATCGGAAATTTTTTAAGTACATGCATTTCATTGAAGTTCTAAATCTACTAGAAAAATGTCTAGTAGATTGTCTATTGTCTTCCTGTTTTGTCAATCTGATAGATGTGATATGGTGTCTCAGGGTTGTTTTAATTTGCATCTCTCTAATCAGTAGTGATTTAGAGCATTTTTTCATATGATTATAGATAGCTTTAATTTCTTCCTCTGAAAATTCCCTGTTCATATCCTTTGACCATTTATCAATTGAGGAATGACTTGTGTTTTTGTATATTTGACTCGGTTCTCTATTTATTTTAGAGAGGAGGCCTTTATCACAGAAAGTATTTGAAAAAATTCTTTCCCAGTTTTATGCTTCCCTCCCAATCTTGGTTGCATTGAGTTTGTTTGTGCAAAAACTTTTCAATTTAATGTAATGAAAATTATCCATTTTGCAGTTCATAATGTTCTCTATCTCTTGGTGGGTCATAAAGTACTCCATTCTCCATAAATCTGACAAACACACTATTCCTGGCTCCCCTAAATTGTTTACAGAATCAATCTTTATACCTAGATCATGTATCCATTTGGACTTTATTCTTGTTTACAGTGTCAGGCATTGATCCATGCCCAGTTTTTGCCACACTGTTATCCAGTTTTCCCAGAAATTTTTGTCAAAGAGTGAGTTCTTATCCCAGAAGCTGGGGTCCTTGGGTTTATCAAACAGTAGATTGCTATATTCATTAATGACTGTATCTTGAGTACCTAACCTATTCCACTGACCTACCTTTGTTTCTTAGTCAGGACCAAGTGGTTTCAAAGACTGCTGCTTTATAATACAATCTGAGATCTGGTAGGGCTAGGCCACCTTGCCTAGCATTTCTTTTCATTAGTCCCCTTGATATTCTGGACCTTTTGTTCTTCCAGGTGAATTTTGATATTATTTTTTCTAGCTCTAGAAAATGGTTATTTGATAGTTTGGTTGGTATGGCATTGAATAAGTAAATTAATTTAGGTAGAATTCTGATTTTTATCATATTAGCTCAGCCTACCCATAAGCAGCTGATGTTTTTCCACTTACTTAGCTCTGTCTTTATTTGTGTGAATAGTGTTTTGTAGCTGTGCTCATATAGTCCCTGAGTTTGTTTTCGCAGGTAGACTCCCAGATATTTTATAATGTCTATCAAGCTTTAAATGGTATTTCTCTTCCTAGCTCTTGCTATTGGACTTTGTTACTAATATATAGAAGTGCAGATGATTTATATGGGTTTATTTTGTAACCTGCAACTTTGTCAAAGTTGTTTATTATTTCAAGTAGTTTTTTACTTGATTCTCTGAGATTCTCTAAGTATATCATAATATCATGTGCAAAGAGTCATAACTTAGTTTCTTCTTTACCTATTCGAATCCCTTCAATTTCTTTTTCTTCTCTTGTTGCTACAGCTAACATTTCTAGCACCATATTGAATAATAGTGGTGATAATGGACATCTTTGTTTCACCCTGATCTTATTGGAAATGTATCTAGCCTGTCCTCATTACATATAATGCTTGCTGATGGTTTTAAGTAGATACTACTTATTATTTTATGGAAAGTTCCATTTTTTTCTATACTTTCCAGTGATTTCAATAGGAATGGGTGTTGTATTTTTTCAAAAAACTTTTTCCGCATCTGTTGAGATAATTATGTGGTTTCTGTTAGTTTTGTTGTTGATATGATCAATAATGCTAATAGTTTCCTTAATATTGAACCAGCCCTGCATTTCTGGTATAAATCCTACCTAATCATAATGCATTATTCTCAAGATAAGTTGCTATGTTCTTTTTGCTAAAATCTAATTTAAATTTTTTGCATCTGTATTCACTAGAGAAATTTGTCTATAATTTTCTTTCTCTGTTTTGGCTCTTCCTGGTTTAGGTATCAGAACCATATTTGTATCATAAAAAGAATTTGGTAGGATTCCTTTGGCAATTTTCCCAGATAATCTATCTAGTAGTGGAATTAATTGTTCTTTAAATGTTTCATAGAATTTACTTGTAAATCCTTCTGGCCCTGGAGATTTTTTCCTAGGGAGTTCATTTATGGCTTGTTCAATTTCATTTTCTGAGATGGGATTATTTACGTATTCAACTTCATCTTCTGTTAATCTGAACAATTTATATTTTTTTAAAATAGTCATCCATCTCATTTAGATTGTTGAATTTATGGGCATACAGTTGGGTAAAGTAATTTCTTACTATTGTTTTAATTTCCTCCTCATTGAAGGTGAGCTCATCTTTTTCATTTCTGATATTGGTAATTTGGTTTTCTTCTTTCTTTTTTTTAATCAAACTGACCAAAGGTTTACCAATTTTATTGGGTTTTTTTCATAAAACCAACTCCCAGTTTCATTAATTAATTCAATAATTTTCTTAATTTCAATTTTATTAATCTCTCCTTTGGTTTTCAGCATTTCTAATTTAGTATTTACTTGGGGATTTTCAATTTGTTCTTTTTCTAGCTTTTTCAGCTGCATGTCCTATTCATTGACCTCCTCTTTCTCATCTCCCCTTACCCTTATCTCCCCTCTCCCCTCCTCTCCTCTCCCTTCCCATCCTTTCCTTTCCAAAAACTTTAAACCTACTGCACTCTGAAGCTGGGAAGTCAATGGGCCCCTGCCTAAGGGCTCTTCTGGACCCTTCTAGCTTTAGAGTGATTGTCAACAGTAACTGTTGTTGTTTCCCTCCAAGCCTAATATCTTTCTTTTCCTTGGCCTCATTAAAGGGGCCATGCCCTGCCTATTTCTTAAACAAGCCTATTCAATGAATGGGCAGTACCTCACCCTAGGAGAGTACCTGCAAACCCCTTGGCCTAAAGGCCCCAAGGTCTCACAGTGCATCCCGGTTCATCTCCAGTCATCCTGATGAATATCTGATCACTGGATTCAGATGGCTCTGGAGGAGAAGTGAGGCTAGTGATCTGCACAACCCTCCCTCACTCAAAATAAAGTCAAGTGCAAGTCATGTCATTATTTCTCTGCTAGCATGGTCTTCTTCAGCAAGGAAGGATGAGCACAATCATGTAGGCCTTCAAAGATATAAAACTTCCCCTAAGAATTGCTTTTGCAGTATCTCATAAGATTTGGTAGGTTGTCTCATTTTTTGTCATTCTCTTGAATGAAGTTGTTGATTGTTTTTATAATTTGTTGTTTAACCCATTAATTCTTTAGGATTAGATGGTTTAATTTCCAATTAGGTTTTGGTTTCTATTTGCATGGCGTTTGATTACATGTAAGTTTTACTGCATTATAATGTGACAAGAATGCATTGACTATCTCTGACTTTCTTCACTAGATTGTGAGATTTTAATGGCCTAGTACATGGTCAATTTTTGTATATGTGCCTTGTACCACTGAGAAAAAGGTATATTCCTTTTGTTCCCCATTCAGTTTTCTCCAGAGATCTATCATATCTAATTTATCCAGAGTTCTGTTCACCTCCTTAATTTCCTTCTTGTTTATTTTGAGGTTAGATTTATCAGTTTCAGAGAGGGAGAGGTTGAGGTCCCCCACTAGTGTAGTTTTGCTGTCTCTTTCTTCCTGAAACTCCCTTAATTTCTCTAAGAATTTGGATGCTATATCACTTGGAGCATATATGTTTAGTAATGAAATTGCTTCATTATCTATGGTGTCTTTTAGCAGGATATAGTTTCCTTCCTTATCCCTTTTGGTTAGATCTACGTCTGCTTCTGCTTTGTCTGAGATTAGGATTGCTACCCCTGCTTTTTTACATCAATTGAAGCACCAAATAATCTGCTCCAACCTTTTACCTTTACCCTGAGCGTATGCCCCCATTTCAAATGTGTCTCTTGTAAACAACACATTGTTGGATTATGGTTTTTAATCCATTTTGTTTTCCATCTCCATTTTATAGAAGAGTTCATCCCATTCACATTCTCAGTTATGATTACTCTCTGTGTCTTTCCCTCCATCCCCTTCCCCCTTCTTTATGCTTTTTGTTCTCCTTTCTCCCTTCCCCTCAACAATACAGTTTTAATTTTGGACCACTGTCTCCTTCAATCTTCCCTATCTTTTAGCCTCTCCACACTTTTCTTTCCCCTTTCTCCTCCTACTGCCTATAGAACTAATTGTATTACTACACTTAACTGAATTTGTTGTACCCTCTTTGAATCAAATCAGATGACTGTACCTTTTTTTTTTATTTTGTAATGTTTAACAATCACTGCCATACAATTGTGATTTTATCCCCCCCACCTACCCCCCACTCCCCCCCTCCCTCCCCACGGCTGCATACAATTCTGTATAGATTCTACATATACTTTCCTATTGAGTATATTTTCGCTATAGTCATGCTATGTAGTCAGACTAAGATAAATGAAAGAAATCGTATAACAAATCAGAACATGATACACAAACACATACACATACACAAACACGATCTGCTACAATATGTGAGTGACTTCCATATTTCTCTCTCTGAGTGTGGCAGGCATTTTGCCTTGAGATCCTCCGTTGGGATTTTTTTTTTTTTTTTTTTTTGGTAAGAAGTTCTTGTGTTATTACACAAATCTAAGTCTACCAGAAAAAACTCTCACACACTGTGGTTGTTGCTGTGCATAAAGTTCTCCTGGTTCTGCTCCTTTCACTCAGCATCAGGTCGTATAAGTCCTTCCAGGCCTCTCTGAAGTCTTCTTGTTCATCATTTCTTATGGCACAATAGTACTCCATTACATTCATATACCATAATTTATTCAGCCATTCCCCAATTGATGGACATCCCCTTGACTTCCAGTTTTTGGCAACTACATAGAGTGCTGCTATAAATATTTTTGTACATGTGGGACCCTTTCCCATTTTTATGATCTCTTGGGGATATAGTCCTAGTAGCGATATTGCTGGGTCAAAGGGTATGCACATTTTTGTAGCCCTTTGGGCATAGTTCCAAATTGCTCTCCAGAATGGTTGGATGCGCTCGCAGCTTCACCAACAATGAATTAGTGTTCCAACTTTCCCACATCCTCTCCAGCATTTATCATTTTCTTGTTCTGTCATGTTTGCCAATCTTATAGGTGTGATGTGGTACCTCAGAGTTGTTTTGATTTGCATCTCTCTAATCAATAGTGATTTAGAGCATTTTTTCATATGATTATAGATAGCTTTAATTTTTTCCTCTGAAAATTGCCTGTTCATATCCTTTGACCATTTATCAATTGGGGAATGACTTGTATGATTATACATTTGGATCAGTTCTCTATATATTCTAGAAATGAGGCCTTTATCCCCGAGCTTAGCTGTAAAAATTCTTTCCCAATTTACTACATCCCTCCGGATTTTGGTTGCATTGGGTTTGGTTGTGCAAAAACTTCTCAGTTTAATGTACTCAAAGTTATCCATTTTGCATTTCATAATGCATTCTATCTCTCCTTTAGTAAAGAATTCTTCCCTTCTCCATAGATCTGATAAATACACTATTCCTTGCTTCTCCAGTTTATTCATGGTATCAATCTTTATACCTAAATCATGCACACATTTGGACTTTATTCTTGTGTACGGTGTCAGGTATGGGTCTATGCCTAATTTCCGCCACACTGTTATCCAGTTTTCCCAGCAATTTTTGTGAAACAATGAGTTCTTATCCCAGAAGCTGGGGTCCTTGGGTTTATCAAACAGAAGGTTGCTATATTCCTTGCCTATTGCATCTTGAGTGCCAAGTCTATTCCACTTGTCTACCTCTCTGTTTCTTAGCCAATACCAAGTGGTTTTGATAATTGCTGCTTTATAGTACAGTTTGAGGTCTGGTAGCGCTAGGCCACCTTCCCAAGCATTTCTTTTCATTAGTCCCTTTGATATTCAGGACCTTTTGTTTTTCCAAATGAATTTTGATATTATTTTGTCCAGCTCTAGAAAGTAATTGTCTGATAGTTTAATTGGTATGGCACTAAATAGGTATATTAATTTGGGTAAAATTGTCATTTTTATTATATTAGCCCGGCCTACCCATGAGGAACTAATGTTTTTCCATTTACTTAAATCTGACTTTATTTGTGCAAAAAGTGTCTTGTAATTGTGTTCATATAATCCCTGGGTTTGTTTTGGCAGGTAGACTCCTAAGTATTTTATACTGTCTACCCTAACTTTAAATGGGATTTCTCTTTCTATCTCTTGCTGTTGGACTTCGTTGCTAATATATAGGAATGCAGAAGATTTGTGTGGGTTTATTTTGTACCCTGCAACTTTGCCAAAGTTGTTTATTAATTCTAGTAATTTTTTACTTGAATCTCTGGGATTCTCTAGGTAAATCATCATATCATGTGCAAAGAGTGATAACTTAGTTTCTTCTTTGGCTATTTTAATTCCTTGGATGTCTTTATCTTGTCTAATTGCTACAGCTAACATTTCTAGTACCATATTAAATAATAGTGGTGATAATGGACAACCTTGTTTCACCCCTGATCTTATTGGGAATGCATCTAGCTTATCCCCATTGCATATAATGCTTGCTGAAGGTTTTAGATAGATACTGCTTATTATTTTATGGAAAGTTCCCTTTATTCCTACATTCTCCAATGTTTTTAGTAGGAATGGATGTTGTATTTTGTCAAAAGCTTTTTCTGCATCTATTGAGATAATCATGTGGTTTTTGCTAGCTTTGTTGCTGATGTGATCGATAATGCTAATAGTTTTCCTAATATTGAACCAGCCCTGTAGTCCTGGTATGAATCCTACCTGATCATAATGTATTAATCTCGTGATAAGTTGCTGTATTCGTTTTGCTAGAATCTTATTTAAAATTTTTGCATCTATATTCATTAGGAAAATTGGTCTATAATTTTCTTTCTCTGTTTTGTCTCTTCCTGGTTTGGGTATCAAAACCATATTTGTATCATAGAAAGAATTTGGGAGCACTCCTTCTTCCCCAATTTTCAAAAATAGTCTATGTAGTATTGGAATTAACTGTTCTTTAAATGTTTGATAGAATTCACTTGTGAATCCATCTGGCCCTGGAGATTTTTTCCTAGGGAGTTCATTGATGGCTTGTTCAATTTCTTTTTCTGAGATGGGGTTGTTTAAGTATTCAACTTCCTCTTCTGTTAATCTGGGCAATTTGTATTTTTTAAAATATTCATCCATCTCATTTAGATTATCGAATTTGTGGGCATAAAGTTGGGCAAAGTAGTTTCTAATTATTGTTTTAATTTCCTCCTCATTGGAGGTGAGTTCACCCCTTTCATTTTTAATAATAGTAATTTGGTTTTCTTCTTTCTTTTTTTTAATCAGATTGACCAAAGGTTTATCAATTTTATTAGTTTTTTCATAAAACCAACTATTGGTTTTATTTATTAATTCAATAGTTTTCTTAATTTCAATTTTATTAATCTCTCCTTTGGTTTTCAGTATTTCTAATTTGTTATTTACTTGGGGATTTTCAATTTGTTCTTTTTCTAGCTTTTTCAACTGCAAGCCTAAGTCATTGATCTCCTCTTTCTCTATTTTATTTATGTAAGCATTCAGAGATATAAAACTTCCCCTAATAACTGCTTTTGCAGTATCCCATAAGTTTTGGTATGTTGTCTCACTATTGTCATTCTCTTGAATGAAATTGTTGATTGTTTCTATGATTTCTTCTTTAACCCAACCCTTCTTTAGAATTAGATTATTTAGTTTCCAATTGATTTTTGGTTTCTCTTTCCATGGCCTTTTATTACATGTAATTTTTAATGCATTATGATCTGAAAAGGATGCATTGATTATCTCTACCTTTCTGCACTGGATTGTGAGATTTTTATGTCCTAGTACATGGTCAATTTTTGTAAATGTTCCATGTACCGCTGAGAAAAAGTATATTCCTTTCTATTCCCATTTAATTTTCTCCAAAGATCTATCATATCTACCTTATCCAGAGTTTTATTTACCTCCTTAACCTCTTTCTTGTTTATTTTGAGGTTGGATTTATCGAGTTCAGAGAGGGGGAGGTTGAGGTCCCCCACTAGTATAGTTTTGCTATCAATTTCTTCCTTCAGCTCCCCCAACCTCTCCTCTAAGAATCTGGATGCTATATCACTTGGAGCATACATGTTTAGTAATGATATTGCTTCATTGTCTATGGTGCCTTTTAGCAGGATATAGTTTCCATCCTTATCCCTTTTGATTAGATCTATTTCTGCTTTTGCTTTGTCTGAGATTAGGATTGCTACTCCTGCCTTTCTTACATGAGCTGAAGCACAATATATTCTGCTCCATCCTTTGACCTTTATCCTATGTGTATCCCCCCGTTTCAAATGTGTTTCTTGTAAGCAGCATATTGTTGGATTATGGCTTTTAATCCATTCTGCTATCCGTCTCCGTTTTATGGGAGAGTTCATTCCATTCACATTCACAGTTATGATTACAATCTGTGTATTTCCCTCCAACCTCTTTCCCACCATTTGTGCTTTTAGCTCTCCCGTCTCCCTTCCCCTCCTCAATAGTATTCACTTTTCTCTCCCTCCTCCTGCAGCCTTCCCCTCCTTCTTTTGACCCCCCTCCCTTTTAGTTCCCTTTACTCTTATTACTTCTTTCCTCCCTTTTAGCCACCCTCCCCTTTCTTCCCCCTTCCCCTCCTACTACCTATAGAGCTAGTTAGGATTATCTACTTAAGATTATTGTTCCCTCCTTTGAACAAATCAGATGAGAGTACCTCTCAAACAATGCTCATCTCCCTCCCCTCCTTCCCTCTACTATAGTTTTGTACTTCTTCCTGTGATATAATTTGCCATTTTCTGCTTCCCCCTTTCCACACCTCCTATTACATTCCCTTCTCATACTTAAATCATATTTTTGACATGACATCATTTACTTTATGCCCGTTCCCTCTACATATATCCCTTTTATCATAATAGCTGCACAGTTCTCAAGATTAACAGGTATCATCTTCCCTTATAGGGAGGTAAACAGTTTGCCCTAATTGAGTAGCAAGTTTTTGTTTTAGTTTTTTCCCCTCTGTTTACCTTTTTATGATTCTCTGGAGACCTGCATTTGAAGATCAAATTGTCTGTTGAGTTCTGGTGTTTTGGTCAGGAAGCTCTGGAAATCCCTTATTTCGTTGAATGCCTTTCTCCTTTCCTGAAATGTTATGCTGAACTTTGCTGGGTAGTTGATCCTTGGTTGAAGTCCCAACTCCTTTGCCTTACGGAATATTGGGTTCCAATTCTTTCGATCTTTTAATGTAGAAGCTGCAAGGTCCTGTGTGATCCTGACTGTGTGTCCTTGATATTTGAATTGTTTCTTTCTGGCTGCTTGTAGTATTTTCTCCTTCACTTGATAGCTCTGGAATTTGGCAACTATATTTCTTGGGGTTTTGAGTTTGGGATCCCTTTCGGGAGGGGAACGGTGGATTCTTTCGATGACTATTTTGCCCTCTGAGTCTAGTACTTCTGGACAGTTTTCCTTGATGATTTCCTGGAAGATATTGTCCACACTCTTTTCTTCATCATGGGTTTCTGGAAGGCCAATAATTCTTAGATTTTCTCTCCTGGATCTATTTTCCAGGTCAGTTGTTTTTCCAATTAAATATTTTACATTTTCTTCTATCTTTTCATTCTTTAGATTTTGTTTGACTGATTCTTGTTGCCTCATTGAGTCATTAGTTTCTACTTGCCCAATTCTAATCTTCATCGTAGTGTTTTCTTCAGTTAGCTTTTCCATCTCCTTTTCCATCTGACCAATTTTTCCCTTTAGGGAGCTATTTTTCTCCATTTAATTTTTGTACTTCTTTTTCCAATCGACCAATTTTCCCAGTTAGGTTTTGGGTTTCCTTTTCCATCTGATCAATTTTCCCAATTAGGTTTTGGGTTTCCTTTTCCATTTGATTAGCTCTTCCTTTTAGGGAATTATTCTCTCCAGTTAATTTTTGGACTTCCTTTTCCATTTCTTCAATTTTCTTTTTCAGGGTGATGTTCTCATCAGTGAATTCTTTTTTTATAGTTTTAAAATCATTGGCCAGTTTTTCTTTTATATCCTTCTTCAGATGTTCCAGGTAATCTAGTTGTGCTTGCGAGAAATTCATAGTCCCATCTGAGGTTTCAGATGGAAGTACAGTCTCAGCCCTAACCTCTTTGGTGTTTGTGTTTTGGTCCTTATCCCCATAGAAAGATTCTATGGTTTTTTCACTTTTCGTCTGCTTTTTCCTATTCATGATGTTGGCTGAGTGTTGTAGCTTTTGGTTCTTTCAGTCAGAAGGTACAGATCTTTAAGTTGAGCTGATGTGTGTCTGGGCTAAAAGCAGGCTTTTGTTTTTTGTTTCCCCGATCAACCCTGGGATTAGCTTGTTAGGTGTGTGGGAGGTGTGGTCTGGTCTCAGGCTATCTCCTCAGCTGACTTGAGGCAAAGGCAAGGTCAGGAGATGGTGATCCCAGCTTCCCTATTGTCTTCCCTTTTCCCCTGGAGGGCTGGGGCACGCCTAGAAGCTAACGCGTGTTCCCACCCCTCCTGGGGCTCGTCTCCTGGCTCTGAGGCTTGCCTGGGTCTCAGTGCGAATTTTCTCTGCCCTGGGTCGTCTGTCCCTCCAGATCGCCTCCACCACAGTAGGAAGAATCCCCCTTTGCCACTTTTCCAGCCTCTGGTGTTATGAGACCACCCGCCCCCTTCTGCTGTTCCCGCTGATCCAGGATTAATCTGGGGAAGAATTTTATGGTTCCCTCACGGTCATCAGGGGGGAGGAGAGAGCACTTATTGATCACTCTGCCATCCCAGTTCCTGGAAGTTCAAGTAGTGCCCCACCGAAGTCTGTCTTCAGGCTGAATATTTCAAGGGCTGCTGCGGTGATGTCTGGCACTCAGCGGCTCTCACCGGCTCGGCCTGGCTTATCTCCTGCTCCGCTGGTCTCGCCCGCCACTCTCGGGCTCCTCTGGTCCCCTCCGCCCTGCCGTGCCGACCGCGCTGCGCTGTGCGCCGGGGTCTTACCCCCGCGGAACAGATCCCTCCCGTGGACCCTCTGGTCCAGCCTGGGCTCCGAATCTGTCAAAGTCCGTCACCCACTGGATTTTACACCTCCAAAGTCTGGTCAGACTCTCCCCTCAGAGATATCCAGAGGAGTTTTTCCAGGAGCTTAGGTGAGTTGTTGCTTTCACTCCGCCATCTTCGACTGTACCTTTCAAACAATACTCATCTCCCTCCCTTATTTCTCTCTACTGTAATATATTTTTGTGCCTCTTCCTGTGATGGAATTTATTTTTTTCTGCCTCCTTCTTTTCACATCTCCCATTACAATCCTTTCCCACCCTTAAATCACATTTGTTATCATCACATCATTTAATTTATATCCACTCTCTCTATCTATGTATATCCTTTTTATATTTCATAATAAATATACACTTCTCAAGATTAACAAGTATCATCTTCCCTTATAGGGATGTAAACAGTTTGTCCATATTGTATAACAAGATTATTTTCCCCTGTTTACCTTTTTATGCCTGTCTTGAGACCTGCATTTGAAGATCAAATTTTCTATTTAATTGATAGTTCTGGTATCTAGCAATGATATTCCTTGGTGTTTTTAGCTTGGGCTCCCTTTCAGGAAGGGAGTGGTAGATTCTTTCAATGACTATTTTGCCTCTGGGTCTAGGACGTATGGCCAATTTTCCTTGATGATTTCTTTGATGATATTGTCCAGGCTCTTTTTTTCTTCATGGTTTTCTGGTAGACCAATAATCCTTAGATTTTTCTCTCCTCTATCTATTTTCCAGGTCAGTTGTTTTCCCAACTAGATATTTTACATTTTCTTCTATCTTTTCATTCTTTAGATTTTGTTTGACTGCTTCTTTATGTCTCCTATATTCATTAGTTTCTACTTGCCCAATTCTATTTTTTTATCAAATTGTTTTCTTCAGTTAACTTTGGCATCTCCTTTTCCATCTGTCCAGTTGTTCCTTTTAAACGGTTATTTTCACCAGTTAGGTTTTGTACTTCCTTTTCCATTTGTAGAATTTTCCTTTTTGACGAGCTGTCTCTTCAGTGAATTCTTTTTATCAAATTTTTAAAATCATTGACCAGTTTTTCTTCTATTTCTCTAATTTGGCTTTTAAAATCCTTGCTGCACTCTTCCAAGAAGGCTCTTTGTGCTTCAGACCAGTTCATATTCCCTTCTTAAGTTTCAGATAGGAGTACAGTCTCAATGCTGACCTTTTTGGTATTTTTGTTTTGGTCCTTGTCCCCACAGAAAGATTCTATGGTCTTTTCTTCTCTGCTTTGCTTCTTAATCATGATAATCCCCCTTTTCTGGCTTTTAAAGTAAATCTCTGCATCTGGGGCACAGGGAGCTCTGTCCCACAATTCTTTTGCCTACAGCTTGAGGCATTGTGTGTTGTGGTGTCTAGTTCTTTCAACTAGAAGCTAAAATGTAGTAGCTTACCTGGTGCTGAGCTGGCTAGTGTTGAAATGCAGAGGCCAGGTGAGATCTTCTTGGGGTTCCTCGCACTTGCCATGAAGCTAGTTGTTATTTGTGGGGGAGGGGTGGTCTGGCTACAGGAAGTCTCCTCTGCTGAGGTAGAGCATAGACAAGCTCAGCAGATGGTGAGCCCATCCATGCTGATGTCTTCCCGATTCCTCTGGGGTGCTGAGGCACACCTGAGGTCCTGGTGTTGGCAGTTGCTGGCTTCACCTCCCTGGGGCTCAGGATCTTCTTCTGGTTTGTTGAGGTGGGGCTGTTTGGGACAGCTCTGATATTGCACTGGTCCCCTTCAGCCAAGCAAGAGGAACCCTCCTTAGTGATCTTCCTAGCCTCACAGGCTAAGAATCTGTTTACCCCTTCTGCTTCTCCCACTGTTACAGGATTTTTCCCTGGGAGATATTCTCTGGACTAGTCAAGGTCAACAAGGGGAAGGAGGTAGCAATTACCGATCACTCTGCCATCTAGGTTTGTTATCTTCTCATAGACTATTATAAAAGTATTAGCAGACTATTTGATTCATGTTTCTTATTAAAAGTTTAATCTAGGTAGACACAACTGATTTCTCTTAACCTGCATTTTTGCCCATAGACCTTTCAGGAGCAGGATGTCTTCAGTCTCCCCCATCTTCCAGCTCAGATCACATCCATGCACTAGGGGGCCCAGAAAGAATAAAATCTGTGGGACTTTTCCCAAAACTTTCTCCCCATATTCTCTTTCTCTGTCCCTTTCATGGATGGATTTTTTCCATATATTTCCTTCAGTGAGAGACCTGATCATCTCCATTTCACTCCTAACCTCTGGTCTGCCATTGTTGGTTGACATGGATTTTAAATTTCTCTTTACCCATTGACTAATCATTACCCTTACTCCCATTTGAATGAGCAAAATGTCACCAATTATAGTCCTTCTTGCAAAATAGAGAAACCCTAGAACTTACCTGGATCCTTTGCAACTGCATCCACCAGGCCTTATAGTCTTCTCCGTAACTATTTCCCTGAATCCATAATAGGTCTTACCATTTACCCAGTCACTATGTCCTCATAAGCCTCAAAGAATACCATCTGATCTGTCCAAATGCCTTTAGGACCAGTAGGCCCTTTCATCCTGTGTGTACTGTCACCACCATTTTGAATGGGAACTTTTGAAAGTAGGGATTATTGATTTTCTTTATGTATCCTCAATGCTTAACATAGTGCTTGGCATGTAGTAAGTGCTTGATAATGCTTTTTCATTTATCCATTCATTCAACAGGAGTGACAGAATGTCTCCTGAGTACAACAGTCTCTATGGAGGAATTCTTATTCCTTGAGGGATTATTCTAGCAATACAAAACATATGCTAGCCAAGCATGTTAAATACGGATCTAAAAAATGGCACTAAAGATAGTAATGTAAGCAGGTGTGGCATAGGAACTAGAGAGGTAGTTTGGAGTCAGAAAGAACTGAGGTCAATCTGTCTCTACCCCATACTGGTTCCATGTGGCCCTAGCAGCTCATTAGCCTCAAAGTTCCCCAAGTAACTCTCTAGTGTTGTATATTGCAGACAAGTTACCAACCTGTTCTAGGGAATTTCCTTACCATGTGGTTACTCACTGGGAGCTCCTGAGAGCAATAGAACTAGATATGACAACAACAAAATGTGGCAATATGTCATATACCCAGGAGTCCCAAATGTTGCCCAGTCCCAATTGTGTTCAATTGTGTGAAGTATTACCTACTTCACAACATCACTGTGAGGAAAGTGCATTGTAAATTATAAAACTCTATGTTATAGAAACAATTGCTTCATACATTTTTATATTGGTGAAAGCAGGTTTTTATAAATAGGATAGCCCTGAAGGGCAAAGGAAATTGTAGCATTTGCTTCACATAGATGGAGTGGTCTGATATAGGGGAAAGAGTATGGAATCTGTAACAGAGGATCCAAGAAAACCCAGAAAATCCATTGAAACACCATCTCTGCAGGATCTTGAAACATCACTGGGCCTCAATTTCTTAATCTGAAAAATGAAAAGTTGAAATAGATGATCTTTTGGGTTCCTTCTAGTTCCAGCTCCATGATTCTTGGGCACTCTAAAAGATCTGAGGTTTCATTGCTATAGGCACCCCCTCCACTGATCTGAGAGGTGATAGAAATGACAATTTCTACAGTGTTGAAATAAAAAGTCTGGATATATACATGATGTATGTGTAGTGTCTAAATACACACACACATATGTAATTAGTCTAACAACTCCAACTTTCTAATGGGTATATATCCAGCTTCAAATCAGAGTGTATTCAGTATATATTTCCCTCTATTTTTGGATGTATAGTTAGAGCAATGAACTGGGCCCAGAATTGGATAGTTGGATAAAATCAGACTGGGAATTGGGAAATTGCTCAATTTTCCCAAGACCTTACCTTAATAGATATTTGGCAAGTAGGTCTCTGGGACTCCTTATTTGGCCTTGTTCCTAGGAACTGGGGGCATGATTAATGAACTTTCATCTTATTTTACCCAATCCCAGACCAACCATGCTGCTTCCTGGACACCTCCACACTATGGTGATGCATATACTCTCATGCCTGCCCCCACTTTCAACTCTTGTTGCCTCACATATGTACTGTCTTCATATATTAGAATATAAGTTCCTTAAGGTCAGAGATTCTTTTATTTTGTATCACTAGCATCTAGCACAATATTTGGAAGAGAGTAAGCACTTAAATGCTTTTGCATTTATTTATTTATTTATAAGTTTGTTTATTTATTCATTCATTCATCCCTGTGTGACTGAGGAAATCACATTATTTCTTGGGACCTCAGTTTCCTAACCTTTAAAATGATAGAGTGGGACTAACTGTTATAGTTTCTTCCAACTCTAGATCTGTGCTCCATGGATTGTGTGAAGCAGGTAATTGTTATTTTCCCCTACTTAATAAACAAGAGACCTGAATTTGATGACTTGCTCATGGTCACATAATCATGATATCAAACCAAATGTAGATGAAGCAGGCAATCAGAGCATTTTCCACCAGGCAAACAGCATTAGGGAAATTAGAGAAATCTAGTAGCAGCTGTCAGGGACACAGGCAACGATAGATTAGAGTTATGCTTCATAAGCCCTAGGCAACAGGATCCTGGAGAACAAAGTAGGAACATAATTACAAGGGACCTTGTACACAACAATAATACTTTATATCGCATAGAATGAAATAATCTCAGAGTACAATTGTAGGGTCCCATGATCCTTTGCTTAAATGTCTCCAGTTTTGGAAACCTTCCCACATCCTGAGATAGTTCCTTTTACTTTTAAATAGCATCGTGTAAAGATTTTTCTTGACATCCACCCTAAATTTGCCTCTTAACAACTTCCTCCTGTTGTCCTTGGTTCCATCTTCTGGGGCCAAGCAGAATATGACTAATCCCCCTTCCACATGGCATCCCTTCAAATACTTAAATGTAGCAT
Source organism: Notamacropus eugenii (assembly GCF_028372415.1). Taxonomy (NCBI): domain Eukaryota; kingdom Metazoa; phylum Chordata; class Mammalia; order Diprotodontia; family Macropodidae; genus Notamacropus; species Notamacropus eugenii. Next base: position 138,325,527 of record NC_092876.1, on the reverse strand, counting down.
CATATCTCTCCCACCTATCCCAAGTTAAACCTTTGCTTCTTCACTCAAAATATCTCTGATTTGTTCAACTTAGTCATTCAGTCAATAGTAATTTATTGAGTACCTATTATGTGCCAGATACTGGACTGTGTGCTGGGTAATGAAAGAGGATAAAAGACAATCCCTGTTCTCAAGAATCTCACAGTCTAATGGAGGGGACAACATGTGTACAAGTAGGTACAAACAAGTTAGACACAAGCGAATCTGGGGATAATCAACACAATTAAGAGGCATGGGAAAAAAGCTTCTTGAATAAGATAGGACTTTAGCTGGGATCTGAAGGTCAGGGAATGAGGAGAGAAAGCATTCCAGGCAATGGGGGACAGTGCTTGGATAGAATGTCTTGTCAAGGAATAGCAAAGAGGCCAGTGTCACTGGATCCCAGAGTGTGTGGAAGGCAGTAAGCTATGAGACGACTGGAAGAGTAGGAAGGCACCAGGTTATAAAGGGCTTTAAAATCCAAACAGAAAATTTTATATTTGATCTTGGAAATCATAGGGAGCCAGCCACTGGAGTTTACTGGGTAGGGTGGTGACATGGTCTGTTCTTTAGGAAAATCATATTGGCAGCTGGATGAAGAACAGACTGGAGTGGGGGGAGATGTGGCAAGGAGAACAACCATCAGGCTACTGAAATATTCTATACTCCAGATGTGAAGTAATGAGGGTCTGCAAGGAGCTTTACCAGCTAATCAGTGCCTTGTTCAAAATGAGGAATCCAGAATTGACTTTGATACATTGAATATGTTCTGATCTGACCAAAGTACAGTAGCCAGAATAGTCTCTCTCATTTGGGAAAGTATTCCTTTATCACAATGCAACCTAATATCACATCACCTATATTGGTTTCTATATCAAACTGTCATCAAGTTGGTTCATGTGTGTGAGTGTGTGTGTGTGTTCTCCTTTTTAACAACAATGTTTTTTTTTTTCTAGTGACTCTCTATGGCTGTGACATGGAACATCAGCCTCTGAAAAAGCAAAGTTGTGGGTGACCTAAAAGGCTGCCCATGATGGGCATAAGTATGTACTGAAAAAATTTTGTTCAGGAAATCAGTGTTAAGAATGTCATCAGAGAGATGACAGATCAGAAAAAGAGGTAAGACATTCATTATAACAAGAGATAACCAGTGGGCAATTTTTGTGTATTAGTACAACATCCATAGATTGAAAGAAAGTTCTCTTGGGTGTACCTCTTGGAAAAGATTTCTGAGAGGATATGGACAGGAGTTCCACAAGCTGAGAAAGCATGAGGGAGTTATGAGCATCACTTGGAGCCACATTGGTGAGATCACAGATCTATCAAAAAGTTGAATTATCATACTGTTAGTATATTGAGATAGTCCACAGAAAACCCCAGATTTTTTTTGTTTATCAGGCTATCCTCTCTGCCCCATCCTATCCTTCTCCTCTTGTGCATCCTATAGTTCTAGAACCTTTTGCAAATTTTATTTTATTCTGTGATAATTTGTTAAGTCATTCTGCAATTAATGGTTTCCCCTTTTCCTTCAAGTTTTATTCCATTTTATTTTGTTCTGATGCCACAAAAAGTACAACTATGAAAATCTTAGTCTATCTGATACACTTTTTCTTGATTTCACTTCATTGGAGAATATGCCCAGAAGTAGGATCTTTCATTGAGAGTCAAGTGTTTTCACTCACGTGATTCCATTTCCCCTCAGAATCATTGAACCAATGAAAAGTTCTACCAACAGAATATTAATGGGATCAGGAAAGGTTTCTTGAGAGTTTAGCTGGGACTTGAAGGAAGCTAGGGAAACCAGGAGGTAGAGATGAAGAGAGAAAGAGTTTCAGGAATGAGGGATGAACAATAGAGCCTGTAGTCAGGAGTTGGAGAGTTCTGTGCAAGGAAGACCAATAAGGACAATGTCACTGAATCACAGAATATGTGGGAGGAGGAGTAAATGTATAAGAAGGCTCGAAAAATAAGAAGTGCCAGGTTGTGAAGTGCTCTGAGCACCAAACAGAGGATTTTGAGATGAATTATTGGAGAAATATCCACTGGGATCTTCATCTCAAACTTGAATGTCTCTTTTAAAGCTGAAGAAATAATGCAATAACATGGTACCATCAATACCATATGCAATAATCTAAGTTATATTATACTTCACTTCCAAAATTATAAATGCTTTGAGAGGAGAGATTGAACTTATTTCACTCTGTCTTCCCAACAGCTGGCATAAGGCCTTACACATAGCAGTTGTTTCAAAAATGACTGATGAATTAAATAATTCAATGTCTATTGGACCTGAAAGAGGACTCGGGACTTTACCTAGACCAACCACCCGGCTAAAGGAAATTAGATAACCAAGACATCCAGGAGAGATGAATTTATTCTTAAAGATTTTCAGAGATTTTCCATTCCAGGAGTCATGATGGCAGAGTGATTGGTTACTGCTATCTCCCTCTCCTTGTTGACCTTGATGGGCCTGGATAATATCTCCCAGGAAAAACCCTGGAATAGTGGGAGCAGAAGAGGGGTAAACAGACTTTCAGCCTGTGAGGCTAGAAAGATCACTAAGGAGGGAAGGAGGGTTCCTCTTGCAATGGCTGAAGGGGACCAGTACAGGATCAGAGCTGTCCCAGACAGCCCCACCTCAATAAACTGGGAGAAGATCCTGAGTCCTAGGTGGGTGAAGCCAGAAACTGCCAACACCAGGACCCCAGGCATGCCTCAGCATTCCAGGATAATCTGGAAGACACTAGCTAGGACAGCTGAAGTTGCCTATGCTCTAGTTCAGCAGAGGAGCCTCTGGAGTGCAGACCACCCCTCCCCTACACTTAATGAGCTAGCTCCAGGGTAACTGCAGGGAAAACCCAAAAGGACCTCACCTGACTTTTGCTTTCAAAAACCAGCCAGCTCAGCACCATGTAAGCTGTAGCATTTTAGTTTCTAGCTGAAAGAACTAGAGGCCACAACACACAAAGTCTCAAGTTTTAAGCACAAGAACAGTGGGACAGAGCTCTCTGTACCACAGAAGAAGAGATCTACTTTAAAAGCCAGGAAAAGGGTGATTATCATGAGTAAGAAGTAAAGGAGAAAAGAAAATACCATAGAATCTTTCTATGGGGACAAAGATCAAAACACAAACACCAAAGAGGTCATCATTGAGACTGTACTCCCATCTCAAACAGCAGAAGGGAATATATGAACTGGTCTGAAGCACAAAGAACTTTCTTGGAAGAGTGCAGGAAGGATTTTAAAAGTTAAATTAGAGAAATAGAAGAAAAACTGGCCAATGATTTTAAAAATTTAAAAAAATAATTCACTGAAGAGACAGCTTGTTAAAAAGGAAAATTGCACAAATGGAAAAGGAAGTACAAAACCTAATTGGTGAAAATAACTGCTTAAAAGGAACAATTGGACAGATGGAAAAGGAGATGCAAAAGTTAACTGAAGAAAACAATTTGATAAAAAATAGAATTGGGCAAGTAGAGGCTAATGAATATATGAGACATCAAAAATCAGTCAAACAGAATCTAAAGAATGAAAAGATAGAAGAAAATGTAAAATATCTAATTGGAAAAACAACTGACCTGGAAAATAGATAGAGGAGAGTAAAATCTAAGTATTATTGGTCTACCAGAAAGCCATGATAAAAAAAGAGCCTGGACAATATCACCAAAGAAATAATCAAGGAAAATTGCCCAGAAGTCCTAGACCCAGAGGGCAAAATACTCATCAGAGGAATCCACCGTTCACCTCCTGAAAGGGAGCCCAAACTAAAAACACCAAGGAATATCATTGCCAAATTCCAGAACTATCAAGTGAAGGAGAAAATACTGCACACAGCCAGAAGGAAACAATTCAAACATCAAGGAGTTACAGTCAGGATCATAGGACCTTGCAGCTTCTACGTTAAAAGACCGAAGGAATTGGAATATGATATTCCATAAGGAAAAGGATCTGGGACTGCAACTAAGGATTAATTACCCAGCAAAGTTGAGCATAATATTTCAGGAGAGATGGACATTCAATGAATTAAGGGATTTCCAGACCTTCCTGATGAAAAGGCCAGAACTCAATAGAATATTTGATCTTCAAAGGCAGGTCTCAAGAGAGGCATAAAAAGGTAAACAGGGGAAAAAATCTTGTTACACAATGTGGGCAAACTGTTAACATCCCTACAAGGGAAGATGATACATGTTAATCTATATTTATTATGAAATATGAAAGGAATATACATAGATAGAGGGAGTGGGTATAAATTCAATGATATGATGATAACAAATGTTATTTAAGGGTGGGAAAGGATTGTAATAGGAGATGTGAAAAGGAGGAGGCAGAAAAAAAATTCCATCACAGAAGAAGCACAAAAATATATTAGAGTAGAGGAAAAGAGGGGAGTGAGATGAGCATTGTTTGAGAGGTACTCTAATCTGATTGTATTCAAGGAGTGTACAACAAACTCAGTTAGGTATAGAAATACAGCTCTATAGGCAGTAGGAGGGGAAGGGGGAAAGAAAAAGGACAGGAGGCTAAAAGGAAGGGAGGAAGCAATAAGTGAAAAGGGGATTAAAAGGGAAGAGGGCTGAAAGACAGGGACAGAAGACTGAGGGAGGTGGTGAACAAAAATTAAAACTCTATTGTGGAGGGGAAGGGAGAAGGAAGAGCTAAAAGCATAAACAAAGGGAAAAGAGATGGAGGGAAAGACACAGATAGTAATAATAACTGAATGTGAATGGGAGCAATGCCTCTATGAAATGGAGAAGGATAGCAGAATGGATGAAAAATCATAATCCAGCAATGCTAGCAACTGATTGATTGGAGGCACAGTGGTGATTGAAAGGAAAAAGACAATAGCAGTGGGCACTAGGCAAGCCTATAAAATCTGTATATAACTGCTTCATTGTGGTTCAACAAGACTTCATGTAGTCAAATATATCAATATATCTCCTGTGAATTCAATAGTTCCCAGGGGAAAGTTAGTCCCAAGACAAAACATTCTTCTGAGTTCCATGTTCCCAAGCCTCAGCATGTACACATCCTTTCCTAGATAGCGCTGCAGCTGTCCTCAAGAAATAAGTAGTAAGAAAACATGAAGATGCCAGGGAGGGGGAGGTCCTGCCAATTCCCCTTACTCACCCTCAGATAACCTCACCCTGCTTTGGTCAATCCTTCAGGTTAACTCTGGCTTTCCATCCAACAATATGTTATTTGCAAGAAACACATTTGAAATGGGGACATATACATCAGGTAAAGATAAAAGGTTGGAGAAGAATATTTGGTGCTTCAGCTGATGTAAAAAAAGCAGGGGTAGCAATCCTAATCTCAGACAAAGCAAAAGCAGAAATAGATTTAATCAAAAGAGATAAGCAAGGAAACTATATCCTGCTAAAACGCACCATAGACAATGAAACAATTTCATTACTAAACATATATGCTCCAAGTGGTATAGCTTCCAAATTCTTACAGGGGAAGTTAAGGGAGTTACAGGAAGAAACAGACAAGGGGGCAGAGCCAAGACGGTGGAGTAGAAAGACATGCATACACTAGCTCTTACCCCACAGCCCATAAAATACCTGTAAAGAAGAACTCTCAACAAATTCCAGAACAGGAGATGCCACAGAACAACGGAGTAGAGGAGATTTCTAGCCCAGAGTGACCTGAAAGACTGACAGGAAAGGTCTGTCACACCAGATGTGGAGCAGAGCTCAGCCCAGCCTTGGCCACACAGCACCAAGAGAAGCAGATACAAGCAGGCTTCAGGGACAGAATCGGCAGCCACAGCGCAGATCCCTCAACCCACAGGCGCTAAAGGTCAGTGAGAGAGTCTTTTTGGCTGTCTGAGAAGGGAGCAGGGTGGCCCTATAACTCGGGCTTCCTCAGTTGGCAGCAGTGGAGGCAATAGCAGTGGATGGGGAGCTCCCAAAGCAGGCAGCAGCCCGCATGCATTGTTGAAGGTCTCATCGTAAAGCTCTTGAGGGATGTGAGCCCTGTGTGGTGGCCCTGCCCCTACCTGAGTGATCTTAATCTCACACTGAACAGTGACCCTGCCCCCACAAAAAGCCCCTGAGGGTTTGGAGTAGCTCATCTGAATCTCAGCCCCCAGTGCTGGCTTGGTGGAACTGGAGGCAAGGTGGTTCTAGAGAAGAAACTCAGAAGGCAAATAACATACTGGGAAAATGCCCCCAAAAAAGGGAAAAAAATAAGACCATAGAAGGTTACTTTCCTGGTGAACACGTGTCTCCCCCCATACTTTTGGATGAGGAAAAGCAAGGTATAATGTCAGAGGAAGTCAAGGTCCCTGCCTAGAGGGCCTCCAAAGGGAAGTTAAATGTGGCTCAGGCAACAGAAGAGCTTGAAAAACAAGTTAGCAGCTTACTAAAGGAGACCAAAAAAATGCTGAGGAAAATAACAGCTTTAAAAAGAGACTAACTCAATTAGAAAAAGAGGTCCAAAAAACCAATGAGGAGAAGGAGGCTTTATAAAGGAGAATTAGCCAAATATAGGAGAAGGTTCAAAATCTCATTGAACAAAACAATTCCTTGAAAGAGAGAACTGAGTTCAGGGAAATGAAAGACGATAAGATAAACCAAGCAGTTAGAAAACAAAACCAAAAGACTGAAAAAATAGAACACAATGTGAACCATCTCATTAGAAAAACAACTGACCTAGAAAATAGATCCAGAAGAAACAATTTAAAAACTATGGGACTACCTGAAAGCCATGATCAAAAAAAGAGCCTAGACATTATCTTCCATGAAATTATCAAGGAAAACTGCCCTGATATTCTAGAACCAGAGAGCAAAATAAATATTGAAAGAATCTACCAATCACCTCCTGAAAGAGAAACTTCTAGGAATATTGTGGACAAATTTCAGAGTTCCCAGATCAAGGAGCAAATACTGCAAGCAGCTCGAAAGAAACAATTTGAGTATTGTGGAAATACATTCAGGATAACACAGGATCTGCCAGCTTCTACATTAAAGGATAGAGAGGCTTGGAATAGAATATTCCAGGAGTCAAAGGAATTGGGATTAAAACCAAGAATCACCTACCCAGAAAAACTGAGTATAATGCTTTATCGGAATAAATGGTCATTCAATGATATAGAGGACTTTGAATCATTCACGTTGAGGAAAAGACCAGATCTGTATAGAAAATTAGACTTTGGAAGACAAGAATTAAGAGAAGCATGAAAAGGACTAAGGATATATATCATAAAAGGATTCATTTGGGACATTTTTCAATTTTTGAAAATAATTTGTGAGTATAGATACTGGTTTTTTTTTTAAGTTTGATAGAATTATCCTGTGAATCCAGCAGGACCAGAGATTCTTTTTTTTTTTTTTTGGTAGTTCCTTTACAACTAAATTTATTTTATAGTTTGATACTGGATTATTTAAGATCTTCAGTTGGTCTTCTGATAGTTTGGGTATTATATATTTTTGAAGGTATTCCTCTATTTTTTTTTGTGGTTTTAGTTGTCAGCATATAACATCCTGATTATTATTTTTTATTTCTTCTGGTGTTGCTGTGGTTTTTCCTTGTTCATTTTCTATCTCATTCATTTATTTTTCTGATCTCTCTTAAAAAATTTAGATTAGGTAAGAGTTTATTAATTTTATTAGTATTTTCAAAAGCCTAGCTTTTAGTTTTACTTACCATTTGTATAGAATTTTTATTTCTAATTTGTCTATTTTATCTCTAAATTTTAATATCTCTTCTTTTGTTATTATTTATATTTGTTTATTTGTTGGGGTTCTATTTTTTTTGAACATACATATTCAGTTAGGTTATTTTGTATCTTTCTATTTTGTTTAATGTATATTTGTAAAGGTATTTTTCTCTCAAGGACTGCGTTAGCTGCATCTCAGAAATTTTGATCTGTTTTTTCATCATGATCATTTTACTTTACATTCTTATTGATTGTTTTTAGTATTTGTTCTTTGATTCACTAATTATTTAGGATCTCATTTTCAAGTCTTCATTTTGGTTTGTATTTTTTGTTTGTGGTTCCTGAACCAATGACTATTTTTATTATGTTATAGTCTATAAAGGGTAGATTAGCTATTTCTGCCTTTTTGTATTGGTTTTTAACACCTCTATGCCCTTGTACATGAACAATTTTTATAAAAGTTTTTTGTGATACTAGAGAGTATGTATATTCTTTTACATTACAATTTAGAAGATGTCAAACCTCTTTAACCTCTAAATTTCTCTAGCAATTTTTTCAATTCCATATTTTCCCTTATGATTATCTTTCTGTCAGACTTACCTAAAACTGATAGAGGGCTTCCATCACTATTGCGTTACTATATATGTCTTGTAGCTTGAATTTCCTTTACAAATTTGGATGCTAAGTCATTTGGAGTGAATAAATGTATTATTGAGAGTGAAAAGAAGAAATGAGGAACAGGAAGACTTTAGAGAGGCCTGAAAGGACTTATCTGAACTGATGCTGAGTGAAGTAAGCAAAAGCAGGAGAACATTATACACATCAACTGTCACAGTGTATGAGAACTGTTTCTGATAGACTTAGCCCTTCACAGCTATTCAAGGACCTAAAATATTTCCAAAGGACTCATGATACAAAATCGCATCCACATCCAGAGAAAGAACTAAGGAATCAGAATGCAGAATGAAGCAGACAATTTTCTCTTGAAAAAAAAAAAAGGAAGAGATGTCAGCCAAAACCACTCTTTCAGCTAGTTTTTTTTTTTTTTAACTCTTTTGGTGGGAGAAGACTTGATGTGTTTGTTTATTGGGATATCTGCTTTGTCAAAACAAATAAAAGACAAATATTTAAAAAAAAACAAAAACAAACAAAAAAAGAAAAAATAAGAAATAGATAGCAAAACAATACTAGTGGGAGACCTCAACCTTCCCGTCTCTGACACTGATAAATACAAACTCAAAATACAAAGAAAGAAGTTAAGGAGGTGAATAGAACTCTGGATACGGTAGATAAGATAGACCTCTGGAGAAAAATGAATGGCAATAGAAAGGAATATACCTTTTTCTCATGGTACATGGCACATATACAAAAACTGACAATGTACAAGGCCATGAAAACCTCACAAACCAGTGCAGAAAGGCAGAGAGAGTCAATGCATCCTTCTCAGATCATAATGCAATAAAAATTGTATGTAGTCAAAGGCCATGAAAACATAAACCAAAAGCTAATTCGAAACTAAACAATCTAATCCTAAAGAATGGGTGGGTTAAACAACCAATTATAGAAACAATCAACAACTTCATTCAAAAGAATGACAATAATGAGACAACCTACCAAATTTTATGGGTTACTGCAAAAGCAGTTCTTAGTGGAAGTTTAATATCTTTGCATGCCTACATAAATAAAATAGAGAAAGAGGAGATCAATGAATTGGGCATGCAGCCGAAAAAGCTAGAAAAAGAACAAATTGAAAATCCCCAAGTAATACCAAATTGGAAATATTGAAAACCAAAGGAGAGCTTAATAGAATTGAAATCAAGAAGACTATTGAATTGATGACTAAAACTAGGAGTTGGTTTTATGAAAAAACAAATAAAATTGAAAATCTTTGGTCAATTTGATTAAAAAAAGAAAGGAGAAAACCAAATTACCAATATCAAAAATGAAAAGTATGAGCTCAAAACAATAATAAGAAATTACTTTGCCCAACTGTATGTCCATAAATTGAACTATCTAAATTAGATTGATGATTATTTTAAAATATATAAATTGCCCAGCCTAACAGAAGATGAAGTTGAATACTTAAGTAACCCCATCTTAGAAAAAGAAATTGAACAACCCATCAATGACTCCCTAGGAAAAAAATCTCCAGGGCCAGATGAACTCACAAGTGAATTGTATCAAACATTTAAAGAATAGTTATTTCAAATTATATTTGAAAAAATTGGAGAAGAAGGAGTCTTCTCAAATTGTTTATATGAAACAAATATGGTTTTGATACCTAAAGGAGGAAGAGGTAAAATAGAGAAATAAATTTATAGACCGAAATCTCTAATGTATATGGTTGCAAAAATTTTTCTTCCTTCCTTTCTTTCTTGCTTTTTCTTTCTTTCTTCCTTTCTTCCTTCCTTCCTTCTTCCCTTTCTTTCTTTCTTTCTTTCTTTCTTTCTTTCTTTCTTTCTTTCTTTCTTCCTTCCTTCCTTCCTTTCTTCCTTCCTTTTTTTCTGTCTTCCTTCCTTCCTTCCTTCCTTCCTTCCTTCCTTCCTTCCTTCCTTCCTTCCTTCCTTCCTTCCTTCCTTCCTTCCTTTCTTAACATTCATTTTCACAAAATTTTGGGTTCCAAATTTTCTCCCCTTTTGTCCCCTCCCCCCACCCCAAAACACCAAGCATTTTAATTGCCCCTATCACCAATCTGCCCTCTCTTCTATCATCCCTCTCTGCCCTTGTCTCCATCTTTTCTTTTGTCCTGTAGGGCCAAATAACTTTCTATACCCCTGTACCTGTATTTCTTGTTTCCTACCAGCAAGAACAGTACTCAACAGTTGTTCCTAAAACTTTGAGTTCCAACTTGTCTTCCTCCCTCCCTCCCCACCCCTTCCCTTTAGAAGGCAAGCAATTCAATATAGGCCAAATCTCTGTAGTTTTGCAAATGACTTCCATAATAGTCATGTTGTATAAGACTAACTGTATTTCCTTCCATCCTATCCTGTCCCCCATTACTTCTATTCTCTCTTTTGATACTGTCCCTCCTCATGAGTGCTGACCTCAAATTGCTTCCTCCTCCCCATGCCCTCCTTTCCATCATCCCCCCCACCCTGCTTATCCCCTTATTCCTCACTTTCCTGTATTGTGAGATAGGTTTTCATACCAAAATGAGTGTGCATTTTATTCCTTCCTTTAGTGGAATGTGATGAGAGTAAACTTCATGTTTTTCTCTCACCTCCTCTCTTTTCCCCTCCACTAATAAGTATTTTGCTTGCCTCTTTTATGAGAGATAATTTGCCCCGTTCCATTTCTCTCTTTCTCCTCCCAATATATTTCTCTCTCACTGCTTGATTTCATTTTTTAAAGATATGATCCAATCTTCTTCAATTCACTCTGTGCACTCTGTCTCCATGTGTGTGTAATCCCACCCAGTACCCAGATACTGAATAGTTTCAAGAGTTACAAATATTGTCTTTCCATGTAGGAATGTAAACAGTTCAACTTCAGTAAGTTCCTTATGACTTCTCTTTGCTGTTTACCTTTGCATGCTTCTCTTCATTCTTGTGTTTGAAAGTCAAATTTTCTTTTCAGCTCTGGTCTTTTCATCAAGAATGTTTGAAAGTCCTCTATTTCATTGAAAGACCAATTTTTCCCCTGAAGTATTGTACTCAGTTTTGCTGGGTAGGTGATTCTTGGTTTTAGTCCTAGTTCCTTCGACTTCTGGAATATCCTATTCCTTGCCCTTCGATCCCTTAATGTAGAAGCTGCTATATCTTGTGTTATCCTGATTGTATTTCCACAATACTTGAATTGTTTCTTTCTAGCTGCTTGCAATATTTTCTCCTTGACCTGGGAACTCTGGAATTTGGCCACAATGTTCTTAGGAGTTTCTGTTTTTGAATCTCTTTCAGGTGGTGTTCTGTGGATTCCTTGAAGACTTATCTTGCCCTCTGGTTCTAGAATCTCAGGGCAGTTTTCCTTGATAATTTCATGAAAGATGATGTCTAGGCTCTTTTTTTGATCATGGCTTTCAGGTAGGCCCATAATTTTTAAATTGTCTCTCCTGGATCTATTTTCCAGGTCAGTTGTTTTTCCAATGAGATATTTCACATTATCTTCCATTTTTTCATTCTTTTGGTTTTGTTTTGTGATTTCTTAGTTTCTCATAAAGTCATTAGTCTCCATCTGTTCCATTCTAATTTTGAAAGAACTATTTTCTTCAGTGAGCTTTTGAACCTCCTTTTCCAGTTGGCTAATTCTGCTTTTGAAAGCATTCTTCTCCTCATTGGCTTTTTGAACCTCTTTTGCCAATTGAGTTAGCCTATTTTTCAAGGTGTTATTTCCTTCAGCATTTTTTTTGGGTCTCCTTTAGCAGGGTGCTGACCTGCTGTTCATGCTTTACCTGCATGTCTCTCATTTCTCTTCCCAGGTTTTCCTCTACCTCTCTAACTTGGTTTTCAAAATCCTTTTTGAGCTCTTCCATGGCCTGAGCCCATTGAGTGGGCTGGGATACAGAAGCCTTGACTTCTGTGTCTTTCCCTGATGGTAAGCATTGTTCTTCCTCATCAGAAAGGAAGGGAGGAAATACCTGTTCACCAAGAAAGTAACCTTCTATAGTCTTATTTTTTTCCCTTTTCTAAGCTTTTTCCCAGCCAGTGACTTGACTTCTGAATATTCTCTTCACAGTCACTTTGCCTCCAGATCCGCCCAGCCAGTGCTTGGGGACTGAGATTCAAATGCTGCTTCCCAGCCTCAGGGCTTTTGGCTGGGGCAGGGCTATTATTCAGTGTGAGATTAAGTTCAGCTGCTCAGGTGGGGGCAGGACCGCCTCTCAGGCTCAGTTCCCTCAGGGGTTTCAGAGAACTTCAACAATGGATTGGGACTCCTGCCTGCTTGGGGAGCCCAGGTCTGCTCCCGCCTCTGCTGCTGCCTCCTGAGTGGGCCTGAGTTATGGGGGTACCCCACTCCCCTCTTGGCTAGCCAAAAAGACCCTCTCACCAACCTTTGGGGTCTGTGGGTGGAGGGACCCGCTCGGCTGCTGGAGATTCCTTCCCTGAAGCGTGCTCAGATATGTTCCTCTCAGTGCAGCATGGCCAAGGCAGGGCTGGGCTGGGTTGCGGGTCCGGGGCTCGAATGACCTTTTATGAGAGGTTTTCAGGGCTTTCTGGAACAGAAATCTCATCTGCTCCATTGTTCTGTGGCTTCTGCTGCTCCAGAATTTGTTGGGAGTTCTTTTTTACAGCTATTTTATGGGCTGTGGGTTCGGAGCTAGTGTATGTGTGTCTTTCTACTCCGCCATCTTGGCTCTGCTCCACCCCCCCCAAAAAAAATTTCAAATAAAATTTTAGCAAAAAGAATACAGCAACTTATCACGAGAATAATACATTATGAACCGGTAGGATTTATACTAGGATTGCAGGGCTGGTTCAGCATTAGCAAAACTGTTAGCATTATTGGTCATATTAACAACAAAACTAACAGAAACCACACAATTATCTCAATATATGCAGAAAAAATTTTTGACAAAATACAGCACCCATTCCTTTTGAAAATACAGGAAAGTATAGGAATAGATGGAACTTTCCATAAAATGATAAGCAGTGTCTACCTAAAACCATTAGCAATCATTATATGCAATGAAGATAAGCTAATTGCTTTTCCAGCAAGATCAGGGGTGAAACAAGGATGTCCATTATCACCACTATTATTCAATATGGTACTAGAAATGCTATCTGCAGCAATAAGAGAAGATAAAGAAATTGAAGGAATTAGAATAGGCAAAGAAAAAACTAAGTTATCACTCACTGAAGATGATATGATGATGTACTTAGAGAATCTCAGAGAATCAAGTAAAAAACTACTTGAAATAATAAACAAGTTTGGCAAAGTTGAAGGTTACAAAACAAACCCACACAAATCTTCTGCATTTCTATATATTACTAACAAAGTCCAACAGCAAGAGATAGTAAAAGAAATTCCATTTAAAGTTACCATAGATGCTATAAAACATTTGGGAGTCTACCTTACAAAACAAACCCAGGGACTATATGAACACAATTACAAAACACTTTTTGCAGAAACAAAGTCAGATCTAAATAAGGAGAAAAATAGCAGTTGCTCATGGTTGGACCAAGCTAATATAATAAAAATGACAACTATACCTAAACTAATTTATTTATTCAGTACTATACTAATCAAACTATCACATAATTATTTCCTAAAGCTAGAAAAAATAATGTCAAAATTCATCTGGAAGAACAAAAGGTCCACAATATCAAGGAAACTAGAGGTAAGAAATGTTTGGGAAGGTGGTCTAGCTCTACCAGATCTCAAATTGCATTATAAACAGCAATAATCAAAACCACTAGCTATTGGTTAAGAAACAGAAGGGTAGACCAGTGGAATATGTTAGGTACTCAAGACACAGTAGTCAATGAATATTGCAATCTACTGTTTGATAAATCCAAGGACCCCAGCATCTGGAATAAGAACTCAGTGTATGACAAAAATTGCTGAGAAAACTGGATAACAGTGTGGTAGAAACTAGGCATAGACCAATGCCTGACACTATATACAAGAACAGAGTTCAAATGGATACATGATCCAAGTATAAAGATTGATACTATAACAAATTAGTGGAGCAAGGAAAGTGTGTTTATCAGATTTATAGATAAGGGAAGAATTTTTGACTAAAGAAGAGATAGAAAACGTTATGAAATGAAAAATGGTTAATTATTATTACTTTCAGTTGAAAAATTTTTGCACAAACAAACTCAATGCAACCAAGATTAAGAGGGAAGCAGACAACTGGAAAAAAAATTTTGCAACTAATGTTTATGATAAAGGCCTCATTTTAAAAATATATAGAGAACTGATTCAAATGTACAAGAATACAAGTCATTCCCCAATTGAGAAATGGTCAAGGGATATGAACAGGCAGTTTTCAGAGGAAGAAATCAAAGCTATCTATAGTCATATGATAAAATGCTCTAAATTCCTATTATTTAGAGAGACGCAAATCAAAAGAACTCTGAGAAACCACATCACACCCATCAGATTTGCTAACATGGCAAAACAGGAAGATGATAAATGCTGGAGAAGATGTGGGAGAGTTGGAACACTAATCCGTTGTTGGTGGAGCTGTGAGCTGATCCAACCATTTTGGAGAGCAATTTGGAACTATGCCCAAAGGGCTACAAAAATATGCGTGCCCTTTGACCCAGCAATACTGTTTCTAGGACTGCATCCCCAAGAAATTGTAAAAATGAGAAAGGGTCCCATGTGTACAAAAATATTTATAACAGCTATCTATGTGGTGGCCAAAAACTGGAAATCGATGGGATGACCATCAATTGGGGAATGGCTGAATAAATTGTGGTGAGGAATGTAATGGAATCCTATTGTGCTATAAGAAATAATGAACAGGAAGACTTCAGAGAGGCCTGGAAAGACTTATATGAACTGATGCTGAGTGAAAGGAGCAGAACCAGGAAAAGTTTGTACACAGCAACAACCACAGTGTGTAAGGACCTTTTCTGGTAGACCTAGAACTTCATTGCAATGCAAGGAATTAAAAAATTTTCAAAGGTCTTTTAAGGCAAAATGCCTTCCACATCCAGAGAAAGAACTATGAAATTCAATTGCAGGTTGTAGTAGATCATTTTCTTTTGTATTCCACTTTGGTTTCTTGTATGATTTCTCCTATTCATTTTAATTCTTCTATACAACATGACTATGATGAAAATGTATTTAATAAGAATGCATGTGTAGTACCTACTTATAATTGTATAGCATCTTGGGGAGGGAGAGGAAAGGTAGAGGGGAGGGGGAGGGAGAGAAAGAAAAAAATCTAGGTTGTGTGGTAGTTGTCATGGAACACTGAAAATAAATAAATAAATAATTTCACAAAAAAAAAAATAATAAAAGTAACAAAATAAGAGGAAAAAATTCCCAATGATCTCTTAATGCAAAATACCCTTCACATCCGGAGAAAGAACTATGGAGTTCAATTACAGAATGTAGCAGATCATTTTCTTTTGTATTATGTTTTGGTTTGTTTTATGATTTCTCCCACTCATTTTAATTCTTCTATACAACATGACTAAAGTGAAAATGTATTTAATAGGAATGTGTGTGTAGAACCTATATAAAATTGTATGCTGTCTCAAGGAGGGAGGAGGGAGGGAGGGGGGAAAAGGGGAGGGAGAGGAAAAGAAATCTAAGTTATATGGAAGTGATTGTAGAACACTGAAAACAAATAAAATTTTTTAAAAAGAGTCAACCCCACCCCCAAAAAAGGAAAAAAAAGATTATCAGAGAAAAAGAATATAAACTTTAAGACAAAGATTGTCTTATTTGTTTTGTATCCCCCTTTAAACAATACATCCTCCTCACATCTCTTCTCTAGTCCCCCTGCCACTTTTTTATACCCATGACCAACTACTTCAATTATTGTCCTCTAACACATCTTTTTACTTCCATCTTCCCCTTTATTTCATTTTGTCATTCCCACTGCTGCAATACAAATTTCCCTTTTGCATAAATCTCTTAAATAATACCTCTTCTCAAAACCATGTAATAGTTTCCTCTTATTTACCAAGTAAAATTCAAAGCCAGATAGTTGAAAGCATCCAAATTTTGACACACTCTACCATTTGAATTTTTCCTTTCCATATCCTCTGTGCTCCAGACAAACTGAATATTTCAGTATCTTTCATACATACCATACCCTGACCTTTACCTTCACTATAGTTGTGAAACTATATTCATGGTATAACTCATTACTGTAGTGCCAGTATCCTTATTTTATACTGCACTCTTCTCCCACCTCTAAACTCTGCCTCCATTTTTTATAATCCAATTCAAATGCTACTTCTTATGGGAAGGATTCTGTGACACCACCACTCCCAATCAGTAATAACCTCCCCTAACACATATATATGTGTAGCATTTTGCTTACACATCCCATGTATTTGCTATATTGTTTTAGTTGGTTATTTTTCTAACTTCTTAGAATCCCTAGTTTTCTTCAAAATTGAACCAACCTCTGCATGAAGTTTTTTTTGATTCTTGAGCTACTCCTGCCCCAGTTTTTATATTTCATTTCTTTTGTATGTTTTGTAAGCATATGTTATTTCCCAAGGAAAAAAGGAAGTTCCTTGAGTGCAGGGATTATTTAATTTCTGTCTTTGCATTCCCAGTGCCTAGCACAATGCCAGACACATAGTTGAGGCTTAATAAATACTTGTTGATTGAATAGACCTGTTCTGATGACTTATGGGCTTTCCCTGATCTGAACTATATCTCCTGGAAGCTGAGGGCCAGGGCAAGAGGGAAGGAGTATGGGAGTCTTGAAGGCAATTTCCTAAGATCCTCTGTGACACACGTGTCATTGTATGAGGAAGATTGGAGAGACAGAGACACAGAGGCAGTTCAGCAGAATGGGGAGGGTCTATCTCTATGCCATGACTTTCATCATTGGGCAAGAAATATTTCCATTCTACTGGCATAAAAGCCAGTAGGCATAAGTAGTACAATGGTAAACTGGCCCTTGCCCTTTTGTAGCCAATCCACTTACTTAACGGGAGCTGGGAGATTTGCATTAACCACCTGAGTTTTTGTTTTTTCTTCCTGTAGTGAAAGCTTTTGGAATACAGTTTCATGCTTCCCTTTTATTACTCTTTCATTCAATCTTATTAAACTTCTTTATATGAGAATGAGCTTTTCATAGAGGTCTAACTGATGATGTTTGAAAACTAAAGAAAGAGCTGACAAGTAAGTGGAGTCACAAAATCAGCAGTGAATTGAATGGTTTTAGCGAAGCAAGTGGAGTGTCAGGTTGATTGACTGTCGCTTCTCTCTGTGGTCCTGATTGGTTTTAGGTAGTCACACAGATACTGATATTATAGGCAGCTTAGTACAATGAAAAGAAAACCAGACTTGGAGTTAGAGAACACCAGTCTGGTTTTCATCTCTTCCACTTATTTGCTTTTGCCTGACCTGAAAGTGTAATTGCCATTACTGATTTTTTTTATTCACCTGATGCATAGTAAAATTTGTTTCAGTCCCTACTTTTAATCTTCTATGTCTTTGTTTTTTAAATTTTTTTCCTTAGTAGAAACAAATTGTGTGATTTTGTTTCTTAGTCAACTATCATTCTTTTTCATTGGATTGGATTGTGTAATTCATTCATATTTAAAGTTGAGAGTTAGATAAATATTTTCCTCAATTTGTCTCTAATTATATATATATATATATATATATATACATATTTCAGATGAGGATTTTTTTTGCTTTTTCTTTGTAAAGAAAGAAATTTGTCTTTTCAGTTATTTTAGGTTAAAATCTACTTTGCATTGTTATTTCCACAGATTTTCTTCCATTCTTCCTCAAACCCTCTTATTTGATACTTTCTTTCTCTAGTTTTAGTGCTTTGCTTAACTTATCAGTTCCTTTATCTTCTTTTTATTTAGTTATATAAATCTTTTTTCTGTTGTATTTTTTCATTCATTTGCAAAATCTATATTCCTAATAGAATTAATCCTTCATGGCACAAACCTCACAACATTCTGCCTACAAAGAATCAATGTTTTTTGGTGAGTAAAATTTGCATAATAAGAGGACAGATAAAAGGTGAGAAGGGAAGAAGCTAGAGAGGAGTCAAGTCAAAAGTTAGTGAGGAAAGGGAAATAAGTCCTGAGAAATCTCTCAGGAATAGGACCTATGAGAAAATGTGAAAGAAGGCAAAGGGAGGGGTTGAAAAAGGAAGAAAAAAGGAAATCTTGCTTTAGAGGTGAGAGGGGTTCCAACTGAGGAATACGCCTAGAAGATGGGAGGGGGGGGCAGGAAGAAATCCTACAAATATAGACAAGGAGCTTACAATAGACAGAATCTCTAGGAATTTGGTGATTAGAGACACCCCTCATTCTGCTTCAGGAGAAGGGAGTTCAGTGCTCCAGGACACAAGTGACACTCACAAGAATGGGAAGGTATGGACCCAAAAAAGCTATTTCATGACAAATTGGGAGGAAAAAACATAGGGATTGGGAAAAGGTGGTAAAGAACTACATAATCAGGAATGTAGGGAAATTCCTATAATGGAACAATACTTCTATTTTCTCTACAGGAACTGGCATTTCTAAGAGTAGGGCACAATAGAAAAGAGAGGGCTGAGGAAAGATCTATAAGTCACTAACATAGAAACTGTTTAGAAAAAGGAATTAAAAATTAGTATTTCAAAAGCATTAAGGCTTGTTTCTCCACTATAACTTCTATCTGACTTTTGTTTTCATCCTTTTATCTCTGTGCTCTTTTAGAAAGAAATCTCCCAATGGTCCATTATTATTTGTTATTGTCAACCCCATAGATGTCTTTCTCTTATTATTTTTCCTCCCCTTTTTTGAGGCGTTTTATTTAATAATGTGTGCCTACCTTGGTTGCTGTATTAATTAACTTACTTTTCTTTTAATTTCTTTTGTCTGGGAGTATTTTCAAAGCAAACAATTTATTCAGATCTGGATTTGTTTTTAGGTATGATTAAAAAGCCTCTTTTTATTGTTTATCCATTTTTAAAATTAATAGGCTCAGGTTTGCTTTCTTACACTTATTTGCTAGGTGAGCTTGGGCAAGTCACTTAATATCTCAAGGTCTCAATTTCCTTGTCTGTAAAAGAAGGGGTTGAATTTAAATGACCTCTAAGGTCCGTTCCAACCCAAAGTTTATGATCTATGACTTTCATTTCATATCCCCTTACTAGAGAGTAAAAAACATGAGGGCTGAGATCATGCCTTACCCAAACTTTTTATCTCTGAACAATATTGTACACATTAGAAATAAATGGAGCATAGAGAAATGGATACTAGATTTGGAGTCAGTCTACATGGGCTCAAATCTAGCTCTGTTATAACAATTTAAGTTACCTGGTCAAATCACCTGATCTTCTTGAGTTTTCTTTCTTATCTGTAAATGAGGGGCTGAGATTAAATGACTTCTGAAGGACATTACTAAATCCTTTGATCTTAGGTGTTTTTAAAAAAATTTTGTTGAACTGAATTAAATTGAATATTCATATGAGGTGTGTGATTAATTTTTGTTGTTGAATTGAAGTGATGAAGACTTTATTATCTTTCTCCATATTTTTCCCATTCTTTTGTCAACATAATAGTCAAAAATCTTATACATATGAGGTCAAATATCTCTGTCCATTGGGATCTCTAGTTCACTATGTTTGTTGGCTTTCTTTTTGTGTTTGTACATAGACATAAGATCATATACTAGAACCACAAAGGATTTTAGACATCCTCTAGTCCAATCCATTAATTTTACAGACAAGGAAACTGAAGCCTAGAGAGGTTGCTATTTGTTGAGATCCCATAGCTATTAAATGGTAGGGCTAACATTTGAACCACTGAGGGCATAGTTTATTTCCTGGCTTCTTTCTTGGATATTGTTCTGCTGTAAATTTAACATTGATCCTCAATTCTTCCTGTTTTGTACTTGCTACATTATATGATGCCAGGTTTATTATATTATTATTATCTATTTTCTTTCCCAAATACACACATGTAGACCACTTTTACTTCAACCATTCTTTTCATCTAAACCTTCTTGCTTAGATTTGTTCTTTCAGAGAATGGAAGGAATATTCCAAGTGTAAAGTAAAGAAGGAAAAGGATCTGAGGAGGCAGAGGAGAATTGCCACTTGGGTCAAGAAGTTATATGTCCTACGTGTTGACCTTTTTACCTACAGTCCATTTCTAGCTGAGAAGCTAATATCCTATACTTTAAAACATAGTCCAAAAATCCAAATCTTATTTAGTTCACAAATCCACCTTTCTTTTTTAAAGTTCTTGCCTTGAAATTATCAGTGAAAATGAAAATATTTCTTAATCTCCTAAAATCTTATTTACTTATGATTTAATACTTTTTAGCAAAGTTTTCTAGACTTCTGGTCTTATGATATTTCTCCAAAAGAATCAGCAGAAGTGATGGTCAGGTTTGATATTTTTTAAGAATCTTTCCATCACATCCGAGATATGTGTCAGAAAGACAGAAGATGCGTCTTGTGCTTATTTCAGGTCAATCTAAATCTTCTTCAGTTCCCTCAGCAAAGAGTCCACAACCATTAGTACTCATCTCTTTTCCCTCTGACCATTGCTGTAAGATTTTTCATCGGATTGAATCTTTGAATTCTCAAGACCATTCCTCAGAGTACAGGAAGTACACTCCTGTAGAGATGGTCCAACACTCCTCTCTAAAGAGATTGTCCCATTTATTGCATGGATCCAAATGGTGAATGATCCTTTACTTTCTTCCTTGTGTCACATCCTCTCACCATCCCAAATCCTGATACAGGTGAAAATTCCCTAATGTTTTTTTAAAACATTCTTTTTCAACTTAACTTCCTCCTGAAAATATTTTCCCCTCCTCTATCATCTTCTAGGAACACTTCATTAATGTTTGTTTTTGAACTGAATTGATGAAGACTTTACTATCTTCCTCCATATTTTTCCCATTCTTGTGTCAACAGTAATAGTCAAAAGTCTTATACATATGAGGTCAAATATTTCTATCCATTGGGATCTCTAGTTCACCATGTTTGTTGGCTTCCTTTTTGTATTTGTACAAAAATATACCAGAAAGTAGAAATGTAATACTCTATCCTTTTTACTTTCTTCTCTAGGCTGGAGACCAACTTGCATATTGTATAGACGTAGTTATGTAAGTGAGGTGGTGTAGTGGTTGGAATGGTGGATTGTTGTGAGGAAATCTAAATTTAAATCTGAGGCAACTAGGTGGCCCAGTGGGTAGAGTACTGGACTTAGAATCAGGAAGAAAGACCTGGGTTCAAATCTGACCTCAGACATTTATTAGCTATGTGAAGTTAAGCAAGTCACTTAATCTCTGTTTGCTTCACTTTCCTCAACCCTACCATCTGAATAATAATAGCATCTACTTCCCAGGGTTGTTATGAGGATCAAGTGAAATATTGTAAAGCACTTAGTGTACTTCCTGACACAAAGTAAACACTATACAAATGTTAGCTATTATTACTTTTGTTGTTATTTAATTCTGCTTCTGACTCTTTCTTAGCTGTGTGACTTTAGTAGAGTCATTTAGCCTTTCTCAGCCTTTGTTTCCTCCTCTATAAAATGGGGATAACAATAAAATCTATTTTATAGGGTTGTTGTGAGGATCAAATATGATAATATATACAAAGTGCTTTGCACACATGAATGTGTTATGTGTTAAAGTGTTATGTATTAAAGGAGTCAAAGGGTTATAGCAGAGAGACCTCATAGAATACTCTTTGCAGTCACTGTAAAATTCTCCTAGCTTCCATATGAACTTGAAGCAAGATCCAAAGTCCTGTACCTTATTTTTGATATTGTTCTTATATAACTCTTGTAGCCAACTGTTGTAGAAAATTGCTAATTTGGGAGATTTTAATCCAATGAGAACTAGTCACTGTAAGTGGTTTCCTTTGTAACTTTGTTTTATTTCATGAAATTAAAAACATGATTCTGAAAAGAGATCCAGAGGTTTCATTGGATTGCCATGACACAAACAAGGTTAAAAACACATCCTACTCTTACAATGCCTGAAATTTCTTATCTGAAGAGATGACACTGCATTTGTGCTTCTTCTAAAGCTTAATTCAATATCTGTATATGAAGGAATATTTCATATCCCTTGAATAAAGTAAGTTCATTCTGTCCTTTTGGTGACCTCTCAAGGAACATAACATGCGCAAGTTGGCCATGCCTTAATGTTTTGGGAACTAGCCACTCCCGAAACACATAGATAATACTTGGAGGATCTGGCTAGTCCTCCCAGTATATGATTAATTAGCTTATATCTTGTGGCCCCCGTATGATATGTCTTTGATGAACAAACACCTGCATTCCCATGGCCATGTGCCTGACCAGCTCGGAACAGTGTGTGGAGCCGTTGGCAAAAAGCCTTCTTTGTCTAGGTCCCTATAAACTCCCCTCACTTAGTGCAAGTCCTCAGAATCTCACCCATGGAGAGAACGCTCTGCCTGGGACCTCTTTGCTCCCAATTCGGACCCTGAACGCTGTATCCTGGGATTCCCCAGCTGATGTAATTCAGGTGTTGGTGCTCCTCGAATTGGTGATGTTTTTCTATTTCCTCTTATATCTATATTAATATTGCTATAATTATATTAGTACTAGGCTATATTAATTATTTCTGCTGTAGCTCTAAACTGTTCATGCATTTGCCTTTTCTGTAAATCAATAAAATATCCAGCTTCTTCTTCCCAAATGTGTCTTACTGTAGGTGTGAATCTGAACCATAAATTTCCTTAATCATACATAATTGGATGAATCCGAACCCTTTTTGAAACCGCAATACAGTATACAAAATGCAAGCTGATCATCTTAGTAGATGAAAAGGTGAAAGGATAGAGAAAGGCTGTTTACTCTCCAACTTGTCATGGAAAATAAAGTATTCCTTCCAATAACAGAAGAAATATTTCAAGGAGAAAAGAATGAAAGAGAAGAATCTGAGGAGGCAGAGGAAAATTGACTCTTGGGTCAAGAGGGTCGAAGAATGTAATGCAGAGAAGGAAGGAAAGTCACTGATTATGACAGGTTCAAATTGAATACAGCAGAAGTTAATAATGATAAATGTGAAGATCAACAGCTGGATTAAAAGAAAAATCAAGGAAATATATCTAGATAAGAGTATATTAAAAAAAAAACAAAAGAACCCATGAGTTTTAGTGAACTGTAAGCTCAGTATGAATTGATGGTATGATCTAGCAGGCAAAAAAGCAAATAAAATTGTAGGCTGCAATAAGGACCTCTCAGAATATTGTCTTTTACCCTAGTCAATTCACATCTGGGAAATTGTGTCCAATATCAGGTACTACATTTTATGAAGGATGCTGACAAGGTGTAATGCTGTAAGTGTTGACAAATATGGTGATCATTTTCAAAACCATGTTGCATCCTAGTTGGTTGAAAGCACTAGAGATGTCTAGATTGGATAACAGAAGACTAGGGGGTGTGGTGAATATGTGTTTAAAGGGCTGTCAAGTGGAAGAGGGATTAGAACTGGGTACCATGGGTGGAACTAACATGGAGGAAGGTTTCAGCTTAATTTAAGGAGAAATTTCCTAATATGGTTATCTCTTCCACATTGCAGGGTGTAAGGGTGTGGAGCCCCTACAATCTTGAAAATTTGCATAACATTTTTGGCCAAACCTTCATACCAAATATCTGAATTTTTTCTTTCTCTTTTGTGTGGTGTTTACATTAACTTATTGTAAAATTTATATTAAGTATTTGGTCAGAAGCTCTGTAGTCATGCTGTCCTTAGCATGTCATCTGTCGCTTCCACAAAACTCGCCCTCCATCAAATTCCCATTTAATTTCTTATAGTGACCCATGACACATCAAAACCATAATGGGGAAAGTTGTGACGTGATAGTTATTGGTAATTAGAATTATACAAAAAGACAATGGGCTTTTGCATAAAGCATTGAGTGCCCCATGATTGGTCTTCTTCATGCAAAGGGACATTTTAGAGACATTTTTTGATTCGATATGAATTGACCTTCTTGAGATGATTGTGTATAAAATTGGTCTCTTCTTATTCTGAAATGTCACAATACTATGAATAGTTGAACTATTAGAGATATGTAGATTTTAAACTATTCCCACAAAGGATGGAATTGGATTTTCTGAAAAAGAAGCAGCTTCCCCTTCTCCATAGAATGATGGTAAAGTGCTTCGAGAGAGAACATGTATTACTGGTCCCAGAAAAAAGAAAAGTCCCAGTAAGTGAGTCAGTGCCAAGTTACACAGAAGCATTCATAGTTTAATTTGGCATAGGCAATTAGATAGTATTCTGTCATCCAGGACCATGTACTTCAAAAGTGATGGAAGACTTCTCAAGAGGCTTTTTCATCCCAGTGGGGAGCAACATTATATATTCATAAGCTACACTGATGTCAGGAATGGTGGAAACAAAGGGAGAAATGATGGTAGGGGCTATCTGGGTAACAATCAATGGAGGAAGAAACAAATAAAATTGCTGTAGGATAACATGATATCATCTAAATGGAAGCAGCAAAGAGATAATGAGTTTGAGAAATAAGTAACAAGTCTGGCACGTGAGAATAATATAGCAGTGCTGGAGGATTTCAACTATCTAGACATCTGCTTGATCTGTCAGAAACAGAGCAGCTGATAAATTTTTAATTTATACTTTGATTAATACTTCTTTTCTACAAAAGGTTGAAGAAGTAATGAGGAGAGCTGCTATTCTGGATCTGATTCTAACCAATATTAATAAGTTGCATGCTGAAGTAGGAATGATGGGAACCTTGGGAGGAAGCAACATAGAATTTATGATATAAAGAAAATTCAGTCATAGTCCAACATACACCATTGATTTTGGGAAAGGAGATTTCAAAAAGTACGGAGAAAGAAAAGATGGGCTTTCCTTAACTCTCCCTAATTTCCTGATCCCTAATTCTGCATAACTACCCAAATAGGATGGACTGCTCTTAAGAATATTAATTGGATTACTCAAACACAAATGATTCCAATGAGAAAAGGGGAAGAGGGATACTTTCTAAACAGAACAACATGAATACAGTGGGATTACACTGATAGCCTTATTTTTTTTAAAATAAGGACACTTATGGAAGATGGAATCCAGGATAGATAGATAACTAAGGATAAATACAAAAGAGCTGCATAATCCTTTAAGAATAATGTGAGAAACACTAAATCTCATGATTAGTTAAAGCTGTTGGAGAATATTAGGACAAAAACTGTTTCACATAGGGGATAGAGAGCAGATCTCCAAGTGAGCAAAACCTGAGTTCAAAGCTGATCTCTGATATATACTGGTTGCATGATCTTGGGCATGTGACTCAACTTTTTAGTAATCCTAGGCAACTCTCTATGACTATAATTTTCAGAGTAGTTCATAGAAGAAGAGATCTATAAGGAACTTCACAATCTGGCTCAACCTCATCATTTTGGTGGAGTAACTAAGACCCAGGAAAGGTAATGATTTGATCAGATTCACAGAGGTATAAAGTCTCTGAGGTAGGATGTGATCGCAGATACTTCTGACTCCAAGGTCAATGTTCTTTCCACTATACCACAATCTTTTTTTTCCTTTTTTTTAAATTTTATTTTATTATTATTATTATTTAATGTTTTACAATCACTGCCATAAAATTAAGATTTTATCCCCCCCCCCCACTTACCCCCCACTGCCCCTCTCACTCCCCACGGCCGCGTACAATTCTGTATAGGTTCTACATATACTTTCCTATTGAGTACATTTTCACTATAGTCATGTTATGTAGTAGAACTAAAATAAATGGAAGAAATCATATAACAAATCAAAACATGATACACAAAAACATACACATACACAAACATGATCTGCTACATTCTGTGAATGACTTCCATATTTTTTTCTATGAGTGTGGAAGGCATTTTGCCTTAGAAAACCATCATTGGGATTTTTTTTTAAATAAGTTCTTGCGTTATTACAAAATGCCAAGTCTACCAGAAAAAACTCGCATGCTGTGGTCATTGCTGTGCACAAAGTTCTCCTGGTTCTGCTCCTTTCACTCAGCATCATATCATATAAGTCCTTCCAGGCCTCTCTGAAGTCTTCTTGTTCATCATTTCTTATGGCACAAGAGTACTCCATTACATTCATATACCATAATTTATTCAGCCATTCCCCAGTTGATGGGCATCCCCTTGACTTTCAGTTTTTGGCAACTACAAAGAGTGCTGTTATAAATATTTTTGTACATTTGGGACCCTTTCCCATTTTTATGATCTCTTGGGGATACAGTGCTAGTAGCGATATTGCTGGGTCCAAGGATATGCACATTTTTGTAGCCCTTTGGGCATAGTTCCTAATTTCCACCAACAATGAATTAGTGCTCCAACTCTCCCACATCCTCTCCAGCATTTATCATTTTCTTGTTCTGTCATGTTTGTCAATCTTATAGATGTGATGTGGTACCACAGAGTTGTTTTGATTTGCATCTCTCTAATCAATAGTGATTTAGAGCATTTTTTCATATGATTATAGATAGCTTTAATTTCTTCTTCTGAAAATTGCCTGTTCATATCCTTTGACCATTTATCAATTGGGGAATGACTTGTATGATTATACATTTAAGTCAGTTCTCTATATATTCTAGAAATGAGGCCTTTATCCCCAAGCTTAGCCATAAAAATTCTTTCCCAATTTACTACATCCCTCCGGATTTTGGTTGCATTGGGTTTGGTTGTGCAAAAACTTCTCAGTTTAATGTAATCAAAATTATCCATTTTGCATTTCATAATGCTTTCTATCTCTTCTTTAGTAAAAAATTCTTCCCTTCTCCATAAATCTGAAAAATACACTATTCCTTGCTTTTCCAGTTTATTCATGGTATCAATCTTTATACCTAAATCATGTATCCATTTGGACTTTATTCTTGTGTACGGTGTCAGGTTTGGGTCTATGCCTAATTTCTGCTACACTGTTGTCCAGTTTTCCCAGAAATTTTTGTCAAACCGTGAGTTCTTATTCCAGAAGCTGGGGTCCTTGGGTTTATCAAACAGGAGGTTGCTATATTCCTTGCCTACTGTGTCTTGGGTGCCAAGTCTATTCCACTTGTCTACCTCTCTGTTTCTTAGCCAATACCAAGTGATTTTGATAATTGCTGCTTTATAGTACAATTTGAGGTCTGGTAGCGCTAGGCCACCTTCCCAAGCATTTCTTTTCATTAGTCCCTTTGATATTCTGGACCTTTTGTTCTTCCAAATGAATTTCATATTATTTTATTCAGCTCTAGAAAATAATTATCTGATAGTTTAATTGGTATGGCACTAAATACGTAAGTTATTTTAGGTAGAATTGTCATTTTTATTATATTAGCACGGCCTACCCATGAGCAACTGATGTTTTTCCACTTACTTAAATCTGACTTTATTTGTGCAAAGAGTGTCTTGTAATTGTGTTCATATAATCCCTGTGTTTGTTTTGGCAGGTAAACTCCTAAGTATTTTATAGTGTCTACCCTAGCTTTAGATGGGATTTCTCTTTCTATCTCTTGCTGTTGGACTTCGTTGCTGATATATAGGAATGCAAAAGATTTCTGTGGGTTTATTTTGTAACCTACAACTTTGCCAAAGTTGTTTATTATTTCAAGTAGCTTTTTACTTGAATCTCTGGGATTCTCTAAATAAATCATCGCATCATCTGCAAAGAGTGATAACTTAGTTTCTTCTTTGGCTATTCTTATTCCTTCAATACCTCTATCTTGTCTAATTGCTACAGCTAACATTTCTAGTACCATATTGAATAATAGTGGTGGTAATGGACATCCTTGTTTCCCCCTGATCTTATTGGGAATGCATTTAGCTTATCCCCATTGCATATAATGCTTGCTGAAGGTTTTAGATAGATACTGCTTATTATTTTATGGAAAGTTCCCTTTATTCCTATGTTCTCCAGTGTTTTTAATAGGAATTGGTGTTGTATTTTGTCAAAAGCTTTTTCTGCATCTATTGAGATAATCATGTGGTTTTTGTTAGCTTTATTGTTGATGTGATCAATAATGCTAATGGTTTTCCTAATATTGAACCAGCCCTGCATTCCTGGTATGAATCCTACCTGATCATAATGTATTAATCTCATGACAAGTTGCTGTATTCGTTTTCCTAAAATCTTATTTAAAATTTTTGCATCTATATTCATTAGGGAAATTGGTCTATAATTTTCTTTCTCTGTTTTGTCTCTTCCTGGTTTGGGTATCAAAACCATATTTGTATCATAGAAAGAATTTGGGAGCACTCCTTCTTCCCCAATTTTCAAAAATAGTCTATGTAGTATTGGAATTAACTGTTCTTTAAATGTTTGATAGAATTCACTTGTGAATCCATCTGGCCCTGGAGATTTTTTCCTAGGGAGTTCATCGATGGCTTGTTCAATTTCTTTTTCTGAGATGGGGTTGTTTAAGTATTCAACTTCCTCTTCTGTTAATCTGGGCAATTTGTATTTTTTAAAATATTCATCCATCTCATTTGATTATCGAATTTGTGGGCATAAAGTTGGGCAAAGTAGTTTCTAATTATTGTTTTAATTTCCTCCTCATTGGAGGTGAGTTCACCCCTTTCATTTTTAACATTAGTAATTTGATTTTCTTCTTTCTTTTTTTAATCAGTTTGACCAAAGGTTTATCAATTTTATTAGTTTTTTCATAAAACCAACTATTGGTTTTATTTATTAATTCAATAGTTTTCTTAATTTCAATTTTATTAATCTCTCCTTTGGTTTTCAGTATTTCTAATTTGGTATTTACTTGGGGATTTTCAATTTGTTCTTTTTCTAGCTTTTTCAACTGCAAGCCTAAGTCATTGATCTCCTCTTTCTCTATTTCATTTATGTAGGCATTCAAAGATATAAAACTTCCCCTAATAACTGCTTTTGCAGTATCCCATAAGTTTTGGTATGTTGTCTCACTATTGTCATTCTCTTGAATGAAATTGTTGATTGTTTCTATGATTTCTTCTTTAACCCAACCCTTCTTTAGAATTAGATTATTTAGTTTCCAATTGATTTTTGGTTTCTCTTTCCACGGCCTTTTATTACATGTAATTTTTAATGCATTATGATCTGAAAAGGATGCATTGATTATCTCTACCTTTCTGCACTGGATTGTGAGATTTTTATGTCCTAGTACATGGTCAATTTTTGTAAATGTTTCATGTACTGCCGAGAAAAAGGTATATTCCTTTCTATTCCCATCCAATTTTCTCCAAAGATCTATCATATCTACCTTATCCAGAGTTTTATTTACCTCCTTAACCTCTTTCTTGTTTATTTTGAGGTTAGATTTATCAAGTTCAGGGAGGGGGAGGTTGAAGTCCCCCACTAGTATAGTTTTGCTATCAATTTCTTCCTTCAACTCCCCCAACCTCTCCTCTAAGAATCTGGCTGCTATACCACTTGGAGCATACATGTTTAGTAATGATATTGCTTCATTGTCTATGGTGCCTTTTAGCAGGATACAGTTTCCATCCTTATCCCTTTTGATTAGATCTATTTCTGCTTTTGCTTTGTCTGAGATTAGGATTGCTACTCCTGCCTTTCTTACATGAGGTGAAGCACAATATATTCTGCTCCATCCTTTGACCTTTATCCTATGTATATCCCCCCATTTCAAATGTGTTTCTTGTAAGCAGCATATTGTTGGATTATGACTTTTAATCCATTCTGCTATCCCTCTCTGTTTTATGGGAGAATTCATTACATTCACATTCACAGTTATGATTACAATCTGTGTATTTCCCTCCATCCCCTTTCCCACCATTTGTGCTTTTAGCTCTCCCATCTCCCTTCCCCTCCTCAATAGTATTCACTTTTCACCCCCTCCTCCTGCAGCCTTCCCCTTCTTCTTTTAGCCCCCCTCCCTTTTACTCCCCTTTACTCTTATTATTTCTTCCCTCCCTTTTAGCCTCCCTCCCCTTTCTTCCCCCTTCCCCTCCTACTACCTATAGAGCTTTTTAGGATTATCTACTTAGGTTTATTGTTCCCTCCTTTAAACAAATCAGATGAGAGTACCTCTCAAACAATGCTCATCTCCCTCCCCTCCTTCCCTCTACTATAGTTTTGTACTTCTTCCTGTGATGTAATTTGCCATTTTCTGCTTCCTCCTTTTCACACCTCCTATTACAATACCTTCTCATACTTAAATCATATTTTTGACATGACATCATTTACTTTATACCCGTTCCCTCTATGTATATCCCTTTTATCATAATAGCTGCACAACTCTCAAGATTAACAGGTATCATCTTCCCTTATAGGGATGTAAACAGTTTGCCCTAATTGAGTAAAAAGTTTTTGCTTTTGTTTTTTCCCCCCTGTTTACCTTTTTATGATTCTCTTGAGACCTGCATTTGAACATTGAATTGTGTATTGAGTCCTGGCATTTTGGTCAGGAAGCTCTGGGAATCCCTTATTTTGTTGAATGACTTTCTCCTTGCCTGAAATGTTATGCTGAATTTTTCTGGGTAGTTGATTCTTGGTTGAAGTCCCCACTGCTTTGCCTTATGGAATATTGGGTTCCAATTCTTTTGATCTTTTAATGTAGAAGCTGCAAGATCCTCTGTGTTCCTGACTGTATGTCCTTGATATTTGAATTGTTTCTTTCTGGCTGCTTGTAGTATTTTCTCCTTCACTTGATAGCTCCGGAATTTGGCAATGATATTTCTTGGGGTTTTGAGTTTGGGATCCCTTTCGGGAGGGGAATGGTGGATTCTTTCGATGACTATTTTGCCCTCTGAATCTAGCACTTGTGGGCAGTTTTCCTTGATGATTTCCTGGAAGATATTGTCCAGACTCTTTTCTTCATCATGGGTTTCTGGCAGGCCAATAATTCTTAAATTTTCTCTCCTGGATCTATTTTCCAGGTCAGTTGTTTTTCCAATTAAATATTTTACATTTTCTTCTATCTTTTCATTCTTTAGATTTTGTTTGACTGATTCTTGTTGCCTCATTGAGTCATCAGTTTCTACTTGCCCAATTCCAATCTTTATCATATTGTTTTCTTCAGTTAACTTTTGCATTTCCTTTTCCATCTGACCAATTTTTCCCTTTAAGGAGCTATTTTATCCAGTTAATTTTTCTACTTCCTTTTCCATTTGACCAATTTTCCCAATTAGGTTTTGCATTTCCTTTTCCATTTGATCAACTCTTTCTTTTAGGGAATTATTTTCTCCAGTTAATTTTTGAACTTCCTTTTCCATTTGTTCAATTTTCCTTTTCAAAGTGATGTTCTCATCAGTGAATTCTTTTTTTATAATTTTAAAATCATTGGCCAGTTTTTCTTCTATTTCCTTCTTCAGCTGTTCCAGGAGAGCTGCTTGTGCTTGTGAGAAGTTCATAGTCCCTTCTGAAGTTTCAGATGGAAGTACAGTCTCAGCTCTGACCTCTTTGGTGTTTGTGTTTTGGTCCTTATCTCCATAGAAAGATTCTATGCTTTTTTCACCCTTCATCTGCCTTTTCCTGTTCATGATGTTGACTGAGTGTTGTAGCTTCTGGTTCTTTCAGTCAGAAGCTACAGAACTTTGTTTTGAGCTGATGTGTGAAAAAGCTAAAAGCAAGTTTTTGTTTTTTTTTCCCGGATCAACCCTGGGGTTAGCTTGTTAAGTGTGTGGGAGGAGTGGTCTGGTCACAGGAGATCTCCTCAGCTGAACTGAGGCAAAGGCAAGCTCAGGGGATGGTGATCCCAGCTTCCCTATTGTCTTCCCATTTACCCTGGAGGGCTGAGACATGCCTAGATGCTAATGCATATTCCCACTCCTCCTGGGGCTCCTCTCCTGGCGCTGAGGCTTGCCTGGGTCCTAGTGCAGTTTTTCTCTGCCCTGGGTCCTCTGTCCTTCCCGTTCACCTCCGCCACAGTAGGAGGAATCCCCTTTAGCTATTTTCCTAGCCTCACGTGTTATGAGACTATTTGCTCCCTTTTGCTGTTCCCGCTGATCCAGGATTTTTCTGGGGAAATATTTTATGGTTCTTTCACAGTCATGAATGGGAGGAGAGAGCATTTACTGATCACTCTGCCATCCTGGCTCCCAGAAGTTCAAGTAGGTGACTTACTGAAGTTTAATCTTCAGGCTAAAGGTCTCAGGAGCTGCTGCGCTGATATCTGGCACTCAGTGGCTCTCACCGGCTTGGTTCGGCTTGTCTCCCGCTCAGTGGCTTCCACCCACCGCTCTCAGGTTTCTCAGGTCACTTCTGCTCTGCTGCACTGACCATGCTGTGCTGTGCACTGGAGGCTCACCCCCGTGGAACAGACCCTTCCTGTGGACCTTCCAGTCTAACCTGGGCTCGAAATCTGTCACAATCTGTCTCCCACTGGATTCTGCACCTCCAAAATTTAGTCAGATTCTCCTTTCAGAGGTATCCAAAGAAGTTTGTCCAAGAGCTTAGGTGAGTCATTGCTCTCACTCTGCCAACTTGGCTCCACCCCCGTATACCACAATCTTAAAGAGTATTTTTTCACAAAGAATTATTTAAATCAATGAAATCAGAGATTCAGATTCTGAGGAAAAATACATGAGAAGAAAGAGAAAGATCAAAGAAAGGGCAGGACTACTTCTTGGGGTGAATAAGATGATAGACGATGGAGAGAAAAAGAGTCCACTCAATTCTAATTTTTCTTCCATTTTCCTTGTTTTATTTATTCTCATTTAGTAACTATCCACAAAACACTCAGATATTCAAACATATATAGATGGTATAAGAAACTGAAAAGTCTATATTTTTGAAATATTAAGAATAACAAGCTACTATGCGAAGCACTATGAGAAGCACTATTGATTGCAATCCTAAAGGTTCAGGGGCCCTTCCTGGGTAAGGATCAGAGTACAGAGCAAGAGAACAGTGACTACATCTCTTTCCAGATCACACCGCCATGGGAAGAATGAAAATTCCAAAATTCCAGAACTAGGTCTGAAAACAATAGAGCAAAAAACAAACAAAAAAGCAAACAAAAACCTCAGAAACATGAGACAGAGCCACCTCAATGTTGGGAACAGAGCCCAACATTAACATAAAGTACCAAAACAAATAATAGGGTGGAAAAATGAACAACTAACAAAAAAAAAAAGAACCTGATCATAAAAGGGTACTAAGGTGACAGGGAAAACCAAGACACAAACTCAGAAGGTGAAGAAGTCAAAGCATCTAAAAGCAAAGCCTCAAAGAAAAAAATATTTGAATTTAATCGGAGCCCAACAATAATGCCTGAAAGATCTAAATAATAATTTTCAAAATCAAGTAAAAGGGATAGAGGAAAAATTAAAGAAGAGGAGAAAATTATGAAAAGACAAATAGCAACTTGTCAGAAAAAGCACAAAAATATATTGAAAGAAAACAATACCTTGAAAAGCAGAACTGACCAAATGGAAAAAGAGATACAAAACTTCACTGGTGAAAAACAGCTGCTTAAAAATAATTGGTCAAATAGAAAGAGATGTACAAAAGCTCATTGAAGAAAATTCTTTAAAAATTAGAATTGGGCAAATAGAAGGTAAGAAATCCACAAGACTTTAGAAAACAATAAAAAGGAAAAAGTGAAAAAAATGAGATATATCAGTGGGAAAAAAACTGACCTGGAAAATAAATTGAGATATAATTTAAGAATTATTGGACTACCTAAAAACCATGATCAAAGAAAGAGCCTAGACATCACATTTCAAAAAATTATCAAGGAAAACTAGCCTAACATTCTAGAACTAGAGGATGAAATAGATGTCAAAAGAACCCACCAGTCACCACCTGAAAGAGTTACCAAAAGGAAAACTACCAAAAAAATTTTATAGCCAAATTCCAGAACTCCTAAGTCAAAGAGAAAATACTTTAAGCAACCAGAAAGAAATCATTGTGAAGCCATAGTTATGATCACACAAGATTTAATAATTACCTTGTTAAAGGAGCAGAGAGGTTGAAATATGATATTCTGGAAGATAAAGAAAGGTAGGATTACATACAAGAATAACCACCTAGTAAACCTGAGTATAATCCTTTAAGGGAAAATGAATATTTAAAGAAATAGAGAACTTTCAAGCACTTCTGATTAAAAGAGCAGAATTGAATAGAAAATTTGACTTTAATATACAAGACTCAAGGGAAGCAAAAAGAGGCAAACATAAAAGAGAAATGGACTCATTAAGTTTAAGCTGCATACCTTTCTATTCAAAAAGATGTTACACATATCTCCTAAGAACTTTGTCACTCTTACGGTGGCTAGAAGGATTCTACAAAGAAAGGGGGTATGTGCATGAGTTGATTATGTTGGGATGATGCAAAACTAGAATAGTTGAGTAAGAGGGATTCCTCAGGAGAAGGGGGAAGGGAGAGAAAGAATGGGGGAAAATTATCTCACATAAAAGAGGCACAAAAGGAAGAGATTTTACAATAGCAAGGGGAAATGGTGTGTGTGTGTGTGTGTGTGTGTGTGTGTGTGTGTGTTCATAGGGAAGGACAATGTCTGAACCTCACTGACATATAAATTGGTCCAAAAAGGGATATATATGTATACATACATACATATACATACAGACATATATATACACACACATTCATACATATATACACATATATGCGCATACACATACATATATGTATGCACAAATACATATATGTATGTATATACTTTGTTGGTAATAGAAAATTATCTTAACAGAAAAGTAATATGGGAAGGGAAGATAAAAGGAAGGGCAGATAAAAGAAGGCAGTGGTCAGCAACAAAAAAGACTTTAGAGGATGGACAGGATGAAAAGAGAGTAAGAGAGTGCAGGATAAACAGAAGAAAACTGGATGGAGGGAAATGCATAGTTAGCAATCATAATAGTGAATGTGAATGGGATCAATTTGCCCATAAAATAGAAGTGGAGAGGAGAATGGATTAGAAACCAGAATCCAACAATATGTTGTTTGTAAGAAATACACTTGATTCAGAAAGACATACAGAATTAAAATAAGAAGCTAGAGAAGAATTCATTACAAAAAAGTAAAAATAGATCTAATTAAAAACTATAAGCAGGGAAATCACATCTTGCTAAAAGGCAACATAGACAAGGAATATGAACACTAAACATATATACACTTAATGGAACATCCAAATTCTTAAAGGAAAAGTTAAGTGATTTACAGAAGGAAAGAGAGAATAAAACTATGTTAGTAGGAACTCGTGTCTTTTATCAGAGGCAGATTAATTTAACCATAATATAAATGAAAAAGAAGACAAAAAGATTAATAGAATCTTAGAAAAGTTAGATATAATAGACCTCTGGAGAAAATTGAATGGGAAAATAAAGGAATTACCTTTTTCACAGCTACACACGGCACCTTCACAAAAATCGAACATTCGTTAGGGCATAAAAATCTAAAAAATAAGAAATATTGTATGTACTCCTTTCAGACAATAATGCAATAAAATTACATTTTAAAGTGCCATGGAAGGATAAATTAAAAATTAATTGGAAAAGTAATAATCTTATCCTAAAGAATGAGTGGATCAAAGAAAAAAAGAAACAATCAACAATATCATTAAAGAAAATGAAAACAATGTGAAAACCTTCCAAAATCTGTGGTATGCAGCCAAAGAAGTATCTAGGGAAAATTTATACCTCTAAATGAGAACTTCAGTAAAAGAGAGAAACAGAAGATCAACGAATTGGGCATGTGACTAAAAAAACTGGGAAAAAACAAATTAAAAAATCCTCATTTATACTAAAATGGAAAATCTAAAAATCAAAGAAGAAATTAGCAATATTGAAAGCTTAAAAATTGAACTAATAAATAGTATGAGCTGGTTTGTAAAAAAAAAATAGGAAAAGAGATAAATCATTGGTTAAAAATTTGATTTTAAAAAAGAAAACCAAATTACTAGCATCAAAAATGAAAAGGGTGAATGTACCATTAATGAAGATGACATTAAGCAATTGTTTTGAGTTATTTTGCCCAATTATATGCCAGTAAAACTGGGAAAGGAAAGTGAAAGAGTATTTAGAAAAATATGAAGTTTCTAGATTGTTAGCAGAAGAAATAGAATATTTAAGTAACCCCATCCAAGAGAAAGAAATCAAATAAGCTATCGATGAGTTCCCTAAGAAAAAATTCCCCAGGAGGAGATGAATTTACAAGTGAATTTTACCAAACATTTAAGGAACAATTAATCCCAATACTATATAAACTGTTTGAAAAAACTGGTAAAGAAAGAGTTCTAAAAATTATTTTTATGATACAAATGTGGTTTCTATACCTAAAACCAGGAGAGCAAAGACACATGCAAAAAATTTAAATAAAATAAATAAAATAAATAAATTAATTAATTAAATAAATTAAATAAAATACCAGCAAGAAGATAACAGCAGTATATCACAATGATCATACACTAATGTACCAGGCTGATTGAGCATATCAATAACAAAATCATATGATTATATTAATAAATGCAGAAAAATCATTTAAAATAACTCAATAACCATTCCTATTAAAACATTAGAAGCATAGGAATCAATTGAAACTTTCTTAAAACGATAAATAGCATCTACAACCAAAAATAACCATTATCTATAATGTGGACAAATTTGAAGTCTTGCTGATAAGACCAGAAGTGAAGCAAGGATGTTGATTTTCACCATTATTCAATATTATATTAGAAATGCTAGCTATATATTTGTTGTTATTCTTTGTCCTGCATTTTCAAAGAGGACCACGACCATTAGGAAGATGATGCCATGATTTGCAAGTGAATTGGATTTAAGAGGGAGGACTGTACAAAATTGCCAGCCTCACTTTCTCCTCTGGGGCCATCTAGGTCTAGAGGCAAGGTATAAACCAGGAGGACCAGAGATGGGTCCAGATTCAATGGGAGACCCTGGACTCCCTAATCCAAGGTCTTTACCAGTTCTTACTTTGTCTGAGGCAATTCCCATTCAGTGATTAAGGATAGGTAAGAAATGAGACAAAGAATGATTTCCTTTACCTAGTCAAAAGAAGTTCTACCTGGGAGGGCAAGACCTTCAGGGTTTCTGAGATGTTGTTTGCCCTTTGTTCTCAAAGAGAACATCAGGAAAGTGATGCTATAACTTGCAAGTGAATTGGATCTCAGTACAGAGGGACTGTGCAAGGTCACCAGCCTCACTTGCTCTTCCAGAACCATTTGGGTTCAGTGGTAAGATATAAATCAGCATGACTGGAGATACCTGCCTCCCCCCATTCCCCAGCAATAAGACAAGAAAAACAATTTGAAGGAAGAAAAATAGGCAATGAGGAAAAAAACCTATCACTCTTGCAAATGATATGATGGTATACTAGAACCCTAGAGAATCAACTACAAATCTAGTTGTACCAATTAACAACTTATGTTCTCTGACACCATAGTCAGTGCTATTTCTACTGTACCAAACTCTCTCCTTATTTGTGACCCAAATATTAGTTTTAATAGTCTTCCCACTGTAGTTTATCTTCATTAGAGTATCGTTGGTCCAGTTTTCACACATCCCATTCAAACTTTAATAAGAAGATACCTCCATCATCTTATTAACATTGCTGCAGCACTTGGCTATTTGTGACTTGGTTTGTCCTCTGGTTATCCTGACCTGATGAAGAAACTAAGACTCAGAAAGTGAATGTGACATTTTCATGGTCATAGAACCAGTATAATCAGAGGCATAATTCAAACTCAGGTCCCTCTGACCTCCAGTCAACTGTGCCTACAACTCAGAAGAGCTCGTCATATGTATCCATACAGAGCTTGTAAATATATCACACTCATAGTCTGTAATTATATCCTTAGTCAGTTATGCCGAAATAACTTCACCATATGATTTCTTAAACAGGGGTTGTGAGTACTCTAGGTTATGGAAAAATAGAAAATGTTCCCCAAAAGTATATTCTCCTCAACACTTGAATTTTCAATACAGGTATAATTACTCAAGTCAGGAGTCAATTTGGTCCCATCTATCACTATCTAGGGAATGCTTTTTACTGTTACTATCTTCCCCATCATCAGTGATCTCCATAAATTCCCCATCAAATATACATTTGTATATTCTCCTTTTCCTGAATCTAATGATAACAAGACAAAAACAGTAGCAGAATTACAATAATAAAGCAATTACCTGGTTGCAACTTCCAAGAGTAATAGAATTATGATAATAAAGAAATAACAAGATTACACCAATAAAAATATAAAATGTTGTTAGTGTGAAAGTCCCAGATGTCTGCCAAATAAAAAGTCAATCCTGGAAGAAGAAATTTTGAGGCTTAAGTGGTGGTGACTTATTTTCCAAGGACAGTATAATTCATAGACCTATAAAACACAATGCAAATATTAGAGTCCCACATTCATTTGACTGGTCATAGACTCTTTATAGAAAACGGTTAACATGTATTTCCTTACTTGGATTTCCTCTTCACCATTTGTAAATATAGAGAAACTATATTTTCTCATAAAAAAGACCTACCCATAATTTCTGGGAAAAAAAAGGATGTTTTCAGATCCTAGAATCATAAACCAATCTTTTTATAGTCCCTTTGGCAAAGGCCTATGACACCGCTAAGGTATGATAGTGACCCCCTCATCTGTCATTAGAAGATCATAGAATTATATGACTCTCTTTCATTGGATAAAAAGTAACAAAACCTTCCAGAAGGTCTTTGTTAGTGTTAATCCCATATGATTGACAGTTTCCTTATTCTGTCTTTATAGCTGGGAGCGTCTCTCAGTCACACGTAAGTTTATAGAATGATAGCTGGTAAATTTGTATTTCCTGTTTTGCAGCCATATTAGTATGAAGAAGAAGGCCTCAATCAACTGACTGCCCAAAATGTCACACATGTACATAAGGTCATATTTGAGGATATTAACCCATTTAACCATGCCCAATGATGAGGGATGATTAGGCTTTATGGAATTGGTATTCAAACTATAGTAAGAAGGCAAGTTTCCTGGCAAGGAAGAGAAAAAAAAACATGATGTTTATCTGACAAAATAGTGGTTTCTGTTACTTCCTTAGTCGTAATGATCATCTCTACTATTTGGGTACAGGTGCTTACAACTACCAGCAGGGATTATTCCCCTTCTGAAAGGAGGATTGGGCAGGTATTGCTAAGTTGTAGCTTTCTCTCCACCCCACTGACCTTTGACATCCCAACAGGAGATGTATTTTAGACCACATTCTAAACATTTTGGCACATGTAATTTAGATCTCATTTTTTTCCTAGCCATCATATAAAGTATTGAAGTAGAGTTCATCTTTTCTTCCCTGGAGAGTCCATGAGTAACTAAATTGTCCCACCATCTCAATAGTAGAGGTTGTTTAAATTTAGAATTGAGACCCTGAGAGACCTACTCATTACACTCATCTGCCCTATGCTCTATAAGTTCCTTCAGATTTTTGGTCCTCTTTCAGTATCTTTTACCTTTGGCAAAGGGCTGTGACTCTCCTAAAGTGTGACAGTGACCTTCTTATCTGTTATTAGAGGATCATAGAATTACATGACCCTTCTTTCATTAGATAAAGAGTCTGGACCTCTGGATTTGCTATTTACTCAAATGGGGAACTTTTACTCTTACTGACCATGCATCTGAGTTGCACCTTGACCACAGATGACCTCCAGTGAGAGGATTAGACTAACAAGCACTCAGTGATGTCTGTCTTGGGATGGCTGCTTCTCAATGCACTGTCAATTGTTGTTATTCATCCTTTGTCATCTAAGAGAACCAGTGACATAAGGAGGGTGATGTCTTGACTTAAATATGAATTAGATTTAAGTGAGAAAGAGCTAATATACTGTCATAGACATTTAGGGAAACATACACATCAAAGTCTTCAGGGAACTTACCACCTGCAACTTATTCTACAGAAGGAATGACATTCCTCTATTATTAGCATCTATTTTTCAGTTATCTGAAGGCTTTCAAAATGAATTTTTAGGTGCTTCAGTACTACTGACAATAGACAAGGTGTTAAATAGCAACATCTAAAGCCAGTAATTCCCCTATTTCAGATCATGATCAGCAGGCTGTGGTGTGTTACAATGAAATTTCAGCCGACACAGAGAAATTTAAAGTTTTATGAGGCCTAATATGGCCCAATAAATATGTAAGATGTAGGTGTATATGTGTGTATGCTATACATCTAGGTTTTATATATATATATATATATATATATATATATGTATATGTATATATGTATATATATGTATATATATCCACAAAGGATTGTCTAAATGTGGGTCACAGAGAAGTATTAATAGATATCTCTCAGACCCAACCCAATCTCTCCATGGAAAACTTTGATTCCTTCCTGAATGGGAGGAGGAGATTGGGGCCACCAGTCTTGCCATTCTGCTGTTCTTAGAGAGGGTATATGAAATTAGTACTAACAGTTATTCGTGAAGGGGTGGAGCAAAGATGGTGGAGTGAGAGCAACTACTCACCTAAACTCTTATACAAACTCCTTCAGATACCTCTAAAAAGAGAGTCAGACCAAATTTTGGAGGGGCAGAATCCAATAGGAGAGAGACTGTGGCAGATTCACAGCCAAAGACAGACTGGAAGGTCAACAAGAATGTTCTGTTCTGCAGGGGTGGAGGAGTACACAATGCACAGAGCAGCACAACCCTGCTGCAGCAGGGCCAAGCAGGAAAGCCCTGGGGTGATCTGAGACAGCAGCAGCACTGTGGAAACTTGAGCATATCAGCCCAGGATGGGAGTCCAGCAGAACAGAGCAAGTGTGAGCAGTGGAACCTCAGGTAACTACAGCATCTGATTCTGAGACTGTCAGCTTGCAGATTAAGTCACTGATTTTAACTTGGGGAGCCAAAATGCCTGAGTGATCAGTAAATGCTCTATTCCCCTCCCCTTGTTGACCTTGAAAGAACCATAAAATATTTCCCCAGAAAAATCCTGGATCAGTGGGATCAGCAGAAGGGGCAAACAATCTCATAGCACATGAGACTAGGAAAATCGCTAAGGAGGATTCCTCCTCTTCTTGTGGTGGAAGGAGAACAGTGCAGGACCAGACTTGTCCCAGACAACTCTACTTCAGTGAAACCAGGAGGAGATCTGGATCCCCAGGGGGGCTGAGCCTTGCAACCACCAACACCAGGACCTCATGCATGCCTCAGCACCCCCAGGAGAAATGGAAGACACTAGGGCAGCCGGGATCATCAACTTCTGAGCTTACCTTTGCTCTAGCTCAGCTAAGAAGACCTCTCCTGGCCAGACCACCCCTCCCCCACACTTATCAAGCTAGTTCCAGGGCAAATTCAGGGAAACACAAACATAATTCACCTGACATCTGCTTTCTCACACTAGTCTGCTCAGCATAAGCCTTTTCAGCTTCTACTTAAAGGTCACAACACACAAAGCCTTGTCATCAGGAGTAAGAAGCAAAATATCATAGAATCTTTCTATGGGGAAAAGGTACAAAACACAAATACTAAAGAGGTCAGCATTGAGACTGTACTCCCATCTGAAACTTCAGAAGGGAATATGCACTGGTCGCAAGCACAAAGCGCACTCATGGAAGGGCTGAAGAAGTATTTTAAAAGTCAGATTAGAGAAATAGAAGAAAAATTGACCAATGATTTTAAAAGTATGAAAAAAAGAATTCATCAGAGAGAACAGCTATTTAAAAAGGAAAATTGGACAAATGGAAAAGGAAGCACAGAACCTAACTGGGAAAATTGGACAAATGGAAAAGGAAGCACAAAACCTAACTGGGAAAATTAGACAAATG
This sequence comes from Notamacropus eugenii, assembly GCF_028372415.1. NCBI lineage: Eukaryota > Metazoa > Chordata > Mammalia > Diprotodontia > Macropodidae > Notamacropus > Notamacropus eugenii. The sequence continues at coordinate 138,283,542 of NC_092876.1, read as the reverse complement.
GGAAAGGAAATACAAAAACTAACTGGAGAAAATAATTCCTTAAAAGGAATAATTGGACAGATAGAGGAGATGTAAAAGTTAACTGAAGAAAATAATTTGATAAAAATTAGAATTGGGCAAGTAGAAGCTAATGACTCTATGAGGCACTGAGAATCAGTCAAACAAAATCTAAAGAACAAAAAGATAGAAGAAAATGTAAAATGACTAATTGGAAAAACATCTGCCCTGGAAAATAGATCCAGGAGAAAAAAATCTAAGAATTATTGGCTTACCAGAAAGCCAGGATGAAAAAAAAGAGCTTGGACAATATCTTCCAAGAAATCATCAAGGAAAACTGCCCAGAAGTCCTAGATCCGGAGGGTGAAATAGTCATTGAAAGAATCCACTATTCACCTCTTAAAAGGGATCCCGAACTAAAAACACCAAGGAAGATGATCGCCAAATTCCAGAACTATCAAGTGAAGGAGAAAAATACTACATGCAGCCAGAAAGAAAGCATTCAAATATAGAGGAGTTACAGTCAGGATCACACAGGGCCTTGCAGCTTCTACAATAAAAGATAGAAGAAATTGGAATTTGATATTCTGTAAGGCAAAGGATCTGGGACTACAACCCAGAATCAATTATCCAGTAAAGCTGAACATAATATTTCAGGCAAGGAGATGGACATTCAATGAAATAGGGATTTTCATACCTTCCTGATAAAGAGACCAGAAGTGAATAGAAAACTCGATCTTCAAATGCAGATCTCAAGAGAGGTACAAAAGGTAAACAGGGGAAAAGAAAAACTTGTTACTCAGTATGGGCAAACTGTTTACATCCCTGTAAGGGAAGATGATACTTGTGAATCTTGAGAATTATATATTTGTAATGAAATATAAAAGGGATGTACATAGACAGAGGGAGTGACTATAAAGTTAATGATGTGATGATAAAAATGTGATTGAAGGGTGCAAAGGGATTGTAATAGGAGATGAGAAAAGGATGAGACAGAAAATGGTAAGTCACATCACAGGAAGAGGTACAAAATTATATTACAGTAGAGGGAAAGAGGAGAGGGAGAGGAGCATCGATTGAGAGGTACTCTCATCTGATTTGGGTCAAGGAGGCAACAACAAACATAATCAAGGTCATAAATCTAACTAGCTCTATAGGCAGTAGGAGGGGAAGGGAGAAAGAAAGGGGAAGGGAAGTTACAAGGGAGGGAAGAAGTAGTAAGGGTAAAGGGGGGTAAAATGGAGGGGGACTTAAGAAGGAAGGGAAGACTGTGAGAGGTGGTGGTCAAAAATTAAAATTCTATTGTGGCCACAGGAGAAGGGAGAAGGGAGAACTAAAAGCACAAAAGGTGGGAAATATGATGGAGTGAAAGACACAGATCATAACTGTGAATGTGAATGGGATGAATTCTCCCATAAAGTGGAGACAGATAACAGAATGAATTAAAAACCATAATCCAACAATACATTGTTTACAAGAAACACATTTGAAACGGGGAGACACTCACATTGTAAAGGTGAAAGGTTGGAGCAGAATATATTGTGCTTCATCTGATGTAAAAAAAAGAGGGGTAGCAATCCTAATCTCAGACAAAGCAAAAGCAGAAACAGATCTAATCAAAAGAGGTAAAAAAGGAAACTATATCCTGCTAAAAGGCACCATAGACAATGAAGAAATTTCATTACTAAACATATATGCTCCAAGTGGTATAGCATCCAAATTCTTAGAAGAGAAGTTAAGGGAGTTACTGGGAAGAAAGAGACAGCAAAACAATACTAGTGGGGGACCTCAACCTCCCCCTCTCTGACATTGATAAATCCAACCTTAAAAGAAACAAGAAAAAAGTTAAGGAGGTGAATAGAACTCTGGATAAATTAGATATGATAGATCTCTGGAGAAAAATGAATGGCAATAGAAAGGAATATACTTTTTTCTCATGGTACATGGCACATATACAAAAATAGACCATGTATTAAGCCATAAAAGCCTCACAATCCAGTGCAGAAAGGCAGAGATAGTCAATGTGTCCTTCTCAGACCATAACATAATAAAAATTGTATGCAATCAAAGGTCATGGAAACATAAACCAAAAGCTAATTCAAAACTAAACAATCTAATCCTAAAGAATGCGTGGGTTTAACATCAAATTATGGAAAAAGTCAACAACTTCATTCAAAAGAATGACAACAATGAGAGAACTTACCAAATTTTATGGGATACTGCAAAACCAGTTCTTAGTGGAAGTTTTATATCTTTGAGTACCTACATGAATAAAATGGAGAAAGAGGAGATCAATGAATTGGGCATGCAGCTGAAAAAGTTTGAAGAAAAACAAATTTAAAATCCCCAAGTAAATACAAAATTAGAAACACTGAAAATCAAAGGAGAGATTAATAGAACTGAAATTAAGAAAACTATTGAATTAATGAATCAAACTAGGAGTTGGTTTTATGAAAAAACCAATAAAATGAATAAAGCTTTGGTGAATTTAATTAAAAAAAGAAAGAAAGCCAAATTATCAATATAAAAAGTGAGAAGGGTGAATTGACCACCAAAGAGGAGGAAATTAAAACAATAATTAGAAATTATTTTACCCAACTTTATGTCCATAACTTGGACAATTTCAATGAGATGGATGATTATTTTAAAAAATATACATTGCCCAACTTAACAGAAGAAGAAGTTGAATACTTAAATAGCCACATTTCAGAAAAAGAAATTGAAGAAGCCATCAATTAACTCCCTAGGAAAAAATCTCCAAGGCAAGATGAATTTACCAGTGAATTCTATCAAACATTTAAAGAACAGTTAATTCCAATACTCTATAGATTATTTGGGAAAATGGAGGAAGGAATCCTCCCAAATTCTTTTTATTATATAAGTATGATTTTGAAATCTAAACCAGGAAGAGCCAAAAAAGAGGAAAAAATTATAGATCAATTTCTGTAATGAATGCAGATGCAAAAATTTTAAATAAGATTTTAGCAAAAAAGAATACATCAACTTTTCATGAGAATAATACATTATGATGGGGTAGGATTTATACCAGGAATGTAGGGTTAGTTCAATATTAGAAAAACTATTAGCATTATTGATGATATCAACAACAAAACTAAGAGAAACCACATGATTTCTCAATTGATGCAGAAAAAGCTTTTGACAAAATATAATACTGATTTGTATTGAAAACACTGGAGAGCATAGGAATAAAGGGAATTTTCCATAAAATAATAAGCAGTATCTACCTAAAACCTTCAGCTAGCATTATATGCAATGGAGATAAGGTAGATGTAGTCCCAATAAGATCAGAGGTGAAACAAGCATGTCCATTATCACCACTATTATTCAATATGTTACTAGAAATGCTAGCTATAGCAATAAGAGAGATAAAGGAATTGAAGGAATTAGAATAGGCAAAGAAGAAACTATGCTATTACTCTTTGCAGATGATATTATGATATACTTAGAGAATCAAGAAAAAAACTACTTGAAATAATAAACAAGTTTGGCAAAGTTGCAGGTTGCAAATTAAACCCATGCACATCTTCTGCATTTCTGTATATTACTAACAAAGCCCAACAGCAAGACATAGAAAGAGAAATCCCATTTAAAGCTAGGATAGACACTATAAAATATTCGGGAGTCCACCTGCCAAAACTAACCCAGGGACTATATTACAATTACAAAACACTTTTTGCACAAATAGTCTCATCTAAGTAAGTGGAAAAGCATCAGTTGTTCATGGTTAGGCTGAGCTAATATAATAAAAATGTCAATTCTATCTAAATGACTTTACTTATTCAGTGCCATACCAATCAAACTACCAGATAATTATTTTCTAGAGCTAGAAGAAATAATATAAAAATTCATCTGGAAGAATAAAAGGTCCAGAATATCAAGGCAATGAATGATAAGAAATGCTAGGGAAGGTGGGCTAGCTCTACCAGATCTCAAATTGTACTATAAAGCAACAATTACCAAAACCACTTGGTACCGGCTAAGACACAGAAGGGGAGACCACTGGAATAGGTTAGGTACTCAAGACACAGTAGTCAATGAATATAGCAATCTACTGTTTGATAAACTCAAGGACCCCAGCTTCTGGCATAACATCTCAGTGCTTGACAAAAATTGCTTGGAAAACTGGATAACAATGTGGCAGAAAGTAGGCATGGACTAATGCCTAACACTGTACACAAGAATAAAGTTCAAATGAGTACAATATCTTGGTATACAGATTGATACTATAAACAAATTAGTGGAGCAAGGAATAGTGTATTTATCAGATTTATGGAGAAAGGAAAAATTTTTGACTAAAGAAGAGATAGAAAGCATTATGAAGTGCAAAATGGATCATTTTGATTATGTAAAAATGAAAAGTTTTGTACAACCTAACCCAATGCAACCAAGATTGGGAGGGAAGTAGAAAACTGGGAAAGAATTTTTGCAACTAATATCTGTGATAAAGGCATCATTTCGAAAATATATAGAGAACTGAGTCAAATTTACAAAAATACAAGTCATTTCCCCAGCTGAAAAATAGTCAAAGGATATGAATAGGCAGTTTTCAGAGGAAGAAATTTAAACTATGTATCGTAATGTGAAAGAATCCTCTGGATCACTATTGTTTAGAGAGTTGTAAGTCAGAACAACTCTGAGAAACCACATCATACCTATCAGATTGGCTAACATGACAAAACAGGAAGATGATAAATGTTGGAGAAGATGTGAGAGAGTTGGAACACTAATCCATTGTTGGTGGAGCTGTGAACTGATCCAACCATTCTAGAGAGCAATTTGGAACTGTGCCTAAAGGGCTACAGAAATGTGCATGCCCTTCCACCCAACTATACCACTTCTAGGACTATATCTCTAAGAGATCATAAAAATGAGAAGGGGTCCCACATGTACAAAAGTATTTATAGTAACTCTCTTTGTGGTGGCCAAAAACCTAACATCAAGGGGATGCCCATCAATTGGAGAATGGCTGAATAAATTATGGTATATGATTGTAATGGAATACTGTTGTGGTATAAGAAATGATGAACAGGAAGACTTCAGAGAGGAGTGGAAAGACTTATAGGACCTCATGCTGAGTGAAAGGAGCAGAGCCAGATTGTATTGTGCACAATAACAACCACAGTGGGCGAGGATTTTTTTGGTAGACTTAGAACTTCATTGCAATGCCAGGACTTAAAAAATTTCCAATGGTCTCTTAAAGCACAATGCCTTCCACATCCAGAGAAAGAACTATGGAATTTGATTGCAGAATAAAGCAGGTAATTTTCTTTTGTATTACATTTTGTTTTGTTTTATGATTTATCCCATTGATTTCAATTCTTCTATGCAACATGACTAAGGTGAAAATGTATTTAATAGGAAGGTGTGTGTAGAACTTAGATAAAACTGTATGCTGTCTCAGGGATAGAGTGGAGAGGTAAGGGGATAGGGAGGGAAGTAGGGGAAAAATGTAAGATATATGGAAATTGTTGTAGAACACTGAAAACAAATAAAATAATAATAATAATAAAGACTCACAAGAAGCATAAAAAGGTAAACAGGAAAGAGAAGTCAAAAGGGACTTAATAAGGCCCAACTGTTTCCATTCTTATGTGGGAAGATGATACTTGTAACATGCAAGAATTTTCTGATTGTTAGGACAGTTGGAAAGAGTATATGTAGTCCAAGGGCATAGGTGTGAATTGAATATGAAGGGATGATATCTAAAAAAATAAAATTAAAGGAGAAAGGAAGATTGAGATGTACAGTGGGTTAAATTATCTCACATAAAAGAGGAAGAGAAAGTTTTTACAGTGTAGGGAAAGATGGGGGAGGTGAATGGAGTGACTGGGGAGTAGAGGCAGGGACTGACTAAAGCTCTTCCCCAAACCCCTCAAAAAACCTATAAAATGATTCTATACAAATTCTAGAGTAGCAGAACCCACAAAATGACAGACTTAAACAAATTGTTATCCCAATACAATCTGGAAGGTTGATGGGAAGGGTCTATCACACTGGGCTAGGTGTGGAGCACAGTTCAGTGTGGGTCACACCAGCTAGGACCGAGTGGGAATAGGCCTTAGGGGACTGAATTTTGGGCAGCTGCTGCAGATTACAGACCTCTTCCCATTAATGCTAAAGACAACTTCAAAAGTCAGTGGGAAGGGTCTCTCACCTGGCTGAGAGGAGAGCCCCAGTCCCAGTCCCAGCCCCTACTCCAGCCCCAGGGCAGCTGCAACCATTGCTGAACTCCACTTAATACAACCCAAAAGTCAAATAATTGGCTGGAAAAAACAAGCAAACAGGAAGAAAATAAACAGGCTATAGATTCTTATTTTCTCAATGAAGAGGTATTTTCTGTTTTTTTTTCCTTGTTAAATAGTTGTTTATTGGAAAAAGTGGGCTGGGGAGGGGTCACTAGATTCACCAGTGAGCAACAATACGACACAAATTAGGAGTGATGGGAGAGGTCAGCACAAAGCTCTGGGATCTCAGCCTCTTCCTGGACTGTGAGGGATGGCCTGGAGTGTTAGGGCATACCCAGATGGAAGGTCTTGACTTAAGTTAGTAGGTATGGTTAGAGATAAAGAGAGACTCACTGGCTGCAGCTCCTGACTTTCCACTTGGAGTATACTTGCCTTGAGCAGCTTGGCTGTTGGCCATGGCCCACTTAATATATTCCTCTTGGGCAGCCTTGACATTTTCCTTCTTTCCACCCCAGGTCTTGAGGGCAGATGCCTACAGGGCTCGGCCATAAGAGAAGGTCAGAGCCCATGGCTTGTGCAAGGGTTAAGTATTGATGGCATTGAGATTGATGGAGGCATCCTCTTCACTCTGGCCCCCAGAGAGGAAGATGATACCAGTGACTGCAGGAGGCACAGTCCGGCGAAGGGCAGTTACAGTTGCCATTGCAATCTCCTCATGTGAATATTTCTGGGTACAGGCATGGCCAGGGGTGACCATGTTAGGCTCTAGCAAGGTCCCTTCCAGATAGATATGGTGGTCACTCAGAGCTTTTTAGACAGCAGCCAGGACCTTTTCAGTGACATACTGATAATGCTTCAGATCATGTTCTCCATCAGGGAGAATCTCTGGCTCTACGATGGGGACAATGTCATTCTGCTGGCAAATGCTAGCATATCAGGCCAGCACATTGGCATTCTCCATGATGGCAAGGTGAGGAAGGTGTATTATCCCCAATCTTAAGTACACAATGCCACTTGGCAAAGTCAGCTCCATCCTTCTTATACTGGACACAGCGCTCACTCAGCCCATCCAGACCTTGGGTGGTAGTCTTGCCATTGGTCCCTGCCAGAGGCACTACATCTTTGTCCACCTTGATGCTCACAATGCCACCCTTATCCTTTATGACTTTGGAGAAGGGACGACCATCATCACCTTTCTGGTAGAGTGTCTCATGGAAAAGGATAACACCTCCAATACAGGGATTCACTCCATCATCTGCTGTCAGAAGCAACTGCCTATAGAGGCGCTGATTTTCTTCTGTGTTCTCAGTTCCAATGGACTGCAGCCACTTTGCAATGCTACCAGTGGACTCATCTGCTGCCAAGATTCCCTCGTCCGGAGCAACAGTTTGGTAAGCTATATCAGACCGTTCTTTCTTTTGCTCTGGTGTCAAAGCTGGGTGTTGGTGAGGCATGTTTTCCTTGGCTGGGCTGGTAGTTTCCAGCAGAAAGCAGACCTCTTATGGTTGAGAACCGAACTTCTGCTAAAGAGGTATTTTCTTATGATATTGGTGATAAGGAAGATCAAAAACATACAGCTGGAAGAAGACAAAAAAGCCAAAACTCCTGCCTCCAGAGCCTCTAAGAAAAATACGTATTGGTCTCAGGTCATAGAAGAACTCAAAAAGGATTTTGAAAATCAAATAAGAGAAGTAGAGGAAAAATTGGGAAGAGAAACGAGAGTGATGCAAGAAAATCATGAAAAACAAATCAACAGGTTGCTAATGGAGACCCAAAAAATCCTGAAGAAAATAATGCTGTAAAAAATAGCCTAACCTAAATGGCAAAAGAGGTCCACAAAGCCAACGAGAAGAAACCTTTAAAAAGCAGAATGGGACAAAAGGAAAAAGAGGTCCAAAAACTCACTGAAGAAAATAAGTCTTTAAAAATTAGAATGGAGCAAATAGAAACTAATGAATTTATGATAAATCAAGAAATTATAAAACAAAATCAAAAGAATGAAAAAAATAGAAGACAACATGTAGTATCTCATTAGAAAAACAACTGACCTAGAAAATGTATCCAAGAGAGATCATTTAAAAATTATTAGACTACATGAAAACCATGATCAAAAAAAGAGCCTAGACATCATCTTTCAAGAAATTATCAAGGAAAACTGTCCTGATATTCTATAACCAGAAGGCAAAACAAATATTGGAAGAATCCACCAATAACCTCCTGAAAGAGATTCCTGAAGCAAAATTCCTAGGAATATTGTAGCCAAATTCCAGAGTTCCCAGGTCAAGGAGAAAATATTACAAGCATCCAGAAAGAAACAATTGAAGTACTGTGGAAACACAATCAGGATACCACAGGATTTAGCAGCTTCTACACTAAGGGCTCAGAGGGATTGGAATATGATATTCCAGAGATCAAAGGAGATATGACTAAAACCAAGAATCACTTACTGAGAAAAACTGAGTGTTATACTTCAGGGCAAAAAATCATAATTCAATGAAATAGACGACTTCCAAGCTTTCTTGTTGAAAAGAACAGAGCTGAATAGAAAATTTGACTTTCTAATACAAGAATCAAGAGAATCATGAAAAGGTAAACAGAAAAGAGAAACTATAAAGGACTTATTAAACTTGAACTGTTACATTCCTACATGAAAAGATTGTATTTAGAACTCATTAGACCTTTCTCAGTATTAGGATAGTTGGAGGGAAGATATATATATACACACACACATATATATATGTATGTATGTGTGTATGTGTATGTGCATATACATACACACATATGTATATATGTGTGTACATATATAGAGGGGGGAGGGAGGGAGAGGTGGGGCACAGGGTGAGCTGAATATGAAGGGATGAAATCTAAAAAAGGAAATCAAGAGTTGAGAGGAAGGTACTAGGAGAAAGAGAAAGGGAGAAGTAGAATGTAGTTAATCATCTTGCATAAAAGAGGTAATAAAGAGCTTTCACAATGGAGGGGAAGAAATGGAGGGTGAGAGGGAATAAGTGAGCCTTGTTTTAATTGGATTTGGCTTCAGGAGGGAATAACATACATACTCAATTGTGTATGGAAGTTTATCTTACCCTACAGGAAAGCAGGGGGAAAGGGAAGAAGAGAGAGGAGATAACAGAAGGGACAGCAGATTAGGGGAATGGGTAATCAGAAGCAAACACTTTTGCATAGGGATGGGTCAAAGTACAGAAATAAATAAATGGAGTGTGGGGGAGGATAGAGGGAAAAATAGTTAATCTTTCACAACATGACTGTTGTAGAGGTCTTTTGCATGACCACACATGTATAACCTATACCTAATTGTTTGTTTTCTGAATGAGGGTGGGTGGCGAGGGAGGAAGGGAGAAAATGTGGAACTCAAAGCTTTAAAAATTAATATTAGAGGTTGCTTTTATGTGCAACTGGGAAATAAGATATATAGGCAATGGAGTGTAGAAATCTATCTTACCCTATAGGAAAATAGAAGGGAAGGGGATAAGGGCAGCTGGGGAGGGGGTGTCGTAGAAAGGAGGGTAGATTGGAGGAAAGCACAATCAGAATACATACTGTCCTGGGGTGGGATAAGGGGATAGATGGGGAGAAAATTTGAAATTCAAAATTGTGTAGATATGAATGTAAAAAACTTAAAATAAGAAAAAATATAATAAAATAATAATAATAATAAAAAAATATAATTAAAAAAAGAACATGAGTGAACCTTACTCATCAGAGTTGGCTCAAAGAGAGAATAGCATACATACTCAATTGGGTACAGAAATCTATCCTACCCTACAGGAAAGTAGGATGGGAAGGGGATAAGAGAAGAAAGGGGATGAGAGAAGGGAGGGCAAATCATGAAAATCTGTAGTCAGAAACTAAACACTTTTGAGGTGGTATAAGGTGAAAGGAGAAAGAAAATATAATAAATGGGGAATAGGATGGAGGGAAATACATTTAGCCATCTTAAAAATGAAAAAAATTAAAGCAAGTTTCTGTGATTAAGACCTCACTTCTCAAATGAGAACTGAATCAAATTTATAAAATATAAAAGCCATTTGTCAATTGATAAATGATCAAAAGATATAATCACTTTTAAGAAATGCAAATTAAACAGTTCTGAGGTACTGCCTCACACTTATTAGATTGGCTAATGTGACAGAAAAGGAAAGTTACCAATCTTGGAGGGGATGTGGGAAAATTTTGACATTAAATGCACTGTTGGTGGAGTTGTGACCTGATTCAATCACTTTGTAGAACAATTTGGAACTATGCTCAACAGTCTATAAACCATGCATACCCCTTGACCTAGCAATACCACTATTAGGTCCATATCCCAAAAGAGATAAAAAGCAAAAAGGAAAAGGATATTTATGGACAAAAATATTAATAGCATTTTTCTGGTGGCAAAGAATTGGAAATTGAGGGGATGCCCATGTATTGGGAATGACTAAACAAATTGTGCTATGTAATTTTGATGCAATACTATTGTGCCACAAGAAAGGATGAGCAGAATGCTCTAAGGAAAACCTGGACAGAATTACAAGAGCTGACAGAAAGTGAAATATATTGTGTACAAAGTTGCAGCAATATTGTAAGATGACCAACTGTGGATAACTTAGATATTCTCAGCAATGCAATGATCCAAGACAACTTGTCTTGTGAAGGACTTGTGATGAAAAATGCTATCCATCCCCAGAGAAAGATGGTGTCTGAATACAGATTGAAGCATGTATATTTTTTCCTTTATTTAGTTTTCTGGAGTACTTTTTGTATATGTTTTCTTTCTCAACATGACTATACATATATAATGTATCAAATTGCATGCCTTCTCAACAAGGAGGATAGAGAGGGAGGAATGGAGAGAATGTGGAACTCAAAGTTTTAAAAATGAATGTTAAAAAGTTGTTTTTACATGCAATTGAGAAACAATAAACCACACACACTTAATTTTATAACTGCTCAATCTCAATATTCTCAAAAGATGCTGACAAATAAACTAGACCAGGGCAAATCTAAAATGCTGTGTTTGGCATTTGAGTCTATTTAAATTAAGTAATAACCTGGCCCTTTCCTACCCTTTTATTCTTTTTACACTTTATTCTTTCTTTAATGTTCCTCCTGGATTCCATCAAGACTCAGTTCCAACTCTGGCTTCTGGGAGATGCATTTCCTGGTCTCCTTTCTCCTATTACCTTAGTCCCTGCCTTACATTTACATCTTTTATGTACATAATTACTTATGTGTTGTCTCTTCCATTAGAATGTGAACTCTTTGAAGGCAGGGACCTGGTTTATCTTTCTTTCTACACTCAGCACTTAACCCAGTGCTTGGCATAGAACAAGATGGCTAACAGGCCCATCACACATGGCAAAGTCATGCTCTTTTTTCCAGATGGTAGGTATTCCCTCTAGAATGCTATAATGCCTGAACACCCACCTGCTGATATTTGGAACCAAAATATTTTGTCCTAAGATCAAAGATTTCTCTTTCAAAATGCTGGGAATAGGAAGGTGGGGTATCTGTATCTTTCCTTGGTTCCTTCAAGGGAGGTTCCAAGTACTGAAACTGCTTCTTGGTAAATCACCTTAGGTACCTGACATTATCACATGTTACAGTGAAGGATTCTGTATCTGGATTAATCAGGTCCAGCACTAGCAAATTTTGTCTTGAACCACCATGAGGATTGAAATAGGGTAATCTGTTTAATTTCTCATTCTACAGTTGCTTTTTTAAAAGTTATTTCTTTCCTGTTTTTTTATTAATTAGATGTTTTGCAATTTTACAAACCTCAATCCATTGCTTTTATACTTTCAGTTTTATTTGGACATAGCTAGATGCAATGTCTCAGATCAGTTACTTATTTTTAGTGTGAGTGTACCTTTCTTATTTCTCCTTTTGGTAATTTTATTTTCTTCTTCCTTCTTTCTGATTAAATTTGTCAGTGTGTTATTTTTTTAATCATTCAATACAACTTTTCATTTTATTTATCAATTCAATTGTCTATTTTATACTTTACTGAAATATTATTAAGAACATTTTTATTTTTCTCCATGTAATTTAATGATTTTCTAATTTATCCTTGTCCTCAGTGCATTAATTCAATTTTCATTTTTCCTTTCTCCTTTTAAAATAAGCATCCAGAGATATAAATTTGTTTCCAAGCACAGCTTTGGCAGCATTCTACAGATTTTTTATGTTTACAAATTACTTCTCTCTTAAGCTCATAGTTGGCTTTGTTCTTTTCTCCCATAGGCCATCCTCCTTGAAGCTACTACTTCTGACTACAAGTGACTGCCTCTCTGAATCTATAACTGTCTGGAATGTGTCTTTACTCCTTAGACTGTACTTCAAGCTCTCTCTATCAGATTCCGTAAGTGCTGTATGAGGTATCTCCTCCCAGGTGAATAGCTATGATGCTAGACATGATGGCTGATGGGGGGAGGGGAAGGAGAAAGGGGAAGAGAAATTCCTTCCTCCTCTTCCCTTAAGAGATATTCCCTCTCAAGATCTAGGTTCTTCTATTACTTCTAACTTCTTCTAGAATCAAGTCAAGTTAACCGACTTTGTCTTTTAAGGGTCATTGCCAACTATCTCTCTTCACACTGAATGGGAGGGTATTTATTCATAGTACCTTTCATAGGATGTGATTACATTCTATGACTACATCAACTGAGTTGGGGATGGTGGGAGAGGAGATCAAATATCTCCTCTTACACTTATCATATTTGTTTAATTAATCATATTCTGTTAGTAAGGAATTGAAATTTTATGCTATTGGTTTTCTATCTAATTGTTTTTATAATTTATTTTTCCCTTATACATTTAGTTACTATGCTATAATAGACACACATATTTAGCATTAATTTTTCTCATTGATAATGGTACCTTTAAGCATGATATAATTCCTTCTTTGCTTTAATCAACTAGAAAATAGCTTTGTCTAATGTATAACTATGGCAACTACATATTTTCTGAAGCTAGATGAAGTTATGGTTCATCTGATTATCTTAAGGATATGCATATCTTTTGGAATTAGATCCTTTTCTAAAATATTTTGGGCTATATTCTTTAATTCTATATTATCTTATTTTACAGAGGAGTTCAATATATTTGCATTCAATATAAATTTACCTACTTTGTTAAATTTAACCTAAAACTTTCATTGTTTTTACTAATATTAGGCTTTCTCTGACACTAACAAACACACATTACTCATACCACTAAAGAAAGTTACCTTATTTTATGATATTACTTCTGTAAACCATGTGAAAAATGGAAGTCTCTTTTCATACCATAAACTCTCCTGTAGCACATGCTTGCCATGGCATAGCACAGTGTCTGGCATGTAGCTGATACTTAATAAATGGTTGTTGATTACTAATTAATTATTAGAAATTTTGTTCAAAGATTGACCTTTATTTTTCATTTCATTTCATTCATTTTCTTGTACCCTTTCCTCCATTCTTTCCTCATAATGCACAAATTCTATATATCCCTCCCTTTTGTCCTTCAAGCTCATTTGAGTCAGATTATCAATATACATTACAGTTGTTTTTAGTCATTTTATAGTGATCATATTGAGATTAGTTAATCAAGTACTTATATTGATGTACCAAGGGCTCTATGATCTTGCTGATTTTTCAATTCTGTTAAAGATATAGAACATATAGACTTATAAGGAAATGGTGCAAACACTGGGGAGCACAGACTGTCTGCATTTCTAAACCAATTAACAGGTATAAATATTGCTCATTTTTTCTCTACCAGAAATGAGATGAATTCTCTTAATTTGAAAACTCTATGGCCGTTTTTCCTGGAATAGAAACTGTGATTGGCCAAAATTATCTTTAACCTGAAATCTTTAAGGCAGTTTATAGTAGCATGTTTGACAAGCTGAGCAGCTCTGAATAAATAGACAATTTTGCTCGAGTGGGATAGAGAGATTTAATGGGCACTACTAGCCACATAGATTTGTGTGACATTTCTAACACAGTACAAAGATGGAAATACATCAAAATAACTTCTACCACTAGCAAATGCAATTCACTATATAACCATAACGATGTAAGAGACAAGAAATTTGTAAAGGCAAGAGAAGAAAGAGAGAGAGAGACAGAGAGACAAAGAGAGACAGACAGAGACAAAGAAAAGGGCAGATATTTTCAGAAAAATGCCATACTCCCCAATCATGAGAAAGTAAAGACTCTTTGCTGCTTTGTGGCTTGTGCTCTAGGAAAAGAACAGTAAGGATGTCAAGAAAGCCTTCTCAGAATATCTCTGTCTTTAAATCTTCCATATTACTTTTGCTGAAGTGAAGTTGTAAGTTCATTCTTTCTACAATAAAGGTCTACCATCTTTATGACTACAGGTTAAGTCATATATTCAACATTTCAGTCTCTAAGGAATATCAAAGGAAAGACAAATTTGGAATCATGGGAATCCTACCCTGTTAGCAGAAAAAAACAGCCTCTCCAGACTAGTGACATCATTTTGGAGGACTTAACTACAGTTATTGGAACTCAGATGAAGAGGGATGAGTCATTTACATAGAAACATTCTTACATACCAAGGATTCTATACATCCCCCAAGAGATCCATGGATAGATTTCAGTGGGTGCTTGAATTTTGATATAAGAAAAATTACACCTTTATTTTCACTAACTTTTGTTTTAACATATATAGTTTTGTGTATTTTGTTTTATGCATTTACAAATGGCATTCTGAGAAGGAATTCATAGGATTTCAGATGTCCAAAGAGGGAGAAACATTAAAAAGGTTAAGAATTTCTTTTTATTTTTACTCTAAATTTATTTATTTGACTTTTAACATTCATTTTCACAAAATTTGGGGTTCCGAATTTTCTCCCCTTTTGTCTCCTCCCCCCACCCCAAAACATCGAGCATTCTAATTGCCCCTATCACCAATCTGTCCTCTCTTCTATCATCCCTCCCTTCCCTTGTCGCTATCTTCTCTTTTGTCCCGTAGGGCCAGATAACTTTCTATACCCCATTACCTGTATTTCTTGTTCCCTAGTAGCAAGAACAGTACTCAACAGCTGTTCCTAAAACTTTGGGATCCAACTTCTCTTCATCCCTCCCTCCCCACCCATTCCCTTTGGAAAGGCAAGCAGTTCAGAATAGGCCATATCTATGTAGTTTTGCAAATGACTTCCATAATAGTAGTGTTGTGTAAGACTAACTATATTTCCCTCCACCCTATCCTGCCCCCCATTGCTTCTATTCTCTCTTTTGATCCTGTCCCTCCCCAAGAGTGTTGACTTCAGATTGCTCCCTCCTCCCATTGCCCTCCCTTCCATCATCCCCCCTACCCTGCTTATCCCCTTCTGCCCCACTGTATTGTAAAATGGGTTTTCATACCAAAATGAGTGTGGATTTTATTCCTTCCTTTAGTCGAATGTGATGAGAGTAAACTTCATGTTTTTCTCTCACCTCCCCTCTTTTCCCCTCCACGAAAAAGTTTTTTGCTTGCCTCTTTTATGAGAGATAATTGGCCCCATTCCATTTCTCCCTTTCTCTTCCCAATATATTTCTCTCTCACTGCTTAATTTCATTTTTTTAAGATACAATCCCATCCTATTCTATTCACTCTGTGCTTTTTGTCTCTGTGTGTGTGTGTGTGTGTGTGTGTGTAATCCCACCAACTATCCAGATACTGAAAAGTTTCAAGAGTTACAAATATTGTCTTTCCATGTAGGAATGTAAACAGTTCAATGTTAGTAAGTCCCTTATGACTTCTCTTTGCTGTTTACCTTTTCATGCTTCTCTTCATTCTTGTGTTTGAAAGTCAAATTTTCTTTTCAGCTCTGGTCTTTTCATCAAGAATGCTTGAAAGTCCTCTATTTCATTGAAAGACCAATTTTTCCCCTGAAGTATTACACTCAGTTTTGTTGGGTAGGTGATTCTTGGTGTATTTCCTAGTTCCTTTGACTTCTGGAAGGGCGTATTCCACGCCCTTCGATCCCTTAATGTAGGAACTGCTAGATCTTGTGTTATCCTGATTGTATTTCCACAATACTTGAATTGTTTCTTTCTAGCTGCTTGCAATATTTTCTCCTTGACCAGGGAACTCTGGAATCTGGCCACAATGTACCTAGGAGTTTCTCTTTTTGGATCTCTTTCAGGCAGTGATCTGTGGATTCCTTGAATACTTATTTTGCCCTCTGGTTCTAGAACATTAGGGCAGTTTTCCTTGATAATTTCATGAAAGATGATATCTAGGCTCTTTTTTTGATCATGGCTTTCAAGTAGGCCCATAATTTTTAAATCATCTCTCCTGGATCTATTTTCCAGATCAGTTGTTTTTCCAATGAGATATTTCACATTATCTTCCATTTTTTCATTCTTTTGGTTTTGTTTTGTGATTTCTTAGTTTCTCGTAAAGTCATTAGTCTCCATCTGTTCCATTCTAATTTTGAAAGAACTATTTTCTTCAGTGAGCTTTTGGACCTCCTTTTCCATTTGGCTAATTTTGCTTTTGAAAGCATTCTTGTCCTCATTGGCTTTTTGAACCTCTTTTGCCAATTGAGTTAGTCTATTTTTCAAGATGTTATTTTCTTCAGCATTTTTTGGGGTCTCCTTTAGCAAGGTGTTGATCTGCTTTTCATGCTTTTCTTTCATCTCTCTCATTTCTCTTCCCAGTTTTTCCTCCACCTCTCTAACTTGATTTTCAAAGCCCTTTTTGAGCTCTTCCATGACCTGAGCCCATGGAATATTTATTTTTGATGTGTGGGATACAGAAGCCTTGGCTTCTGTGTCTTTCCCTGATGGTAAGCATTGTTCTTCCTCATCAGAAAGGAAGGGAGGAGATATCTGTTCACCAAGAAAGTAACCCTCTATTGTCTTATTTTTTTTCCCTTTTCTAAGCTTTTTCCCAGCCAGTGACTTGACTTCTTAGTGTCCTCTCCACACTCACCATGCCTCCAGATCCACCCAGCCAGCACTTGGGGTCTGAGATTCAAATGCTGCTTCCCAGCCTTAAGGCTTTGGCAGGGCAGAGCTGCTATTCAGTGTGAGATTAAGTTCAGGTGCTCAGGTGGGGGCAGGGCAGCCTCACAGGGCTCAGTTCCCTCAGGGGGTTTATGCAGAGACCTTCTACAATGGATCCAAGCTCCTGCCTGCTTTGGGAGCCCTTGTCTGCTGCTGCCTCCATTGATGCTTCCTGAAGGGGCCTGAGTTATGGGGACACCCTGCTCCCCTCTTGGAGAGCCAAAAAGTTTCTCTCACTGACCTTTAGTGCCGTGGGTGGAGAGACCCGTGTGGCTGCTGGAGATTCTGTCCCTGAAGCCTGCTCGGATCTGTTCCTCTTGGTGCCATGTGGCTAAGGCAGGGCTGGGCTCTTCTCTGGGCCCAGTGCATGACGGACCTTTCATGTCAGTTTTTTGGGGCTCTCTGGAACAAAAAACTCCTCTACTCCATTGTTCTGTAGCTTCTGCTGTTCCAGAATTTGTTGGGAGTTCTTCTTTACAGGTATTTTATGGGCTGTGGGTTTCAGAGCTAGCATATGTGTGTCTTTCTACTCTGCCATCTTGGCTTCTCCCCCCAAGGTTAAGAATTTCTACCATATTCCAGGAAAGCTTGTTATTCGGATAAAGTCATTATCCTGTGAAGTCCCATCCATCTTGGTCATTCACCTCATCACCACCCCCTGTCTCTCTGATAGGAGGGTGGGGGCCATCTCTAGTCATTCTGATTTATATCTGGTCACTGGACCCAGATGGCTCTGGAGGAAAAAATGAGGCTGGTGACTTTGCACAGTCCTCCCTCACTTAAATCAAATTCACTTGCAAGTCATGGCATCACCTTCCTGATATCACAGTCCTCCTTTGAGAAGGAAGCAGAAACAACAATGAAAGGAGCATGTGGCCACAAACTCCAAATTTCCATTTACGAAAAGAGCACACTCTAGAAATAATTATCTGATAGTTTGATTGGTATGGCACTGAATAAGCAAATTAATTTAGGTAGAATTGGCATTTTTATTGTATTGTCTCAGCCTACCCATGAGCAAGTGACATTTTCCCACTTACTTAGATCTGACTTTATTTGTGTGAATAGTGTTTTGTAATTTTGTTCATATAGTACCTGGGTTTGTTTTGGTAGGTAGACTTCCAAATACTTTATAGTATCTACTGTAGCTTTAAATGAGATTTCTCTTCTATCTCTTGCTTTTGGGCTTTGTTAGTAATATATAGAAAAGCAGATGATTTGTGTGGGTTTATTTTATAACCTGCGACTTTGCCAAACTTGTTTATTACTTCAAGTAGTTTTTCTCTTGATTCTCTAGGATTCTCTAAGTATATCATCATACCATCTGCAAAGAGTGATAATGTAGTTTCTTCTTTGCCTATTCCAATTCCTTCAATTCTTTTTTCTCTCTTATTGCTATAGCTAACATTTCTAGTACCATATTGAATAATAGTGGTGATAATGGACATTCTTGTTTCACCTCTGATCTTATTGGAAATACCTCTAGCTTATGCTCATTGCATATAATGCTTGCTGAAGGTTTTAGGTAGATACTCCTTATTATTTTGTGGAAAGTTCCATTTATTCCTATGTTCTCCAGTGTTTTCAATAGGAATGGGTGTTGCATTTTGTCAAAAGGTTTTTCTGCATATATTGAGTTAATTGTGTGGTTTCTGTTAGTTTTGTGGTTGATATGATCTCAATAATGCTAACATTTTTTCCTAATATTGAATCAACCCTGCATTCCTGGTATAAATCCTACTTGATCATAATGCATTATTCTCATGACAAGTTGCTGTATTCCTTTTTCTAAAATGTTATTTAAAAATTTTGCATTTATATTCATTACAGAAATTCATCTATAATTTTCTTTCTCTGTTTTATCTCTTCCTGGCATAGGTATCAGAACTGTATTTTTATCATGAAAAGACTTTTTTTCCTCTTTTTTTCCCCAATTTTCCCAAATAATCTATAAGTATTGGAATTAACTGGTTTTTAAATGTTTGATAGAATTCATTTGTAAATCCATCTGACCTTGGAGAGTTTTTCCTAGGGAGTACATTGATGGTTTGTTCAATTTCTTTTTCTGAGATGGGGTTATTTAAGTATTCAACTTTCTCTTCTGTTAATCTGGAAAATTTATATTTTAAAAAACACTATCAAAATTCATCTGGAAGAACAAAAGGTCCACAATATCCTGGGGACTAATGATAAGAAATGCTAGGGAAGGTGGCCTAGGCCTACCAGATCTCAAATCCTTTTATAAAGCAGCAATTATCAAAACCACTTTGTACTGGCTGAGAAACAGAGGGGTAGATCAGTGGAATAGGTTAGGTGCTCAAGATGCAGTAGTCAATGAATATGGCAATCTATTGTTTGATAAACCCAAGGACCCCAGCTTCTGGGATAAGAACTCACTGTCCAATAAAAATTGCTGGGAAAACTGGTTAACAGTGTGAGAGAAACTAGGCATAGACCAATGTCTGACACTATACACAAGAATAAAGTCCAATGGGTACATGATCTAGGTATAAAGATTGGTACTATAAACAAATTAGTGGAGAAAGGAATAGTGTATTTATCAGATTTATGAAGAATGGAGAAATTTTTGACTAAACAAGAGATAGAAAACATTATGAAGTGCAAAATGGATAATTTTGATTGCATTAAATGGAAAAGTTTTTGCGCAAAGAAACCCAATGCAACCAAGATTAAGAGGGAAGCAGAAAACTGGGAAAGAATTTTTGCAACTAATATCTCTGATAAAGGCTTCATTTCTAAAACATACAGATAATCGAGTTAAATGTACAAGAATATGAATCATTCCTTAATTGATAAATGGTCAAAGGATATGAATAGGTAGTTTTCAGAGGAATAAATTACAGCTATCTATAATTACATGAAAAAATGCTCTAAATCACTATTGATTAGAGAAATGGAAATCAAAACACCTCTGAAATACCATTTCACACCTGTCAGATTGGCTAACATGACAAAAAGGGAAGATAATAAATGTTGGAGAAGATGTGGGAGAGTTGGAACACTAGTTCATTGTGGTTGGAGCTGTGAGCTGATCCAACCATTCTGGAGAGCAATTTGAAACTATGCCCAAAGGGCTACAAAAATATGCATACCCTTTGACCCAGCAATACTGCTTCTAGGACTGTATCCCCAAGAGATCATAAAAATGAGAAAGGATCCCACATGTACAAAAATGTTTATAGAAGCTCTCTTTGTGGTGGGCAAAAGTTGGAAATCAAGGGGATGCCCATCCATGGGGAATGGCTGAATAAGTTATGTTATATGAATGTAATGGAATCCTATTGTGCTATAAGAAATGACGAACAGGAAGACTTCAGAGAGGCCTGGGAAGACTTATATGAACTGATGTTGAGTGAAAGGAGCAGAACCAGGAGAACTTTGTACACAGTAACAACCACAGTGTGTGAGGAATTTTTCTGGTAAATTTAGTACTTCATTGCAATGCAAGGACTTAAAAAATTTCCAATGGACTCTTGAGGCAAAATTTCTTCTACATTTCTAGAATGTTCTATGGAATTTGATTGCAGAATGAGGCAGACCATTTTCTTTTGTGTTATGTTTTGTTTTGTTTTATGATTTCTCCCATTCATTTTTATTCTTCTATGCAACATGACTAAGTTGAAAATGTATTTAATAGGAATGTATGTGTAGAACCTATATAAAATTGTATGCCATCTCAGGGAGGGAGCTAGAAAGGAGGAGAAGGGGGGGAAAAAATCCAAGATATATGGAAGTGATTATAGAACATGAAAACAAATAAAATAATTTAATTTAAAAAAAAGAAACTTCAGACATTTCTTTCATTTCTCAACTGTCTGCACTACTTTGTTGCTTCTCTGACTGACTTCTCTAACATGTGCCTGTGTCGAGTACCTTCTCCTCCTCCATTCACTATTTTTATATGTTGTCTTCCCCATTAGAATGTAAAGTCTTTGGAGATGAGAATGCTTTTTCTTTTCTTTTTTGTATTTGTATCAACAGCACTAATCACAGTGCCTGGCATATAGCAGTAACTTAATAAATGTTTGTTGATTGTTGATTGATGTGTGCATTCATCCTTTGTTGCTGAAGAAGACCATACCATCAGAGAAATAATTTGCATCAGAGACATAATTTGCACTTGACTTTGTTTTGAATGAGGGAAGGCTGTGCAGATCACCAGCCTCACTTCTCCTCTACAGCCATCTGAATCCAGTGACCACATATTCATCAGGATGACTGAAAATGACCCAGGATGAGGCAATTGGGGTTAAGTGACTTGCTCAAGGTCACACAGCTAGTGAGTGTCAAGTGTCTGAGGTGAGATTTGAACTCAGATCCTCCTGACTCCTGCACTCGTGCTCTATCCACTGCACCACCTAGCTGCCCATTGATTGACGAATATTAAAAAGAAAGCTACATTTCAATCTTCCTCTACTATGTTCCCATAAATGTTGCTTCAGCTTAACCTACCAAGGGTTATATAATTCATATGGGCTGTCCATGTTGTTCAAATACCAAATGTAATATGTTCTACCATGTTTCCAGTAATGAAAACCTATCCTAGTAGGTAAAATTTTGAAGAATCTATCCATCCTTTTCTAGCTTTTGAAAATCAACACATTATGTGCTCATTTTCACCTCTGTGACAACTCTTCCATTTTCAGTAATTTTGCAGAGATGGCTAAGAGAACCCCAGCAAACACATCGTCAGATCTTTCTGTACTCTGTGGCATAGTTCATTTGTTCCTAATGACACAAATGAATTGAAGCAATACTTACTTTCCATCCCTTGACTTGTGTTGACTTTCAACTACCTATTGACATTATTATTATGCTTTCAGTCTGAAGATCATTGTCTTCAATTGGATTGTCCTTTGTCCTTGAAGAAGATCAGAACGGTATCATGATGTCAGGGTAAATGGAAAGATGTAGGTAGATGATAGTACAGTTATATGAATTCAGAACTGGTGGAATGACAAAATCCAAAGTGAAGTAAATAGTGAGTAATATCAACTTGTCAGGAGATCTTCAGTGAAGAGTTTCAGAGATCTGTTCTTGGCCCTTTCCTGGTCAACATTTTTGATCATTAAACATTTTTAACTTTAATGAAAGAAAATAGACTAATTAGAAAATAGAGGGGTGAAGCAGCTTGATGGGACCAAGTGTATATAGAAAAGATCTGTAGTGGAGGTGACATGATTATGAAGATAATAATGGATCAATTCTTAGGGTATCTAAGGCAGGGGAAGATACCAAAAACATGGAGAAAAAAAATAGGCTTTATTAAAACCAAAACAGACAGTTGAAAGAACAGTAACTACCAACCTATAAGCCTACTTTCATAGCTATACAAAATCTTTCTAAGAGTCATCTATACTTAATTCGTGGACATAAATGAGTGTATTATTAGGGAACAGTCAGGGTTCTGCAAGAAATTTTCTCTATTGATTCACACCTATCATTTTGCAATTGACTTAAAGATATGTAGAATATAAGCTTCTATTGTGCTTATTGTCTATTGATTATGGAAAAGCACTTGATTCAGTGGAGCAAAATGCACTATTCCCTAAAAGATATCACAGAAATAGCCTTGTTTAGTGATTTATCATCCATACACAGGAAATTAGATGCGGAATGTCTATTGCCCAGATTATGACATAAAATTGGATGAGTAATCCAGAGAACTTATCCATCAGTATGTAAATTGGTACAAATGGACATGAGTTGAGCCCAGGATGAAACAGGAAGTTAGTACGTTGGAATGGCTTCAAGAAGTTAAAATATTTTGTTAATTATCTCAAATTTCTTCTGGAAACAATGGTCCATCTTTTTACTAACAACTTTCTGTCGTTGTGATATGGCTACAAAACATGCAATTCTATAGTCTCTGAATTATTGAAAATTATTATCATGTAGAAAGCAATGGAGAGGGGCATGGTGATTATGTGCAGGCTATAATATATAACCAATGAGGAACTCTGAAGAAAAGGAGTAAAAGGTGTTATCAGGGTAAAGTATCATAGGAAGAGAACATTGACTCATCACATAGTGATGTTGAAGGATGGTAGACTGACAAAGAAGGTGCTCCACTGATATTTTCATGATATAATGAGAAATTGAGAAATGTCTACATCTTGGGTGAACCTCTTCTGTTGGACTTACAGAAAGGCATGGATAAGGATAACAGAGGGATGTCTGGCATGAATGTGTCATGATATGCAGGAAAGAAAGAAGAAGGAAAGGAAGGAAAATTAGAAAGAAAATAAAGGAAAAACAAGAATGAATATTTGAATATTTTGAGTAAAAGATGGAAACATAAATTTACTAACTTAAATGTGAGTAACTTAGATGAAAGCATTCTTATCAGGTTTTCAGATAACATGAAACTGGTTGGGCTAGCTGAAACTTTGGATGACAGACTCAGGATCCAAAAACATTTCATCAGATTACAACAATGGACTAAATCTAAAAAGATTACATTTAAATGGGAAATAAAGAGAACTATAAAGTCTAACAAAAATCAATTTCATTAATACAGAATAAGGAGCATGAGATATAGGTAATTTTCCATACAGAAATAAGGGGCTAGTAGACTATAAGCTTAATATGAGTCAAAAGCATGACAATAGAAAAAAGACAAAAAGTTAATATAATCTTAGGCTGAAATTAATAGAATCACAGTGTCAGAAAAAAAGAGCAGTAATGATCTCACCACTCTACCATACTTAAACCACATTTGATCTCAAGAAATACAGATGTTGATTATAAAGAATTTTTACAGATTAAACACATATCAAGATCACTGGACATCAGCAGGAGTGAGACTGGTCCTTATAAGAACACAGAATACCAAACCAAAAGGGATTCAATGAACATAATCCCATTATCAGCTAGGGCACTCAGTATGCACATTCAGGAAGAATGTTATCAGGATTATGAAGAGACATGGCCATTAAAGCTTGGACTGAGAACATATAGAATAATGCCAGTGATAATATACTGAAGATAAATGACTCCAGAGGCAACATATCTTCTACACTTAGTTGAATGAGATTTGGGCAGGATTGAGAAAGGAACAGGACCTTTGAGCGTCCTGCCCTCTAGCCATCTTCCTTTTCCTCCTCATTCTCTCCCACTGGAACCTAGGCTTCTCCTCTGGTACCTGGAGCTCTGATGAGAGAGCTTTTAACCTTATCTTGTCTGGAGCCAGGCATCACCATCACTTCTTAGACTTTTCCAAATTATGTCACAATATGCCATACCATCCACCCCTCTAGTGCCCTTATATGTGCTATCTTTTACTTAAAATATAAGCTCCTTGAGGGCAGGGACTATCTTGTTTGTATTTGTATCCCCAGTACTTAGCATATCTCCTGACACAGTCAGGGTTTAATAAATGTTTTATCACTCATTAATTTATTCATCCAGGGGAATGGGAGAAGAGTGGCACAGTGGCCTGAAATCAGGAAGATTTGAGTTCAAATTCAACCTCAGACTCTTACTAGCTATGTGCCCCCTGGTTAAATCATTTACCTCTCTCCATCTCAGTTTCTTCATTTGGAGAATGGATAAAATAATAGCACATAACTCAGAGGGTTATTGTGAGGATCAAAAGAAATACTATTTGAAAATCACTTGGCACGGTGCCTGGCATATAGTAGGCATTTAATGAATGTTCCCTTCCCTTATAAGGCCTGCCTATACTTCTAGAAGAAGTTGGAATTTCAGTTATGTCACACATTACAGACTTGATCCTCTGAACACCTAGCAGGAGCTTTTCTGTGGGTCCACAAAACATTTAGAAAAATCTTAGCTTACTCTATTGGACACAATAGAAGAGATTCAAAAGAGACATAGGTAGCCAAGGATGTGCATCTAGGGCTCAGAAGAGATATTATATACAGAGAATTAGGTATAGGATCTCATCTACTGGAAAGATAGCTGAAGATAGGAGAGTCAATGAGTTTAAAGGGATGGCAGTGCACTTGACAGGTACTTGGAAGTTTGGAAGAGGCATAGTTTTGAAGGGAAAGGTAATGTAATAGGATCTGCAATATATATTACAAATCATCCATGGCTGTTCATCCCATTACTCTCACTCTGTCCCACTCAAAAGGAAAAAGATGGAACTTTTACTCAGTGGTATTTGTCCTAGAGTCAGAGCTTTCCCTCCAAGGAGTGTAACTATAACCTCCAGATGATCTCACGCACAGGGAATAGATTTGTTAGAGGGAGGAGAGTCAGGGAAGAGGGACAAGAAGGGGGAATTTTCCCAACAGCATCTGTGCAGTTGCTGTTGTGTTTACTCAGATAATTGTTATATTAAAGCTTTCCTGAGAGGCAACTTTCACACTGAAGGAATTGGGTAGAGTGAGGGTAGCAGCTTGTCACAGTAAAAGTAGGTATGGGGCATCTGGGTGGCACAGTGCAAAGAGCACCAACCCTGGAGTCAGGAGGGTCTGAGTTCAAATCCAGCCTCAGATACTTGACACTTACTAGCTGTGTGACCCTGGGCAAATCACTTAACCCTGATTGCCTAGCAAATAAAATAAAATAAGAAGTAGATATAGTGCTGACAGGTCTCATAACTAGCAATCACAGAGAGGGTAGAATGTAATCTTCATTCTTACCCTCTGAATACTTGATCACATACTGCTTGAGATTAAGGTATGGTCCCTCATGGGAGCCCCAGTCTATACTTTAAAGACCATTAGGCTAGCTATGAGTTGAATCTGAAAAGTTTATTAGGGATAATTGTATATGCAAGTCTAAAGTCTTACACTTGAGTTTAAAAATCTGCCTCACAAGTATAAGATAGGAGTAATACTGACTGAACAATGACTTACTTGAAAAAGATCTAGGGGTTAATGAATTGTAAACCTATGACAAGCAACAAACAAACAAATAAAATTTATAAAACTAACATGATCTTTGGCTGTATTGAGAGGCATGGATACTCAAAATAAGAGAGGTGAACTCTGTTTTGGTCAGAACACATTTGGAATACTTGGTTCAGTTCTGGGTGCTCCATTGTGGAAGGGTCTTTGATAAACAGAACAGCATCCAGAATAGGGCAATCATGATGGAGAGGGGCCAGGAAGCCTTGTCATAACAGAATTGGTTGAAGCAACTGGCAGTGCTTAGCTGGGCAAAGAAAAGACTTGGGTGGACATGATAACTTACTTCTTTAATTTGTAATTCTGTCATGTGAGAGAGGGATTAGACTGGTTCTGCTTGGCTAGAGAGGGCAGAACTAGGAACAATGAATGGAAGGTGCAGAGGGGTGCTGGAGTAAGCCAAAACAGAGTTAAATGTGCATGGCACAGCTGACTAGAGGTGATGAGGACATTTCTCCCTCAATGCATGATCTGGCCAGATGGAAGCACACCCTTTCTAAGGGAAAGGAGTCTATTATGTGAGGGTAAAACCTTATTGAGGCATATATAAGGGATGATAAATGACACCTTTAGCTCTAGAGGGAACCTTCTCACTATCTCTTTTTGTGCTTCTCTGAAGTAAAGCAACCACTTATTATATAATCAGTTTCCATGTGTTCCATTTCATCAGAACAGAATTGATTCCAGTCTGGGTCTATGCAAAGAACTTTCTAATGATTAGAGTTACTAAAAATAGAATGGGCTACCTCTAGAGAGGTATGGGCTTCTATGTCACTGGAGATTTTCAAGCAGTGGCTGTATTGCATAATGAATTTACCACCGAGATGTTTCCTATTGAATTATAGCTTGGACTAGATGGCTGTTGTGGCTACTTCCAGCTCTGAGAGTCAATGATTTACTCATTAGTGTATTATTGGAGACCTGTAAGAATATTTGTAAAACTAAGGGACTGTTTAGGGGGTGAGTATAAGGAGGTAACAGGAGCTTTTGATGACACAAACATTTGTTCTGAAAATATATTTAGTCGTACGTGGGCATTATCTCTCCAGTAGCTTAATTTCTGTTGACCTTTACCCTGAGTATTTTTGTGGGTGGCACAGGTGATAAACAAAAATTGTCAGAAGTCAACAGTAGTTATAATCCTTTTCATTTGAATTGTGTTCCTTAATTTTTTTCAGAAACAGTCTATGCAAAGAATTAAAGAATACACATCAAATAAAAAAAATCCCTTTTGACGGTTGAAAGTTATGTTGCTGCAGTATCCCCTTTTTTCAGTCCTGTTTGTCAATCAGTGTTGGGGGAGGTGTCACCCAGTACCCCGATATTGGTCAAGTAGTCAAAACATCCCCTACTTGTGACCTTTGTACCCCTACCTGCAAACGGTAACATGCTTGTTATCCTAGGGAGGACCTGAGATACAAAGGCCTAACCTCTTTTGCTGAGGTGGGTCTAGGTGAATTGTTTTAAAGTTGCCTATGAAAGCTGGCCTTACCTTGGAGCTATCCATTACTAATCTTCAGTGATCAGTCTGTCAACCTGCTGCTTCCTTGTTATACTTAGAATAAATTTAAATTCTCATTATCCTGAATTTTGCCTCATTCATCAGGGTGAAAAATCCAAAGGATGAATTTTGCTTTCAATAAACAAACAAAAAACAATCATCTTCCTCCTTTCTGCTGGTGAGTGTCTGGCCTTCTTGCCAAGTGGGGAATGTGAGTAATCCAAGTCTTAGCTCTGACTTACTTACAAGTTGACAGGACTCTGTGTTTCAGGTGAATAGCTAAATGTCCTTTGCTGTTTCTTCCACAAGCAGCTGGGTTTGGAGGTGCTTGTGCTGTCCAAAGTACCAATGGAATTAACTCCTAATCTCTCCTCAGTTTACTTGGGTAAGGATTATTTTGGCCTAACTCTTGCAGGCTGAGTCCAGCTACGTCTCCTTCACAGGTTTCTGTGTCTTTTTCTGATGCTAATGGCCTAAACTCCCATTTGTGTGTACTCCCCATTGCTAGCTGCCAGAGATTAAGTCCCAATTCCATTTAATCAACGAACATCCATTAACTTTTACAATAGGATATTTACAGCTTTTGGGGACACATCTTTCTCTATACTTGTGTCTGGGCCAGTGGGCTCAGCAATTTTTACACAACACTGGTGCTGCCCCAAGTTCAAGTCAATAACCTCAGGATGTAGCATAGCTACTGAATGACTCCCCATCTTAGCTACCTCAGAGTCATGTCCCAAAAGTCAGTCAGTCAATAATTATATATTTATTGCCTACTATTGCTCAGACTACAAATACAGATAAAAAACAAAGACAGTCTTTACTCTCAAGGAGTCAGGTCTCTTCTGATTCCATTTAGGGTTTTCTTGGCAAAGATGCTGGAGTGGTTTGCCATCTTTCCTTTTCCATCTCATTTTACAGATGCAGAAGCTGAGGCAAACAGGGATTTGACCTCATGAAATGCAGGAAAGACAATACACCAGAAGGAAGCTGAAAAGCAGAAGTAGAGTAAGGAAGAATGTGCCTGACATGGGAGCATGGTTCTTGTCATTCAGTCTTATCTGACTTCTTAACCCGATGGAACACTCTAATATGAGAAGCTCATCTTCTGATGTCATATCTTTTAGTATTTTAATGCTATTCATGGCTCCTTCTTGGCCAAGTTACTGGAGTGTTTTGTCATTTCCTTCTCCAGTGGATCACCTTTTGTCAGAACTCTCTACTATAACCTGTCCATGTTTGATAACCCTGAATGGCATAGTTCATAGTTTCATTGAGCTATGCAAGCCCCTTCACCATGACAAGGCAGTAATGGGGTAGGGGTTGAAAAGCAGTGTAATTATTAGTAAATGTGGAGGAAAACTTTGCTGAGTTCCTTCTTTAAGTAGAGACGCTAAAGCCCAAAATAGCAGCTAGTGGCACAGTGGATAAAGTGCAGGGCCTGGAGTCAGGAAGACCTAAGTTCAAATATGACTTTAGACATATATTATCTGTGTGACCCTGGGTAAGTCACTTAACACTGGTTGCCTCAGTTTCTTCATTTATAAAATGAGCTGGAGTAGGAAATGGTAAACCACTCCAGTATCTTTGCCAAGAAAACCTCAAATGGGAGTCAGGCATAACTAAAACAACTGAACAATGAAAATAAAAAGAGCCCATGGTCCTACCCTCCAATCAGAAGAAGATGGGGTACAGATGAAATGTTGTTATTCTATAGGACAATGAGATTTCATAATGATGAAGAGGCAGGAAGGCATGACAGAGAGCTCCAAAGAAAAGCAACATTACTAGTAGGAAATGTGGTCCCTCCTAGATCCTCAGGGGCCTTGACAATGGACTGACTGGCTGGTGCATTCTGTATGGACTCCACTCCCAGACCTCCTGCTGGCTTGTTCACCTGAACTTTTGTAGCTCCAATCTCTTTCACATAAACTAGGAATGACACCCATATATTCATCAACCACATAAGAAGGTTAGAGTTACAGTCTCTCTCACTAGAGCACAGTCAGTCAGGAAGGAGCCATATTCTAATAAAGGGATTTTTATTTTGGTTCATCCTTTGTTGCTGAAGAAGACCATGCTATCAGAGAAATAATGACATGAATTGCACTTGACTTTGTTTTGAGTGAGGGAGGGCTGTGCAGGTCACTAGCCTCACTTCTCCTCCAGAGCCATTTGAATCCAGTGACCAGATATTCATCAGGATGACTGGAGATTACCCAGGATGCACTGGGAGACTTTGGGCCCTTTAGGCCAAGGTCTTTGCAGGTACTCACTTAGAGTGAGGTAATGCCATTCATTGAATAGGTCTGTTTAAGAAGTAGCCAGGGAATGGTCCATTTAATGTGACCAAGAAAAAGAAAGACATCAGGCTGGGAGGGAAACAGGGCAGAGCAGGGCAGGGCAGGGAAGGGAAGGAAGGGCAGGGAATGAAAGGACACTAGCTAGTAAAACCCAAATCAACTGTGCCTCTTTTGGCCATCCAAATTTACCTGCCTTTGGAGAGGAGAAGGAAGGGGAGGGTGAGGCAGGCAGGAGAGGAGCAGCTGATTTACCCAGCTAGCTGGGTCCCCATTCAGCCATCTGCATCTACTCACAGTATTGTTTTCCTCCTTCGTTGCTGAAGAAGACCATGTCATCAGGAAAATAATGACATGACTTGTACTTGACTTTGTTTGAGCGAAGGAGGGTTGTGCAGGTCACTAGCCTCACTTCTCCTCCTGAGCCATCTGAATCCAGTGACCAGATATTCATCAGAATGATTGGAGATGACCCAGCAATATACACAATATACACAATAAATACAACTATATAAATGGAAAAAATATTAAAAATGAAACTGAATTCTGTATAATTAACCAGTTAATTAATGACCAATCATGGCCTCAGAAAAGAGATGAGACTATGGATGTCAGATGTAGACAGTTTATTAGTTGGTTTTGCTGAACTCCACTTCTTTGTTAATCTTTGTTATAAGAGAACACTCACAGAATAGAAAGAAGTATGACATAAGAACAAAAGATCTATGTTGACTAGTACCTTTTGAATGTACTCCAATTACAAATTCAAACAACCTTGATATATTATTTTATAACTACCAGATTGGTTAAAATGATAGAAAGGTTGGAGGGATTGTGGGAAAATTGGGACTCTAATTCATTGTTGGTGGAATTGTGAACTGTTCTAACCATTTTGGAGAACAATTTGGAATTATGCTTAGTTATTAAACTACCTATTCCCTTTGATCCAGCATTACCATTACTTGGTCTATTTCCAAAGAAAATTAGGGGAAAAGTAATGGAACTTGTATGTTTTAAAATGTTCATAGCAGCTCTCTTTGTGGTAGCAAAGAACTGGAAATTGTAAGGATGTTCATCAATTAGGGAATGGCTGAATAAGTTGCATATATGACTGTGACAGAATACTACAGTGCTATAAGAAATGATTAGTCAATGATTTTAGGAAAAATAACGTGGAAAAACTTGCACAAAATAATGAAGAGTGAAATGAACAAAACCAAGAGAATGTTGTTTACAGTAACAGCAATATTGTTTTAAGAACTACTTTGATGGAATAAGTTATTTTGACTATTATAAATACACAAATTAAGGACAAATGAAGAAAGACCCTATCTGCATCTAGAGAAAGAATTCATAAATAGGAGTATGTGTAAAATAATTTTACATATATACAATATATACATATACATTTTTTTTATCTATTGTGTCTAATGGTAGCCAACTATAGGGTAGTGGGGAGGAGAGAATAAAATGATAATTTTGTTGTATATTTGAAAGGAATAATAAGTTGTACATAGTACATTTACAGTTTCATATGCAATCATCTTTTTATTGGACTACATTATGGAAATGCTTATTTTAATCCATAAATTACAAATTAAATGTACCCCAATTCTAGATCTATGTTAAAGGGGCTCTTCTTTGTGACATGGTGAGTGACCAGAAATAGTTAAGGATTTCTCTGTATAGTCCAAATCTTTCGAAGGCTTTTCTATTACATGTCATCATGCCTCTCAGAAACAGGTTTCCCAGCATTCTCCAGGTAAGGAATTGTATCAGGTAAGCATGCTGATGCCTGTTCACCAGCCTCCTCCCCCTATTACCTCTATACCACCGTTAAGTAGAGACTTGGCTGCAGTGTTCAAATATTTGAAGGGCTATTATGTGAAAGAGGGAATAGGTTTAATCTATGTGGTTACTCTTAGTGGATAGTGATGTTTCCATAGTATATTCTCGTACCACTCTGTACTTCTTTTATATATTCTAATATGCATTCTGGCTCCATGTATGTGCCGTATCATTCCTATTAGTTACAAACTCTCTTTCAGCATTGTGCGTTTGTACACAGTAGCTATTTAATATAGACTGAAGAACTGACTGAATGAATGAATGGGTGAAGTTAGAGGGAAACAAGATTTCAGCTGGACATGAGGATGCTTTCTGGCTAAAGGTATCCCACTGCGAAACAGAGTGGCTCATGAAATAATGAGCTCCCCAAACTAGAGGTATTTAAGAAGAAACTGCCAGAGGATAAATTATCAGGATACACTTAGATGGATGTTTCTACTATGTTGGGAATTGGACTCAGCAGCCTCTGAAGTGTCTTCCGGTGAGAAGATTTCTGTAAATAATTATTCTCTTTCCCAACCTCAACTTTCCTCTATAACAGCACTATGAGGACTGTATACTTTTTTTCTCCCACCAATTTCCTTCATTTTACTCAGGGCAGAAAATACTAGATGACACTCTGTATAACTCTCAAAGCACTTTACATATGCTAAATCTTACCTGAATTAATGAGTAAGAACATTCATAAATCTTGTGAGATAAATATTGCAGGTAATGTTAGCCACATTTTATAGATAAGGAAATGGAGATTCAGAAAGAGACTAAGCAGATTCCTCATAATCACACAGCATGACACTCAGAGGTGGAATTTTACTTCCCTCTCTCAGAGAGATTTTGTTGATGCCAGCACCCTTTCCATTCTGCTACACTAGTCTGATGTCAAAGGACTGTTAAACCCCATAAATGATCAATTTAAATGTGTTGCTCACATACTGACCACTGGTGCAGGGACACAGAAGAAGATGGTATGAATTTTAAAGCAGATTTCTTGATTAGATATGGGAGAGAAATTGCCTTAGCTGGGAATGATGATGGGAGGGGAGAGAATGGAGATTAGAAGCCCTCCGTGAGCATGAAGAAAACTTCTTAGATGTATTCCCAAGAAAAGGAGCTAGTGAGTGACATATCTGAGCCCCATAATAACTTCAAATGACTCTCTTAAAAGTTGTCAGCACCCATATCTGTCAAGCTTTTCCTCCCCAAATATTCCTGACTCCCATTGATGGCTTCATCCCCTTTGCCCTGGAGAAGAAAGGGTTTTTTAATAATGGAAAGGATTTCAATTATTTCAGTCCCAAGAATGATCAAATAACAACAGCCTTTTCTTGAAATTTTTTGCTCCCCCCCTTAAAGTTTAATCAAAAAAAATCCATCCTCACTCATGCATGGAAGGACATCACAAAATGAATATGGGCCTCTCTCTGAATCTTATTAATCACTCCTGAATGGCCAGAGAACTTGTTTAATGTCACTGCCTAATCATGTTATTAAATGTCATCGCTTCTGGTTGGGAAGATTTATCTGGGAGCTCATCTCTGACATCATCATCCACTTGCAGACCTGGAGTCAATCCAGTTTGAATCTCTTTCAAAGTAGAAGAAGCCTCCTTCTGCTCACCTTCATTCCCAGGCAAGATCTCAGAAGTTCCCAAACTAGAGGTAATTTAGATCAATGTACTTCCATCAGGTTGCTCACCAGGTAATGATTTTTCTTGATTGTAGCTACTTATGAGGAATTTTCCACTAGGATGTAGAAAGACTGCAGTCTTCCTGGGTAGAAGGATTATCCAAACCCATGAAATGATGAATTGAATCATTCAAAGTCAAGAGAGTTTCAACTCTGAAACTAATCAACCGTCTCACCTGAGACTACTTTACTTTCCCCATTTGTAAAATGAAAGATAATACTACTTGACCTACTGTTTTTAAAAGTCTGTTATGGGAAAGAAGTATTTCCCAGAGCTTAGAACAGTGTCTAGCACATAGTAGGCACAACAAATGTTTATCAATTGATTGAAAGCACATACACACAAACCTTTAAAGAGCAATAGAAACATGAAATATTATTTTTCAAATATTATGGTATTGTCAAAAACTCCTGCAATTGAAAATTGCTAATTATACTTCTTTCTTTTATCTTCCTTTGGCTTAAATGGGTTGGAAGTAAGTGGTAGACAGTAGGTAATTTTCAAGGAATCATTTTTGTAAATCAATCAAGTGCTGGAATCTAAAGTCAGGAAAATCTGGGTTCAACTCCAGTCTCAGACACTAATTAGCTGAGATTCTTTAAAGTTACTTAAACTCATTTTTCTTAGTTTCCTCATCCTTAAAATGTGGATAAAAATAGCATAATCCTCCCAGGGTTGTTGTGAGCATTAAATGACATAATAATTGTAAAGTACATACCAAGCACTATATAAATATTGGTTATCATTATTATTAATTATAGCTTCCACTATGTGCAAGTAACTGGTGAAACAGTGAATGGAGCATTATTGCTCTGGGGTCAGAAGATTTTAGTTAAAATTTCACCTCTGAAGGGGACAGGAAGATTAATTCATAGTCTATTGCAGCAGCCAATATTCCAGGAGAGATAGGATGAGTCTGAAGTGGGGTGGCAGCCATTTGGGTAGAGAGAGAGGAATAGACACAGGAAGTGCTATGGAGATAAAATTGAAAAGAGGATTAAGTGACATAATAATCAAATGAAATAATAGTAAGTGAAAAGAGCTCACGACTGATCAGATGGAGAGATGAACTAAAGGGAGGTGTCAACAATGATTCCAAGGTTATGGACCTGGATGCCTGGAATCTCTCTCATCTTCTGGTTTTCCAACCTGTGTGACCATGGACTGAGAGAAGGAATTCACTTCAAAGCTTTCCATTCACTGTATTGTTGTGATTTCATTGATTGTGTAGTCTGCATCAACTCACACAAATCTTCTTTCTCCACGTGGGCACTTATCATGTTGTTCTGTAGAATGAGCTGGGTGAAACTGAGTATAGATTTGTCAGCAAGTTTTACATGGGAAGAAGAAATTGCCTGTGTATATACATGTGCAAAGCAATATCAAGGTTATAACTACATTGAATATTAGAGTAGGAAAAAAACAAAGATACTTCATTCCAATTTGTGTGACCTGAACTTTCCCAAACCTCTGATTGTTCATCTGCAGAATGCAACTAACTCCATATTACCTAGTGGATACTCCTGTTATTTGACTCAAATGAAATGACATAAAAAATGTATATAAAATTTTTTATCAGCTCTTAGAATTATTCATCTTATGGATAAGGAAATT
Source organism: Notamacropus eugenii (assembly GCF_028372415.1). Classification (NCBI taxonomy): domain Eukaryota; kingdom Metazoa; phylum Chordata; class Mammalia; order Diprotodontia; family Macropodidae; genus Notamacropus; species Notamacropus eugenii. Next base: position 138,248,489 of record NC_092876.1, on the reverse strand, counting down.
TGGGACAAGGAAAACTTGTCAAATATCACCAGAGCTGTTCAGTAGCAGCTCTTGTATTAGGACCAAGGTCTTCTTACTCCCAATCTATTATTTCTTCTAGACCAGGGGTGGGGAACCTATAGCCCCAGGTTCCCCACTCCTGCTCTAGACTCTTAGTGAGTTGTGTGTGTGTGTTGTGTTGTATGTGTGTGTGGTTTTTATAGTATCTGACATACAGAAATCTTGCATGTCTGAGAGTGTTTGCAAAGGACTAAAGTTTGTTTAACATTCAGCACGGGACAGATAAGGAGAAAGTGAAAGGATGATTTTAGTAGGGAATAATTGTTTTCCATACACCATAACTACAAGTGCTTGTAAAACCTGCTCTCATAAATTTATTTACTCTTTTAAGTTTTTTTTAAATATGTTTTTTAACAAACAGGCAATAAAGGAAAAAAGTCACCTTGTATTACCAACGAAGCTGGGGTTACAGTGACCCCTGGTGTCTGTCCAGAGCAAAGGCCCCCCAGTAGCAGTGTGGCTTACTCGATCTCTCTGTTCTTGACACTCTCAAAACTTCCTCATTGCTGTTATATTTTTACCTGGAAATGGATCATAGAGTCATGCTCTAAGACCTAGAAAGGGCTTTTTCAGGTCAATATGCCCACTTCCCTGCCTCATTGTAGAAAAGTAAACTCCACTCCATGATACATTTCTGTAGGTTGATTTAGGATTCCTTACCCTCATTATATAGCCTGTTACATCCTATTGTTTATATAAATTGCCCCTTTAATTGATTCTCCATTTACTTGAAAATGTTTATTGTCATCATTCCAATTCTTCCTTTATTTCATGTTCCTTTATTCATAGCCCAAAAACTTCATCCACAGGTGAAGAGGCGGTAAGAAAGCACCTCATTTTTCTCAGTGAATTCTTGACACCATACCTAAATGAACAAATTCTCAGACTATTGAATGAACTTGTAGATGGTTGTTGAACTACTTGTTACAAGATGCCTGAAAAAAGCTTGAGATTGGCAAGGGTGTAGTATGACTAGTGATGGGCAAATGTGGTCCCAGATTCCAAAAAGAAGGCTGATTCTCAAAGCATAGACTGGAGAGCTTAACTTTAATTCCTGGCAAAAACGTTTGACTACATAATTAACTGATTTATGAGCACTTCAGAAAGCAGGAATTACTAAAAGCCATGACTTCATCAAAAATAGTTCATACTGGACTAACCTCATCAACTTTTTTGGTACAGTTTTCTGGATTTATAGATTTAGGAGCATGCCTTATGTATATGATATGTCTAAATTACTGCAATCCATTTAACAGACTCATATGATATATTTGGGCAAAAGCTGGAAGGATGTGGACTGGATAATTTTTTTTTCATTTTTTGATAGCTTTACTTTTTAGAAAATGCCCCTAATTACACATCTGAATAACATGGGTCAAAGAGAAAGGACCATACCCCTACTAGTCTTAGTGACCCCAGAGACCTGTTAGCCCCTTGCTTACTCTGTGTCAGCTCAACAGGAATTGGGGCTTGGAGGGTTAGAGATAGGAATTCACCTTCGTGAAAGAGAAAACAGATCTCCATGACCCAAGGTTTAGCTGTGGCTCCCCAGAGAATTGAGTCAATAATGTCCTAGGATAGAGCCATCTTGAACAGAGCCCTCTGCTGAAAGCTGATATGACCCCTGTTCTTTAGTAGCTTAGTCTGGTTGGGGAGGACAAGCAAGACACAGTCGATGTGAGACAGACCATATTTCCTCATGTGCAAAGTGGGCATCATAATATTTGTCCATCCAGGGACACCCCATGGAATGTGTTCAGAAGTGGCCCTTTCTGGTTCAGTTTAGTCATGGGGAACATTGGTACCTGACCCTGAGGTGATCAGGAAAGATTACTCTGAATAGTAGAGAAGTCTGATCTGATCCACAGGCTTCATGTTGGTGTGTATTTCTTTTTGGTGGGGGAGTGGCATCTGGCTGGTATCTGGGATTATATTTATACAATCGATCTCATGGAATTGTCAAAGAAACATCTTGGGGTTTTTTTTTGAGTGAGCAGACAGGTTTATCTGTTATATGAGACTATTTTGATGTCTTCCATAGTAGGGACAAAGGCTTCTTTCTGCTCCTGATTGTAAAAAGCACCTTCCCCAGTACAAAGCCAACTCTTCTCCAACGGCTTCAATCACACTTTTCAGGTTCTGAATCTTTCTCTCTTCCAACCCATCTGCTGTTCATTGAATTGTGTTTCCTTCCTTCCTTCTCCCCTTATTGACCCCATCATGAATGTAGCCAAGGCTTCTCTCATCATGAGGAACTTGTAACTTGTGGACTGGAAAATATTGTCAATCAGGTTTCAAACTGGTTAAAAGATCATATTCAAATAGTAGTAATTGATGCATCAATATCAACCTGGAGGGATAACTTTAATGCTGTGTCACCAGGATCTTCCTTGGTCTTGTTATTTTCAGCATTTTAATCAATAACTTGAAGGCAGATATAGCATGCTTTTCAATTTCTAATAAATAAATGAATAAATAAATGAATGAATGGATGAACAAATAAATAAACAGATAAATGAAGGAATATATGAAGCTTGGAAGGATAGCTAACATGGGTGACAAATGATGAGCTAATGATTTTAATGGGCTAGCAAAATGGACCAAATCTAATAAGCTGAAGTTTGATGGATATAAGTGTAAACTCCTACTTGGGTTCAAAAAGTCAGTTCTACAAGTACAGGATCATGAGGCATAGCTGAACAGTCATTTATATGATAAAAGAACTGAGAATTTTAGTGGACAATAAGTACAGTATCAGCTATTAATGTTAAAATCCAAACAAGTCATTATGAACAGGATGATGAGACTCAAAATTATGCCATATGGAGGAAATGGGAATATTTAGCCCACAGAAGAGACAGCTTAGTGGAAAACAGGATAGCTTTTTTGAAGAATATATATTGTTAAGGAAATGCTTGTTTTATTCCATAAATTAAAAATAAAATAAATTAAAAATTAAAAAACCCAGAATGGGAAAATCCATCATGTAGAAGCAGGGCTAAACTTATTATTCTGCAATGACCCAGAGGGCAGAAATGGGTAGAAATTAAAGAAAGACAGATTTAGTTTCCATATAAAAAATGTAATTGGCTGCCTAAGGAAATAATCAGTTCTGCCATTCATGCTTCTCAAGTAGAGGCTGATTGACCACTTCAGAGGGAATATTTCTATGATAGTAGAGATTGAAAGAGATGACCTCTAGGGCCTCTTCCTGTTCTATCTTATTGTCTATCTGAATTCCTTCTTAAAAGAGCCCTTCATCCTCTGATTAAGATACAGACATACAGACAATGATCAAGTAGTTTTCCTCCTCTTCCCCTCCAATTTAGTTTTCCTTATCTTGGGCAATTAATCCAAATTCCTTTAGCCTCACTTCTGAACCCCTTTCATAATCCTTAAATTATTTTGATTACTCTACTGTATATCTTTTCTGAGATCTTCAAATAAAATCCATGGCCACTAAAACCAATTTGGATGTATAGACATAATAGAATAAGTTTATTTGGTTTATAAGAATACAGATGTTGGATACAGAGCAAGGATACGTGGTTTCTGGTTCTGATTTTGACTCAGTTGACTGCCAAGGCCTCTTCTTGTCTCCCATTCCCCCATGGAGAGGACATTAAAATCAGCATGGTGTGGGAGGGACATCAAGTCTGAGGAGGCACCAAATCCTCCAAGATAAGTGATTTTATATGTCTGTGGGAGGGGGTTGCTACTGGATACCATATGATCAGTACAAAGTCTTCAGTTATACCTGGAATAAAGAAACCTTTATGCTCTAGGTACTCAGGAAGAAAGGAGGTTACTGTCTTTCAACAGCCCCTCATTCCTGGTGGTTTGTAATCCTATCTGCTCTATAGGATAAGATTTTTCTGGTGTAATACTATCTATCCCCTTCCCCAGAGCCCCCTTCTACGTCCTCCTCTCAATCCCAGGCTTGGAACTTTCCCCTTTGAAATCCTGCTTTCTTAGACCTCTTCCTTCCTAGTAATGGGGCAGCTAGGTAGTGCAGTGCAGGAGTCAGGAGGACCTGAGTTCAAATATCACCTCAGACACTTGACACTCACTAGCTGTGTGACCTTGGGCAAGTCACTTAATCCCAGTTGCCTCATTCTGGGTCATCTCCAGTCATCCTGATGAATATCTGGTCACTGGATTCATATGGCTCAGGAGGAGAAGTGAGGCTAGTGACCTGCACAACCCTCCCTCCCTCAAAACAAAGTCAAGTGCAAGTCACGTCATCATTTTTACGATGGCATGGTCTTCTTCAGCAATGAAGGACGAACAAACACATCCTTCCTAGTAATGTGTATAAGCCTTGACAAAATCTTACCCCACAGGGTCGAATGTAGCTAAGGTTCCAGGGACTGAGGAAAGATACGGCTGCATTGATTGTGTTTTCTGGGAGGTGCACAAGGGAAGTGCTTGTGTATTTAAGGGAAGTAACACTGCACAACTTCATTGGATATCTTTTATGTTTGGACAATACTTGGTAAAATCTCGCTTCCTTTCTCCTTTTCCTCCACCCAGTTCCTCAATTATCAACTCCCACTTCCATCCCAGCTGAGTCCCTGATCAGGAAGTTCAGATAAAGGCCAAGTTATATTTACAATAAAACATTGTTCTCACACTCTAGAGGCCTGAACTTGAGGGTCCAAAAGTGACATGACTCACTTTCAAGTGACTAATGTGGAAGAAGAAGAAGAAGAAGAAGAAGAAGAAGAAGAAGAAGAAGAAGAAGAAGAAGGAAGAGGAGGAGGAGGAGGAAGAGGAGGAGGCAGAGGAGGAGGATGAGGAGAAGGAGGAGGAGAAAATGGGGATTCTGAAAGAAGAGAAGATATAGAAAGGAGAAAAGGGGACACTGAAAACAAATGTAAGCTTCCTCTCACGAAAATTCATCACTACTTGAACACAAACCTGCTTCTCCCTCCACCTAAAGGTTCTGCAGGAACACTGTTTCCTATATCTTGATCCTGTTTTATCTTCCAGAGGAACTAGGACAATAATAACTCTGGATCACTTGTCTATGGATTTGGGAGAAAAGGAGAGACTGAGGAAGCCTGAAGCCTGTTGACAATGGAGCAAAAGAAGAAGATGTGACCCATGTTGGTGTGCCCTGAAAACAGGAGAAGGAAAGTACCAACTCTGGATCTCCAACTTCTATACGGAAAGAGTTAGAATAAAGGAAAAGGGAGATCAAGGGAGAGTTCTAGCTCAGGCAACAACTGCTACATTTGACCCAACATTAGAACCCCCTACCTACCATTCCCCAACCAAAACAGTTAAAATTAACTTTTTAATAATTTTATAAATAAAATTTTATAATAAAATAATAATAATAAATATAATATTTATATTATATTATATATAAATAAATATATTATATAAATATATAATAAAATAAATATAATAAAATTTTATAATAAAAAGTTATCATTAACTTGTTTTATAATTAACTATATCTTATAAGTTCACATTAAGTGAACTTAATAGAAAGGGCAGTGTTTTCTCTCAGGTTAGATTGCCAAAAAGGGTATAGGGTTTTAGATTGTGAACTCCTCCAGGGCAGGGAACTTGGCCTTTCTTTGTATCTGCAGTTATTAGTGCAGTGACTCACATGTTTACTGATAGACTAATTGACTATTTTAGGCATAAAGGCAAAAATATAGAATTTCGGTGAGGCCAGTAGTCCTACTATCTTCTTCTCTTCCTTTTGTTCTCCCCCCTAAGTTTAATGGCATGCCAAAGAAAGAGTATAGAGGAGATGAAGGCAGCCTCAATTTCCCAATACTAATCTAGTTTCAGATTTTTGTTAGATTGGATCCCTGAAATGAGTTGGGGGAATGCAGAATGATAATCAGGGATTTAGCAGAAGTGAAAAGGAATTTTCTCACTCCAAGTTAAAAAAGTGATTGGACTCACTCAGTAAAATGAGAACAGAAATCAAAGAAATAAATTTTATTCTTTCCTGGGAGGCTTCTGGGTACCACCATGGCTACCACTTTGGCTAAGTATGGTGGCTTATAACCTTAAGCTATTATGGAAACAAACATTTTATTAAATTCTTGCTTTATGCCCTACATTGAGCTCTGCAAATATTATCTATGTAACCCTGGGAGGTAGATTATATTTTTATCCCCACTTTACATTTGAGGAAATTGAAGCAGACAAAGGTTATGTGACTTGTCCAGGACCACACAACTAGAAAGTCTCTGAGGTCACATCTGAACTCAAGTCTTTCTGATACCAAGTCTGACTCTAACCACTTGAAAACCTAACCAACTGACACTCACAGACCAAAGGAAAAGTCCCAAGGAATGCATGTACCACTCAGTAGTGATGGCACACTTTCAGAGAGAAAAATCTTGGCTCATGGCAAAGAGCAGAATGACAGTACCCGAGGACATCAATAGCTTTGCAGCATTACACATATGAGTTGCCCTGATCATGCATGAGCTCTGGCCACTTGTGCCCCTTCATGTGTGGCCTCCATGGATTCCTTTCATACATGTACCAAAACTATATATGTAGCTGACATGTGAGTCCCTTTACCTCCTTTCCCTGACTACATGTGTTCTACACTATATGCCTTCACCTACTGGTGGTATGTTAAACTGTAGAAGAGTATACTCCATATGTCCACGGAGGGATTCTTTTGTTGTTACATTATTTGCTATACGATCTAATTTTTTTGCTTTGAATCAGTAAGTCCTCTGAGGGCTGGTAAGAGTAAATACAATGAGTGGGGGCTTGGGGACTTGTGGTTGTCAGTGCATACCAACTCAGAGTTCCTCAAACTTGGGGGTGGCTTCTGAGAGCCCATACATGAGAGGGGATGGCTAGTGCTAACTTAGATTTTAACAGAACAATGGCAATTTCCCCATCACACACACCCCTTACAGAAGAACACCTTGACTTCCTGGAAAGAACACTGAACTTGGAGTCAAAAGACCTGGTTTTGTGTCCCAGCTGTTGGCCCCTGTAGCCTATGGAAAACTGGAGAAGTGCTTTAAGCTGTGTGACCACCTGGAGAACTCTGCTCACCACTTGGGCTACAAATCTGTGGGAGGTGTCTAGCCTGAGCTGCCTAGAATGTAGTAGAATCTGGTGCTCAATGGCATTCCTCCCATCCCTAGCCTACCCCAGGGTTTACAGAGAGACATTCACCAGTGGTGTACTGGAGGCTGCTCATCCATCCCCTGGACAAACTGGGAGTGATTCTCTCTTCCTGTAACCTCCATCACACTCATTTATATCCTAAGTGCAGGTGCAACCGCAACAAGGCGGGAGGCAAGGACCTTATGCCAGCTCCCAAGTAGAGGCTTAGAACATCCTTATCTTACTAAACATGGTCCCTACAAACATGAATTGCTGTGACATGACAGATCCTGGGGACAGTGCCAATAAAAGGGGATTTAGAAGAAAAAAACCTGCAGGCTCCAAACTTGTTTCCTCATGTATAAAATGGGGAGAAAATTACTCAAAAGCATTTTGTAAACCTTAGAACATGATGGAAACATGAGTTATTATTATTCTTAACTGCTTTCTATTATAATAGAGAACAGACACTTTCATTCTATAATGAGAGATCAGATAAGGACCGAACTTGTTTTTTTCACTGGTACAGAGAACTCTCAGGTGAAGAAATTCTCTTTACCAATTCATTTCAGCATCTTCTCTACAACTTATGGTCTTAAAGTGATGTTTGGGAGAGTAACAAGGTGGTCAAGTGATTGCCCAGGGGTATACAGCTAGAATATGTTAGAGGAGGGATCTGAAACCAAGTCTTCCTGAATCCAAGACTAGTTTTCTACCCTATGACATGTTGCTTTTCACAATTAGACATATCAAGTTTAATAATGGCTTAATAATGAAAGTTCCTGTCTGTGGAAATACACTCCAGTGATTTGGATTATCAAGAATAATTTTGAAGAATAATAATTTCATAGAATAAATTTGAATAATCATAGGAGCATAGGTGAAGAACAGTAAGGAACCTAAGACGTCATACAATTCATTTCCTCCATTTTGCAGTTGAGAAAATCCAGGTTCAAAAAGGATAGAGCAATGATCATTAATCCCATTTTATAGAGGAGAAAACTAAGGTTCAGGAACTCATCCAGCAACAAGTAATGCGTCCAAGATTACACAACGAGGAATGATCAGAATGGAGAATTATGCTCTCAGCATGAATTCACTACTCTATCCACTAAAGTACACTGTATCTCTAAACATATACCCCTCTGGGAAAGGCTATATATTATTAGAAATGGCTTTCACAGTCTCATGGGCAACATCAGATCCTTTCTTGTTTGCTCCTGACAAAGAGGTGATGGACTCGATGTAGAATGCATGATGCATTTTCAGACATGGCCAATATATGGGAATTTATTTTGCTTGACAATGCATATTTATTACAGGGGGACTGTTTTTCTTTTCTTTTTTTCAATTAGGAAGGGAGGTGAAAGAAAGGAGAGAAAATATGAACTAGTTAATTTGAAAAATGCAAGTTCAAAATAAAAAAAAAACAAGCAAGAAAGCAGAGGGGGCACTGAGTGAGTACCTGAAAAGCTGCCACTAATTGAGGAAAAAGAACAGAAAAAGGAGGTTAAGAATCTGAAGTCAGCCTTTACAATTGAACCCACAGCAGTCTCTATTTATCTGTATCTGCATACAAAGAAAAGTTGCGGTACTCTTGAGATTTTGCTTGATTACCAGATTGCACCTTATCTGCCCCTCTGCATGTCACCTCAATTTTCATCCTCGTTCAGATTGGACTGTGTCTCCCCAATTTGCCCCCTATCCTTCCCCTATCCTATTTAGTCACACTTGTCACTCCCATTTTGGACATAAACATTTACCTTTTATTTCATCTACCTATGCCATGATTTTTTGTCTCATTTTTGCCTACCATATTCTGCCCCCGTTTTTCACATCTCCTTCCACCTACTGTTTTTTTTCAATCATGCTCTGCAGAACAAAGGAATGAATGAAAAAGCCCAATGAGGATACGTGGTGGCTGATGATACATAGAAGAGCAATATAGCACCTGGCACTGAGAAACTCACATTTTAATGGTGGAGAAAATACATGTAGGAAGTTTTAGTGGGAAATCAAGTTGAAAGATTACCTTAGAGTGAGTACATTTACCAAACAAATAGAACACAACTCCTTTAATGTCAATTTCATTGATAAAACTGTATTTGCTTCTGAAGTTGAATCATCTGGCCAAGGCCTTTGGTGTCAGAAGTAGGCTGTATCTCGGGTGCCAGGCTGAATGTCCCCCAGGATTGTTTTCCTGAGGGACACTGCCATTCTTGAGATTTGAGCTTAGCTTTCCATTGGGATAGTTAGTTGAAAGTTGGGGCGGGGGTGTGGCAGGTTGTATCCACAAAAATTTCTCCCCTTTAATGATAGCTTCAGGGGATAGGATTGGAAGCAAGTATTGTGTTCTGAAAAGTGTTCTTGTTCTCAGGGCTTTGCTGCTTAAGGTCCTAAACTATCTTGAAAAGGGTATGAGGGAAAACCGTGACAGTGGTTTGATCTACTTGTCTCATGCAACCTCCTGCCTCTTCTTTAGGGTGCTTTACTGATTCAACTAGTTTAATTTGCCTGCCCAGTTCATTTAATTATAAGAAGATTATTGCCTTTATTCTAAATCTATTTCTCACCTCTTACTACCACATCTTTGCCCTTCTATAATGGAAGCATGGCCCTTCCTTGAAGACTTGACATCCCCATTGCTCTTACCCAGATGGACCCCCTCTTTCCATACATCCTTTGACTCAATGGAATGTAGCCATAGTATGGTTAATCTGTTAACAAGGATTTCTTAAGGAGATACTATGAATGAAGAGACAATCACCATAGAAAATAACTTCTATAATGATATATGCAATATTCCCTTCATCTAGTGTGGTGAAGTGGATAAAGTGTTAGACTTGGAGTCTAGAAGGTCTGGTTTCAAAATCCATCTCTGACACTTAACTAACTGTGGGATCATAACTAGATGGTTTCTGAAATGACTGAGTTTTTTAAACGACCAAGAGGCTAAACCTAGAGAACTGGGAATAGGATAGAATTCAGACCTATATCCACAGGGTTCTGGAGGAAGGAACCTTCTTTTTTCTGATTTGGATAAAAGGGAGTGAATATGTATTTTTGACAAACTCTGTTACCCAGTGAAAGCATCATGGCAGATATCATGAGGATAGAATGCTAGTCCTGAATCCTAGATGTGATTTGAGGATAATCTAGTTTAATATTAGCAAGCTTAAGAGTCATCCAGTCTCACCAACTCAGACACTGGGCAAATTATTTTGTTAGTACTCTAGATATGATTGTCAACTGTTATGTAAATAGTTATATCTTTACTATTTTCTTGTAAGTAAATCCTTCCTACAATCAATCTGTCCTGGAGAAGCTGAGAGGAAGAAACCAGAGTCATAAATATCCATACAGTGGCAAGGAAGAAATGGGGAGGTACCCCAAGGACAGGAGGATTGGTAAACTTGGTTCCCATTTTGAAAATGAAACAGAATGAATTCTGCATACTATAGGCTGGTAAGTTTAATGTTAATTTCTAGAAAGCAAAATTTAGAGTGAATTATTAAATGAATGAGAAATGGAAGTGGTGCTTACAAGATTAATTAATCAAATTAGATAATGTATGTAAAGAGTTTTACACACCTAAAAGAACTATATAAATGTGAGTTGTTGTTGTTATTATTAATAACCTGCCAGCATGGGATCACTAAGAATAAGTCATACCTAATTAACCATATTACCAACTCTGACAGGGTTATTAGAGTGGTCCAATAAAGTACTAAAGTACTCTCATCACGGCATGGAGGTGACCCTGGACCATCAAAATCATGTTAGAAGAGCCAGAATTCTGCTAGCTGCCCATTAAGCTAGAAAAGTATTGTGTATGCACTGGTGGCAGCGTGTATCCAGCACTAAATTCTTTTCTGACCTCTAATCTAACATCTCAAACTGCCCATTGGACATCTTGAACTTCAATCATTCTCCCCAAGCCTCCCCTCTTCTTGAATTTCCTATTCCTTTCAAGTGTGCTACCATTCTCCCACTCACCCTGGTTCACAACCTAGATGTCATCTTCAATTCCTCACTCTCTCTCAACCCTTCTCCACCACCCCTATATCTGGCTAGAAGTCACATCCTATTGATTCTACCTTCAAAACATCTCTTATATTCCCCCTCCTTTCCTTTGACACAACCATCACTCTTTTGCAGGCCCTCATCTAGACTATTGTAATAGTTTGATGGTTGATCTCCCTGCTTGAATTTTCTTGCTACTCCAGTCCATCCTCCACTCAACTGCCAAACTGATCTTCCTAAAGCACAGATCTGATCACATCACCTCACTATCCAATAAATTCCAGTGGTTCCTATTACCTCCAGGATCAAATATAAAGTCTCTTGTTTACTTTTTAAAGCCATATATAACCTGGCCCTTTCCTACCTTTTCAGTCCTCTTATTCCTTACACACCTCTCATGTACCCTATGATTTAGTGACACTGGTGTCTTCTCTGTTCCTTGCACAAGACATCTATTTACAGATTTAATTTTCCCCATTTTCAGATTGGCTGTTCCCCATGCTTCGAATTCTCCCTTTCCTCCTCACTTTCTCTAGGCTTCCCTGCTTTCCTTCAAGTCATCTAAAATCCCACTTTTTACAAGAACCTTTTCCCAATCCTCCTTAAAGATAATACCTTTGCTCTAGCGATTATCTTCAATTTATCTTGTCTACATCTTGTTTGTCATAGCTACTTGCATATTGTCTCACCCTTTAGATTTTGAGCTGCTTGAGGCATTTATTTTTTTAACCTTTTTTTATCCCCAATGATTGGCACAGTGCCTGTAACATAGTAGGTGCTTAATAAGGGTTTGTTGACTTGTCCTGGGACCTACCTAGTTAAGGTCAGAAACATTCATCACCAGATTGGCCTCAGATGTGATAAATACGTTGGACAAGGTGACTCTTCAAAACTATTTCCTCAATAGTGCAATAGAAGTGATCTGCATGGACAGAGAGTTGGTCCATCCTGACATAAGCTGGATGGATTCTTGATGGATTGATTTATTAGCCTGGTAGGGAGGGGAGGAGAATTCTGGAGGCATAGCATACCTGGATTTGAGTAAGGTATTTGACAAATTCTTTCAGCAAAAGCCCCATGAATGACATGAAGAGACATGGATTACACAGGTAGATTCAAAACTGGTTCAAGAACTGTGAATAAAAAGTGATGATCAATGTAAATCTAGAGGAAATTTCACAGGGCAATGACCTTGTCTTATTTTGACAAATATCTGTCCTCAACGACTTGCATGGAGCCATAATTTTATTAAGTTTTCTAACAAATTGATAACACAAAGCTGAAAGGGATAATGACTATGGAAGACAGAAATGAGTCCCAAAAAGATCTTAATAGGTGGGAATAATGTACTAAATATACTAGTATGAAATTTAATAACCAAAAGGGAACAGGATGTTCTTCATTCTTGTCTTTATATTCCCAGCATTTGGGACAGAGGAGACACTCAATAAATGCTTGTTGATTGATTGAGTAATCAAATCAATCCATATGACTTAAAAAAATACAATGGTTTCTTCCATTTATGAAAGAAGCTTTTCTAACTGGGGGTATGCACTTAGAGTTTCAGTAGACATTGATAATGAAAATGGTTGTTCTCTTCAATCTTTGAAGAAGACCAAAATGACATCACCATGATAAAGTGAAGTTTCAGTGTGTCCAGCTTTGACTGATCAGACCAATATGAGCTCGGAATGCTCTACTACAGGTTGGGTACAGATAGTCCATGTGAATATGTGGGGTGGATATCCCAAATTTGCGCATCCTAAGTTTACTTTGTGCTGTCTCAATTCTGCTTTGCTCAAAGAGCACAGCAACCTTTCTGATGTGGGCACACCATGCTGAGTGGTCCTGTTCCGGTGTCTCCCATGTTGCACAGTCAAATCCAAAGTTCTTGAGAGACCTTGAGAGTGTCCTTGTATCATCTCTTCTGGCCACCATGTGGTTGCCTGGTCCATGTGAGTTCTCCATAAAATAGTCTTTTTGGCAAACGTACATTTTGAATTAGAACAACAGGCCAGCCCATCAGAGTTGCACTCTCTGAAACATAGTTTGAATGTTTGGTAGTTCAGCTCAAACAAGGACCTCAGCACCTGGTACCCTATCCTGTCAGGTGATCCACAGAATCTTCCTAAGACAGTTCAAATGGAAGTGACTCAGTTTCCTGGTATGGCACTGATAGACTGTCCATGTTTCACAAGCATATAACAAAGAGGTCGTACAACAAGGCTCTGTAGACCTTCAGTTTGGTAGTCAGTCTAAAACTTTTCTTTAGAGCATCCCAAACACTGAACTAGCTCTGGCAATGCATGCATCAACCTCATTGTCAACGTGCATATCCCTGGAAAGTACACTACCAAGGTAAATGAACTTATTCACAGATTTCAGAACTTCTCTATTTATTGTAGCCAAAGGTTCCACATATGGATGGTGTGGTAGTGACTGATGGAGCACCTGTGTTTTTTCAGTGTTAATTATTAGGCCAAAATTAGCACACGCAGCAGAGAATTGATCCATACTTTGTTGCATCTCAGCTTCAGGGGCTACAATGAGTGCACAATCATCTGCAAACAGAAAATCATGGAACAACAAAGCCCTCCACTTTGGTCTTGGTTTGTAGTCTTCAAATTGAAGAACTTGCCATCAGTACAGTAGTTGACCTTGATGCCATTTCATCCTCACTGAAAGCATTTGTCAACATGGCTGAAAACATCATGCTAAAATAATGACAATAATAATCCAATCACAACAGCAGCAGCAACAGCAATAATAATATGGATTTGAACACTCACTTACCTTGATTGTATAGGTAGAAATTCACACATCAGTAGCACCGTGACTTTAAAGGAGATCTCAGAAAAAGAATAAGGCACTGTCTAATGAAAATTAAAAACCTATCCAAGACAGGCATAGCTTTTGTGACCAAAAGTCACAGGTCTAAATAAGACCTTGAATACCATGCCTTCCCCTGGCCCTGACCTGTCATGGAAGAGATAGATCAAGAACACTTACATTTGACCAGGGATATATATGTACGAATGGTTGAGCATCTAAGGGGTTTTTAATATAGATTTTTTTTGAAGCAGGCAAAGTTACATATTTTTTGGTTACATAAAATGCATATATTATATAATAATAATATCACATTAAATTATATCTCAGCTTCATTCACACAGAGGTCTCAAGGAAAAGTACAAATTAGCTACTTTCTTCACAGAAATAATTTTTTTAATTTTAGTTTTCAACATTCATTACCACAGGATTCTGAGTTCTAAATTTTCTCCCCATCTCTCGCCTCCCCCCACCACAAGACACAGTATATTCTGATTACCCCTTCCCCCAACTTACGCTCCCTTCTATAATACTCCTCACTTCCCTTATCCCTATCTCCTTTATTTTTTGTAGGGCAAGATAGATTTCTATACCCTGTTACCTGTATTTCTTATTTCCCAGTAGCATATAAAAACATTTTTTAACAATTGTTTTTAAAACTTTGAGTTCCAACTTCTCTCCCTTCCTCCCTCCCCACCCATCTCCACTGAGCAGGCAAGCAATTCAATATAATTTATACATGTGTAGTCATGCAAAAGACATCCATAAAAGTCATGTTGTGAATGACTAACTATATTTCCCTCCATCCTATCCTGCCTCCCATTTATTCTATTCTCTCTTTTGACCTTGTGCCTCCCTAAAAGTATTTACTTCTAATTACCCTCCCTTCCCATTTGCCCTTCCATCTATCATCCCCCCACATCCCACTTATCCCCTTCTCCCCTACTTTCCTGTACTGTAAGATACATTTTCACACCAAATTGAGTATACATGTTGTTCCTTCCTTAAGCCAAATGTGAGGAGAGTAAGCTTCACTTTTTGCCTCTCATCTCCTCCTTTTTTCACTCCATTGAAAAAGTCTTTTCTTCCCTCTTTCATGAGAGATAATTTGTTCCATTCCATTTCTCCCTTTCTCCTCCTAATATATTCCCTCTCTCACCCCTTAATTTTGTGTTTTTAGATATCATTCCTTCCTATTCAACTCACCTTGTGCCCTCTGTCTGTATGTATATAATCCCTCCAACTACCCAGATACCAAGAAAAGTCTCAAGAGTTACAAATATTATCTTTCCATGTAGGAACATAAACAGGTCAATTATAGTAAGTCCTTTATGATTTCTCTTTCCTCTTTACCTTTTCATGTTTCTCTTGATTCTTGTGTTTGAAAGTCAGATTTTCTATTCAGCTCTGGTCTTTTCATCAGGATTGCTTGGAAGTCCTCTATTTCATTGAATGACCATTTATTCCCCTGAAGCATTATTCTGAGTTTTTCTGGGTAGGTGATTCTTGGTTTTAATCCTAGCTCCTTTGACTTCTGGAATATCATATTCCAAATCTTTCGATCCCTTAATGTAGTAGATGCTGGTATTATCCTTGTGTTCCTGTTTGCTTTTCCATAATACTTGCATTTCTTCTTTCTGGCTGCTTACAATATTTTCTCTTTGACTGGGGAATTTAACTACAATATTCCCAGGAGTTGTTTTTTGGGTGAGTGGATCTCTTTCAGGAGGCAATTGGTGGATTCTTTCAATATTTATTTTACCCCTCAGTTCCAGAATGTCAAGGCAGTTTTCCTTGATAATTTCATGAAAGATGATGTCTAGGCTCTTTTTTTGATCATGGCTTACAGGTAGTCCCATAATTTTTAAATTGTCTCTCCTGGATCTATTTTCCAGATCAGTTGTTTTTCCAATGAGATATTTCACATTGTTTGCTATTTTTTTCATTCCTTTAGTTTTGTTTAATAATTTCTTGATTTTTCATAAAGTCATTAGTTTTCATCTACTCCATTCTAATCTTTAAGGAGTTATTTTCTTCAGTGAGCTTTTCAACCTCTGTTTCCATTTGGTCCATTCTTCTTTTTAAGGCATTCTTCTCCTCATTGGCTTTTTGGATCTCTTTTGCCATTTGGGTTAGTCTATTTTTACAGCGTTATTTCCTTCAGCATTTTTGGGGTATCCTTTAGCAAGCAGTTGACTCGTTTTTCATAATTTTCTTCCATCATTCTCATTTCTCTTCCCAATTTTTGCTCTACTTCTCTTACTTGATTTTGAAAATCCTTTTTGAGCTCTTTCATGGCTTAAGACCAATTCATATTTTTCTTGGAGGCTTTGGATGGAGGAGCTTTGCCTTTGTTTTCCTCTGTTTGCATGCTTTGGTCATCCTTGTCACCAAAGTAAGATTCTATAGTTTGATTCTTTTTCCACTTTTTATTCATTTCCTCAGCCATTTACCTGACTTTTGATCTCTTTGTCAGTGTAGTCCTATGCTTCCAGTTGGGGTGGGGGTGGGGGGATGGACTGTCATTTGTTAGATATCCCCCACAATCTGTGGGCCTAGAGTTCCAGAAACAGTGACTGCAGTTCCCCCTAATGCTTCTGTGGTTGTCAAAGGTTCCTTTACCCCCTCCCCCCCTGCCACCCTGGGACTGGGGCTGAACCACTCCACTCTCCAGCACTGGTCCCATAGACTTTTTCCACTAACTTTTCAATTTGTCTTCAGCGTTTTGGGGTCCTGAAGTCTGGAAACCACCACAGGTGTGAGAGATTCAGTCCCCCCAAGGCCTGCTCAGGTTCCCTCTGTGCACTTGTGGTCCATACTGGATGGTACTCTGCTCCCAGCGTAGTGTAATAGACACTTCACAGTGACCTTCTAGGATGTCTTGGGCTAGAGATTTGCTTCACTCTATCATTCTGTGGGTTTTGCATCTCCAGAATTTGTTTAGAGCAATTTTTTACAGGTATTTGGCTGCGCTTGGTGGGAGGGCTCTAGAAAGTCCATGCTGTTACTCTGTCATCTTAGCTCTATCCCTCCATGGCTTTTGATTATAAGAAAATATTTATGGGACAGCTAAGTGGTCAAATCCTGGAGTCAGAAGCACCCAATTTTAAATCTTGTCTCACACACTTGATACTTATTAGCTGTGTGACCCTAGCAAGTCACTTAACCTTGATTGCCTAAGAAAAGAAAAAGAAAATATTTATGTCATTGTAGGGCCAAATTAAGACAAATGGTAATTTGCCCAGCCAATGCTGTGAGTGACCCGGTGATTTTTTGATTATGAATGTTCTGAGGGCTTACACTCAGGAAAAGGAGAAACGTTGAAAGATTTTATATTCTAGCAGGAAATTAAGGCTATCATGGATAAAGGTTAGGGGGTTATATTTCAGATTAGCCCTTTTTTGACTTTAAATCTTTGATTCCACATTTCTATGATGATTATAAAGTCTCAGGGATATGCTCATGATATTTCATGGACACTGAAAATACAAAACTCCAAACATATTGTGCTTGAATATTTGTAGATACCAGACAGTCCATTTATAAGACACCTTTATGAAGTCCCGATATTCTTTTTTCTATTTTTCTATTTTTAATTTTTTTGTTTGTTTTCAGTGCTCTACAAACACTTCCATATATATTAAATTTTTCCCCTCCATACCTCCCTTTCCCCTGCTTTCTCACTCCCTCCCTGAGATGGCATACAGTTTTATAAAGGTTTTACAAATATATTCCTATTAAAAACATTTTCACTTTAGTGGTGTTGCATAGAAGAATTAATATGAATGGGAGAAATCACAAAACAAACCAAAATGTAATACAAAATAAAATGATCTGCTCCTTTCTGCAATCAAATTCCATAGTTCTTTGCCTGGATGTGGAAGGCATTTTGGCTAAGACAACATTGGAAATTATTTAAGTCCTTGCATTGTAATGGAACACTAAGTCTACCAGAAAAATTCCTCACACACTATGGTTGTTGCTGTGTACAAAGTTCTTCTGGTTCTGCTCCTCTCACTTAGCATCAGTTCATATAAGTTTTTCTAGGCCTCTCTGAAGTTTTCCTGTTCATCATTTCTTATTGAACAATAGGATTCCATTACATTCATATACCATAATTTGTTCAACCATTCCCCAATTGATGGGCATCCCCTTGATTTCCAGTTTTTGGCCACCACAAAAAGTTGTTATAAATATTTTTGTACATATGGGACCCATTCCCATTTTTATGATCTCTCGGGTATGCAGTCCTAGAAGAAGTATTGTCGGGTCAAAGGGTATGCACATTTTTGAACCCTTTGAGTATAGTTCCAAATTGCTCTCCAGTACAGTTGGAACAGCTCACAGCTCCATCAACAATGAATTAGTGTTTCAACTCTCCCACATCTTCACCAACATTTGTCATCTTCCTGTGTTGTCATGATAGTCATTCTGGCAGGTGTCATGTGGTGTGTCAGAGTTGTGTTGATTTGTAACTCTCTAATCAGTAGTGATTTAGAGCATTTTTTTGTATGACTGTAGATAGTTTTAATTTCTTCCTCTGAAAACTGCCTGTTCATATCCTTTGATCAATTATCAATTGAGCAATGACTTGTATTCTTATATATTTGACTCAGTTGTCTATACATTTTAGAAATGAGGCCTTTATCACAGACACTAGTTGCAAAAATTCTTTCCTAGCTTTCTGCTTCCCTCCTAATCTTGGTTGCATTGAGTTTGTTTGTGCAAAAATTTTTCAATTTAAGGTAATAAAAATTATCCATTTTGCATTTCATAATGTTTTCTATCTCTTGTTTAGTCAGAAATTCTTCCATTTTCCATAAATCTGATAAACACACTATTCCTTGCTCCCCTAATTTGTTTATAGTATCAATCTTTATACCTAGCTAATGTACCCATTTGGACTTTATTCTTGTGTATGGTGTCAGGCATTGGTCTATGCCTAGTTTCTGCCACACTGTTATCCAGTTTTCTCAGCAATTTTTGTCAAACAGTGAGTTCTTATCCCAGAAGCTGGAATCCTTGGATTTATCAAACAGTAGATTGCTATAATCATTGACTACTGTGTCTTAAGGACCTAACCTATTCCACTGGTCTACCTTTCTGTTTCTTAGCCAATAGAAAGTGGTTTTGATTATTGCTGCTTTATAATACAATTTGAGACCTGGTAGAGCTAGATCACCTTCTCTAGCATTTCTTATCATTAGTTTCCTTGATACTGTGGACCTGTTGTTCTTCCAGATGAATTTTGATATTATTTTTTCTAGCTCTAGGAAATAATTATCTGATAGTTTGATTGATATGGCAATGAATATACAAATTAATTGAGGTATAATTGTCATTTTTATATTAGCTTGACCCAACCATGAACAACTGATGATTTTCCACTTACTTAGATCTCACTTTGTTTCTGCAAAAAGTGTTTTGTAATTGTGTTCATATAGTCCCTGGGTTTGTTTTGGAAGGTAGACTCCCAAATATTTTATAGCATCTACTGTAACTTTAAATGGAATTGCTTTTCCTATCTTTTGCTGTTGGGCTTTGTGAGTAATATATAGAAATGCAGAAGATTTTTGTGGGTTTGTTTTGTAACCTGCAACTTTGCCAAACTAGTTTATTATTGACGGGGGTCGGTCCTAGGCGCCTGGGCGGATAGGGGCCTCCCCGGGAGTGGCAGCCCACCAATCCGAGGGAGACACGGCTCCCATAGAGGAGTTGTGAGCCCACGGGATTGGTCGGGTGGGCTGGATCCAATCGGGTGGTAGGCCTCACCCTCGGGGCGGGTTAGGATGGCAGCCCGGAAGAACCTCCCTATATAAGACAACGCCCTGAACTGCTCGGGGGACTCCTCCATGCAATAAAGCTATGAACCTCCTGCGCATTGCCTGATTATTGCCTGCCGCCGTGTCCCCCGGGGTAGGTCCGGAGACGTCCGAAGCGGTGCCCACCGAAGGGAGATTCTCACTCGAAGGTCCCGGGGACAGACCTGGGACAGCTGGCGCCCGAACAGGGACTGCAGCCCCCGCCGAGTGAAGTGAGTATAACCCTACCCAGTTAAGGGTAGAAGAGTCAGGCAACCTAGATAGTCGGGGCTATCTAGAGGAAACATGGGCTCTCAGATTTCCAAGGGAATGGAACCGGAGGATGCAGGAGTTCTCGCCTGCCAAGTGTACAAGATATGTAAGCAGGCGGGAATAAAAATACACATAAAGGATTGTAGACAGTGGGTGCAGAAAATTCTAAGTCTCCCCGTGGTTGGCTCACACAGGCTTGGATCATGATAAGTGGAGGGTAGTAGGACAGCAGATGGCTTCCTACCAAAAAGAGGATCCTCAATTCCTGAGCTCCAGAGATTTTGTTATATATGCCACGGTTAGCTCTGCACTCCAGCCTTCACCTCCTCCTTTAGAACAAGCCATAAGTACACAGATTGGCCCCTCTCTATGCGGGTCCGAGGCGGGGGAGAAGGAGCCCCCTTGGGGGGAGGAGGGTGCGCTACCGCTCCCGCTCTACCCCTGGGAGGACATGAGACATTGTAGCGCTGCCCCCCCAAAAGAGACAGATAAGGAGCTAGATCTCTCTCAAAAACGAAAGCAGACAAATCCCCGGCCGTCCGAGTGTCAGGGCGCTTGTGCTTGCTGTCGCAGACACCCCCCGGCAGCTGGAAAGTCCCTAGAGGAACCGAAACCAGCGGCTGGAAATCCCCGTGCCCACTCTCGGCTACAAGCCGCGTTGCTGAAGGCGGCGGAGGAGGGGGAGGAAGTTGATTTTGAGGAGTGGACCGGGAGGCCGGGACACGCCCTTGCCTTCCCAGTGTTCCAGCAGACCCAACAAGACAGTACCGTACAACGTACCCACCGTCCCACTCCATATAAGTTTTTAAAGGATTTGAAAGACGCAGTAGCAAAGTATGGCGCAGGGTCGGCATATGTAAAGCAATTACTGGGCTCTTCCGTCTCCGTGGCCGCTTGGCTCCCGGGAGATTGGAATGAGATTATGATGGCAGTGCTAGATCCCGCTGTGTTTACTGCCTGGAAGGCCTACTGGAACAGACAAGCGAAGATTTATGCAGAAGCCAATCACCCCAATGATGTAGAGAACACCATTAATCAGCTCACAGGGTTTGGAGACTATGCCGAGTTCCAACAGCAGTTAGCCCTCCCTGAACCTATAATTCGAGCTGTCCAGGAAGTAGCCATGAAGGCTCTAGATGCCCTTGCAGCACGCACTCAAACCCTTATAAGTCACCTAAGGCAGAGACAGAGTGAATCAGCATTGGAATTTATGACTAGGGTGCAGGAAGCGGTATGGAAAAGGTTTGGGAAGGGAGGTCCCTCATCGCAACTCATAGTTCAGCTGTTCAAGGAGGGACTCACTAAGTAGAGGGGAATACTCTCCACCCTGCCCGCAGACCCCTCTGTAGATGAAATAGTTGATAAGTGTCTGGATGAGGGCGGTGGAGCAGACCCAAAACTGGTGGCAACACTAACTTCTGCCTTCCAAGCCTTCCAATTGTCCACAAGCTCCAAAAAGGGACCATGCTTCAGGTGCGGGAAACCGGGACACTTCCAGGCACAGTGCAGAAACACATCGCCGAAAAAAGGGGTTCGGTGTTTTAGCTGTGGTAAACCTGGCCATATAGCAAAAAACTTCCTTGGCTCGAGCAGCTCTAACAGCAAAAAAAGGCAGGGAAACGGGGGCAGGGGCTCCCAGAGCGGGAAGGGAGCCCCTGGACCGATCAACAGACCCCGCCTAGAGTAGAGCTGTATGCAGTAACAGGGCAGACAGTCCCACCATGGACCACTACAACCATTAAGGTCCCCCCAAAGGATCATCAGAGGTTAATTATAGGGTCAGACAAAACCAAGGAATTCCTTGTGCATACTCAGATATTGCAACCTGGGCAGTCTGCTATTGCACTAACCAACCCTCATGCCTATGAAGTTCCACTACCTACTAACACCCCGATAGCTGTGGGAATATCACTGCCTTGGCTAGATAAAGAGTGGAAAGATACATCGGAAGAGAGTCCTTTTGTAGCATGGACCCAGCAAGTGGGGCGCGGGAAGATGTGTCTGGATGTGGAGGTAGAGGGCGTCAGGCTCAGAGGACTGGTCGACACCGGAGCTGATGTGTCGGTGATTTCCTCGGGAGATTGGCAGAAAGATTGGGAAACCACCCAAGAGGCCCAAGGGATATCCGGGGTGGGCGGGTCGGTGAATGCCCTCAGATCGGCCCACCACCTTCAGTGGGCCGCTGGTGACGCCCGAGGACGGTTCCGCCCCCTTAGAATGCCAGCACTCCCCATCAACCTATGGGGCCGAGACCTGCTCAGCGGCATGGGCGTCACCCTCACCACTGATTTCACAGGACAGGCGAAAAACCCCTAGGGGCCGCTGTAGGGCCAACACCCATTCCACTGCACTGGGAAAGCACCAACCCCATATGGGTGGATCAGTGGCCCCTGACTCAAGAAAAGATCCAGGCCCTCCATCAAATAGTGCAGGATTTATTAGCGGCAGGACATATCGAGCTTTCCACTAGCCCCTGGAATTCTCCAGTGTTTGTTATAAAAAGGAAATCAGGCAAATGGAGAATGCTCATTGATCTCCGGCAAGTCAATAAGGCACTGCGACCCATGGGTCCTTTACAACCAGGACTCCCTTCGCCCACTATGATACCCAAGGGCTGGCACATAGCAGTGATAGATATTAAGGATTGTTTTTATAGTATTCCATTATGCAAAAAGGATAGGAAATGTTTTGCCTTCTCTGTCCCTTCTACTAACTTCCAACAGCCCGCAAAGCGGTACCAGTTTAAAGTCCTACCCCAAGGCATGGCCAACAGCCCCACGATGTGTCAGCAATTTGTGGCGCAAATTCTCCAACCCATTTGAGATGAGAGTCCCGATGCTGTGGTAATACATTATATGGATGACATTCTACTGGCCTGTAGCACAAGGAAATATGTCCTTGACCTCCTAGCACGGGTTTCTGAAGCATTAAATAGGCACGGCCTCCAAGTAGCTCCCGAAAAGGTTCAACTTGGTCCCGAGTATCAATACCTCGGACACCAAATCAAGGGTAGTGGGATTTCCCGAGTACCCCCAAAAATAGATGTCACCCAGATCAACACCCTCAATGATTTCCAGAAACTCATAGGAGCCATACAGTGGCTACGCGCCATTGTGCCCATTACAAACCAACAGATGAGGCCACTATACGACATTCTCAAGGGCCCACCTAATTTGGGCTCCCCAAGAAAGTGGACTCCAGAGGCCCTCCAGCTCATAGAAAAAATACAGGAGGAGGTAAAGACAGCAGTGGTAGAACGGTGTGACCCAGCATTGCCATTCTTTCTGTCCATCCTTGGCAATAAGACCGTTGGGCCAGTAGCAGTCATTTACCAGTTCCATGGCCCCTTGATGTGGGTCTACCCCGACCGAAAAACCAAAAGTATCCCGATAGCCCTAGAAGAAAAGGCTCTCTTATTGCTTAAGGCCAGCTCTATATGCAGACAGCTATCTGGCCACTATCCTGTCATTTTGCTCTCCAGCCCCATTGAGATACTAACCGAGTTAGCACAATCATCTGAATTGTGGGCCATCCTCCTGTGCTCCCATGAAATTCGTGCTGGAGATCTCCCCCCTGCCCTTCGGGCTTGGGACCAATTTCCCTTAACAAAGCAGAGAAACCCGGTGGTCTCAGAGCCCGTAGCGGGACCTATAGCCTTCACTGACGCCACCAAGCATTGCAAAGCGGCAGTTTACATCCCAGATAAACAGATCACTAAGGTGCTCACCACACCCTATTCCTCTGCTCAGAAGAATGAGTTGTTTGCAATTCTTGTGGCCTTGCAGATTTGCGCAAAAGAAGCCTTTAATTTAGTAACAGATAGCCTTTATTGTCATAACCTTCTCCCAGTCCTTCCCGAAGCGGATCTTTCCCTGTCTACCTCCTCAGTCCGCCCCTTACTTGTACAAGTACAGCAGGCCCTTCTTGCTCGCTCCCATCCCCTTTATGTTTTACATGTGCGTTCACATCTT
The DNA here is from genome assembly GCF_028372415.1 of Notamacropus eugenii. Lineage (NCBI taxonomy): Eukaryota > Metazoa > Chordata > Mammalia > Diprotodontia > Macropodidae > Notamacropus > Notamacropus eugenii. The sequence goes on along the minus strand of NC_092876.1, from coordinate 138,224,431 downwards.
TCCACCTCCGGACCTATATTTAAAGGGAATGCCATTGCAGATTCCTTATTAGGGACATCTCAGGTCTTCTATACTGACCCCATTGCCGCTCATAATTATTTCCACCTCCCAGCCCGCATGCTGTCACACCTCTATAATATACCTAAAGAGGAGGCTAGGCAAATAGTCAAGCGCTGCCGCGCCTGTGTCCCCTTCTGGCCACCACCCCCTCTTACCACCATCAACCCTCGGGGTACCTTCCCTAATGAAATATGGCAGATGGATGTCACTCATTTCCAGTCCTCCATAATCCATGTCACAGTAGATACTTGCTCCTCCCTTGTCATGGCTACCCTCCAACCTGGGGAAGCCACCAAACATGTGATCACGCACTGCCTCCTCTGCTTCGCAGCTCACGGCACACCCCAAACATTAAAGACAGATAATGGGCCCGCCTACACGTCCCGCGCATTTGCCCAATTCTGCCTTCAATTCGGCATTCGGCACGTCACAGGCCTCCCCTATAACCCCACGGGGCAAGCCATTGTCGAACGCGCTAACCAGTCCCTGAAGCGCACCCTTCAAAAACAAAAAAGGGGAGTGGCAGGTCGGCTGACCATGGCACAATTAGCAACCTCCGTGTTCACACGAAATTACTTAATAGCAAATGAGCAACAGATCACACCAGCCATGATGCACGCAGTGCAAACGCCCCGCCGTCCGCCACCCGCCATAACAAATGAGGGACAAAGCCCCGCCACAGTATGGTGGAGGGACGCAGAAGGACAATGGCATGGACCGAACAAGGTAGTGGTGAGGGGAAAGGGTTACTTGTGTCTTGATATAGGAGGAGGACAGCGGAGGTGGCTACCACTTAAATGGACCCGAGCGTGTGAGGACTCCCCGAAGGGCTCGACGCAGGCCCCGCAAAAGGAAGAAGAAGCGGCTGAACAGAACAACTAGGAGGAGAAACATGGATAAGTATATAATCCTGGTGGGGATGCTATGCAGCCTCCAACTGGGGGCCGGGGCGTCTCTTCGCTCCCTCCCCCGCAACAAGGACCCACCATGGGTGTATTGGGCTGCCGTCCCTGGCTTCCCAGCAGCCCGACCAGCCGCCTGGGAAGGGGATTCTATTGAGCTGAGCATCCTAGGGGAAGCCGCCCTGGTGTTGGGAGGATCGGGGGGTAGCTACCCGGAGAGCCGTCATGATCTCAATAAGACGGTCCACTGGTCAATGGCACAGTTACCTATATGTCTCACCAAAGGGGCCAACATCACCCCCTGTGCCCGGGTACGGAACGAGTCCATACAGGAGCTCCCACATGGACCACATGGGGCCCTGGGTCTGGGGAATTACATCCATATGTACATGCTGAATCATAGTCTCACTCAGCATCGCCCCCTCTTCAAGAAGGGGATGCAAGGGTTGTGGAACAGCACCCGGAACACCAACAACACCCTAGCATGCAATGCTACTGCTACTAGGGACTTCCCTTGCGACCACTTATCGCTCCTTAATGCCACGGGAAGCTTTCTACCCAGTGGAAAGATCCCCTACTCCCCTCTACCCCCCTGCGTGCCTACACCCAATATGTTCATTGGTATGCAAGTTTGTTCCACAGGGCATGCAGTAATGGGACAGCAGTGGAACGACACCCAGCAGATCTACTTCATGGATGGAGCGCCAGGACTGTATTATGCAGCTCCAGTGCCCCACGTCCTGGCGAGAAATGGGAGCGTAGTCATCCAAAGCCATCTCTGGAAAATGGCAGCGGCCTTTGGAAACATCACCCACATGACAGACAATAGTGGGCCGCTGACGGACAATGACACCATCCGCTCCCAATGGTGGGACCTCATCATGAAGAAAGGATTTACCTGCCACGAGGGTCAGGTCTCTGGACACTGCAATCGTTTCTCCCTTGCAGTCCAGACCCTGAAAAGGACTGATATGTTTCTAATCTGTAGGGAAGGGAACATTACTCAGACAGGGGGCAAATACAATGTATCCTGCTCCAATGGGACCCTCTCTAACACCTTGACGCCCAATGATGTACATTCCAATACCACCTTTGTCATACTTCTATCCATTCCCCCAGTTACCTTTCTCCCTGTTGGGTCCGATGAGGCATTTGCCGACTCTGATTTCCTTAGGGCTGTGATGGTCAGGGAGAAGAGAGGCTTGGAAATATCCGCCATAGATATGGTAGGGTTAGTGGCTAGCCTTTTAGAGCAGGTGGAAATCTCTGCCATGCAGCGGCAGGTCCACATGATGGCTGCCGACCTGTCAGATTTCATGGCAACGTCCGCTTGGGCATGGGCACTGCAACAGCAAATTAACAGGCGGGTAGCCCTAGAGCTCAGTGCGCTGACTGATGCTGTACAGGCGATCTCGACACTCCTCCGAGTAAATGCCATATTGGAGGGACTCCCATGTCACGTCGGGCTGGCACGGCCCCTGTGCATGACGGCGCTCAGACTGAACGCCAGCCAGGAGCTGGACGATGCAATCCGGCGATTGCAGGACCACAGAAATCTAGAGGTCTATATAGAGCACCTAGATGACATTGTAAGACAGATTAGGAATGTAACTGAGATATATAAGAGGGACTTGGAGAAACAACATGGGACATTTCCTGACTGGATTTCCAGATTAGATTTTACCACATTTCTGCATACCATTGGGGTTGCTGCTGGAATGGTTGTGATAGTAATACTCTTGTGTGTGCTGCTTCCCTGCCTTATTTCTTGCACGATAAAACTTTGGAAGAGGGTCCTAGAGCAGGTAAAGGCAGATGTCCTTATAATAAAACAAAAAGGGGGAGTTGACGGGGGTCGGTCCTAGGCGCCTGGGCGGATAGGGGCCTCCCCGGGAGTGGCAGCCCACCAATCCGAGGGAGACACGGCTCCCATAGAGGAGTTGTGAGCCCACGGGATTGGTCGGGTGGGCTGGATCCAATCGGGTGGTAGGCCTCGCCCTCGGGGCGGGTTAGGATGGCAGCCCGGAAGAACCTCCCTATATAAGACAACGCCCTGAACTGCTCAGGGGACTCCTCCATGCAATAAAGCTATGAACCTCCTGCGCATTGCCTGATTATTGCCTGCCGCCGTGTCCCCCGGGGTAGGTCCGGAGACGTCCGAAGCGGTGCCCACCGAAGGGAGATTCTCACTCGAAGGTCCCGGGGACAGACCCGGGACATATTATTTCAAGTAGTTTTTTACTTGATTCTCTGAGATTTTCTAAGTATATCATCATATCATCTTCAGTGAATAATAACTTAGTTTCTTCTTTGTCTATTCTAATCCCTTCAATTCCTTTTTCTTTGCTTATTGCTGCAGCTAGCATTTCTAGCACCATATTGAATAATAGTGGTGATAATGGACATCCTTGTTTCACCCCTGATCTTACTGGAAAAGCATCTAGCTTATCCCCATTGCATATAATGATTGCTGATGGTTTTAGGTAGATACTGCTTATCATTTTATGGAAAGTTCCATCTATTCCTATACTTTCCTGTGTTTTGAAAAGGAATGGGTGTTATATTTTGTCAAAAATTTTTTCTGCATCTATTGAGATAATCGTGTGGTTTCTGCTAGTTTTGTTGTTAATATGATCAATAATGTTAATAGTTTTGCTAATGTTAAACCAGCCCTGCATTCCTAGTATAAATCCTACCTGATCATAATGTATTATTCTTGTGATAGGTTGCTGTATTCTTTTTGCTAAAATCTTGTTTAAAATTTTTACATCCATATTCATCAGAGACTTTGGTCTATAAATTTATTTCTCTGTTTTGACTCTTCCTCCTTTAGGTATCAAAACCATATTTGTATCATATAAAGAATTTGAAAAGACTCCTTCTTCTCCATATTTTTCAAATATAATTGGAATTAACTGTTCTTTAAATGTTTGATACAATTCACTTGTGAATTCATCTGGCCCTGGAGATTTTTTCCTAGGGAGTTCATTGATGGCTTCTTCAATCTCTTTTTCTGAGATGGGGTTAAGTATTCAACTTCATCTTCTGTTAGTCTGGGCAATTTATGTTTTAAAATAAACATCCATCTCATTTAGATTGTCAGATTTATGGGTGTACAGTTGGGCAAAGTAATTTCTAATTATTGTTTTAATTTCCTCCTCATTGGAGGTGAGTTCACCCTTTTCATTTTTGATACTGGTAATTTGATTTTCTTCTTTATTTTTTTTAATCAAATTGACCACAGGTTTATCAATTTTAGTGGTTTTTTCATAAAACCAACTCTGAGTTTTATTTATTAGTTCAATAGCTTTCTTAATTTCATTTTATTAATCTCTCCTTTAGTTTTCAGTATTTCTAATTTGGTATTTACTTGGGGACTTTCAGTTTGTTGTTTTTCTAGCTTTTTCAGCTGCATGCCCAATTCACTGATCTCCTCTTTCTCTATTTTATTCTTGTAAGCATTCAAAGGTATAAAGCTTCCTCAGTATCCCATAAGATTTGGTAGATTTTCTCATTATTGTCATTCTCTTGAATGAAGTTGTTGATTGTTTCTATAATTTGTGGTTTAACCCTCTCATTCTTTAGGATTAGATTATTCAGTTTTCAATGAAGTTTTGGTCTATCCTTCCATGGCCTTTTATTACATATAATTTTTATTGCATTATAATCTGAGAAGGATGCAATGACTATCTCTGCCTTTCTGCACTGTATTGTGAGGTTTTTATTCCCTAGTACATGGTCAATTTCTGGATATGTGCCAAGTACCACTGAGAAAATCATATATTCCTTTTATCCCTATTCAGTTTTCCCCAGAGATCTATCATATCTACTTTATCCAAAATTTTATTCACCTCCTTAACTTCTTTCTTGTTTATTTTGAGGTTACATGTATCAAGTTCAGAGATCAGGAGGTTGAAGTTCCCCATTAATATCGTTTTGCTGTCTATTTCTTCTTGTAACTCTGTAAATTCTCCTCTAAGTTCCTGTAAGTTCTCCTCTAAGAATTTGGATGCTATATGACTTGGAGCATATATGTTTAGCAATGATATTGCTTCGTTGTCTATTGTGCCTTTTAGCAGGAAAGTTTCCTTCCTTATCTCTTTTGATTAGATCTATTTGTGCTTTTGATTTGTCTGAGATTAGGATTAGCTACCCCTGCTTTTTTTACATCTGATGAAGCACAATATATTCTGCTCCAGTCTTTTACCTTTATCCAGTGTGTATCCCCCCATTTCAAACATGTTCTTTGTAAACAACATGTTGTTGGACTATGGTTTTTAGTCTATTCTGCTCTCCCATTCACATTCACAGTTATGATTACTATCTGTGTCTTTCCCTCTGTCCTCTTTCCCATCTTTTGTGCTTTTAGTTCTCCTTTCTCCCTTACCCTCTACAGTAGAGTTTTAATTTTCAACCACCACCTCCCACAGTCTTCCCTTCCTTCTTTTAGCTCCCTTCCCTTTTACTCCCCTTTACCCTCCCTACTTCTTCCCTCCCTTTTAGCCTCCTCTCCCCTTTCTTTTCCCTTTCCTCTCCTACTGCCTATAGAGCTATTCACGTTTGTATACTTAGTTTAGTTTGTTGTTCCCTCCTTGAACCAAATCAGATGAAAGTACCTCTCAAACAATGCTCATCTCCCTCCCTTCTTTCCCTCTACTGTAATATAATTTCATGCCTCTTCCTGTGATGTTATTTACCATTTTCTCCCTCCTCCTTTTCACATCTCCTGTTACGATCCCTTTGCACCCCTAAATTACATTTTTATCATCACATCATTTACTTTGTACCCATTCTCTCTATCTATGTATATCCCTTTTATATTTCATAATAAATATTCAATTCTCAAGATTAACAAGTATCATTTTCCCTTATAGGTATGTAAACAGTTTGCCCAAATTGAGTAACAAGTTTTCTTTTCTTTTCACCTGTTTATCTTTCTATGCCTGTGTTTGAAGATCGAATTTTCTATTGAGTTCTGACCTTTTTATCAGGAAGGTCTGGAAATCCCTTATTTTATTGAATGTCTATCTCCTTGCCTAAAATATCATGCTCAACTTTGCTGGGTAATTGATCCTTGGTTGTAGTCCCAGCTCCTTTGCCTTATGAAATATCATATTCCAGTTCCTCTCATCTTTTAATGTAGAAGCTTCAAGGTCATGTGTGATCCTGACTGTAACTCTTTGATATTTGAATGGTTTTTTTTCTGGCTGCCTGTGGTATTTTCTACTTCACTTGATAGTTCTGGAATTTGGCAATGATATTCTTTGGTGTTTTGAGTTTGGCATCCTTTTTGGTAGGTGAATGGTGGATTCTTCCTATGACTATTTTGCCCTCTAGATCTAGGAGTTCTGGTGATTTCTTGGAAGATATTATCCAGGCATTTTTTTCATCATGGTTTTCTGGTAGGCCAATAATTCTTAGATTTTTCTCTCCTGGATCTATTTTCCAGGTCAGTTGTTTTTCCAATTAGATATTTTACTTTTTCTTCTGTCTTTTCATTCTTTAGATTTTGTTTGCCTGATTCTTGGTGTCTCATAGAGTCATTAACATCTGCTTGCCCAATTCTAATTTTTATCATATTGTTTTCTTCAGTTAACTTTTGGAGCTCCTTTTCCATCTGTCTGATTATCCCTTTTAAGAAATTATTTTCTCCAGTTTGGTTTTGTACTTCCTTTTCCATTTGTCCAATTTTCCCAGTTAGGTTTTTTGCTTCATTTTCCATTTGCCTAATTTTTCTTTGTAAGGAGCTGTTCTCTTCAGGGAATTCTTTTTTCATACTTTTAAAATCATTGGCCAGTTTTTCTTCTATTTATCTAATTTGACTTTTAAAATCCTTGGGCTTTTCCAAGAGTGCTCTTTGTGCTTGTGACCAGTTTGTATTCCCTTCTGACATTTCAGATGGGAGTACAGTCTCAATGCTGACCTCTTTGATATTTGTGTTTTGGTCCTTGTCCCTATAGAAAGATTGTATGGTCTTTTCTTTCCTGTTTTGCTTCTTACTCATGATGATGAGGCTTTGTGTGTTGTGGCCTCTGGTTCTTTCAGGTAGAAGCTAAAGAGCCTGGTACTGAGCTGCCTGATGTGAGAAAGCAGAGGCCAGGTGAACTCTTTTTGTGTTTCCCCAGATTTGCCCTCAAGCTAGCTTGTTAAGTGTGGAGGAGGGGTGGTCTGACCATGGGAGATCTCCTCTGCTGAGCTACAGCATAGGTAAGGTCAGAGGCTAGTGATCCTGGCTGCCCTAGTTTCTTCTTCTTTCCCCTGGGGTACTGAGACATGCCTTGGAACCTGGTGTTGGTGTTTGTGAGGTTCCACCCCGCTGGGGCTCTGGATCTCTGCTCAGTTTGCTGAAGTGGAGCTGCCTGGGACAGCTCTGGTCCTGCACTGATCCCCTACCCCCACGGTAAGAGGAATCCTCCTTAGGGATTTTCCTAGCCTCACATGCTACAGACTATTTGCCCCTTCTGCTGATCCCACTGATCCAAGATTTTCCCGGGGAAATATTTTGTGGTTCTTTCAAGGTCAACAAGGGGTGGAGGAGAGAGCATTTACCTATCACTCTGTCATGTTGGCTCCAGAAAGTTCACGTCATTGTATTCTTTTGTTTTTTTAAACATTAACCAACTGAGACACAAATAATATTTATGTTGCTAACTTCACAAGCATTTGACCTAATTGTCTCCACAGTATTACTAAGAATTAAAGGACCCTAACTTATTGTTGTTGGTCTAAAGTCCTATGCCTAATAGCTTAATTTTAACAACCTCAGATGTTCCCCTACCCATAATCTATAATTGAATAGATCGGGTATTAAGCTTACAAACCTTTTGACTATAGGAAATTGCCACCAATAGTAAGGACATTTCAGGGGTACAATATCACCCCAACTTCATGTCAATTCCAGGCAGGATTAGATTATCCACTTTCATTCAGTCAGCCTTAAAGTCTGCCAGGTGTCAGTGGGGAAATTGAGTCAGGAGAATCCTACCTCAGCCCATACTGAACAGCCGCTCTCCCACCCTTCATTTGAGATCACCTCATGCAGTTCATACCAGCATCTCATCAGCTTACTGGCATCATGTCTTGGAGGCTCATATTGTCTTTCTTGCTACCCATACCTGCAGTTAGACTCAGAAGAACAGTCACTTAATAGTCTCATAGCATCTAAAAATGGCAAGTTCCAATAACCAGGTTTCAAATATGATTATAGTTTCACTTTGGCTAAGGAACATCTTTTGAGGCAGGTCTTAAGTGGCTTGCATGCCTTTCTATACACGATCTAGTTCCTGATTAAATGGCAATCATAAAACCAAATTTACCATTAAAACCTTGACTTTTCCATCAGTGCCAGATTTTACCTAAGGTTACCTTCCTCTAGGAAATTTAGACTGAAATTCTTTTCTCCAAACTAAAGATGTCATTGATTTATTCTCAGTAATTAATTCAGTCTATTGTTTTAATACTAATTGCTTTTACCTCACTTTGTAACATGTCCAATTTTTCTCCCCATCACTCCCCTCCCTCCACTTCCTAATACCTTACATTCTGATTATTCCTTCCCTCAATGTACCCTCCCCTCCATCACACCCCACCCCCCTCCTATCCTTATCTTCTCTCTTTTCTTGCAGGACAAGATAAATTTCCATACCCCTATCCTTATAGTTCTTATTTCCCGATTATATGCAATAAAAATTCTCAACATTCATTTCTAATACTTTGAATTCCAACTTCTCTCCCTCCCCCCACTTCCCAGCCCTACTGAGAAGGCAAGCAATTCAGGGCGGTTTTCCTTGATAATTTCATGGAAGATAATGTCAAGGCTCTTTTTTTGATCATGGCTTTCAGGTAGTCCAATGATTTTGAAATTATTTCTCCTGGATCTATTTTCCAGGTCAGTTGTTTTTCCAATGAGTTGATGCACCTTATCTTATATTTTTTCAAATTTTTGGTTATGTTTACTAACTTCTTGGTTTAACTCATAGTCATTCATTTCCCTGAACTCAATTCTCTCTTTTAATGAATTATTTTGTTCAGTGAGCTTTTGAACCTTCTTCTCCATTTGGTTAATTCTGCTTTTTAAAACCTCCTTCTCCTTGTTGGCTTTTTGGACCTCTTTTTCCAATTGAGTTAGCCTCTTTTTAAAGCTGTTATTTTCCTCAGCGTTTTATTGGTTCTCCTTTAGTAAGCTGTTAACTTGTTTTTTGAGGTCTTCTATTGCCTGAGCCCATTTTAAGTTCCCTTTGGGGGCAGAAGCCTTGACTTCCTCTGACAATATACTTTGTTCTTTCTCATCTGAAAGGATGGGGGGAGACACCTATTCCCCAAGAAAGTAACCTTCTATGGTCTTATTTTTTTTCCCTTTTTTGGGCATTTTTCCAGCCAGTTACTTGACTTCTGAGTTTCCTCTCCACACCCACCTCACCTCCTGTTCCACCCAGCCATCACTTAGGAGCTGAGATTCAAATGCTAATCCCAAGCCTTAGGGGTTTTTTTGGGGTGGGAGGGCGGGGGGGCAGGCCTCCTATTCAGTGTGAGATTAAGTTCAGCTGCTCAGGTAGGGGCAGGGCTGCCAGGGGCTTAGTTCTCTCAGGGGGTTTACGAGGAGACCTTCAACAACAGGTGCAGGCCACTGCCTTCTTTGGGAGCCCCCATCCACCACCTCCTCTGCTGCTGTCTCCTGAGGGGGCCTGAGCTATGGGGACACCCTGCTCCCCTCTCAGCCAGCCGAAAAGACCCTCTCACTGACCTTTGGTGCCTGTGGGTTGAGGGACCTGTGCTGCTGCTGGAGATTTCATCCCTGAAGCTTGCTTGGATCTGCTCCCCTCGGTGCCTCATGGCCAAGGCAGGGCTGGGCTCTGCTCCATGTCCCGTGCACATCAAGCCTTTCCCGTCAGTTTTTCAGGTCTCTCTGGAACAGAAATCTCCTCCACTCCATTGTTTTGTGGCTTCTGCTGCTATAGAATTTGTTGAGAGTTCTTTACAGGAATTTTATGGGTTGTGGGGTAAGAGCTAAGCATATGTGTATCTTTCTACTCCACCATCTTGGCTCCTCCCTTCAAGTCCTTGTATTCTTAAGAGTTAGAGGAGAGCGGGTAAGCCTCAGACTTCATGTTAAGTCTGGAGAAGCTATTGTTTCTGGGAATCTAACCAGAAAGTTTCTCCAGAAGTCAAGGTGCACCAGATGAAAACAGCCTTGTCAATATTCATTCTTGTCAAAGAAGGGTCTTTGAAAGCACCTTAAGAAGGCCATGGAGTTGAAAGAAATCAAGGAGTCTAGAATTATACCTCAAATTAGAATGTATCCTCAAAGAGACCTGCAGCCAAAGCATTTTAATGACACATGCTGACTGTCTTGGGGACCCTGAGATCTGAGCAGAAGACTCAATGGAGTCAACATATGGCATTTCTAGTGTCTTCTCATAATGCCACCAAGAACAACACAAGACACTTTCCTCTACACCTGCTGATATTTGGATGAAAGCCAGGTTTGCCTTTTGAACTGTTCATTCGAGTATCCGAAGGTGTAAAAGATGGAGAGATTAACAACTAGGATATTTCTTATTTCCCTGGGTGAAAAATCATTTGAATTAGACCTCTTGTCTTTCTATAGCTACAGTTTGTAAACATTGTTAAGCAATAGTATAACACTCAAATTCATTGTCTGGAACTTGTGTAAAAACTTAGTGTTTAGAAAGAAAACAAAAAGAAAAGAAAAAGAAATAAAAACTCAAAGTAATGGATAGGTGAAGATTTTCTATCAATTTATTAATCAGGGGTGGGGAACCTATCATCTCAAGGGCACATGTGGCCTTCTAGGTCTTCAAGTGAATCCCATTGATTGAATCCTGAAGTTTGGAGTTCAAACCTGGTTTCAAACACTTATTAGCTGTGCAGCCTTGGACAAGTAACAATCTCTGTCTTTCCTAGTTTCCTCAACTGAAAATTGGAGTAATAATAGCACCTAACTTCCAGGGTTGTTATGATTATCAAATAAGATAATATTCATAAATCACTTAGCACAATGCTTGCTACATACTAGGTGATCTATAAACACTAGCTCTTTTTTTATTGTCTCAGTAATCTGATAGTCTATAAAACTGCCCCTAAGAGTTGTTAGGATCCTGGAAAGATGGTGCATCACAACCACCGTATAGGGGAATCCTGAGAACTCTTTGGGGACCAGTACAGTAGGAGGGATGGAGAAGTGGGAAGTCATCCTCCCCAAAATTCCCATCCACAAAAACAATTATAGCTTTTCAAAATGCAATTGCTTTTTGAGGACAAGATAACGAGTTTCATAATTCTGCAGGTGTTCAGATGAAGGCTTGGTAGAAGGTGGTACTTCATAAAAAATAACCTAAACTTCATCTGAGAGGCCGAAATAGATGACCCATGAAATTTGGCTTCCTTCCTATCATCCATTAGCGTTGTAACATCTGCCTCAGGGGGTAATGGCTGCATTTGTGGTTTCACTGACACTCCTGAGTAAAGAAACTCCTTTCACCAATGTAGGTCAGCAGATGTTCTTAGCCACTTAAAGCTGCCCATAATGCTAGGAGGTCAAGTGACTTGCTCAGGATAACACAGTCAGGATGTATTCGAGGAAGGTGGCCCAACTTCAAGGCCAACTCTCTTTCCTCCAGCAAGATACTTCTCATGGTCCTATATTAAGTAACAAGCAAAGTGAACAAGCATTTAAATGTCTGCTATGTGCCAGGAGCTTTACAAATCTTATTTGATCCTCACCAGAACCATTGGAGACAGGTGATTCATTTAATGGGTGAGGAAACTGAGGACCAGAGATTAAATGACTTGTCCAGGTAAGTGCCTGAGGATAGGTTTGAACTCAAACTTTCCTGATCTCAGTTTCAGTGCTTTTCACTGCACCAACTAGCTGCCTTTAGGCAAATCCCCCTTTTGATCTTTCTCTTGTTCCCAATATTGCAGTTTTTCAAGGCCCTCTCATTCATTGCAGGGCTCAAATTGTTCTGGGCTTTAAGAATCCTTAGCTTGGGGGGGGGGGGGGGTGGAGCCAAGATGGCGAAGTAGAAAGACGCACATACACATAGCTCTGAACACACAAACCACAGAACGGCTAGAGGGGACCAAGCCAGGGTGAATTCTGCACCCAGAGACCACGGAGTATTGGAGTGAGGGAGATTTCTGCTCCGGAGAGACCTGCGGACCTCTCGCGGGGAGTCCTTTGCACCGTGGACTGGGCGCTGGGTCGGGGAGCGGAGTGCAGCCCTGCCGCAGCCGCGACACTGAGGGGAGGACATCCGAGAGGGCTACGGGGACAGGATCTCCAGCGGCCACGCGGGTCCCCCCACCCACAGAGGGACCTGCAAACCTCTCGCAAAAGGTCCGTCGCGCTGCAGACGCGGAGCCCAGCCTGGACCTGCGGCGGCGGCGGCGGCGGCCACGGCTCCGAGAGGCACAGATCTGAGAGGGCTCCGGAGGTGGGATCTTCAGCGGCAGCACGGGCCCCCCCACCAACAGGTGACTGATGGGGGTGGGTGAGAGAGTCTCTTTGGCGGGTTGAGAGGGGAGTGGGGTGCCCCCATGGCTCGGGCCCCCCCAGGAGATAGAAGCTGAGAGGCGGCTGCAGACAGGGGCTCCCCAAACGGGTGGGAGCCTGGATCCATTGTGGAAGGTCTGTGCATAAACCCCCTGAGGGAACCAAGCCAGAGAGGCGGCCCTGCCCCTGACCTCAGCACCTGAACTTAATTTAACACTGAATAGCAGCCCTGCCCCCACCAAAAACCCTAAGGCGGGAAGCAGCATTTGAATCTCAGTCCCCAAACGCTGGCTGGGAGGACCAGGAGGCGAGGTGGGTGTGAGGAGAACATTCAGAGGTCAGGCCACTGGTTGGAGAAAATGCCAAGAAAAGGGAAAAGAAATAAAACTATTGAAGGGTATTTTCTCGGAGAAAAGACACTTCCTCCCTTCCTTTCTGATGGGGAGGAACAATGCTTACCATCAGGCAAAGACACAGAAATCGAGGATTCTGTGTCCCAGCCCACCCAATGGGCTCGGGCCATGGAAGAGCTCAAGAGGAATTTTGAAAATCAAGTTAGAGAGGTGGAGGAAAGACTGGGAAGGGAAATGAGAGGGATGAGGGAGAAGCATGAAAAGCAGATCAGCTCCCTGCTAAAGGAGAACCAAAAAAATCGTGAAGAAATTGGCACCTTGAGAACTAGCCTAACTCAGCTGGCAAGGGAGGTGCAAGGGGCCAATGAGGAGAAGAATGCTTTCAAAAGCAGAATTAACCAAATGGAAAAGGAGATTCAAAAGCTCACTGAAGAAAATAGATCTTTCAAAACTGGAATGGTACGGATGGACGCTAAGGACTTTTCGAGAAAGACAGATATCTCAGAACATACCGCGCAGATTCGAAAAATGGAAGATAATGTGAAATATCTTATTGGAAAAACAACTGACCTGGAAAATAGAATCAGGAGAGACAATGTAAAAATTCTGGGACTACCTGAAAACCATGATCAAAAGAAGAGCCTAGACATCATCTTCCATGAAATTATCAAGGAAAACTGCCCTGAGATTCTAGAACCAGAAGGCAAAATAAATATTCCAGGAATCCGCAGAACACCGCATGAAAGAGATCCAAAAAGAGAAACTCCTAGGAGCATTGTGGCCAAATTCCAGAATTCCCAGGTGAAAGAGAAAATATTGCAAGCAGCTAGAAAGAAACAATTCAAGTATTGTGGAAATACAATCAGGATAGCACAAGATCTGGCACCCTCTACATTGAGGGATAGAAGGGAATGGAATAGGATATTCCAGAAGTCAAAGGAACTAGGACTGAAGCCAAGAATCACCTACCCAGCAAAACTGAGTATAATACTTCAGGAGAAAAAATGGTCTTTCAATGAAATAGAAGACTTTCAAATTTTCCTGATGAAAAGACCAGAGCTGGAAAGAAAATTTGACTTTCTAACACAAGAATGAAGAGAACCATGAAAAGGCGAACAGCAAAGAGAAATCATAAGGGACTTACTAAAGTTGAACTGTTTACATTCCTACATGGAAAGACAATATTTATAACTCTTGAAACATTTCAGTATCTGGGCACTGGGTGGGAGTACACACACACACACATGCACACACGCACACATACATAGAGACAGAGTGCACAGAGTGAATTGAAGAGGATGGGATCATATCTCAAAAAAAAAAATGAAATCAAGCAGTGAGAGAGAAATATTGGGAGGAGAAAGGGAGAAGTTATATGGGGCAAATTATCTCTCATAAAAGAGGCAAGCAAAAGACTTAGTAGTGGTGGGATAAAGAGGGGAGGCAAGAGAAAAACATGAGGTCTACTCTCATCACATTCCACTAAAGGAAAGAATAAAATGCACACTCATTTTGATAGGAAAACCTATCTCATTATACAGGAGAGTGGGGGACAGGGGCACAAGCAGGGTGGGGGGGAGGATGGAGGGGAGGGCATGGGGAGGAGAATGCAATAGGAGGTCGACACTCTTGGGGAGGGAAAGGACCATAAGAAAATAGAAGTAAAGGGGGACAGGATAGGATGGAGGGAAATATAATTAGTCCTATACAACACAACTAGTATGGAAATCATTTGCAAAACTAAACAGATATGGTCTATATTGAATTGCCTGTCTTTCAAGGGGAAGGGGTGGAGAGGGAGGGAGCTAAGGAGGTTGGAACTCAAAGTGTTAGGACCAAATGTAATGTTCTTACCACTGGGTAACAAGAAATACAGGTTAAGGGGTCAAGAAAGCTATCTGGTCCTACAAGACAAAAGAGAAGACGGAGACAAGGGCAGGGAGGGAGGATAGAGGAGAGAGCAGATAGGTCACAGGGGCAATTAGAAAGCTCGGATTTGGGGGCGGGAGGGGATAAAAGGGGAGAAAATTTGTAACCCAAAATTGCGTGAAAATAAATGTAAAAAATTAATTTAAAAAAAAAAAGAATCCTTAGCTTCCTTGCCATTCTTTTGTATTCACCCTCAGTTACCTGCCCTTGCTTCCATTCTTTTAAAGCTCTGAGATGGCTGCTGATTTCTTTATGCAGTCATTAGTCTCTGTAGACAGGTTCTCTCTCCCTTCTTTTTTCTTACTGAAATTATTTTTGTTTTTGTCAAAAGAATTTCATTCTTCACAATGTCTCATCGCTCTCGTGTCAGCTTCCTCTACCAAATTTTAGGCCATGGACTCTTACTAGAATTTCTCTGAATTAGATGAGATTTGCTCTGCCCCAAACAACTGCATATCAGACAGTGCCTGATTTTGTCCTCTTTAGCTGTCAAAATAGTAGGTTGTATTTATATAGCAATTTCATTAAAGGATTCATAACGAAATTAAAATGACATTTCAGTACAACCAATTTCCAACTATTTATGTATAAATAAAATGTCATAATAACTTTTCAGTCACTCTAAGTCTCTGTCAGAATGATTTACTTGCCCATTCATACCCATTCATTTTTCCTTTTATACAGTAAGTTAATGCACAGTCTATTCTTTTTGTTTTTTTCCAATTTTCATTTTTTATAAAGATTTTTCCATATTTCTTTACCTTCCTCAGACTCTTTTTCAATCTCAACCACTCTCCTGTTGTTTCCCAAGCTTCAGTTGTTTTCCTTTTTTTTTTTTTAATTACAAATGAATCAATGGTCAATGGACATGAAAAGACAATTTTCCAAAGGGGAAAAACAAATAAGACTATGAAAATCTTTGGACAGAGCTTTACTTGTTGTTTTCATAACAATTTCAGGATATATTATTAAAAATAAAAGTACTGGGTAGAAGGATAGTAATATTTTGGGAACACATATTTTCTACAGTCAAATTGGTCTCCATTTTTTGTTGTTGTAATTGGTAATTTGACCTGAAGTAAATGAGTAGAATTTATAGAATCCCAACAGCACTAGGTTTCATTACTCTTAATTATTTTTTTGCCATTTTGATGGGCATGATCTCTAGGAGTTGCATCTCTCTAGTTATTAATGAAATTATGCATTTTATTTTGTCAAGTGATTATTACCAATTTGTATTTCTTCTTTTGAAAATTATTTGTTCCACTTATCCATTTGAATACTGTCTGGCCATTTATCCATTAGGGAGTAGGAGTTGCTTTGTAAATATTCAGTTTCTTATCTATTTCAAATGCCAAGTATTTTGTTTTGTTTTTTTCATATTTGCCAGGCATTTTTATCAATCTGTTATTTTTTCTTTTGGTTACCCCCCCCACACACACACACAATATGCTTCATGTTGTTTCAAAAATTTATCACAACAACACAATAAGTAGTACAAGTGTTACTTCATTTTATAAATGGAGAAAATGAGATTCTTATAGGTTAAACAACTTGCCCATTGTGTGTTCAGTTTTGTCTGACTCTTTGTGACCCCATTTGGGTTTTTGTTGGCAAAGATACTGGAGTGTTTGCCTTTTCCTTCTCTAACTCATTTTGCAGATGTGGAAACTGAGGCAAACAGTGTTAAGTAATTTGCCCAGGGTCATACAACTAGTGTTTGAGGCCAGATGTGAACTCAGGAAAATGAGTCTTCCAGACTTCAGGCTTAGCAATTTATCTGCTGTGCCATCCAACTGCATTAAAATATCTGGTTTGCCTTAAAAATCATGCTTTGCACATTTGTGCTTAAATACCCAAGAGAGAGTTTTCTTATTGCTCCTTTTTTGGTCTATTACCTCCCTGGGCTTTCTACAGGTATTCTTCCTGCATTGTATCGGCATTTCTCTGTCATATCTGGCTTAGGTCAGCTGTCTTCCTTCATCTTCTTTTCTCCATTTTAAGTTAAAAATTCCCTTCATTAGTTCAACAAATCTCCAATCAGATGTATTTTTCCTAGTTCTCATTAGATACAATCCATTCTAAGTCAGAAGCTTATCTTTCCATATTTGAAACCATGGTCCAGAAATATCAAACTAATTATTATTCCTCATCTTCTTTTTAAAATTTTTTTTTATTTATTCTTAACATTATTTTCTTTTTAAATTTTCTCATACCCCCTGAGAAGGCAAGCAACATGATATCAATTATACATCTGAAGTCATGTAAGATGTATTTCCATATTAGCCATTTTCCCAAAAAAGCAAGAAAAATCAAGAAAGTATGAAAAATTACACTTTAGTTTGTACTCAGAATTCTTCCCTTCTTTTTGTGGAGGTGGATATCATTTTCTCATCATGAGACCTTGGAATTATTTTAGATCATTATATTGATCAAAGTAACCAAATCTTTCACAGTCGATCATCATTTACAACACTGCTATTACCATGCACAACGATTTGGTTCTTCTCACTTCATTTGGCATCAGATCATATAGGTCTTGCCATGTTTTTCTGAAATTTCCCCCCTTTCCTCATCATTTCTCATAGTACCATAATACTCCTTGACAATCATATGCTGCAACTTGTTTGGTCATTCCTCAATTGATGAACATCCCTTCAATTTCCAATTCTTTGTCACCACAAAAAGTTACTATAAATATTTTTGTATGTATAGGTCCTTTCTGATTTTCTTTGATTTCTTTGCATTCCCTATCTCTTTAACCAGCTTCTCATATTTGTTTACTTCTAATATTTGTCTTTCTCTCCTGGGGCCCTTGCCTTCCTTTAACAACAACAATGAATTCACCTTGCCCCCAAAGACTTCATTTACTTGCCCAGGAATGCATACTTCTCAGACAACTTTCAGGTTTTTCCCAGAGTTAGAACTGGTCTGCCAAGAGTAGGCAGTAGTAATTAGATTTGTCACATCTTAGGAGGCTCACTATCACATCTTAGATAAATTGTTTTCTAGAAAAAACTATGTTTTTTGGAGAGGTGGAACTAATCTTTCTCACAATAGGCTATCACTGCTCTGGACACAGCCTCTTCTCTTGTCTGGCAATCCTTCCTTTTTCTCAAAATTTTCTAGGAACAACATATGCTAGAAACATCTAAAGGCCATGCAACTTCATTGATTAGAACTTTCTCACCTGAGATATCAGAGATAGGAAATTAATTGTAAGAGTCAGAGTGTGACCACATTCCTATAGGAGTCTGAGTGTGACCTATAAAGTACTTGGTCTTCCTCAACATCCTCAACATCTTCTTGTGTATAGAGTAATGATGGATCCAGGAGGCTCACCCACCAAAATGGCAAAATTGTATGGTAAAGATATACCAGATACAGGAGGCGAACTCCTACAGGACCATTACTGACTTCCTCTTAACTTCTGTCATTTCCTGAAGACTGGGTCTGATGCTGTGGAAGCCTTCCTATCATAGCTTTGTTTTTCTCCTGTCTATTTCAGAATTGGTAGCTGCTGCCCTAGTTGGTGGAGTTGGCATTGTCCTACTGTCCCTCCCCCTTCCTTATCTATGATTCCTAGATTTGGATGTTTCTAGTTAAGTCATATATCCTTCCCTTTAAACATACCAAATGAAAGGCCATTCATTTTTTTCCTTTTGCATCATTGGCTCATATTCTGCAAATCCTCCTTTCAGCCTCAGTAGTATATTAACTCCATGTCCTAGGAAGACAATATTATTTTCTGATTATATATGTCAGGTCAATATGTGGCCACTCTAGTGTGCCTTAGCAGAGACATTGTCAAACACCAAGACTTTTCTTTTCTTCAAATAATCAATATTAGACATTCACTTTTGTGTGGTATCTGTAGAATGCCATCATCATTCCATGGAACAGAGGAAACTTCTCTTTCAAAAGGCCCCTCCTGCCTCAGAAGAAATGATCTTTCTCCTATCTAAAGCTAACCCCTTCACTTATTCTCTGGACCCCCCTCCCACACTTTCTCACTTACCTTCAAATCTTTCTACATAAACTATTCCTTCTCTCTCAAATATCTTCTATTTTCTCTTTTCCCTGGGCTATTTTCCTCCTACCTTCTAACATTCAAAATAGAATAATGGAATCTTAGAGTTGGATAGAACTTTAGAGGTCATCTAAAGGTCCAATCACCTATCCTATGATGGAGATGATCCAGCTTCTGACTAAGGAACTACATTGCTAACAAATTACTATTTTTCAAGGTAACCAGTACTCTCGGGTGTGGAGGAATAAATTTAATGATTAGAAAGGTGTTGTTTTTTTCCCTTTGTTTCCCATCAAGCTGAAATATACTTTCTATCCATTAATCTTACCTCTACCTTCTTGAGTGAAATAGACTAAGGCTATACTCACCAGTATGACAATCTTTCTAAGGCTGTTACTGAATGATTGGTCTCAAGGTCAACCCTCCACCCTTCCCCAAATCTTTACAAGTCTAAATATTCCAATTTCCTTCAATAATTTCTAATTAGACACAAATTCATGTCTCCTCATCTTTGGAAGTCTTTACATTTTGTCAGTATATTTTGAATAGTCTGGAACCCAGAATTAAGGACCGTACACTCCAGATATGCTCTGAGTGGTGCCAAGTACAGTGAATATCAGTAAACATGGCAGCAGGAGAGCCATATCATTTGTATTTAACCTGCATTTGTATTTAACCTGTCCCTACTGAAAGGTTCATGTATTGGTGGACAGAAGATACTCACCACAAGACTTGAAGCTTACTATCACTCATCTCACTTCCAGAAACCATCACTGGAAACATATGTCAGTTCAGAGAAACATAGGGTTAGTGACTGTGAGACTGGACACTGATTCTGCTAAAACAGAATTTGGTTGTTTAGTCTTTGCAGTCTTGTCTGACTCTTCATGACCCCATTTGGGGTTTCCTTGGCAAATATGTTGGAGTGATTTGCCATTTTTCCATTATACTTCTCTAACTCATTTTGCATATGAGAAAACTGAGACAAACAGGGTTAAGTGACTTGTTCAAGGTCACACAGTTGCTAAGTGTCTGAGGCTGGATTTGAACTCAGGTCTTCCTGATTCCAAGTCTGCCACTCTATTCACTGCACCAAAAGCATTATTTTCTAGAGCTACTTGTGAATAGTTAATTTGGATTTAGTCTAGCACATAGCTTTAGAATTGTAGCCGATACTCATGATATCCTCTGTATTAGTTGTGTGAATCATTTAAGGTTAAGGTTAGGGTTAGGGCTCGAGGCATTTAGGGTTAGAGTTTATCCTATTTTGTTTTTAAGGTTGAAACTAGGGGAAGGAGGAGTGCAAGGATATGAGATTGGTTGGGTGGTTGTTGTCCTTCATCTTCAAAGAGGAAAAAAATGACATCACCATTGTAAAGTGAAATTTCAGTGTGTCTGACTGTGGCTGATCAAACCAATACAAGCTCGGAATGCTCTACCACAGGTTGGGCACAGATAATCTGTTTGAATATTTGAGGTGGATATCCCAAATCTGAGCATCCTGCATTTACTTTGTGCTTTCTCAATTCTGCTTTGCTCAAAGAGCACAGCACCTTTTCCTATGTGGGCATGTCATGCTGAGCAGTCTTGTGCCAGTGTCTCCCATGTTGCACAGTCAAATCCAAAGTTCTTGAGAGAGACCTTGAGAGTGTCCTTGTATCATTTCTTCTGGCCACGAAGTGATTGCCTGCCCCATACAAGTTCTCCATAAAATAGTCTTTTTGGCAAGCATATATTTAGCATTCAAACAATGTTGCCAGCCTATCGGAGTTGCGCTCTCTGAAGCATAGTTTGAATACTTGGCA
The DNA here is from genome assembly GCF_028372415.1 of Notamacropus eugenii. Taxonomy (NCBI): domain Eukaryota; kingdom Metazoa; phylum Chordata; class Mammalia; order Diprotodontia; family Macropodidae; genus Notamacropus; species Notamacropus eugenii. The sequence continues at coordinate 138,203,837 of NC_092876.1, read as the reverse complement.
GTTCAATTCCAGAAAGAACTTCAGTGTCTGGTGCCTTATCCTGCCACATAATCCTCAGAATCTTCCTAAGACAGTTCAAGTGGAAGCGATTCAGTTTCCTGGCATGACGGTGGTAAACTGCTCATGTTTCACAAGCATATAACAATGAGGTCAGTGCAATGGCTCTGTAGACCTTCAGTTTGGTAGTCATTCTAATACCTCTTCTCTCCCAAACCTTTCTTCAGAGCCTCCCAAACACTGAGCTAGCTCTGGCAACGCATGCATCAACCTCATTGTCAATGTGTACATCCCTGGAAAGTACACTACCAAGGTAAGCAAACTTATCCACAGCATTCAAAACTTCTCCATTTGTTGTAACTGAAGGTTCCATGTATGGATGGTGTGATGGTGGCTGATAGAGCACCTGTATTTTTTTGTGTTAATTATTAGGCCAAAATTAGCACAGGCAGCAGAGAATTGATCCATACTTTGTTGCATCTCAGCTTCAGAAGCTACATTCAGTGCACAATCATCTGCAAACAGAAAATCATGCATCAATACTCCCTCCACTTTGGTCTTGGCTTGTAACCTTTTCAAATTGAACAACATACAGGATATGAGATGAATATTAAGTTCATGTACCCTGGGGAAAGATCTCAGGGAAACTTTCACTTAACTTTTCTGTCTTTGGTCTTGGTTGAGTGGATTATGAGGCCCATGGAAGTTACAGTCACTGTGGAAACTACTTTGTCTGGATAGACTAATGTTGAACTTCGGCATGCATACTCTTTATACTTCGAACTGTCTCCTTCTATATACTCAACTTTCATAACACTGATTTCTCCTAGCTCTCTGACATGTATAGCTGCAAGATGATCATTTATTACTCATCCCTAATTATAAAATTCTGTCCTGTGTCTTTTTCTCTGTACTTTTTTTTTGGTGGACTCAACTGCTTCCCTGAGTTCAGTTAACATCTCTATTCTTACAACTCCTGTATTTCTATACCTAACCTTAAATTCTCCCCTGGGCTCTAATTCTTCATCAACATCTACCTACTGGGCATTCACACCTGTATAACCAATAGGCAAATCAAACTCAACATGGAGGAAACAAAACTTATTGCTTTTGGTTAATTGGATTTAAAAAAAGAAAGAAGAAAAATCAAAGTATCAGTATCAAAGATGAAAATGGTCAATTCACCACGAATGAATATGTTACTGTTGCTGTTCCCATTGTTGCTGATCAGTTCTCTTAGTTGTTGGTCTTCATGACCTCATTTGGGGTTTTCTTGTCAAAGATACCAGAGTGTTTTCCATTTCCTTCTCCAGCTCATTATGCAAAGGAAGAATTGAGGGAACAGGAATAATTGACTTGCCTAGGGCCACATAGCTAGTAAATGTCCAAGGTCAAATTTGAATTTAGAACTTTCTGATTCCAGGCCTAGCACTTTATCAACTGCATCACATAACTGCCCTAGTGAAGATACAATTAAAGTAATTAATAAGATCAATCATATGTAAATAAATCTTATAATCTAAGTAAAATGCATGCATATTTACAAAAATATAAATTGTCCAGATGAACAGAAGATAAGATAGAATACTTAACACCATCTTAAAGAAAAAAAAAATGCTGAACAAGCCATAAATGAGCTCCCTAAGAAAAAATCCCAGGGATCAGATGGATTCAAAAGTGAGTTCTGCCAAATATTTAAAGAATAATTAATTTCCATACTATATAAATTATTTGGAGAAATAGACAAAGAAGAATTCTTCCCAAATTCCTTTTATGACTTGCTGATACCTAAACTGGGAAGAGCAAAAAGAGAGAAAGAAAACAAAAGAACAATTTCCCTAATAATATTGATGCAAAAATTTTGAATAACATATGTGCAAGGAGATTACAGCAGTATATCAAAAAGAACATATGTTATGACCAGCTGGGATCTATATGAGGAATGTGGGGCTTATTCAATATTAGAAAAACTATCTGCATTAATGACCATATCAATAACAAAACCAACAAGAATCATATATGATTATCTCAATAGATGCAGAAAAACCTTTTGACAAAATACAACACTCATTGCTACAAAAAACACTAGAAAGCATAAATGGAACCTTCCTTAAAATGATAAGTAGTATCTATTTAAAGCCATCACTAAACATTATCCATAATAGGGATAAGTTAGAAGCCTTCCCAATAAGATCAGGGGTGAAACAAGAATGCCTATTATCATAAACACTACTCAGTATTGTTCGAGAAATGCTAGCTATAGCAGTGACAAGAGATTGACAGAATTAAGAACAGACAAGGAAATGGACTATCATGTTTTGTAAATGATATGAGGGTGTACTAACAGAATCCTAAAGAATCAACCAAAGAACTAGTTGAAATAATGAACACCTTCAACAAATCTGTAGGATATTAAATAAACCCACATAAATCATCAGCATTTCTATATATTACTCAAACAATGCAGAGGGAAGAGATACAGAAATTGCATTTAAAATAACTGTAGACTCTATAAAATACTTGGAAGTCTACTTGCCAAGAAAAAGCTGGAAAGTATATGAACACAATTACAAAACACTTTTCACACAAATAAAGTCAAATCTACACAAGTGGAAAAATATTAATTGCTTAATAATATTAAAATAAGCCAATATAATAAAAATGACAATTCTACCTAAATTAATTTGCTTATTCAGTGCCATATCAATCAAATTATCAAAAATTTATTTTATAGAGCTAAAAAAAAGTATGATAATTCATCTGGAAGAACAAAAGATAAAGAATATCAAGAGGATCAATGAAAAAAATATGAAAAGTAGCTTAGTAGCACTAGATCTCAAACAGTATTACAAAGCAGTAATAACCAAAACAATCTGGTACTGGCTAAGAAATAATAATGGTGGATAAATGGAATAGATTACATACACAATGTATGTATGTCAATGACCATAGTAACTTAATGTTTGACAAAGATCCAAGATTTTCATACAAAAAATTTACAAAAATTGCTGAAAATCCTGGAAAGAAATTTGGCATAAAGTATGATAGACAAACATCTCACACAATATACAGAGATAAGGTAAAAATGAGTGCAGGATTTAGATATACAGAGTGACATAAGTAATTAGAAGAGAAGAGAATATTTTACCTATCAGATTTATAAAGGAAGAATTTGTGAGCCAACAAGAGATGAGAGCACTACAGGATGTAAAATGGATCATTTTATTTACATAAAATTAAAAAGGTTTTGCATAAACAAAGGCATGCAACCAAGATTAAAAAGAAAGGAGGAAGCAGGGGTGGGGGAGAAATTACAGAAAGTTTCTCTGATAAATGTCTTATTTCTCAAATATATAGAAAACTGAGTCAAATTTGCAAGAATACTAGACGTGAATTGAAGGAGCCTTTTGGGAACCAAGGTAGCAGAATAAGCAGTGAATCACCAAAACTCTCACATATTCACCTCCAAACAACAATAAAGTAGCACCCCAAAACAAATCCTGGAACAGTAGAAGCAGCAAAAAGATGGTGTAAAACAAACTTTGAGCCCAAGAAACTTGGAAGATCAGCAAGAAACATTCATCTCAATTGGGTAAAAGGGGAATGCTGTCCAGGACAGGAAGCATCCCAGCAAGCCCCACCTCAGCAAACCAGTGTGTGATCCTGAGTCTCAGTGTGATGGAGATGTCAAACACCAACACCAGAACCCCGCCCCTACACACACACACACACACACACCAACAAACAAATAAGCATCAGCATAACCAGGGGAACAGGAAGATTCCAGTTCTGAGAACCACCATGTGCTTCATTGTAGCTGAGGGGAAACAGATAGGTGCCAACCCTACCTGTGACTAAACAGACAGGCAATTTCTATTGCATAACCCCTTGCAAACAGGAAGTCTCCAGAGGAGAGACCACTATGTACTTCAGTGTGGCCCCAGAAACAAAGAAACATGCCACTGACCTCAGCACATGCCAGCACCACTAGGACAGGAGCTCTGTACCAGGTATGCTGCCAGATCCCTATGACCTCCGGTATCATCAGCTACCTCCTCAGTGCAGCATCAGACATGAAGGTTCATCATGGGTCTCAGGACAGTACCAGTGCAGCACCAGATAAACAGCCCGTGCCTGTACCCACTGGCACAAGAAGCTTAAGAAAGTGTCCCTTCTACTCTGGAAGCACAGCTCAAATTGAAAAGAAAGGAAAAATGCCAAAAAAAAAAGCAAAATGAACAAACAACAACAACAAAAAGAATCTGACCATAGAAAGTTATTATGGTGACAGAGAAGAGCAATACAAAAACTCAGAAGATGACAGCAATGTCAAAACACCTATGGGAAAAACCCCAAAGAAAAATAGGAAGTGGTCTCAAGCCCAGAAAGAACTCATGGAAGAGCTCAAAAAGGAGTTTAAAAACCATGTAAGAGAGGTAGAAGAAAAATTGGGAAATGAGAGTGATGCAAGAGAATTATGAAGAAAGTCAACAGCTTGGAAAAAGAAAACAACTGCTTAAAAAATAGAATTGGCCAAATGGAAAAGAAGATGCAAAAATCCACTGAACAAAAGAACTCCCCCAAAAGTAGAATAGGCAAAATGGAAAAAGAAGTACAAAAGCCAATTGGAGAAAACAATTTCTTAAAAATTAGAATTGGGGAAGTGGAAGACAATGGCTCTATGAAACACCAAAAATCAATCAAACAAATTCCAAAGAATGAAAAAATAGAAGACAATGTAAATTGGAAAAACAACTGACCTAGAAAATGGATCCAGGAGAGATAATATCAAAATCATTGGACTACCTGAAAGCCATAATCAAAAGGTAAACCTGCAAAGCATCTTTCAAGGAATTATCAAGGAAAACTTCCCTGATATCCTCTAACTAGAGGACAAAAAAGGCATTGAAGGAATCCACCAATCACCTTAGGAAAGCAGTCCCATAATAAAAACTCCAAGGAGCATTATAGCCAAATTTCAGAACTATCAAGTCAAAGAAAAAATACTGCCCGTGGCCAGAAAGAAACAATTCAAATATCCTGGACCACAAAGGATTACATAGGATTTACCAACTGCAACTTTAAGTGGATTGGAGGTCATGGAACATGATAATCCAAAAGGCAAAGGACCTAGGACTATGACTAGGAATCACCTGCCTGGTGAAAGTAAGCAAAATAAGGAAAAATATGGTCACTCAATGAAATGGAGAAGGATTTCTAGCTTTTATAAGAAGACAAGAACTGAACTAAAAAAAATTGATCTCCCACATCAAGATCTAAGAGAAGCTTAAAAAGGAAAATGGGGAAAAGAAAACATAAAAGATTCAATGGAGCTGAACTGTATTACATCCCTAAATTGAAAGATGATACTGGTAATTCTTTTTTTGTTGTTGTTTTTTTTTGCGTACAAGGCACATAATAATTTTTTTACTGTTTATTTATTTTTAGTTTTTAACATTCATTTCCCAAAATTTTGAGTTCCAAATTTTCTCCCCATCTCTCTCCTCTCAACCCCATAATGCCTTGCATTCTGATTACCCCTTCCCTCAATATGTCCTCCTTTCTATCACACCCCTCCCTTCCCTTATCCTCATCTTCTCTCTTTTCTTGTAGGGCAAGATTGATTTCTTCTTTCTCACTGCTTGTATTCCTTATTTCCTAGTAGTATGCAAAAGCAATTCTCAACATTCGTTCTTAAAACTTTGAGTTTCAACTTATCTCCCTTCTTCCCTCCTTACCCATTCCCACTGAGAAGGCAAGCAATTCAATACAGGCTATATATGTATAGTTTTGTGAAAGACTTCCATAGTAGTCACGTTGTGTAAGACTAACTATATTTCCCTCCATCTTATCCTGCCCCCCCATTTATTCTACCCTCTCTTTTGACCTTGTTGTTCCCCAAAACTAATTACTTCTAATTACTCCATCCTCCCATTTGCCCTCCCTTCTATTATCCCTCCACCCCACTTGTCCCTTTATCCCCTACTTTCCTGTAGAGTAAGAGATTTTTATACCAAATTGAGTGAGTGTATTATTTCCTCCTTAAGTCAAATGTGAACAGAGTAAGCTTCACTTTTCCCTCTCACCTCCTCCCTTTTTTCCTCCATTGAAAAAGCTTTTTCTTGCCTCTTTTATGAGAGATAATTTGCCCCATTCCATTTCTCCCTTTCTCCTCCCACTACATTCCTCTCTCACCCCTTAATTTTATTTTTTTCAGATATCATCCCTTCTTATTCAGTTCACCCTGTGCTTTTTGTGTGTGTGTGTGTGTATGTGTGTAATCCCTCCAACTACCCAAATATTGAGAAAACTCTCAAGAGTTACAAATATTATCTTTCCACGTAGAAATGCAAACAGTTCAACTTTAGAAAGTCCCTTATGATTTCTCTTTCCTGTTCACCTTTTCATGCTTCTCTCGATTCTTGTGTTTGAAAGACAAATTTTCTATTCACTTCTGGTCTTTCCATCAAGAATGCTTGAAAGTCCTCTATTTCATTGAATGACCATTTTCCCCCCTGAAGTATTATGCTCAGTTTTGCTGGGTAGGTGATTCTTGGTTTTAATCCTAGTTCCTTTGACTTCTGGAATATCATATTCCAAGTCCTTCCATCCTTTAATGTAGAAGCTGCTAGATCTTGTGTTACCCTGATTATATTTCCACAATATTCAAATTGCTTCTTTCTAGCTGCTTGCAATATTTTCTCCTTGATCGGGGAACTCAGGAAATTGGCTACAGCATTTCTAGGAGTTTCTTTTTTTGGACCTGTTTTAGGAGGTGATCTGTGGATTCTTTCAATATTTATTTTGTCCTCTGGTTCTAGGAGATCAGGGCAGTTTTCCTTGATAATTTCATAAAAGATTATGTGTAGGCTCTTTTTGATCATGGCTTTCAGGTAGTCCCATAATTTTTAAATTGTCTCTCCTGGATCTATTTTCCAGGTCAGTTGTTTTCCCAATGATGTATTTCACATTACTTTCTATTTTTTCATTCTTTTGGTTTTGTTTTGTAATGTCTTGGCTGCTCATTAAGTCATTAGCTTCCATCTGCTCTTTTTTAATTTTTAAAGAACTATTTTCTTCAATGAACTTTTGAACCTCCTTTTCCATTTGGCTAATTCTGCTTTTTAAAGCATTCTTCTCCTCATTGACTTTTTGGACCTCTTTTGCTAATTGAGTTAGCCTATTTCTAAAGGTGTTATTTTCTTCAGCATTTTTGGTTCTTCTTTAGCAAGCTGGTGACTCACTTTTCAAGCTCTTCCATGGCCTGAGACCACTGCATATTTATTTTGGAGGTACTGGATGCAGAAGCCTTGACGTCCTCTGACAGTATACATTGTTCTTCCTCAGCCAAAAGGATGGAAGAAAATACTTGTTCACTAAGAAAGTACTCTTCTATAGTCATATCTTTTTTCCTTTTGTGGGCATTTTCCCAACCGGTTGCTTGACTTTTGAATCCTTTGGCAAGAGGAGGGTGTACTCTGGGGACCTGAAAATTCTCTATTCCTCCAAGGTGACACTATCAAGGGAGAGGAGTTTACTCCTCTCCTGGCCTGCACACTGGTCTGGGAGCAACCAAAAACTTTTCTGTTCAGAATCTGTGAGTAGCTGAATTCCCTCCCTACAACTGCCTCCATCTCTGCCAGTACTCCTCCTCCTCACCCCAGGGCCTGGCTCAGGACTGAGATTCAGATCAGCTGCTCAAGTCTCCCAGGGGATTTTTAGGTAGAGGGCTCCAACAATGGACATAGCTGTTGCAGTGACTGCTGCTGCTGGTGGGCCCAGACCCCATTCCCTTTCCCAGATGAGAAAACTTTCTCACTGACCTTGGAAGCTTTTTTGGCACTTGTGGGTTGAGGGATCTGAGAACTGCTGTTGCTGCTGAGGATTCCACCCCCGAGGCCTGTTCTGGTCCTGTTCCTGCTGGTGCTGAGCAGCCAAGGCTGGGCTGGGCTCCATGGGCTGTGCTCCACTCTGTACCCCATGTGATAGACCTTTCCTGTTGGATTTCCAGGCTACTTTGGGATGGAAATCTCTTTCACTCTGTTGTTTTGTGGCTTCTGCTACTCCAGACTTTGTTTAGAGTCATTTTTGACAGGTATTTTATGGGCTATGGGAGAAGAGCGAGAGTATGTGAGTCTTTCTACTCTGCCATCTTGGCTCTGCCCCAATTATGGTAATTTTTAAAAACTGTACCATTAATAATACAGGTAGTAGGAATTTACATAGATAGAGGGTATGGGTATAAGGTGAATTTGAGGGAATGACATAAAAAATAATTAAGGGATGAGAAAGAGGAGTGAAATGGGTGCAGAAGGAAGGGAGAGATAGAGTGGGGTAAATTATTTCACATGAAGACGCACAAAAGACCTATTATAGTGGAGGGGAAGATGGGAGGGTGGGCAATGGGTATCACTTGAACTTTCCTTTCATCAGTATTGGCTTAATGAGGGAATAATATACAAAACAAGTTGAATATAGTAATCTCTCTTACCAGGCAGGAAAGTAGGAAGGAAGGAGATTAAATAAAGGCAGGGTGTGTGTGTGTGTGTGTGTGTGTGTGTGTGTGTGTGTGTGTGTGTGTGTGTGTGTGTGTGTGTGTGTAAGGACTGACAGAAGAGAGGGCATACTGAAGGAGGTAGTAGATACCCTGTCAAAAAGGGAAAGGGTGAAAGGAGAGAGAAGACAAACAGGATGAAAAAAATAGGATGGAGGGAAATACATAATAAGTAATCTTTACTATAAATGTGAATGGGATAGAATCTCCCATGAAAAAGACATGGATAGCACAGTGGTTCAAAAACCAGAATCCTACAATATGTTGTTTTCCAGAAACACATTTGAAGCAGAGAGACACATACAGAGGAAAGATAAGGGATTAGAGTAGAATCTTTCATGCTTGAGCTGAAGTAAAAAAAGGAGTAGCAATCCTTATTTCAGACAAAGTAAAAGCTAAAATAGACTTAATTTAAAGAGATAAGGAAGAAAACTTTTATCTTGCTAAAAGGTAAAATAGATAATGAAGTAATATCAATACTAAACATATATGCACTGAGTGGTATGGTAACCAAATTCTTAAAGAAATTAAGTGGGTTACTGTTCATAACCAAATAAGAGACAATATTATAAAACGAAAAATAGGTAGTTTTGATTATACTAAATTAAAATGCTTTTTCACAAACAAAGCCAATGCAACCAAGATTAGAAGGAAAGTACAAAGGAGGGAAATAATCTATATAGTAAGTGTCTCTGCTAAAGGCCTCTTTTCTCAAATGTATAGATACTTAAGTCAAATTTATAAGACTACAAGTCATTCTTCAATTGATAAATGGTCAAAAGTTATGAACAAGCAATTTTCAGATGAAGATATCAAAGCTATCTATAAGTAAATGAAGAAGTGCTCTAAATAACTTTTGATTAAAGAAATGCAAATTAAAACAATTCTGTGGTACCACCCCACATCTGTCAGATTGTGTAATATGACAAAAAAAGGAAAATGATTAATGTTGGGGAGGATGTGGTAAAATTTGGACACTGGTGCATTGTTGGTGGAGTTGTGAAGTGATCCAACCATTCTGAAGAGCAATTTGGAAGTGCATCCAAAGGGCAACCAAAGTGTTCATAGCCTTTGGCCCAGAGATATCACTCATTACTAGGTCTATACCTCAAAGAGATCAAAGGAAAAAGGAAAATAGAACAGAGAAAAGAACCTATATGTAAAAACATATTTATAGCAACTTTTTTGTGGTAGCAAAGAAGAGGGGATGCCCATCATTTGGGGAGTGGCTGAACAAGTTGTCCTATGAGACTGTGATGGAATACTCTTGCACAATAAGAAATGACAAGCAGAACACTTTCAGAAAAACCTAGGAAGACTTATGTGAACTAATGCAGAATAAAGTAAACAGAACCAGGAAAATGTTTTACATAATAATAGCAATGGAACAACTGCTATTCCCAGCAATACAATGATCCAAGACAATTCTGAAGGACTTACAATGAAAGATGCTATCCATTTCTAAAGAGAGAAGTGATGTAGTCTAATTACAGATTGCAGCATACTTAAAAAAAAAACTTTATTATTCTTAGGTTGTTGGTTTTGGGTTTGTTTGGTCTGCATTCTCCACTGCACTCCACAACATTAGTAATACAAAAATATTTTTCATAATTGCACATGTAAAATCTATATCAAATTGCTTGCTTTCTCAGGTTGAAGTTAGAGTGGGGAAGGAGGGAGAGAATTTGGAACTCAAAATTAAAAAGAAAGAATGTTAAAAAATTTTGTTTACAAGTAATTGAGGGGAAAAATGAGATGAATCTAAAAAAACCTGTTTCTTAGAATTGAATGTTTAAATAGCTTCTAATGGCATTGTCTTCCTTCATAGTCAGAGTATAATAAATGTGAATCAACAATTACCAATAGGGAGACTATTTCCTCCTTTGATCTGAATACTATACTGTTAATGGAACTTCTATCAAAGTCCTCCTTTAATACTTCATTGTGACATGCAAATGATACTGGCTTTTTTGGAAATTTGTGCCAATGAAGCACAAGTTCTAGATGGTTCTATCAAACTGGAAAAGACTCCGGAAATGATTTAAGTATGTATGTTGTCTAAGGATCAGGTTAGGAGAAATTTATCATGAGACTGATATTACGGCAACGATTTTTTTCTGGCTATAGCAACTAATGAAAACAGTCTACAATCACTCCTCAACATTCCCCTGTTTAACGAAATTTTTTAACATTCTTTCTTTTTAATTTTGAGTTCCAAATTCTCTCCCTCCTTCCCCACTCTAACTTCAACCTGAGAAAGCAAGCAATTTGATATAGATTTTACATGTGCAATTATGAAAAATATTTTTGTATTATCAATGTTGTGGAGTGCAGTGGAGAATGCAGACCAAAACAAACCCAAAACCAACAACCTAAGAATAATAAAGCTTTTTTTTTTAAAGTATGCTGCAATCTGTAATCAGACTACATCACTGATTTCAAGCATTAATGTGATTTTATTACTAATCTCATTTTCAATTTCACATGGGCAACCACACACATTTATGGCTATGTGTAATTGAAAAAAAAAATTAAAGGTGTGATTCATGGAAATTTGTGGAGTGACTGCTTTCCTACTAGATGCTTCACTGGTTTTATTCACCCTACAGTTGTAAAGAACTCCCCATGCATTTGTTGCATACTTTCATTGTTTCCCTTTAAAGCTCAAGTTTTGTGTTGCAATTGTGCCCTCAAAGCATATGGCAAGTCCTTTGGGTGCTAAGCCCAAGTGTACAAAGTCAATGATGCAGTCTAATGAGAAAATAAAGGTGTTAAATAAACTTCCACTGTGTCAAATAGCAATGTGAAAGCATTGTATTGAATACCAAATTGCCAATTCATTAACACCTACCTTGGGGCCTGAGTTCAAATCTCACCTTAGACACTTGACTTGCTACTCACCAACTGTGTGATCTTGGGCAAGTCACTTAACTCCAATTGCCTCATCCTGGGTCATCTCCAGCCATCCTGATGAATATCTGGTCACTGGATTCAGATGGCTCTGAAGTGAGGCTGATGACCTGCACAGCCCTCCCTCACTCAAAACAAAGTCGAGGGCAGGTCATGTCATTATTTCTCTGATGGCATGGTCTTCTTTGGCAAAGAAGGATGAACACACATCCTGCCCCCTATTTATTCTATTTTCTCTTTTGACTCTATTCTTCCTCAAAAGTGTTTACTTCTAATTACTCCCTCCTCCCATTTGCCCTCCCTCCTATCATCCCACCCATCCCTTTCCCCTCTACCTTCCTGTAGTGTAAGATAGATTTTTTTACCAAATTGAGTGTGCATGTTATTCCCTCTTTAAGCCAAATCTGGCGACAGTAAGGTTCACTCTTTCCCTTCACCTATCCCCTCTTCCCCTCTACTGAAAAAGCCTTTTCTTGCCTCTTTTATGTGAAAGATAATTTACCCCATTCTATTTCTCCCTTTCTCCTTCTCCCAATATATTCTTCTCTCACTCCTTAATTTTACTTTTTTAGATATCATCCCTTTATATTCAGCTCACCCTGTGCCCTCTGTCTATATATAGATATATATGTATATATCTATATATATATATATAGATATATGTATGTATGTATGTATGTATGTATGTATAATCGCTCAACTACCCTACTACTGAGAAAAGTCTCAAGAGTTATAAATATTATCTTTCCATATAGGAATATAAACAGTTTAACTTCAGCAACTCCCTTGTGATTTCTCTTTTCTGTTTACCCTTTCATGCTTCTCTTGGTTCTTGTGTTTGAAAGTCAAATTTTCTATTCAGCTTTGATCTTTTCAAAAGAATGTTTGAAAGTCCTCTATTTCATTGAATGACCATTTTTTCCCCTGAAGGATTATACTTAGCTTTGCTGGGTAGGTGATTCTTGGTTTTAATTTTAACCCCTTTGACCTCTGAAATATCATATTCTCCACCTCCTCTCCCCACTTTGCCACCCTGGGCCTGGGGCCAGGCCACTCTACTTTTTCACACAGCTCTGACAGGTTTTTTTCCACTGACCTTCCAATTTGTCCTCAGCCTTTTGGGGTTGTGAAGTCTGGAAACTGCCACAGGTGCCAGAGATTCAGTTCCCCCACCCTCCCCAGACCTGCTCAGGTCCCATCTATGCTGGTGCAGTCTATGCTGGACTGTGGTCTGCTCCCAGAGTGGCTCGATAAATGCTTCCCCTTGACCTTTCAGGCTGTCTTGGGCTGGAGATTTGCTTCACTTCATCATTCTGTGTGCTCTGCTGCTCCAGAAGTTGTTTGGAATAATATTTTACAAATATTTTCCTGGGCTTGGAGAGAAGATCTGGAAGTCCTTGCTTCTACTACACCATCTTGGCTTTGCCTCCCAAAAGTTTTAGTTTTAAGAATTTTATTTGCTGTCCAGCATCTGTTGTAGTATAGATTTCATGTGTTATGAAAGATGAATATTATCTGAAATTAATGTTGGCTTTTTTACTTAAATATCACAAATTCTAGGGAATTACTAGTGAGAAAAAATGTTTAGCATGTTGCCAATTTTATTTTGTGTACTACATTTTATGGGTTATTTCCTGGTTACTGTGTTAGGAAAAGTTCATATTATTAAAATTAATATTTTGTTATAAAGAATTGTATATGAAAAGTGTATTTTCAGCAATCCTTAGTGAAAGATTATAATTTTGGGTGTTTGAGGGAACCTAACCCCTTATTACCCATAAGTTCAATGTATCAACATTTGCATTTTTAACATTGGCATTATTTTCTAGAAATGTTATCCCCACAAAAGTTGAGGATTGACTGTGCTAGGTTACAGAGAGATTGTAGTCTGCTTTGCATGTACTCTAGTCCTTGGAGCCACTGTTCTCTAAGTAAGGGACTGCCTGATCTGTCATTACTACTGAAAAGTTCTTGGAGCCTTGCCAACTACCCTGCTACTTTCCTTGCCTTCATATTATCTGGCCCTTTCCTCTGCCATGAAATGAAAATATTCACAAACCCTTCTTTATTGTTGTTTCCCTCAGTTAGAATGGGAACTTCTCAATTGCAAGGGCTGTCTTAGTTTCTTCAGCTCTTAGCTCAGTGTTTCTCATACAGTACATGCATAATAAATACTTTCCCCTTCCATTTCATCAATGGCTCCAGAGCCTATAGTGACAAAACTACTGTTTCATAAATATTGAAGCCAGATTTGATTGCCCATCATACCGTTCATTCATTGAACTTGCTTTTTTTTAAATACCTCTTGAGGAATTTTAAATGGACTGCTATTGAGCAGCTGACTCATAAGCCTAAATTCTGTACTATTACTGAACTTCTACTTTTTATCTTGTTCAATTTGGCTTATCATTTAAATGTCAGCTCAGGTGCTACCTCATTCATTAAAGCTTTCCCCAAACTTCTTGCTATAAGCATTCTGTTTGGTCCCCTATAAACTTTATTGTTTTCTAAGTTGTGTTAAATTGATTTTGCGAATCTTCTCACCTTTCCTCTGAATAATGCCCCAAACCCTCTAAAGTCAAGGATCATATTTTTAGCTTTTTTTAAATCTGTATTTTCACAATATTTATCACAGTGCCTTACACATAGTAGATAATACTTAATGAATGTTGGTTGAATTAAATTGGAGTAGTTTCTTTACTCCTCTTCATCAAACAATCATGCATTTAGAAACAAATGAATCCTTAATAGTCATCTGTCCCAGTACCCTAATTTTCCATGTGAGAACCAGAGATATTAAGAGACTTTTCTAATGTCACAAAACTAGTATGTAGTAGAACTGAGATTCAAACCCAAGTCTAAAGACCCAAGGTTCAATATTCTTTCTACTGTGCCATGCTGTCACCTCAAAAAGATCACTTGAACAGGGACTCAAAACCCAGACCTTCAGATTAAAAGTCTTAGTCCACCGACTGAGCTTTCCATGCTCAAAACTACATTTTTCAATGTAGTCCATAGGGACATCAAAAGATTCCAACAATGCCTCACCTAAATGCAGACATCCTGTGTCTACAAATTTCCCCAAACTACCAGTCTGATAAGAGTTTAAAAAAGGAAATAACTATAGTTTTGCATGACTAGCTCCTGCTGGTTTCTAGTGATGATGACTTCCCTTTTTAAAAATTGTTCACAGACCATTGTTTAAATAACCCCTGTAGAACTTGGCCAGGGATTTTCATCAAATTGACTGGTTAAGGGTTTTCAAAATCTGTCCCCCCCACCTTTCTTTTTAAAAAGACTACAATGTCTAGTCTTCCTGAAAATCTGTCCTATTTTCCACACAGCCTCAAAGATTACTGACAGCAGCTTCTTGATCAAACCTCAAAGTTCTTTCATTTACCCTGGGATTTAATTCATCTGGGCCAGGTGACTTGAACTCATTTAAAGGAACTACCTTATCTCTTTCTATATCTCTACCTATTCTGAGCTTCAATTCTCCTTTAAACTATGTTTGTTCTACGTTTTCCAGTTTGAAATTCATTCCCTTGACAGACAAAGACTGAAGCAAAATAGGTCTTGAGTAGTTTGCCTTTTTTCTTGATATGCTAACATTATACTATCTGTCCCAAGCCACAGGCCTAGACTTTCTTTGTTCTTCTTGCTCTGCACAAAATTAAATGGATCGATTTTGTTACTCTTATTGTATTTCATAAGCCTTAACTTCACCTGGCATTTAGCCCTCCTAAAACTGTTTTTAGAAGTAATTACTACTCCTTTGTGTTCACACTCAGTTAAGAGCCCTTCCTTCTACCTTTTGTACATGCCCTTTGAAGAAAAAAAACTAAAAAGAGAGCTCTCTGTGTGACCACATTTTCTCTTCAGATTTTAGGATTATTGTGATTCAGACTCTGAAAGGACCTTTGAGGTCATCTAGTACTCTGTCTTCTCCCACCTTCTGCCAATTTTACCGTTAAGAAAATTGGGACCCAAAGAGATTAAAAGATTTAACCAAGATTACATGTGTAGTACAATGTCAGATTCAGGATTTAAACTCAGGTCCTTTGATTTCAAACATAGCACTCTTTTCCTTATCAAGATCATCCACAATTTCTTCTTCTCTTCTTTTCTTTTTAGACCTTCTAGTCATTGGTGAGATTACTTTCTTAAGAGGCAGAATGGTGGAAGAAGGTCTGAGTGCAGAATCAAATGACTTTGGTTCAAATCCCAATTCCATTGCATAATATCTGTGTGATCTTGGACTAGTCATTTGAACTCTAGGTCCCTCGGTTTCCTTATCTATAAATTAAAAAGGTTGGACTCAATGACCTCTAAGTTCCCTTTCAATTCTATGTCTATTATCCTCCCCCTTTCTAGAGCCTATTGATATGGGATCCTAAAGATTTGTTTATTTGTTGTTTAAAAAAAATATTTGCTCTATTTTTAATTTATGGAATAAAGCAAGAATTTCCATAACTGTATAATAAAAAAAATGATTGCACATCAGAAACTGCTTTCCCAAAGTTTAAGAAACAAAAATAATTATGCCCAATATTTTCTTTTTAGCTCTCTGAAAATTCTAAAATAACATGTTCTTTTTCTCCCAAAGTTCAGATCACTCCCACTTGAATAATCAGTTCCCCCATTTTGGTGGGAATGAAGTCCAAAGTAGCTGTTCCTACTGTTGCTTCCTTACTTGTTTCTGAATGGAAATGGGAGGAATATGCTCAAAAAGTGGTGAAACAGACAACAAAGACAAATTTTGAAGGGGATTCACCTCTACTTGAGCAATAGGTTCTGACTGCTTTTGGTGAAATGGACCAGTTCTCTCCATCTTAAAAAAAAATTTTTTAAAAATCTTTGTCTGACCCTGCTTCCCCTTTTAACTGCCACCCAATATTTCTCATTTCTTTTTCTTGCCAAAGACTTCAAAAACACTTTAAAAGTGTCATTTATACCTGATGTTTCCATTTCCTATCCACCATTCTTAACCCCCTGCAATCTGGCTTCTGCCCCAATAACTCTCTTGAAACTGTTCCTTTTTGGAAAATCAAATGGCCTTTTATTTAGTCCTTATCTTCCTCTTCCCTGACCTCTCTGCAGTGTTTGACCCTGTTAACTAGAGTTCCTGAAACTCTCTCTGCTCTAGGCTTCCATGGAACTGTATTTTCCAGGTCTGTAACTACTCTTTCTGCTTTCTTGACTCCTTTCCCTCCCCCTGACTCATAATTGTGGGTGTCACCATAAGGTTCTGTCCTCAGTATTCTGCCTAGAGCTTCAACTATTACCTCCATTTTAGAGAAGTGACAAATTTACACGTTGTATTTTGGGGGCAAATTATAATCAAATGAATAAGTAACCTTGATCTGGAAATTACGATATGCCTTTATTATGCAGAACCTTATTTTTAAAAGAAAGACTAAATATTGTACCATACTGTTGGGATCCTCAAAGGGGGCAAAAGTCTTATAATTCTATTATTTGGGTAATTCTCTGTACCTTGCTTAGACCTCCCCTCTATCCACTTTTCTGCCAGATCTAGAGAAGACTACAACTTTGCATTTAATCTAAGCTAACAAGCAGATAAAGAATAGGTAAGGAGCCTTTAGAACTTCAGAAAGTTGCTAAGCTAAGACCCTGCAGTGAGGTACATATGCAAATTTGCTAAAAGTGCAAGTCTCTTTAAAGCTTTCAAGATACTGCCCCTTTCATAAATGAATACTTTGCTAAAAAGTAGCCCCCCCCCACCCCGCAAAAGAAGATTTGTATAAGGAAAAATGATACAGATACATTTGTGAATAAACATGGTTTCCCAGATAATGTATAAGAGGCATAGACTTTCTGGGGATCAGATAGAGAATTGCACCCCAGATAAGAGTACTAAGAGGGTTTATTTGAAGGTAGAACAATGATTAAGGTAACAATGACTGTAAGACACAGTGGTTCATCAGCTCATTTGCATATGACTTACTTATTTTAGAGTTTAAGAGTTTATAACTGATGAAGTTTTTAGAAAAAACTTCTTGGGAACTATGGGGAGATTTTATAAAGTTCATACCTAGCAAAAAGGGGTGTTGGGGCTTTCACTAGCACCTCTGGTGTGAAGTCTTGCCAAGCCCTTTGCAGGGCTGCTCATCCTTTGATGTCTACCTTTCATCCAACTCTCACTTGTGGCTACAAGAAGCTGCAGCATGTTCAGTAGCCACACCCCAGTAAAACCATCTTGGTAGATAAGCTAAACCAGGCTGAGGGTAATTGACAGACTTCAGACTCACTGGTGAGTTAGGGGGATGTCTACCTTCAAGTATGTGAAGACTTTCTTCAGAGGAATGGACAAAAGAGAACAATTTGTTCCAAGGGCCAGGAAGACAGCTGAAGTAGGTGCTATGGAGCACTTAGAGTTTGGTAAGACATCAAAGACACTAAGGTCATCCACTGCATCCTGGGCCATTGTTAATCATCTTGACTTTTGTCTTGCCACTGGACTTTGATGACTCTGGAAGACAGGATGAGGCTGATAGGTTTGAGGTGACCCTACCTCACTCAAATCCAATTTAGAAACAAGTCAAGACATTACCCTGTGGTATCATTTGTCCTCTTCATATTCAAAGGACAACAACAACTTAACAGAAAGACAGATTTCTTGAGTTTTACCTCATAAGGTAAAGATAAGTCAGTCAATAAGAATTTATTAAGGATCCGTTATGTCTCAATGCTAAGTGCAATCTCCTCCCTCAAGGAAATCACAATCTAATGGGGGAGATAATGTGCAAATAGGTAAGTACAATAAAGCTACATACAGGGCAAATCGTAGATAATCAATAGAGGGAAAGTAAGAGAATTAAGGGGATTGGGAAAGGTTTCTTGTAGAAGGTAGGATTTTAGATGAGACTTGAAGGAATTCAGGGAAGTCAAGAGGTAGAAATGAAAGGGAGAGAATTCTGGGCATGAGAAACACAGTGAAAATGCAGAGTCTGGAGATAGAATATTTTGTGAAAAGAATGGCATGGAGGACAGTGTCATCAGAATACACAGGGGTGAGTAAAGTGTAAGAAGACTAGAAAAGTAGGAAAGGTCTGAGTTAAGAAGGGTTTTGAAGCCAAATGATTTTATATTTGATTTTGGAGGTGATGGAGAACCATTGGAATTTACTGAGTTAAGGAGAATGATATGGTCAAATCTGTGCTTTAAGAAGATCAGTTTGGAAACTGAGTGGAAGATGGTCTGGAGTGGGGAGAGACTTGTGGCAAGCAAACCAACCAGCAGGTTATTACAAAAGGAATGAACTGATGAGTGTCTACATCAGAGTTGTGGCAAGGTTAGAAGGAAGAAGGGGGCATATACAAAGGTTGTTATAAAGGTAAAATACACAGGACTTGGTAACAGATTGAATGGGAGGGAGTGAGAGATAAGGACGACACTTAAGCTTTGAGACTGCATGACTGGGAAGATGGTGGTGTCCTTGACATTAATAGGGAAGTCTGGAAAGGGCAAGGATTTTGACAGTGAGTTCAGTTTTAGACATGTTGACTTTAAGATGTCTACAAGGCATCCAGATGGAGATGTCTAACACGCAGATGGAGACAGAAGATTGGAAGTCAACAGACAGATTGAAATTCATCTTCATAGAAATATTAATTGAATCCATTGAAATTGATGAGATCAGCAAATGAAATAGTACATATATATATGTATATATATATATATATACATATATATATATATATGTAAAGAGAGAGAGAGAGAGAAGAAAAGGACCCAGAACAGAGCTCTGTGGAACATCTACAGTTATTCAGTGTGGCCTGAAAGATTTAGCAAAGAACGCTAAGAAGGAGTCAATAGAAGGAGAACCAGGAGAGAATGGTGTTCTGAAAACCTAGGGAGAAGAAAGTATCAAGGAGAGGAGGACGATTCATGGTATGAAAGGTTGCAGAGAGGTCAAGAAGGCTGAATATTAAGAAAAGGTCATGAGTCATTGGCCACCAATGATCTGAGGCATTAAAAGATTATAAGAAATTAGGAGAATAATAAACTTTGAGAAGAGCTGTAAGACAAGAATACAATAAAACTTACAGATGAAACAGCTGACACTTCAGCTACTTTGCTGGGAACTTGCTGATTGGAGAAGATGCATTCCCTTATCCACTGGCTAGAACATCTTCTGGTAGTTCTTTGGCTGAGAGCTGAATCTTGTTATTATGTGAAGAGCTACTGAGTCTACTCTCTAGAGTTCCTTTCTTCTTCAGAGAAGGAAAATCTCTCAGGGGTCCCTATGTTGCTCTCTACTGCCCTTATTGGTTGGAGAGAATGAAACAAGCTCACGTCTGCTTTGTTTTAAGCTGTGTTTTGCTGTGATAAGAGGTTTGAGGCTAACTGGACAAAACAGAATTTCCTGCTGTTTACAGATCTGAGGAGACTGACAGTCCCCTCGCTGAAAGAGTTTCACTGATTCTCAGTGAAAGGTTGTGCCATGTTTTCGTAGCAGTCTGTAGATCTATTTTGTGGGACTTCACAGTCTAGGTTTCACACATCAAAAATTTTATGGATGCACAAATATTCATTATTTATAAGACAATACATGGGTCCCACTTTTTTGATGACCAGTTGTAACATTTGAAGAACCTAAAGCATGGAGGCAATAGAAAACATCTATGAAAACATTAAAAAGCAGAAATGGTAATATTCAGAGGTAGCATCCCACAAGAGAATTATAAAACCCATCCCATGAAGCAATGCTGTTGCTTGTGTAGCCATGCCAACCATTGTAGTAGGACATCTAGGTAGGAAAATATTCCTTCCTGTATCAAAGGAACCAACAGTAGTCATGTCCTTGGCTTTCACAGTGCATAGGGATATAGGATTGTATATTTTAAAATAGAAGAAAAGTCATTTAACCTAACCTCTTAATTTTATAGATAAGTAAACCAAAGCACAAAGGTTTTGTGACTTGTCCAAAGGTATACAGATTATAAGTGGCAGAGTCTGTATTTAGACCTTCTATTTCCTTTCATTTCATCTTGTCCTCAACCCTCTGCAATTTAACTTCTGAACTCATCACACAACTGAAACTACTCTCTCCAAAGCTACCAATGATCCCAATTGCTAAATACTTTGGCTCTTTCTCAGTCTTCATCCTTCTCTACTTATCTGCTGCATCTGAAACTATTGTTGGATATTCTCTCATCTCTGGGTTTTCTCAACACTATTCTTTCATGGCTCTCCTTCTACTTATCTGACCACTCTTTTGGTGGATTGTGTCCATATCACATCTTCAAACTGTGGGTACTCTCTAAGATTATATCCTGGGTTCTCTTCTCTTCTCCACACTCTTACTCTTGGTGTTCAACTCCCATGGATTTAATGATTAACTCTCTAGATGCCCAACAGATTCCTACAACCAATCCAATCTAATCTCCCCTGAACTTAAATTCTACACCAGTTATCTAATGGACATTTCAAGGTAGGTGTCCTGAAGATATCTCAAGTTCAACATGTCCAAAGCAGAGTTCATTATCTTTCTCCTCAAAGTACCCGTATTTAAACTTCCCCATTTTTGTAAAGGGCATTGTTCTAATCTTCCAGTTTTATAACCTAAGTGTTAATCTCAATGCTTCTCTCTCCCTCATCCTATCCCATCCCTATCCATATAGTTGCAAGATCTTACCCTTTCTACCTCCACAATATCTTTCTCATCTGACCAATTTTCTCTACTCTCACAACCACCACTCTAGTTCAGTCCCTTATCATCTCACTCTTGGACTATTGCAAGGACTGTCTAACCGGTCTCTGTGTCTCAACTTGTTCCCCATCCCAGTCTATCCTGCAAGTCATTGTCAGCTATTCGCTTTAAGCACAGAACTGGCATTCCCTTACTCAGTAAACTCCAATGTCTCTTTATCACATCTCCAATTTATATTTCCAGCTTCGCTGGACGTTCTGCTCTTATGCCTAGTGATGAAGTCAAACTGGAGTTTCTTTTTCTTTCATGCAACACTCTGCCTCCTGTTTCTGTGCCTTCATATTGAATGAATTCCATATCTGGAATATATTCTCTCTTCATCACCTCTGCCTCACAGAATCAAGCACAATTTTCTACAGTTAAGTCTTCTTGATCCCAACTGCTAGTGTCCTACCTCCCAAATTACCTTGTAATTAACTATTTTGTATGGGACTTATTTATATCTATTCTCCTTAAATTTATTCTGTATATATTTGTCTCTCGAAGAATGCAAGCATCTTGTTTGTAGGCATCACTTTATTCTTTTTATCTCCAGGGCTTACCACAGTAGTTACTTAATTAATGCTTGCTGATTGAATCACTGAAACCCAGATAATCTGATTTGCAAATCCAGCTCTCTTTCTATTGTGTTATGCTGCCTCCCTCAACCTCTTGAAATCTGGGTTATGCCCCGCTACTCTATTGACCTCTCAAAGTTCAATAAGGACTTCTGTATCTCCAAATCCAATTATTTTTCATCCATCATCAGCCTTCTCCTGACCCTTAAATACAGTTATTCTCTTAGGTACCTACTGTGCTAGACTTTGTTCTCTCTATTCTCTCTTTCAGTGCTCAAATCTATTTCTGTGACTTCAGTTATCTCCATGCAGATGAGTCCTGTATCTTTAGCTGTACTTCCAACTTTTCCCCAGACCTCTATTTCTGTATTTTCAATTTTCTTCTCCATATCTCTGCCTAGCTGTCCTGCCAGCACTTTAAACTATCTTAGAACTCTCTCAACATGTCTAAAACTAAACTCATCATCTCCTCTAAATCTTTCTCTCCCCTTAACTTGTCTTTCTGTTATTGGCATCACAAGTCTTCTAGTCTCCCAGGCTCATTCCTTGGAATCAACTCATTCTTCTTTCTTTCCCTCCCCCACATCCAATCATGTGCAAAGTCCTGATATTTCTGTTTCCACAGTATTTTTCACATCACTCTCTTCTCTATTCTCCCTTCAGCCACCTTAATACAGGTCCTCAGATTTTCTCACTTAAACTGTTATAATGATCATTTGCCTTCCCTTTCTACCTTGAGTCTATATACCCTAGGATTTTATTATTGAGATCTAGAGCTTGAAGGAATCTTAAAAACCATTTAGTTCAAGGTCACACAGGTAGTATTAAAATGGAATTTGGATATAGATCCTTTGACTCCAAACAAGTAAATCTTCTGCAAAATGGTAACCTTTCCTCTCTGCCCCTAATCAGTTATCCTTCATATTGATGCCCAGTTAATCTCCCTAACTCAATAATATAATTGTGTCACTAATGTATTAAAAAAAATCATTTGTTCCCCAGGAACTACTGAATAAAATACAAACTCTTGACTTTAATACTAAAGACCTTCTGTACTATGCCTTTAACTTTTCAGTCCAATCTTATCTCATATTATTCCTCTTTCTGTATTTTGTGTTCCAAGCCAAATTGGATTGCCATCCAACATTCATTCTCATCCTATCAGTTAGTGAGTTATTAGTCATTCCACAAGATTTATCAAGTGTTTACTCTTTTCCAAGCCCTGTACTAAGCATTGGTAAAGAGAGGTAAAAATAAACCAAAAAAAACCCCAATCAATCCCTGCCCTCAGGAAGCTTACATTATGATAAAGTAGACAAAATGTATATATCAAGGTATATACAAGATATAGAAGGAGTAGTGGAAAGGGAGTTTGAGAAGGGAAGGCTTGGATAGCTAAGGGATATAGAAAAACCTCCTGAAGAAGTTGGGATTTGAGTTGAATCTTGAAGGAAGCTAGGGAAATGAAGAGGCAAAAATGAAGGAATAAAGCATTCCAGACTTAAGGAACAGCTAGTTCAAAGACACGGAGAGAGAGAGAGAGAGAGAGAGAGAGAGAGAGAGAGAGGATATGAAGAATTTTGTTTTGTGTTGTAGAACCCATGTAGGGGAGTAAAGTTTAAGCCTGGAAAGGTAGGAAGGGTTCAGGTTATGATGAGATTTAAATGCCAAAATGATTTTATATTTGATATTAAAGTTAGCAGGGAGTCACTGAAGTAAGTAGAGGGGAGATATAGACATTTGTTTTATGAAAATCCTTGACTGATAAGTGGAAAATAGATTGGAGTGGGTAAAGACTTGAGAGAGACCAGTTTAGAAAGCTATTGCAACAGTACTGAAGAAAGCCTTGAGGACCTGTACAAGGGTTATAGATATGTGAGTGAAGAGAAGGAAATATATAGGAGAGTTCTTGTAAAGGTAGAAACAATGAGATTTGCAATAATTGGGATGACGGAGAGTAAGGAGTCCAGGATAATACTGAGGATGTGTGGCTTGATGATTAGAAGGATGGTGGTGGGCTCAAGAATAGTAGGAAAGCCTGGAATATGTTGGAAGGAAAAGTAATGACTTCCATCTTGATTATGCTGGGTTTGTGGTGCCTACAGGACATTCAGTTTGAAATGTCAAATTGCAATTAAGAAGGTTGGACAGGAGATCAGGAGAGAACTTAGGACAAGACTTATAGATCTAGGAACCATTTGTATATAGATGATAATTGTACTCTTGGGAGTTGATGTGATCACCAAATGAGATAGTTTAAAGTAAAATGAGAAGAGAGACCAACACAGACACTCTGGGGACACCCATGTTAATCGCTGTGACTTGAGTAAAAACCCAGCAAAGGGGACTGAGAAGAAGCAATAAGGAACGTGGAGATGGCAGTGCTCTCTCATCTTCTGGCCTTTGTTCATCCCATCTCCCATGCCTGAAATAAATGTGTTTTTTTTTTCCATCTCCCCATCCACCATACTTTCCCACTTACCTCCATCTGTTAAAGTCCCTCTCTTCATTCCAGGCTCAACTCAAATACTACTTTCTCCAAAATGTGTTCCAATTGATGCTGATTATGCTTGCTATGAATTATCTGTTAGGAATCAATTTAGTTCCATCTGGTTGGGAGCTCTGCCAAGATAATCCACTATTAGATTTTTTAAAAAATTATTCCCAACCACTAACTCCCAAATGATCTCTCCCTATTCAATCAGTATTTTGCAGGAAATTCTCTTTTGCACTTATCTCATTGTTCTCTGTCTCCTAATTACTGGTGTTGTACTTTCACTCTCCTTAACCATTGGATTGTGAAATCCTTGAGAACAAGGCCTAGGTCATAACTATCACCTTGCTTGAAGCACCTTTTACTGTATTTTGAACAAAGTAAAGCCTTAATAAATGCTTGATAACTTGAATTTATCAACTTCTCCTCATTTAGTACTTACTTCATTAAGAAGAATAATTCTTCCCCCTTCAACTTGGTAAAGAGAAGTTTGTTTCCTAAAATTGAGAGATCAATTGAGTCTAAAGTCTCCTTTCCTCTGCAAGGTGTAGTGAAATGAATGCTATTCAGAGATAGGTTCTCTCCTCACTCTTCTCCTTCTTTGACTAGTCCTTCTTCAGTTCATTGCCTACTTCTAACCCCCTGAATGTGGGTGTCATCCATAGGTGTGCATAAAACATGGATGGGCTGAGTAGACCAGCTACATCCTGTGAAAGTATTCCAATTAACTCATCCTGTTGCCCTTAGGTCCCATGGTAATGTTTCCCAAAGGCAGACCATGACTCTATGCACACCTATAATGTCTGTCCTGGATCTTCTACTCTTTCCATCATTCTTTCTATTGTTGATCTCATTAATTTTCATGTGTTCCTTTATCACCTCTATGCCGTAGTCTTCCTCCTCACCACTAGTATCATATTTCCAACTGCCTGTCAGAAGTCACTTAGACATTCTGATGTCACCTCAAATTTAATAGGTCCTGGAGTGAATTTGTCATCTGCCCCATTAAAATGCCCTTTCTCTAAACTTCCCTATGTATTTTGTTCTAGGTTTGAAAGCCAGGAGTCCCCTAATGCTCTTCTATCTTCTTCCCTCCACATCCCCATTTATCCAAACAAATTCCAGATCCTGTTGGTTCCACCATTTGTACAGCATCTTTCACCTGAATTCCCTTGTCTTTATACATGACACCACTCCACTTCAAGCCTTCATTACCGCTTTCCAGGACAGTTGTAGTAATTGATCTTCTTGCCTCCTTTCTCTTCCCCTCTCTAATCCATTCTTCACGCAGCAGGCCAAAATAATCTTCCTAAGGCTGTCTGATCCCATCTGCCATCTGCTATAAAAACATTCAGTGTCTCCTTGTTCTTCTAGCACAGAGATCAGCAAACCACACCCAAGGGACAAATCTAGCCCACTATCTGTTTTTGTACCAGCTCCTGAGCCAAGAATAATATTTACTTTTTAAAATATGATAAAGCTTTATTTAAAGATTTAAGGATCAATCTTAGTTCTCAAGCCCTACCAAAACAGTCAATGGTCAAATTAGCAACAGATCATAGTTTGCTGACTCCTGCCCTGGAAAAAATAATCCAAACTCAATTTTGAAACTTTTAATCCTTCACAGTCTGGTTCTAGCCTGCTTTCCTAAGACATTCATCTATATTATTCTCCTTTATAAATACCACGTTCTAGTTGAAGTGAGCTATTACCTGTTCTCTGAACTTATATGCTATCTGCTTCTTCTGCACAATTGTGTATCACCTTCTCTGCTCTGCCCATGCCAGGAATTTACTCCCTCTTCATTTGCGTCTCATCTTGCTTCAAGGCTCATCTCAGGCGCTCCCTCCTCCACAAAGTGCACACAATTCCCCCAGTCAACAGTGTTCTCTCCATTCTCAAATCTCTCCCTTGTCCTTTTATTCTTTAACTTGAATTGTGCTGGTACATATTTTTGTTGTATCTGCCTAAGACAAAGTACGCTCTGTAAGGGGTAGGCACTATTTCACTTTTATCCTTTTATCCCCACAGGACTGCATAGTACCTTGTACATTATAATTACCTAATAAATGTTTACTGAGTTGAATTGCATTCTAGACCCGGGTCTGTCTGTCTTTGAGTGGTCAGAATAAGTAATTTTTACCTCTATACCTTAGTTTGCTCAAATTAAGATGTCATGAATGGGTCAAGCCATGCTCCCTTAGCTCCCAAATCAACTCTCTAGACTTCTCTACCCCCCTGATGGTAGCCTGTGATCCAGGAAGATACCTTCTTCTCTCTCAGTGCCTTAAATCCAGTTCACTTGGGTTCTCGTTGATTTGACAACAATAGGTCCCTGCCCAAGCATCCCTTAATGATGCTGGCTCAGAATGAGTGTAAATAGCAATTGTTCCTCTTTGGCCAGCAACCCTGAGGGTCTTCCCCTCCCATTTCAATTTCTTTTTTTTAATTTATTAAAAGGGCCATCCCTTGATTCACTTCTTAAACAGGCCTATTCACTGAATGGGCATTGCCTCACTCAAAGTGAGACTTAAGAAAGAACTTAGCTTAAAAAGTCCAAGGTCTCCCACTGCATCCTGGGCCATCTCCAGTCACTCTGATATATATCTGGCCACTGGGCCTAGATGGCTCCAGAGGACAAAGTAAGGATGGTGACTTTGTACAGCCTTCCCAATTCATTTGCAAGTCATATCATCATCTTCTGATGCCATGATCTTCTTTGAGAACAAAGGACAAACCACAAACCATAGCCCTATCCTATCTCCCACACTTTCCAAATATTCTTTGTCTCTTGTTTCTCTGTTGCCCCCCTTAAAATATAAGTTTCTTGAGGTTAGGGATTTTATTATTTATTTGTCTTTGTATCTCTAATACTTAGCACAAAGCTCCACACATAGTAAATACTTAATAAATTCTCTATCTATCTATCCATTTATCTAAAATCAAAAACTTAGACAAAGTTCTCAAAAGTCCTTTAGAACCATAACAATTTATAATTCTAATCCTTTCACATTTATTTTACTTGTAATTTATGGAATACAACAAGAATTTTCATAACAGTATAAGAAAAAGATGATTGCACAAGAAATTACAAATCTATTTATGTGCAACGTGCTATTCCTTTTAGATATGTATGTGTGTATGTGCGTGTGTGCGTATGTAGGTATGAATTTAGAAATGTAATAAAGTTATCATATAATTTTTTCCTTTTTTCCCCTACTCCCACCCTAGTGCTGGCTACCATTAAATACAAATGTGTGTGTGTGTGTGTGTGTGTGTGTGTGTGTGTAAAATTATTCTATACATGCTTCAATTTATCAGTTCTTTCTCTGGATGCAGATACTATCTTCTTTCATATGTCCTTTGTCATTAATTTGGATCTTTATAATAGTCAAAATGACTTACTTGCTAAAAGTTGTTCTTAAAACAAAATTGCTCTAATTGTATACCACTAATCTAAAAGTGACACTAGTATATCTCCCTGTATGGTCCTAGAATTAGCCCAATATTTGTTTTTATTACATGTTTTATATACTTTTCTTACATAGACCACTGAAATGTAAGCTTCTCAAGAGAAGGCATTTCATCTTTTCCTTCCTTTGTCTCTTCATAGCACCTAGTATATAGAGAGCTTCAATCACATGTGGTTGGACAATGGGGCAAAGTTTAAATTCTAGGTTACCAGCTAAAACTTTACTAAATCCTATCTTTCCTCTCCCACTTCTGATCAGTTCCCCTAAAACTTTCTTGTCACTTATCCTGTAGGATCCCCAAGCTGCTTGGGAAGTCAGTACACTTCTAGGGCTGTATGACTGACTAATGTGTTTTGAGCTTCAGACTGAAAAAATGCTATATGGGCAGGTTTCCATAGCCAAATTAAATTGCCAATTGGAAGCAGCATGGCAGACTGTTTAGGCCTAAACCTCATCTCAGAATTGAAATTTCATCTCAGAATTGAAACTAATATAGGGAGGGAAAGGTCTTGTCCTAAAACACTGATATGATGTGGAGATATTTGTTCAGCAGGGAGTATATTTCCTTTATGCTGCTATTGCCACCCTGAAAATTCACCTCTTGGTCTCCTGCTGCCACACACTATCGCTTGGCACAGCTACCTTTAAGCTACCTTTAGGATCAGTCCAAGGATCCCATCACCATGATGTTCCTCTCTTGGGCTTCCCCAACCTCACAGACCAAAGACCATATCCTTGGGAAAATGGGCCAGCTCCTCCTCAGACACAGCTGCACTGCAGCCAGACTGACCTCTGCACCATCACTGCTGTTGCCTACTTTGTCCAAGTTTATGCCCAGTGTAAGTGTCCCTAGATATGACTCTGCTTCCTCTGAATCATCCAAGATAGGTGCCATTATGGGTAGGTATTAGGGCAATGGATAAGATGATCTCTTAATGTCCTCTCTAGTTTGACATAAAAGATACTTGCTATGATTAGAAGTGATGGCTCATTGCACATATTTCTATGATTATTTATATTCAGAGATTAGTAAACCAAAGCAAAATTCCAAGGTGAGTGTTATTTGGGTGTCCCAAGTGATTTGGAGATCAATTCCCTTGGAAACCTTTCCTCAGGATGTCTGAAGGCACCCATCTCCTGCTGTGCTCGTATTTCCTCTTAGTGGCTGCAGTAGATATTGCATGCATCTATGTGATATTTCTTTAATGGGCTAAGCTGCCACCAGGCTTCCAGAGTCAATGAAATATAGCATCGCTGTTATGTATCCCAGTGAAATACATTTAGCACATATGTAAATCCATCTCCTGGGGCAGAGAGCCATATAAATATAGTTAACATCACATTAAATTCTATTTATCATCAACTGCAGGGCTTTGGTTTTAGAGAGATATGGGCTGCATCTCAAAGCAAATGGCTCCTGCTCAGCAGGATTTAGTGGTGATGTTTCTTCTGATGCTATGCCTATTTTGATTTCTTTTATCCCTAAAATCCTGGGCTGACTTTTGGTTCATCCCTTGTGTCCATTTAATAGGTGGGAAAACTGATAGTCAGTTAAGTAAAGATACTCCTACAGGATCCTACTGCAAAGGAGGGGATAGCATGAGATCAATCAATCAATCAATATTTGTTAAGCATCTACTATGTGCCAGGCATTCTGCTAAGTGCCAGGGTTAAAAAAAAAAGCAAAAGACAACCTCTGCCCTCAAGGACCTTAGAATCTAATGAGAAAGGGCAACCAGGTAGTGCAGTGGATAGGGCACCAGTCCAGGAGTCAAGAGGACCTGAGTTCAAATTCAGCCTCAGACACTTACTAGCTCTATGATCCTGGGCAAGTCACTTAACTCTAAATGCCTCCAAATTAAAAAAAAAAAAACCCAATCTAGTGGTGTAGACAACACTTGACAAATAAATACAAAGCAAGGTAAATATAGGATAAATAGGAAATAATGAACAGAAGAAAGGCATTAGAATTAAAGGAATTGAGGAGGCTTCCAGATGGAATTTTCATTGGGACTTAAAGGAAACCAGGGAAGCCAGTAGGTAGAGCTGAGGACGGAAAGTATTCCAGATATGTGGGACAACCAGAGAAAAATTCTGGAGCCAAGAAATGGAACATATGGTTTGTGGAACAGCCAAGGGGCCAATGTCACTGGATCAAAGAATATGTGTGAGGAAGTGATGTGTAAGAAGACTGGAAAGATAGGAGGGGATAGGTTATGAAGGGCTTTGAATGCCAAACAACATTTTTTACTCAATCCTAAGGGCAATAGGAAGTCACTTAGACTTTATTGAATAGGGGGGTGACATGAACAGATTTGCATTTTAAGAAAATCACTTTACCGACTTAATGGCAGATGGGTTTGAGTGGGGAGACACTTGAGGCAGGTGAACCCACCAGCAGGCTATTACAATAATCCAGGTGAGAAGTGATAAAAGCCTGCACTAAAGTGTTTGTTAGAGAAAAGAAGGAGGCTTATTGGAAGAATGTGAAAGGTGAAATCAACAGGCCTTGGCAACAGATTAGATATGGAGGATGAGAGATAGTGAGGAATCCAGGATGACTCCTGGACTGTGAGCTGGAGAGACAGGAAAGATGGTGTTGTCTTAAACAACAATTGGAAAAATAAGGGAGTAGGGGGTTTAGGAGGAAAGATAATGGATTCAGTTTTGGATATGTTGAACTTCAGATGTCTACAGGACACCCAGGCTGGGATGTCTGAAAGGAAGTTGGAAATGTGAGATCTGGGGTCAGCTGAGAGGTTGGGGCAAGACAGATAGGTAGAGAGTTGATGTGAAAACCAAGTGAAATAGTATAGAGGGAGAAGAAAAGAAGGCCCAGGACAGGACCCTGAGGGATACCCTTCGCTAGAGGGCATGATCTAGTAGAAGATTCAGCAAAGGAGACAGAAAAGGAGTAATCAGATAGATAGGAGATGAGGAGAGGGTGGTGTCCCAAAACACCTAGAGAGAAAAGAGTACCAAGAAGTAGAAAAGGATCAACAGTGTCAAAAGCTTCAGAGAGGTCAAGGAGAATGAGGATTAAGAAAAGGCCATTGGATTTGGCAACTAAGAGATAATTAGTAACTTTGGAGAAAAGTTTCCCTGGAATAAGATTGGGAGTCAGATTGTAAGGGGTTAGTAAAAGACTAAAGGAAAGAAAGTGGAGGCACCTATTGTAGACGGCCTTCTCAAGGAGCTTAGAAACAAAATGGAGAAAAAATATGGGATGATAATTAGCAGGGATGCAAGGGTCAAGTAAGGATTTTTTCAGAATAGGGAAGACATGGATATATTTGTAAGTAGTAGAGAATGAGCCAGGATACAGGGAGATATTGAAATAAATGAAAACATGGGGATGACAGAAGGGGAAATCTGTTGGAGGAGATGGGATTGAATGGGATCACTTGAAAAAATGGAGGGCTTAGCCTTGGTAGGTGTAAGGCTACTTCATCATGTGAAACAGAGATGAAGGAGAGAGAATGGCAGAAGATACTTGAGTTATAGAAGATGAGGAAGAGGGGAGAAAAAACAGTTCATAACACATAGCCTCCATTATTTCTGTATAATATGGGGCAAGGTTCTCAGCTGAAAAGAAGGATGAAAAGGTTTGGTTGCTGTAGAGTGGGAAACCAAGTTGATAAGGGAGGTATAATAGGATTGCCTGGCAGCAGTGAGGACCCAGTTTAGGTTGTATAACATAAATTTATAGTGGACCCACTCAGAATGGTTATGTGATTTTCTTCATCTTCTTTCAGCAACACATGTATGGCAGCAAAGGCATTGAATGGTGGGAGTAATCCAAAGCTGAAACTTGGCAAGATATAATAAGGGGGCTAAGAATTCAAGAGAGAAGAAGAGTGATGTAGAATTGAATTCATTCACCAAGGTGTCAAGATGTAAAAAAAGAGGATAGAAGGGTTAGTGTGGAGGACATGAGTTAGTGGTCAGTGTAGGAGAGAATTGAGGGGTCAAGGATTGTCAGTAACAGAGTACACTGAAGAGTAAGATTTTTGCAAGAAAAGGCAGAGGGAAAAATGAAAAGCCAATAGGGTATGATGAGGTAAGGGCATTTGGAATTCTTGAACATCAATGTGGTCTATTTACAAGTGATGGCTAGATAAAGGATATGACTATCTTTGTGTGAGGATGAGATGGAGTGAAGGAGTAGTTCATGGGAAGTGAGTAGGATGAGAAACTGAAGGGTAGGGTGTTTGAACAAGAGTCAACATGTATGTTGACGTCCCAATTTGGAATTTTGCCCAAAGGTCTATAAACCTGTGGGTACTCTTTGATCTACCAATACTACTACTAGGTCTATATGCAGAAAAGATCAAAAGAAAGTGACTCTTAAGTACAAAAATATTTATAGCAGTTCTTTTTGTGGTGGTAAAGAATTGGAAACTGAGAGGATGCCCATAAATTGGGGAATGCCTGAACGAGTTGTGGTATATGAGTGACGGAAGACTATTGTGCTATAAAAAATGACAAAAAGAATTGTTCTGGGAAAAAAAAACTGTGAAGACTTATATGAGCTGATACAAAGTGGAATGAGCAGAACTAGGAGAACATTGTAGACAGCACAGCAATATTGTAATAATAGTCAACTTTGAAAAACTTAGCTGCATTCATTAATACAATGATCCATGATAATTCCAAAGGCCTCATGATGAAAAATGTTATCCATCTCCAGGGAGATAACTGATGAACTCTGAGTCCAGATTGAAGAATATATTTTCACTTTATTTTTCTTGTTCTTAAAAATATGTCTAATGTGGAAATGTTTTGCATGACTTCATATGTATAATGGATATCATATTTCTTATCCTTTCAATGGGCAGAGGAAGGATTGGAAGGAGGGAGCAAATTGGAACTGAAAATAAAAATTAAAGAAAAAATATCTATTTTGACATCCCCTAGTGAGGTAATGAGGTGATCCGAATACCAAGTAGTAGTGGGAATTGAGTGAATCACACTGACAACGTCTTGTGACTTGATTCTAGAGCTAGCACAGATCTCTTTCTATTCAATTATGAGGCCTAGACTAATTTGTCTTGTAAGAAAAGTTTATTAAATTGTAAGAATTGTGTGAGCACTTTGTAGCACTGTTTGAGCCTAGCTCTGCATGGCAAGGCAACTGGGCTGCTTCTATTTGCTGCTTAGAGAACCTTAACCAAGGGCCTAGGTCATGCTGACCAGAAAACCAGTCAGATCCAAATATTGAGACAGGAGCTTTCTCACAATTATCCATCTGAAGCGATCCATATGTCTTATCTGAAAACTGGGTCCATATTGATCAATCAGTGATTGTTTCTATGTTTCATTGATTGTATACAGATACTTGGGACTAGTGGGACACCTCTTTCTCTTATTTCAGAGAATTATACCTATTCATCCTCTCCCTCCCAATTTGGAAAATCCCTAATCTTTCCTCCAACTGGAAATCAGAATACCTAATTTTTGTATCCTGGTTTAATTGTTTTCTTTTGATTAATTGGCCTTCCTTATTCAATTGTTTTTAATGTATAAAAATCTGTCTCCCCCTGTATTTTGGGTTCAGAGTCAAAGCTCAGGAAAGCTACTGGTCCCAATTTTTTGGGGGGGAGGGGGCTAGGCAATTGGCATTATGTGACTTCCCTAGGGTCACACAGCTGAACTGAAAATAAAAATTAAAGAAAAATATGGATTTTGAAGTCCTTTAATATAGGGATAGGAATTAGGGAGGAGAAATTATGAGCCATATATTGAATTCATCAAGGAAGGAACCTCAGGGTACTATGGGGGTCTATAGACAACAACTACTAGAATTTTGATTGGGTAGTAGATATGAATAGTATGAACTTCATAGGAAGAGAGGTTATTGTATGATGGAGGTAGGGGTACAAACTGGACATAGCAATGGGAATCAGGGAGCATTTCAACACCTCTACTTTTACCAGTAAGTTAAAGGAATGAGGAGAAAGTGCCAGAAAGGGTGGCCAGGGAGGCTGCGTCATGGGCAGTGGAAAGGGTAGGGTAAAGAACCAGGTTCCAACAATAACTAGTAGTTGGAAGGGGCTGAAGAAGAAAAGATTTTAGATGAAATCAGGCATTCCAGAGGGCATGGGGAAGATCTTGGTGGTATTTGGTTGAAAATTTGGAGGACTGAGGAAGATGGGAATGACGAATCATATGGTTGGGGGTGTGGGGAGTGGGGTTTGGATAATGTTCTCCAGAAGTTCAGAATCATCGGGATGTGAAGGGTTAGACCAGGTGTCAGAATGCTTGTCACTGAGTGGAGGGAGCCACTTCTCTTCCCAATGGAGATTGGAGATTGGGCTGGTGACAAGGACAATATGATTTGGGAGGTACCTGGTGAATGGTCAGATAAGAGGCCTCAATTTACATCTCTTCCATTCAAAGGCTGGAGATTAGGCAGGAAAAAGGTATAACATGAGAGAGAAGTTGAATCTGCTCAGGAAGAGAAAGAAATCCCATTTCCCACTAAATTTCCTCTTGCTCTTCCTTCAAAAGGCAGGCACAGCAGAAGACAGAAGGCCTAAAGTCAGAGGACAGGTTGCTCCAATTTGGTTGGGAGGTTCTCAGCATCCTGAATGGGAGATCAGGCTGGCAGCAGGAGGCAGAAGTTGCCTTGTATTGGCAAAGGTTGAAGTCATTGCTTTGGGACAAACTAAAGGCACCTTTCTGAGCCCCTTTGCTCCTTCCCCAGGGACACATTGCACCCAGTTGGAGATGAAAGGCACAAGGCATGGTCAGTCAGAGGAGTTCTGGCTCCTCTTTTCACCTGAGGAGGCTGGCTATGAGGCAGCAGTAGGAAGATCAGGAGTGCTGATGGGCTGTCTCCTAATGCCATGTTTCTGATTCAGTGTATTTTGCTGACCCTGCACTAGGAAGCAGGCCCCATTCACTCACTCTGTCAGAGTCATAGCCTAGGAAGAACCACAGCTCAGCATTGCCCCTAAAACAGGATGTACCCAGGATACCTTTATAGTCCCCATTTTTCCCTCAGGGCACCCGGGACTAAAATACTCATAACTCTGACAGGTGAGCTCATAGGAGAGAGAAATCTCTGTGACACTTAGGGATATAAGTGACAACACAAGGACATTCAAAATGAAGCCACTCGTTCCTGATAAAAATGACTTGTCAAAACGGGACAGGCCATGTTCAAACTCACCACATAAAAATATGCCTTAATAAGGGTTCTCACCTATCCTGGGGAACATGGACTTTCGCAGAACCATGAGAGATGCCAACAACTCTCATCTGGGGAGAAGGCTCACCTGGGAGATATTATTACTTGGGAGACAGGTTCACTTAGGTTGTAGGCTTACCTGGAAGGCTGGATCACCTGGGAGAAAGAGTTGCCTAGGAGACGGCAACTTTTGAGAGGCAAGGTCACTTGGGAGTTAAAATTTCAGATAATCTCTGAATGGATGTTCTTTGTTTCATCTACCCATTATCTCCTCATCTCTTTGTAGCTGTCATGAGCTGCTGGAACATGTCTGTGGTGAGTCCATAGGGACAGAGGGAAAAGACATCTCTGAAGGGCATTAGGTAAACTGAATAAAGGGTGTCCTAAGAGAGGATCCCAGGAGTAGGACTGCTCCCCAGCCTCAAGGCTCCCCACCATGAACTCCTGACTGAGTCTCCATTGCAGAGATGAAGATGGGCCCTATGGAGTGCAAAGGATCCCCAGATGAGATCCTTTAGGGTTCCATCCTGCCTCATACTGCCTGTCCTCTCAACACTATGGTTTTCTTTACATTCTCATTAGCGTCTTGCTCCTCATGCAAACTGTGGTCACAGAGGAGGGACTGAGACAAATGTAGAGAAATATAACAACATAATCCTCTTCACACCATACAGTTCCCAAAGGTCCTTATTCAAAATTCTCCATTTATCTGGTCATTAGATCTAATTAAATCCCTCCAACTTGGAGCACTGATGAGTGGCACCACTTTCTCTCACCAATTAAAGTAGAGGAGATTAGAAAATGCCCTCGATGCTCTGTCCTTGCCACGGTTAGTTGTCAGAGAGGTAGAGGATAGTCTTGGGGGGCATGGGTGTGTGTGCACGAGCAATAGGAAGTTTCACATTATTCCATGTCTGTGAAGAGGATATTGATATGGGCCCACTGTCACAAGATTAATATTTTGAGTTGTTTATCCAGTTGTGGTAATGGGTTTACTCAAAATATTCTGCACTCTTACCTAGTTCCCATGGTGTTTTTTAGCGTAGGGCTTGGCTTAGTTCAGACTATGACCTAGGCCCCATTTTGCCCTGTGAGAGAATGAAGTGACCCACACAGAGATCATGCCCAGGAGCATGACAGAATAGAAAGGATGCTGCACTTGGAGGCAGAAGCTCTGAGTTTCTGTCCTAGCCCTGCCCCTCACTCGCCATGTGATCTTGGGAAAGTCCTTTAGCCTCTCCACCAGCTCCATTTCATGAATAAAAGCTACCTAAGTCACAGGGAGGTTTTATGGGTCAAATAGTAGGGCTTAATGAATGTTTGTTGAATTTAATTGAATTGCTGAATAATAATAGCTGACATTTACAAAGCACTTTACATATATTATCTCACTTGATCCTTCCAGCCACCTGGTGAGGTAGGTACTAAGACACAAGACATATGAAAGCCCTCTTGAAATGATAAAGTGAAAATGGACATAGGCTGTTATTTTTATTATTTGACCAAATGAATTTTCTGGAGGTGGAGTTGGAAAGGGCTTAGATGAGACGTCTCATCTATATCACGTGGCTCAGATTCAACTAGTACAGCTCAATTTGACTATTAATCCAATGGATCCTGAAATTTTAAGTTAATTGTGTAATGGCATCACTCAACAAGCAATTCAACTCAGCAAGCATCTATTAAGCACTTATTATATACTAGGCAGTGTGCTCAGTGCTGGGATACAAAGACAAAATCAAATGGCTTTCTGTCCACCAGAAGTTAAGTTGGTTTTGGGGGGGGGGGGTCGGGGGGGTGGGGAGGAGGATAAAATCTTTGGCATTCAAACCTCTGACCCCCTTTCCCAGACTTTCTAGCCTTCTTACATTTTACACCCACATCCCCAGGCCCTCCTTGCAATCCAGGGCATTGGCCTCCAGGCTGATCCTTGAACAACTCTCAGCTCCAGGCATTTTCCCTCATTGTCTCTCATGCCTGGAATGCTCTCCCTCATCTCTGGCTCCTGCTTTCCAGGCCTCTGCCAAGTCTCACCTAAAATTTCACTCCTTTTTTTTTTTTTTAAAACAGAAATTTTTTCCTGATCATCCTTCATTCTGGTGCCTTCCTTCTGCTGATTATTTCTGATTATATAACTTTGTTGGACACAATTGTTTGCTCCATTCCACTGTGAGCTCCTCAAGAGCAAGGACTTTCTTTCACATTTTTTATATCTCCAGGACTTAGCACAGTGTCTAGCACATTGTAGGTGCTTAATAAATGTCTGTTGACCGACTAAGAAGTAAATGAAAATATATACTGAATGAAAATATAAGTATGTATATACACATACATACTTATACAAATAAATGCAAAGTAGTTTCAAGAGAAAAGCAGTAACATGGGGGGGGGGGCGGGGCAGGGAGCTGAGAGAGACAATCTGTCCTTGTCCCACACATTAATATTGACTAAATCAGCAGTGGACAACCTTCGGCCTAGGTTGTTAAGTATGGCCCTTTGACTGGATCCAAACTTCACAGAACAAATCCCCTTAATAAAAGGATTTGCTCTGTAAAACCTGGACTCAGTCAAAAGACTGCACCCAAGGACCTAGAAGGCCATATATGGCCTTGAGGCCACATGTTGTCCATCCCTGGAAACTCATGGATATGTAAGGAATAGCCACACTCAGTTAGAAGCTGAGTAATCCATCCCTTCATGTATTAATGTATGGACATGTGTAAGGAGGGTTGGGGTGAGGGCTGCTGTTAGAATGGCAGAGGGGATCATAAGATTATGAGCTTCAGTTCCTGAGATCCCTCTTAGTAAACTTTCTTGGTTCTCTCTAGGCTTCTCAGTCCATGAAATGTCACATCATTTAGGCTTTTGATCTCTATTGTTATGGACTTTATCAGTGACAGTTCTTATAAGATGGAAATGGTTACCAAGAGGGTAGCATTTTTAATGCTTTATTTGCAGGTGGGGTTTTGGGAGATGGCTTCCCTAAGGACCTTCACAGAATCATTTCTCTGGCCAATCTGAGCCTCATCAGCTATTCTGGCCCTGCTGATGGGAGTCTGAATCTGTATCACTAGTTAGTATGCCAGACCTTAGAGTGACCTCCCTCTGTTTTCCTCCTGGATACTATACACTTCTCTCCCTCTTCTAAGTGTTCCCTGAATTCAAAGGAAGAACAGTCCTAGGACACTTTGGATGTGGCCAGGCATGGAGGCAGAAGATGAGTGCTAAGATCTCCAAAGCACAAACTATGATTCCATCCTTGCTGTGGTGAGTCATGGGGAGCCAGAAGTGGTGGCCTGGCCTCTCTTCACAGAACAATCATAGATGCACAGAATTACTTTTTTTATGTGAACCAGAAAAGGGAAGCAGCTCTGCCAGTCAGCTAGCCTTTGAAAAAACATGCACTTTTTAAAAACAGAACATAAGAATTTTCTTTCCACCCCTGAATCCTACTACACCCCTATCCAAACACTATCTGGGCCTCCAAAATTCCATGGGGCAATCCTCCTCCTTCCACCCTCCAGGTTAATTCATCTCCTCCACCTGTTTCATTTATTCCTAGGCTAATTCAGTGGAGGCTTTTCTGCAGTGGAGAAATTCAGATTCTCATCTCCAAACACTGTGTTTCAGGTAAAACATAACTTGGAAGGGATTGGAAAAGTAAGCTACATCATGTTTATCATTTTATAAAATAACTGTATGAATTACCTGCTGTCTGATTCCTTTAGGTTGCATTGTGTGTATGTGTCTCAAGACTTCTTTTACAATTCTTCTACATCCTAACTGTGTCTTGTCTCCAATTCAGCTCAACAAGCATTTACTGGATGTCCACAATAGTGTGGGGCACTCTAGGAGATGCTCCTGACTAGAAAGATTAGTGACCTTTTCATTTGCACTTAACCCAGGATCTTAGAGCTGAAAGGTACCTACTCAGAATGACGGGTTGGAAGTAGAGACAAACTAGACTGAGTGTTAGTATTCTTACCTGAAGAGTATTGCACTCACCCTCTGTACAAGAAAGGCCCCCTAAGGATTCTTTTCTCCCAAATTTTCTTCTTTATTGTGAGCTTAATCAACAAACACACGTCACAAAGCAAAGGACAAAAGAGAAAGAAACTGTAAATGAAACTGCCAGCTCCTAAAACAGTCCATTTAAGTCACACCAGCGCTCCCAAAGGAATTGAGAACTGACAGCATTCCCCTCCCCCTTGGACTTTTAGCAGGAAACCTTAGCCTGGTTCTTTTCCCTTCAGACACTCCCTTTCTTAGGGTTATTTCTGCAGGTTTGGACTTTCTCCTACTACTAGTGGTTCAGAAAGCCTAATTTCTCTGCAGTAAGAGAAGCATCTCCAAAGGGGGAGCTCTAGGATTAGAAAAAAAAAGCCTTAGGGGCCTGCTACTTTGTGTGTGTGTGTGTGTGTGTGTGTGTGTGTGTGTGTGTGTGTGTGTGTGTGTGTGTGCGTGCGCGTGCACGCGCGTGCGTTCCGGCATGTGTGTGCAGAGAGTAGATTCTGCTACCTATAGCTGGACATTTTAAAAATGACTTTTATGAAATCTTTGGCTTGATATGCTATCAATTTTTCCAGATGCCTTTTCAATATCTGTCTACAGAACTATATGAAATTACTGTAAGTACCACAGCTGGGTGGATGATGCAGTGGTGACTAGGGACAGACATCTCTCCAGCTCTGATGAAATGAGGTGCGAGGCATACTTCGTGTTCCTGCTCTGTCCTGGGTGGCTGCCAAGCTGTTAACCTCCTAGAGGCCCTGGCCTCAACTCCACCTCAATGGTGAAATGCCTCTAGCTCCTGTTTTCCTTCGGATATGCTTCCCCCAGGCTGGATATTTCCTGCTTTGGGGAGCTGGGAAATAGACAGACAGGGGTGGTCCCTGCTTGGACAGACCAGGGACAGCCAGACTGAGGTGAGGAGAGGATGGGAAAGAGGCAGGGCAGCTGTCTCCAAATGCAATTGATCTGGGGAGCAATGGGAGGGTTAGGAGGAGATAATGTGCCAGTGAGAGCTGAAAACTTGCTGGCTCTGATAGTAAACAAATGCCTGGAATCCCCATTAAAGGAGGAGGTTGAAGCTGGCAGATCTCTTGAGCTCCAAAGTTCTGAGGGGCAGTGGGCTAAATTGCTTACGTATTGGTACCAACTTCAGCACTAATCCTGACTGGTCTCCAGAAGTGAAGGGCCACCAGGTTGCCCAAGGAGGAATAAACCGACTCAGGTAGGAAATAGAGCAGGTCAAAGCTCTGTAATGATGAGAGTAGTGCCAGGTCAGTGACTTACCCCTTCATTTCCAACCTTGCCAGAGGAAAAAAAAACCTATCCCCCTCCAAAGAAAATTAATTAAATTTAAATGACTGAAAACTCGCAAACTTACATAACTCATACATTTCCCCCAGGTAACCTCAGTGCTCAAAGAGGATTGTGAATGCCCCCAGCTTTCCTCACTTGCCTTAGATTGTTTGACCACCTAGACAATTGGAGCAAATAGTAGTTGGCTGGGTTCCTGAGATCTAATGCAGGACGAATCTGGGAAAGATGCTTGCTTCTATTCCAAGTATACTCTCTTAGATTCTGAGACAAAAGCTTCCACTCTCCTTCTGCAAAAGCTTGGAGTTTTCTGACAGAAGATGGATCTTTCAGGAAAACTGCTCAGGGGACAGAGAGGCATTTCTGAGCAGTGGTTTCTGCTGTAGCAAATGGAGATCTAGGCCAGAGGTCACTGTATCAGCATCTACAAAAATAGGATGTCCCTAATTCTTTCCCTCATCTCCCTCCCTGCCCCACTCCCACCCCATCTCTCTTTCTCTCTGTCTCTGTGTCTGTCTGTCTGTCCGTCTGTGTGTCTGTCTTCCTCTGTCTC
This sequence comes from Notamacropus eugenii, assembly GCF_028372415.1. Classification (NCBI taxonomy): domain Eukaryota; kingdom Metazoa; phylum Chordata; class Mammalia; order Diprotodontia; family Macropodidae; genus Notamacropus; species Notamacropus eugenii. Next base: position 138,163,049 of record NC_092876.1, on the reverse strand, counting down.
TCACCCCCTCACACACACCCTTGGCTTATTGTTTCTAGTCTCTCTGACCATGCAGGAGTGAGTCCATAAGAGAAGAGATCTCCCAAGCTTGTGTCACACCAAGCCAGCCGACTTCTGCTATCGAACAGTCCTTGTCATCTTGCCTGTTCTGTCCACCTGCTAAGCCTGTTTCCACGGCACTCCAGAGTGGGAGGCTATGGAGGCTTCCATCTGGGGCTGATAACAGACAGCAGTGCCCTATGAGGAGGAGGACATTAAGATTTTCTTTGCTGTTGGAGAGACCTCTGGCTCGGCGGAGCAGGGCCCTTCCAGGGCAGCAGAGATACTGTCAGTTATAAACCTCTCCTTCAAACTCCGCAACTTGGTTGCAATGGTCTCCCACAGCTATAGGATATGGACCCCAAATTTCAGAGAAACCCAGTCCTCTGGCAGTAGGTGCAGTTGGATATTTCTGTTTTTGTTTGTTTTTTTCTCTGCTTTTTTAAACTCAGTATAATCTAGGAGGGACACAGTAACACCAGGTCACTTCAGTCCTGCCTGAGGTGATTCATTAAAGCTTGGGATTCTCCAAATTGAGACCATAGGTCCCTTTTCCACCTGCTCTTAGCCCTAGGTTACTAGGATCTATAGGTCTCAATCTCATATTAGCATACTCTGTTAATTTACTGATGACACAGTAGAAAATAGGCTAGATTTTGAGTCAGAAGACCTGAATTAAAATCCTGACTCTGTTACTATTTCTGTAACTTTGGACAAATCAATTAATCTTTTGGGATCTTGGTTTCCTTACCTGTAAAAATGAGCGGATTGGTTGAGATTACCTCTGAGGTACCTTTCAACTTTCAGTCTATGATCCTGTGACATTGAAGAGGCTTCAGGGACCTGGAGCGTTGAGAACTCTTTTTTTTTTTTTTCAAGTTCTCAGAAATCATGTCTGCTGCTCATTCAATAGAGTCCTTTTCCAGTGTGACTGACAAAACTGAGGTTATCCGTAGAGAAGTACAAGCTGTAATTTGGCTGAACTGGTTATCCTGCGCAGTCTTGACCAGCACCATAGACAAGGGGGCTGGATCTCTCTTCTACGATCATATCTCTAAGTGAGACAAAGAATCCCAGTGATCTAGTTCATAGAGTCTCCTCTGCACGAACTACTTGGATAACTAAAGAAAGTCAGGTTTCTTCTTTCTCTGAGCTATCCAGACAATTGCTTCCATTTTCTAGTTTATTATAATGGAAAGAGATGGCCTTTGCTATGGAGGCTGAGAACCTCCACAGAGAAAAAGAAAAGAACAGTAACCAAAAAAAACTCAACCCAACAAACAGCCTTGTGGATGTTGACCCTCTGGATGGAACGTAAGACTTGCATTTAGAGTAATTAAAACCTAGGTTTATCATGTCTTCTACGGGCAAGCCTATTCAGATTATGTCAGTTCTTTTTCCCCTATCTATGTTGCAATCTCTCTTTCTTTCTTTCTTTTTGTATTTAAGAGAAATGTTTTTGATATTAATTAAGTTACATGGCAATTTCCTCCCCCTAATTAAAGTGGAACCTTTTCACAGGACACTTTGAAGTGTCTATGAATATAAGGGACTTTTCATCCTCTGCCAAACCTCTGTAGTGTCTCTTCATATTGTTAACTTCAGTCAGAATAAAATTCTTTCTGATAATGAAGGGAAGAGCATTTAACTTTTGCAAGCTATCACAAAGTCAAGTCTGCCTGGAGTGGGATTCGGGCACCAGTGACTTCTTTGGCAGAGGAAGTACCATAGACATGCCTCCTGTGGCTCAGGTGTGCCAGGAAAAAATTACAATTAAGTTGGAGGGCTGGCAAGTGGGGTCAGGGAGACAGGAAGGGGAGGGAGGGTACTGGGTCTGAGAGACTCAGCTCCTGGATCATTTTCTTTTGGGTTCTTTGCTCCATTGCTTCTCATTCCAGACGTGTCTTTTGGGAAAGAACTTTGCTCCCTTCTTGCAACTGGAAAAATTGGGAGGGGGGCTCTTGGGAATTGTTCAGCTTAATTAATGACACTTGCTAAGTGCTTTGATATCCTCTGATGAAAGAAACTGTAGATATACTGAGGCTCCATCAACTCTAATTTCTGGGGGATATTCCTAAGTCTTTGATTATGTCCAGGGGTTACTGGTTCCTGGGGATACAACAGGCCCCAGAACCAGAGGAAGAAAGGGAAGATAAGATCCTTGAGGTAATCCCAGGCCCAGGAGAGAAAGCTGGGAGGAAAAGGGAGCAAGAGTAGTTTTTCCTTCAACCTAGAAAATTTTTAGGGAGTGGGATGATGCTAACTCTTCAGACTTTGATCCTGTCACTTACCCTTGTCCCTTAGGCTTCTTGTCTTTTTAATCTTTCTAGTTACACTGGAGAAGTCTGGGACAGAGAAAGAGGAGGCTTGTCCTCTACTCATAAACGAGCATCTTAGCAAAACACATCAGGGAAACAGGGTAAGGCCACTGTTTTATCTGTGGCACATACGCGTCACTCTCCCTACTGTTAGTGCAAAAAGCCCACATCACAGAGCGAGCCAGAGATTCACTGTGCATGCCCTAGCCCTCCTCCCTGAACAATGCCCACCACCTTTGAGTGGCAGGCACTCTAAGCTGTAATTTCCTTATTGCTGTTTCTCCAGCTGGTCTCGAGGTGTCTCCCAAATAGCTCCCAAGCCCCAGAAAATGGCAGAGGGAAGAGACTGCTTCTCTTCTTAGGAACCATGTTAGGGAGGTGGCAATTGGATACAGTGCCTATTCCACAGGTCCTTATTTGGCAACTCCATCATTCTCATTCTTAGACCAGTGTAGGGAAAGGCAGAAGGTGGCAGGAAGCAGAAGGCATATTACTCCATTGAGGGGGTACAAGAAGATACCCCCCAACATCAGCCAAATAGAGAAAGAGGAGTGATGCTGAAATAGGAGTTGGAGAGGTAAGGGGAGGCATAGTCAGAGTCATGCTTAGGGAGTACAGATCCCTGATCACATTATGGGTTCTCTTTTCTCTTTCCTCCTCCCTCCTCCTTCTTTCTCCCCATCCCTGGCACTCACCCTCTATTCACAAAGATTTTGGGCTTGAAAATGGTTCCAATTGAAGGAAGGAAGGCTCAGAAAAAATCATCAGACATTGGTAGAAGCTGCCAGTATTTGGGCTAGCCTCTCTCTCCTCTTCATTTAGCTCGTGCTGCTGCAGGAATAATGACCATACCATGAGCAGAATAGGGACAGAAGTAAAAGCCCTCCTCTGCAATAAGAGTCAAGCTTCTCCCTCCCATCACACCCTGGCGTGCTCTGTAATCCCAAAGAGTCATATTGACACATGTAAATGGAAGTAGAAAAATCTCAGTAGTTAAATATTGAAAGGAAGTCAATAACTGATCAATATGAGGTCAATGAGTTCAATAACTCCCCAACCTGTGTCCTCATACGAGGGAATTTCCACATAGATATCGATGCTCCCTCAAAAATCTTAACCTCTCAGTCCCTCAACTTATTCCTTTTCCATGATCTAGTGCTCTACTCCACCTCAGCTACACACAACCATGGTAGTACCTTTGCTCTTGCCACTACCTACAAATGCACCAGTTCCATGTTTATGAACTCTGGAATTTCTTTTTCTGATCAGTCTATTGTCATTCTACCACTCTCTCTGCCGTATCACCCCAAAGTTTGTTCTTTCGCCTCCTTGTGACTTCCAATCTTTTTTCCCCCAGGCCATCACCACACTGGCTATGCCCTCCTCCCTTCCTCATCTTGACCCTTGGGGAACTAGTTCAAATCTACACTATTCTCTTTGCACGAATACCTTGTCCCTTTACCTTATCGTTGAACTTGTTCTGCCAAGCCTTAGTCCTGAATTACCCCTTTACCTTCAATTCTATTCATGTGCTACAAATAAAGCTGGAGAAAAATCAAGAAATGGATCCACTACAAACTTGTATTATACAATTTCAGCTAGCCCATCATTATGGCAATGCAATCCCTTTCTACCTCCTTAATTGACTCCTTAAACTACTTACCACGGTAGCTCTTCAGAGTTTTTTCATCTCTCTACTAACCTTCCCCTCACCCTCCCAGCTAAGAACTTTGCCTTATATTTTACAAAAAAGAGCACACAAAAACAAATGTTTGCTCTTATTTCCTCCTCCTCGTGTCACATCACTCATGCCTACACTCATCTCACATGGAGAAGTAGACCTTCTCTTTGCTTAGGCTAAGCCTTCTAGATGCACAAGGGATCCCATTCAAACCTATTTTTCTCCAGCAGATTGTCTCTTCCATCATCCCTACCCTCTCATTTATCTTAAATCTCCCGTCATATACTATCACTTTCCCTACAGCTTACAAAAGTGTTCATGTCTTCCAACCTCTAAAAAAACCCTTTCTTTATCAGCTATCCCTACCAGCTATCATCCCATATCTCTCCTCCCTTTTGTGGCCAACATTCTTGAAAGTTCATCTCCTTTTTTTCCTCTCTTCTCTCCTTAACTCTAGTTCTCTTGACCTCCTTATTCAACTGAAACTGTTTTCTCCAAAGTTGTTCTTATTTTTCAGTTGTTTCAGTCATGTCTGACTCTCCATGACCCAATTTGGGGTTTTCTTGGCAAAGATACTGGAGTAATTTGCCATTTCCTTCTCCAACTCATTTTACATATGAGGAAACTGAGGCAAACAGGGTGAAGTGACTTGCCCAGGGTCATATAGCTAGTAAGTATCTGAGGCCTGATTTGAACTCAGGTCCTTCTACTCTAGTCATTGCACTTTCCACTGTAGCACACACCCTCCTGTGAAGTTAAAGAGGTGCACGGATGCCAGTTTCAATCAGACATGAGTACTGGATAGAATATATCACAATGATCAATAGGGAATCACGTTACCACAACTAAGAAGTTGTCTCTTCTGACCACACCACCTCCTTCTTGATGTCCTCTAATTCTGACCATTTAAGGAGACTTCTCTTGGTTGAGCACCTTTGGACAGTAGCAACTGGAATGGTGAAGCCAGGATCCCAATTCAGAATTCCACAATTCTTAGACAAAGAAGGTCCCATGATCACTCATCTCAGAAGTTCTTCTACTCTGATAGAAAAGAAGGGAGAGGGATTGATACTACCTCAGATCAAGGTAATTAGGCATTTCATTAATTCTTTCACTACCACTACTATGACAACAACTACTAGTATTACTACTACTGCTGCTACTGCTACTACTAACATTTACATAGACTTACTATATGCCAGGCATTGTACTACTTTACAATTATTAACTCATTCAGTCCTTCCAACAACCCTGGCAGGTAGGTGCTATTATTATTCCCATTTAACAGATAGAGAAACTAAGGCAAACAGGGGTTCATTGACTTGTCCAGGGTCATAAAGCTAGAAAGTGTCTGAGATATGAACTTAGGTCTTCCTGACTCCAGGGCTGGCGCTCTGTCCACTGTGCCACCCAGTTGCCATTTACATCATAGGTGCTTAATAAATGTTTATTGACTTCAACTGTTAAATTCAATGAACATTTATTAAACGCTTGTTCTGCACAAGGCACTTTTCAGGGCTATAGAGAAGATGCAAAGATAAATTTCTAAAAGCCTCTTACAGAACTTAAAGAATCCAATAAGGGAAATGGAATATTTACAAATAACTGCAATATAAAATATGCATGATAAACCCATAAAAGTTACATGCTATGAGGATATAGAAGGGAGAAAGAATATTTATGACAGAGGTAGGGAAAAGAGGGTCAGAGAAGGCTTCAGGTAGGCAATAATACCAACAGCTAGCATGTTAAGTAGCTCTGGATTATACTATATCATTTTATCCTTACCCCACCCTGGGAGCTAGACGCTATTATCAGCACCGGCTTTATAGATGAAGAAACTGAGGCAGACAGAGCTTAAATGACTTACTCAGCGTCACACAGCTAGTAAGTGTCTTCAGGCTAGGTTTGAACTCAGGTCTTCCTGGCTCCAAGTCCGCCACTCTATTCCCTGTATCACCTTGCTCCTGGTAGGTAGAAATAATAAAGGAAAGGATGGAGTAGGTGTGGAATTCCAGATCTAGGCAATGGCATGATCTCAGATATTGGGCTATGTTCTTTGGATTTGGGGGGTGGGGGCTGTTACAGTGTGGTTACAATATAAAAGGCAAGATGAGTACTGTAGATGGTGTCAAATTCAAGTACAAACCAATTTCCACCTGCCACATGTTAACTTAGAAAACCACAACTTTGGCATCATCTATGTTGTGTAATATTTTAATTTATTTTGTTAAACATTTTCCAGTCATGTTTTAATCTTGTTTAGGCTCTGCTCTGGAATATTTCTGGCTACTTGGACCCAAGTTTGACCTGATATAGTAGATAAAGAACTGGATACTCCTCCAGGAAGACCTGCGTTCAATACATACTGTTTGTGTAACCCTGGGCAAATCACCAAACCATTCAGTTGCCCAGATAACCATCTAAGACTAAAAAATGCAAAGAACATATTGATCCCCATTGGCAGAGGAAGATTCCTCACCAGTGAATTTTCTATACCAATGGAGTCATACCCTCTGAGGGGAAGCAGAGTGAGTGAGATGAGACACAATGGAGACAGATTATGGAGGATCCTAAGTGCCAAACTAAGGAATCTGGGCTTTATTCAAGCAGAAGGCACCAAAGGTCCTGAAGCAGGATAATTCCATGCCCAGAACCACAAAAGAGGAAAGTGGTTTAGAGCTGGAAATGACTTTGGCCAACAACAAAACATCATTCGAACACCTTCTTTGTACCAGGGTTTGGGCTGGATATTGGGAATATAAAGGCAAAATCAGATCTGTCCTATCTAGCACTCAGGGAACTTACCTTCAACTGGGAGGGGGGGTGAGGGATACAACATGAAACAGAGAAAGAGGAGAGAGAGGGAGGGGGGGGGAAGGAGGGAGGGAGGGAGAGAGACAGAGATAGAGACACAGAGACAGAGAGAGACAGAGACAGAGAGAACCAGAGAGACACAGAGACAGAGAGACAGAGATCGAAAGAGAGACTATGAGACAGGAGAGACAGAGACAGAGTCTGTGTGAGAGACAGAGATAGAGAAAGACACAGAGACAGAGAAAATCAGAAAGAGATCATGAGAAACAGAGAAAGAATGACAGAGAGACTGAGAGAGACAGACAGACAGAGACAGAGAGATAGAGAAGAGAGAGAGGGAAGGAGGGAGGGGGAGATGGAAGGAGGGGAGAGAAAGGGAGGGATGGAGATAGAACACACTGACAATCACCTGGGGAAATAGGAAAGGTCTCATGTAGGAGATGGTATCCAAAATATTCTTTGTGGAAGGTTAGGGATTTGAATTGGTAGAGATCAAGAGGGAGCACTTGCTAGACATGGGGGAACCACCTGTGCAAAGGATTGGAGGGAAGTGATGGGATGTTGTTCAGCGTGCAGCTGACTGGAGTGGAACATGTGTGTAAAGGGGAGCTACAGGAAGTGAGACCAGAAAAGTAGGCTAGAGCTTTAAATGTCAAGGTATATTTTCCTTGGGGGCAATAAGGATTCCAGAGTAGTAGCCTAGGCTGAGGAAGATAATTTTTGCAGATAAGTGAAGGACAGATAGAAGGGAGGACACATTGGAAATACAATATGGAAGACTACAGCAATAACCCTGGTAAGAGTCAAAAGTCTAGCAGGGTTAGAGAACCTGCAATGTAGAGACCACATGTGGCCCTCCATGTCCTCAAGTGCAAACTTTTGGCTGAATCCAAATTCACAAAACAAATCCCCTTAATAAAAGGATTTGTTCTATAAAACTTGGACTCAGTCAAAAGACTGCACCTGAGGACCTAGAAGGCCACAGGTTTCTTACCTCTGGTGGTCTGTGGGTAAAACTTCACATTTTTTTACGATTTCTCTCCTCCTTCCCCCTCCCCGTGCTAAGGCGTAGGAGGTTGCAGCTGGGGCCTGAAGTGAGCACTCTACTGGGCCTGCTTTGGAGAGGGAAGTAATCCCATGGAGGTCCTCACAAGGGTATGTATCCACAGGCTCATTCCTCAGACTGTGTGACTTGTACTTGGTATGCTGTTGCACCAAATTCCTATCACCTTGATTTCCTTAGGACAGATCTTGAGTTTAACAGAATCTTTCCCAGTCTCCAACCCTAGGAGACCAGGCAATTCAGCCAACCCAGAGACTCCAGAATGCAACCCTAGTGTTCTTAACCTTTAAAAAGATCTTAGCCTGTGGACAGATAAATTAACTCCAGGGCTTTGGGGAGATTAAACCTTATTTTATGGTTTGCTTGTTAAAAACGCATAACTCCAAATCTCACCATAGATTGCAATTAAGATAACACTGGGCTAAAGCTACATGAGAAGTATTATTTACTCCTGGTTCCCTGCAAGTTCCCAAACGACAATATGGCTTTTTCTATTTCTTAACCTGCAGTCAATCTGCAGGCACCTGCCTTTATGTCTAACATGGTTTATGACACGTGTTTCTCATCTTCAAGCAGAGTGACTGCTACATGCTGGTTATCCTTTGTGGTTACTTAAAGTAACTATAAAAGCCAAAGTTAAAACTAAGTTTCCAGAGTATGCCCAGGAACTCAGGAATCATTCTTTCACCATCTGCTACTTACCACCTCTGCTGTCATAGTTTACAGTATTGGGAGGGGTGGGGTGCCTTCAGAGTAGTCCCCATGAATTGTTGGGAAAGTAACAGCCTAAATAACCTCCTGATTCCTAGAGTAGCTGGGTCACTGCAGAGTGGGTCTAGTTGGTTCTAGCTTGTTTTAACCTTCTCAAGGAGCCGTCACCACCTTTTATAGTGATTGGAATCAAATGTTTCAGAGCTCCCCCTATCATGAAGGTCTTCTGTGTATCTAATCCACATCTTTCCTGCTGTTCCTCAAGCACCTCTCTTCTCTGAAGCTCTGTGTATGATGGCGAAAAATGGCTCCCTTCCTCCCCTATGTAGATACAAGGATACTCCTAAGAAAATGAGAGCCTAGTGACACTTGGAAAAACAATGTCTCAAATGCAGCTGTTTTTAGTGGACAGAGGGGCTAGCCTCTAAGTCAGAACTGGATTCAGATCTCACCTCTGATACCTATTGACTGTGTGACCCTGGGAAATTCACTTACTGACTCATTTACTCACTATCCCTATAAGTAAGACTGTAAGAAGACTCTAAGTTGACACTAGCAGAGAGGATCTCCTTATCAGGGACTCCCCATATTGATAAAAATAACAGGTCCTGAGACATCCATGCTGGGTCCCTTCAGACTCAAATACCTTCTCCTGGAAATTTGATCTTAGACCTCTCCCATGACTGATGGACACCCTCTATCTGGAGACAAAACTAGCAGCCCCTCCCCCGCATACTTCCCCTTACACACAATGAACTCACCATTAGTTCCAGCCACAGAATTACACAAAGGCTCAGGACCAGACCCTCATGTTTTCCTTCCCTAGGGGTTGGCTGGACTGATTTTGCCAATCTTCTAAGTCTGTTGCCTAGCAAGCCACAGCACATCTGGAACCCCGCTGCTGTCTCAATTGCACAGCTGTCTCTAGCAAAGATGCAGTCATCAGAAAGCCGCTGCCCAATGGCAATCCAGACTGCAATCTTTATATGGATCAACTCTTTCTATCTTTGTGTGGATTTCACTTCTCACTCACAAAGACAACAGGGTGAGTTAGCGGTGTTCATACTGAGATATGAGTGGCTTTAAAACCAGCATGAGGAAGATTTCCACAGAAAAAACCTCTTCTTTCCTGGTGACAGACCTGAATTTTTTGCTAAGGGGAGAGGGGAGGAAAGCTCCCTCTCCAAGAGCATTTGTATGGTCCCCAGGGCTTTGAAATGGAGAAAAGCTGGAAGATTTCTCTGAGGTAAAGAGACATCATCAGATAGCTCTGGCCCCAGATATAGCCTTTGCAGACCTACAAAGAAAAGTTTCCAAAAACTTAGAGTAGCAGAGGATATTTGGAGGATTCTCCTCCTCCCCCCCCCCCCATATAACTGTATAAAACATATTGTTTGGGGTAGGAAGGGGTGGAACTGCAACCTGCTGTGCGAGTAAATGGAAAACCAAAATCCCTGCTGGAGGTGTGGATAGAAAAGAGGAAATGAGAAAGCAAGCAGAAGATGACCAATGGCATTGAGCTCTTTGTGGAGAGAATACCACTGATGGGGAGAAAAATGATTGCAGCCAGCTCTCAAAAACCTGGCATTCTCTTAACCAGGGCTCTCGATGCCTCTTCTCTTCCTTAGGACAGTGGAACTGATGTTCATAATGATGACCCAGAGGCACTGCAGGGGGCTGAAGTGCTTTTAGCACCATAGAGATGGTGTTCAAATTAGAATAAGGGTAAATTAGAACAAGAAGTGGCTGTAGGGATTGTCTAGGGTGACCCCTTCATTCTACAGTTGGAAAGACAGGGTCAGAGAGGGGAAAGTGACTTCCTAAGGTCATAAGATCACAGAAATTAGAGCTCGAAGGAATCTTAGAGATCATCTGATCCAACCTCCTCATTTTCCAGTTAAGGTGAACTGTCTTGTCCTAAACCATGACATAGCTAGTAAGTCACAGAAGTGGAATGCAAACTCAGATGCTCTGACCGAAAATACAGAACTTATCCTATTGTACACCACATACAACTAGTCAGTCATAAGACCTGGGATTAGAACCCACAACTCCTTTGTTCCAAGTCCAATAGTCTTTGTGTTACTCTATGATAGAATTCTAATAAAGCTGCCCTGAGCCCCAACATTAGAATTTCCTTATGGGCTCCACCGAACAGCAAGCATGTCCCGATTTAACCATACAATTTCGCTTTAACCACACCTCAGGCCCCCAGACTCAATACAGCAACTCCCCCTAGCTAGCCACTGCCCCCAGATCCAATTCACATATTTGAACAGGTATGTCCTTGCACCCAACCTCAATCACATCATCCATTTAGCCCAAGACAGGATCACAATACCTAAATATCCATCTTGACCAGAAAGGACCACAATAGCTAGCCACTCAGAAAGTAGTATGGCCAGGATGTTTGACCAGTGAACCATAGAGGGGAGCCTTCCCTATTACCTAATCCCTTAACAAATTCCTCCTGCCTTTTTAATATTCATAATTTCTCTTAGGTAATTGCATCTTTACCTTATAAAAATCCATCTTGCTTTCACTGAAGTTGTTGGTTCCTCTTGGAACCTACCCCACTTCTGAGGGGCATCAGTCCTCAATAAATGCCTGTACTTATATTAGAGGTGATCTGATTTTGAATTCTTTGAGATGGTGCCACCACAACATACCTTGAAATTGCACCACTCTATACTGTAGCAGTTCTGGAGTTATTTTAATTTTGATCATATTTCACATAATATCTATATTTATATAATTTTTATATATAAACACTTATATAATATTTACATCTTATTGTGTTTTAATTTTTTGAAAATGTATAATGCCTATATGGCATTAACAGTAGCTCTCCTAAAAAGACTATTTGATTAACTAAAAGGCACCCAGTTTTGGGACTATTTTGAATAACAGAGTTAATTATGCATTAAGTACTATGAGTCAGTCAGTCAATCAACAAGCATTTATTAAAAGCTTATTATGTCCCAGGCACTGCACTAAGTAAATGGAATATAAAGAAAGGCTAAAACAGCCCCTGCCCACAAGGAAATCACATTATAATGTACAAAGCTAAGTATGTGAATAATTAATATGTGAATATCATTAATGAATTAGTGAATAACTAATGTGAAAATAACTAAGCATGCATAACATACTCCATACATATGGAGTAAATCGAAGATAATCTTATAGGGGAAGGTATTCGCAACTTCAGAGACTGAGAAAGGTTTCCTACTGATGGTGAGACTGGAGCTAAATCTTGAAAGAAGCAATGGGAATGAAGACCCTGGAGTAAGGAGGGAGAGGATTCCAGGCAAGTGTGATTAGTCAGTATGAAAACATGGATGTGGGAGGTGAAGTGTCATGTATGAGGAAGGGCAAGTATTCCTTCCAGTGTAGCTGAATTGTGAAATGCATATAGGGTAGGGAAAATTAAGAATACTATGTAGGAAGAGGGCAGGTCAGGAAGAACTTTAAATATCAAACTGGAGACTTTTATTGTATATTGAGGCAGTTAGGGGGCAGAATGAATAGAGAGCTGGACCTGAAGTCAGGAAGATCTGAGTTCAAATCCTGACTCAGACACTTACTGGTTGTATTATCCTGAATAAGCCACCTAACCTTTCAGACTTGGTTACTTCACCTGTAAAATGGTGACAATGAAACACCATACATGAAGTGCTTTGCAAAACTTAAAGTGCTAGATAAATACTGGTTAGTATTGTTGTTGTTATATGTGACCCCAGAGAGAATAGGGAGCCACTGTTGATTAGTGGCTAGGGATGTGACAAAGTCAGGTGTGCACTTTGATGGCTTAAGTGGAAGATGCATTAGAATGGGGAGACACTTGAATGAGAGAACCCAACCAGAAGTCCATTGCAATAATCTAGGCATGAGTATATGAGGCCCTGAACGTAAGCAGTGACCATGTGAGAGGATGTTATGGTGTGGTATGTGTATGAGTGGATTGTTATTATTTCTAGAAATTTATCAAGTGCTTGAAAGTTTGAGAAATACGTTATATACTTCACAAACCAGTTCATTGGCTAGTTACTTATGTGTATCATTATAACCATTTTATAGATGAGGAAACTGAGACTCAGAGAAGTGTCAGAGACTGAGTTTGACACAGGTCTTCTTGTCTCTCAATCTAATTTTCTGTCCAGTTATATTATGCTTTCTATATTCAGTGTGTTTCATATGCAGGTCAAGTAGGTGATCCAGCAAGCTGAGAAGACAATTTCCTCCCTATGTGTATGTGTGTTGTAAATGACCTAATTTATTAATTTTATCTTCATTCCTTTTTTAGAACTCTGGACACAATGAGAGCTTTTCCAGATTAGCTGTCAGTGTTGTCACTCATACATGTATCAATATTCCAGAGCTCTGACAACCGTCTTTATTTTTAGCCTTAAATTCCATTTTATAATATAAATATCACACTTTGGGCAGGGCACCAGAGAGCAGTTACTGTACTTCCCAAGTGAGGCAGGTTGCTTGGCCCCAAATCATCAACACTCTCCCCAAGATATGTTTTAGTCACTCAGAGATGATCGGAAGGCACTTGTTACATAATTAGATAGCCCTGAAAGTGAGAGAGAACATCAGCACACTCATCCATGGAGGGCGAAGGCTTGACTCCTTCTTTCATGGAGAGTTCAGTGAAGACCTATTTCTTCACAGAGGATGGCAGGGATGGAAAGAATTGCCCTGAGCCTACTCCCCTGCTCAGGGTGGCTGGGGGATTTGTGTCTACTATTTGTGTTTAGTAACTCACTTGCCTTGGTTACTACATTTCCCTTTCCATCTTCATGAGCAAACCAAATACTGCAAAAAAAGAAGTGTCCATGAAAGATCAGTCTGTGGCACTCATGCCATCTGATACCAGAGGGATAAAGCTTAGCAGAAATTTCCACAAATGAGGAGAGCTGGCCAACTGTGTCTTTTGAAATAGCCTGTCATTTGCAATTGTCTCTCTCAGAGCAAAGGATAGGGCCTATAACTGATCCATCCCTCCCCAATCCCTGTCCCATGCAAAAATAGAGAATACTATTCCCATTGAACAGACTGCTGCAGGTTCCTGCTGATGATCTCACCCTCTACCCCAACTACCACCTATACAGTGACCCCAAAATATCTCTGGCTGTTCTTGGCTCTCCTGGTTCATACTGTTCATACTCTCCTGGTAGTCCACTTTAATCATTCATTCTCCTGCCTAGTCTGCTAGAGTTTGGACTTACGTACCCTTGCCTTCTGGGATTTGGGTGTTGGCAAGATATCCCATTGTGACCACTCATCAAATCCACCGTTGCCAAACTCCCAGGGCTAATAACCCAGTAACTCCATCTCCTGCATCCTCCAACTGGGATTTCAGCAGTGGTCCAGGAACACTTAGTAATCATATCAACCTCCATGTCATATTTTCCAGCCTTCCCTTTTCTGAGTTTATTCAGTTGAGGGATGACACTGTCAACAGACATTTAAAAAAGAAAAGGGAAGGGAGAAAGAGCGAGAAAGAAAAGAAATAGAAAAATACAACCTACAAGGCTTACTCCAGTACCACAAGGACAGTTTCCCCATATTGCCAAGGTCACGCAGGCTGGTATTACGCGTCCTCATTTTCACTATCACTTAAGTCTTAAGTGAGCCTCCCTGGGTTCCCAGCACCACTTTCTCTGCTGGCATCAGTACAGCCCAGGAGAGAATATCCTGGTTCAACAGGAGATTGCTTTGTAAGACAACAGCTGAGCTGATAATGCCAGCAAAGTCAAGACACCAGGGACCTCTTACAATTTTAAGATCCAATCAACTTTAAAATATTACTGTCAAAGGCAGATTGGAGCAGGGGCTCTAGCAAACAATTGATCCTGGCATATTTACTGAAAGTCAAAGGCACTCTGTTGAAATATTAATCTTGGGTGGAGGGAGCACAGGAACACCAGGATAACATCAGATAGCCAAAGTTATTTCTATAAATACTTCGATAAAACAAGTTTGATTAAGGAGGGTGTTTATTCAGCTTTGTATAACCCCACCATGAAAAAAGTATCAGTAAACCAGAAGAGAAGGGTAGAGGGGGCTGGATGAAAACCGTGTCTTTTCTGGACCTCTCTCAAGATCCCTCACCAGATCCCCTCTTGTCCAGAGGGGCTTCCTGTACCTGTCTCTTTTCATTAATATCTATGTCAGGGATAGAACTTTGTTGTTGCAGCATTTCAGCCATGTCTGACTCTCTGTGACCCTATTTGGGGTTTTCTTGGCAAAGGTCCTGATGTGATTTACCATTTCTTTCTCCATCTCATTTTACATATGAGGAAACTGAGGCAAACAGGATTAAGTGACTTGCCTAGAGTCACATAGTTACTAAGTATCTGAGGTCAGATTTGAACTCAGGTCCTTCCTGGGCTGGTCCATTATCTACTGTACCACATAGCTGCTATAGAGATGGAACTAGGAATAGGCAAGGTAGGGAGCTGCCTAGGGCATAACAGATGGGTGGGCATGAGAAGGGACACTTAAATTTCACATTTTTGTAAATGGTAAACATGGTAACAACATAAAATTCAACTTGGACTTTGCTCATAGGTTTTTATTTTGTAACAAGTCGGCTTAATGTTGATGCACTGGCAAGAGAGCTAGGTTTGGAGTCAGAGGACATGGGTTTAGATCTTATCTCTGCCATTTCCTATCTGTGTGATCTTGGGCAAGTCATTAACCTTCTTGGGCCTCAGGTGTTTTTTTTTTTTCCATCTGTAAAAAGAAGGGATTGGATTAGATGGCCTTTGAGTCAGCTTTCCAGATTTGCAGCTCTAAATCTGAGATATTCAATGATGGATTAATGACAATGAAGTCTCAAGCCCCGTGGACACACAGAAGGCATCATTTTCAAATCTTGACCAATGCACATAAATGCTGTAAACCAGGTTTTACCCGTGCTCATCTCTGCTCTCAGCAGTGCTCACCTAAGACAATTCCTCAGGAGGCCAGTGAAGATGAGACAGCTTTTTGGTCCCAGGGCACTTAGCAGGAGAGGAATCCAGATCCTCATTGCCCTGAAGGCTGTCAGACTGATAGGAGAGAGGAGAGAGAGCCACAGAGGAGTCTAAACAATTTACCCTGCACATGCAACATTAACCCCCTCCCTTTCCTCTCCACTAGAAACATCAATAACGTCAATAGAGCCACTGCCCTAGCCCATGAAGCACAGTGCTTCCAAGAGTGCAAGGACAAAGAAAACAACTAAGCTGTCTCTTCACTGGGCTTAACAAGGGTGCATCCCCAGCGGTCGATGGAAGGGCAAAGTGGAGGGTCAGCTCTGCTTGAACATGAGAGGTTTCAGTCATTAGCAGACTGAAGTTTGGTCTGGGGAATGAAGTTAAAATCCTGAGTCAAAACCTCTTCAAGATTTGTGTGGATAGAGGAGAATGAAGGTGAACCATTGTCATGCCTGGAATTCATTTGGACAAAATCCTAGGGATGAGTTCCCAGCGTAACATCTGGGAACATATGAGGCCCTGCAAAGATCTTTGTCCTGTTTAATCCCTCCATGTCTTCCCCACTACCACACCAGTCTCTTACAGGAGGCACACTCACCTGTTCTTAAAAGCCCAAGTCTACAGTTTGGAGTGTAGAGGAAAGAACTCTACTCTTCGCTAGACATGCTGGGTTCAAGTCCGACTTCAGACACTTGCTAGCTATGCATCTCATCTAACCTCCCCTAACCTGAGTTTCTTCAGCTGAAAAATGGAGATAATAACATTACACTATGTCCCTCCCCTAGGTTCAACTCCCATTTCTCATATGTACTGGCTATGTGACCCTGGTCAAGACACTTGACTTTTCAGTACCTTTAGCAACTCTTTGTGTTGAAGCAGATAGATGATACAGAAGACAGAGCACAGAATTAGTCTAACTAGGGCAGAGTACAGAGTATAGTGAGATGATTACGTCCTCATTTCTGGAGGCTAAGTCTTTCCTTGTGCATGACTTGTCTTGGCTTCCAAATCACACTATTTACTCATGCTTAACTTATGGTCTACTAAAATCCTCAGATTTGTTCAAACAAATGACTGTTTAGGTATACCTTTTCTATCTTGAATTTATGAAGCTGATTTTTAAGTCAAGTGTGAGACTTTTATATTTATCTCTATTTGATTGCATTTCAGTCAAGGTGGCCCAGTGTTGTAACCTGTTATAATTTTTTAAATCCAATGTTCTAACTTTGTTTTATTTT
This sequence comes from Notamacropus eugenii, assembly GCF_028372415.1. Taxonomy (NCBI): domain Eukaryota; kingdom Metazoa; phylum Chordata; class Mammalia; order Diprotodontia; family Macropodidae; genus Notamacropus; species Notamacropus eugenii. Next base: position 138,146,190 of record NC_092876.1, on the reverse strand, counting down.
AATCCAATATTCTATCTTTGTTTAATCTTCAGGTTTGATAAAGATACCATCCATCCTTTTGCCCAGTCATTGACAAAATAATGTTGAACAATCAACAGGTATTTATTAAGTGTAACTTACTAGGAGCCTGGCACCAACCAACAACTGGGGACACACAGAAAGTTTAATAACCAAACAAAACGTAGTTTCTGCCCTCACAGTGCTCACATTCTAATAGAGGAGACCACTGTCAAGAAATCATACATATAAGAAATCTACAATGTAAATGGAAGGTATCCCAGAGAGAAGGTACTAATGGAGAAGGGGGCAGGGAAAGGGCTCCTGCTGAAGGTGAGATTTGAGGTGAGTCTTGAAGGAAACCAGGGAGGCTAAAAGGCAAACATGAGTAGGGAGAGGATTCCGGACATGGGGAGACAAGTAGTGAAAAGGCACTGAATCTGGAGATCAGAGTGTCCCATTCAAGGAACAGCCAGCAGGCAGGTGTGCCTAAATAACACAGTGTGTAGAAAGGAGCAAAACATAAAGGATACTGAAAGGTAGCAAGGGGCCAACTTGTGAAGCAGAGATATCAAACACTGCTGGTAGCACTCTCCAGTGCTATCCAAATCAAATTAAAATATAGTTGGGAAATATTTAGCAAAATACATAAAAATACAATAAAACACAGATAATAGCATATTTTAAAACTGTCAGTATATACCCAAAGGCATCTTTATCAGTGGATTAATGACACCCTTGCACATCTTTATTTGAGTTTGACACTACGGTTGTAAAGAATGTTAAATGCAAAATAGAACAGTTTACATGTCATGTTGTTCAGTTGTTTTTCAGTCATTTCTGAATCTTCATGAACCCATTTGGCATTTTTTGCCATTTCTTTCTCCAACTCATTTCATATATCAGGAAACTGAGGAAAACAAGGTTAAGTGATTTGCCCGAGGTCATGCAACTAATAATTGTCTGAGGCCAGATTCGAACTCAGGAAGATGAGTCTTCCTCACTCTGGTTGCAGTGCTCTATCCACTGTACCACCTAGCTGCTCAATTATACTTGACATTGAAGGTAATAGAGAACCACTGGTGTTCACTGAGTAATAAAGTGTCATGGTAAGACCTAGCCTTTAGGAAGATTGCTTTGAGAGCTGAGCGGAGAATGGATTGAATTGGGGAGAGACCTGAGGCAGGAAGACCAACTAGATGACTCGTGCAGTAGTTCAGGCATGAGTCTATGAGGGCCTACACCAGAGTGGCAGCTGAGTGAGTTGAGAGAAGAGGCTGTATACAAGAGATGGTGTGAAGGTAGGAAGAAACAAGTAGACAACAACAAATTGGAAATGTAGGGTAAATTTAAATAAAGAGTACAGGATAGCCTCCATATTGCTCTCCTGGATAACTGGGAGTGGGATAATGCCTTCATCAATAATAGGGAAACTCAGAAGATAGGAGATGTTGGAAGTGGAGAGAGATCACAGAAATATCTCCATATTATCCATGAGATGCATCCAGTTCAAGATGTTCAAAAGGCACCTAGAGATATGACATTGGAGCTCAGGACAAATGTTAGAGCTAGAGAAATAAATATGAGAATCATCTGCATAGAAATGATATAATGAAATTCATGGGAGTTGATGAGATCACCAAGGTAGACTGCATACAGGACAGGAAGAGGGCCATGGACAGGTAGTTGTGACCTGGATGAGAAGCCATCCAGAAGGAGCAGTCTAACAAGTAGGGGGTGAGCCAGAAGAGAACAGAGTCAACACAGAGAGGAATGAGTACCCAGGAGAAGAAGGTCATCGGCAATGTCAAATACTACAGAGATGTCAAGAGTGAAGAGCACTGAGAAAAGTTTGTTAGAATGAACAATTAAAAGATAATTGGTAACTTTGGAAAGCATAACTCCAATTGAATGATGAGCTCAAAGTGAGGTTACAGAAGGTTTAGAATTGAATGAGAGGACAGGAAGTGGAGGCAACAAATCTTGATAGCTTTCTCTGGCATTTTAGCCGTGAAAAGGAGAAGGAAAATAGCCTAGTAGGGAGGGTAGAATCAAGTGAGAATTTTGTTAAAGGATAAAGAAGAAAGGTCTTGCTTACCTGAGTCACTCCACTAGAAATGTACTTCCAATCTGGTATCAAACCCAAGAATGATAAAGGTTACTCTTTAGGTTCATACAAGAATAGCCAGATTTTGTCAAATGCTTTATTAAAATCTGGTAAATTCTATCTACAGCAGTTTGGTATATCTCATTTTGCCTATTTCCAGCAGTTGCCAAGTCTCATCCATTCTACCTACACAACATCTGTAAGAGCAGGCTATCTTTTCTGACTAATGCCATAACCAGTTTATTTCAGGCAGTAGTTTATTAATTGGTTTCCTTGCCTCTGTTTACTCCCTTTTCTTATCTGTTCTCCAGACTCATCCTCCATAGCTGCTAAATCGATATTCCTCAAGTGTATATCTGGCCATGTAACTCCTCCATGCCACAGACTTGGCTACCTCTTGCCTCTAGGATAAAATAGTCATTTAAATCCCATCCTAATGTAGAGTCAGCCTATATTTGCAGTATAAATATGCATGAAGTCCTCTACATTCTAGCCAAAATGACATATTTGCTATACCCTTTATGTGACACTCATCTCTTCTCTTCATATCTGCACAAGTTGAGCCTCAATACTCAGAATGCTTTCATTTATTTTTGCCTCTTAGAACACATATCTGCCTTCAAAGATCAGCTTGTATAGCATCTTTCCCTTCTCCTAATTACTTTATATTTATATATCCTGTATTTATTTATCTATAGACATATATATATATCCCCTAAATAGAATATATGCTCCTATAGGACAGGGATTATCTTTATTTTGTTTTATTGTCCCCAATACCTTGCACATTTCCTGGCTCTTAATGAATACTTATTGAATAATTGATTTATTCTGACTCTGTTTAAAAAAAAGAAATTAATATAGTTGGACATGACTCGTTATTGAAACCATTCTGGCTCTGTGCGATTACATCTTTGTTTCCTTGATGTTCGGTAACCAATCCTTTAATAACATATTGCAGAATTAAAAACAGCTCTAAGATACCACTACACACCTATCAGATTTCCTAGCATGGCAGAAAAAGAAAAGGACAAATTCTGAAAGAGGGTGAAAAATTGGAAGACTAATGCACTATTAGTGGAGTTGTGAACTGGTACCACCATTCTGTGGAACAATCTGGAACTACACTCAAAGGGCCATATAACTGTAAATATCCTTTGACCCAGAAATACTCTTATTAGGTCTATATCCCAAAGGAATCGAAGAAAAGAGAAAAGGATATATTTGTACAAAAATATTTATAGCAACTCTTTTCATGTTGGCAAAGAATTGGAAACTGAAGGGATGCCCATCAATTGGGGAATGGCTGAGCAAATTGTGGTATATGATTATGATGGAATACGATTGTGCAAGAAATGATAAGCAGAATAGCTTCCAAAAGTCCTATATATGAATATAATGGGTACATGAACTGATGCAAAGTGAAGTGAGCAAAACCAAGAGAACATGTTCCATAATAACAATTATGTTGTTACAATGATCAAATATGAAAGACTTACCTTCCCTGATCAAGACAATGATCCAAGACAATTTTAATGATGAAAGGCACTATCCACCTCCAGAAAGAGAAGTACAGATTGAAGAATATTTTGTCACTTTATTTTTCTTATTTAAGGAAAAAAACTTGGCTATTTGGAAATACGTTTTGCATGACTTCACATGTATAATGGATATCATATTGTTTACTTTCTAAATGGGGAGTAGGGCAAGAAGAAGGGAGAGAATTTGGAACTCAAAATTTAAAATTGAAAGTTAAAAAAATAATATATGATAGTATCTCGGTGGGATGGGGGAAGAGTATTGGATTTGGAGTTACAGGTGCTGGGTTAGAATGTCTACTTTCACATTATCTGTGTGAATTGAGGTAAGTCACTTTACCTGGATGGATCTTAGTTCACCAGTAAAATAACTGAGTTGAATTAAATGTCCTTTCAAGTCCAAGCTCTGCACCCTGTGAATTTAGGATTTGAAATATCTGGAAAGGCCTGATGTTCCTTTCCATCTACAGAAAGAGTGAATGAATGAATGAATGAATGAAGTGTTTATTATTTGCCTGGTGTGTATCAGACACCGTGCTAAGCACAGAATACAAATACAAGCAAGAAGAGCCTTCCTTTTCCTCAAAGAACTGATATTCTAATAGAGGGAGATGAGCACATAAAGCAGCTAGAGTGGGAAAATGAGACCAAATGCCTTAATCCCAAAACCTGCCCCAAACTGGCATATAACAAGTATTTGCCCAGGACTTCTGGAATACCAGGTCTCATTCTTTCTTAGTTCTGGAAAAATCTTGTGCATGTTTTGGGACATGGCAGTAACCATCATCTATTTCCACTTTCTTCAGTACTATGGTAGCTCACACCTCATGGTTAGCTTTAGAGCTGTCTCCAGTTCCCCTCCCTTCAAAATCCCCCCCTTCAGTGAAATTCTGCCTCCAGCACAACCTGGTCATGTGAAATTTTCACTGAAAGAATATATTGGAGAAAGGTCAAAACACTTATTCCCCCCAATACTCCTCCTTCCCTCTCGCCCTCATTGCTGAGATATCACAAAGCAGTGATAGCAACCGTTTTGGACCCTGACCAAGACCCACTGAGTGCCAGCTCCTGTAGTTATTCATTAAATCCATCCATTATGAGGAATTAACTCATTTGAGTTGATATATAAAGACAGGCAGGTGCTTCTGCCAAGACAAATCACACCGGTCCTTGACACCCTGTACCTACCATCCATGTTCCTGGAGAGTCCCTTTGGATTTGAAGTATCCTAGTTCAAGTTCACACCTTTTCCTGGGCAAGTGTCATGTGTTTCATGTCTCACTGTAATTTTTCCTCTGTGCCCTCTTGACACCCAGAATTATTTATGGAAAAAAACAGAAGAAGAGTTACTTTAAAGGAACAGGATGTATTAGAGAGATGACAAAGCCACACAAACAAGAGATGGAGATGGCAGGAGAGAACAGCCCCCAGTGTGCTAGATGCTCTATTCCCACCATTTGAATGACAGTGAAGACACATCTTGTCAAATTACCTCTTCAGTCAAACATGACTAACCCTCACCAATGTCGACAACTGAATGATTTCCCTTTAAAAGAAAAAAAATAATGTGGGAGAGGGGGAAAAACTTTCATATTTTCACTTGTGAGGGTGTTCAGATTTCACTGAACAGGGCTGGCATTCTTTCCACATAATCTTCAAAAGCCTTTTCTATTTACAGTCATAGGAGGAGAAAGAAGCAGACTCTCCTTGGAGTCCAGCTACTCCCTGAGATGAATGAAGCAAGGCCTTTTGGAAAAGTGTTATCCACCCATTCAGGTCAAAATCCTGCCAATTCAGGAGTCAGAAACTCACTTCAATCACCCCTCTTAGAGGGAGCTAGGTGATGAAAATGATAGCGTGCTGGACCTGGAGCCAGGAAGACTTGAGTTCAAATTTGACCTCAGATATTTAATAGCTGTGGGTCTCTGGGCAAGTCATTTAACCTATTTGCCTCAGTTTCCTCTATTGTAGGATGGGGATAATAATAATAATACTTACTTCTCTACCTCCCAGGGTTGTTGTAAGGATCAAAAGAGGTATTTGTTAAGCCATTAGCACACTGCCTGGTACTTAGTAGGTGCTTAATAAATGTTCTCCCTTTCTTCTTTCCTCCCTCTTTCTTTCTTTCCTTCCTTTTCTCCCCATCCCTTCCCCTCCCTTTTTTCCTTCCTTCCTTCATTCCATCCATTCTTCCTTTCTTCCAACCATTCAGATCTGTAAGTTCTTCTTACCCTCTCTACCTGTAAGGACCAGTTGCTACCAAAAAGAGGCCCTTGGCTAGGAAAGATCCTGTTTTCCAACTAAGTTCTCATCACAGTGCCCTAATTGCTGATACCTGGACCCAACTTAGCTAACTTCCTAGATCAGGGGTAGGGAATCTGCAGTCTCAAGGCTACATGTGGCCCTCTAGATCCTCAAGTACATCCCTTCCACTGAATCCAAACTTTACAGAACAAATCCCCATAATAAAAGGATTTGTTCTGTGAAACTTGGACTCTGTCATAAGGCCAAACCTAAGGACCTAGAAGGCCATATATAGCCTCAAGGTCGCAAATTCCTTACCCCTGTCCTAGACTTTAGACTTACTTGCTCTGATTCTCAATTGTGAATTACTTACCTGTATCCAGATACTTCATTCTCTTTGACTTGTGTCTTAACTGGATTCTTGACCTCTGGCTTACATTCAAACTCAGATAATGTCATGCTTCTGGACTATTATTTCCTGGCTTCTTTGGTGCCAAGATTCTCCTGATGTTGACCTCTGGTATACTTTTGCCCATAGATATGGCTCCAATATAGTATAATATAGAAAATGTAGCCAGTTGATAACAGTCATAGTTATGAACCGATGCCAGCCCTCCCTCCCAATATTAATGTCTAAAATAAAATAAATTGCTAAATTAATATTTAATAAAGTCTAGCAATGTACTAGGCACTGTGGGAGACACACAGAAAGAGTATGAAACATCATCTTTGTCCTTGAGGAGTTTACAATTTGCCTAGCGAGACAAAGCTTGTGCAAAAGAAACAATTAGAGAACAATATAAGACAGTATATAATTAAATGCTAATTGTATGGTACTGACTGTAAGTGCTTAAGAAGATCAATGAAGGGAGAGATCAATGTTAGCTGGGATTTTCAAGGAAAGCTTCAAGTTGGAAATAGGACTTAAAGTGGACCTCAAAAGGCAAGTAGGATTTGTAAAAGTGGAAGGAAGGAAGATCTAGGTATGAGGGCTATAGAGAATAGTGAGGAGAGGTGGGAATATGGTTTGGAGGAAGAGAGTGGAGAAAGATTATGGAAGGCCAGGAATGTCAGGCGGACATATACATGTATGACTAGGCAGAGAAAGAGAAACGAATTTTTGTAAGAGGTGTTTCACTCAGTTCATATGGGAGACTATATTGTCTCCTGTCATGTTTCATTCTTTTTTCTTTGTGTCTAGAGAGCTTAGTGCAGTCTGGCACATAGTTGATGATCAGTAAATGCTTGTTTCTTGATTGGCTGAGTTGTTTGGGCATGTAGTGATATAGTATACATGCAGAGATATAATAAAACAAGAGTATATGTATGGCATAGTTAAAGGAGAAACATCTTTGGAGTCCAAATTTGTGACTAAGGGTCAATCGCTGAACTCAGAAGTTTCAGATTTGTTGATCTTTATGGAAAGGGATAGAGTTCCCTATAACAACAAAATCACAGGTCTAGAACTCTCTTCTCTTATAAATTACAAATACAAGTGTTAATCCTACTACTAATAAAGGGAGAGTGTGACATGGAGGATAGAGTAAGACTCAGAGCTAAGAAATGTCACCGATTTATATACTGCCTTGTGACTGATTCATACTGGCTATGTGACCCTGGACAAGTCACTTAACATTTTTCAGTGCTCTAGGGCATCCAGTCTAAGCAATTCCCTATGACTATAAGTTACAAAGAAGTACAGACCTACATTAGTAGAAGGAGTTTCTTTATTCCTATGGAAATCATAGGACCTCTCCCTACCCCTAATGACAATGACAATAATATTTCTATTTCATTCTATTACTAAAAAAATTAGATCTCCCTATCTTCCCAGGTTGGAAGTTCGGGGACTATTCAGAGACCTGATCCCACTGTGGAATGGCACAAGAATTTTGTTGTTGTTGTTTAGTTGTTTCAGTGGTGTCTGACTCTTGGGAGATACTGGAATGGTTTGCCATTTCCACTGCCAGCTTCTTTTATAGATGTTGAAGCTAAAGGTGAAACAGCTAGTAAATATCTGAGGCCAGATTTTATTTTAAAAGGAATTGAATAGCAATTTTAGCTTGTTTCATTCCCAACCTGATCAGGTTTACCCTTCTCTAGGCAACCCAGTAGCCTCCTGCTCCTGGGAACTCATCACCTCAATGCCTCACCTAGTTCAAGAACCTTTCACCTTAGCCTACAGCCTCCCTGGGTTCATGAGCTAACACAATAAGTTACTTTAAGGTTTAAAATGCAAACCTATGAAGTAGAGCAAGTATTTCTATGCCTACTTTATAAAGAATAAAACAGGCTTAGAGAGGTTGTGAATTGCTTCCCATTGCATTAAATTGCATTGCCATTTATGTATACTCCTCTGCCCTTCGGAATCCTGGGACTTCCTTCAAAGTTCAGCTCAAACACTTCCTTCTGCAAGAAGCTCAACTCCATTCCCCACACCCCACCCAGATTCCAGTGTCTTCTCCCTTATGGTTAGCTTCCATATATTCTGTTTATATCTTGTCTTATCTTATCTATCTATCTATCTATCTATCTATCTATCTATCTATCTATCTATCTATCTATCTATCTATCTCATCTATCCTCTATTCATGCTGTCCACACCATTAGAATATAAACTCCTTGAGGGAAAGGACTGGTTTTGTTTTTTTGTTTTTGTTGCTATCACATCCTCAGCACTTAGCACAGACCCTGAACAAAGAAGGGCTTAATAAAGGCTTGTAAGTGGATATAAACATACACAAATATATCAGTCAGTAAATAGTTATTAAGTGCCCACTAGGTACCAGGCACTGTCCTAGGTGCTGATATCATAGGATCACAAGGTTTGAGAACTGGGAATGTTAAACCAAATGAAACCAACACAAAACAAAACAAAACAAAAATCATAAGTCCATGAGACACGCATTGCAACTGTATTTGTTACAAGCAAAATGAACAGCATGTGGAGCCCTATGCAAGTCAAGGAGTTCACAGTCTAAACAGAAGCTTGCATATTTATGACAATATAACAAAGGAAGTTTGTTAAATGGGAGTGGCATGGGAGGAGGAAAAGACCAAGAGGCATAGGGAAAGGGCAATTCCCTCCGAAGGGGAGGAGAAACAATGAATAAGTAAGATGCCAAAAGCAACACTCTTTTCCCTTGGAAACTGCTAGGCTATGAAGATAGGATGGTTTGCTTATCTACAAGGGTTCCAGATGCACAGTATCTCATCCAAGTGCAGACTGATGCCTGCCTTGACTCCCAAGGACACACAGGGAATTCAACTTAAGGTGCAAATAACAAATTATGTCAGCTCAGGGTGGGACTTCATCCTTGACATGTTCAAGGCCTGCATACTCTGGATCCAGTGTTTTCAGAAAATATGGTAACTCAAAAAGATAAGTTCAAGGGACCTCTTAAGAGGAGGAATATTGGTGGCCATCTAGCACAAAAGGAACACATCCAGTAAATGTTCATCCAACTGCTGGTGAAGATTTCCAAGGAGAAAGAACCCCCCACCCCTTCTGGAGGACTATTCCACTTTAGGAAAGCTCTGATCTTCAAATTATTATTTCCAACATTAAGCCTAAATAAGTTTTTCTGAAACTTTCACACACAGTTACTGATTTTACCTTCTGGGATCAAATAAAATGAGTCTAATTGCCCCTCCTCATGACAGCCCTTTAGAAATTTGAAGACAGCTATTATTATATTGTCACTGAGTCTTCTCCATGCTAGATTACTCCTGTTCCTTTTGCAGATGGCCATGGACTCAAGGTCCTTCACTATCCTAGTTGTCCTACTGTGGATACACTACAGCAGAATTATCAAATTCTAGTTCCTCAAAACTCCTGAGTGGGGCCTAGATCAGATTAAAATGTAATTGGGAAATGTTTAACAAAATAAACAAAAATCAACATAGATGATAGTAATTTGTGGTTTTTTTAGTTAATATAAGTCAATTTAGGTTTTATGCTGGAAATAATATGTTGAAGATTAAAGCTTTTCAAAAGTGAAATAGTCCTCCAGAAGGGATGATGGCTCTTTTCTTCCTTGGAAATTTTCACCAGCAGTTGGATGACCATTTACTGGGTATGTTCTGTTTGTGTATGCATTGCATTAGATAGCCACCAGGGAGGCAGCTAGGTAGTGCAGTGGATACAGAGTAGGGCCTGAAGTCAGGAAAACTCATCTCCTTAAGTTCAAATCCAGCCTTAGACACTTACTAGGTGTGTGACCCTGGGCAAGTTACCTAACCCTGTTTGCCTCAGTTTCCTCATCTGCAAATGAGTTGGAGAAGGAGATGGCAAACTACTCCAGAATCTCTGCCAAGAAAGCAGTAAATGGGGTGAGAAGAGTCAGACATGACTGAACTACAACAATTATGCTTCCTGCAGGGATCAAGTTCTATTTGCATTTGACACTACAACTCTATAATTTGTTAGTGTTGTTTTTAAACCATGGTATCCAGAACTAAGTAGAACTGTCACTTCCCCATTCCTAGAAGCAATTCCCCTTTTACTAAAGCCCAAAGTCACATTAGCTTTTTAGCTAACACTCCACAGTGATGACTCCTATTCAGTTTTCATTCCACTAAAGGCCCCAGATATTTTTCTAAAACAATGACTTCCTCTCCACATCTTCTCCATCCTTCAAGACTGATTATTTGTACCCAAGTGCAAAACTTTGCATTGAATTTCGTCTTATTGTGTTCAGCTAATGCACTCATATGTTAAGATCCCCATAGATCTTAGATTCTAAGTCTCCTGTGTTAGCTGTCCTTCCCAGCTTTTTGTCATCTGAAAAAATGAGGAGTATACCATCTTTACCTTTACTTAAGTTATTGATAAAAATTTTAAACGTCAAAGGAGCAATGACAGATCCCTAGAGTGCTCTACTGGATGCCTCCTGCAAACTTGACATTGGACCATTAATAACTACTTTTTGAGACCAACCATACAATTGATTCTATACTAGCTTCTTTTATATCTCTCTATCTTTTCCCGTAGAGTAGCATGGGATACCTTATCAAAAACTTTGCTAAAATCTGGATAAACTATGTTCATAGCATTCCTATCATCTACTGGATTAGTAGCCTTGTCAAAAAAAGAAAATGAAGTTAGTCTGGCATGACCTTTCCTTGAAGGAGTCATGTTGGCTCTTTGTAATAACTTCCATTTCTGGGTATTCTCCAACAACCTTTGATAGTCTCTTCTAGAATTTTCCCTGGAATCAAAGTTGAACTCACTGACTTGTAATTTGCTGACTCTGTCTTCTTCCCTTTTCTGAAAATTAAAACATCTGCCCTTCTCTAATCTTGTGGTACCTGATTCTGTAGTGTCAAGTCCTACCATTCCCAGCTTTTTATATGTTGAACTGGAGCCTCACATTTAACTTTTCTGAGCCTCAGTTTTCTTCTCTGTAAAAAGGGGGTGATAATTCTTGAACTGCCTATGTCATAGAGTCACCAAGAAGATTAAAGTATATGGAAGCACTTTGGAATCTTGAAGTATATAAACATGAGTCACTGTGTCAGTTTCAATCAGAGCCATCTCCATTTTTCCTTTCTTCTTTCACATTCTCTTGGATCCAGTCCCTTCATCTGTTAAATGACAAGATTGGATTAAACAAACTCAACCATCCCTTATGCTTCTAAATCTATGATTCAATGACTATGTTGCCTGTTTTTATGATAAATGTCTTTTTTGTTTCTACCATGACTATTCTATTTATTACTGAGTTTAGAATACAGCATGAGGGATTTAGGCTAGATATGTAGAAGATATTCTATGTACACAAGACCTTGGAAGGTAATGCAAACTTCTTTCCACGGGAATTTTTTAAATTAGAGAAACTGCTTTCCCTGTTCCTTTCATTTCTTCCAAACTATGAGAATTTACAGGAAGACTTTTTGGAGACAGGGGGATAGAAGAGACATTTCAAGGGGTCTGTAATTCATTGAAAACCTCAAGCTTCCAGTGTTGCCTTGGCAGAGCACTAAGGAGCCAGATCAGACTGCTCCTGAGCAGTCCCCCTGCCTCACCCACACTGCTCAAATAGAGCTCTGCAGGAAGCTGTCAGAGTAAACAACGAGAAGCAGCCTAATAAACAATTTCCAGCATTTTGTAGCTGATAATAATTGCTCACTTAAGGTTCCCAAAGCTTTAATTTGATAGGTCTGTAATCAATGGCATTTTTCAGCGAAAGACTGAATGTCAGAAGGAGCTGCAAGTTACTGCACAATGCTGGGAGCCAGGGTAAAGTAGGGGAGAGAAAGTCTGCCTCCTCTCTGCCACCCATCTGCCTTGCAAGCTGAGGATGGTGGGGTAGAGGAGGACTGCTGGTAAGAAGAAGAAAAGATTTGCTCCTTCTTCACTCCTCTCTCTGCCACCATCTCCAACCCATAAAAGTCACCATTATCCCAGTACCATGAACTTGCAACAAACACCGATAATGAATACAAACACTCCTCCTTCACTGGGATTTGGTCCTGAACTGAAAGATGGTCTGTTCTTGCATGCTAAGGTTCTGTGCATATATCATTGTCAACTACTTTAATCAATAAAGCGTTCAATTGATTAAGTTCCTACTATGTACTAAGCACTGTGCTAAGCACTAGAGATAAAGAGACAAGATTGAAACCTTTTCTACCATCAAGGCACTTACATTCTAGTAAAGGAGAAAACATCTCATATATATAGACACATACAAATCACATATAAGATAAATACAAGGAGACAGATATATTGGTGGCTGGGGACACCAAGAAAAACTTCATATAGAATATTTTGTCTGAGCTGATTATTGAAAGAGACCAAAGACTCTTGGAGGTTACAAGAGAGTACATTCTAGACAGGGAGAATGGCCAGTACAAAAGGACATGGAGATTGGAAATACAACAAGAAGTCCAGATTGGCCCAGCTGCCAAGTGGATAGAAGAGAATAGTGGGTGATAAGGCAGGAAAGGCAGGATAAGGTCAGGTGGTGAAAGACTTTAAATGCCAAGCAAAGGAGTTTTTATTTTGTCCTAAAGGTAAATGGGAGTTACTAGAGTTCACTGAATGGTGATATGGTGTGTGTGTTTGTGTTGTGTGTGTGTATGTGTGTGTATGTATGTGAGAGACACACAGAGAAAGAGAGAGAGAGAGAGAGAGAGAGAGAGAGAGAGAGAGAGAGAGAGAGAAAGAGAGAGAGAGAGAGAAAGAGAGAGAGAGAGAGAAGAGAGAGAGAGAGAGAGAGAGAGAGAGAGAGAGAGAGAGAGAGAGAGAGAGAGATGGTCAGACAGTGCTTTAGGGATATCACTCTTTTTAACTGTGTAGAAAGTGGATTGGAGAGGGAAGAAGCTAGGGGCAGGGAGACAAATTATTGCCACAGTTCAGGTGAGATGGAATGAGGGTCTGAACAAAGTAGACTAGAATAACTTTAGGCTGTAACTCAACAACAATTTTCAAGTCGATAGACATTTATTGATCACCTACAAAATACCCTGTATTAGGTACTGGGGATACAAAGACTCAAGTAAAATGGTCCCTGTCTTCAAGGAGTTTACACTCTACTCTGGGTGACATAAAATATATACAAATATATACAGTACAAGGGAAAAATAGAATAAAGAATTAACAGTCTGGGCAATGTGAGTAAGACTTCATGGGGTGGGGGAGGTTGGGACTTAAACTGACCCTTGAAAGAAGATGAGAATCCTGAAAGGCAGAGGAGAAAAGTGAATATATTCTAGGAATGGCAGGTGCTCATGTAAATATATGGAGGTAAGAGATGATGCACTGTTAAGTTCAAGGAACCATTCATAATCCAGTTTGGCTGGAACTTGGGGTGTGTGAAAAAGCAGAATGAAATCAGGATGAAAAGGCTGATATGAATATTTTGTGGAGGGCTTTAAATGTCAAGCTAAGGAGTTTGCATTTTATTCTATAAGAAAAGAGAACGGACAGAAGGTGTTTGTGCTGGGGAAGTGGCATCAGATCTGTGCTTTTTAGAAAGATTAATTTTGCTAGTTAGATAGAGAATTGATTGGAAAATGGAGATATAGGAATCAGGGGAAAACAATTAGGAGATTAATATTGTAGCCCAAGTGAGAGATGGGAAGGGCTATGTGAGTAGAGAGAAGAGGACAAATACAAGAGAGAGAATTGTTTCTTTGCTTGTTTTGGCTTTGGTGAAGCAGTCAGGATTAAGTGTTTAGCATTCATTTTCCCAAGAGTTTAAATTCTAAATTTTTCTCCCTCCCTCTCTGCTCTCCCTTCTTCCTAAAATGGTAGGTAATTTGATATAAGCTACGCATGTGCTAGCACGTAAAACATATCTCCATATTAGTCACAGTTGTGAAAGAAGAAACACATCAAAATGAAAAAGACCACAAAAAAGAATAAGATGAAAAAAGTATTCTTCAATCTGTATTCAGAGTCTATTAGTTCTTTATCTGGATGTGGAAAGCATTTTTCTTTGTAAGTCCTTTGTACTTGTCTTGGATCATTATACTGTTGAGAAGAGTTGAGTCATTCATAGTTGATCATCACACAATGCTGCTGATGCTTTGTACAATGTTTTCCTGATTCTGCTCATTTCACTTTGCATCAGTTCATAGAAGTCTTTCCAGGTTTTTCTGAAATCTGCCTAGCTATAATTTCTTATTGCATAATAGTATTCTATTACATTAACATACAATTGGATTTCTATATTGAACTGTTTGTGCATATTATTCCCTCTTTGAGACAATACTGACGAGAATAAGGTTCAAGTGATGCCCATCACCCACCTTCCCATCTTTCCTTCCACTGTAATAGATTTTTAAACACTTTTATCTAATATAATTTAGCCCATTCCACCTCTCCCTTCCTTCTGCATCTAGTGTACTTCTCTTTCTCATCCCTTAATTATTTTTATGTAATTCCCTCAAATTCACTTTATAAACATATCCTCTCTCTATGCATATTCCTTCTAGCTATACTATAGGTGGCACAATTTTTAAGAACTACAAGTGTCATCTTCCCACGTGGAGATGTAAACAGTTCAGCTTCATTGAATTCCTTATGCTTTCTTTTCCTTTTTTTCCTCTATAGGCTTCTTTTAGGTCTTGATACTAGAGTTCAATTTTTTTGTTCAATTCTGATCTTCTTATGAAAGTTTGAAATCTTTCTATTTCATTACATGACCATTTTTCCCTTGATGTATTATGTTTAATTTTGCCAGGTAGGTGATTCTTAGTTGTAGTCCTAGGTCCTTTGTCTTCCAGAATATTATGTTCCATGTCCTCCATTCTTTTAATGTTGTAGCTGGTAAGTCCTATGCAATCCTGATTGTATTTTCCCGATATTTGAATTGTTTTTATCAGGCCACTTGTAACACTTTTTCCTTGATGTGGTAGGTCTGAAATTTGGCTGCAATGTTCCT
Source organism: Notamacropus eugenii (assembly GCF_028372415.1). Classification (NCBI taxonomy): domain Eukaryota; kingdom Metazoa; phylum Chordata; class Mammalia; order Diprotodontia; family Macropodidae; genus Notamacropus; species Notamacropus eugenii. Next base: position 138,130,912 of record NC_092876.1, on the reverse strand, counting down.
TTCAGTTTTTAGTTTGGGATCTCTTTCTTGAGGTGATCAGTGGATTCTTTCAATGCCTATTTTGTCCTCTGGTTCCAGGGTATCAGAGAAGTTTTTCTTGATAATTTTTTGAAAGATGCTATCCAGGTCCTCCTTTCAGTTATAGCTCTCAGGTAGTCCATTGATTCTGACAGTGTATCTCCTGGATCTGTTTTCTAGATCAGTTGTTTTCCCATGTGGTATTTTAGATTTTCTTGCAGTTTTTCATTCTTTGGAATTTGATTCATACCTTATGTCCCATAGAGTCATTAGCTATCAATTATAACTTTTGGGGAGTTGTTTTGCCCAGTTAGCTTTTGTACTTCCTTTCCCATTTGGCCAATTATACTTATTTTCTTTTTTTAATAGTATTTTTCCCAATTACATGTAAAGAGAATTTTTTTTAACATTCAATTTTTACACATTAATTTATTTATTTTTAGTTTTCACCATTCATTTCCATAAGATTTTGAGTTCCAAATTTTCTCCCCCTCTCTCTCCTCCCCCCACCCCTGATATAGGCTCTACATATACATTCATATTAAATACATTTTCACATTAGTCATCTTATAAAGAAGAATTAGAACCAATGGAGGGAACTACAAAAAAGAAGAAACAACAACAACAAAAAGAAAGGAAACAGTATGCTTCTATCTGTATTCAGAGTCCATAGTTCTTTTTCTGGATGTGGATGGCATTTTCCATCATGAGTCTTTGGGAGCTAAGATCCTTGCATTGCTAAGAAGGGGAAAGTCTATCAAAGATAGTCATCTCACAATGTTGCTGTTACTGTGTACATTGTTCTATTGGTTCTGCTCATTTCACTCAGCATCAGTTCCTGTAACTCTTTCCAGGTTGTTTTGAAGTCTGCCAGCTCATCCTTTCTTATAAAACAATAGTATTTCATTATATTCATGCACCACAACATGTTTAGCTATTAATCAATTAATGGGCATTCCCTCAATTTCCAATTCTTGGCCACCACAAAAATTGCTGCTATAAATATTTTTGTACATGTTGGTCCTTTTCTCATTTTTATGATCTGTTTGGGATACAGTGCTAGAAGTGGTGTTGCTGGGTCTAAGAGTGTGCCTTTGGACATAATTCTAAATTGCTCTTCAGAATGGATGGATCAGTTCACAACTCAACCAACAATGCATTAGTGTTCCAATTTTTCCATATCTTCTCTAGCATTTATCATTTTCCTATGTCGTCATGTTAACCAACCTGATGGTTATTAATGTGGTACCCCAGAGTTCTTTTGATTTGCATTTCTTTAATCAATAGTGATTTAGATTATTTTTATATTAACTATACACAGCTTTAATTTCTTCTTCTGAAAACTTCTCTTTCATGTATTTTGGCCATTTATCAATTGGGGAATGACTTGTATTCTTATAAATTTGACTCAGTTCTCTATATATTTTAGATATGAGGCCTTTATCAGAGACACTGGTTGTAAAATTGTTTCCCAGCTTTCTGCTTCCCTTATAATCTTGGTTCCTTTGGGTTTTTTGTGCAACATCTTTTCAATTTAATATAATCCAATTTATCCATTTTGCATTTCATAATGTTCTCTCTTATTTGGTCATAAATTCTTCCTTTCTCCATAAATCTGACAGGTAAACTATTTCTTGCTTTCTTGGTTTGCTTGCAATATCAGATTTTATATCTAAATTGTGTACCCATCTTGACTTTATATACAGAATAAGATGTTGGTCTATGCCTAGTTTCTACCATACTATTTTTCAGTTTTCCCAGCAGTTTTGGCTAAATAGTGAGTTCTTATCTCAGAAGTTAGAGTCTCTGAGTTTATCAAACAGTAGATTACTATAATCAATAATGATTGTATCTTGTCTACTTAACTTATTTCACTGATCCACCACTCTATTTCTTTTTTTCTTTTCCAAATTTATTTATTTATTTGTTTTATTTTCAATAATCACTTCCATAAGTTTTAAATTTTCTCCCTCCCCATTTCCCTTCCTGTCCCAAGATGCCATACAATCTTATATGGGCTCTACACATCCATTCTTATTAAACACATTTTCAAATTAGTCATGTTGCATAGAAGAAGTAAAATGAATAAGATAAAGCATGAGAAAAACTAAACAAAACCCAAAATAACAAAAGAGAAAATAGTCTGCTTAATTCTGCATTCCAACTCCATAGTTCTTTCTCTGGATATGGATGGCATTTTGTATCATGAGTCCTTTAGAAATATTTTAGGTCCTTGCATTGCAATGAAGGGCTGTCTATCAAAAGTAATCCTCACACATTGTGGCTGTGACTGTATATAATGCTTTCCTGGTTCCGCTAACTTCACTCAGCATCAGTTCATGTAAGTCTATCTAAGTATTTCTGAAGCCTGACAGTTCATCATTTCTTACAGCACAATAGTATTTATTCCATTACATTCACATACCACAACTTGTTCAACCATTCCCCAATTGATGAGCATTCCCTCAATTTTCAGTTCTTGGCCACCACAAAAAGAGCTGCTTTAAATACCTTTTCATATACAGATATTTCCCCATTTTTATAATTTCTTTGGGATACAGCCCTAGAAGCAGTATTGCTGGGTCAAGGGATATGCACATTTTTAAAGCCCTTTGGGCACAGTTCCAAATTGTTCTCCAGAATGATTGAATCAACTCACAGCTCCACCAGAAATGAATTAGTACTCCAACTCTCCCACACCTTCACCAACATTTATCATTTTCCTATTTTGTTAAGTTAGCCAATATGATAGGTGTGATGTGGTACTTCAGAGTTTTTGATTTGTAACTCTCTAATCAATAGTGATTTAGAGCATTTTTTCATTTGACTACAGATAGCTTTAATTTTTTCCTCTGAATACTGCTTTTTCATATCCTTGACCATTTATCACTTGGGGAATGACTTGTATCCTTGTAAATTTGACTCAGTTCTCTATGTATTTTAGAAATGAGATCTTTATCACAGACACTAATTATAAAAATTCTTTCCCAATTTTCTGCTTTCCTCCTAATCTTGGTTGCACTGACTCTGTGCAAACCTTTTCAATTTAATGTAATCAAAATTATCCATTTTGCATTTCATAATGTTCTCTATCTCTTATTTGGTCATAATTCCTCAAAAGTACACTGGAGCACATGGTGGTTCCCTTGGCTACACTGAAGCACATGAGGGGTCCCTGCTGTTGGCATTTGCCTGCTCTACCACACTGAGACTCAGGATCTCCCACTGGTTTTCTGAGGTGAGGTTTCTTGCTGGCTTGCTGGGCTGCTTTCTGTCCTGGACTGCACTCCCCTTTTACCCAAGTGAGATAGACCTTTCCTGCCAATCTCCCAAGTTCCTTTGGCTCAAAGATAGTTTCACCCCATCTTTTTGCTGGTTCTGTTGTTCCAGGATATGTTTGAGGGCACTATTTTATGGCTATTTGGAGGTGAATATGGGAGAGTTACAGAAATTTACTGCTTACTCTGCTGGCTCCCAGAAGTGAAACTTCTATTTAAATTATAAATACAAACACATATACACATACCTACATACAAATATATAATATACATATTTGTGTGTGAGCATATATATACATATGTATATATTTAGGAAAAGAACCAAAAAAGGAACCAAAGGTGGAGAGTTTCTTGGAAGACTGAGTGATCAACAGTACCAAAACCTGAAGAAAGTTAGTTAAAGGATGACGAAAACTAAAAAAAGGCAATAAAAGATTGTTGGTAGCCTTGGCAACAGCATTTTTTGTTGAGTGTTAAGGTCAAAAGTCAGATTGCAAGAAATTAAAATGTGAGTAGGTGGCAAGAAAGTGGAAGAATCAACTTTATAAATGTGTTTGAGCTTTCTAGGAGTTTGGCAAAAAAGGGAGGAGAGAAAAAGGAGGATATTTTGAGGGGATGGTGGGGGCAAATGTAGGTTTTTTTCAGGGACAGGTAATACCTAAGTTTGAGAAAATAGATAGGGGGTGGAGCCAAGATGGCGAACTAGAAAGACACACTTACACAGGGTCCTCCGCACAGCCCATAAAATACCTGTAGAGAGGGATTCTCAACAAATTCTGGAGCAGCAGAAGAGGAGAATAACAGAGTGGAGGAGATTTCCAGCCCACAGTGACCTGAAAGGCCCATGGAAACATCAGTTGCACCAGAGGCGGAGCCAAGCACAGAGCCCAGCCCAGCCTTGGCCAAGCAGCATGGTACAATGAGACTGTGGGAGGAGTACACCTCAGGCGTGGAATCTCCAGTCACAGTAGCAGGGCCTCAGATCCCTTGGCCCACAGGCACCAAAGGTCAGTGACAGGGTTTAATCAGCAGGCCAGGAAGGGAGAAGGGCTTTCCCATAGCTCCAGCAGCAGGCAGTAGCCACAGAGCCTGCACAGCAGCCCTTACAGAAGCTCCATTGTTGGAATGTAAAAACCCCTGGGGGCACTGAAGAGCTGAGTCTTGCCTCAGCCCTGGGTGGAGGCCCTGGCCAAGCTGGTCTTTGTCTCACACTGAATGGCCACCCTGCCCATCCAGCTTATCTGAAAATCAGCCCCCAGTGCTGACTTGGGAACTGGAGGCCAAGTGGCTGTGGAGAGGTATCTGCTAAGATTCTAAGCATAAAAATCCCTCTCTGTGTTCAGACCAATACACGCTTGATCGTGCCACCTTGGAGGAACTGAGATCTCACAGATTCCCAGAGTATACCCTACTCTTGACAAAGGACCCAAAAGTCAAGTAACTGGTTGGGGAAATGCCCAAAAAAGGGGAAAAAATAAGACTACAGAAGGTTACTTTCTTGGTGAACAGATATTTTCACCCATCCTTTCAGACGAGGAAGAACAAGGCTTACCATAAGGGGAAGACATGAAAGTCAAGGCTTCTGTATCCCAAACATCCAAAATAAATATTCAATGGGCTCAGGCCATGGAAAAGCTCAAAAAGGATTTTGAAAATCAAGTTAGAGAGGTGGAGGAAAAACTGGGAAGAGAAATGAGAGAGATGCAAGAAAAGCATGAAAAGCAGGTCAACACCTTGCTAAAGGAGACCCCAAAAAATTCTGAAGAAAATAACACCTTGAAAAATAGGCTAACTCAATTGGCAAAAGAGGTTCAAAAAGCCAATGAGGAGAAGAATACTTTCAAAAGCAGAATTAGCCAAATGGAAAAGGAGATCCAAAAGCTCACTGAAGAAAATAGTTCTTTCAAAATTAGAATGGAACAGATGGAGGCTAATGACTTTATGAGAAACCAAGAAATCACAAAACAAAACCAAAAGAATGAAAAAATGGAAGGTAATGTGAAACATCTCATTGGAAAAACAACTGACCTGGGAAATAGATCCAGGAGAGAAAATAGATAGGGAAAGATTAAGGAGAAAGAGAAAAGGAGTAATCACTAGGAGTGAAAAAACTCCAAGAGGAAATAGGAAGAGATGCAATTGAAGGCACAAGTAGATGGGTTGGGTTTGGCAAGGAGGAAGGCCACCTTTTCCTCAGAGACAGGAGTAATGGAGGATAGGATGTATAAAGATGTAGAGGTATATTGAGGCATGGGATTGGGAAGAAGAGAGAAATGATGGAAAATGGCTTTTATTTTCTCAGTGAACTGGAAGGCAAAGACAATTACTGAGAGAGGAGGTTAGAGGAGACATTGGAAAATTTAGGGGAAGCTAAAAACTTTGGAAAAGCAACCAAAGGAAATGGAATCACCAAGAATCAAGAAGGGATAGAAGTTTTTCAGTGCAACAAAAAACTTAACTTTCTAGTCAGGTTTGCAACCCTATCATTCAACTGAAACTTCTCTTTTTAAAATTAACAGTGATCGCTTATTGCCAGATCTAATGGCCTTTTATCAATATTCATCTTTCTTACCTTTCTGCAATTTTTGTTGATTATAATCTTCTCATTGATCCTCTCTTCTCTCTAGGTTTCATGACACTACTGTGTCCCCTGGTTCTCTGATTACTTCTTTTCAGTCTCCTTTGATGGATCTTTATCCAGATCACAATGCTTAATGTCAGTGTCCTACAGGAGTCTGTTCTGGGCCTTGTTCTTTCCCTCTCTATACTATTCCACTTGGCGAGCTCATCAGTTCCCATAGATTCAATTATAATCTCCATGTTGTTGATTCTCAAATCTACTTATTCAACTCTGACCTCTTTGCTGACCTCTACTCTTGCAGGGACAATTTCCTGTTGGACATCTCAAGCTAAATGGCAACTAAGTGATACAGTGGGTAGAGCAGCAGGCTTGGAATCTAAAAGACCCAAGTTCAAATCAAATCTCAGATATTTACTAGTTGTATTATCATGGACAAGTCATTTAAACTACTGTTTGCCTTAGTTTCCTCAACTGTAAAATAGAGATAGTCATAGCACCCCTTTCTCGTAAGATTGTTATGAAAATAAAATGAGATAATAATTGTAAAATGCTTAGTACAGTACCTAGTATATAGTAGGCACTTAAGAAATGCTTATTCCCTTCCTTTCGTAGACATCTTAAACTCCAATTGCTCAAATTTGAACTCATTATCATTCCTCCAAACCCTCCTATCTTCCTAACTTCCCTATTACTATTGAGGGCATCACCATCCTTCCAATAATTCAGGCTCAAAACTGGATTGTCATCCTCAACTTCTCACTCTCCCTCACCACATCCTCCAAATATGTTGCCAAGGTCTGTTGAGTTCACCTTCATAACATCTTTCCCTTATGTCCTTTTCTCTTCTCTGACACTGCTGCTATCCTGATGTAGACCCTCCTCACTTCATGCTTTAACTATTGCAATAGAACTATTGTAACTAACTGTAAGACCCTGGTGGATTTACCTGTCACAAGTCTCTCCCCTCTACAATCCACCTTCTATTTAGCTGTCAAAATTATCATCTTTCTAAAAGGTAGGTCAGACCGTCCTGCCCTCAATAAACTCCAGTGGCTCCCTATTACCTCCAGGATCAAATACAATATGCTATGTTTGGCATTCAAAGCCCTTCATAACCTCCTCCCTTAACATTTCCAGTGTTAACACTTTATGCCTCCCACTAAATCCCAATATACTCTATGATCCAGTGACATCCTCATACTTGCTGTTCTCTTCATAATACACTCCATCACTCGACCCTAGGTGTTTTCACTGGCTGTCCCCCATGCCAGGAATATTCTTCCTCTTCATGTCTGCCCCCTAGTTCCCTGATTTCCTTCAAGTCTCAACTAGAATCCCACCTTCTATAAGAAGCATTTCCCAAAGGCCTTTAATTCTAGGGCATTTCCTCTGTCGATTATTTCCAATTTATGCTGTCTGTATCTTGTTTGAACATAGTTGTCTGCATATTTTGTTGTCTCCCCAGTTAGACTTTGAACTCCTAGAGAACAGAGTTTTTTTAACTTTTTTAAAATATCTTTTGCCTTTGGTGATGATTCTATGCTTGAAATTTAACCATTAAAAGCTGACATAGATACATAAAATGGAAGATAGCAAAGGCTTTGAAGCTTATATATCCTTCTAATTTTGAAAATGAGAAAACTAAGAATCAAAGGTGAAGTTACATGACCAAGGCCACTTAGTGAGTAATTCAAGAGCTGATCTGAAATCTAGTCCTTTCTGCTATCCTATACAGATCCTCTTTGGTTCCTGAAGCTTCTTTAAAGACTTTCATTGTTTCCCATTAGAGCTGACATATCCCTGGAGTGACTAGCATTTTAACTGTTATTTGTTCATTCCTCAGACATGGAAAGAACAAGGACCTGCAAGAAAGGAAAATGGAAGGGGCACCAGGAAGAAGAGAAGAGAAATATTTCAGAAGGTGTCCAACTCAAAAATTATGCCTCCAAATAACACTGCTCTCATCCTTAGAGAGTGAGTTATTTTGAATTAAATACACTTTGTCATTCTTTTAAACTAATTTGCTTCTAAAATACTCACTAGTTAAGCATTTATCTGTACCTAAGTGGTTCCTACCCTTTTAACTCTTGCTCCTAGTAAGATTTATCTTACATAGCCTTCATAAAGACTATTTATCTAATTCACAATATTATTGTAATAGACATTTTGGAATAAAGTGCCAAATCAAGATAGTAGCTCATATGCATTTATTTCTGAGATTCTCAATGACCTGTGTATGCTTGAAGTAAATTTACTAATTGGGCCTACTCTGACCTACAAGGAACCATCATCACCTGGAAGCATGAGAGACACAATGAATTACAAACATAGATATTAGGAAGAGCTAATCAGTCTCTAGGGAATGTGTCTTGCAACTCTGACTTATATAAGTGATAACAAGCATTATAGAGACCACCTACTGTATCCACAGTTTTATAAAAGGACTTTCATCTTTATTTTTCCTCCTAGTTTCTCAGGACTCTTGATCTTTCCATCCTTTGCTTTCTCCATCTCTCACTTTCTCTGTCAATTTCTGGGTTTCTGTATTTTTGTTCTGTCTCCGTGTCCTTTTCAGTATCCAGTAGAATGTGAATTCTGTAAGGACATGAACTGGTTTTTGGTTTTTTTTTTGTCTTTATATACCCAGCACCTAACATGGGGCACAAAGTAGGTGCTTAATAAATGGTTGTTGGATTAGACTTCTCTTGCTGTCTCTTGATCTCCCTGTCCTTGGCTTTCTCTGTCTCTCCATCTCTGTGTCTTTCCTGTGCCTGCCCCCTCCTGTTTCCCACCTCCCTGAAAGGTAGAGAGCCATTTAAACTACACCACAGGTTTCCCATACACAGCGGCAATGCTAACATTGCCTCCTTGCTGGTCTCACTAGAAATAGCTTTTGCCTTTTGTTGCCAAGTCAGAATCTTCTCAGCAGCAGAAACGTGGTTTGTGAAAGAGAGCGCCTTGTAATTAAATAAATGGGTAATTTCAGTGTGTTTTTTAAATTTTTCTACCCAGGGATTTTCTTAGCAACAGGAAGGAACAGACAGAAGCACTTTAACGACCACTGACATAGAAGAGAATCTAAGTTTGACTATTTTTCTCCTTTATTTGGATATTTTTGATAATTAATAAGAAGGGAAGGAAACATCTGTTGTGGACATAGAGAAGATGAGAAGGAGCTGAGCAAAAATTGACCATACCAGTTAAGACTGCCAGGAAAAGATAAGCATGGAAAAAGCTAGCTGAGTTACATTCAGAAAAAGCAAAATAGGATTTTCAATAAATACATCAGAGGACAGAGTGGTCCCTAAGTATAATGTTCATAGATATATGAGATGGGGATGAAACACGGGCTATTTTAAAGGAACAGACACTTTTGGTGTGGGAAGGAAGGTAAAGGGTAAGGAAAAAACTTAGAAACTTAAAGTGTACAGATACACAGCAGGTCCAGATGATGGGGCCACCCAGTGTGAGAAGGAAATTAGCAAGCACAGTCAATGAGAGTACCAACCTCTTAGACAGTGATGGTAGTAGGAAAAGATTGAACTCAAACAGCACCAGGTTTCATAGTAAAATCGGGTAGCAGGCACATCCAAAAGCTCCCTTGCAAAGAGGGAAGACAACAACAACCAGAGAAAGTAATGCAAACCTTTAGAGGACAGAGAAATCGTAGGATCAGAAGGTTCCAAAATGATAGATTAGAGACAATTCCGAACTGAGGAGCTTATGTACGTCGTACTTAACTGCCTCACCAAGGATCTCTCAAATGCAAATCTATTCACCTTATCTCAATCCCCATTATTCTTGACCTCTCTGTGACATTTGACATTGTTGACTATCCTTTCCTCAATCAATAATTCAACCATAATTTCTTCCTGAGACTTAGTCCCACATCAACAGTATATATTAGATATTTCAAAATGGATATCCTAGAAACATCTTAAATACAATATGTTCTCATTCTCTTCAAACTTCCCCTTTCCTAATACCTTTCAAGATTTATAACCTTGACACTATTCCTGTATTTAGCTCTTAAAGTCCTTCACAACCTTGCCCCAAACTATAATTCTAGCCCTCATGGGACTTTACTCTTCTTACTGCACTCTGTGATCTAGTCACACTGGCCTTCTATTTGCTCCTCATGTGTGAAATTTCATCTCCAATTCTAGGAAGCATGACCATGTTTAGGAGATATGACCCTTCTGTGGCATATGACACTGTTGACCATCCAATGATGGATGGCCCAGCAAAGGAAACTGAAGAATTTTTGGATGGTCATAAAAGGGAACAGGAGACAGTAGTGTGATGAAAAGAGAACAGGGAAGGGAATAAGCATTTCTAGAATCTCTGCTATGTGCCATGTACTGTGCCAAGTGCTTAACAATTATTTTCTCTTTTGAGCCTCAAAATAATCCTTGGAGGTAAGTTCTGTTATTATCTCTGCTTTATAGATGAGGAAACCAAAGCAAACAGAGGTTAAGTGAATTGCCCAGGGTTACACAGTGGGAAAGTATCTGAGTCTGGATTTAAACTCAGACACTCCTGACTACAGGTCCAGGGCTCTATGCAGTGAGTCACCTGAAGCTCTCCAAACTTCATACAGCAGAGTTGTCCAGAATGCTACAATCCATTGACACTGGCTTCCTTGCTTTTCATTGCACAAGCCATTCCATGTCCATACTCTAAGAGTTTTCCTTGACTGTCTCTCACGACTGGAATGCCCTCCTCATCTCTGACTTATGGTTTACTTGGTTTTCTTCAAGTCTCAGTTAAAATCCACCATTCTACATGAAATCTTTCCTGATCCCCCTAAATGTTCATGTCTTTCCTCTACTGATCATCTCCAGTTCATCCTGCATATAGCTTGCTTGGATGTAGTTGTCTAGACATTGTCTCTCCTACTAGTCTGTGAGGTCCTTGAGAACAGGATCTATCTTTTGCCTTTCTTTGTATCTTCAGAATACAGTGCCTGGGACATAGTAGGTGCTTAATAGATGTTTATTGACCTACCATTTCATGCAGTTAAAGAGATATGCATTGTATCTTCTATTAACCACCAAGTCCTCTTGAGGATTTCTCTTAGGACAGGCAGTAGCTACAAACCTGTTGGCCTTTGCAAGTTGCTGCTTATTGTCTACATAGCGCTTCAGTAATTGCTGTAATAACTTTGATCTGATTTTCTATTATTCTTCTTAAATCACCATATAAAGAAAATGGAAGAGATTCTTTTCTGAACATATATTCTCTAGGGTACTGACAAAAAAGAATTGACTAAAACTTGCTAATTAAACTGTCTTTGGATTCATCCTAAACATGTTAAGTGTTATGACAATGTGGATATCATGTTCTAAAGCAACCAGCTAATTAGGGTCTTGAAGATCCATCCCCCCATCTCAATTGGGAGGATAAATGTTGGATTACCCTTTCCAAGACCCCTCCCAATAGGAAGGGGCAAATCTAAATGATGACAGGAACTTTCTAGGGCCTTCAGACCATAGAATCACAGAATCAAATAATTGGAAGGAGTTTCAAAGGCCACTGAATTCAACTTTTACGTGAGCAAATAACCCTTTCATAACATAGCCACTCTCATCCACTCCTACCAATTCTGCCCTCTGGGGAACAAGTCTAATTGTTGGCATTACAGCATGTAACTGTCTCTCTCTCCATGAATCCTAAGTAGATAATCTTAAATATCAATCACCAGATCTAGTTCAAGCAAATTCACAATTTTGAGGGGTGTGGGGGACAGATATAGAATCCACCCTCACTTTCCTGCCGGAAGATTATGGCTAAGTATGAAAGTTTGTGAAATTTCTCTACAAGACTTCACTTACTATGTAACCTTTTCTGATAGGGGGTAGGGAATCAGGAGGCTTAAACTAACCACCACAAGCTCAGGGTTTTGTTGCCAGACAGACTGATTCCTTCAGAATGCAGTCTAATTATGCAGCATGATACAATAGAATGGGCATCTACTGACTCTATTTGGAGTCTGAGGAGTTGACTCCAAATCCTGAGTCTGTCTTTTGATAGCAAATACTTGGACTCAGTTTCCCCGATGTAAAATTTAGTGTCTTTATTTGTGACTTCAGGAACAAAAAATTACTGCAGGGAAACTGCAGATCATGTGACGTTCTCATCTGAAAGTTTATCATGGATTGGTAGAAATAGCATAGGTTCCAGACAAATCAGGATAGCTCTCCTTTAGCAGGGGAAAGCCTTGATAGTCCTCCCAATCTTCCTTCCTTCAGAGCTATTTATTTTCTTAAAATGATAGATTCTTATAATGCTAAAAACTAGTAGTGCTAATAATGCTAAAGATGTCATCTAATCCAATGAATCTCTCAATGAACAAACATCTTTTCAAGATCTTTTCAAGCGAAAAAATGGAGAACATGCTTTGCTCCTCTACATGATAGTCCTTCAGGTTTTGAGGGATATCCACCATATGTTGTTGTTCAATACTTTCAGTCACATCCAACTCTTTGTGACCCCATTTTCTTGGCAAAGATACTAGAGTGGTTTGCTATTTCCTTCTCCATCTCATTTTATAGATGAGAAAATTGAGTCAAACAGGGTTAAGTGACTTTCCCAGAGTCATACAGCTAATTAAGTGTCTGAGGCCAGGTTTGTACTCATGAAGAGGGGTCTTCCAGGCCTGGCACTCTATCCACTGAACTACCATGTAGCTCTTAAATTGTTTTTTCTTTAGCATTAACCTCCTCAATATCCTTAGCAATTTCTATATGAAATGGTGGCATTCACTCAGCTAGCATTTATTAAGCACTGACAATGTGCCAGGCACTATGCCAGGCACTGGGGATACAAAGACAAATGTGAAACAATTGCTCTCAGAGGGCTTTCATTTTATAATGGGCATAATATGTCCATATACTGGTAAATGCAAAATAGATACAAGATGCTAAAGGAGAGGGTAGTTAGGAAAAGCATCAAGTAGAAGGTGACACCAGAACTGACACATGAGTTAGAAATAAAAAGAGGGAAGGACAAAGTGTTCTCCAGGCAAGGAGGAAAGAATGGAAACAAGCAATAGTATACCACCTGTGAGAAATGATGAGGTCAATAGATTGTATGAATTACAAGAACAAAACTCAAAAATAATAGCTATGATTTTAATCAACTTTATTATTATTTATACAATCTACAGTATAGTACAAATGACCTCCTTATTGTATGCATGTGAAATCTATATAGTATTCTAGCACCATGGCAGGAAACTGAATCACTTATACTTGAATTATCTTAGGAAGATTCTGAAGATCACCTGGCTAGATAAGGTATTCATCAATAAGGTCCTTTCTTAAGCTGGACTGCCAAGCGTTCAAACTCTACTACAGAGTGTAACTCCAATGGGTTGGCCACATTGTTTAAATGCCAAATATACATTTACGTAAAAGACTACTTTATGAAGAACTCTCATAAGCCAAGTGCTCACATGGAGGTCAGAAGTGATACAAAGAATACTCTTAAAGTCTCTTCGAAAAACTTTGGAATCAATTCTGAGACAGGGGGAGATACTGGCCAAGGACATGGCATGACACACCCTCATCAAAGAAGGTTCTGTGCTCTATGCACAAAGCAGCATGCAATAGCTCTAAAGAAATGTGAGCTATGCAAACTTAGAGACATCTCTACTCCACATATTCTGAAGGACTATTTGTGCCCAACTGTGGTAGAGCCTTCCAAGCTCATATTGGTCTCTTCACCCACTGCTGGACACACTGTGTACATTGACTCCAACATAATGATGCCATTTTGGTCCTCTTCAAGAAGGAAGGACAACGACCAACAATTAAGAGGCACAACGGAGGCATGAAGTAGGAATAAATGGAGATCTAGCTTTGGAATCAGGAAGGAATGAATTGAAGTCCCACTCCTGTCACTTAACTTCTCAGTGTTCTAGAAAACTCTCTAAGACTCTCATTTGGAGAAAGGATGCCAACTTGCATGGAAAGAGGGAGCTTCCTCATCTGCGTTCTCTCTATCAAAGCTATCGTGTGTTTGGACTCTATCTCTATCCCTAATAATAGCTAGCATTTACATAGCACTTTATGCTTTGCAAAGAATAATATATATCTTCTCATTTGATCCTCACCATAACCCTATGAAGTAGATACTATTATTATTCCCATTTAGAGATGAAAAAAGTAAGGTTGAGAGATGTGAAATAGAATGATAAGGAGTGAGACTATAAAAATAGATTGGGACTACATGGGAAAGGGCCTTATGTGTCAGATCAAGGAATTTCTATTTGCTTTTAGAGGTGAGAGTTTAATGAATAGAAGAATGGCTTGGTCCAATCTGTGTTTCATGAAAATCGCTTTGGCAGCTCTATGGAAACTGAATTCAAGAGCCCTGAGAGTGAAGATGGGGAGATCAGTTAAGACACTATTGTAGCAGTCCAGGTCAGAGATGCAGAAAGCCTTCACTAGGCTGATGGCTGTGACTCTTCTCACCCTGGTTATCATCTTTTGTACTCTAATGCTCTGAACACTGCTGAACTTGTCCATGACTCTTTTAGAGTGGCACCTGGGACTAGAAATGATATATCTGAAATGTTCTAACCAGAGCAGAGTATACTGGGACTATTGCCTCTTTTCATAAGGGCATATTTCTATTAAGGCAGACCAGATATCCTCACTTTGTTTATAACTGCCAGGATCCACTGTTGGTTCATATTGAATGGGCAACCAAAAGCTGTAAATTTTTGATTATTTGTTGTCACATTAACCACTTTCAAGTTATATCTCTCCCATCCTGTACTTGCACAGTAAATTTTAAAAATTCAAATGCAGAATTTTACATTTATCCCTATCATATATCATCTTATTAGTTCAGGCCCAAGGTTGCATGGGTCATTTTGAATCCTATTTCTGTCATCCAACTCATTAAGTATTCCTCGAAAGCATTGTGCCTTGTGCAAGATTGATAGAAATGCCTTTTGTTTCTTCATCAAAATCTTACGTAAAATTATTGAATAAGACAGGGCCAGACACAAAGCCTTAAGACACTACCCAACAGATCACCTTGTAAGTTGATGGTGATCAATGATTTTTGCATCAAGTCACTCAATTTAGTACAGATTCATCTAACCATAGCATTCTGCAATACATATTTCTCCATCTCACCTATCTGGATTTTGTGAAAGTCTTGGTCAAATGTCTCACTACACCTACCTATTTTACACCTATGGTGTTATCCTGACATTCTAATCTTCTCAATCTATCCACATTGGAAATTAGTTTGGTTTAATATGACATGTTATAAGTGAACCCACACTGGCTCCAGAAGAGCACTTTTTTATGAGTAATTACAAATAATTTATCTAAAAATCTCTAGTTATTCTAAGACTGATATAAATCTTGCCAATCTATAATTTCTAGAATTTATCTTTTCCCTTCTTTGAAAGTCAATGAGATAAGAACTTATTAAGTGACTACTATTTGAAAGGAAAATTGGGATATTTATCCATCTCTTGTCTTGTAGCTCCCTTCTTTCTTTTCATGATTCTTCAGATATTAATAGCAGTGACAACATGGTCACACATGTTCTTTCACTATTTGGAAATATAATCTGTCTGGTATGAAAGTGGATTTTCTATGAGTCTGGTTTGATTGCAGAATTGCAAGGTGGTTCTAGAATCATCTTTAAAGGTCATTCAGTGCCTAAAGGTTACCAGTTCTTTGTTATTTCCAGGCTAAGTCTTAGATGTGGAGACTACTTTTCTTGTCAAGAACCAGCCCTAAGTCCTTCAATGGGGGACGACCACTGAATGGTTCTGCCCTGTAAGACTGGTTTTTATTTTCTTCTAACCCCAAACCAAAAATGGTATTATACTTCTTAATACATGATGGTGCCACCAGACAGCAATGTTTTCAATTTTTATTAGCCTTCTGATAAAGGATCCCTTGATACTCATGTTCTGTTCATTCCAATAATGTTGATCTTCCCATGAGAGTTCTGAACTTGTAGCCTGGAGGTTTCAGGACAGTAGGGGAAAAAGGATCATTCTGGCTAATTGTAGTCATGGTGTGGTGACAAAAGGCTTGGATTTGGAGTCAGAGGACGTGGGTTCAAACCATGGCTCTGTTATGAACTACCTGTGTGATCTTGAGCAAGTTAAAATCCTTTTTTGTTCAGTTTCTTTATTTATAAAATTCAGGCTTTGTAAAATGAAGAGGTTGGATTGGATGATTTCTAAGGTCCCCTCCCACTCCAAATCAATGCTCCTGTGAACCCAGAACAATTCTACGTATCAGGTCCCACAGGTCAGTGGTAATCTTAGGACCTAACAGAAAGAAGTTCCTTTTACAGTGTCCCCAGAGTGCCAAAAGGCCAAAGGCCATTTCGCCCTCCAACATTAAAGCCATCCTTTCAGGTCAAGGTGTTGTCAGTCTTAAAACTGTTCAGCATTGACCAGGGTAGTGACCGGGATGCTTATGTGGTCACATAATGTTAGAAAAACATAGAGAATTCATAAAGGGTATCAGATATTACATAAATAGTAGCAAAATGGACCTATGATTTCAATGATGTATTTATTCCAGAGATGAAACTCACAACCCAACTATGCCTGCCTATGCTGTTTGACCTATCCATATTTTCCTATAATTTTACCACAAGAGCTCCACCCAACATGCTGGGGGGTGGAGGGAATCATTCCTCAATTTTAGGATACAAGTGCATAACCTTTTAGAGAAAATAACCTGCAAAAGTTAAAAGCAGGCAGTTTAATTAAAGAGTTACATAATTACTATCTATAAATTTTTGAAAGGCTGCTATACGGAAGAGAGATTCACCTTATTCTGTTTTCCCAGAGGGCAACAATGGTTAGAGGTTGCAGAAAGGCAGATTTTGGCTTAGAATAATGAGAGAAATTTAAGTAGAACAGGTTGCCCCAAGAGGGAGTGGCTTTTATGGTTCTCTTGACTTATCTGTTCATATTTCAAAGTTTCTGCTCAGTTCTCATCTTTTCATCAGGAACGCTTCAGAGGAATCAAGTCCTCTATTTCATTAAAGTCACATTTTCCCCCAGCTGAAGGACTGAACTCCCTTTTGTTGGGTAAGTTATTCCTGACTACAAGCTGATATACCTTGCCATATTATATACACTCCTTTAAAAAAAAAAAAATTGTGACAACTACTGACTTTTGTGTACTCTTGACTGTGTTTCCTTAGTATTTGAATGCTTTCTTTCTGGCTTCTTGCAGTATTTTTTCTTTGATGTGAAAGCTATGGATTTTGGCTCTGGAGGACGTGGTTTTAGAGAAACCTGAGACGACTTCTATGAATTGATAGAATGAAGCGAGCAGAGCTAGGAGAATGATTTATAACATAAAAGCAACATTTTAAAAATTAAAATCTTCGAAAGACTTAAGATCTCCGATCAAAACAAAGACCCACCAAGACTTCAGAAAATCAGGGATGAAGAATATTATCGTGCTCCTCACAGAGAGGTGATGATTAAATATAAAGAGACATACTTTGAATATGCCAATGTGGGAATTTGTTTTCTTGATTATGCATATTTATTACAAGGGTTTTCTTTTCTTTCCACTAGGGAAGAGTGGAAAGGAGAGGGAAAAAAATGCTTGTTAGTTTAAAAAAAAATACAATCTAATTTTAAAATAGGGAGTGATGTTACCATCAATTCAAGGGGAGAGTGGATACTTACCTGTACAAACTATTTCAGAGGGGCTTCCTATTTAGGTATAGGCTGAATTAGAACCTCTCCCTGGGAGTCTTTTCTAACTCTCCAATTCTATGCTTGTTAATATTTGATTTGAAAAGAATAATAGTGGTGGTCTTTATTCTATGAGAGTCTTTCCTTTGGAGAATGGTGGTCATTGATTGTCCATCTTTTAGAAGAAAGGACATGAAATGGGCTTAAGTTAAGGGTCTGTAGATTAATCATAAACAGCTGGTCTTTGAAGTATGAGACAAAACCCTCAACAATTGTGCTTCCTCTTAAATATCAGATGGGGGCATCTTTTTATTTTATATTCTAGACAATGGAGACCTATAGGCAGTTTTTGAGCAAGGGAGGGACAGAGTTACATTTGTGCCTTAGGAAGCATTTGACAACTGGGTAGAGAATGGATTGGTAGAGGTAGAAACTGGAAACAAAGATACCAAAATACAGGCTATTCCAGTAGTGCAAATGAGATAGGATGAGACATGACACAACTTGCACTTGACTTTGAGTGAGGGAGGGCTGTGCAGGTGACCAGTCTCACTTCTCCTCCAGAGCCATCTGAATTCAGTAATCAGATATTCATCAGGATGACTGGAGATGACCCACGATGAGGCAATTGGGGTTAAGTGACTTGCCCAAAGTCACACAGCTAGTGAGTGTCAAGTGTCTGAGATGAAATTTGAACTCAGGTCCTCCTGACTCCTGCACTGGTGCTCTATCCACTGCACCACCTAGCTGCCCTGCTACAATGAGAACTTCTTAACCATACCCATCTACTATTAGTAAAAGACAGGTCATTGTTTTTTTCACTTGCTCTAGTTTGCCAACATCCCTAGAATTGGACACAATGATTCCCAGATGGGAATGTTGTTCTTTGTCATGTGAATGGTCTTTTCTGGGATTCCTTAAAGGTAGTGGCACTTCTTGTGAGCTGTTAGCATTCTAGTAGCTTTTTTTATACTGCACAAATAGGAGGGGAAGGGGTGGAATTCATTGGTGCTAAGACATATGGGAGTGGGGGAAATGGGGAAAGAAATGATGAAAAAAATTGATGTACCATAGAACTCGCAATTAGTTTGCAGTGTTATTTCCATAAAGTCGACCTCACACTTAAGATCTGAAAGGTAATCACCTGAAATATCAGAGCAGAGGCTAAAAATAACTAAGCCCTAGCTGAGTCCTGGCACCCCTGGGGAGAGGGACAGGCAGTGAGTGAGGTACCCTTCCAGAGCCCTCCCGAGGGGCAGTGCATCTCACTCTCTCCTGTACTCATTAATGCCAGCCCCATGGACTCCAGAGTATCTTGATCCTTATTTATGCCCCGATTGGCAGTAATTGCAGCGCTCATCACCGGGAAAGCCTGCTATGGGAAAGAATAACTAAGCCAGACAAAGCAACTGTATCCACCCAGTGGTTAGAATCAAAGAGGTGTAATCACAGGTTCCATCTGCGTGCAGCGAGAGCCGCCCTCTGGCATCTCTGGCGTGCTTGGGAGGTGTTTGTCTGGGTCTCAAATTAGGTTGCAGCTCTCAGGCACCTCCCCATAAATCAGATCCCTGGTCCTCCCCATCCTTCTCACAAGGGGCTGAGGAAGGATGAGTTAGGCTCATCTTGCAAACGGATATTTCTGAATCAGCAAACATACACACACATACACACAAACACACACACACACACACACACACACGCACACACCTTAGAGTGCATGTTGACTGCTACTATTCCTAAAGCTACAGTCCCATAGAAGTGGGCTTCCTTGAAGAGCTGTTGAGGATGTTCCAGGGGGCACCTTCCTTCCTACATGCCCCCAGCTTTCCTTAATACCCTCCTCTCTCCATCATACAACCTCACCCCAATAGGGGTCATTTGGCAGTGGCCTGGAAACATCATATCTATCATTGCGTCCTTCCTCTCCTCTTTAACTCCCTGAACCTTTTGAACTCTTCGAATTAAATTTCTCATCCAAGCACTTAAGTATTATGCATGTATTATACACCTACTGCATACACACAGTACTATCTTGCATGCACGAACTAGTAAGACATCAAAGACATAGGGATCATGAAAATCCAGATCTGGGTGTTGCCTATAAAGTAGGTAGATAGAATCAAAGGCTTGAAGACTTGGCCCCTGCCTCAGTAGACAGTGAGTGAATGTTTCCTAGGCACTGTCAAGTATCCTGGAGTGAAATCTAACTGAATTTTCTCTGCTCCATGAACATAAGAGGAGCTCCCACTTTTTGTCACTTGTTTGCCTCCTAATTTACATTTTACCTTTTTCTATTTATTTTTGTCCATAATAGAGCTGGAATCCTTGAGGGTATAGATCCTGACTTTTTTTTCTCATCTTCATAACTTACCTGAAACAATACCAAGTGTGAGGAAGACCAGGATCGAATCAGACTAGACCCAAATCCCAACACTTCCTAAGGATGAGAGAGGGGAATAGTAGCTTCCACCTGCGATTCTTTTTTCCAAATCTTCCTCTATGTCTTTCATTCAATAGATATTACTGGAATACTCACTGCTTCCCCCAAAATTCTAGGCACTGTGAAAGGAAGGTCTAAGCTTAAGGATTACAGAGGGTTGATTTAGATGACACAATTTTTCCTCTAAACTTGGACTGGGTAAGGTTGGAAGATTGCTTGCAAGAGACTGGAGAAAGGAGTTTCAAGAAGTTAAAGTAAAATGCACAGACTCTGGGATGCGGTTACATGCATCGTTCTTCTACTGGACCTGGCCCAAGGATTCCATTTCAGTTTCATGAAGTCCCTTTCTCTAGCCTCATGCATGGTCTTCCAGCTTAGATCTTTCTTCTCCTAAATAGTCCAGGATTAAGCAGAAAACCACGAACATTTTTGGCAGGGCTAAGTGAGGATAAATCCCTTCTAATATCCATCCATACTATTCTCACTCTCTACCTCCATGCTATCCTACTTAAGCATGCTGATCCCTTCCTATGTTTCCAATTCCCTCACAAGGTAATTTTTCTAGGTCCAGTTCAAATTTCACTTTTTCCAAGAAGACTTGGAAGACTATTCTAGCCCATACTGATCTTTTATCTTCTCTGAATGCCTATAAATCAGGCTCTGTATGATACTTTCTAATGCTTGATTAAATGAGATCTAGCTACAATGTCAGGAGACCAAAGGTAAAGCAAAGTATAAGCAAGGTGTAGCTGTAACATTAGGAGACGGACAATATAAAGGCAAGAATTTATGAATCCAAATGCACACCAGGAAGAGCAGAGAGGAGGTGTGTTTTGGTGTTGTCATTAGCTCAAGCCCAGTGCAGCCAAGATGGAGACATGATACAAGAAATAAACAAGGCAAACTGCATTCAACCTTAGCCACACCTGCCATGCCATAAGAAACAGCTGAGCTTGTTATCAAATGAGTCAGCAGTGTGATCCTGGTGTGAGTATGACCATGAGAGAATGGAAGGGCGGCTGGGCAGCCCAGCTGAGGTATCTTCTCATACGCAGTTATAGACAACCAATAACAATCTATACTTTAAAAAAAAAACATCAATGATGATACTTGGGAAACTAATGATCTATTTGTGACATTCTTAGACTGAATTAAGCTGTTGTAACTAAATTTACATCTAGTTCAATAGGTGGGAAGCTTGAATAGGATCATGTGACCCAGAGAAGCCTTCATTCAGTGTTTTGGGATTCTGCTCCTACAACAAACACTACTTTCATAACCAATTACTCACATTTATATAGCACTGTATTATTTATAAACAATGCAATTTACTGATGTATTGGGTGAGTTTGTGTACCTCCCTCAAGATCTACCCATTCAGGATTTTTCCTGGAGTTGTGTGCTTTCTGTATGTGCCCAGGAAAACAGAGATTACTCAACAGTAGCTCTGCAAAGCTGTGCTTATCTGGAGAAATGAGATTAAACTGGTCTGATAACTAGGGATGGTTAGCTACTGGGGAAAACTGGCTACAAAAAACTCTGCTTCCCTCAGGAACAATTCCTGAGGGATGATGTAAGATCCTTACATAGGTAAGGAAGAAAGAGAAACTAGTGAGAGTATTGTCATTAGAGAAAGGAACAATGGAATTTGAGGTCTTTTGGGTGCCATTACACAGACAAAGACCAGGGTCTGGAAAATATTGATAGACTGAAGTGGTCAAAGTGATTTTTTTTTTAAAGCGCAGTTCTGACAATGTTACTTACCTCTACACTCTCACCTTCTTTTTCTCCAATAAACTCAGAGGGATTCCTGTTACCTCTAGGGTCAAATATAAACTCTTTTGCTTAGCATTTAAAGCCCTTTATAACCTTCCCCCTGTCTACCTTTCTATTCTTCTTATAATTTATTCCTTTCCATGAAATCTACAATCCAGTTACACTAGCTTACTCACCCACAACTATCCATCTCCTTACCCAATCCATTTGCATTGACCATCTTCCATTCCTGGAATGCTCTCCCTCCTCATCTCAGACCCCTAGATTGCCTGCCTTTCTTCATGATTCAGCCCTAATCTGACCTTCTGCAGGAAGCCTTTCCCACATTCTTCCCTCTAGTACTTTTCTCTTTGAAATAACATACATACATACACACACATGATTTGAGGGTGTGCATGTATGTGTGTATATATGTATACCACATATATGTGTATGAATGTGTGGTATGTGCATACACACATGATTTCAGAATGTGTATGTATGTGTGTATACATACACATGTATATGTGTGTTTATATGTATATCTGTATACATATACATAAATATACATATACATATATGTGTATATATGGAAAGAGAGAGAGAATTTCAGAGGGGAAGGAGGTAGGAAAGGCTTCCTGCAGAAGGTGTGTGTATATATGTATATAGAGAAATACATATGTGTATACATACATATGTATATGTATATCTATCTATCTAGGCAGCGAGGTGGTACAATGGATAGAGCACTGGGCCTGGGGTCAAGAAGACCTGAGTTCAAATTTAATCTCAGATGATTACTAGATGATTACTGTGACTTTGGACAAACCACTTAACCTGTCTGCCTCAGTTTCCTCAAGTGTAACATAGGAACAATAACAGCACCTACTTCCCAGCCTGGTGAGAGGATCAAATGAGATCACACTTATACAGCACTTAGCACAGTGCCCGATTCATAATTGTGCTTATTAATAGACTTGTTTCCTTCCTTTTATGAACATAGCTTTTTGCATGCTGTCTCTCCCATTAGACTCTGAGTTCCTTGAAGGCAAAGACTGTTTTTGCTTTCCTCTAAATTTCTAGCACTTACCACAATGCCTGGTATTTTGTAAGTGCCTAATAAATGCTTGTTGACCAACATGTTTACTAACTGGAGATAAAGGTCAAAGGAGACAAGAAAGGAGAAGAATGATGTGATCGGGGTTTCAGCTGGCCATCAGCATAGATTCTGAAACTGTAGAGAAGATGGCAGGAGATAAAATGGAAAGAGCAAATATTTTTGGTGCTGGAGTTACTGAGGAGGGAGGCAGTAGGATCTAGAAGGTGGTATATAGACAATATATAGACAGAGTAGCCTAACAGGATGGAATAACTCAACTCACTGTGCTTAGGACACCTTGGTATACTGGGGTCAGGGTGAGATGGAAGCAATATGCCATGAGAGATAGTGGGGCTGAACAGAAAGACAGGGAAAACAAAGGATTTCCAATTCCTGCTTTGCAGGGTAATGTTCTCGGAATGTAATCATTAGTGAACAGTATGAAAAAAACACAATACTACAAAACCTGCTATTTCTGAACAGCAAGCAGGCAAAAGGGAGTACCCTGAGACCAGGTTCTGCTCGGATATGGTTGCTCTCAAATCCCTAATTGAAATTCAACTTGGAAGGCACCTCCACCCATCATGGAGCAAAGACAGCACAGGAAGCTCACATTAGTTCAAAATAACCATGTAAATACCCTCCTGTACAAATACCATTTCTCTTCATGTACCCAGGAAGAAGCAGGGCAAATGGGTAAGCAGGGCTCTTAGAGCAGAGGAGGGGGATGGGGCAGGGAGCTCAGGGAGGGTTAGTGGGTTGCAGCTTTTTTTTTTTCTACTTTTTTTCACACAGCACACAGGAGGTAAAGGAGCCAAGGATTTCTGTCAACAGTGAGCTCTGCTGCAGCTCCAGAGATGTCAACTCAGGAGCCAAACTGCCATTTCTGCTTTAATTGGTGTCTCTCTGTGAAGAGGAGAGAAAGGGAGAGGGTGAGAAAGAGGGAAGGATGCAAGGAGAAAAGGAAGGAGAGAGCTAGAGAGGGAGGAGGAGAGGTACAGGGACAAAAGGAGACAAAACATGGGGAGAGAGGTAGGGGCAAAAGGGACAGGGAAGAATAGAGGAAGGTAGGAAGAGAGAGTGATAAAAAGAGAGAAGGACACAGTGAAAGGGAGAAAGAGAGAGAGATACAGAGAAAGGAGAGAGAAGTCGATGATGATGAAGAAGAAGAAGAAGAAGAAAAGACAAAATGAGAAATTAGAAAAAAAGAGAGGAGAAAGAAAAGGAGAGTAATTTAAGGAAAGAGGGAGAAAGAAAGAATAAAAGAGGAGAAGAGAGAGGGAGGGAGAAAGGAGAGCGAGAGTGAGTAAGGAGGAGAAAGGAGGAGAATAAGAGAAAACAATACTGAGGAAGAGAGGGGAACAAGAAAAAGAGAGGGAGAGAGAAAGTGAAAGAGAAAAGGAGATGGAAACAGTTAGGGAGAGGGATACAGAAAGAGAGATTAGAAAGGAAAGAGGAGAGGACAGAGAAAAGAAAAGAAAAGAAAAGGGAAGGAGAGAGAATAAAGAAGAAGAATAGACATTTCTAAAGATAGGGAGTCAGGAAGAGAGCAAAAGGGTAAAGACAGACAGAAAGAAAAGAAAGTGAAGGTGGGATAGGGTGTAGAGAGAGGAAAGTGAGAAACCTGCAAAGAGAGAGAAAGAGTTTGAGGGGTTTTAGGAGATAAAATTCTGTAATCAAAGGATCTTTGACAAAGCAGAGACTGGTTGAAATTGAGGGTGGGGAGAGTTTCTGTCTTCTCCACCTGATTTTGTAGGTGCAGTCCTCTGATGGTCACTAACAGGGCCCCCAAAAAAGACTAGGGAAGTGGAGCAATCCTGGCTAATATTTCTCCTCTTCTTGCTTTGCCATTTATGAAAAAGTAAAATTAAATTTTAAAAATTATTTTTTTCTGATGCCCAGACTTCATACTAAGAAATTCACCAATAATTCTGGAGGCTAACTCAGCAAATGTAAACCCAGGGCATATATATTTAATAAAGACTAATCGTCCATCATCCATACATCACAGCAATGGGTTCAGTTGGTGCTACTTCTCCAACCCAGTCCCATGCCCTTTACCCTAGTACTGTCTAATTCTCTCTGTCTTCACAACTAGAGTTGGTGGAAGTGGTGGGGAGGAGGGGGGAATCTTTAGAAGGAAGAAACTACTGGGGGAATGATCTAGGATGAAGAGGATTGATAAAGAAGACAAAGGAAGAGAGAGAAATGAAAGTAATAAAGAAGAGGCAAAGAGGATGAAAGAGCTAAAAGGACAATTAAATATGTCATTGAGTATTATCTTGAATTGTTTCTTGTTTCCACGCATGTTGTATCCCCAAGTAGATTGCAAATTTCTTCAGGGCAAGCATCAAGACATATCCCCAAGTCAGTGTCTAATGTAGAACTGGTCACACAGTGGGCATTTTACCAGGTTCTGATGATTTCCCTTCTGAAATTTGTTGCCTTGGGTTCTTATTGAGACACATTGATAAGGCCTTTGTCCTGGCAGTGAAGATGATTTAGGGAATCATTAGACAGTCACACCAGAAACATGCCCTTAGACTTGGCCCTTAAGAGAATATACAAAGACAGAGAAGAGAGCTAAAACAGAGACACCCAAAGAGTAGAGGAGCTACACACTGATATTTATACTTTACTCCTTTGGGCAGAAGTCTGTGAATATTTGGGGTAACTGTAGGAAATTATATGGCCCCAGGAAAGGAGGTGATCATGTGGTCCCAGAAATGGCATTAGAAAGAGACAGTAGTGGAGTAGAAAGTAATCCCTAGATGATCAAAGAATTCTGGGACCAAGCCTCCTAGATGCTAAGGGAAGGAGACAGAGAAAATCCAGAATAACACTTGGATTCCTGAACCAGGTCTCTTAGAGCTGAGGCTCTTAACCTGGGTCCATGGACCCTCAAGGGGATCATTTGCAAAAATTTGATAATTATCTCAATATAACTTTTTAACCTTATATATTTTATTTCATGTATTTAAAAATTATCCTAAAAAGATGTCCAAAGGCCTCACCAGGAGACCAAACAGACTCATGACACGAGAAAGGTTAAGAATTCCCATCTTCGAGAGAAAAGGAAGAGTTCATGAACTGTTTCAAGGTCCTAAGTCAAGCAGAGAATCTAAGGAACGATGAGTTTCAGAGCTACAATGTGGAGGAACAAGCCTTGGTCTTGCTTACCACTCACTTAATGTATACCTGTGTATACATATAATGTGTATATGTGTACTGCACAGACTCAAGAGGGAAAAGTTTACCTCAAGGAATATCTGGCAACTTCAGTCATAAAGAAACACTAAAACTGTGGAGGACTGTTAGAGGAAGGTAGAAGTCAATTGGGAAGGAATGACCTAGACTGTAAGATCCTTGAGGCTAGAGACTTTCTTTTATCTCTTTTTGTATCTCCAGCACTTAGCACAATGCTTGGCACATAGTAGGTGCTTAATAAATGTTTACTGATTGATTGATTGATTGATTTTGACTATTCATGGGCTCAGGTGCTAGTACTTTCTGTTTTGTATTTTTAATCATGCTAAATAAAACCTGCCCAAATTTAATGTTTAGCTTGAATGCTTGCATAGGAAACTGAGGCATCTAAAAATATCTTGTAAATACCTAGTCACAAAATGTATTCTGAAGACAAATAGTACAGTGGAAAGATTCAGAGTAAAAGGACCTGGCTCAAATTAAACATCTGACAATTTCTAACTGCCCTATTCCTTCTCTTTACTCTAGGTTCTCAGGTGACCACTCTCTCCTGGTTCTCCTTCTTACCTAACTGACCATTCCTCAGTCTCCTGCGCCATATCCAGGTCATATCCTCTAAACATAAGTGTCCCACAAGGTTCTGTCCTACTTTCTCTTTTATTCCTCCCTGTATACCATTTCACTTGGTGATCTCTTCAGCTCCCATGGATTTAATTACCATATCTGTGTTGATAATTCTCAAATCTACATTTCCTATTCCAACTTTTCTGCTGATCTACAATCTCACCTCTTCCACTACCTTTCAGACATCTTGAACTGGATGCCCAGTAGACATTTTAAACTAAATATGGCCAAAATAGAACTCATTATTTTCCCTCAAACCCTTACCACCTTCTTTCTACCTTTTGGTGGGGAACCTGCAGCCTCAAAACCACATGTGGCCTTCTAGGTCCTTGGGTGCAACCTTTTGACTGAGTCCAAGTTTTATAGAACAAATTCCTTTATTACAGGGATTTGTTCTGTGAAGTTTGAATTCAGTCAAAGAGCAACATTTGAGGATCTAAAGGGCCACATGTGGCTTTGAGACCACAGGTTCCCCACCCCATAACCTACTCCCCCAGGTTTGCAACCTATGTGTCATCCCTAATTCCTGCCTCTCATGCCATGTATCCTATTTGTTGCCAAAACCTGTCAATTTCACCTTTGTAATATCTTTCTTATAAGACCCTTTCTCTCCTCTGATACTGCCACTACACTAATACAGACTCATTACCTCAGACCTGAACCACTTGCAATAGCCTACTGGTAGGTCTCCCTGTCTCAATTCTTCCCACTCCAATCCATAATCCATTCAGCCACCAAAGTGATTTTTTCTAAAACCCAATCCAACCATGTAGCCCCCCAACTCAATAAACTTCAGTATCTCTTTATTGCTTCTATCAAATACAAAACCATCTGTTTGGCATTCATAACCTACCCTTTCCAGTCTTCTTACATATTATCCCCTACCATGTACTCTGATCCATTGACATTGACCTCCTTGCTGTTTCAAGAGCAGGACATTCCATCTCTCTGCTCTGAAAATATCTCCAACTGCTCTCCCTCCTCATATCTACCTACTGACTTCCGTAGCTTCCTTTAAGTTCCAACTAAAAGTTTATCTTCTGCAGTAAGCCTTTCCTAACCCCCTTAAGTCTAGTTCCTTCCTTCTGTTAATTATTTCCTATTTATCATGCATATATATGTAAATATATATACACACACTTTTAAATATATACACACATATATACATATACATAGATTATACGTGTATATACGAGTATACATGTATGTGTATATATGTGTGTGTGTGTGTGTACTGTATGTATATATGTATACATATATGCAGAGAGAAAGAGACCTTGCTTTATATATATTTGTCTTCATGTTGTCTCCTCCATTAGATCATAAGCTCTTTGAGGGCAGGCTGTCTTTTGTATCTTTCTGTATCCTCAGCACCCAGCACAGTGAACATTAGTAGGGACTTAAGAAATGTTTATTGATTAACTGACCATGACCAAAGCACTTGACCCTCCAGGGCGTCAGTTTCCTCAGTTGTCAAATGATCTCTAGTTGATGGACTAGATGATTTCTAAGGTACCTTCCAACTTTTAGTCTATCATCCTATGATATTTCCAGGAAAACCCTGGATGGATTCATGAGCTAAAGAAAGTATTTCTGAGAAGCACTCATTACTGAACCCAATTGGTACAAACCTGGAGCTTTGGTCCTGGCCACAGGTTACACACTCTGTCCCTTGTACTTTGAATGGAGTTTCTCCACATCTCTACTTAGTGAAATTGTGCTCTTCCTTTTGGGGTCAGCTAATAACCTCAGCTGGAAGTGATCCCTCTGTTCTTTATACTTCTTGTTCCACTCTGTGTGGCCACTCCTATGTGCTAAATCATATGGTAAATGCTATGATTTGTAAATGTGTTTCTTGTACATATGGCTACAGGACAGCTACCTCTCCATTTTCTGCATGACTGCATTTAAAAAAAATTCTTTTGATATCTCTATCTTGGCCCAGGAATCTCATCATTGGGAAATCTCATCATCCTGCAAAATCCATTCATACCTTATCAGTGCTCTCTGCTTCACTGATTTGGAAGGTAGAATAACCAATTCCAAAGTATCTGTTTAATAAGGAAGGAACCCAGGACAGCCATCTCTTACTTGTGTATCTCGTTGCACTCTTTTAAGCTTTTTGTAGATTTCTCTATCATGCTACCCGTTCAGTTTTCTTCTCTCTTCTCCCACTTTTTGGCTTCCTTTTCTGTGTTGTCTTCCGTCATTAGATTGTAAGTTCCTTGAGGTCAGGCATTTTCTCTTTTAAAATTTGTGTGTATATCCCCAGTGCTTGGCATATTGCCTGGCACAGAGTAGGCGCTTCATAAAAGTTTATTGACTGTCTCATTCTCCTATTGTTTTGTAAGTCTCTTGAGGACAGGGATTCTGTCACTTTTCACCTGTGACCCAGTACTTAACCCAGCACCTGAATGCATAAAGTAAGTTTTTAATAAATGCATATCCTGAATCGAACAAAAAATATGGCAACAATTTCTAAACAATGGCATACAATTATAACTCTGTTTTAAAGACTAACAGCCTTGTCAGGTCTTCTCTTCTCTTTTCACTTGTCCTTTTCTCTCTTTTCCTCTTCTCTGTGCTCTCTCTTTCACTCTCCCTATCTCTCTTTTTCTTTTCTTTTTCCCTCTGTTATCTGTGTCTGTCCCTCTTGCTATCTTTCTTGTTCTAAAACTTTCTTTCTTGCTTTCTCCCTCTTTCTCTTGCTCTTTCTCTGATTCTCTGTCTCTTTTTCTCATTCTAGAACTTTCTCTTTTTTGATCTCTCCCTCTCTTTTACTCTTGCTCTCTCTGTTTTTCTCCCTCGCCTCTTTTCCTCTCTTGTTCTATTGTTCCCTCTGTCTCTGTCTCTGTCTCTCTCTCTCCCTCCCTCTCTCTTTCTGATTTCTCTCTCTCAGCTCCATACTCAATCCCAGGGCAGTATATTGATTATGGAATTTTCATCTCCAGTTATAAGGGTCACTATCGGAGTTTACTATAGATCTAGGCCTCTCTTGGAGACACAGACCAGCACCTTTTCTGCAGTGGGAGAGGGACCAAGATCTACCCAGTCACACCATAGGGACAAAGTATACAAATTAGAGTGGGGAAACAGAGGGGAAGGGAAGGGAAAAGATAATATAGTGGGTGGAAAGAGCAATGCATTTTGATTATCAATTTTTTCCCTGAGTTCAAATCTGAGTTCAAAACTCGCCACTTCTGTATGACTCTGAGAAAGTCTTTCAACCTCCCTGAGCTTCAGCTTCCTCATACATAAAATGAAGGGGTAGGACTAGGTAACCTCTAAAGTCCCTTTCAGCTTTGGAGCTATAATCCCAGGATTACATGTGCAGATAAAGAATAGAGGGACCAGCAATATATGTGTCACTAAAAGAGTACCATTATCTAGCTCAGATGGGGAGGGATTTCAAGTAAGATAAAAGTCACAGTCAATGTCTTCAGAGAACTTATGATCTAAATGGGAAAAAGCCACATCAAAAACTTTAGCTATTTTCTAAAGAAAAAATTAAATCTTTTTTTCCAGCTTTCACAAAGGGTTATGTATGTGTGTGTGTGTGTGTGTGTGTGTGTGTGTGTGTGTGTGAGAGAGAGAGAGAGAGAGAGAGAGAGAGAGAGAGAGAGAGAGAGAGAGAGAGAGAGAGAGAGAGAGAATTTGTTGTTTTTCAGTTGTTCCTCATGACCCCATTTGGGGTTTTCTTAGCAAAGACAGTAGAGTGGTTTAGCATTTCCTTCTCCAGTTCATTTTGCAGATGAGGAAAGTGAGGCAAATAGGGTTAAGTGGCTTGCCCAGGGTCAGACAATTAGTAAGTGTCTAAGGCTAGATTTTAACGCAGGAAGATGAGTCTTCCTGACTCCTGGCCCAGTGCTCTATCCACTGTGCCATCTAGCTGCCCAAATATGGTAAGATGCCAGACACTGAGGTCCTTGCTAGAGCTGAACTGACAAAAATTCAAACTATGCTTCAGAGAGTTCAGTTCTGATGGGTTGGCCACATTGTTCGAATGCAAAATGTATGCTTGCCAAAAGGATTATTTTATGGAGAACTCACATGGGGCAGGTGATCACGTTGTGGTCAGAAGAAGTGATACAAGGACACTCTGAAGGTCTCTCTCAAGAGCTTTGGATTTGTCTGTGCAACACTGGCACAGGACCAGTCAGCATGGCGTGTCCACATCAGAAGGGGTTCTGTGCTCTATGAGCAAAGTTGAATTGAGACAGCACAAAGTAAATGTAGGATGTGCAAATTTGGAGTATCCACCCCAAATATTGACACAGACTATCTGTGCCCAACCTGTGGTAGAACATTTCAAGTTCGTATTGGTCTGACCAGCCACAGTCAGACACAATGAAACTTCACTTTATAATGGTGATGTCACTTTGGTCCTCTTTGAAGATGAAGGACAACAACCAATATGGTAAGAATAAAAGTGAAACTATTTCTTCCCTGGCACCTTGGTGTGTTCTCTGCTATACCACTTCAGTCCCTGGGGAGAGTGGGTCCAGACTCAACCCTACCAGGTTCACTTCCAAATGTATCATGGATAATGGATGGATAAATCTGCACTTCTGATAGTACAAACAGGAGGTTGTTTGGGATTTGGTCCCTCACTATCTGGCTCCAGACATATCCCAGCATGGACTTCAAATCCCTGGACATTTGTGACTCAGTTTCAAAATTCACAATGCCATAGCCATCTCCAATCTCCTCCGGTTTATACAGGAGAGAAGAGACACAAAGAGGAAAAGAACACTGGCCCGTTCACTGGCCACATGTTGGTTTTAGATGGGGAGAGTCTAAGGTCTTTTTCCTTGTAACACTGTTTCTCTCACTGGAATGCAGCCCATCAGGAAAATAGAGAAAGAGCAATGATCATCTTCTAAGTATAAACATTATCAAGTGTATTATAACTGAAAGGTGAACTTGACTTAGAGACTGAATATGGGAGTTGGAATCCTGACTTCAATATTTACTTAGCTGTGTGATTATGGGTCAATTATTTACCTCTCTGAGACTCAGTTTCCTTATCTGTAAAATGAGAATGATAAAACTTGTGCTACCTGTACTCATGACGTAGTGTGGAAAGCACCAGCCTTAAAGCTCTATATAAATGTGAAAAAATTATTGCTATAATATCATAATACTAACTTAAGTAGATGGACCATTTCCTCTTAGGAACTTTTTAAAAATTTAATTCAGTTTAATTTTCTGTTTTGAATTATCTCCCTCCTCCCTTCTCTATCAGTAAAAGGCATGAAAAACCAAATCCATTGCATCTATATAGTTATATAAAATAAATTTCCACATTAGCCATGTCAAAAAAAGGAAAGAAAAAGAAAGAAAAAGGAGACCTCTGCTTCAATCTGTACTCTGAGTCCATCCACCCTCTCCAAAGAGAGAGATTGTATGTTTCATCACAAGTCTTTAGGAATTGTGCTTGGTCACTGTGTTGAACAGAGTTGCTAAATTTTTCAAAGTTGATTACCTTTACAACATTTCTCTTACTGTATACATTTTTTCCTAGTTCTGCTCACTTTATTTTGCATCAGCTCATACAACTCTTCCAAAGTTTTTCTGAAACCATTCCCTTCATCATTTCTTACAGCACAAGAATATTCTATCATGTTCATTTACCATATCTTGTTCAGCCATTCCCCAATTGATAGGCATCTTCTCAGTTTCTAATTCTTTGCTGTCATAAAAAGGAACTGCTATAAATATTTTGCTATATATGCGCCCTTTCCCTCTTTCTTTTATCTCTTCAAGGCATAGACTTACTAGTAATACTGCTGGGTCAAAGTGTGCTTTGGGGATGTAATTAGAAACTTTCATACATAAATTTCCAACCTAACCTTATCTTTCCAAGGGCTCCTTTAGGTGTGTGTGTGTGTGTGTGTGTGTGTGTGTGTGTGTGTGTGTGCATGCCTCAATTTCTTTTGAAGACTTAGATATTTCCATAGTACAGAGGCCTGACTGGTTTCCCTTTTCATCTTTCTATTTGAATTGGGAAAATTACGATGTTTGGAGTGTGTTCCTTACCCTCAAATCTGACCTTAATAATAATTACAATCAGAATGTATATAAAGCTTTAAGATTTGCAAATCCTTTTACATGCACGATTCTATTTGACTTTCATATACCTAGTGAGGTGGGTGCTATTAGCATCCTCCCCATTACACAAATGAAAAACTAAGCCTTAGAGAGAATAAGTGACCTATCTAGTCACATAAGCTAATTAAAGTCTGAGGTAGGATTAGGAACTTGGATTTTCTTAATTTTGTCTAGCATTCTGTTCACTATGCCACTAGACCTTTCCATGTTAGAAGGTTCAAAGCTACTGGGATCATGAATGTAACTCAAGTGTGAGGATCTAGATGAGTGGAACCCACACAGCACTGTCATATTGCATCTTCACTGCACACACAGCATGATCACACTGCATCTACAAAGCATACACCATGGTCACACTGTATCTCCACTGTACACTTCTTGACCTCATATACAGGTTCCTGTATGTGCCATGAGGCTCAGCTGCCCAGGATTGGCACCTGCAGTCAACTCCTGCTCCCCACGTGCTGTACCCAAGAACAGCAGAAGCAGTGGCATCTGCCCACCCTGCCATGCCCTCCTCCTGCCCAGAGGGCCACCCCCCTACCACAAGCACCTGCAACCCTCTACAGCAGCACTGCTCCATGCTGAGTAGAGCTCAGCCAACCCTCCATCAGGCCTACCGTTGATGAAATCTGGGAGCTATTTTGAATTTTTTTTTAAAAAAGTCCAAACTGATTAGTTGATAATTACATGTTGGAACATCTGCTCTGATTTGTTTTATTATTTCTATTTTGGAAATTTGGAATACACTGAAGTTTTGCCTTCTGGAATAGTCGGCCCAACTCAGGGATCATTGTGGAGAATTGCTTAGTGACAGTAGGCACAGTCTCTCACCCAGCTTTCTGCACAGCTCAAGAATGCACAGGGGCAAAGGTACATTCCCTAAGGAAGTGGGGTCCACCATTCTTCTCTCTCTTCCCTTTCATGGTACCCACCACTAGGAATTTGTCCTTTTCTGCCTGATATATCGTCCCTAAAATTTCCAGATTCAGTATTAGTCTCTAAGAGAAGCAAAACCCAGAGTTGGGAGAGGAGCCTACAAAACCCCAGTGTGGCTATATTGGGGGTCTAAGAGACAAATTCTCTTGAGGACCTTTCAAGTCATAAATAGAATTATGCAGAATCTCAGGGCAGGATGGGAGATGGTTCTAACCCATCTTACACCTAAACAGGACTCTTCTCTACAATATCCCTCACATTCAGTCATCCAGTCTTTATTTGCATATCTGCCATGTTGAGGAACTTACCATCTCCCAAGGAAGCCCTTTCTGCTTCTGGAGAGCTCTCATTTTGGGGAAGTTTATCAAAATCTACCTCTCTGAATCCATTGTGCTTTGGTTCTCTCCACTGGGGCCAAGCAGAATTTGCATAATCTCTCATCCACACAAGAGTCCTTGAGCAATGTGAAGACAACCAAATCTTCTCCTCCTCAAGCTAAAAACTCTTAGTTTCTATTCTAATTTGGTTGGCTAGTCTTGGTTACCTAGAGGTTGGCTCAGGGAAGCAGGATAGACCCATGTCATCCAGCCTGGACTAGACCAACTTTGCTATTGAAATCACCATGCCTCTAGAGAAGAAGAATTTTAACCTTGAAGTTTATGTGACCTGTGAATGACTGCTGAGCCGCTGGAAGGGTCATGGAAGCTCAGCAGGATGGAGAACTTCTCTGTTCAGATTATCACAACAGGGATGCATCACTAAAGAGTGGTTAGAAAATGTTGCTAGGTATAATCTTTTCATAAACAGAGAAGCAGTTTTGAGAGGCAACATGGCAGAGTGAATAGAGTGTCAGCCTGGGGAGATGGAGGGAATCTCAGTTCAATTCCTGCTTCTGACACATGATCTATGTGATGCTAGAGAAATCAACTTCAGTTTCACAAACACATGCCAAGTTACATGTAACATACTTATATATATGTACATGTATATAAGTAAGTGTAATGGGAGGAAAGAATGGCCAGTGAGGACTCAGTCCTTATAGCAAGTGCTGTGTGCTCTTACCTGGAAGCAACCCAGGGGGAAGCTTCTCAATCTGTAATGTACAGTCTATTCTCTTTGATTCAGTGCATATGCAAATAGTCTACTGTGGATGCCTTCTAGTTTCCTACATGGTGATAAAAGGCCTTTCAATTGGCTGGTGAGCTGGAACAGAGTGCTTATAAAAAGCTCACACAGGCTGTCTCTATCTTTGAATCTCTGCCTCTGTCTTTGTCTTTCTCTACCTCTCTCTCTGTTTGTCTCTGTCTCCCTCTCTCTGTCTTGTTTTCGAACTCTCTGTCTTTCTGTCTCTCCTTCTCTCTGGTTCCCTCTCTGAGTCTTTTTTGGTCCCTGTCTTTCTGTCTCTGTCTCTGTCTCTCTGTGTGTTTCCTTTTTTCTCCCTTTCTAACTCTGTCTCTGTCTATTTCTTTCTCTCTGTCTCGGTCTCTCTTTCTGAGTTTCTCTCCCTCCCTCCTTCCTTACCTCCTCTCTGTCTCCCCAGCCTCTCTGTCTCTGTCTTTCTTTCTGAGTCTCTGCCTCTGTGTGTGTGTCCCTCCCTCTCTCTGTCTCTGCCTCTGCCTCTCTGTTTCTTATTTTTGTGTTTTTTAGCAAAGAAGAAGGAATGTTGTGGTAAAAGGTAGAAGGAAAGGTAGCAGCAGGAGACATGACTGAAGTTGCCTTAACTCTCCACTCAGGCCGCCATGTAGGGGTAAACTCATGGTGCTACTATTTCTTCTGACCTTGTATTAATTAATTATTGATCTTAGGTGAATGGGTATCAGAGATAGAACAGATCAGGCTATGGCTTTGTAAGCTTTGAAAGGTCAGAAGAACCACCAGAAGTCTAGCAGCTAGAGTCCATAGCAGCTTTGCCAGTAGCCATTGCAATAGAAACTGGGGAAGGGAAGGAGGGACCTGCTTGACCTGGTCCAGAAGTAAATAGACTGAGACACCTTCTCCGCAAACATCTTTTTAAAAAATCTAATTGATGTTAAATGTAAGTTAGTATTAGAGAGAGATTGATTTTGGGGGAAATATACAGATGGAGGCTCCAGCTTAATAGTATTAGAAATCCCCCAGCTCCTCAGGGTTATTCCCTAGAAACCCTGAAAAGGAAAAATAAAGCTGCACTCTGGAGAACTGACCTGCCAGTGTGTGTGGGAGACAAACACAGATAGATAATGCAGGTATATGTATGTATATTTGCATATATTTATATATAGTATATATTTATAAACATACATGCATATGTATGGTATATACATGCATATATAATTATGCTTATATGTGTGCTTGTATATGTATATATGTTTATGCATATATGTATAGGTGTGCATATGCGTACATACACATATATATGAATTTTCCATGTACACATCTTATCCTTTTAGGATCAAGGAATATTAGAATTAGAAGGAAATTTAAAGATCATCTAATACTATCTTCTCATTGGAACGCAGAGCAATTAAGTGACTCACTCAAAGTTCGAGATTTAGTAAGGAGAGATTTTAATTCAAATCTTCTGACTTCACATAGAGCAACAGTTCTACTTTACTAGTACTGCTTTGGATTGTAAGCCCCAAAGGAGAAGAAACTAGGTTTATGGTGTTCTCTCTCTTTCTCTCTGTCTGACTCTACCTCTGTCTCTCTCTATGTCTCTGTCTCTATCTCTGGAAATCAGCACATTTTCCTGAAACAGGACACATGTGGCGTCTAGGAGGTTAAGATTAAGGGTCATGTGGATGGAGTTGACTCCATCACATGATCTCAGTACCTAAGTAAGATAAGATAAAGAAGTGGGGAAGAAAGGGAGGGAAGGATATTCCAATTTACCATATAAAGGAGGATCTCACAGACTCATCTGCTAGACTACACAATTAATAATAAAAATAATAACAAACATTTATATTGCACCTACTATGCGCCAGGCATTGTGCTAAGCACTTTACAATTATTATCTCATTTGATCCTCATAACAACCTTAGGAGGTAGGTGCTATTATTATCCCAATTTTTTTTACAGATAAGGAAACTGAGGCAAACAAAAGTTAAGTGATTTACCCAGGGTTACACAGCAAGTAAGTGTCCAAGGGCAAGTTTAAACTGAGGTCTTCTTTGCCTCTAGGCCTGACACTCTATCATCAGCAGCACCTAGGTACTCCAAATCTACTTCTTCCTAATAAGTCCAGGCACTTGGCATAGATATCTTATGGATTCTCCAGTTCTAGGTGGTGCCGCCTGACCTGGTTATCCTCCTTTTCTGGTTGCTGTTCTTATGCGCTCACTTACTCTACTTCGACAGGTTTTGTTTCAGGATCAATTCTTGTTGATTCTTATTTGGGTCTTCCAGCTCCAGTTCACAATCTCCATCCTTCTAGACTACCAGTGAAGTAGATATTCCAAATGCCCATTGCTTTTAGGCTCCAGGTCACTAGGACTGGCCATTAACCATTTGCATATTACTGAAGTCTCAAGAGCAGAAATGGCAGTTTCAACCTCATTTTGACCCAGGCTCTAACCTCACCCCTAGCTCTACTATGGGTCCCAATCCTAACTCTGGCCCACACTCTAGCCTTCATTTTGGTTCTACCCTTCATGAGTCAGTCCTACCATCAACAAATGGAAAACAAGAAAACTAATTTCAATGTAATGCAACATGTGTTTATCAAGCGTTTAGTTTAAAGCTCAATGCATATATATATGTATATAGTTGTTGCTTAATAATTGATTGGACATTTTTTCTGTTTTTAAGTGGATCTGTGAATTCATTTTGGTGTCAAGAACCCCCAATGGGGAGACTGCTAATAGAGATAAGTACCTACTTTGCAACATAAGTTGCCTCAAAGAGCTGTCAAAGAGGGGGGCAGTGAGAAGCTAAATAACTTGCTCAGGGTCATACAGCACGAACATGCTAGGGACTTGGTTGGAACCTGAGTCTTTCTGATTGAGCTCAGCTCTCTATTAATAGCTAATATGTTATATAATAATTACTATGTGCCAGCCTTGTGTTAAGCCCTTCACAGTTATCTCATTTGAAGCTCACACTAACCCTGGGAGGCAAGTGCTATTATCATCCCTGTTTTGCAGAGGAAGAAACTGAGTCAAACAAAAGTTAAATGATTTGTCCAGCGTCATACAGTTAAATAAGTGTCTGAGGCTAAATTTGAGCTCATGTCTTCCTGACTCCAGGCCCAGACTCTATGCACAGCATATTGAACAAAACTGCCCCCCATGCCAAGTATTAACTATTCAAAGACCAAAACCAAACAGTCCTTTCCCTCAAGAAGCTTACTTTCTATCGAGAGATATAATGTGTACATAGATAAATATCAAGTAACAACAAGGGATACTAACAGCTGGAGACATCAGAAAGGACTTCAAGGGACAGGTAACTTAAGTTGAGCTTAAAGAGAATTAGGAATTTCAAGACAAGTAAGGAAAGATAGCCTTCTAGTCATGGGAACTCAGATTGTGCAAAGGCATGGGATGCCTCCCAAGAGTGGTAGATGGAATATCATATAGAAGGAAAATCAAATAGCCCAATGTGTTTGGAATGTAAAAAATGTGAGAGAAGTCAGTTCAGAGAGAGGTGCTAGAGTCAAATTATGAAAGATTTTAAAAGCCAAATAAGAGCTGATATTTTATTTTAGAGGCAATATGGATCCACTGGAGCTTCTTGAGCAGGGAAGTGATATTCTCAAACCTGTTCCATTAGGAACTTTAATTTGGTGGTTGTATAGAGGAGGAATTATAAATGGGAACAATCTGAGACAAGGGAAAAAATTAAGATTCTATTGCAATAGTCCAGGCCAAAGAGGATAAGGGCCTGAACTAAGATGGGTATAGTATGATTAGAGAACACGAGCTGGATGATAGAGATATCATGGGGGCAGAATCAATAAGACTTGACAATTATTAGATTATGGGAGGCATGAGAGAGAGTAAAGAGTCAAGGATGACCCTGAAGCTGTTAAACTGGGTGACTGTTAAGATAGAGTTTACCTCAATAGAAAGAGAGGACTTAGAAAGAGGGGTCAGTTGAAGTAGAAAAATGAGTTCCATGTTGGGTATGGTTAGTTTGAGATACTTATGGAACATCCAGGTAGAGGATGTATAACTGTTATTTAATTAAGCAGGATAATGAAGAGAGAGGTCATAGGATCATAGATTGAGACTGAAAAGTGGCATTTGCCTGGAGATGATAATAGAACTTAGTGATCAGATCACCAAGAGATATTGTAGAGAAGAGAGTAAAAGGTAGGATAGAATCCTGGCATGTATTCACCTATGGATGGTGGCAGGTGGATGAAGATCTAGCACAGTAGTCTGAAAGCAGTCTGACTGTTAGAAGAAGAACTAGATGAGAATAGGATGACAGAAATAAGGGAAGAGAGCATATTCAGGAGACAAGAGTGATTAACAGTGCCAAATGCTACAGAGGTCACACAGGGTAAGATCAACTAGGA
This sequence comes from Notamacropus eugenii, assembly GCF_028372415.1. NCBI lineage: Eukaryota > Metazoa > Chordata > Mammalia > Diprotodontia > Macropodidae > Notamacropus > Notamacropus eugenii. Next base: position 138,091,653 of record NC_092876.1, on the reverse strand, counting down.
TGAAACCTGAGAAAAAGCTATTGGAGAGTCACTTCAATTGGTAGGGTCTAAAGCCAGATTACAAGAGGCTCAGTAGAGAATGGAATGTGAAGAAGCAAAGGTAGTGAGATCATTGGTGTTTTTTCAAGGAGTTTTGTTGTGAAAGAGAGGAGCGCTATAGGACAATATCCTGAGGGATAGTAGAGTTAAACAAAAAACAGCCTTGTCAAGGAGAAGGAGAAGGACTACCTCTTTCATTAAAGAAAAAGAAAAAGAGAGTAATAGTTAATGCTGAGATGTCAGATATTTGGGGAGAAGAAGCTTACAGCCGATGAACTCAATTTTCTCCATAAACGTGAAAAAAGTTCTTCTGTTGAGAGAAAAGTGGGGGAAGGTTGTAGATGGCTTGAGAAAAATGATAGAAAAGTGAAATAGGGAGGACAAAACTGATATTAGATTACAAAAATGTAAAGGACTATGAATACCTGGTTGTGACTTTCTCTATCCTACTGTTCAGCAGTAAGTGAGCAGGAGTAGAGTGGATGAAAAGTTAGGAATATGTGTAATTAATAATAATAATAGTTCATATTTGTCAAGCCCTTTATGGTTCACAAAATATTGCATGTTATACAAAACATTCTATGTTATCTCATTTGATGTGGAAAGATGTAAACATTAATAGGAAAGATATGGACTTCATGCAGAAATATAAGAGCATTAATAGGACAAGGGGAACAAGAGAGTCAAGTCCAAAAATTAATAAAAAGGTGAACTGGTTACCAATATCATCAGAACTTTTGAAAGGAGGAAAGTGAGTCTTGAACAAGGGTTACAGAGTAGCAATTCTGGGAGAGGTAGAGTCACTGGAAATTGTGATAAAGACAGAGAATAGGAGACACTGGGAACAGACTAAAGATTAACAAATTATGATGAGATAGAGGCATTTCATAGTTTTGTAGTATAGAGGTGGAGGGGCAACTAGGTGGTTCAGTGGATAGAGCACCAGTGCAGGAGTCAGGAGGATATAAGTTCAAATCTCACCTCAGACACTTGACACTCACTAGCTATGTGACCTTGGCCAAGTCACTTAACCCCAACTGCCTCATCCTGGGTCATCTCCAGTCATCCTGATGAATATCTGGTCACTGGATTCAGATGGCTCTGGAGGAGAAGTGAGGCTGGTAACCTGCACAGCCCTCCCTCACTCAAAACAAAGTCAAGTGCAAGTCATGTCATTATTTCTCTGATGGCATGGTCTTCTTCAGCAATGAAGGACGAACACACACACAGTATAGAGGTGGAACGTTTGTGGGTAAAGATGAAATAAAAGATCAGATTATATCTGTGTGCGGGGAAAGTAGAATGAAGGTTCAGGTCATGGGAGATGAGATCAATTATCCAGGAAACTAGGGTATTTGAGGAGGATATCAGTATGGCTATTAGAGTACCCAAATAGGAGGACAGATAGAAAGATTGAAAGAATGACTGTGAGTCAATTACTGTGCTTCTTGAGAAGAAAAGGGGTAGGACCTAGAGGCCTATTCATTCATTCACTCAGTCAATGAAGAGCAGAACTTTAGGTGGTCTGATATATCTAATTGAATGATAGTGTCATCAGGTAGTGATGGTAGTGATGAGAAAGGAACATGAACACTGCTTAATGTCTTAGAGGAAGTGAGGAAAGGTATCAGAGAAAAATGGCATGGATACAGTGCATGTTGGTTGGATCTAGGCTTTCATATCTGTTGGGAAATGGAAGGCATATAAGAGGAAGAGTTGTAATACAAAGGTCAGTTTGTTAAAAATAGAAAAAGAATTGCAGAGGGCACAACAGAAGAGGAGGGTAGATATGAGAAGGTTAGAGCTGACATAAATAAGAATAGGCTTTAAAATTTTTTTAATCTGTGCTTATGAAATGTTTCTGATTTGTTTTTTTTCTCCATGGAGGGTAGCTGGAGGAGCCCCAGGGCACCAAGCTAAAAAATGTAGGTATTTTCTGAGCCTGTGAGCTAATAGCTTAAGTCTCTTTGAATATAACTACGTGGAAAACAAGTTAGATCTTAAACAGCACCCAAGTCTCAGGCTTTGACCTGATTTGTGACTGCTGAGCTCTTTGAGTGTGATAGGGAGCACATCTTGGGGATAAGTATAATTGTCTCCTTAATTATAATCCTTCCTCCCCATCGCCACTTGATACTTAACAAGAAAAAGTGGAACCAACTAAGTTTGACATCAAAATTTGTGTGCAATGTGGTTCAATGAACAAAGGAAAAAGATTCAGTCCTGATATTTCTCTCTCTTTTAGTGTGTGAAAGTCACACCTTTGCCCAGGCTTAATAAATCAAGGGAAAGGATCAGATCAGCACCACTCAACAATGGACAGCTGCAGTTTATAATGGATGCCCTTTCAGGATTCAGAGATCTAGAGCTCCTGGGACTTTGAAATACAGATCATAGAATTTTAGAGCTAAGATGGCCCTTGTAGGTACATAGGATCACAGGATGACAGAATTTCAGAGTTGGAAAGGACCTTACAGGGCCCCTAGTCCAAACTATACCTGAAAAAGAATCCCCTCTACAACATATCCACCAAATGACCATTTGGACTTTGCTAGAACACTTCCAATGAGGGGGAATTCACTGCCTCCCAAGGCAGTTTACTCTTCTTTTGAACAACTTTAATCGTGAGGAAATTTTTCCTTATGTGAATCCTAAATCTGCTTCTCTTCACTTCTACCCACGGCTGCTATTTTTGCCCTCTGGGATCAAGCAGAATATGTTGAATGCCTCTTCCAACTAATAGCCCTCCATTTGCTTAAAGATAGTCATCCCATATCTTCATTTCCCTAAGTGAAACACCTCCAGCTCTTTTGGCTGATCTACATATGGTAGGATCTTACACTCTTTAACAATCCTACTTGCCTTCTCTGGAGCCTCATGTGTATCATTTTCCTTCCAGAACGAAATTATGTATACACTACATATATGCATGTATATACATATATATGAGTGTATATGAATAAATATATAATTATAGTTATATGAACATGCATCACTTCCATCACAAATATGCACATACATGCACATGTGTTTTATATGTGTGTATGTATGTGCATATGAATATGCACTCCTTCCATCAATTACAGATTAGGGGATTATAGGCATGGAATATCATATATACTTTTAGATATAGTTGATGTATAGATGAGTTTTCCTGAACTGTTTGTTTCTCTCTTTTAAAATCTGTGTTATAAGGGGTACTTTTATGGATAAAGGAAGGGTTTATTCAGAAATGAATGTGATATAAAAACAAAAGAAATCAATAAAAAGCACAAGTGTCTCACAATACATACATTATCTTATTTTTATCTTTATAACAGAACTATGAGGTTATAAAGGAAGCATGGTGTAAAAGAGCACTGAGTTTGTGATAAGAATATCTAAGTCTGAATCTTACATATGTCACTTACTATCTGTGTGACCTTGGGCAAGTTACTTAACATCATTGGTACTGTTTCTTTGTCTACAAAACATGGATGATAAGAGTTGGTTGAGGATAAAATGAGAAAACACATGTAAGTTACAGAATCCAAGAGCTGGATTACACTTTAGATATCATATAGTTGAACCCACAGAATCCTTCATCTGGCTGTTCGTATCTAAGCAGTCATTAAGTCCTACCAATTTTTCCAATGTAATTTTTCTTTAATTTGTCATTTTCTTTCCATTCCCCTACTACTTCCCCAGTTGAATCCTTTATGATTTTATGCCCAGACAATTACAATAGCCTCCTAATTGATGTCCCTTCTATTTTCTCCCTATTCTAATCAATCTTGTATACATACATTTTAGGTGATACATAAACATAATTCATTATAATCTCCACTTTATAGATGAAGAAACTGAAGTTGAGGAGTTAAATAATGCCTCCAAGATCACTTAAAGGTTCTATTTTCTTCTATAAGAATTTTAAGGATATGTGATTCAGTCAGTGGGGGAGAAAAGCCCACTATATCTATAGATAAAACCAACACTAGTCTTAGAAAACACTGGGGAAGACTTCAAACATCCCTACATTGGTACCTCAAGAGAGATAGACCAAATATATGAACCAAAGTGCCATAGACAGTCAAGGATAAAGCTGGATCTGGAGCCATGTCTCCTTGTTTCCCATCCATCTCTTCTAGAAATCTCTGTTCTATCCACTAGGATGAGCAGCATTAGGTAAGTCCCAATGGCATGGATAAAAAATCCATGTTTTGTCTTGTCCTTTTATTGTTTCCTCAAATTCTTCACCATTTCAGGTGATATAAGTAAAGGAATCACAATTACTCAGAAGATTCAGGGAAACAGCCTTTTGTCCCTGACCTGTCCTCTATATTGCTACTCGCTTGCTCCACCCCCAGGGTGTACTAGTCTGTGAGTAATGTTTGTCTGGAAATGGGTTCTTTATGACTTATTAATAAAGAGTGAGAAGGGAGGACAGGAAGAAACACAAGGTAAAGGAACAGGTTCGTGTCTAAGTAAAACACTTTTCAAAGTGTCAAAAGGTCTTGGGGGAAATTGGAAAAATAAATGAGTCAAAGTGAGAAGTGAATAAAAGGTGGAAAATTTTAACTTCAGGAAACCAGCTCCAGACAGTGACTTGGGGCGATAAACAAGATGAAGCTAAATAATGATAATTCCCAGATTCCTCATTATTATCAGCCTTAACAAAGAGCCCATTGTGGTCCATGGTGCTAAGACCAGATTGATCTGAGTAATAACAAAGAAGTAAGAGAGTAATAATGTGGATTATTAATGTGACAAAACTGATGAGAGAAAATGGAAGTGGTTTCCTCAGATATCCTTCCCCCCTCCCACCCTTTGCCCAGACAGCCCAAGATCAACTTTGGATAGAACTAACATGGAAGGTGCCCCTGGGTCCCCAACAATCCCTAGGCACTGATTTTGTGAAAGTACTTTGTCTTTTCCAATTATTCCCTCTGTTGCTGGGCAAGAAGGGATAGGGAAGAGGGGGAAATCTCAGAACATATGAGCACATGGACTCACCAGAGGTCAGCTCTCATCAGAAGCTGCCAAATCTTGGTTGATTGGCCACCTAAGGACCCAATTATGAGTTACTAGACTCACTTTCAGTAAAGCAGAGGACCAGATACATCTCTCTTCAACCAGAACCCAAGGCACTAACTCAGATTTATAACACAGAGGGAAATAGACAGTGGAGGATGAAACCAACCACAAGCTTTCCTAGAATGCTGTTTTGATAAAGCATGGCTCTGCCATCATCTTTTCCATGTGGATAGGGAATTAATTCTATAGCTAGCATTGGGAGGAGACTTTACATAGTCTTTCTATTCCTAGGTGGAATTTCCCCCTCTCCCCTTCTCCCTAAAAAATTGTACTCAAATGGCTTGGTCCCTGCATTTCTTTAGCTATATGTGGACCTTGTTGTGTTTTTGAAAACTCCAGTTCACCCTCACCTTTAACACCTTCTTCTTTTCCTCCTTGCTTCTACTTCCTGAGGCTCCCAAGTTATGGGATTCTAAACTAAAGGACTAATTTTTGGTAGGCTCTAGGGATCATTTCAGAAGGGTCATGTGTGAGAGATATGAAAAAGCCTTCAGCCAAATGGGCCATTTTTATACCCAAGGAAACAAGTCCCCAAACCTTTCAATGGTAGGCCCCTATTTTTATTAAAATACTATTATTATTAAATTGAATTTAGATAATATTTAAAGGTTCCAAAAAAGTGCTTTCCTCACAAACACGGAGTAAAATAAGTAGTGGAAGTATTATTTTATGTCATGTTTGAGAACTTGGACCCTCCTTTTAGGGCCCCTGCGTCTTACAACTGGAGTGCTGTTTTCTTAAGAACTGGGGGACTCCTGGCTATGTGTAGCCATGACTCCAGGGAAAGGAGTAAAGAAGGAAATAAACTAGAAAGGGAAAGTAAGGAGGACAAGGAAGGAAATCTGTTTCCCAATTCACCAGCTCATTGAGATGCTTAATAGATACTAAACCAGGCAGTCTCAGCAACTCTGAATCATTCTTCCTCATTACTTCCAGTACTCTTTTCTGCTTCTGGAATCAAAACCTTTTCCACAGTGGTGGCCTCTGGTCACTTCATTCTCCTAGTATCAAAGGCAACACTGGTCAGAGCCTCCATTTTTTCCCATGTAATCCCAATCACCAGTCTCTTGTGTCTCTGGCAGCCATGGTCATTGCAACCATAGTCCTGGTCACTCCTATCCTGAGCTATCTCTCTCACTCTCTCAAACACACACACACACACACACACACACACACACACACACACACACACACATACACATACACACACACACACCACCACCATCAGCTCAAGGGAAAACAATAATTCAAAGAGATAAGAGTACGAGTAGGTCACAGGTTACAGTTACATGTAGAGTAGATGTCAGGGAACTGGAATGAATGAATTAACAAAGTTTTATTTACCACAAAACTCTGTGTGTGTGTTCATCCTTCGTTGCCAAAGAAGACCATGCCATCAGAGAAATGATGACATGACTTGCACTTGACTTTGTTTTGAGTGAGGGAGGGCTGTGCAGGTCACCAGCCTCACTTCTCCTCCAGAGCCATCTGAATCCAGTGACCAGATATTCATCAGGATGACTGGAGATGACCCAGGATGAGGCAGTTGGGGTTAAGTGACTTGGCCAAGGTCACATAGCTAGTGAGTGTCAAGTGTCTGAGGTGAGATTTTAACTCAAATCCTCCTGACTCCTGCACTGGTGCTCTATCCACTGCACCACCTAGCTGCCCCCACTAAGCTCTGTGACAGAGACACAAATAGAAAATTGCAAGATAGTCCCAGTTCTCAAGATGCTCATATTCTAATGGAAGATACAATCAACACCTAAGGAAGGTTTCAGCTACAATTCTGACAGAAAGGGTCCAATAGTCCTTATGGTGCAGTGTCAAGCAGTTGGCAATACCTTTTCATTAATGCCATTTCCACCAATAAAATCATTTCAGTTTCTGGTGTTGAATCATTTGACAATGCCAAGAACTTTGGAGACAAAAACATTCTGTTCTGGGTCTTCAGGAGCCGGGGCTGTAGAACCTGCAGGAAGTTGCCAGGCTATTGTCTCCTAGGATGATGGCTGCTATAGGCAATGCTACTTTCAGGACTCTTGGGCTCTCAGTCCTAGGCTGTCTCCATCAGCATCTGAGGGGAGATGGTGGTCAAGGTAATGGTGGTAGTTTGACTTGCCTGGCACATGTTGCCTCCTGTTTCTCACTCAAGCTGTCTTAGTGCTTCCAATTTAAGATCAGAATAAGTATTAATAGCTCTGTGAGAGAGGCAGGGCAAAGTTAGGGAATGCAAACCCAGCCTTTCTCAGTCTTTTTCTGGACTCATTCCTATAGGGAACTCTGATTGAGGAAGCTACATTGTTGAAGATCAGCAAAGTAACAGTTCTACTATGTAGAGCCTTTGAAAATTGCCTGAAACCCTGAGAGATTAAGTGATTTACCTGGAGTCACCTTAGTCTTTGTCAGAGGTAGTACTTGAATTCAGACCTTCCTGATACTGAGACTAGCTCTCTATCCACTGGATGATATTTAAGAAAAATAACAACTTCCTTTAATGTAAGACATGAAGGTTCATAAATCATGCTCCTCCCAACTTGATGAGGTTAGGTGGCAAAGAAGGCAGCTTGCCCAGTCAAAGAGCCATAATGAACAGGGCGGTAAACTAAGACTTTTATTTCCCCAAAGTCTTGTGGTCTACAGAGTAAGGGGGAGGGGAATAATAAGAATAGCTAAAGACCTGAGGTGGGGTAGGAGTGGCCGCTAGTAAAATTCCCCTCCCCTGGAGGAGTCACTGAGCCTGAGAGAAGAGAGTGTGACAAGAGTTAGTTGGAAAATCAACCAAATAAATATATAAGATCATGATTGACTAATTGATTAATCTGTCATAGATTTCTTACCCATTTTCTTCAACAGCCAGGGCAGGGATAGACTAGCTATTTTGTTGGTATCATCAATGTCAATATCACATTAGCACCCCTCTTGGATGCCTCTTTTTGTATTTTTTTCTTTCCTTCTTTTTTCCCTCTTTATCTCTTTCCTACTCTCATACCTTCCTCTTCGCTTTCTCTTTCTGTCTTATCACTTCCTTTCTTCTCAGAAAAGGCAGTGCAACCTGGACTTGAGTTTAAAGCCCAAGTTTTCTAATGATTGACTGTGGGACCTTGGATAAGTCATCAAAGTTTCCAGACCTGTTTCCTTATTATGAAAGGAGATAATACCATTCACACTAATGATCTTATAGAATAGGTAATATGTGAGAGTTTTATAACTGTAAATGAAAACAAGTTTCCTTATTTCTTTGTTCCTTCCTTTTTTCCTAGTCTTTGTGGGTATGGGTGTGTATGTGTGTGACTGATTTGTATTTGACTGCTTTGTTGTTCAGTCATTTTAAGTCATGACCCCATTTCGGGTTTTCTTGGCAAAGATACTGGAGTGGTTTGCCACTTCCTTCTCCAACTCATTTTACAGAGGAGGAAACTGAGGCAAACAGGGTTACACAGCTACTAATTGTCTGAGGCTAAATTTGAACTCAGAAAGATGAGTCTTCCTTACTCCAGGCCTGGTATCCTATGCACTATGGTGCTACCTCGCAGCCCTAGATTCCACTACTTTATTGAAACTATTATCTTGATTAGTTCTTTGTTGATTCACTGGGGTTTACTAAGTAAACCATAATTGGTAGATAGGGATAATTTTTTCTCCTTTTTGCTGTTTATGTCTTTAATTTCTTTCTTGTCTTATTGTTATTACCACCACTTGTAGAACTCTGTATAACTTCTAGGTAGAATTGCCTGAGGTAATAAGAAGTTATACTAACTCGTGGTCATATAAGTTGTACGTATCAAAATCTGAATATGAATCCAGGTCATTTTCATTCCAAGGCCAATGCTCTATTACCACAATATTATGCTGCCTTTCTTTAGACAATGAAAATTGGAAAGCCATGTTCATCTCTTTTCCCTCTGTCTTGTCTCTCATTTCTTTCTCTCTCTCACACACACACAAACACACACACACACACCTCACACCCTTTTCCCTCCCTTTCTAACTCCTCTTTCCCCAATGTCATTTATCTGTCCACCCATCCTGTTCCTGGAGCTTTTAGAAAATGCTCTCTATTTTTAAAGCACTGCCCTTAACACCTTATTACCTCTAACAATAGCATTTTTACAAGCCTGGCCATATTTTTGCCTCCCTTGTCCAATGACTATATTTTCCAAGAAAACAAGCCCCTTCAAACATGCCACCCCTATGCAGAACTGGGGAGAGCCACATTATCTGGCAGTGGGTGCCGGCATTTAGAAGGAAATGATTTTCTTTCATCTGTCCAAGTAAATCTTTCCCCAACACTTGTAAAGCTGATTGCTGCCAATTTCCAGCTGGAGAAACATAGCCATTTGGAGGGGGAGACATTAGCAACAAAAAGATACTCATAACATTTAAAATGGGAACTTTGTTTTTCTCTCTTACACTTCAGGCTGTAAATTTCTCAGTGTTTCACTGTCACTTATTCTAGGGAGAAAAAAAAAAGAAATGCACACACATTTGGATGAATGTATACATAGATGTGTGTGTACACATATATGTATGTGTATATATGTAAACGTATATACATATATATGTACGCATATAGGGAGATGGGGAAATTACAACATGGTGTAGCTGATATAGAACTGACCTTGAAATTAGGACTATTTGGGTTCCATTCCTGCCTCTGAAACATCCTTGTGACCCTAGGCAAATCATTTAACTTCTCAGTGTGCTAAGTAACTCTCCAAGACTACATATAAGCTGCAGAAAACAAGGGGACCTACAGTGGTAGAAGGAGTTCTTTATATCAATGAAATCATATGTGCAATCCTTACACACACAAACACACACGCTCATATACATATCTTCCCTCATAACATATTTCAGTCCTACCGTCCAGAAATGAAAGGACAGAAGATTGATTCTATGTTAAGCCACTATCCTGGTCTGGGAGTTAATTCTCCATCTCTTATGCACTAAGCATTTCCACTTCTACCTCTTACAACTGAGAGAAAGGAGAAACTGGGAAATAAAGGAGAGACAGGGAAATAAAGGAGAAAAGGGAAATAAAACACTTCCCTCCAAAGAGTAGCTGCAGGAATCTCAAACCTAAGAGCAAATAATGATTTCCTCCTTGACTTTTTAAGTAAATACTGCTGCACAATGAGCTATTGGGCCGGACAGGTGCAAAATAATAGACTCTTTTGCAAGGCTCCCCACCTCCAGGGACCAATGCTGACTGCACCAGGTACTCAATTTTCTTTTGTTATTTAAAAACGTGTTTGTAGATTCCTGAGGGGAGGGGGATGCGGCTCCTGCTTCAGCTACCAGAAGATCAGCTTAATTTGTATTTTTACTTTATTAATAGCAAACTACCTGGTGGCCCCAGGATCTGTCTGCCCAGGGAGACTTCTAATGCATCCATGTGATGTGATGGTGCTTGGGAAAGGAATGCCCTCATCAGCAGACAGTCTTATGGAAAGAGGCCCCAGGATGCAGGAGGAAGGGGACATGTTGAGACCCAGGAGACTCATGTTTTAGTCGTGGCTCTGTTCCTAATGACCTATGTGATGTAGACTGAGTCATTTACCTCTCTGGCCCTCAGTTTGCTCATCTGTTAAATGTGAGGAAAAAAAAATCCTTAGAAGGTTGCCATGAGATTAAGAGTTAAAAAAGCATTACAAGAACAATTAAAAACATTACATAAATATAAGGGGTAATTTACACAGGTGAATTACACTTTATCAGCGTGGAGAACTTCTAGCCTCCATCACCAAGATCACGGACTATAGTTTAATAGGTAAAGACTAAGTTTCCTGAGGCACCAGGACATTGTTGTTCACTATCCTAATTTATGAGGCTAACCTTGAGCCTAGATTCATGTTTCTTTACCCCAGCCATTCACTAACCTGCTGCTGCTGCCACTCCTATCAGATCTCCATAGATCCTGCCCCAGAAGGGCTATAAAACTCCTGTCCTGGTGAGATGACAGCAATTTGTCCAAAGACCCCACCATTTTCTACCTAGCAATATTCTTATCTAACCTTTTGCTCATATCTCTACCCCCCCAACACACATACAAAAACACTCTACCTTTCCACCTCTTGCACTGAGAACTGAAATCACATCAATGACATTTGGAAGGGTTGTAACATTGACTAATATTTTACTTACTATCCCTGAGACTTTCCAGACCAAACTACCCTTCCTTGGCCATAACTCCCTCATGTATCTTGTCTCCTCCTGTTAGAATGTAAGAACCTGGAGGGCACAATCTATCTTTCCCACTCTTTTTTTTTTTTTTTTGGGGAATCCAAGTGCTTAGCACAGTGTCTGACACAAACATAGTACTAAACAAATGATGTATTCATTCATTCATTTAGTCAGTAAGTCAGTTGGTCAATCAGTTACTAGCCATTTGAGAAGGCAGCCTGGTGACATATAAAAACCTTTGAGTTTGAAGTGCTGAATTTGGAGTCACTAGACTTGAGTTTGAATCTGAGCTTTGTTTCTTGCTGATTTGTGACCTTAGGTAAGTCACTTAATCTCTCTGGGTCTAGTTTCCATATCTGTAATATCAATGGAGGCAGGGGTGAGTGGGAGTGGTTTGGATTAGCTCAGGGGTGGGGAACCTGTGGCCTGGAGGACACTTGTGACCCTGTAGGTCCTCAAGTGTGGTCCTTTGAATCTAAACTTCATAGAACTGAATTCAAGTTTTACAAAATAAATCCTTTTGTTAAGAGGATTTGTTCTATGAAATTTGGATTCAGTCAAAGGGCGGCACTTGAGGAACTAGAGGGCCACATGTGCTCTTGAGGCTTCAGGTTCCCCACACCTGGATTAGATTATCTCTAAATCCTATTTTGCCTCTAAATACAGATTTATACTCTCTATATAGATATATGTATGTAAATATATACATATATGTTTTATAAATGTATATATATTATATATTACATTATACAAATGTAAATGTATAAATTTTTACACTCTAAATATAGATTCCAGGATTCTAATTCCAGAACTCTATCCACTATGTTACACCACAAAATTGTCCCCATTTCTCTCCCTATACGTATGTAATTACACCATGTAATTCCTTTAGTTAATACATTAATAATTAACAAACTTGCCCTCATTTCCCCCCTGACCCTGCCATGATTATGTCTTCCCTATCTCAGTGATTCAAACCTTACTGTCCATCCCCACACGATTCCATCCCTTATTATCATTCCCTTCAAATCACTTCTCACTCTGAAGCTACCAACACCTTCTATTGTGCTGTCTTGAATGCCTGCTCCATAGACAACAAGCTTGTTTTCATAAGTAAAGCTTTTCCTTTCTCACTCCTTCTGTCTTCTGACTTTCACTAAGACCTGGCTCCTTCCGGATCACATATCCTTCTGGACTGCCCTTTCTAGCTAGCTACACTCTCCATACATCCCCCTAAGTCACTGGTCAATGTGAAGGAGTTGGAATACTCCCACTTCCAGCTTCTGCCCTTACCACCATCACTCCAAACCCTCTCCTGCTTTGAAATTCACTCAGTCCATATCTGCCACACAATCAAAATTCTACTAACTGTTGTCCCCCAACCTCCAGAATACTCTTTCCTCAATGACTTGGTAATCTTATTTCTTCCTCAACTTCTGCTGTCATACTAGGGAACTTCAACACATGTATTTATATTCCCTCCCATAACCTCACAGTTTCTCAACCTCTCCCTCTACCCCACTTCAGTTACACTCAAAGGGAATCATATCCTTGATTTTGCCATCCCCCACACATGTACCACTTACATGTTTTTGAATTGTGAAATTCTCTCATTTGATAAAAATCTGTTGTCATTCCACTTTTTTCCTCTGCCTTACAAAACTAGGCCCTGTTCTTTTTCCACTGCATGACCTTTAAACCCTTGACCTCTCAATTCTCTCCCTGGCCATTCCCCCTGCACTAATTATACTCTCCTCTTTTATTCATCTTGATCCCTTGATGAACCACTTTGACTCTGCACTGTCCTTTTCTCTTGAGCCCTTTGCCCCCCTTATCATATTGCTAACCTCACCCTGACAACCCTCAGCCTTGTATCACTCCCAATATTCACTGCCTTCACTCCTAAGCACATGCTACTGAACAAAGGTAGAGAAAATCCCCAAATTATGATAACTTGCTCTATCACAAATTTATATCATGTAACCGCAGCTGAGTCTTCACTACCACAAGACAATCCTTTTAAAACTCTGTAATCAATTTATTTTCCCACTTGCCACAATGGTTCTTCCAAACTTTTCCATCTTTCCTCAAATTTCCATGGCTCCCACTTTTCCAACTGAGAACTCCGAATTATATTTTACTCAAAAAAATTGAGGTCATTCAAACAAGAGCCCTCTCTTCTCCCTTTCTATTTGTCTTACATCACCTGGATGCCTCCTGCCACAATCTCCCCCTTCAATCCTGTGGTACATGAAGAGATAGCCCTTCTCTTTTTCAAGGCTAACTCTTCATGTGTACAAGTGATTCCATTCTATCCCTTCTTTTCCAAGAGATCTTCTTTCTTACCCCCACTCTCTCACTTCTCTCCAAACTCTCCCTCTTTTACTGGCTGCTTACCTATTTCCTATGAACATGCCCATGTCTCATCCTCATTATATCAAAAAAGTGACCTTGGGCTTCTGAAGGCAATGCTAGTAGAATACAAGAGGGAAGGGGCTCTAGTGTAGACCTAGCAATAGACTGAATATTCAAGTACAAGGTCTAAGAACAGAGAAATTAACCACTAGGAGAATGGATGATAGGTGATGAATTCTTCAGCCACAGAAACTCATGAAGAAAGTGTTTTGAAGTTTTTCTCTATAGTGTTGATATTGCAAAAATTGCTTTCCTATTTCTGCTAACTTTGCTCTGCATCAGTTTACAGAGGTCTTCCCAGTTTCTTCTGGAACTGTCCATTTTACCATTTCTTGTTGCACAATAATAAAAAACATTAAGAAAAAAACAAAGAGAACCAACTTTTGAAGAAACACAATTTCTCAGTAAAAATACTAAGGAAAGTCACCAGACTTTTCAGAAGATAGGATAGAGAACTGGCCCTTGATGAATAGACTGAAAGGATCTGTCTGAAGCCAGAGCAACAGCCAATATAACAATAACTATAGGGCATTATCATCTCTCAGATGATTTGTATGTGACTATTTTTAGGTCTTTGAAGTTTGTTATTGAGAAACTGTAAATCAAATGATCATCTAGAGATTGTGGGAAGACTGAATGAGTAGTGTTGGATTCACAGATGACAGAAGGGAGAATTTCTTGAGTTTGACCTCACAAGGTATGAGTCAATACTACCTGGTGGCTCTGATTTGTGATTTTGGAAGCTATTAAAATGCCAACAGGAAAAGATATAAAGAAATAACAGAAGAACTAGAAGAGTAAGTTGAGCTTAGTAGTGGTGACAAGAAACTAAGGGTAGAAAACATAGACAGAAGAGAAGATGCTTAAAGATGACAGAATACTGAACCTGCCTAGAGCTCTGCTGACTGGAAGCTTGCTGATTGGAAGAGAAACATTACTTTGCTAGAGAAGGACTGAATCAATAGAGAGAGAGCTATTTCTGCATTCAGAGCTGTTTGCGTTTTATTGCTCTGGCATCATCTAAAGCATGAGAGAGGGAAAACATCTCAGGGATGTCTTGTTGCCCACTACTGCTCTATATGGTTAAAGCTAGGCTTTACTGTTTCAAATTATTCCCCAGAAGGTCAAATATTGAAGCTGAATCTTAAATACTTTGGCTGTTTAATAAGATGACAGGACTCATTGGAAAAGCCCTTGATGTTAGGAAAAATTGAAAGTGACAGCAGAGGATGAAATGGATAGTATCATGGAAGCAACAGATATGAATTTGGACAGACTTCTGGAAATAGTGATGGATAGAGGGACCTGGTGTGATAATGTATATAGGGTCATGACGAGTGAGATACAACTCAATATATGAACAACAACAAAAATGCTTTACTGTGAGAAAAGGCTGCTGATGGAACAAAAAGAATTACTTGCTATTTGCATACTTATTTGAGGCCTTTGGTGTTTCTTTAATAAGAATACTCTGTATCTCTAAAAGGGCACTTTGCTAAGTGCCCTATTAGAGGTGGCTATGAGTGAAAAGAATTTGGCACTACTTCATCTACTTGACAGGAGTGATGTTGCCTAACAAGAGAATAAGGAGGATCAGAAAGGAATCATTTAGCAGAGAAGCCTCCAAAAAGAACCAAAAATATGAAGGTTTATAGCCTAGAGTCATGAATTGTTCCAGGCACGAGTTCCTCAACATATGTGCCTTCCTGTCAGATTTCTATAAGTGTGTGCCCACTTTCTTTTCCTCCTCCCCTACCATGGACTACCATGGTAAAATAATGAAACCAAGGTTTATGGGTAGACTGTGATGTTTTGATTATTCAAAATGATCCTATGATCTCAGCTTGTTTTATAATATATTTCTTGTGTACTATTGGGTAAGTCATTTAACATCTCTAGGCTTCATTTTCCTCATTTATAAGATAAAGGATTTAGAATAATTATCTGTAAGTTTCCTTACAGTCCTAGATCCTTACCAGATTCAATAAGTGACAGAAATCTTAGGATGAAGTCACAACATTATATTATTCGTGGTAGATTTAAAAAAAAGGAAGTCAACACATAGGTAAACTGACATATACTCCCAGATTTGGGGCAAGAAGACAGCAAAATATGAGAGAAAAGATAAATAAAATCTCTCATCAGTTTAAAAATCATATACACATAAATACCCACACAACACACGTACGTGTGTGTGTGTGTGTGTGTGTGTGTGTGTGTGTGTGTGTGTGTGTGTGTATGATGGAAGCCAGAGCCAGTAAGAATAATGTTAGGAAAGCTAATCTGAAGAATGAGCTGAAGTTGGTGATAAATATTAAGGACAAGAAACAAAATTGTTTAAAAAATATTTAATACAAGAGAAAAATAAAGAATAAGATAGGACTGCTAGTTGAATGATAAGATGATAACTGACAATGACGAAAAGTTAAATGATTCAGCTCCTGTTCTCTTTTCTCTATTAATGGACATAATTCTCACCCCCCCCCTTCCTTCCTTCCTTCCTTTTCCATCTAGGTAACATATTAATCAATATCTACTTAGTTGTGAATATCAATTGAAATAATGCATTTAAAATATTTTGTACACATTAAAATCTACATAGAACAGGAAGACTTCAGAGAGGCCTGGAAAGACTTATATGAACTGATTCTGAGTGAAAGGAGCAGAACCAGGAGAACTTTGTACACAGCAACAACCACAGTGTGTGAGGAATTTTTCTGGTAGATAGTCCTTCACAGCAATGCAAGGACCTAAAAAGAATTCCCAATGGACTCTCGAGGCAAAATGTCTTCCACATCCAGAGAAAGAACTATGGAATTGGATCACAGAATGAAGCAGACCATTTTCTTTCGTATAATGTCTTGTTCTGTTTTATGGTTTCTCCCATTCATTTTAATTCTTCTATGCAACAGGACTAAGGTGAAAATGTATTTAATAAGAATGCATAAGATGATAACTGACAATGGCAAAAAGTTATATGATAAAACTCCTGTTCTCTTTTCTCCCAACTCCCAAAGTTCTTGAGAGAGACCTTGAGAGTGTCCTTGTATTGTTTCTTCTGGCCACCATGTGATCACCTGCCCCATGCAAGGATTTGACTGTGCAACATGGGAGACACTGGCATAGGACCACTCAGCATGGAGTGCCCACATAAGGAAAGGTGCTGTGATCTTTGAGCAAAGCAGAATTGAGACAGCACAAAGAAAACACAGGATGCACAAACTTGGGATATCCACCCCAAATATTCATACGGACTATCTGTGCCCAAACTGTGGTAGAGCATTCTGAACTCATATTGGTTTGATCAGCCATAGTTGGATACACTGAAATTTCACTTTACAATGGTGATGTCATTTTATTCCTCTTTGAAGATGAAGGACAACAACCAACCAACCCTGTGTAGAACTTATATAAGATTGCACGCTGTCTCAGGGAGGTAGTAGAGAGCGAGGAGGAAAGGATGGGGAGGGAAAAAAATCTAAGATATATGGAAGTGATTATAGAACACTGAAAACAAATAAACTAATTTTTAAAAAAACAGCTACATAGATGTATCTCTTGTGAGAAAAGGCAGAGGACATAGTGGGAAAAGCACTGAAGTTGGAGTCAGGGTAGACCCAGGCTCAGATTTCACCTCTGACACTTACAATCAGTGAGATCAATGACAAATTTCTTAATCTCTCTTCATTTCTGTTTCCTTATTTGTCAAAATCAGGTTGATGAAAACTGAGATATCTGCTTCATGAGAGGTCTAGGAGGTAAGTGGCTTGCAAAGACCAGCCAAATCAGTCTCTGCCCTCAGGGAACGTACATTTTAATGGGAGAAACAATATACAAATCAATAAGCAGAGGAAAGATTACAAGATATGAATACTAAATCGATGGTAGGTAATCTCAGATAGGAAAGCTCTAGCAGCTGAGGGCTGGGGCAGGGGCTGGGCGGGGGGGGGGGGGGGGGGGAACCAGGAAAAGCCTCTTGCAAAAGATGGGATTTGAGCTGGATCTTGAGATACTATATCTCAAGGGCATTATTATCTCCATCCCTCAGATTCCTTTATCAATTCTCTAGCCAAGAATAAGGACTTTAGGAAATAGGCTATGGAACACTAGCTGAGGGCTTCAGATTGTTTCTAGAGATGGGAAGGCTCTGGTGGAGCATCATCAGGGAGAGTTCTAGAGCACCAAAAGGGAGTGGACTCTAAATTCGTGTATGCTAATTGATAGGGGGAGAGGAATAGGATAAAGGTGCTGAAGACAAACTTTATCTACTTCAGCCATTTTTTCTGGCTCTGGGGGGATGACTATGACTCTGACTGAAGCCACAAGCCACCTAAGTCACTGTTCTGTCACAATTATATTCCTCTAGTACTAGTCTCCCAGGTACCTAATACTTTACAAGAAATCATTTTTCTCACGTCTGGCTGGGAGCAGGCGAGGGAGAAGGCAGTAATATAGAACCTACGTCTATTCCGTCAGAACCTTCCTCAGATCAATTTATTCTTAATAAAGCCAGGAACTTAAGATTCTCCCAGATATCTGAGTCATGGAGTAGCCTCTTGGACCTTTCTTACCTCTCTTACCCCATCCACCATCACAGCAGCAGGCTAGCTAGATAGTATCGCTACACATTCTGGGGGCCTATTGATGCCAATCTGAACCTATTCTTTGGCAACCAGACTTTATGGTTGTACATATGGTATGAAAAATTGCCCAATATTCTAGACTCTCAGCCAGGCCTCTCTGTTGGCATCTATGAGAATGAACCTCCTTTTCTCTCCCATGAGAACTGTCATGTGATAATGACATTACACTCAGTAAACACTCAGTGAGGGTTGTGGTAGGGCATTACTATCATTATTTTTAACCTACCACACAGTAAACAAGGTCTCAGCCTCCTTAGAAATTACAGAGAGTGTGAATCCTGGGACAGTGAAATTACTCAGGAGCAGTAAAGACCCAAAGTTGTCACTTATGCAAATGATGGTGTCATTCTCAGGGCCAGACTTTGGAAGGGCCATATACCATAGACCAACAGGCATTTAAAAGGCAAATTCCCCTGATCTCTCTGGAGTAATGAGCAGATTGTAGGATGACTGAGCTGAGAATGACAAATTTTGAAGGGCTCACATGGGCCTTGGTTCCCATAATTCTCTCTACTCACTCTTGGCCTGCTTTTGCAGTCCCCTTGTAATCTTAACCTCAGTAGCATAGGGTGCACAAAATTACTCCAGGGCCTCTGCAGAAAGAGAGATGAAAAGTGCCTTGCCCAGCTCCAATGCCCTGTCCTCCAGGGCACTGGTGGTATGCCAAGGTTTGGGGCTTCCTTTAGAAGGTTTCCCAGCTGTCCACCCCAAGGAATTCCACCACTGAGGTGGAGCAAGGCCAAGACCCATTAGTGCAGCTGCTTCAATTGGACATTGGGGAAAGCAAGCCAGCAATGTTCAGAATTGCACCTGCAAACAAGTGGAAAGCCAATGCATAACATAGAGTTCTGAGTCCTCATTCATTTTTATTGTTCTCCCAGGATGTACAAAATAGGTAGCCCCTGAATAGATTGTTGTTGTTCAGTCATTTAAGTTGTGTCCAACTCAATCATGATGCCATTTGGGGGTTTCTTGGCAAAGATAGTAGAGTGGTTTGCCATTTCCTTCCCCAACTCATTTTACAGATAGGGAGACTGAGGTAAACAGAGTTAAGTGACTTGCTCAGTGTCACATAGCTAGTAAGTGTCTGAGGCTGGATTTGACCTCAGGCCTTCCTGACTCTATCCATTGTGCCACCTAACTGCCCCATACTTGCCTTCAAATGTGTATCAATGGAGCAAGCAAATTTTATGTATGTTGCAGTTCACAATGCAACAGGAGTATGAGCTAGGCTTCCCAAAGTAATGTTATTGGTGCCCATTCTGGGCCATTGGGTTCTCTATGGTGCTATATATGTGGGTGTTGAAATCCTATAAGGGATCCCAGAATTCATGGTGTAACTAGGCAAAGGTGATGATAAAAACCCTTCCCCTTGGATTTCCTGACCTAGGCTGCTTTTCTCCACTAAGTTGACATCATCTAACTATCCCCCAAAGAAATTACTGGCCAAAGCTTCTAGGCCTGTATTACAAGCAGCAGGGGAAATGTCAAATATTTCATTAAAATCAGCACGGAATGATGATGTGAACCCACCACTCTGGCCCATCAAAGACCAGACACTGGGATCCAAACCAGTTCTGGTTTCAATAGGAGATCTGGCGCTTTAGTGATCGCAGCCACAGAAATAGAAAGCACCTCTGTTTCTTCTGTTGTTACCTTATCTTTATACCCTTTGGAGAGCCTCAAGAACTGCTCGGCTTATAATACACACACTTATACACACACAGAGAGACACACAGACACACACACAGACACATACACATACACACATCTCATTATGCTGAGATGAGGAGAAGCAGAGAAATACTTCAAAAGGCAGAGCGTAGGCTCAAGCTTCAGGTTTATTGAATTCCCGAAAATACTGCCTCTCCTTCTGAAAAAGGTTAGTGTTTGGAAACAGCTTTAATCTGACCAAAGAAAGATAAAGAAGGAGAAAAGGGAGAAAGAAAGTGTTGGGGGAGGAGGTGCAAAGCTAAAGGAAAGAGAGAAAGAGAGGAGACAGAGACATAGACAGGAGAGAGAGAGAGAGAGAGAGAGAGAGAGAGAGAGAGAGAGAGAGAGAGAGAGAGAGAGAGAGAGAGAGAGAGAGAGAGGATTGTTAATTTCAATTGATTTTCTGATAAGGTTTCATATCCTGAAGTGTGCTTCAAATCTGAAAAGTGACATCTGCTGAGATCGCCCATCAGTGTCTGAATTCTCCTGAATGTAATTAGATCTGAGACAAGATAGAAGACTCAGTACGGTGGCCCTTAGGGAGGAAATGGTCTTTGAAAAGAATTATGTTAATCAGACTAGCCTTCTTCTTGCATCTGTTCTGCTGTTATTCTGGGTAAAATTAATAGGTCTAAGGAAGGATCTGATCATAATGACAATCTGGTCTTCACAGCAGGAGATTTTATAAAGGAGTTGAACTGTGCCTTGTTGAAAACACTTAAAGTAATTAGTTACAGGGCTACTCACTTTCTTTCCTTTTTAATAATAATAATGGTTATTAATGTTTACAAATTAAAGAGCTACACTCCAGATGAAAGGAGGACTGAAATGGAGACTCGGGGAGCAAATATCCTGCACCTCATGCCAAGGGGGGAACTGACATGGTAGCTGCTCTTTTGCAGCCTGACTTACCTACCCTTCTGTGTTAACCAGACCCCTCCCTCCCACCCTGGCCCCAGCCTAGTTTCACTTGATCCTTCAGAGATTGTGGGGAAGAAACTGTCCCAGTTGCAGAACAGAGACAGAGGCACACAGATGAGAAACAATGACTAGGATTTGCTAAATCTCCAGGCGTATCCCTGCCTCAGTTTCCCTTATGGACTTAAAAGAAGACTCAAACCCACATCCTCCTTCTCTTCCTCATCATTTACACCTTTATAGTGCTTTAGAAATTTTAAAAGGATTTCGCGTATCGGTGGAACTATGTAATAGGCTTGAGTCAGGAAAACTCCAGTTCGAGTTTTGTCTCAGTCACCTTTTAGCTGTGTAAACCTGAGCAAGTCATTTACCCTTTATTAGTCTCAGTTTCCTCTTCTGTAAAAACTGAAAGGGATTGAACTAGGATCCAGCCACTCTGGCCTCCTTTGCAAACCTTTCCACATGATATTCTGTCTCCAGTTCTCTGATTTTTCACTGGCTACCACCCACACTTGGAACAATTTCTCACCTCATCTTTGCCTCTTTGCTCCCTTAGCTTCCTTTAAGACTCACTGAGTCTCACTAAATCCCATTGAGATTACCTTCCATGTACAAGGTATGCTATCTTGTTAAGTGACTTGACCAAGGTCACAGAGCTAACAAGTGTCTGAGGTCAGATTTGAACTCCAGTCTACTTGACTCCAGGCCCAGTGCTCTATCCATTGAGCTACCTATCTGTGTGGAGCGCATGGGGTGTCTATGGAAGACTAGCACCTCTGGTGTGAGAGCTTCTCAAGTCCTTTTCAGGACTGCTCTTCCACCTTTACTGTCTACCTGCGACTTAACTTTCACCTGTGGCTCCAAGAAGCTATAGCCAAACCCTGATAGAATCATCTGGGCAGCAAGTTAAGCCATGATGATGGTTAACAGGCCTCAAACGTGTCTGTAAGTTAGGGGGATGTCTACCCCCAAGCATGTGAAAATATTCCCTGGTGGAACAGGCAGATGAGAATGACTTCTTCCAATAGCCATGAAGGCGGCTGACACAGGCACTGTGGAATACTAAGAGTTTAGTCAGACATTAAAGATGCTAAGGTCATCATCCACTGCATCCAGGGCCAGTGTTGGTTGTTTTGACTTCTGTCCAGCAACTGGATTTAGATGACTCTGGAAGACAAAGTGAAGCTGATGACTTCATGCAACTGTGCCTCACTTAAATCCATTTCACTCATGAGTTAAGATATCACGTGATGATGTCATTGGTCCTCTTTTAAAATGAGGGATGAAAAACATTATCTTGTATGTGCCTGGCTATTTGCATGTTTCCTCCCCATTAGAATGTGAGTTCCTTGAAAGCAGGGAGTTTCTTTGTGACTCCAGTCCTTAGTACAGTGCCTAGCATATAGTAAGCACTTAATAAAGGTTCATTGACTGACCTGTAATTTTCATTAGTTCCATGGTAATGTTTGCAGTATTATTTCCAGGCATACTTTAATGTCTCCAAAAAAATGAGTGTGTGTATTTGTGTATCATTTTCGAAAATAAAGTTTGTCAATTAAAACATAAATTAAGTTTTAGTTTCTTTAGGTCTGCTTAATCAATGAAAATAATTATGATTGAACATTCAGTATATATTCACCTTAAAAAAATTCTCTGGGTATACATTTCAATGAAAAATGATGTATATCGTTATGATAGGTAATACTTCAGGGTAATCATGGTCCCTCACCAAGAGTAAGGCCCTGAAAAAATTAAGATAAGCACCCAAGGAAGCATGGGTTTGATCATGGAGAAAGAGAGATAGGAAGACACCAAGAAAAAGAAAAAAAACCATTCAGTCATAATTGTCCTCCAATTTTATTTTTTAAAAATTTATAAATAAAATATGTAATCAGTATGGTATAGTGAAAAACATTACACTTGGATTACAAGGATCTAAGTTCTGGTCAGGGGTGCACTAATGTCAGCTTGAACCCAGTTCATAAGGGTCAGTTGTTAAATTTTCAGTGTAAGCACTCACATCTTGAAAATTGGCAAATGATAATCATACTTATTCGCTCTATCTCATGGGGTTATTGTGAAGCTAAAATGAAATAATGTATGGGAAATATTGAGTCCCCTGAACTTGTCTTTTTGAGTTGCCATATTTTCCAGAAGCAGTGGACCCAGAGCATTGCAGGAGGCCTTGAAGGTAACAAGGATGAAGTGACCTCCGCCCAAGATGACATAGTGTGTTGTTTGCATCCCAAACTGGACTCCTTGTGTGTCCTTGGAAGTCAAAACAGGTGCCAGTCTATTTATGCAAAGCTGAGAGACTGCTTCAGCAATTGGAACCCTTGTAGATAAGCAGACCCTCTTATCTTCATCGTCTAGCAGTTCCCATGGGAAAAGAATGCTGCTTTCACCATCACCATGCGCGTTCCCTTCCTGAGGATTTTTTTTCCTTTTCCAGTACTGCACCTTTCTGCCTCCCATGCTATGCTCCTTTATGTAGAGATTGGTGTTTCCTCCTCTCTTTGTTGTACTCTCAATAATGCAAACTTCTATATGGATGATGAACTCTTTGGGTTCCACATGCATGTTCATTTCTCTTGTAACAAACCTTGTTTTCACATAAGTTCCATGAAGTTGTGATTGTCTGTTGAGATAACCAGTGTATAAGCTTAAAAGGACACATAATCATACATTTTTCTTCTGATAATTATCATTTATAGATACTCTTTTCTGCTCTTAAACTTGCCAGCTAGGAGCCATAGATAGGCAACATGAAGTTGTTGTGAGGAAAGTGCTTCAAATTTTTATTTTTAAATAAAAATTTGGAAATAAAATATATAATTTACAAAGCAAGATTGTGAGAAAAGCATTGATCTTGGAGACAAAAGATCTGTGGAAAGCTCCATAAATGAGGGTAGTTAGGTGGTGAAGTGGATAGAGTGCCTGGCCTGGAGGCAGAAAGACTCATCTTCCTGAGTTCAAATCCAGCCTCAGACACTCACCAGCTGTGTGACCCTGGGCAGGTCACTGAACCCTGTTTGCCTCAGTTTCCTCCACCATAAAATGAGCTGGAGAAGGAAATGGCAAACGACTCCATTATCTCTGTCAAGAAAACTCCAAATGGTCATAGAGAGTCAGACACAACTGAAAAATGACTGAATACCAACAATTAAAACATAAATGTAAGGCTAAATGGCATAGTAGAAAGAGCTCTGGAGACCTGGTTGAGAATTCAGTTAAGATTTGCCAGCTTCATAACTAGGCACATCTCTTAAACTTGCAATCTTATCCTTTTCATATGTAAAGTAAAAATAGCAATAGTTAGCACTATCAATCTCAGAGAGTGATGGTAAAGAAAGATCTATGTTAAGTGTAGTGGTTACTACAATGGAAATGGCTGGGTTGGGCACAGCTAAACCAAAAACTCTAGAATCTGTGGAAGGGCAAATTATCAATCTAAGAACCCTAGGTATCTGGACCCAGCACACCACATGGTAACCACTAATCCATATGTCTTATATGTATATTCAGTAAAACTTCATCTATCCAGGTCATTCAAACTAGGGCATGGTCCCCAAACCATCAGAATGGCAGCCTCTATACCACTATGCTGTTGGGTCCAGATCAATAAATAAATAACAATTTTACACCTGGATGGATGGATAGATACTAATGCAAGTCTTTCAAGGTGTAGAGATAGCTTGAAAAATTCCCTTCAACAGGAACTTCTAGAAAGTCTTTTAAGGAAAGTGAAAGCAAGACCCAATTTAACTGTTTCTGCAATAACACAGGTTGATAGAAGACTATATCAAATAAACTGTATTCTTTAAGAAATCCTGTGGGTAATATAGATATGAACAAGTTTGTAGAAGAGGCAAGACAGTCTTTAGAGAGACATGAGAAACAGTGACTCAGACTGTACCTAGAAAGACAACTGAGGGTCACCTTAAATAAGAATGACAGCCATGGGCAGGGGGTACTAATGAATTAATTAGATTTTAATTAAAAGAAAAGTTTCCTTGTGCTTGTGCTGTCCCCACTGTCCTCTACTGCTTCAGACGCTGCCACAGTATCCTGCAGAAAGAAAGGTTGGAAGTCAGTCTCTCCCTCTCTCCATCCCTCCCTCCTTTTCTCTCCACAAGAGGTAATGGTGAGGTTACAGACATGATCATCAGCTCCATAAATATGCAGAAGAAAGACAAATCAACCTGAATCCCAGAAAAAATAATTAAAATATAAATAGACTTGTTTGTTTCAAGGATTTGTGGGGGAATGCTTGACTCAGTCTGAAGATTAATCAGCGATATGCAATTATCCCTTCACACTCATGTAAAATGATAACCCCAGTCCCATCCAAATGGTGTGAGTGCAGAAAGCTGAGGTGGCCCCTTAAGACGCGGGTAACAAATCCCCTTGTTCCCCTGGCAGAGTTTCCAGAGCAAAACTGCAAGCCCCACCCAACTGGGAACTGGTTGAAACCAGATTTGTGTTTCCTTTCAGCTTCAGCTTCATCAGATGGCCAATAAACAGCTATTGGGTGCCTGTGTACCCAGTGTTGTGTTAAGGTTTGTAGGCAATGTGAAGAATCATACATATGCTCCAGATTTGTAGGAATAGTGCCAATTTCAAACCTAAATCTTTGGAATTTGGTCTGGAAAGGCCCTTAGAAACTAGCCACATTGTTCAACATACACTTGCCAAAAAGACTATTTTATGGAGAACTCACACAGGGCAAGCATTCCCACAGGGGTCAAAAGAAGTGATACAGGGATGCTCTTAGGGTCTTTCGTAAGAACTTTGAAATGAATTGTGTGACATGGGAGACACTGGCACAAGACTACTCAATATGGCATGCCACGTCAAGGAAGGTGTTGTGCTCTATGAGAAAAGCAAAACTGAAACAGCTCAAAGGGAATGCAGGATTTGCAAATTTAGAAAATTCACCCCAAATGTTCATTTGGATTATTTGTGTCTACCTGTGGTAGAGCATTCTGAGCTCAAATTGGTCTGATCAGCCACAGTCGGACACATTGAAATTCAGCTGTAGTATAGTGATGTCATTTTGGTCCTCTTTGAAGAAAGAAGGGCGATAACCAACCAATCCAAAACCTGTTACTTCACACATAAGGAAGCTGAGGTCCATCCTGGTTAATTAAGTTCAAGGATTTGTTAAGTGCCTATTATACTCCAGGCACTGTGGTGGGCACTGAGACACAAATAAAACCAAAACAGTTTTTGCCCTCAAAAATACCTTCTACTGATCCAAGTTCAACCAATTGGTGGCAGAATTAGAATTCAAATCCAGCTCCTTTCATTCCAAATGAAGTGCTCTATTCACTATAGAAAAAAACAAACAAACAAAAGAACCGAACAAAAATTATTCTGCCCATTTGGTCCCACAAACCATCAAAATGTCTCAGAAATGCTATTGTTTCCGTATAAAATAACTCGATGAAACAAGGCAGTAAACTCTACAGTAATAATATGAATAGGTTGCAGATGACTGAAAAATGCAAATGGTAGAGATTAACAGATTTTTAAAAAAATATCTAGATTCCAACATCCTCCTCCCATTCTTATGCCCATAATGTTTTCAACCCCTTAACCCCATGATACAGATCAATAGTTTTGGCTCAAGTCTCTCTGCATGCGTCATACATAGTGTTGGTGCTGCTAGTGATTGGTTGAAATGTTTCTATAGACCCCTGACATTGTCTTGTGTTTTACAGTTTTATAGTTCATAGTTTTATAACTAAAGGGGCTGGGGACTATTTCCAACAAAAGTAATGGAGATATTTCAATACTTTGAACTATTCAATCCATCATTTAGGGTTATGCACTCTAAATCCAATTCTATCAATCCACCATTGTTGTGGCAAGCTCCCTCCACTGATGCAGGTCGCAACCTCTCCTGTCTTCCTAATTCTTTGGAATTCTTGACCATGTCTTCCCATAATTCTGTGTAGGATCTATCTAACATGCTAGAGACTTTGGTCTAGGTCTTTTTTTTTTTTTTCATGATTCCTATGCAGCACTTGGCTCACTCTTCTTTTAATCCTTAGCATGGTTTTGTGTCAAGACTCCCTCAATAGTTATTTAAAACTCTTGATTTCTACCAATGAGCCTTAGAATCTAGATTCCCTAGGCACTAGGCCTTTCAGGAGCAGAATGGCAAAGCTTCTGCTGCAACTCTCTGATTGTCCTTTTCTTTTTTCTTTTATTTATTTATTTTTTAAAATTAATTTATTTAACTTTTAACATTCATTTTAACAAAATTTTGGGTTCAAAATTTTCTCCCCATTTGTCCCCTCCCCCCACCCCAAAACACTGAGCATTCTAATTGCCCCTATCACCAATCTGCCCTCTCTTCTATCATCCCTCCCTTCCCTTGTCCCCATCTTCTCTTCTGTCCTGTAGGGCCAGATAGCTTTCTATACCCCTTTACCTGTATTTCTTATTTCCTAGTAGCAAGAACAGTACTCGGCAGTTGTTCCTAAAACTTTGAGTTCCAACTTCTCTTCATCCCTCCCTCCCCACCCATTCCCTTTGGAAGGCAAGCAATTCAATATAGGCCATATCTGTGTAGTTTTGCAAATGACTTCCATGATAGTCGTGTTGTGTAAGACTAACTATATTTCCCTCCATCCTATCCTGCCCCCCATTGCTTCTATTCTCTCTTTTGATCCTGTCCCTCCCCAAGAGTGCTGACTTCAGATTGCTCCCTCCTCCCATTACCCTCCCTTCTATCCTCCCCCCGACCCTGCTTATCCCCTTCTCCCCCACTTTCCTGTATTGTATGATAGGTTTTCATACCAAAATGAGTGTGCATTTTATTCCTTCCTTTAGTGGAATGTGATGAGAGTAAACCATGTTTTTCTCTCATCTTCCTTCTTTTTCCCTCCACTAAAAAAGTCTTTGCTTGCCTCTTTTATGAGAGATTATTTGCCCCATTCCATTTCTCCCTTTCTCCTCCCAATACATTTCTCTCTCACCACTTAATTTCATTTTTTTAAGATATGATCCCATCCTATTCAATTCACTCTGTGCTCTCTGTCTGTGTGTGTGTGTGCGTGTATGTGTGTGTGTGTGTGTGTGTGTGTGTGTGTGTGTGTGTGTGTGTAATCCCACCCACTACCCAGATACTAAAAAGTTTCAAGAGTTACAAATATTGTCTTTCCATGTAGGAATGTAAACAGTTCAACTTTTGTAAGTCCCTTATGACTTCTCTTTGCTGTTTACCTTTTCATGCTTCTTTTCATTCTTGTGTTTGAAAGTCAAATTTTCTTTTCAGCTCTGGTCTTTTCATCAAGAATGCTTGAAAGTCCTCTATTTCATTGAAAGACCAATTTTTCCCCTGAAGTATTATACTCAGTTTTGCTGGGTAGGTGATTCTTGGTTTAAGTCCTAGTTCCTTTGACTTCTGGAATATCCTATTCCACGCCCTTTGATCCCTTAATGTAGAAGCTGCTAGATCTTGTGTTATCCTGATTGTATTTCCACAATACTTGAATTGTTTCTTTCTAGCTGCTTGCAATATTTTCTCCTTGACCAGGGAACTCTGGAATCTGGCCACAATGTTCCTAGGAGTTTCTCTTTTTGGATCTCTTTCAGGCGCTGCTCTGTGGATTCCTTGAATACTTATTTTTCCCTCTGGTTCTAGAATCTCAGGGCAGTTTTCCTTGATAATTTCATGAAAGATGATGTCTAGGCTTTTTTTTTGATCATGGCTTTCATGTAGTCCCATAATTTTTAAATTGTCTCTCCTGGATCTATTTTCCAGGTCAGTTGTTTTTCCAATGAGATATTTCACATTATCTTCCATTTTTTCATTCTTTTGGTTTTGTTTTGTGATTTCTTAGTTTCTCATAAAGTCATTAGCCTCCATCTGTTCCATTCTAATTTTGAAAGAACTATTTTCTTCAGTAAGCTTTTGAACCTCCTTTTCCATTTGGTTAATTCTGTGTTTTAAAGCATTCTTCTCCTCCTTGGCTTTTTGAACCTCTTTTGCCAATTGAGTTAGCCTATTTTTCAAGGTGTTATTTTCTTCAGCATTTTTTTGGGTCTCCTTTAGCAAGGTGTTGACCTGCTTTTTATGCTTTTCTTTCATCTCTCTCATTTCTCTTCCCAGTTTTTCCTTCACCTCTCTTACTTGATTTTCAAAATCCTTTTTGAGCTCTTCCATGGCCTGAGCCCATGATATATTTATTTTGGATGTGTGGGATACAGAAGCCTTGGCTTCTGTGTCTTTCCCTGATGGTAAGCATTGTTCTTCCTCATCAGAAAGGAAGGGAGGAATTATCTGTTCACCAAGAAAGTAACCTTCTATAGTCTTATTTTTTTCCCCTTTTCTGGGCATTTTCCCAGCCAGTGACTTGACTTCTGAGTTTTCTTTCTACACCCACCATGCCTCCAGATCCACCCAGCCAGTGCCTGGGGTCTGAGATTCAAATGCCACTTCCCAGACTCAGGGCTTTGGGTGGGGGCAGGGCTGCTATTCAGTGTGAGATTAAGTTCAGGTGCTCAGGTGGGGGCAGGGCCGCCTCACGGGGCTCAGTTCCTTCAGGGGGTTATGCAGAGACCTTCAACAATGAATCCTGGCTCCTGCCTGCTTGGGGAGCCCCTGTCCACTGCTGCCCCCACTGCTGCCTCCCAAGGGAGCCTGAGTTATGAGGACACCCCACTCCCCTCTCAACGAGCCAAAGAGACCCTCTCACCAACCCTTGTCACCTGTGGGTGGAGGGACCTGTGTGGCAGCTGGAGATTCTGTCCCTGAAGCCTGCTTGGATCTGCTTCTCTCGGTGCTGCGTGGCCAAAGCAGGGCTAGACTCTGCTCCAGAGCATGGTGGACCTTTCGGGTCAGGTTTTCAGGTCTCTCTGGAACAGAAATCTCGTCAGCTCCATTGTTCTGTGGCTTCTGCTGCTCCAGAATTTGTTGGGAGTTCTTCTTTACAGATATTTTATGGGCTGTGGGTTAGGAGCTAGCATGTGTGTGTCTTTCTACTCCACCATCTTGGCACCTCCCCCCTCCCTTTTCTTTTTTCTTAATAATTTTATTAAAATTTTAATTTTTATATTTTCTACACTCCCTAATATGCTCCCTCCCTTTCCCAGAAAATAGTTCTTTATCACAAAGAATTTCAGAAAAGGAAAAGAAAACCCATTCAGCCAACCTAACCAACCTATTGAAAAAAGTCTGATGTGTTGCATACAATTAGTCTCTCACCTCTTTAAAAGAAGGTAAAAAGATCTCTTTCATCTTTTTTCTCTCTTTCTACTCTATGATTTCTTCTCTGTCACATGGTTCAAGTTTCCCTAAAGGATAAACATGGTGCTCATGTATCCACCACTTCACCCATTACTTTCCAATTAGGATCAAAGTTTGCTTTAGTTGGTCTCAGCAACCCCATTAATATCTATTCTACATTCTTTTATGATTAATGGGTTGTCTACATTGAATTCTTTGGTTTCCTCATAACTGTGCCTCAGAATTTTACATCAGTTCATGCCTTTAGCAAAACTACCTTGCTTCATAATTGGCTTTACATTTTTTTGCTGAACATTTTCAAAATATTTTGAACAGTCTATAGAGAGAATCTGTGATTTCATCAGTCTGTTCCCAATGTGGGAATTCTATCAATTTAGAAAATGAAGTTGTACATTAGCTTCCTCACAGATACCCATAATTCAGGAGAAGTCCAAGATTTGCAGTCAAAAGTACTGAGTTCAAATCCTAGCACTACTATTTTCTAGCTGTATGACTTTGGACAAGCAATTTACCTCTATTGTTTCTAATCTATAATATTTCTAATATTAATTGGAATTTTTCTAATCTATAACCTTAGAGATTTTTGTTGTTTCTGTCTCTATAATATTCCTAATATTAATTGGAATTTTTCTAATCTATAACCTTAGAGATTTCTATTGTTGTTTCTGTCATTTTACTCATGTCCAACTATTCATGATCCCATTTGGGACATTCTTGCCAAAAATGCTGAAGTAATTTGCCATTTCCTTTTCCAGTTTATTTTACAGATGAGGAAATTGACGTAAACAGCGTTGTGACTTGCCTAGCATCACAAAGCCAATACGTGTTTGAGGCCAGATTTGAACTTAGGTCCTTCTGACTCCAGTGTTGGCATTCTATCTACTGCACTACCTAGCTGCCCCAAAGAAATTTGTACTGAATCTGTAACATTCCTTCCAGATCTAAACAAAAATGTAGCAATGAGGAAAAAACTGGTGAAGTCTAAGTTTGAGGAACAAAAATGGAAACAAAGAGATGGGACTAGAAAGAACTATCAATTTAAGAAAGAACTGAGAGGAGAAGTTGGGCAGAAAAGAGGGAGGTTTCTGTCAATGAGGACCACAGGGCAAAAAGAGCAAGGATCTTGGCATGTTAGGGAGGCTGATTACTGCCTACACTGTAAACCTCAAAAGGAAGGCTGTGCCTGGACAAAAGACTTTGTGTCCTTGGTGTACAGAGGAACTGAGAAGGTTCAACATGGATGAGAATGGGACTAAGTAGAGAAAACCTAGAACTGATGTTGTCAAATAACAATTTTTCCTAACTAGGACAACATTGGGTTCTGTAATTCCTCACTGTCCATTACTATGTGGTTTGTGCCTAGAGAGTCCTTACACTATTATAAAACAGTTTCTTGAATTCTTAATAGATGAACGTGGTATTACTGATCAATTAATAAACACATATTAAGGCATTAACTGCTATGTGTCACTCCTGTACTGTGTAAGGCAGCTGATGAAGGAAGAAGGGAGAATTAAGAGGTGAGAACTGTGGTCGTAAAGGTAGGAAGAGGAAAATTCTTTTTTAACCTTTGGTTCATAATAATGGAATTGAACCTTCTTAGTATTCTGTTGATAATTTTCATGTGGCATTTGCTGCACTTTGCCTTGTATGAAGACTCATTGTGAGTTTGCTTTATTTCCTTTGTGGGAAATAGGGCAAGGGGTTATTATGAGTGTTCACCTTCATATTCCTCAAATACCTAGACACTATAGGCACTCAAATGATGGAGCTGGGATCAGGAAAGACCTGGGTTCATTTCCCATCTCTGAAACTCACTGTGTGATTAGAGCTGGAAAGGACCCTAAAGGTCAATGAGTTCAATCTCTTCATCCTCCAACTGAGGCCCTGGGCAAAGTAAGATAAGTAAGTGATGCAGAGATCTGAACTTGTTTTCTCTCACTCTTAAGCACATGAATCTCCATTGTTTCATTTGCAAAATGGGGATAATACCTACAATGTACAGGGCTTTCATGATCCTCAGATGAGATAATATATATCAGGGTTCTTACAAACTTTTGAGCATTACATAAAGACGAAGGGTACAGTGGATAGTATCCATTATAGACTTGGAACCAGAAAATTCTGAATCTTTGTTAAAATCTCAGTTCAGACATTAACGAGCTTTGTGGGTCTGGTCAAGTCTATCTCACCATTTCTTTTGGCTCCAGTTCATCACTGAAAAAAGAAATGGGAGGGGGATTGGACTAGAAGACCTCTAGGGCTGGCCTTTCTAGCTTAGAATGTATGAGACTATGAATATCAGTTATTATTATTATTTATTAATGTATCTAGACTTCTGTAAGAAGCAGGGCACTAAAGGGTTCCATTTGCTCCATTCTCTTTTTTGTCAAACTAATCATCAAGATGGTGGCAAGGAGCATCAGCCAGCAGGTTTGGGACTCTGTGACTGATTCTTAGAAGCAGTTAAATCACTCTGGCCACACTGCGAAGCTAATCAGTGATGTCATCAGTGTCCAATTTGCCAGTGTTTTAAGATTCCTGCCAGGGCCTCACCATTACTGTAATTGTCTCAGGGCACATCATGTCCCTGTTGTACATGTTGTATATATGATGTCCCTGGTTGGCAGTCTCCTACTTTGTCTATCCCTCTATTCCCTGAACAACGGGTTGGGCTTTGAGGGAGTTATTATTATTACTATTAGGAATGAATTAAAACAACAATAACAAAAAGAAAGTTGAACATCTCTTGGTGGGAAAGGCCTCTGTTATTTCTCCACCTGCTGTCCTTGATATGGGATGATGTTACTAGTGACCTCACTATCTGTAGGACATAGTCACCCCAGTTTAAAGTGACCTTTCCCTCTTCTGAACTCCTATAGCACTTAGTAACTGCTTCTTTTATCCAATATCAGAATTTTCCAGTATATACATCTTGTCTCCCCAACAGATCACAAACTCTCCAGAGGTAAAGAATAGATTCTTTAAAAATATAAATTTTAGTGTATATCTATTTTTACTTCACCTAGATGTCTCTCCTTATGTCTCAGTCTCTTTCCCCTCCCAGAGAGTCATCTCCTATAACAAAGTTGTTTTTATAAGAAGAAAAAGAGGAAAAAAATCATTAAAAAGTTCCAATCAATACCTCAAGAAAAAAAAACTGACCTATTTGCAACATTTCACAGTCATGAAACTCTGTCTCTGAAAAGGAGCAGAGGGAGATGTGTTTTCATGTCCTCTATGGGACCAGATTCATTCTTTGTAACTTTGAAACATTTAGTTTTAATTGTTTTGTTATTATTCTTCCTTACATTCACATTGCTGTAATCATCCTGTATATTATTTTCCTGGCTCTGCTTACATTACCTTGCATCAGTTCATATAAATTTTTCCATGCTTCTCTCTATGATATTAATCATTTTTATTGCACAATAATAATCTATTAGATTCACTTACCACAATTTGTTTAAACATTCCCCAATAATCAATGGAGATCTACTTTTTCTTTTGTCCAGTTTCTTGCTACTACAAAAAAAAAAAAAACTACTACAAATATTTTGGTATTAAGTGGAGATTTTCTTTTTATCAACAGTATCCTTGTGGTATTTTCCTAGAAATGGAATCTCTAGGTCAAAGCGTATGGACACTTTAGCTACTTTATTTGCATATTTCTTTATTGTTTTCCAGAATGGTAATCCATATCTCTACCAACATTATATTAGTATGTCTGTCTTTCTAAATCCTCTCCTATACCAATGGGAATAGACCTTATACAGCTAGTTTGTTTCAGAACAGCTAACACACAGAACCAGAAAGAGAAATTCTGGTACCTTGGGCAAATGTAGTTGATCCAGGGTTCAGAAGGGGAGGAGAGAATGATAGTCTAATCTAATGCATAAGCAGTCCTGTGTTTGGTTGAGGTAGATTGCTGGAGACAGAAGTCATGAGAGTGGAAGATGGGGAAGATCTAAGAAACCAGCATTTTCAAAGTGAGCAAAAGGTAAGGAAGGAAAAGGAGACTGATCATGAGAAGAACAGAAAGAAAAATGACTTGGAGACAAAGACAAATGACAACAATAGAGATGGACAGAATGGAATCCATTTTGTAAGACAGGCAGTTGATGAGAGATGGTGATAGAAAAAGGGCCTCAGTTAAAGTAGGAAGCAAGGAGTATGCCAACTCCTCTTGCACATCAGGGAGGTGAGAGGAGCAACAGCCAGCTTTGGAGAGAGAAGAAGAGATTCCTTCAAAATGCATTTGAATCATGAAGGCTGAATATACTCAGGAAAGAGTTCATGAGGGAAATGCAGTTTATTTTGAACCATGAAGCAGAATTGGATAGGCAAAGAGGAGGAAGGAAGGGATCTCCTGTGGGGATTATGGATCACGAATATCTTCTAGCTTCGATACGACACTAATCCCCTCAAACCCTACCTTTAGCATAACCCTATTCTCTTTTTTTACCACAAATTTCAAGTGTTATTTCACTGTGAGTTATACACACACATATTTATATATGTATGTACATATACATATATAGACACATACATTTTATTTCCCATAATAGAATGTGAGTTCCTTAAGGTCACTGTTCACTTTTGTCCCAGTATACAGCATACAGTAGGTGCTTAACAAATCTTTATTAATTGATTAATTGATGTGATCAGAAGAGGTGACATTGAGTTCCACTTCTACCAACCTTGAACAAGTTATTGAACCTCTCTAGGGCTCAATTCACTCATCTGTAAAAGAGATATTGCACTACCTTCCTCATAGAGCAGTTCTGAAAATCAGGTAAGATAATATATGTAAACCATATTGTAACCACAAAGGGCTATATAAATGTGAAATATTATTATTGTTATTATTATATAACATTACCCATAATAATGATAATAATGATAAATGGGAATTGTTAGCCTTCTAAGGTCCTGCCAAATGTGTTTCTTTCTAATGGAGCTTTGAACATAATGAGATAGTATATGTAAAGTACTTTCAGCATGCTGAGGAAAAGAGTTAGCATGGAAATTGTTATTTTTTTGACAGGCAGCAGAGGATAGTGGGAATATCACTGGATTTGGAGTTAAAAGTCACAAGTTGGAATCCTATTGCCAGTACTTACTAGTTATGTGATGACCTTGGGTAAGTCACTTAAATTCTCTGGACCCCAGTTTACTCATCTGTAAAATGGGAATACTAATACTTGAACTCTGAGGGACAGCACAAAGTAGCTTATTATTGTCAGACATTTAAACGCCCCTGATGCTCAGGGAAGGGAGAGTACAGCAGAGACTTGAGATGAACCTTGAAAGATGATTGTAAACAAGATAAATGGAGAGGAGGAAGTGAATTAAATGACTTGGAGTTAGAAATTCTGAACAACAATTCAAAGAAAGTACAACTTGTTACACTGAAAGGTAAAATTACTCATCTGTAAACCCAGGGTACACAGACTGGTCATCACACTTAAAAATAATGACAATAATGCCTCATGCAGGAAATGGATGGAGAGCTAGACTTGGAGTTAAGAGACCTGGGTTCTAAACCTGTTTCAGATGCTGACTAGCTGTGTGGAACTCTAGCCTCTCTGAGCTTTAGTCTCCTCATTTTCATATGTAAAATGGGGATAACTCTCTTTTTAAAAAATTAATTTATTTGTTTTCAGTTTTCAACAGTCACTTCTATAAGTATTAAATTTTCTCCCCCTCTCTCCCTGCTCCTTCCTTGAGATGGCTTGCAATCTTATATGGATTCTATATATACATTCTTATTAAACACATTTTCACATTAGTCATGTTGCATAGAAAAATTAAAATGAATGGGAGAAACCGTGAGAAAAAACAAAACATAACACAAGAGAAAATAATCTGCTTCATTTTGCATTCCAATTCCATAGTTCTTCCTCTGGATGTGGATGGAATTTTGCCTCGAGTCCTTTGGGAATGTTTTAGGTACTTGCATTGCTGTGAAGGGCTAAGTCTATCAGAAACAGTCCTTGCACACTGTGGCTGTTACTATATACAATGTACTCCTGGTTCTGTTCATTTCACTCATCATCAGTTCATGTAAGTTCTTCCAGGCTTCTTTGAAGTCCAACTGTTCATCATTTCTTATAGCACAATAGTATTCAATTACATTCATATACCACAACTTATTCAACCATTCCTGAAATAATGGGCATCCCTTCAATTTCCAGCTCTTGGCCACCACAAACAGAGATACTATAAATATTTTTGTACATGTGGGACCTTTTCCCATTTTTTTTATCTCTTTGGGATACAGTCCTAGAAGCGATATTACTGAGTCAAAGGGTATGCACATTTTTGTAGCACTTTGGGCATAGTTGCAAATTGTTCTCCCAAATGGTTGCATCAGCTCACAACTCCACCAACAATGAATTAGTATTTCAACTCTCCCTCATCTTCTTCAACATTTATCATATTCCTGTCTTGTCATGTTAGCCTATCTGATAGGTATGATGTGGCACCTCAAGAGTTGTTTCAACTTGCATCTCTCTAATTAATGATAATTCTTGTATTACTAACCTTACAGAATTGTTGTGAGGGTGGCATTTTAAAGCCTCAAACTGCTATAGAGAATCATAACTCCCAGTGATGTAACACTTAAAGTTTTACGTAAAGAATAGTGAGTAGAGTTAAGTTAGGGATGGGATTGGAGAGCATTAAGGTGGTTGCTGAGGTTGAAGAATATTCTCAATCCATAATTCTCATATGCAATACTTTCCTTCCACCCCTTCAGCTGTCTAATTCGACTTCATGATGCAAACTAAATTGCATTTCCTTCATGAATCCTTCTTGAGTATATCAGCTCTCATGATTCAAATACATACTGATGGATACATTTCCTCACTGAACTTTAACAAAACATATTTTTAGAGAGAGCAGCAAATTCACTCTTTGTGGGAGGGTAAGACAAAGATCACTAGCTCTACTTAGCTCCTCCAGTCTTGCTAGGTGAGGTTCCTGGGGTGATTTACATCAATCCAGGATGGTGACCATAGACAGGATGTCCCATAAAAGAATATGCTCATCCTAAATGAAATAGACTATTTAGAGAGCAGGTGACAGAAGAAAAGGATTTCAAAAGACAGATGTAACCTTAGCCCAAGGACATCTGCTGACTCATTGGATAAGTCTATGTCTCTGACTCTGAAAAAGAGATGAAATAGCCCTTGAGGCCATGGGCTAAAAAATACCTGAGTCTCCTCCTTTACAGGGAAGAATTTCAGGGAAGACTGAAATTCACTGGAGTACCAACTGAAGACAAAAGAGAAATAAGCAAGAGTTGCTCAAAAGAGAGAATAAGCATATGGCCACAGAGGGAATAGAAAAACAGAGGATACCAACTACTTGCAGTACAACTCACAGTTCAATGGTATCACCAATTAGATGACATCAGTGGCTGACATCAGCATTGTGTTCATCCTTCATTGCTGAAGAAGATCATGCCATCAGAAAAATTATGACATGATGTGCACTTGACTTTGTTTTGAGTGAGGGAGGGCTGTGCAAGGTTATTGACAATACTGAATGCAGGGTGAGGTTCCAGTTGGAATGCAGCTGTAGGAATGAGTAATACTGACTATGCATGTTCTCTAAACATATGCTGTCTTCCATGAATGTCCCTTGACCATATGTGTTCCTTAAGATTGTTCTAACTACCAAAAGTGGTGCAATAATATAGGGAAAAGTATACTCATGCATATGTAAAGATTTTCCCTGTGATTTATTTGACTTCTTGGTTTAATTAAATGTCTTGATTTTTTCTTAATATATCCTCTATTGGTCTGATAAAAGGAACATGGTCAGGGCTTATATGCTGCATTTGTTTGTTTTAATAGATGCTAATCTAAAGCATGCCTTGAAACTTCAGTAGCTTTCCATAAACTTACATTTAAAGGAGAGACTCAGACTATATAATCAATCAATAAACATTTATTTAGTATCTACTATGTGCCAGGCACTGTGCTAAGCACTGAGGATACAAAAAGAGACAAAATGACAGTCCCTGCCCACAAGGAGCTCACAATCTAATGAGGGAGACTGCAAGCAAACATATACAAACCAAGTTATATGCAGGATAAATAGGAAATAATTAACAGGAGGAAGAACCTGGAATTGAGTGGGGCTGGGAAAGATGAAAGTGAAGTTTTAGGTGGGACTTAAAGGAAGCCAGGGAGGTCGATAGTTGGAATGGAGGAGGGAAAGCATTCCAGGCTTAGGGGAGAGCCATAAAGAATGCCCAGAGCCAAGAGGTGGAATGTCATGTTCATGGAACAGCCAGTCCAATGTCACTGGATTGAAGAGTATGTGGTAGGGAAAAAAGTATAAGAAAACTGGAAAGGTAGGATGGGTCTAGGTTTAAAGGGCTTTGAAGGTCAAGCAGAGTATTTTGTATTTGCTTCTGGAAGGAAGAGGGAGCCACTGGAGATAACTGAGTAGTAGGGTGACATGATGAGACCTATGTTTTAGGAAAATCACTTTAGTGGATAAATGGAGGATGCGATGGAGAGTGGGAAGTGACCTAAGGTAGGCAGATTCACTAGCAGACGATTGCAATAATCCACGCATAAGGGGATATAGACCTGTACTAGAGTGGTGGCAGTGTCAGAAGAGAGAAGGCGGCATATTAAAGAGATGTTTTTCAAAGTGAAATCAATAGGTTTTTGATAATATCTTGGATATGGGAGGTGAGAAGACAGTGAGGAATCCAGGATGTCTCCTAATTTGTGAGCCTGAGGGAACTGGGGGATGATATTTTTCTCTGCAGCAATAGGGAAGATATCAAGGGTGGTGGGGTGGTGGCGGAAAGTCTTGCAGAAAGATAATGAGTTCTCTTTTGGACATATTGAATTTAAAATGTTCACTGGGCATCCAGTTCAAATTGTCTGAAAGAAAGTTGGTGATGTAATCATTGTCACAAATTTTATTGATTATTCTCTGCCTCGTGTGTGCTAGTTTGCTTTCCTGAAGTAGATTATAAACTGACAGCAAGGAACTTCTTATAATTTGTCTTCCTAGTGCCTAGCACTCTGGTAAGCACATAACAGATATGTAATAGATACCTATTTGGAGACAGATACTCAATCTCAATGAAATGCATAAGGATTACATATCTAAGTATGACACTAAGAAGTAGATGTATCTTTTTTGTGTCCTCTTCTCTTGATTCTAGCAGGTCAACATCTATTAAGTCCATCAGTGAAGCTGCCATTAGCACCTCAAAACACACCACCCTACTTCCGGACCTCAGCCTTCAGAATTCACAGGACTCTAGTTCCCACAATGATGAAGGCTTGTCTAAGAAGCCCTGGAAAGAAGGGAAGGACTAATGAGATAAAGAAAGAGAAAAGAAAGAGTGAGGACTTTGGTAAGGATTGTTGGTTTTTGCTTTACTTTTTTTTTTTGCTGTTGTTGGTTTGTTTTTTGTTTTTTGAAATAGGAAATTGAGTGGACTATGAGACAGGTCAGAAAGTTGAATTCCAGGAGGACTATACCTAATATAGTATACCCTAACGTAGGGTATCTGGTTGCCTAACGTAAGGTACCTGAAAAATGCAAAGGCACTAGGTGAATGCTAACCCAGCATGATTATTGCTAGAAGCACATTGATCAGAGCAGACTGGCTAGATTAGGTGCTTCAGTGAGCATACCCACTACGGAAATGCAGAGACATGGGGCTCCATTCCAATGAGCTGCCCTTTCTGGAAGCCAGCCAAGTGGGATGCAGAGACTCATCCCAGTTCCTGCCTCTCACCAAAGCCCTCACACAACCTGCCACAACTCTGACAGAGCCACTGAGAAAGGAGATGAATTAACAACTCATTTGTAGGGTTCCTTCAGCTGTGGAGCACAGGGAACAGTTCTGAAACCCCTTCCTGAAGGGAAGAGAACCCCAATTGCTAAGAAACAGCTGGGCTCTTAGTTGAACATCAGTCCTTCATAAGGGAATCTCAGCAGGTCCAAGCTCCAAAGAACAGCACAAAGAAATGGCCCCAGAATGAAGTTTCTGAGGTCTAGCAAACAGACTTCAGAACTTATCACAAAGCACCCCCTTTCCCCTCAGCACACTGTGGGTTGCTATTGTTGTCATTATTATTGTGAAAGATAATTGCTATTATTATAGGGATAATGATCATAATTCATTGTTTAATGGTTCATGAGTCAAGTACACACTTTCTTTGTAACAGAACAGATCCTGTTGACCAAGTATGCTATCATAACATAAGATAAGGGATATTTGAGTTGATTCCCACAGTGACTGTTCCAAATTTTTTCAACCAGCTCCACCCCTGCTTTCCTTATTCTCAGTATATCAATTCATTTCCCATTTTACTGAAAAGATTAAGGCCCTTCTGAGTTTCCACGTCCTTCAGAATTTCTTCACTGTCTTCAATAATCACTGCTCCTTTCTTACAGCACTCCACAGAGGCCAATGTACTCTCTACTGCTTAACCCTTTTCCTTGTGTTTCTGATTCTCCTCTGTCCTTCTTTTGGGATTTTTCTCCATTGATTTCCCCTACTTTTTCTTCCATCTTTAATCTTTTCTTCTCCATTGCTTCCTTTCTTTCTGCCTACAAATATTCTCAAGTTTCCTCATCCTGGAAAAACTTACCTTCCACCAGGGGTATGCTGGTAAATTTTTAACAATTGGTCAGCAAAAAAAAAAAGAAAAGAAAATATTCACAGCATACTTTAAAAATCTATAGTATCAACATTTCTCCATCCCTTTCTTAGGTCTAGATAATCAATAAAACAATAAGTCAAGCTGTAATTGGTAGTGTTTGCTAATTTCTGAGGTGTAAATACCCAT
Source organism: Notamacropus eugenii (assembly GCF_028372415.1). Taxonomy (NCBI): domain Eukaryota; kingdom Metazoa; phylum Chordata; class Mammalia; order Diprotodontia; family Macropodidae; genus Notamacropus; species Notamacropus eugenii. The sequence continues at coordinate 138,050,572 of NC_092876.1, read as the reverse complement.
ACTGAAAAGTTAATAATCACGCTCTCCAGTGGGTTAGAGCTGGCTCCAGCACACCTATGCTTTCCTCCCTGCCAATCAGGAAAGTAACAATGTTCTTGCCATGCCAGATTTCTTGAAAAAGAAACTTACACTGAATACAAACACTTATAATGACTTAGCTTCCTTACTGCAATCTCATTTCTGGCCCAACCATTTTGCTCTAACATTGCCCTCTCATAAGTTACCACTGATTTCCATGTCACTAAGTCCAATGTCCTTTTCTCATCCTCTTCTGCTCCACTTAATACTCTCGAGTCACTTATTCCCCACTGAAATACACTGTATCTTCTCACTTCTACTTTTCTAGTGGTTTCTTGTCATCCCCTAAAAATCAAAGTCATAATAACTCAGAGGAGTTTGGTGGCATAAAGATTATTATTCATCTTTGAACCACAGAGAGTTTAACTGAATTACTTAAATTTCCTACAATTATGTAACAACTAGATGGCACAAAGGACAGAATGGTGGACCTGGAGTCAGAAAAACTCATCTTCCTGAGTTCAGATCTGGCCTCACATACATTAACTGTGTGACCCTTGGAAAGTCAGTTAATCCTGTTTGCCTCAGTTTTCTCATGAGTAAAATGAGCTGGAGAAGGAAATGCTAAACTACTCCAGTATCTTTGCCAATAAAACCCCAAATGGAGACACAACTGAATTGACCAAACAACAACAACAAAAACAAACATAACAAAGAAGTGTCAGCATTGGACTCAAACACAGATATTTTAGAACCATAAAATCTCTAAGTTATTTGAGATCTTAGACATCACTGAATCTTACTTGAAAGGATCTTGTCTTGTTATATCACTGAGAATAATCATCCATCCTTTGCTTAAATACCTCCAGTGCATGAACTTACTACTTAATGTATCTGTTGATGCACTAGGAGATCCACAGCTTATTAATGTTACCTAAAATATAGTAATTCAAATGGACACTATAAAATTCTAAATGTAGTTTGATCAAGGCAGAGTACTGAGTGGGACTATGGCTTATCTTGTTTCCATATTACTATGATTTTTTTAAAAAGTTAATCAGTCTAAATTTTAATTTGGCTGCCATTTCACAGTTTATTTATGTTGAGTTTGCAGTTCAATATCTCTTTTATGTCTTTTTTATATGTTTCACTGTCTAGATATAACACCTCCATCCTATATTTGTGCAATTATTTTTTTAATTCAAATGCAGAACTTTAAATGTGTCTCTATTAAAGCACACACAATTTGATTTGGTCCACTGTTCCAGTCTGTCAAGTTCTTTGGGGATTATGACTCTGTTATATACTGCTGTTATATTAGCTTTCCCTCCTAGTTTTATGTCATCTTCAAATCTGTTAAGCATGTATGTCTTCATCGAAGTTATTGTAAAAATGCTAAACAGAAAAGAGTCAAAGGCAAAATCCTGAAGTGCTCCGCTGGGGACATCCCACTACATTGATAGCAACTCATTAATCAGAACTCTTTGTATCTGGTGAGCCAAATGGCTCCCATTCCATTTACCATCTAATCCATATCTCTCCATCTCGTTTATTGTGAGAGGCTTTGGACTTTGTCAAATACCTTTCTGAAATACAGATAATCTATACCATTCCCCTAATCCACCACTCTAGTTACCCTGTTTAAAATATCAAATTAATCTAGTGTGTCCTTTTTATGAATCCATACTGACTTATTATAATCATTGCTTCACTTTCTAAAATTTTAGAAACTATCTATACAGCAGGCACAACACTTTACTTTTCTGGGCTTCACTTTCATTATCTATAAAATAAAAAGTTGTATTATTGCACAGTTCTTTCCAAGTCTAGCATTCCCTGAGTCCATAATAATGCAATTTCAGAATTTGAGAGGTAGTGAATAGAAAGCTGGTCTCGAATAGAGAAGACTGAATAGGAAGTTGGCCATGAAGCCAGTAATTCCTAAATTCAAGCCCTGTCTCTGACATAGAGCAATGAAATCACAGGTGTAGTCTTAATCCATAGCTTTTGAAATTTACCAAAAATTGAAGTCAAACTCGTTGACCTATAATTTGAAATATACTTCAGCTCCCTTTTGAAAATCAGGACATTTGCCAGTATCCAATCCTGTGGTAGAACTAAAAGCAATGGATAAAGGTTGCAGAGGGACAAAGAAGGAAAATTTCCTAACAGTTAGGGCTCTTCTCAAGTGGAATGGGCTGCCGTGAAAGCTGGTTCCTTCATCATTTAAGTACTTCAAGCAAAAGCTGAATGGATGTTTGTCAGGGATCTTGTCAAGGTTATTCTCATGCAAGTACTAGATGGCTTCCAGCTCTGAAATTCTGCGGGGCTAATACTTTCACATATATGTATATGTACATTATATATGTGTGTGTACTTATATATATGTACATATACATTTATGTATATGTTTAGTCATGTTCAGTCATGTCCAACTCTTCATGACCTCTTTTGGGGTTTTCTTTGGGAAAAATAATGGAGTGATTTGTCATTTCCTTCTCCAGTTCATTTTACACGTGAGGAAACTGAGGCAAACAGGGTTAAATGACTTGTTCGCTGCCATGTAGCTTGTAAACATCTGAGGCTAGATTTGAATTTAGGAAGATGATTGCTTCTACTTAATACCCAGCACACTAATGGTCCATTGCACCATTTAGCTATCCCTCATATATATATATATATATATATATATATATATGTATGTATGTATGTGTGTGTGTATGTATGTATGTGTGTGTATGTATGTATGTGTGTGTGTATGTATGTATGTATGTATATATATACACACACATATATATATACACCTTAACCCTTATATATGTATAATGTATATAATCCTTACATATGTATATACACAAATACATACACACACATACACACCCATTTATAAATACATACACACACATATATGTAGGTATACCCCCTATATGTCATATAGAGCTATTCACTATTTTGGAAACATACTTTATGCTTTCCTACCGCCATGTGTTTGCTTGTGTCATTTATTGTCTTTGGTATACCAACTACACCTGTGACTTCATTGGTATACAGAACCCCCAAGGAGGGAAATTCTATCCTTACCACAACAGGTCATTATCTTACAACTTTTAATTTTAGAGAGTTGCCTAAAGCAGTGAAAGATTAAGTGACTTGCTGAGATTTACACAGCCAGTAGTAAATGTCAGAGACAGCACCTGAACTTAGGAATTACTATAATTATGTAATTATATAAATATAATATAAATTAATTATAACATAATATAAATAATATATTAGCAATCATATATATTAGCAATATTTTTGCTGTTGTTGTTCAGTTGTTTTTCAGTCATATCTGACTCTTCATCACCCTATTTGGGGTTTTCTTGGTAAAGATACTGGAGAGTTTGGCATTTCTTTCTCCAGCTCATTTCACAGTTGTGGTAACTGAAGGAAACAGGGTTAAGTGATTTGCCCAGAGTCACATAGCTAGTAAGTGTCTGAGACCAGATTTGAACTCATGAAGATGAGTCTTCCTGATTTCAGGCCCAGTACTCTATCCACGGCTCCATTAATATATATTTTTATGTAATTATATATAAGATAATCCTATATTTCTAGAATTATATATTTACATAACATATAACATGATTATATGTTATAGAATTATAATAATATAAATATAATATATAATTACTTAGGAATTACAATAGCACTGCCTCTCAAATTTTGAAACTGTATTATTATAGAATCAGAATATTAGACTTGGAAAGACCTGTACAATAACACAACTTTGACTTTATAGATGATGAAAGCAGAGCCTAGAAAAGTGAAATGTTTACTCCCCTGTAAAGATAGTTTCTAAAAATTTAGGAAGGGAAACTAATTATAATAACCCACTTCCCTCTCTTCCACCTACTGAAATCCTTCCCACTCTCTAAGGCCCAACTTAAAATGCCAATATCTCTATGAAGTCTGTGATTTTTCTCTCATGTCCACAACATTTTTCTCCTACCTCTTTAACAGCTTTTATCACAATCAACCTCATATTATACTTTATCTGAGAGCTAAACTCTTTTGTACTTAATTACATCCAAATCTAATCTCCCCTTCTAGACCAAAAGCCCCTTGAGGGTACAGACCAAATCTTATTTTTCCTCATATGTTCTTCAACATTCACCAAAGGGTTAGAGATATAGTAAGTGCTAAATCAATATTTGTTGAATGAATAATCTAGGTTTAACTTAGTGCCATAACACCCCATTTAAGTTGGTTCTACAGTCTTCCATTCACTGTCCTTCTTCCCAAGGAAACAAGTATTTGTTAAGCATTTATTATATATTAGATCTTGTGCTAAGCAAGATGGGCATTATTCATTGATTTCACCACCAAAAGTGGAAATCAGTGGTCTGTCTCTATTGACATATAGATTTGGCATATTTGGCATTCAATCAGAGACTGAATCTATTTTGAAAATTATAGGAGGGGTAGGGTATCACCATGGTTGGAGATCCAGTCTTGGAGACAAGGAGGAACTGGACTGAGATCTAACTCTGGCACATACTAGCTGTATGACTCTAGACAAATCACAACTTCTCCTGCCCCAAACTGTTCTCTAAGAGCTGCAGATCAGTTGCAGATTTACACTGGTGAAGAGTTTCCTCACTAGAAGTTTTCTATGCTTATTAAGTCACAGGACCAGACACCCTGAAAATGGCCGACATTGAGATAGGACTTTGAGCTTTCCAAAGCACCTTCCATTTCTCATTTGATCCTTATACTACTTACTTCTCATCATCGTTGTAAAGGACACAGTTTGGACATCTTCAAATGCTCAACAGAAAATAATAGCTAATATTTATTTAACACCTACTATGTGTGATACAGTATGCTAAGTATCTTACTGTTATTATCTCAATTGATTCTCACAACAACCCTGGGAAATAGGCATTATTATTATCATCCCCATTTTACAGATGAGGAAACCAAGATAAAAAGAAGTTAAGTGACTTACCCAGGGTCACACAGGTAGTGAGTATCTGAGGCTATATTTGAACCCAGTTCTTGTAGTCTCTAGACCCAGCACTATATCCACTGTGCTAATTACCATTTGCTTCTTTTCTTTTAATTGATTTCACTTCTACCTCCCTGTTCTTTTTTCTAAGCTCCTCTCCATTCCTTTTACCATGGGCTAAAAGTTGCTACCTTTTCCTCTCCATCTATCTAAGTTCTCCCCATCCTTCAGTTTTGTTCAGCTCCAAGTCATTCCATAAGACATGGGTGAGTTCATCTTCTACCGTATCCCCTAGAGTAGCTGAGGCATTGGAACTGCTCAATAACTACTTGAGATTAGTTGATAGTAGCTGCTCAGTAAGGTGCTCAATTCAATAAGTCAAGCTGGCCTTAGTAATTGACAGACACATTCACCAATAATTTAGTAAATGTCTGGAAATTGTGGCGCTGAATGGACACCCAAGCAGGAAAGTGCTCCCAATCATGGAGCCAGTCACTGAACCTACATGAAATTCTCTTCATGCCCAGTACGATCCTATATTTCACTTGGATGCCACATGCCTCGATGTTCTTCAGTTTGCAAAACATTCCTCTGAAGAGTCATGTTGATTGCTTTGGGAACAAATAAGTTGCTGTTGTCTTCTTTCATAATTGCCAGATGGTGAGATGGAAACAAGACTGGCCTAGGAGTTCAAGACTAAGCCCTTCCACCAACTAGCTGTGGAGCCTCAAGTGAGTCACTTCTCTAGTCTGGGATTTAGGTCCTTAATTTGTGAAATGAGGAATTGCACTGTGGTTGTTTGTCCTTCTTTCAAAGAAGACCAATGATGTCCTGAGGGTGACATCTTGACTCATGGGTGAATTGGATTTAAGTGAGGCAGAGTTACACAGAGTCATCAAGCTCACTCGTTTTTCCAGAGTCCCTGAAATCTGGTGGCAAGACAAAAGTCAGGATGGTCCAGGATGCAGTGGATGACTTCACATGCTAGGGGTAGACATCCCCCTAACTCACTGATGGGTTTGAGGGAACTACCTTAGATATTCTCTCAAGTTCCTTCTTCTCCTATTGTCATTCTTGGTTTACTTCATGTACCAGCTAAAGTTCCACTTCCAACAAGATTTTCATGATTTCCCTTAATACTAGTGCCTTCCCCCTGAGATGATTTCCAGTCTATCCTGAATATATCTTGTTTGTACATAGTTGTTTACATGTCATCTCCCCCACTGGGCTGTGAGCTGCTTGAAGGCAGGGACTGTTTGCCTTTCTTCACATCCCCAGGGCTTAGTACAGTGTCTGGCACAGAGTAAAAGTTTTATAAATATTGTTGACTGACAGACTGGGTCTATCAGGTCATTTGGACTGGTTTTTTTTTCTTCTTAGATACTTCTGTTTACAATTCAGATATATTGCCATCAAGAAAGGGAATGCTAGTTTATTTTAAATAGATCTGATTGAAACACAAAAGCTTCCAGCAGACATGGTTAATTGAGAAAGCTATTAGCATGTTTGTTTCTTTGTTTATTCCTCCATCAATACTTTGAAATTTCAGTATATCTGTGATTTCATAGAATTTATTGATCTAGAGATAGATGGAATCTTAGAGGTCAACCAGTCAGATCCCTTTATTTTACAAGTGAGAAAACTGAGGTCTAGGGAGACTTAAATACCTGTCTAAGATCTAACAGCAGAGATGGGATTTGAATCCAGATCTCCAACTCCAGAAGAAATTCTCCTCCCACTATACTATGCTGCCTCCTTCACCATGGCACACTGACTCCTCATTGATGTAAGCTTTCTCTTCTGTGAGCAGCTAGGTGGTTCAATGGATAGAGCACTGGTCCTGGATTCAGAAGTACCTGAGTTCAAATCCATCCTCAGACACTTACTAGTTGTATGACTCTGGGCAAGTTACTTAACCATGTTTGCCTTAGTTTCCTCATTCAAAAAATGAGTTGAAGAAGGACATGGAAAACTACTCCAATATCTCTGCCAAGAAAACCCCAAATGAGGTCATGGAGAGTTGGACACAACTGAAATGATACAACAACAATTCCCTTCTGTATGTAACAAGAAAAAACAAAGAGATCATGGCTTTTCATGTTGACCAGTAGTGTTGGGCTGCTATTAAACTTTCTTTCACTCTGCAACAAGGCATATAGGTCATAACCTATCTACACTTCATCTTGGGCAACTCTTATCCATGATCTTTCAGAATTTCTAAATTTCAGAATTTGGGGGAGCCATCCCAAATTTCAGGACCCCTCTGGGTCTTTTAACATTATAAAGATCCAAGTTAAGCATGTGATTTATCCATCTCTCATCCCTCTCTCTCCCTACCACATGACCATGCTCTTACACAAGGTTGACTACATAAGTTATATCACTTTTTGCACACACTTTCTACCTGTATATTTTAAAAATAAAAATATAACTCTTCATTAAAATAACAGTTCAGCCTATAGATTAAAGAACAAAGTAGATCTTTCAAAATAATATGTTTTTCAAAAAAAACACCTAGGTACAATTTTTGGTACCTCTGTCATTAATCCTAAACTGTTATTAATCACCACTTAATCTAATCCTTTGGCCACTAGGTGACACAGTGGATAGAGTGCCATGCCTGAAGTCAGAAAGACTCATCGTCCTGAGTTCAAATCTGATCTCAGACACTTACTAAATGTGTGCTCCTGGGCAAGTCACTTAACCCTGTTTGCCTCAGTTTCCTGAGACTGGAAAAGGAAGTAGCAAACCACTCCAGTATCTTTGTCAAGAAAACCTCAAATGGGATCAGGAGGAGTTAGACGCAACAAATTACAGAACAAAAAAACAAAAATCTAACCCTGTTTTCATCCCAGAACTTGAATAGAACTGTTCTTTCATCTCTTCCTGAATTTCTTCAGGTCAGAATTCTTTCCTGGAGCTTATCATGATCCTGATACTTCAGGAGCTTTGCCAGGTGTCAAAGTCCCTGTAGTCTTTTGTCTGATGTCAACAGCTTTATTGCTCCCAGGAAACATGTCCTTAGCTAGCCATGGGATTTCAGAGTGAGTGGCATACAGTATACTAGCGATCTAACAGGCAGCCTGAAAGGAAAACTGCTGGGAGTGGGAGAAGAGAAAGAGAAAGACAGAACTTTCTCTAGTCTTGTTTTGAGCATTCATAGTAGAAACCAAAAGAGTGAGAAAAACAGCCCAACATTAGCCCAAAACTACTGTCTAAGTGAAATTCTATAATCTCTTTTTTTCCTCAACCACTTTACTAATTGACTCCAAACAAGCGGTTCTTTTTACACTATATTTCTAACATAGATCACCTTCTTACCAAAGGGCAGTATTCCTTTCCATTTACAAATCAAAGCTAATAGCAAATTAGCATTAAGAAATAATGCACATTTAAACAGGAATAAACTCATTTTAGCAAAGTAAGATAAGCAAAGTATTTCCCAGCTATTCCCAACCTAATTTGAGTTAGAGAAATTTAGTACCAATTCTAGTTTTGTCACTAATTCAATGTGTTACAGGGGCAAGGCACGAGTAAAAGTATATCTTTGCTCCATGAGAAAGGATGAATATGTCAGATTTAGAGAGATATGGGAGACGTTTATGAACTGATGCAAAGTATAATGAGCAGAACCTACAGAATACTTTAGACTATGAAGGGGAAAATTTTTTTGAAAAGCCTCAGAACTTCTACCAAAGAAGTAAATTTACCAATCATGGCCTCAATGACTGATGATGAGGCATGCCTCCTCACTCTTGGCAGAAAAATAGTTGACAAGAGGTACTGAAGGAGGCATTCATTCTCAGACATGGTCAATGTGTTGATTTCTTTCATTTGACCATCTATTTTTGTTATAAGGAAAACTACTTGGGAAGCAGAGAGCTTAGTTAATGAGTACTGATAGCACTATGGATAGAGCACTGACCTTGGAATCAGAGGCTCATCTAACTGAGTTAAAATCTGCCTTCAGACACTTACTGGTTGTATAATCCTAGGCAAACCCCTTAACCCTGTTTGCCTCAGTTTCCTCATCTGTAAAATGAGCTGGAGAAAAAATGACAAATCACTCCAATATCCTTGCCAAGAAAATCCCAAAATGGAATCCCAAAGAGTTGAACACAACTGAACAGCTGTTGATAAACGTGAAAAGTACACTAAAATCATTTTTAAACATACAGAAGAAATATTTTAAGGGCATAAGGGAACACCAATAAATTGAGTAATTTTGTTATTACCTTGCTAAATTATATATACATATATATGTATATTACATATGTGCGTAAAATAATAAAAGTTCCATTTTTCAGTCTTGTTCTTTGTATACCAAAATATTTATATTTGTTGGTGATCATCAAGAACATAAAAAAAGAAAATTAAAAAATAAAATAAGCAGGTTGGACAAGATTATCTGTAAAGCCTTTCCTACTCTAAAGCTGATGTTTCTACTCTTGCTCCTGAAAAATTACTCTTTGTAGCTTCCAAGCAGAGACATACATAGAATAAATTCCAATTTTTTTCTTGAAATTACTGCAAAAATGGGAAAACAGATGGGTGAAGAATAGTTTCAGATCAACTTTCATTTTACAACAAAATGAATTCCTAATGGATAAACAATATAAAAATAAGAAATCACTTCCATAAAAATAAAGGAGAATAGGATGGCCTATCTTTAACAATTATGGATATTGGGGGAAAATTGTAATTAAACAGAGGACAGAAGATATAAAAGCAAAATAGATAGCCTCAATTATACAAAATTTAAAACTTAAATACAAATTACATTTTTAAAAGCTAGAATCAGAAGAATAAAAATTAAAGAAAAATCTTTGCATTAAGTATCTTCAAACAAGTCTGATATCCATTGGGAATTTAAACAAACACTCAAATTAAAAGCTGATTCCCCATAGATAAATGGTCAAGTGTTAAGGATGGTAGAAAGAACACCAGTTTTGCATCAGAGGATCTGTGTACAAATACTGAATCTAATACTCCCAGTGTGACCTTGGTCTATCACTTAACCTCACTGGGCCTCAGTTTTCCTCATTTGTAGAATAAAGGTTATATATTAGACAATCTCCCAGGCTGATTCCATTCATCCTCTATCTCCAAATTTATGTTCCTATCACAAACATTTTGCAAAAGAAACACAAAAACCACCAATAATCATCCAAAATATTCAAAATCACTAATAATCAGAAGAATGTAAACTAAAACCACCTTGAGCTGTTTCACCTCATACCCATCAAGCTATCATAAATGTCAAAAGGTGGAAGGAATTTGCTGATGGACAGTATATGGGAAGACAGGCATGCAAATTCAATCACTCTGGAAAACAATTTGAAATTATTTGAGAAAGTTACTAAATTGTTCATACTCTGGCTCAGAAATTTCACTACCGGGGCTATATTCCAATATTGTTACTGACAAGAAGAAAAGACTTGTGTGTACAAAAATAGTTATAGCAATATTATTTGTAATAACAAAAAAAATAGAGACAAACTACACACCCAACAATTGGGAAATAGTTGGACAAATTATCATATGTGAATTCAATGGGATATCACTATGCCCTGAGTAATGATTCTTATGAAGAATTCATAGGAACATAGGAAGATTTATATAAAGTAACACAAAAGGAAGAAAGCAAAAACTAAGAGGAAAAAACACACAGCTACAATTATGTAAATTAGAACCAATGTGGAGAAGAAGCAAAATTGTCACTTAATATAACCATCAATGGTAGTACACTATTGTTCAAGTTAAGGAATAACTTCTTCCTTTCTGCTCATAATCAATAAATTAGCTGTTTTTTGAGAGGATATTCTTTTGCAAAGCTTTTGGTTTTTTTGTTTTCGTTTTGGGGTTTTTTGTTGGGGAGAGTTATGGAAATGACTCTCATGTTTAAACAAAACTATAGCCATATAGACAGACAGACAGATAGACAAATAGATAGATAGGTAGATGATAGATAGATAGATAGGTAGATAGATAGACAGATAGATAGATAGACAGATAGACAGATAGATAGACAGATAAAAGTGGTGCATAAGCGCATGGAAGGCAGACTGCCTGAGACTAGAATTTCTGAACTTCCATTACCTGACTTCTTTCTCTTCCCTTTATGTTTTCTTTTCTGGGCACAAGTCAGAGATTATCATTCCTAAGAGTGGATGCTTCCACCATAGGAGCTAACTAATGAGTATTTCTGAGTTCAGAAGTTCCTAAGTTCAAGGGTTGGGACCTTTCAGGAGAAGATGATTTCCTAAACAGCATGCTTTGGGGAGGTGACTAGGTACATCAATAGAAAGAAACTGCAGCTGGAGTACTAAAGCCACGCAATAAGGAGCCAGAAGAGCTGGGTTTTGCCAACCCTACATGATTTAAGTTGTTCAAATGGAACAAGTCCAAAGTGATTGGGAATTATTTGTTCAACAGACTCATAAAGGGTCTTTACTTTCAAAGGTGGATGTCTAATGAGTCTAATAGGCTATTTAAGTGTTTTATGTTTCCTATATTTGTTCAGGAACATCCATAAGTTCTTGGTGTCTTGTGCATTTTCTGTGGTGGAGGAAATAAAAAGCTGTCTCATATCCAATAAAAAAAGTATTGGCAACAAGAAAAATAGCACTATCAACTGATTTCCCAGACCAGCTCTATTCAAGAGTATTTTTTAAACCAATTAAGGATCCCAAACCCCACGACCTTACTGGACAAAGATACCCATAAAAATGCTGCCAGCAGCTCTGGCTTGGACTCTCAAAATCAGTAGGAATTCTTCCTACCTCTTCTACTGGAATAAGTGGTGAAAAGTTAAGGTTAAAGTAATGTGTTTTGCTACAAAGGTTAGGATGGGAATAGGACAATATAGATAGAACAAGGAGCAGGGGGAAGAGAGAGAGAGAAAAAGACAGAGACACAGAGACAGAGAGACAGAGACAGAGAGACAGAGAAATGGAAAGACAGAGGTGGAGAGAGAGAGAGAGAGACAGAGACAGAGACAGAGACAGAGACAGAGAGAGAAAGAACTGGGAAGGTAAGGAAAAGGAAGGGAATAAGCATTTACAAGTGCCTACCTACTACGTGCCAGGCACTGTGCCAAGTGCTTAGCATTGACTTAGAGAATCTCTGAATTGGAAATGTCCTTGAAGGTCATATAGTCCATTGTTAACAATTACCAGATTCAACTGAACATGTATTAAGTATATATTATAGGTAAGACACTATCCTAGGAGCTGGGAACACTGACAACAATAGCAGCATCGGCAACAACAAAAACCAACCTCAAAGATTCTATTGAGGGACAAAATAAGCATACAATTCAACAACAATATAATTTGAGCCAGGTCAGGGATAAAGAAAGGCAACTTCTGTGGACATCTACAGTTCCACAAGGCTTGTCTTGTCCCTACCCAAGACCCCTCCAAGGCATTCTTATGTCTTCCACTTTCCAAATACACACTACACAATTTGATGAAAATTAGAATTGGGCTGATGATCTGGGCTAACTCTCACCCAAAGACAAACCACTATGGACATTGACAACCTTCCCGAACTCATTCCTCAATGATTAACGTACTTCATCCTAATACATCCACACCATCCCAGTGATTCTGAACCCCTAGGTGCCATTGTTGAAACCCATTCTCAGAACTTCCAGGAGCCAAAATGGTGGAGTGATCAGTAAATGCTCTCTTCCCCTCTGTGTGTTGACCTTGAAAGAACCAAAAAATATTTCCCCAGAAAAATCCTGGATCAATGGGATCAGCAGAAGGGGCAAACAGTCTCATAGCATGTGAGGCTAGGAAAACTGGTAAGGAGGATCTCTCTTGCTGTGGCAGAAGAGGAGCAGTGCAGGACTGGAGCTGTCCCAGACAGCCCCACCTCAGTGAACCAGGAAGAGATCCAGAGCCCTAGGGGGATGGAGCCTTGCAACCACCAGCAACAGGATTCCAGGCATACCTCAGTACCCCAAGGGAAATGGGAAGACACTAGGGCAGCCGGGATCACCAACCACTGAGCTTACCTTTGCTCTAGCTCAGCTGAGGAGACCTACCATGGCCAGACCACCCCTCCCCGACACTTAACAAGCTAGCTCCAGGGCTAATCCAGGGAAACACAAAAATACTTCACCTGGCCTCTGCTTTCTCACACCAGCCAGCTCAGCACCAGGTTCTTTAGCTTCTAGCTGAAAAAAACAGAGGTCACAACACACAATACCTCATCATCATGAGTAAGAAGCAAAACAGGAAAGAAAAGAGCATAGAATCTTTGTATAGGGACAAGGACCCCAATATGGATACCAAAGAGGTCAGCATTGAGACTGTACTCCCATCTGAAACTTCAGAAGGGACTATGAATTGATCACAAGCACAAAGAGCACTCTTAGAAGAGCTGAAAAAGGATATTAAAAGCCAAATTAGAGAAATAGAAGAAAAACTGGCCAATGATTTTAAAAGTATGAAAAAAGAATTCACTGAAGAGAACAGCTCCTTGAAAAGGAAAATTGGGCAAATAGAAAAGGAAGCACAAAACCTAACTGAGAAAATTGGACAAATGGAAAAGGAAGTACAAAAACTAACTGGAGAAAATAATTCCTTAAAAGGAAAAATTGGACAGATGGGAAAGGAGATGCAAAAGTTAACTGAAGAAAACAATTTGATGAAAATTAGAATTGGGCAAGTAGAAGCTAATGAATCTATGAAACATCAAGAATGAGTCAAATAAAATCTAAAGAATGAAAGGAAAGAAGAAAATGTAAAATATCTAACTGGAAAAATAACTGACCTGGAAAATAGATTCAGGAGAGAAAATCTAAGAATTATTGGCCTACCAGAAAGCCATGATGAAAAAAGAGTCTGGACAATATCTTCCAAGAAATCATCAAGGAAAACTGCCCAGAAGTCCTAGATCCAGAGGGCAAAATAGTTATAGAAAGAATTCACTGTTCACCTCCTGAAAGGGATCCCAAACTAAAAAAAAAAAACAAGGAATATCATTGCCAAATTCCAGAACAATCAAGTGAAGAAACAAATACTGCAGGCAGCCAGAAAGAAACCATTCAAATATTGAGAAACTACAGTTAGGATCACATAGTCAGGACCTTGCAACTTCTACATTAAAAGATCAGAGGAACTGGAATACGATATTCCATAAGGCAAAGGAGCTGGGACTACAACCAAGGATTAATTACCCAGCAAAGTTGAGCATAACATTTCAGGCAAGGAGATGGACATTCAATGAAATTAGGGATTTCCAGACCTTCCTGATAAAAAGGTCAGAACTCAGTAAAAAATCTGATCTTCAAACACAGGTCTCAAGAGAGGCATAGAAAGGTAAATGGGAGAAAAAAAAAACTTGTTACTCAATGGACAAACTGTTTACATCCCTATAAGGGAAGATGATACTTGTTAGTCTTGAGAATTGCATATTTATTGTGAAATATAAAAGGGATATACATAGATAGAGGGAGTGGATATAAAGTAAATGATGTGATGATAAAAATGTGATTTAAGGGTGCAAAGGGATTGTAACAGGAGATGAGAAAAGGAGGAGGCAGAAAATGGTAAATTACATTGCAGGAAGTGGCATAGAACTATATTATAGTAGAGGAAAGAGGAGAGGGAGATGAGCATTGTTTGAGAGGTACTCTCATCTGATTTGGTTCAAGGAGGGAACAACAAACTTAATTAAGTATATAAACCTAACTAGCTCTATAGGAAGTAGGAGAGGAAGGGGAAAAGAAAGGGGAGGGAAAGCTAAAAGGGAGAGAATAAGTAGTAAGGGTAAAGGGGAGTTAAAGGGAGGGGAGCTGAAAGAAGAAAGGGAAGACTGTGGGAGGTGGTGGTCAAAAAAAATCAAACCCATTCTCCATCCTCCACAGACCTCTCCCTTATCCCCATCCTCTTCAACTTAACCCTACCCCAGTGTTTTATTCTAAATCTGTCTAACCCTTCCATTCTTCTCTCTAGAATTTCTGCTCCTTGGGTAACAAAGTGAATTTAATCTTAAACCTTTTTTCTTTTCTTATTCCCTCCATCTTCTTGCTCTCACAGAGACTTGGCTCTCATGATGGCATAGATTCTCTGGCTACCCTTTCTGATACTGGTAGCCCAAAATCCTTAAACTCAGTGATTATAGTGAGATAGTTGGATTACTCTTTGACCTCTGTTGTCATATCTAGGCTTTCCCTCCACCACCATCACTAAATCATGTCTCTTTAGAAGTTTATCCAAACCATATTTATAACCCAATCAAGACTCTGGTAGTTTATAGTTTATAATTAATAGTTTATAGACTTCCTGGACACTCTCCTTCCTTCTTCAATGAGTTCAGTGCTTCACTTATGATCTCCTCCCTAACTCCAGTCTTCATTCTACACTCTTACTGATACTCCTTCAAATACCCTCAACTCATAATTCCTCAGCTTACTAATTTTCTATAACATACTCTTCCTTCTTATCTGGCTGTCAATCAATCAATAAACATTTATTGAGTGTATACTATGTGCCAGGCACTGTGTTAAATACTAGGAATATAAAAAGAGGCAAAAAAAGTCCCTGTCATCAAGGAACTTAGAATCAAATGAGAAGACAACATGCAGATAAATATATACAAAGCAAGCTGATTAGGAAATAATTAACAGAGGGAAAACACTGGAATTTAGAGGAGTTGGGGAAGGCTTTCAGTAAAAAACAAACAAACAAACAAACAAACAAGATTTTAGCTGACACTTAAAGGAAGTAGGAGAGATCAATAGGCAGAGTTAAGGAGGGAGAGTGTTTCAAGTATAGGGGACAGCTGAGGGTTCCCAGAAGGACAGGGAGAGTGCCCAGAACCAAGAGATGGAATATCTTGTTTGCAAAACAGTCAGAAAGTCAGTGTCACTGGATCAAAGAATACATGTTGGGTAGTAAGGTATAAGAAGACTGGAAAACAGAAGGGGGCTTGGTAATGAAGGGCTTGGAATGCCAAACAAAACATTTTATATTTCATCCTGGAGGCAATAGGGAACCAATGGAGTTTACTGAGTGGGGTTGGAGGGGGTGACCTGCACTTTAGGTAAATTATTTTAGTAGCTGAATGGAGGATGGATTGAAGTGGGAAGACAGTTTAAGGCAGGCAGACCCACCAGCAGACTACTGCAACAATCCAAGCATAAAATGATGAAGGCCTGCACCAGAATGGCAGCAGTATCAGAGGAGAGAAGGGAGTCTATATGAAGGATGTTGCAAAGGTGGAATTGACAGGGCTTGGCAACAACTTGGATAGGGAGCTGAGGGATAGTGAAGAGTTGAGAATGACTCCTGGGTGGCAAGCCTGAGAGACTAGGAGGATGGTATTATCATCTACAGTAATAGGGAAGCTAGGAGGGAGGGGAAGGGTTAAGGGGAAAGATAACAAGTCTTACTTTGGACATATTGAGTTTAAGATATTTGTTGGACATCCAGTTTGAGATGTCTGAAAGGCAGTTGGAGATGTAAGACTGGAGGTCAGAAGAGAGGTTTGGGATAAGACAGTACATTTGAGATAGCAATTAAATCCATGGGAGCTGATGAGATGACCAAGTGAAGTAGTTTGTAGGGAGAAGAGAAGATGGCCCAGGACAGAGCCCTGAGAGACATTTATGGCTATTTTTTGCTTTTTCTGTCATCTTGCTCCACAGTGAATGGGTTTACCTCTACATTGTCTTTTCCTAATGAGTTTCTTGCCCCATTACTTTACTAAAGATCTTGTCCTTCTAAACCCCAGTCTTGAATTACTCATACGATGCTGAACAAAATTGGAGAAAATCATGAAAAATTGTCGAATGGGGGAGCCAAGATGGCGGAGTAGAAAGACGCACATACACATAGCTCCGAACTCACAACTCACAGAGCGGCTAGAGGGGACCAACTCACGGTGAATTCTGCACCCAGAAGCCACGGAACATTGGAGCGAGGGAGATTTCTGTTCCGGAGAGACCTGCAAACCTCTCGCAGGGGGTCCTTCGTGCTGCGGACTGGGCACCGGGACTGGGAGCTGAGTGCAGCCCTGCAGCGGCCGCGACACTGTGAGGAAAAGATCCCAGCAGGCTTCGGGGACGGGATGTCCAGCAGCCACGCGGGTCCCTCCACCCACAGGTGACGAGGGTTGGTGAGAGAGTCTCTTTGGTGGGTCGAGAGAGGAGTGGGGTGCCCCCATGGCTCGGGCCCCCCTCCCGGGAGATAGAAGCTGAGAGGTGGCTGCAGACAGGGGCTCCCCAAGCGGGCGGGAGCCTGGATCCATTGTGGAAGGTCTGTGCATAAACTCCCTGAGGGAACAGAGCCTGAGAGGCGGCCCTGCCATCTGAACTTAATTCTCACACTGAATAGCAGCCCTGCCCCCGCCAAAAGCCCTAAGGCGGGAAGCAGCATTTGAATCTCAGTCCCCAAACGCTGGCTGGGAGGACCAGGAAGCGAGGTGGGTATGAGGAGAATATTCAGAGGTCAAACCACTGGCTGGGGAGAATGCCCAGAAAAGTGAAAAGAAATAAAACTATTGAAGGGTACTTTCTCGGAGAAAAGACACTTCCTCCCTTCCTTTCTGATGAGGAAGAACAATGCTTACCATCAGGCAAAGACACAGAAATCAAGGATTCTGTGTCCCAGCCCACCCAATGGGCTCAGGCCATGGAAGAGCTCAAAAAGAATTTTGAAAATCAAGTTAGAGAGGTGGAGGAAAAACTAGGAAGAGAAATGAGAGGGATGAAAGAGAAGCATGAAAAGCAGATCAGCTCCCTGCTAAAGGAGAACCAAAAAAATCTTGAAGAAATTAACACCTTGAAAACTAGCCTAACTCAACTGGCAAAAGAGGTTCAAAAGGCCAATGAGGAGAAGAATGCTTTCAAAAGCAGAATTAGCCAAATGGAAAAGGAGATTCAAAAGCTCACTGAAGAAAATAGATCTTTCAAAACTGGAATGGCACAGATGGACGCTAAGGACTTTATGAGAAAGACAGATATCACAGAACATAGCGTGAAGATTCGAAAAATGGAAGATAATGTGAAATATCTTATTGGAAAAACAACTGACCTGGAAAATAGAATCAGGAGAGACAATGTAAAAATTCTGGGACTACCTGAAAACCATGATCAAAAGAAGAGCCTAGATATCATCTTCCATGAAATTATCAAGGAAAACTGCCCTGAGATTCTAGAACCAGAGGGCAAAATAAATATTCAAGGAATCCACAGAACACCGCATGAAAGAGATCCAAAAAGAGAAACTCCTAGGAGTATTGTGGCCAAATTCCAGAATTCCCAGGTGAAAGAGAAAATATTGCAAGCAGCTAGAAAGAAACAATTCAAGTATTGTGAAAATACAATCAGGATAACACAAGATCTAGCACCCTCTACATTAAGGGATCGAAGGGAATGGAATAGGATATTCCAGAAGTCAAAGGAACTAGGACTAAAACCAAGAATCACCTACCCAGCAAAACTGAGTATAATACTTCAGGAGAAAAAATGGTCTTTCAATGAAATAGAGGATTTTCAAATTTTCTTGATGAAAAGACCAGAGCTGAAAAGAAAATTTGACTTTCTAACACAAGAATGAAGAGAACCATGAAAAGGTAAACAGCAAAGAGAAGTCATAAGGGACTTACTAAAGTTGAACTGTTTACATTCCTACATGGAAAGACAATATTTGTAACTCTTGAAACATTTCAGTATCTGGGTACTGGGTGGGAGTACACACACATACACATGCACACACGCACACATACATAGAGACAGAGTGCACAGATGGAACTGAAGAGGATGGGATCATATCTCAAAAAAAAAAATGAAATCAAGCAGTGAGAGAGAAATATTGGGAGGAGAAAGGGAGAAGCTGAATGGGGCAAATTATCTCTCATAAAAGAGACAAGCAAAAGACTTATTAGTGGAGGGATAAAGAGGGGAGGCAAGAGAAAAACATGAGGTCTACTCTCATCACATTTCACCAAAGGAAAGAATAAAATGCACACTCATTTTGATAGGAAAACCTATCTCATAATACAGGAGAGTGGGGGACAGGGACACAAGTAGGGTGGGGGGAGGATGGAGGGGAGGGCATGGGGAGGAGAATGCAAACCGAGGTCGACACTCATGGGGAGGGAAAGGATCATAAGAGAATAGAAGTAATGGGGGACAGGATAGGATGGAGGGAAATATAGTTAGTCCTATACAACACAACTAGTATGGAAATCATTTGCAAAACTACACAGATTTGGCCCATATTGAATTGCTTGTCTTCCAAGGGGAAGGGGTGGAGAGGGAGGGAGCTAAAGATGTTGGAACTCAAAGTGTTAGGATCAAATGTAATGTTCTTACCACTGGGAAATAAGAAATACCGGTTAAGGGGTCAAGAAAGCTATCTGGCCCTACAGGACAAAAGAGAAGACGGAGACAAGGGCAGGGAGGGAGGATAGAGGGGAGAGCAGATTGGTCACAGGGGCAATTAGAATGCCTGGGTTTGGGCGGGGAGAGGGGATAAAAGGGGAGAAAATTTGTAACCCAAAATTTTGTGAAAATAAATGTTAAAAGTTAAATAAAAAAAAATTGTCCAATGGATCTACCACAAGTCTATATTACATAATCTCAACTGGACCCTCACTGCAACAGGGCAATCTTTTTACACATCCGTAAAAGATTCACTGCCTCATTTACAATAATAGCTTCTCCAAAACCTTTTTTATTCTCTCCTCAAATCTTACAACATTTTCCTCATATTCTCAACTTAGACTCATGTCTCATATTTCACTAAAAAAACAGAGGTCATTCACTGACAGCTTCTGCTTCTCACCTGATCCTCTTCTCATGCAACTCACATGCCTTCTGCTACCATATTTTCCTTCACCCCTTTTTCACATGAAAAGGTGGCCTTATCAAGGTAAACGCATCTAGTACAAGTGAATCCCCATTCCCTACTCTCTCATTAATCTTCAGTCACTCACTGTCTACTGGCTGCTTCCTGTTTACAAACATACCTGTCTCTCCCACATCATCAAAAACCCCTCATTTGATTTGTATGTCCCCACTATTATCCCATTCCTGTCTTCTCTTCTGTGGTTAAACTCTTGTTTTCTTCTCACTCTCTTCTTAACTCTATGCAGTTTAGTTTCTGACCTCACCACTTAACTAAAACTAATCTCTCCAAAGTCACTAATGATCCCTTAATTGCCAAATCCAACAGTCTTTCCTCAATCCTCATCCTTCTTGACCTCTTTGTAGCCACTGTAGCCAGTAGACACTGCTGATTAACCTCTTCTTCCTGATTATGTCCTCTCTAGGTTTTCACAACACCGCTCTCTCCTGGTTCTCCTCCTACCTCTCTGACTGCTCCTCTGTCTCCTTTACTGGATCTTCATTCACATCACACCTGTCAAAATGGGGGTCCCCTAGACCCTCTTATCTTTTCCCTCCATACCATTTCAGTTTATGAAATCTGCTCCTACATTTTTAAATTATCTTCTCCATGTAGATACTCTCAGATCTACTTCTCTACACAAACCTCTATTCTAATCTCCAGTTTCATATCTCCAATTGCCTTTCAGGAATATCAGACTGAATTTCCTATAGATATCTTAAGTTCAATGTGTCCAAAATTGAACTCATTGTCTTCTTCCTAAAATCTTCCCCTCTTCCTTACTTCCCTATTACTGTTAAGGGTATCACCATCCTCCCAGTCACCCAGGCTTGTCAATCAGGAGTCTTCCTTAACTCTTTACTTTCTCTCGCTGCCCATATCCAATCAAGCCCTGTTGTTTCCACTTTCTTTAGATCTCTCTTCTATGCCCACTTTCTTTCCTCTGACACTGTAATCATTCTGGCACAGGTTCTCATCACTTCAAACCTGGATTATTGCAATAGATTGCTGACCAGCCTTCCTGCATTTAGTCTCTCCCCACTCTTGTCCATTCTACACTCAGCTCTTAAATTGATCTAAAACACAAGTCTGACCATCTCATCCCTCCCCTCCACACCCCTTCTCCACTCCCTCTGTTCAATAAACTAAATTGGCTTCTTATTACCTCCAGGAACAAATACAAAATCTTTTGTTTGGCTTTTCAAAGCCTTTTATAACCTTTCCTTCCCTCATCTTTCCCGTCTTCTTACGTCTTACTCTCTACAACACACTCTGTGATTCAATGACACTGTCCTCCTTGCTGTTTCTCACACACAATACTTTCTCACTCAGCTGCAGGCATTTTTAATGGTTTGGGGTTTTGTTTTTTGTTTGTTTTTACCATGCCTAGAATTCTCTCTCTCCCCTCATCTCTGCCTCTCAGCTTCAATGGTTTCCTTCAAGTCTCAGCTAAAATGCCTTTTGCTGCTTCTGCAAGAAGTCTTTCCCAGTCCTCCTTAATACCAGTGCCTCCCCTCTGACACCGTTCTTCATTTACTGTATATTTTGTACAATCAGTTATTGTATACATATATATATTATATGTGTACGTATGTATGTGTACATATGCACACACACATACATATATATATGTATTGTTTGTACACAGCAATTGTTTGTATGGTTTGCATGTGCATCTCCCCATTGGACTGTGAGTTCCTTGAGGGCAAGGACTGTGTTTTTGCCTTTCTTTGTATCCCTGGTACCTAGCACAGTGCTGGGCAATTATTAAGCCCTTAACAAGTGCTTGTTGCCTGACTGATTCCACAGAAAATGACAACTGAATTAGGCCTTTAAAGAAACTAAGGACTCTAAGAAGTCTAGGTCTCAGCTGGAGTTTTACCCCATTAGAATTATAGGATCCTATATTTAAATCCACTTAGGACATAAAAGGCAATGTGGTCCCACCACCTCATTTTCCAGATGAGGAAACAGAGGCTCAGAGAGGGTAAGGGACTTAACCAAGGTTACAGCTAATGAGAATTGAACCGAGATCTTTCTTGACTTCAATGTTAAGGTTCTATCTTGTATACTATAATGATAATAGCTAGTAGTTCTGTAGAACTTTAAGGCAGACATAGTGCTATACATATATTACCTCATCTGATCTTTTCAACGATGCTGTGAAATAGGTTCTATTACTATACCCACTTCATAGATAAGAAAAAAAAATGAGGCTGAGAGAGGTTAAGTAATTTGGGACGATCACACAGCTAATCAATATCTAAGGCAGGATTTGAACTGAGATTTTCCTGACTCTAGGACCAACATTCTAGCCATCTTCCTAACTATCTTGATGAATACAAAATCTAACACCCTTTCAGAGTCCACCATCTTTTTTTTTTTTTAACACAGTTTCTCTAGGAGGTTGTTTCTGTGTCAAAAGCCTTTAATTTGTGCTCACCTTCATGACTCCAGTTAATGAGTCTCTGAATTGTGGACTTTATCTCTGTTTCTGGATTGCTACTCCCTCAGACCCCTAAATCCCAGCTTCTTCCCTACTGGGAAATCTTCCTTCCACCAAGCTTCTCACTCTTTAGTCTTGTTTCTCATCTGCCTGGAAGGGAGACGTAAAGGATTCCCCTGGGTTGGTCTCTTTCCAATCAGCCTTCTCTGAAAACTAGGTGTCTGCATCTCTCAAGTCTAACTCTGGAGCTCAGGGCTGTTGTAAAAGTTTCTTTGCAATGCAAGAAATGCTCATTAAACCACCCTAGTCACTGCCAACAGTTTCCAAACTTCATAATGGGGTTTGGCTATTTTTTTTTTCTTCCCCACATTTTAAAATACAACAGAGTACTTTTTTTTTTACACAAATATACAGTATTCCTCACAACCAAATCAGACTTTTTCAAAAGCTCCCCTCCCTTTTAAACTCTATTAGAAAGCTCCCCTGTGTAGCAATTTGAGAAGATAGCAAAAAGCCAGAACTTGTGGGCTCTTTCCAGATCCTGCTGGTGAGTAAGCTTCCACTTGGTAGTAGGCTCAGAGGATCACAGGTCTACACCTGGAAGGGACCTCAGATGCCATCTCCCCAATCTCCTTCCTTTAAGTTGCAGTATTTGCCCAGCATCACAAAGTAGTAAGTGTTAGAGATAAGATTTAAATCAAGGTCCTACAACTCCAGAGAGATTGCCTTTTCCACTCCGGGTAAGATTGCCAATTGTGGGGGAAAGGGATTCAGCCTTGTTATTAGGTTTCAACAATACTGCACTCCCAAAATGCCATATAACGTAGACAAATATAGAATTATGAATTCAAAGAACATAAATTTTTATTTTATGTATATTTTGTTTTGAGATTTTTGTTGTTGCTAGACTAAGAATGTTTCCTGAGATCCCTGCAGGTAGGTGTAGCATTTTTTGTACTCTGGGGATCCATTATTTCATATGCTTAATAGATAACCCTGTATTCCTTCTGATCCCAATAAAACTGAAAGAATATTAATTCTTAATATTCTTTATTTATTTATATATTTATATATATTTATGACCTCCTAAAGGTCATGGACTTTAAAGATCTAGTCATGTTTCTTCAAAGATCTGGTCCTGTAGTATTGTTTTCCATCAACACAGGCATAGTATGTTATATAGGAAGCATGGTGGACTTTGTGTCAAATGACTTTAGTTCAAATCTAAGCTCTGACATTTACCAATGTAGTTCACACACTACTGAACAAAGATGCAGAAAATCATGAAAAATTGCCCACTGGGTCAACTGCAAGTTTGTATTGCATAATCTCTACTGGACACTCGCTACAGCAAGGCAATTCTTTTACAACTGTAAGACCACAAGCAAGACTTATATATAACCTCTCTGCCCCTCATTTTCCTTATCTCTAAGGGTTGGTGCTTATAGTAGCTACCTTGTAGGGCTGTTGTAAAGCAAACATTTTGTAAACTTTAAAATATTTTTTTTTTTAAAGAAAAGCCACAAGGTGGGAATGTGTGCTCGTCCTTCGTTGCCAAAGAAGACCATGCCATCAGAGAAATGATGACATGACTTGCACTTGACTTTGTTTTGAGTGAGGGAGGGCTGTGCAGGTCACCAGCCTCACTTCTCCTCCAGAACCATCTGGATCCAGTGACCAGATATTCATCACGATAACTGGAGATGACCCAGGATGAGGCAATTGGGGTTAAGTGACTTGCCCAAGGTCACACAGCTAGTGAGTGCCAAGTATCTGAGGTGAGATTTGAATTCAGGTCCTCCTGAGTCCTGCACTGGTGCTCTATCCACTGCACCACCTAGCTGCCCTCACAAGGTGGGAAAAGCAGGAAAATAAAGAAGGTATAAAGAGTTAAGGAGTGACTAATAATTATTTTCCTCCTGAGACTCTCCCACAGATAGCAGCTTTGGACAGGCACTATTTGTTTTGGGACTCTGGCAGGAATAAGCTTATTAAAATTAATTCAACAAGCATGTATTAAGCATCCACTATATTGTATAAGACACAATGTATCTTATAATGTATAAGATACTTTGTATCCTGTGCTAAGGATACAAAGTAAAAAAAAAGAATTAAATAACACTTGCCTCCAAGACGCTTACATTCTCCTAGGGTAAGTAGGGAGAGTAATATATACACACATGAGTAAAAAGAGTCTGTACAAAGCAAATATGTGGTAATTTCAGAAGTCTGCCCCTGTTCCACCCCCACCAAGAATTTGGAGGATACATGCAACGCCTCAAGTAGGAGGTGACACTTGATTCAAACATTGAAGTAATCAGACACCCTAAGAGGCAAAAGTTGAGAAAATACTTTCTGGAATCAAAGTAGTTTATACAAAGACATAGCCACAATAACTGGAATATGAAGTTCAGTAAGTGGCAAGTAGTCCAGCTGCTAAGATAGAGAATGCTCAAGGGTGGAGAGGGTTATATGAAATGAGTCTGGAAAAATAGACTGGAGCCGAATTGTGAAGGATCCTAAATAGCAAGCTGAGAATCTGTGTTTTATCCAACAGGCAGCAAGAATCTGATGAAGTTTTTTAAACATGAATGTGACATGGTCTAAAACTCTGTTCTGGGAAGATTATTTTTTCAGTTGTGTGCAGGACAGATTACATAAGGGAAAGACTGGAAGCAGTGAGGCCAATTAGAAGCCTGTTGCTGTGATCAGGAAATGAGTGTATGTGACCCTGTGTAAGTTACCTAACCCCTCAGTTTCCCAGGCAATGCTCTAAGTTACAGAGTAGATGTTGAAACTGCATTGACAAAGGGATGAGTTTCCCACTGAGAGTTCCCTACACCAATGAAATCAGTTGTTGCTGCTGTTGGATCATTTTCCAGTCAAACCGGACTCTTTATGACACCATTTGTGGTTTTCTTGGCAAAGATACTGGAGTGGTTTGCCATTTCCTTCTCCAAATGAATGAAATCATAGGTCCAATTAAAAAATACATTTAAGAAGTAGATAATGAGTTCTGTTTTAGACAGCTTGAGTTTGAAATACCTTTGAGACATCCAGATGCAGATGGGCAACATGAAATTGTTGATGCAGAATTGCAGCTCAGAAGAAAGACGTGGACTGGACATGTCAATTTGGGAGTCATCAGCACCTAGAGAATAGTAATTGGACTATGAAGCTGACAAGATTTAAAGAGAGAAGAGAAGAAGACCTAGGACAGAGTCCATGGGATAAGCCCCATGTGTAGGAGATGGAAACACAGATGATGATCTAGCACATGAGACTAAAGAGTGATGAGACACATAGGAGAACCAGAGGAGAGGATATTATGAAATCTGAAAGAGAGTAGCAGCCAGGTAGGTGGTACAGTGGATAGGGCATAGACCCTAGAGTTAGGAGGACCTGAGTTCAAAATTTGCCTCAGACACTTATTAGATGTGTGACCTTTGGCAATTCATTTAAACCCAATTACCTCCCCTCAAAAAAAAAATCCAAAGGAGGAAAAGATATCGAGGAGGAGGAGGAGGTCATCAACTGTGTCAAAAGCAGCAAAGGGGTCAAGAAGAATTTAGCTTGAAAAAGATTGTGGGATTAAACAATGAACAGACACTGGTAATTGCAGAGAGAAAAGCTCTGAGGTAGGAAACCAGAACTTAAGCAGTTGAGAAATTAGTAGAAGGGGAAGAATTTGGAAGAAATAGATATAGACTGCTTTTTTTCTAGGAATTTAGAAGTGAAAAAGAGCACATCTGAGAAGTCTTAATCCAGTTTTAAAGTTACTAAAACTTATATGACCATAAGGCAATAACTTAACTTTTTTGGAGGAAAGGAACTGAGTATGTTTGAATGCAGCAAAGAAGCAGCCAATGGATCAGGAGAGATTGGGGAGAGGGCAGAAGAAAGGAGTAGGGGAGATGATTGAAGGGGCAACCTCCCAAAAGAAATGAGAAGAGGGGTGATCAAGTTACAAGCAGTTAATGACACCGTGTGATTATACTAACAACAGGAGAAAAGGGATTTGCCAGCATAGCCAATGGATGTGATTAGCACGCAGCTTGTCAGAATCATCACCTGTCCTGGTACAGCACTTGCTGTAGTCTCCTAATGAGGCCTCAGGTACCTGTTGTTTTTCCTCCTTACCATTTCCCTCAGACACCAAAGAAAGAGAGAAGAGGTACAGGGGTACCAGAAAACAAGATACTAGAGGTTGTCCTGTTATGACCTCTGGGAGGATTTTTTTTCAAA
This sequence comes from Notamacropus eugenii, assembly GCF_028372415.1. Lineage (NCBI taxonomy): Eukaryota > Metazoa > Chordata > Mammalia > Diprotodontia > Macropodidae > Notamacropus > Notamacropus eugenii. The sequence continues at coordinate 138,024,003 of NC_092876.1, read as the reverse complement.
AGGGCAATATCAAAACAATTGGTGGAAATTGTGGAAAGGCAGAGATCAACTTAATATAAGAGAGGAAAAAAGATTGCTAATAGAGCTGCCTAAGCTAGATCAGGCTGCCTGGAAAGGGGCTGGCCTCCCACTCACAAGAGAGTCATCAAGCTTAGGCTAGATGATTAATCTTCAAGGTTAGACTAAGGTTGGACTAGATGACTTTTTAAGCCCCTTCCAACTTGGAAATTCTGAGACTGTGATAGGTCAGCTTTTATTATGCAGCCAGGTGTCTCAATGGATGGAGTTTAATCTGACTGCAGATACTTATTATTAGGATGACTCTGGATAAGTCACTTAATTCATCCTTCCTTGCCGAAGAAGACCATGCCATCAGAGAAATGATGACATGACTTGCACTTGATTTTGTTTTGAGTAAGGGAGGACTGTGCAAGGTCACAGGCCTCACTTCTCCTCCAGAGCCATCTGGATCCATTGACCAGATATTCATCAGGATGACTAGAGATGGCCCTTTTAGGCCAAGACCTATTCAGAAGGGAAGGGAAGAGAGGAAAGGAGAGGGGAGAGAGAGAGAGGGAAAGGTGAGGGAAGAGGGAGAGGGGAGGGGAGAGAAGGAAAGATCTAGCCAGTAAACCCCAAGTTGACTGGGCATCCTCTGGCCATTCAATTTTATGCATGTGGAGAAAAGACAGAAAAAGCACTACTGGGTATTGAATGGTTCCTTAGAAATGACAATATAACTGAGCAAACGATACTCAGATCTGTAACTGTTTATGAATAAAACCAGGCAGTTAAGGATAGACATTAGGGACTCTAACAGTGAAAGAACAGAAACCAAGGTAGATCTTTCAAATGTTAGATTTTTTTAACAACTTGTGCTAAATGTACTGTGTGAGTTTGGTTTGTTTTTTAATTTGGCTTTTGAGATGCCCAACAGAATTATGTCATGTGGACTTTATTGTGACTTCTTTGGTCCAAACAATTTGGGAAACCTCTTAAAAGAACCAATGCTTAATTCTCTCCTGGAGCTCAGAGGCCCTTCTAGAATTGAAGATTTTGATGCCAACTGCACTCCATTTAATTTTCTGATGACAAGGTTGCTGCTCTGTTGCTTTCTGTGCTGCTCTGTGACATTTCCTGAGCACAGGTAAGCAATCCTAAAGTGGACTTTCCAAATTAGCAAGGCGAGGGGTTCATTGAGTTGGAGAGAATGACCAGGATCTAAAAAAGAGACAGCAGCACCACGAGGTGCTGGCATGATTAGTCAAAGTACTTTATGGGTCTTGATCTCATTAACCGAGGTGGCCCAGTCTATAATATAGATGATATGATATGATATGATATGATATGATATGATATGATATATGATATAAAATACAATCTCTATAGAATAGGGATAATAATAGCATCTATCAGAGTTATTATAAGGGTTAAATGAGATAATAGATGTAAAGTACTTTTCAAACATATATGAAAATTGTTATTATTGTTATCATTAGCACAGCATAGAGAAGAGAGAGCTGGCCTCGGAGGGAAAACAAAACACAAAGCTCAAGTCTCTGTCTATGGGACCCTACCCATGTCACTGGAACCCTCATTGCTTTGGGTATTAATACAAGTCCGTGAGACATTGTGCGTGGTTACTACAAGAGAAATGAACATGCATGTGGACCTCTAAGCCAGACAATCTAAACAGAAGCCTGCATATTTATGGAACTGTGAAAAGGAGAAGAGAAAAAACAGAAATCTCCTCCTAAATGGGAGTGGCAGGAGAGGAGAAATCATGAATAATTAAGCTGGCAAAAGCCACACTCTTTTCCCTTGGGAACTACTGGACCATGAAGATAGGAGGGTCTGCTTATCTACAAGAGTCCCAGGTGCACAAGCAGTTTCTCAGTCTAGTGCAGACTGACTGGCACCTGTCTTGACTCTCAAGGACACACAGGGAGTTCAGTTCGGGATGCAAACAACACATTATGTCAATTCATGGTGGGATGGGGGGAGAGGTTTTGTCCTTAACATGTTTAGGCCTCTAGCTGACTCTGAATCCAGCATTTCTGTAAACTATGGCAACTCAAAGAGACAAGTCCAAGAGATCCCTTTAACTTGGGCAACTCTTTGAGACCCAGAGTTTCAGAAAAGGTTGCAATTTGCATCAGTAGAGGGAGTTTCCTAATTGGGAAATGCCCTATATTGGATGAAATCACAGGTCGTGCCCCTGTTATTACAATTGTCTTTCTTTATAATGACTCACTCTAATAGTTGGAAGACCATTCTGGTTAGGCTAGTCTCATTAACTCAGTCCCTAAAAGGCATCTTTTAGCCTTGGTATGAGGAAAAATTTCAATTCAAACCGACCATCCTCTTCACAGCGTCAGGGAGGGTAGGAGAGCCTAAGTAAGAGACATTTTGGGTGATAGCAAGAATATCTGCAGGTTAACTTTCCTAAACCTTTCTGAAAGACTGAGTCACCGATTCCATGAAACCTGGCCTCCCACATATGGGGTGGGGGAAGAAGGAGACATTGTCTTTTTCCAATATCATGTGAAGAGTCACTTCCCCTCTGGATTGGTTTGGAATAGGGAAATGGTGGCTGGGGGAGAAGGGGAACTCGAGTCCTAATTTTAGTAGAACCTTATCCAGAACAGAGTAGGAACTTAATAAATGCCTACAGAATGAATGAATGACTATTCTCACTCACTGTTGGCCACTCAGTTCTTCAGAATCCTGATCGCTAAAGGATTTTGCTAAACTATTCCTGTTACCTGAGGACAAGACATATGCATGAGGCTGTGGGTGAGAAATGAAGGATACCAGCCTTCTTCAATTTTTAGAGAGATTAGATTATTCAGTTAGCTAAGTACCACCCAAGGACCCAAAAGGAAGGGACAGTTTGGAGATAAATTTTGATAGAGCAAGAAAGGTTGGTTGATGTTTTGAAGGGTTGTTGTTCATTTGTGACTCCATTTGGGGTTTTCTTGGCAAAGATACTGGTTTGCCATTTCCTTCTCCAGCTCATTTTTCAGATGAGGAAACTGAGGCAAACAGGGTTAAGTGACTTGCCCAGTGTCACACAGCTAGTAATTGTCTGACGCTGAATTTGAACTCAGGTCCTCCTGATTCCAGGTCCAGCATTATATCCATTGTTCCACCTAGGGGCTTTGAAGGGTAGGCATGTATAAATTAGCGATGTGTCTTCAAATGCCAGCAGCCAGAGCGAAACATCTGACTGACTCTGAGGTATGAAGGGGAGGTGTCCACCTAGACAAACTTCATCTACTTTCCAATGCTGATTTACTTTTCACTTCTGCAAAAGGAGATGTGTAGGGAGAAGAAAGCAGCTCTCAAAAGCCCCTAGCCAGGTGGTCAAAGGGGTGGGGATTTCAGCAACAAAAAGCCCTGAGACCTTAGTGCCGCAGCAACAGCTGCAAACCTCCCCACCACCCCCACCCCAACCCACAACCAACCTGGGCTAAGGACAAGGGAAAATGGAAAACTAAAAAAAAAAAAAAACACCAACTCCCCGGCCTGGCTTAGTTCTCCAGCAGGGATGTTGTGGAGGGGAGGGGAAGGTATGATTCTCCTGGGGCCAAGAAAGTTGTCTGCCATCTCCCTGGCCTTCCCAGGAGCAGCTTGCTACCAAATAATGCAATAACATTGACCTCTCTGGTAGGCCCAGGCAAACTGCAGAGCTGATACCTCACAGCCAAAGTCCCTCTCAGGCCCCAGTTGTCATTCGAATGTACCTGCTTGTGACTACCACCCTTCTATAATTATAACCATCTCTGTAGTACCTGAAAATGACAGAATGGGTGTGGAACCTGTGGACTCAAGTCACCTGTGGCACTAAAGGCACACATGAAGACCTAGAGGGTCACATGTGGCTCCAAAGCCTCACTTGAGGACCTAGAGGGTCACATGTAGCCTTGAGGCTATAGGTTCCCTACCCTTGTAAGGAAATACTGAGAAACCCTCTCAGATAAATTCAGGACAAACGAGACAAACATACAAGCTCAAAAATTCCTTCTCAAAAGTTTCTTGTTGTTCACTAAAGCCTGCAGGGTAAAGGCTGAATGCCTCAGTCTGACCTCATCTGTAAAGTGGACATAGTACATTGTAAAGTGTAAAACCTGAGAGAAGTGTGAGCTGTTAATAAGTTCATTAAGGGCAGGGATTTGGTCATCTTCTTATCTTTGTATTTCCAGCATCAGAGAGGCAACATGGTGTAGCTGCTGAAGTGCTGTATTTGGAGTCAGGAAGACCTGGGTTCCAAGGCTGTCTCTGACATTTTCTCACTTCCTAACTGCAGGTTAGTCATTTTAGTAGAAGCTCAATAGAGATTTGAGGCAATGACTGGCATTCTTTTCAGCAGGAGGAGGGGTGTCCAGGATGGCCCAGACTTCTTTCCATATCTGCTCACGACATACTTGATGATTATACCTCCTGATTCACAGGAGGGATTTACAGAAGCTACTAGAAAGCTTTATAGGAACCTGGTGGCACAGGGCTCCTTTCAAAGCTGAGTTCTCCCAGAACAAGCCCAAGCAATCATTTTTCCAATCTAATCCAATTCAATTTCACCTAGCAGCAGCTGAGGAGTAGTCCTGGGAAAGCTACAAGAGTTGGAGAACATCCGCATGTTTAATTTGATAACCCTGTGGCATGGAGACAGGAGACAGCCAGCTTCAAATCTGGTCTCTGACACTTTTAGCAATTAGATGACCCTGGGTGAGTCCTTTAACTTCTCTCGACCTCAGTTTCCTCATCTGTGAAATGATGGGGTTGAACTAGCTCCATTGTAGCTCTATTCCTATGATCCTATTATTAGACAGATCCAGATAAACTCCTTTTGAAATACCAAAATGATATATAAAAAGAACAGCTACTGGAAATAATTAGAAGCTATGTCATTGGAGACATATAAGTTAAGTACTGAAATCAATTCTTTGGTATTATAAGGAATACCAAAGATTGGGGACAAAACTAAGATTGGGGACCCTAATTTTCCCCTTTCAACCCTAGATAAATCTACTAAATAATCTAACCGAGAAATAAAATAATGCCTTAAATAGAACTTTAGAAAAAATAGATGTGATAGAGCTCTGGAATGGGAATTGAAAGCTATATACAGTACTTTTTCTCAGCTGTACATGGCACCTTGTGTCATATCCGAAAAGTCTGAGAGACAATTTCTGAGTAATTAACAATCAATTTATTAATTATGACTAGTGAATAATTAATAAAAGGGCTTTGACTTTCTCTGGTACATCAAAGACCCTTTCTGGAAAATACTGAATGTTTAAAAAGTCTTTGGAAAAGGGCATGTCCCTAAAGATGGAAATCAACTCTGATTGGTTAATAATCAATGAGGAGGCTGGCAAAATCTCTTCATTTCCTCCTGCAGAGAGGGTGACCTAATCATGAGACTCAGCTCCTCCAGCACTCTGAGCAAAGGAATCCATCTCTCTCCAGACTTCATTGGTTGGTTTTCCCCATTATAAAATGGGTTAGCCTAAATGCTAATGAAAGGTTCCAAGGACAGAAAAGGGCTTATTTCTTAAGGGCAAGATCTCACTTAGACAGGATTCTATTTGTAAGGTTTTTCAGTTGAGTGGATTTCCACCCAAAATCCAAAAGCATATACCCTGAGGATTTGGGTGGTCTCATCTTTCAGCAATATCCTTCAGAGATTGGCTTGTACCATATAGAGGTTTATTTCTGAATGAGGAAATAGAAAGGGAAAACCTTCATCTCAATTAATAATTGGCTATTAACATAAGAGAAAAATGATCATTTCTCTCAACCTTTATACAATGACAACACTATAAAAACAAATAACTTTGAAAACTCTAAGAATTATAATTGATACAGTGACTGTTCATGACTTTAGAGAACCAATGATGAAAAATGTTATCCATTACGAAGAGGTGATGTCTTTGGGAGGGAGAATTTTATATATACTCTATATAATATTAATGTATATAATATTAGATTATATAATATATGCAGAGTTATATGCAATTACATATTATATGTCTATTTATATGTATACACATATGTTATACACACATATATATACATCCATATATACACATATATGTATGTGTATATATTGGGGAATTTGTTTTGCGTGATTGCATATCTGCTAAAATAAATTTGTGGCTTTTTTTGCTTTTTAAAAAAAAATAAGTTGGTGGTGGGATGAAAAGTAAAGAGAATTTTGTTGATTTTTTTAAATAGAGAGATGGGGAATGTTATAGATATGAAATGTTTCATGCAGTTTCAGATGAGGTTACTATATAATTAGTTTTATCTAACTGTTATATTTTGTTATAAGAAATCTCTAACAAAGTGGGAATATCCTGTAAATGCACATGATGTAAAAACAAAACACAGCAATAAAACTGAAAGTGACAAAAGCAATAAAAGCATAGGGAGAAATTAATTTCAGCTGGGTATTATCAGGGACAGCTTCATAGAGGAAGTGGCACCTGAGTCAATTTAAACTGATGGAAAAGTGGATGGAAACCCTTCCAGGAATGAGGGACAACATGCATGAATACACAAAAGCAGGGGAGTACAAGAAGAAATTAAGGAATACCTAGTAGGCCAGTTTTGTTGTAAAAAAAATTACATGATGGAAGGGAAAATGAAATAAAGTTTAAAGGGAGATTGGATTCAGATAACATGGGGTCTTAAATAGCAAAGAGCAAAAAAAAAAGAAGCCTCAGACTATAGGATCTTACTTTGCTGAGAAAGAAGATCAAAACACGCTATTAGAGGAAGATGACAAAGTCAAAGCTCCTCCATCCAAAGCTGCCAAGAAAAAATATGAATTAGTCTTAGGCCATGGAAGAGCTCAAAAAGTATTTTGCAAATCAAGTAAGAGTGGAGGAAAAATTGAGAAGAGAAATGAGAGTGATACAAGAAAATCATGAAAAATTAATCAACAGTTTGCTAAAAAAAAAAAAATGCCTCAAAATGCTAAAAAAAAAAAAAAAATAACACCTTAAAAAACAGACTAACGCAAAAAGCCAATGAGGAGAAGACTGCCTTAAATAGCAGAATTGGTCAAATGGAAAAGAAGGTAGAAAAGCTCACTGAAGAAAATAATTCCTTAAAAATTGGAATGGAACAAATGGAAGCTAAGGACTCTATGAGAAATCAAGAAACTATAAAACAAAACCAAAAGAATGAAAAACATAAAAGACAATGTGAAATATCTCGCTGGAGAAATAACTGACCTGGAAAACAGATCCAGGAGAAATACTTTTAAAATTATTGGACTACCTGAAAGCCATATTCAAAAAAAGAACCTAGACATCATCTTTCAAGGAATTATCAATGAAAACTGCCCTGATATTCTAGAACCAGAGGGTAAAATAGAAATGGAAAGAATCCACCAATCACCTCCTGAAAGAGATCACAAAAGGAAAACTCCTAGGAATATTGTAGCCAAATTCCAGAGTACCCAGGTCAAGGAGAATATATTATATAGCAAGCAGCTAGAAAGAAACAATTCAATATCATGGAGACACAATCAGGATAACACTAGATTTATCAGCTTCCACATTAAGGGTCTGGAGGGCTTGGAATTATATATATATATACATATATATATATATATATATATATATATATACACACATATACATACATACATACATATATATATATACATATACATATATATACATATACATATATACATATATATATACATATATATATATATATATATACATACATATATATATATATTCTGGAGGTCATAGGAGGTAGGATTGAAAGCAAGAATCACCTACCCAGCAAAACTGAGTATAATCCTTCAGCAGGGAAAATGGACATTCAATGAAATACAGGAATTTCAAGCATTCTTGATGAAAAGATCAGAGTTGAATAGAAAATTTGACTTTCAAATACAAGACTCAAGAGAAGCTGAAAAGATAAACAACAGGAAAAAAAGTATAAGGGATTTATTGAAGTTGTACCATTTACATTCCTACATGGAAAGAAGATATTTGTAATTCATGAGATCTTTCTCAATATTAGGGTAGTTGGAGGGAATACATATGTACATACATACATACACACACATACATATATATATTTGCTTACCTTCTCAATGAGAGTAGGTGGAAAGGGAGGGAGAGAATGTGGAACTCAAAGTTTTAAAAGCAAATGTTAAAAATTGTTTTTGCATGTTGCTGGGTAATAAGTCATACAGGCAATGGCTCATAGAAATCTGTCTTACCCTACAGGAAAATAGAAGAAAAGGTGATAAGAGAAGGGAGGGGGTGATGGAAGAGAGGGCAGTGTGGGGAAAGAGGTAATCAGAATGCATGCTGACTTGGGATGGGGTGAGATGTGGAGAAAATTGGAACTCAAAATCTTGCAGAAGTGAATGTTGAAAACTAAAAATAAAGCAATTAATAATAAAAAAGTATAAATAAATTTCAGAATTGGAAAAAATACTTGAAGAGGAAAATGATGCTTTGCTTTTGGCTGTCAAGTGGACTGACTCTAGGGCAGAATCTAGGATGGGGAGAGAAAGGAGGTACTTTCACTTCTATCCTTGAAATGATATATTGTTTGTGTTCATGTTAATATAAAAAATAAACTTGGGAATTATTTTTTTAAAGATCCTGGCAGTGGTGTGAAGAATGCATTGGAGAGGAGGACTTACATTTTAAGTAGGGAAATAAGGTAGGGACCAGAACAGTGATCCAGGCCGCAAGCAATGAGGGGATAAGCTAGAGAAGTGATAGTATGAGTGGAGAGGAGAGAAGAGGTACAAGTGATAATATAGCAGGAGAAGCAATGGAATAATGGGAAATAAAGAATCAAAGATGAATCTGAGATTTCAAGTCTGGTTGATTGGGAAGATGATGACATTATCGGTTACAAATTGGGGAATCTAGGAGGAAGAGCAGATTTGGGGAAGAGAAGCACAGTTTTGGACATTCTGAGTTTAAAACAACAAGTGTAGAGCCCTAACTAATGCGGGGCAAGAAAGGCTTTGTCCCAGTGCATTATCCTCCTAAAAGGGGCATACTTTCCTCCTACATACAATATCGGGTACACTTAATAAATGTTTATTGACTTACTGAACTATTATCACTTTAACCATGGGGGTGACATGGGGTAAACTGCATACTCATGGAGCAAACTCTCTTCTTTGCTTCTGCCTTTCCCCATCTACTTGTTACAAGTGCCTAAAAGATCTGAGAAGACTTTCCTCTGTATTTTCATATCTTATTCTCCCAATTCTACATCTAGGCACCAGAACTCCTCATTAAGATTCACATCCTTGGCAACCTAAAACTGGATCCAGAGACTTAAAGACCCAAATCAAAAAGTCAGTTCAAAAAAAAAGGGTAAGATAGGGGAGTGACATGGTATAGAATTGGACCATGAGTCAGATCTAGGTTACAGTCTGAGCTCTGCTACCAGTGAGCTAGTGTATACCAGTTTATATTATTATACAGTAGTAGTTTACTAGTAAAAACTGGATGGACAAAAGAAATAGATCAGTAGTGAATAAACAGACCATAAGTATGGCAAAGAGACATCATATAGTAGAGATGTGGTTATATCAGTAAGCACCACCCCCCTCCCGACATTCACAGCAGGGGCCTGCTATCACAGATTCTCAGATTTGCATTTATAAAAGGAAAGGTAACTTCTGAGAAGTCAACAATCACTTTAATTATATTCAACATATGGGAACCAACAGATAGGCTTCCAATTGTCTGACCATTACATACACACATATACATAGCTACCAGAGAGGGAAGCATCAACATCTGGGCTTTCTAAAGCCAGGGGGCTGCTTAGCAGTTTCCCAGAGTCTCATCTGGCACACAAACCTTCTTCCAAAACTAAGCCCCAAAGCAAAATCTCACCTCAGAGTATATACATTCATTTCAGAGTCAGAGGGTACAACAGTCATTAGCAATCAACAAAAGGTGTGGATCTTCACAGGAAAGAAGCCTCCCCTAATCAAGCCTCCCTCAATAGCCCCACCTGAGGCTTATCAATGGATGGGGAAGATTTTAACTCCCATTACAGGGGGATACCCGCTATTCCAGCTCTTGTTGGAATTCTCTTAAAAACACAAAACAGTTAATAACTTACTGACTTGTTTTAATGATAATTCTATCTTTCATGAAGGCAGAAGAAACAGCAAGGGGAAATTTTATATTAGCTATGATTTTCACCAGCATGGAAGGAGCAGATTTTTAGGGTAGAAATGATGGGAACATTGGAGGTGGAAGGATGAAGAGGAGACATCACTCATTCCTAAAATTCATGAGACATCAAGAGAGAAAACCAGGTATACTTTGACATTCGTCTAAGATTTTGGACAAGTAGATTTCTTCAAAGGGCTCATAAAAAGGATAGGAGGGGTCCTATGAATTAAAAATCTGCAGGGGAGGTTAACCCATGAAGTATGTGAAACTCTAAAGAATGAAGACAGAGGGAAACCATTCTAACAAGAAGGAAAAATGAGATTTCTCTGAATGAGGATGTACTCCCATGTGAAGAACTCACCAACCAACTTAGGTTTTTAAAAAATATATATTTACAGGAGATGAAAGCAAGGGCATATAACTGAGGATAAATACAAAAGAGTGACACTACCCTTTAAAAATAGTGTCAGGAGTGCTAAAACTCAGAAAGAACCTAATGAAGAAAAAAGAATTTGGAGTGATTGGGGGTTTTAGGGGGTTGAGCTATATTGGGGGAAAGAGAAGGATCAAAGAAGGGATGGGACATTTGCTTTGGTAGATGGGATGATAATACCTTACCTTGTGGTAAGGACATTCCAGTGCACAGGTCATCCTCCTTGGCAGAGAAAAGAGAACCAAAATAAAAATTGTTCAGCTCTGCCTTCTCTGGCACAACCTATCCATGGCTAAGCCATATTGATTCTTTATAATTATCCCTTTCTTTTCTAGAAGTCATGAGGAATGTCTGTAATGATCTCCATGGTCTTTCAAACATCATTGATTATGGCTCAGTTGATACTCAAGGTGAGTGGGGGAAAGAGAAAGAGAGACCTTAACTTCCCTTGATGAATTCAAGTCACCTGGCTCAAATGAACTACATCCTCAGGTACCAAAAGAACCACTGGACATTAACACTGAATCATTGTTGATGATGTTTAAAAGAACTTGGAGAATGGGAGTGGAACTGTGGGACTACAGAAAAGCAAATATTCCATTTCTCTAAAGAATGAATTGAATAGTGAAAACTACAGGCCAGCAAGCTGAACTTAGATTCCATGAGAAATTCTAGAATGAATCATCAAAAAAATCCCTCATGAAAGTCTAGAAAATAAAGGGGTAATTACAAAGAATCAGCATGGCTTAGTCATGGATGAGTCCTGCCAAATTCAATTCAATGCAAATTTATTAAGCACCTACCACTTATGGATCAGGAACTGTGCTAATCACTAGGGATACAAAAAAAAGGAGGGGGGGGAATAGTACCTACCCTCGAGGGGCTTCTAATCTAACAGAGGAAAACAATACAGAAGAGGAAGCTGAAAAAGGGAGGGGGATGCCAAAGAGCCTCTTTTTCTGTGAAATTGAGACCACACAGAGTTGCACATGCAAAACATAATAAGCAGCAGAGTCCAGATTCTGCACTTTTAAAAAGGAAGGCTTTGGGTGGAGTTAAATAGCAAGATGAAGATATTTCTGTTGATCACACTATCCTAAGTCGTCTTGTTCCATGCACTGAGACCAAACAGGGCTGTAGATGCAAAGTGGAGTGACCTTATTTCCTTGTTGCACAGTTACTAAACTGGCATATCAAGGGAATGCTACAGATAAAGTTTACTGAGATTTTAGCCAAGCATTTTATAATGTCATGCTATTCATGGAGAAAAGAGGAAGAGATGTGAACTAGAGAATAATACAATTAAATAGATTTGGAGCCAGTTGAATGGCCTGATTCAAAGAGCAGGCATTAATAGTTTAATGTCAGCTTGACAGGAGTGCTCCAGTGGTGGGCCCCATGGAACTGTCTTGGTCTTCTACTGTTTAACATTTTTTCCATGTCTTAGATAAAAGCATATATGGCCTCATCAAGTTTTCAGATGACACAGAGCCAAGATGGATGGCTGGCATGCTGTAATTACCTTATCCCCAAATCTCCAGTGGCTCCTCGTTGCCTTCTATCAAATAAAAAGTACTCCAGTTTTTAAAACCCTGCATAACTTGAACCCTTCCTACCTTTCCAGTCTTCTTCTACCTTCCTCTCCTCCATGAACTCTAGGATTCCATGACACTCTCCTCTTACATTTTTCTTAAACAAGATATTCCATCTTTTGACCTCATGCATTTCCACTGGCTGTCTCCCATGCCTAGAATTCTCTCCCTTCTTATCTCTGTCCTGGAATCCCTATGCTGCTTCAAATTTCATCTGAAATCTCACTTTCTGAAAGAAGCCTTTCCCAGTTCCTCACTATCCACTCCCCCCTCCACCCCTTATCACATCACATCTAGAGCATGACTTTTAATTCTGGGTGCCAAAGGTAAAGAAGCAGATTAAAAAACTGGAGAATGTCCAGAGTAGGCCACCAGGAAGGTGAAGAGCCTTGAGTTTATATTATATGTAGATAGTATGAATGAAAAAAATGTGTTTTTTTTAGTCAGAAAAAGATCAAAGGGGTACATAATAGCTATCTTCAATTATCTGAAGAGCCATCATGTGGAAGGACTGGATTTATTCTGCTGACCCCAGAGGACAGAACCAGGAGTGATGAGTGGAAGCCGGGTTTTGATGTTAGGAAAACAGCAATGGAAGAAAACATACAAACCCTTCTTAACAATTAGAGCTATTGACAGTGGTATGGCCTGCATTGAGAAGTGAGTTCTCAATTCTTCAAGGTCTTACAGTGCAAGCCAGATGACCACTTGTTGAGGATGGTGGAGTGGAAAATTCTTTCTGATATAAGTTGAACTAAAACGTATACGAAGATTCCTTCCAAAATCTAAAATTCTGGCTTTAGAACATTGTCCTTAGTTTCTTTATCAGCCAAATGCAGGGGTGGTGCTAGATGATATCTAAGCTCTCTTTCCCTTAACAGATTATAGCATTTGATGAGGGGTGGTCCTCACTTACCTTCCTATCAGGAAGTACAGAAAGTCACTGACGTCAGCATATCAGCACTTCCCAGAAACAGTGGGCATTTCCAATGCCTTGGAAATGTCACTTAGACACCACTGGACTAGGAGAATGTAGCAAAATGTGGGGGCTAATCCCCATCCATCCATGAATACCTCCTATAAATAGACTCCTGACTTCAACCCTAGCATTATAAAGGGATGCCACTGTTCATGAAGATTATTAAACTGGGAAGTCAACAGGCTAGTCATTTTCTTAAAAAAAAATAGTTATACTGCAAAAAAAATAGTTATACTGCAAATAATACCCCTCTTTTCTGGGGCTGAGAGAAGAGTGGTGGCCCCTCAGGGTCCCCTATTTGCCCTGCCTTCCTCCTCCTGCCAACTTCTGCTCATCCAGTTAGAAGACTTCCTTCCTTGCACTTCAATGCAGAAATCAAAGGCACCTGCTGGAAGCCAAAAAAAAAAAAAAAATGCTCATGCAAAGCTTCAGCTAAGTGAGAGAGATGTTAACAGTAAGGTCAAGAAGGTCGGGTAAGCAGAGAAGGCCCAGCGTTGCCATGGAGTTTGTTGAATTACATAGAACAAGGAGATGCTGGTAAGATGAGGTGACCCTGGTTGCTCACATTACATGCTCTCCCTACCAAAAGGGTGCAGGGAAAACCATCCACATCTACCACCTGAATTAGACGGTCTCTGTCTTTTACACTTTTTTTCTCATTCACCCATAAGTAGTGTCTTCATGATCATCACCCCTAAAATATTTACTGTGAAACCCTTCATTTACGCGATCACATTTTCTCACATAGCACACACACTCCTTTCTCTCCCCTCCCTATGCATTTCTAATATTGTGAATGTACAAAGTGTCCACAGTTGATGCTCACTCCTTAGAGCTGCTTGGTAACTCTGGCCACTGTTTACTGTCAATGCACCCTGAAAAAGAAACAGAGATTTTTCCATATGGTGTTGCTGAGAACCTTAGCACCTTCTGTAAAGAGACAATCCCCCACCTGTGTACCCCCTGTGCAAGGTTTTACAAAGGGCTTAATGCCTGAGTTTGATACGCAAACTAACACTGAGAATTGAACTATGATAATCTTCCCCTGGAGAAGGTCTTGTTAGTTTTCTGGGATCAGTAAGTCATAATAACCCTTTATGTAGAGCTTATCACATGCTTTGTTATTTCTGATACAAAAGTGCAATAAACTATGTGCTAGTTGGCTTAGATCTACATTTATTCTGTTTGCAATATTTTCTCTAAGCCCCAGGAAAGAGTAAGAAACACTTGACTCTGTCAGGTCTATTCTGGGACAAAAAGAAGAACTATGGCTCCTGTCCTCATAGAAGTTAAAGCGTTCTACAGACAGTGCTCATGTGGACATCCAGTACCTTGACCAAGCTCATGTAGAAATTAAAGAGGTCCTTGGGCAATTGTACAGTTTTGTCCCAACTGTAGGTGGTGTAGTAAAGAAAGCACTGGAAGCAGTCAGGAATATCTGAATTTCCCATACTAGCTGTGTGACTCTATATAAGTCACCTAATCACTGTGTGCCTCAGTTTCCTCATTTGTGAAATGAAGGGATTGTACTCAATGGACCCCAAGGTCCTTCCCAGCTCTAAATCTATGATCCTATGATTATAAGAACCATTGTTAAACATTATTCCACTTCTATCCTTGAGACCTGGGGATGGAGGCTAGGATTTCCAGAGTTTTCTTAAGGTAGACGCTAGAAATGAGGAAAAGTCAGAGTCAAATTTTGACCCATAACTACTAAAAAGGCTCTCTTCAGACCCAGAGGGTGAGAGAGATGCAAAGGTAGAGTCTGGGTTCTAGCACAGATATAATCTGGATGAGGACATCAGTATTTTAACCAGGGTGTTAAATATGGGGCAGCCAAGTGGCACAGTTCATACAATGCCAAGTCTGAAGTCAGGAGGACTCTTTACTCTGACTTCAAATCTGTCCTCAGACATTTACCAGTTCTGAGAGACTTCACTCTGTTTGCCTCAGTTTTCTTGTCTGTAAAATGAGCAGGAGAAGGAAATGGCAAACCATTCCAATATCTTTGCCAAGAAAATCCCAAATAGGTCACAAAGAGTTGGACACAACTGCAAACAACTGAATAACAACAACAAGTATGGAGAGTATTAGCAATGCTTTATTTCCTTTATAAGCCTAGGAACAGCTGTGCTTAGATCTACTTATGAAAAATAATTAATTCAAATAGGAAACTACCATGTTTCCTTACCCAGACTGCCACATCTCAAGTAAACACCTCTTACCCAGCAAAGTGAATGTTAGGTAAACTGAAGCTTCTAACCTTGGGGGCCAATATGCTCCCACCTTTGCTTCCTTGACCCTCAACTAAATTTGTCTTTAAAAGTAGGCTGTAGGATGCATCTCATGCTACTTATCTTTGTGAATTTTACCCTAGCCACAAAAAATTCTAATTACATTTCCAGTTCCAGGTCCCATAAGAGTCTTGAATTTACCTTAGGAGTGAGGGGAAAAGACTTCTGGAAAATTCAAAAATGAACTAGATATCTCAGACTATTAGATCAAAGAGCCAATCTATATAACCAAAGAGAATCCTGTAGGAGGGACTATGGATTCTCCTCTCTGTAATAATCCATAACCCAAGAATGTCCCAGGAGATCAAGTATTTTTTTATTAAAGAGGGAGTGATGAGAGAAAAAAAATCAACTTCATAGAACATGGAGTAGGGGTTCAATTGGCACTACTGTCAAAATGTCAAGGTTATCAAACACAAGCTAATATGTGCTGGGTCATTTAGTGGTGCTGCTACTAAGTGGACCATTATGCTGCTGCATCAATCATCATTATCAAATGAGATAAAATATTTAACATAATGTCTGGCACACAGTAGATGTGTGTCCTTTCCTTTCCCTTCCTCCATCCAGGGCTTTCTTGACTTCAATTGAGAGCTTACAAGTCCTGATGAATGGTTCATTGGCTACCTCTAGGCACATAATAACAGTGAAACTGTTGTTCAGTCATGTCTGACTTTTTGTGACCCCATTTGGTGTTTTCTTTGCAAAAATACTAGTGGTTTGCTATTTCCTTCTCCAGCTCATTTTATAGATGAGGAACTGGGGCAAACAGGGTTAAATGACTTGCCCAGGGTCACACAGCTAGTAAGTATGTCTGAGGCTGAATTTGAATTCAGATCCTCCTGACTTCAGGCCCAATGCTCTATCCACTCACTGTACCATCTAGTTGCTCCTTAGCCCAGACTATCTAGCCTCAAATTCTGTGACAGTAATCTTCTCTGACAGTGTTCTCAAGACATATTTTATGGAAGGCCATGCCTCCTCTCTGTGATGTTAACCCCAAAATTGTAAGGACTGTTACCAGATATCCTTAGGTATCCTTAATAACTTATTATCAGTCAAACATTTACATAAGTTCTTTGAATTTTGTTTATATTTTCCACTAGTACCAACTCTTTGACTAAGTCATATAATCACATAATTTGAGAATTCTGAGAGACCCTCAGTGGCCAGTTAGGTTGGCCATACAAATGAGTTCCAGAAAACTGCCAACTCTGTATAGGAGTTCTCCTAATTTCCTCTTAAATTTAGTCTCCTCAAAGCTTCAGGTGGTCCCCCTTGTTTAAGTAGTATCAAAACTGGGAACAAAGACTTGTATTTGTGGTAATTTTTTGTTTCCTTTTTTAACCTTTAAGATCTCATTTCTGTTAATGGTTGAAAAATGTCATACTCAGAGTCTCCTTCCTTGTTCACTCCCATAGCATATTTCTTCAGATACCCAACTTGTAGAGAAGCTGGGGGTGGGGGAAGGAGCCTCAGACCTTCACTCCCATTAGGGCATGCTTTCTTGTGGCACAAGGGAGTTGCCAGCTAGGCCAATGAGCAAGATTGATTCATAGGGTTTTTATTCCCTATCAAATCATGTGTGACCAAGAGAAGATTTGTTTGACATCTCTTTCCACACAAGGTCAAGTTGCTTAGCAAGTGGCAGGAGCAAACATTAAGGATGACCGGACAGGTCCCTGAGTCGTCCCCACCCACTCTACCTTAGGAGTAGCAGAAATGGAAAAAGTCTATTCCACAACATGGCAGGCCACACACACACACACACACACACACACACACACACACACACACTAGCAAATAATCAGAAAGGGAAATGAATATTTGCGAGCCAGGGCTTTCTGTCCTTTCTGCAGTGTGGAAAGGACAGAGAGGGAAAAGGGAAGATAAAATGAATTTATATTGTGCATGCTATATGCCAGACATGAGCAAAGTGCTTTTATTTTTTCAAATGTTATCTTGTTTGGTCTTCACAACAACCTGGGGAGGTAATTGTTATCATCAGCATTTTACAGATGAGGAAACTGAGGCAAATACTGGTTAACTGATTCACCCAGGGTCACACAGCTAGTCAATGTCTGAGGATGGATTTGAACTCAGGTCTTTCTGACTCTAGGGGCTCTATGCACTGCACTAAAAAACAGTCAAGGTTCTAATGTGAGAGGCAAAACAAAAACATATAGCTCTCTCTCTGTCTCTCTGTCTCTCTCTCCCCTCTCCTTCCTCTTTTTCTTCCCTCCTCTCCTTCCTGTCTCTTCTCCCTCCTGCTTCCTCTCCCTTTCTCGCTCTCCCCCCTTCCCCTTTCTTTCCTCTCTCCCTTTCTTTGTCTCTCTCCCTGTTTCTTTTTCCTCTCTTTTCTCGTCTCATGTCTCTATCTCTGTCTCTGTCTCACAAACATACACACAAACACACACACACACATACACACACACATATACACACACATTCATACAGTCTTATAATAGAGCACAAAGTAGCATCAGAGTGAGGCCTTCTTTCTCTAAACCTGAACCATAACCTTGGTCATGGTAATCCTTATAATATTATGCTCAACTATCCTATCCCCTTGTGACTCTACATTGTCCCATAAAAGGGAAGAAGTATTTGGAAATGACAGAGGAATACTAGAAGAGAACAGCAAAGATAAGTAATGGACTGGAAATTAAATCTAAGAAACTAAGATTCTGGAAAGAGAGAAGTTTCCATTTTAAATGAAAAAAGGGAGGAGAGAGTGATGAGAAGTAATTAAACCGTACCCTTTGCCCAGTTACCTAAGGCAGCCTCTTCTCTGTCCATGCATTCTCCATGGGTACCTCTTTTTGCTGATGCTGATTGGATCCTGGTCCAGATCAGGGGGATTAGGGTTTAGAGAAAGGAATATTGTAAGTGGGGTCTACCTACAACTAAGCCCTGGTCTCACACAGCTCTGGGTTAGATGAATGCATAACAACAGGGTTAGAATCTAGCCTTAAGCAGGCTTGTTAAGATTCTGTGATTCTGGGAAGGTTAGGGGTATATTGAGGATATGGGGAATCAAACATCCTTGGGGCAAAGTCTGACTTTCACTCACGAGTCAGGAGAACAGACAGAAAATATGATTCCACCCCCAAGAGCAAACCAGACCCCTCACTCAGGAAGAAGGACTCCACTGGATGACTAGTGCCCTTATGACAGGGCTACCATTTCTTTAGATTTCCAGTCAGCCCAGTCTAGACTCCCAACCGTGATGGGGCTACTTCCAGACACCCAAATGCAGATCTCATTAGTACTCAGCCTATGATGCAAAGTAACTGCAGACTCACATGGACTGAAGTTCATATCTTGAAGGTTTCTCAATAATCACATCCCTTGGCCTTTGACCCCACCCCCACCCCCATGTAGAAATGCATCAATTTAAATTTCCCCTGGGGTGTTTACTTTTCTCCCATAATACATTTAAGAATAAGAAAGTATTTTGAGTTTAAAACACCTTGCTTATCACTGTGGAAATAAGGGGTAGGAAAAGAGATGATCTTAGGTAGTATCCATATGCTTAACTCCATCTCCCAGTCCCCAGCTCCTTCGCTTAGTCCAGATCAAGGCCTCTCAAAAAACACCCAAAGGGGAGGGGCCGCTAGCCCGAAAGCCTTGCTACTGTGCATCCCAGGACCAGATTAAGTGTGCTTCCTTAGTCCTGGCTCCTCACACTGTCGCCATCTATTAGGCAACGCTCAACTTGCCTCCTTTCTGCAATGTCAAAAAAAAGAAAACAAAAGCATTTATTAACTGCCTACTGTGTGTCAGACACTAACAATTAGAGAAATGCAAATTAGAGCGAATCAGAAGTTCTATCTCACACCCAGCAGATTAGCCAAGTTGATTTTTTTTTTAAAGGAAAATAAGAAATTTTGGAGGGACTGCAGGAAATCAGGCACACTAACGTACTTGTTGGTGGAGCTGTGAATTGAGAATTTCAGAATGCAGTCATTCTGAAAAAGCAATTTGGAGCTATGCCCAAAACATTACTAAATTGTGTATACTCTTTGAACCCGAAATGACATTATTAGGCCCCATGTGTACAAAAGATATTTTAGCAACTCTTTCTGTAATGGCAAAGAACTGGAAACTGGGGGAGCCCATCAAATGGAGAATAGTTGAAAAACTATGATTTATGTACATAATAGCACACTATTTTACTATAATGGACATAGTTTCAGAGAAATATGAGAATATTCATATGAACTGATACAGAGAAAAGTGAGCAGAACCTGGAGAACAATATACATTGTAACAACAACACTGAGAAGGCGACTTTGAAAGTCTCAAATACTCTGACTGACATAGTGACCGCTCATAATTACAGAGGACCATTGATGAACATGTTACCGGTCATCTTGACAGAGAGGTGACAGACTTAAGGTGCAGAATGAATGAATGAATGTGTATTCTTATATTACATATACATATACATACATATGTATACACAGGGATATGTATATTACATATACATGTATATACACACACATGTGTGTAGTCAAGTAAAACAAACTTCTGCATTGGCCTTGTTCAATACATACATACACATACACATATATACATACTCAGCTATGTACACATATACATATGTATATGTACATACCTACATATATGTATTTATATAGGACAGGGCCAATGAGAAAATTTGTTTTTGTTTGTTTTACCTGATCACATTTATATGTAGTCATATATGCATATATACATATATGTAGTCATGTGTGTGTTGGACAGGACCAAAGAGGGAATTTGTTTTACTTGACTACATATATTTATCACAATGTTTTCCCTTTTTTATTCAGTGTAAGTGGAAGGAAGTGGGAGAAAAACAAAATAATTTATATTTATTGAAAAAATTAAATGAAAGGGAAAGCAGGATAGCCACAACTGTTTCCACCTTTGACTGCCTTTTCTCAATGTTACTCTCTTCTGAAAGGGCCTCTTATCCTCATGGCTTGTCCTCCCAGCAATTCCTCTCAATGCTTTTTGGGAATGTGCCCTGAATCTTCACCACTAAGGAAAAGGGAACATATCCACAGGTGAGTCCTTCTGCTTCCCTCTCTTGATCCTCACAAAAGGGCAGAGGTGAAGTAAAAAGAGGAAGGATGAGCTGGCCACGGACACACCAGCACTCACCCACACTTGCTACTGAAATTACAGAAAGAACCGGATTTCCCATCTTCTCTAAAGGGTAAACTTGGATCTTGCATTAAGCAAAGATGGAGGAGTCGGTTTTGTTCCTCCCATCCCCCTCCCTAGCCCTTTTTCAGACATAGTTTACGTAGAGATATCTGTGCTTCTCAGCAGGATTTCCGATGGGAATCCTTCATCCAAGGCTCTGGAGAGTTGTGTCTCAAACAGAGATGAGCAAGGAGAATATATAGGCAAAGGTGGTATTGTTTCAGGGGACTATGAGCTATATGTTATTATTTAGGGGAAAAAACCATTATGATAGAATAGAAAGAAATCTGACCTAGGAGACCAGGGTGCAAGTTCCAATTCTAATTACCCACGTGAACCTGAGCAGGCCACAACCCTCTTCACTTCCTGAAGTAGACCTCTTATCAGGATTATTGTAAGAAAGGCACTTTAAAAAATGTATTAAGCTTTTAACCATGTGCTAGTCACTAAGCTAAGCACAGGAGATGCAACTGCAAAAAGTAAGACAGTTTCTGCTATCAAGGAGCTTATAAGGAAGTAAGGTGGTATAGTGGATAGAACTCTGGACATAAAATCAGAGAGACCTGAGCTCAAATTTGACCTTAGATACTTATAAGCTGAGTGACCCTGGGCAAGTAATTTAACCTTGGCCTGCCTCAGTTTCCTCATCTGTAAAATGGGGGTGATAATGAGATGATATTTTTAAAGTGTTTTGCAAACTTTAAAGCACTGTGGGAATGCTAGCTATCATTATCATTATTAATTAATTAATAATAAGAGAGTATAAAGTGCTGGTCAGGGAAGTTATTTTGATTTGAGAAACACAGACATGATGAATGCAGACAAAAGTCAAGTAATTTTCGGGGATGGTGGTGATTAATGTTCTAAGATCAAAAGGTAGAAAGGGGCAGTAAGAGGATGAGTAGGAGGCTATGACATGGCATGAAGTTAACAGAAGACAGCAATCTGGGTTGACCTGGATATGGAGAACTCTCATCATTCAGGTGCCCACAGTGGGACCTAGAGTGCCAGGTATAATGTGCTATAAAAGTGTGAACTGTTTATTATTCAATAAACAGCTTCTTCCCAGCAGGTAATCAGAGGGTTGTTTCCTTCACATTTCTCAGAACTTCAGACTCTCAAGTTTTCCAAAGACCATCTTAGACAATCCTACAACTCCCAACGAGGATAGAGTTCACACTATTCAAGAGATAATGGCTGCTGCCCAGCCTGGTCCTTTAGTATTTCTGTTTTCTTCTAGAAAAGGTCAAAAGATAATTGGCTTAATGTCTAGAAGGAAAAATTTTATCTCAGAACATGCTGCCAGGGAGAATTAAGGATATCTTTCCTCTAGACTTAAAGAGAAAGCAAATGAGATGGAAAGGTCTCTTGAGGACAAGTCCTGCCTAGAAGGAGAGGATGAACTCAATGACCCCTAGAAGCCCCTTCTAGAGGATCATCTCCAGGGACAGAAAAGAAAGAACTTGCCATCTCTGTTACTAAGAGTAACAGCTAAATACCAGGGCAAAAAACTTAATCAAATAGACACCTTCTGTTTAATATAAGGAAGGAGGTAGCAGGTAAGGCCTACTCATCTCATTTGTTCTCCCCAAGGACAGCAAAGAGCCCTAGCTATGATAGAAATAGCGTTGGCTGGATCCACTGAACTACAAGATAGCTCAGGAGAAGACCTACAAACCCATCTACTCTCTACCTCTTGCCAGAAAAGCCAGCACAGAGGCAAGACCCTCAGACTGAGCCAAGTTCACTCACATTCCATCTGAGAAGTTGAAGTTGGAGGTTGGGGTGGGTAGGGTTGCCAATGAGCAGAGGTGACGTAATGCGGAAGGTCTGGTGCAGACATGGAACCCAGAGGCCAGGATAGCAGAGGTGTATTTAGCTAAGCTGAAGAGTGTTAAGTACAGTACATAGGAGTGGTTTTTAGCGTATCTGGAGAGAATAATGGAGGTCAGTGATGAGGCCAAGGTTCCTGTGGATACAGAGAACTGAAGCCACCAATGCAGGGGCTAGTGGTGATTTTCATGAATCAGGGAGAAATGTCATTCTATCTTCGCTCAGTTTGGCAGCCCAGATTTAGAAAGTAAATTTCTTTTCTTTAAATAAGAATAAAAAAGGAACTTTGTGAGTGAGTCCATCTCAGAAAGATTTAAGATCTAGCCTAAATCTATTCTCTCAAGCTGAGCCTGGCATGCTCCTTTGGCCACTGTGTTTTTGTTGCTCTTAACGGAGGTTCTTATCCTGATCCTAAACACATTGCCAACCTACCACACACAGTCCCATAACTCACAATCACCAAATGAGCCCACCTACCACTCCTTTTCTCTCACATACAAAGAAAGAAGGAAGAAAGGAAAGGATAGAAGGAAGCAAGAAAAAGAATGGGAGGCTTGAAAAAAAGAAGAAAGGGCAGAAGGAAAAAAAGGAAGGAAAGAAAGGATAAAAAGAAGGAAAGAAAGAACGGAAGAAAGGAAGGAAGGAAGGAAGGAAGGAAGGAAGGAAGGAAGGAAGGAAGGAAGGAAGGAAGGAAGGAAGGAAGGAAGGAAGGAAAGAGGGAAGGAAGGAAGGAAGGAAAGAGGGAAGGAAGGAAGGAAGGAAGGAAGGAAGGAAGGAAGGAAGGAAGGAAGGAAGGAAGGAAATAAGCATTTATTAAGGGCCTCCTATGTCCACACAGTGCTAAATGCTTTAAAAATATTATCTCATTTGATCCTCACAGCAACCCTGGAAAGTAGCTACTATTATTTACCCCATTTTACAGAAGAACCTGAGGCAGAGAGAGGTTTTTTTTAATGACTTGCCCAATGTCACACAGTTAATAAATGTCTGAGGTTGGTTTTGAACATTTCTTCCTAATTCCAAACCTAGCATGCTATCCACTGTGCCATTTAACTGCCTCTAATGATTTGTGATCTCCATAGATTTAGAATTTCTCTGTAATAATACAGATCATCACCCTTTCATGTCTGCCCATCTTATTCCACTCTTGTCCACATCTGCCCATATGTTCACCACAAGTGGTCTACCCAGTGCGATGGGGACCACCCTCACTTTCAGACATTGCAGGGATACCAGTGGAACACTGGGACTGTCCATCTTTTATTCCTCATTCTTGCCACATGACCAGCCCATCTTGACTCTCATAAAATTGTTTGATGGGGTCTGACTTCTGTTCTTCTTTGGAGGTCCCCATTAGTCATATGTTGCAACCTGCTCAGACTCCATCATATGCCTCCCCATTGCCCTCTTTACGATACTCGATTTTAATTTTCTGGCAAATGTTATATATCATATCCCACTGCAATATACCTTACATGAGTAGAAAGTATTACAAAGATGGGAATTTGCTCATATGGGAAGCATGGGAGTCAGTGGAGGAACTTCAAAATTGCCCAAAGACAACACTCTTATTTAACTTTGGACTAAATCAAGGGTGAGAAACCTGTAGCCTCCAAGCCACATGTGGCCTTTAGGTCATTGGGTGTGACCTTTTGACTGAGTCCAAGTCTTACAGAACAAAATCCTTTTATTAAGGGGATTTGTTCTGTGAAGTTTAGATTCAGTCAAAGGGACCTAAAGACTTGAGGACCTAAAGGACTACATGTGGCCTCAAGGACACAGGTTTCCCACCCCTGGATTAAACCCATCATCCATCTGTATGTCTGTCTCATAAGTACATACTGATGGACAAGGTCTATGGCATATCCACACAAATGCATGTTGAAATCTAGGTAATAGATGGTTTTCATCTACTTGGTCTTAACTTTATAAATGAAAAGACCAAACTCCTTTGAGTGATTATGAAATTCTATACCTTTTCTGTATGTGTACTTGATATAATAAGCACAATGTTATCAGCAAACAAGAGCATCTGGAGGGCCTTATCCATCCTCAGAAAATCCTCTTTGACCTGGACTCTACCCTTCTCCATCACACTCACAACATCTTTGGCAAGCATTTATCTTCCTGTTTTATGACCGATCTGATGTTTTTGATCAAAGAATCATTGAACAGGGTTATTTCTGTCATTATATATTCTAAGAAAACTTGAATGATTTTTTGATATATGGATGTGAAACATCCTGTGGTAAGACACCTGTAAGATGGCATTTTGTTCTACAATGTCAATTGGCTTTTCTTTATCATTAACAAAAATAAGCCCAACATCTTATATTTTCCATATTTTTCCAGCAATTATCAAATAGTAAAGATGTGGTCCAATGCTGAATATCATCTGTAAAAGATATATCATTTGTATAAAGAATATCACTTGTAATAGAATATCATTTGTACTAAGACCCTTATACAAGACATCTTTAATTTATGTATAGATGAATGTCCTTCCCCCTTGCAAATAACTACTCATATGCCCATGCCTACTCTTCACATGCCCCATCATGCACAGAATCCCATAATTCATATATTCTTCCACAACTCCATAAAAAAGATAGCATGGTACAATAGAAAGAAGGCTGAAATTGAAATGAAAAGTCTTGGGTTCTCTCTTTGGTGACTCTGCTTCTTCCTAACCATGAAACTGTGAGCAAGTTATTTAATTTCTCTGTACCCATACTTTCTTCATCTATAAAATGAAGGGAGGGGATTTGATAATTGCCAAGGCCCTTCCAACTCAATATCTGTGACCCATATTTATACCTCATACACAGAGACTCACTTCATTCATAAACTTGCTTATTACCATGCTCACTCATGTTCACACCACACCCCCTAGGCACATGAAACCACTCATAACCCATACACAAGTACTCACACACATGTCATTTACCCCATGTAGAGTTGCATCTATTTGTCCATAGAAACCTACCCTCCATTCCTAGAACCACAGATTTATAGCTGAAAGAGATCTTAGAGGTCCTCTAGATCTGTGCTTCTTAAACTGTCAGTAGTGACCCCATATGGGGTTGTGAAAAATTTGGCAACGGTAAAAGTTTTCTGAATGCTCAACAACCAAAAATTAATTAAAAATCAAACATGTAATGAACCTCAGGTGTTTCTGGCAGTGCTTGTCCATGTTGTATCATGCAACTTTACTATAAACTTGGTTCTGAAAACAAAGCATGTGCACTTTGCTCTGTTCATGCCATCATGCCACACAACACCAGTGAACAGTGCCTAAACAGGAAAAGGGGTCACAGCTGGAAAAAGTTTAAGAAGCCTTGCTCTAGATGAACTCTTTCATTTTATAACTGGGGAAACTGAAGTCCAAGGAATCTAAGGGATAATTTTGGAATTCAAACCCAAAACTCTCACCTCCAAATTCAGCCTTCTTTTCACTACTCCTTGCTACCTTATCTACTTAAGACAAATTGGTTGTTGTTCAGTCATGTCTGGCTTCACATGTCCCCATGGACTTTGTCCATGGGATTTTCTTGGCAAAGATACTGGAGTGGTTTGACATTTCCTTCTCCAGTGTGTCCCCATTTATAGATGAGGAACTGAGGAAAGTATCTGAGACCAGATTTGAACTCAGATCTTCCTGACTATAGACCTGGTGATCTAACTACTACACCACCTAGCTGCCCACTTAGACATATACTTACACAATTATAACACAAGGAGACAATGTCACTGACCTTCTGTTTACATTGATCCATTAATGCATTCATGAAACCACTTGGGTACACACCACCTACCTACTTCTGTCATACCTTTTTGTCAGTCTCCCTACCCCCAAGTGTCTCTGTCTGCATCACACACACGCAGACACACACACACACCATGCAAGTCACACCCTCACCCTTAAAAAGAAAACTGTCCACAGGCTTAGTGATTATCCAAAGCTTCAGGCTGAGGCTGGCTGATCCTTGGACTGATGCATTGGGCAAAGGCAGTGACAGCTGCTTGGCTTGGGAACCCATTTCCTCTCTAGAGTTCTAATCTATCATTGTCTCGTCTTTTCTCTTTTGATTTTTGATTCAGTGAACTTAGATGGGTTAAATCTCTGTCAATAGAGAGGAGATAAGAAACTCTGGGCTACGGGGTTGGGTGGGAGATAGTATTGAGGGAGCTGTTTTTCTGGTGCCACTAAGAGGAAAAAAAATCAGACTATAATGAAATCCCCTCAATTATGGGAAATAAAGAGCCCTGCTTGTTCACTGGGCATGCACGGAGGGGGGAGAAGTCAGCAACTAAAAAGCCAGCCCTGAGCATATTAAAGAATGGCATTATCAAGTGGAACAGACAAGACATGTATATAATGCATAAGCAGTGTTTGCTCCTTTTCCAAATAACTCATAGATCACCAGGACACCGACTGACTCCTGAGGAGACACGAAGGGAAAGAAAGGAGTGCACATTCATGTAGGGGTTCCTGCAGAGAGGCAAAGAAGTTGGGGGAGGGAGATACTGCCTTTAGGAAGAAGCAGAGGATTGTCCCAATGCCCTTGCCATTGGGTCACTGAGACGAAGCTGACCCAGATGGCCTCAACCAGAGACAAGTGATACTGTGCTAGGCACAAACACAGCACCTAGCAGTATACGTTGGGAACATTACATTGAATCTGGAGTTAGACGAGCAGGGTTCAAATGTTAGTGCTGAAAGTAACTTGGCTAAATTACTTCCTATCTCTTGGTTTGTTTCCCCTTCTGTAAAAAAAAGTGATTGGATTAGGGGATTTATAAGAGTCCTTTCAGCTCTGATCACTGCAATCTACAAAATGCTTGTTGAATTGAATTGAGGACGTCGGGGTCCCACAGACAAGTTATCCATGCCACATGGCCAGGCAGTTCATAGCACTGAGTCTATATGCAGCTGGGTGGTGCAGTGGATGGGGCATTAGCCCTGGAGTCAAGAACATCAGAGATCAAATCCAGCCTCAGACATATTTTTAGCTGTGTGACCTGGGCAAGTTGTTGAACATCTCTCTGTCTTAGCTACCTCAGTTGTAAAACAGAAATAATAATAGTGCTTATTTCCCAGGATTATTATTTGTGCATTTAATACATAGTAGGTACTTAATAAATAAGATGGTTTAGCAAGAGATGCTTGTTCTCTTGTATCTCTTGCTAAACCATGGCAGCAGGATGGGTAGAGTCTGTCTAGTATATACTGATTAATGTCAAGATCAAATTCAAGATCCATTTAGCCCAATGGAAAGACTCTGGAACCATGACAACACCAAGGTAACAAATAATTCTTCTTTTCTTGACAACTGCACACCCCAACACTTTCAGGAAGCTCCTCATGGTAGCCAAAGAGGAGAAGTTGCAAGGTGGGATACTGGAATCCTGCAGGAGGTAACTCTCCTTCACAGATACCCTTAGAATTAGGATTCTCTTTTCTCAAAAATCTAATTCATTTGAACATTTTTTTAAAATTGAAATACCTACCCTGGCCCCTGGATTGTTGGCACATGGGTGTGTGGAACTCTGGCACTGCCTGTGACCTGGGGCACTTCCTCATCTATCAAATGAGAAAGTTTGTACTATCAGAACCATGGAATTTCCAAATTTACCGGAACCTTAACTGGTCAAACTCATAGCGACACTCAACACATCCACTTGTGTTTGAAGACTTCCAGTCAAGAGAAACCCAGTGAAGCCATTTGATTTGGGGATAGCTCTATTTACTAAGGGAATTTTCCTTATATCAAACGTAAATTTACCTCCTTGAAACATCTGCTTGGTTCTGCCCTTCAGAACCAATCAGCTCAATCAAATCTAATCCCTCTTCCATATGACAACACTTCAAAGAGGACAGCGTAATCATAAATTTAGAACTAGAAGGACCTTTCAGGTTATCTAGCCCAACTTCCTCATTTTACAGATGAGCAAACTGAGGCCTACTAGGTGGTTAAGTGACTTGGTCTTGGTCACATGGGCAACGACAGAGTAGGACTTTGAGCTCAGGTCTTGTGACTCTAAATTCAATTATTTTTTTCTACTGCACCACATTGTTTTCCCCCCATTAGTGAATAGTTACCATGTGTACCTTCCCCAAGCCTTTTTCTTTTCCAGAACATTTCAATACCTTCAACTGATCATTATATAGATTGGTTTCTTTGAGTTTCTTTCAATGGATATTCTCTAGCAAATCAATATCCTTCCTAAACCACAGCACCCAGAACAGAGCATGAGAGATTGCCTTATATCCATATAAGTAAAAAGAACTTCTAAATTCTACAAAACTCATAGACTATTTAGAGATACGAAAGAAATACATAACACAGTTCTTACCTCCCTGGAGCCTCTGATCTAGACTGTGGAGAGGGCTCTGGATGCAGTCATGGTTTCCATGGATGAAACCAGCAAGTATTTCTTGAGTGTCCAGTCTGGCCAGGCCCTGTGACAGACCCCCAGTGAATACAAAGAAGAGTACTCCATGGTCCCTTCCCTTACAGTTTTTTTTTTACCCTAGCTGGGGAGATAAAAGAAAAGCATCCATGACAACATAATATGATGAAAAACATGGCAAGGATGAACCGGATGGTACAAGACGCTAAATACTAGAGAATTTCCAATGACAGAGAGACCCCTGTGAGCTGGAGCCAGAGAAGGCTCCACAGAACAGGAAAGGGTGATTTGATCTGGGCCTTGAGGGATGGGAAGGATTTAGACCAGGCTTGAGAACCTTGGCAAACAGGAGGGTTGGAGAGTTGGGATAGGGGGTGAGGGCAGGTTAGGAGTTTGGAATACAGTGAGACAGCATCTCAGCTCAGCTGGAGGGAAAAAACTCTCACTTAACCTACAGTCTAGGGGAGGGGGAAGACTGGAAAGAAAGTGGAGGCTCCCCGCCCCCCCCACACACACACACTCCAGATTTTGCAGGGCCTCTCTAGGCTCCCACTCACATCTTCATCAGTAGTTCTGGTTCCAAGCTCTGGCACGCCTTCCTATAAGGGGCATGATGTTTCCTTCCGCCACCAGCACCCCGCTCCAAGGCAGCAGGGGCCCCTTAGGAGGGTTTGCTCCAACCCCCAAGACTCCAGCTAATAACATTAGCTGATGCGCCTTAATTCTCAGCCTGGATGGTGGGCCCGAGCCTACAGAAGCCCCATTTGCTCAGCGCATAATGGGGATTAGAATTCATTACTGCACTACAAATTAAAGTATTAATAACGGCAGCGGAGTTTCAATGAGAGCCGGGCAAGTGAATCGGTGCCCGGGGGCGCGCTCCCTGCCTCTCCCACCCAGCAGCATTGTTCTGGCGCAGGCTAGCGGATGCTCTTTAATATGCTGGGACCGCCGCGGAGCTGACCCTGGACAATAAACAAGGCCTCCTAGTTAAGTATTAATCTGCCAAAAGAATGACCTTCATCCGCTAAAGAAGGGATGTTTTTAAAAACCTCGCTAGTTGAGGAAGGCTCATTTGCTTGCTCATTTAGCATATTAAAAGGGTATTATTGCTACAAACAAGAAATCTAAATGAGGCCTGAGCAGAAGCCTAGGATAACACTTTAGATTAAAGGTGCAGCGGAATGAGGTACGCGGGAACTGAATTCGTGATTGTTCGCCAGCCAGGCAGGACTGGGCTGCTCTGGAGATGAGGGACGTGGAGTCCTGAACAATTCCTTGGGGAGACTAGGGCGGAAGGTAGAATAGGGGGCGGGCTGAAGGAGCGGGAGACCACCTGGCGTTGGCAGAGCTCCTGGAGCCAGGGCAGCCCTAGGAGGAAGCAGCAGCATAAGTTTAGTGGGATGGCCAGTGGAAAGAAAACGCCAAGGGACTGGCCATCCCAGCCAATGTCTCTTTCCCCGCTCTCCCCCATGCCCCATTCCTCTTAGACGGTCACTTTCCACTTCTCATGCCGAGCCTCAGGTTTTCCTTTGCCAGTTCTCCCTCACTTAAATCCAATTCACTTGCCTGTCATGGCATCACCTTCCTCATGCCATGGTCCTCTTCGAGAAGGAAGGACAAATGACAGTAATCAAATGAACAAACCAATCCTTTAGAACACTGCTTTCTCCCAGGAGCCCAAGAATTGCCCTTCAGATGTTAACTCATTCTTATAACCACCAGGAGAAAGCTAGACTGGAGAGGAGAGGAGAGGAGCATGGAAAGGAAAGGAGGACATGGGGCATTTTTCCTTCTATTTCACAGAAAGGAAATATTAAGTCACTGAAATAGCGAGTGGCCTCAGCAAAGCCTTACAGCAAATCAAGCATGGAACAGGGACTCAGATTTAAGAATAGTAACTCCCAGTGCTCTGCCCAGGGCCCGTCTGGATGAGGGAAGCTTTGAGAGCCCCGGAGGAGCTGGCGGAGTAAAGGAAGGGACAGACTATAGACAAGAAAGTGGAGGATAAAAGAAAAGAACAAATATTTATTAAATAACTGGCTATATCCAAGGAACTTAGTCAATGAAAAGACAAATAATAATAGCTAGCATTTGCATATTTCAAAACACTGTTGTAAATAGTATCTTATTTTTATCCTTATAACAACCCTGGGAATTACTTATTTATTATTTCCCCTGTTGTTCAAATGAGAAACTAAGCCAGGCACAAATTAAGTGACTTGCCCAGGGTCGCACTGCTGCTGTTTTTCTTTCATTTTCAAAGAGGACCAATGACATCATGAGGGTGATGTCTTGACCTGTGCCTAAAGTGGATTTAAGTGAGGCAGAGTTACATAAAGTCATCAGCCTTCCAGAGTCATCAGTGCAAGTCTTGCCCATCAGTGGCAAGACTTAAGTTAACTGGCAATGGCCTGGGATGCACTGTATAATTTCAGCATCTTCCATGTCTGACCAAGCTTTAAGCACTCCACAGACCCTGCTTCAGTCACCTTCATGGCAGTTGGAACAAATTGTTTTCATTTATCCATTCCACCAGGGGAAAGTCTTCACATGTTTGGGGTAGACATCCCCCTCATTCACAGAGGGGTTTAAGGCCTGTCAGTTACCCTCAACCTGATTTAGCACCACTTTTTGTAGAACACTAGTAAGTATCTGAGGATGGACTTGAATTCTCTCTGAGTGTGGGGCCAATGCTCAATCCATTGCACCACCTAGCTCTCAAGGAACACTCTACAGGAAGATATGAAGAAGGGCTGTTGCATGTATGTAGAAGAGTATGATTCAAGTTGGGTGTGATAAAGGCAATATAAGTTTCAAAATGTATTGGGAAATTTTGAAAAAAGAGAGAATACATTTAATGGGAGGGGCATCAGGAAAAGGTTGATGAAAGTGCTGATAGCTGAAATGAACTTTGAAGGAAGATGGAGATTCTTAAAGGCAGAGGTAAGAAAGGTGTGAATTTCAGGCATGGGGCAGGTTGGATAAACATATTAAAGTGTGAGGTGGCTTTGCTAGAAGTCCAATTTGGCTGGAGCATGATTCATGAAAGCTAATTGTTTGAAATAGGAATAGAATAATACATTAGAACCAGATGATGGGAGGCCTTGAATATCACTCTGAAGAGTTTGCATTTTATCCTAAAGGCAATAGGAAGCCGCTGAGGGAGAAGATGTGGTTGGACCTATTCCTTAGGAAGATTATTTGTGGAGTCATGTGAACAGTGCATCTGCCTTCCAACGCATCAGAAAAATGATCATCCAGTCTTTACTTGAAGACCCCCAGAGAGAGGTGTCAACTATCACCAGAAGAGGTCCTTCCCACTTTTAGAATGTTTTAAATTTTAGGAGTTTTTCCTTAACATAAAACTAAAATTTGCCTCTTTGCAATGTCTACTCATTATATTTAGCTTTGTCTTTTAGAGTCAAATAGAAAAAGACCAATCATTCTTCTATGAGATAACCGTTCAGACACTTTTCCTATTTCCCCAAATCTTCATTCTTCTTCCAGCTAAATATCTCCAGTTATTTCCACTAATGGCATGAGCTCAAGGCTCTTCAGAGTACTAACTTTCCCCTTTAAGACATTCTCCAGTTTCTCAGTGTCATTCCTAAACTGTTATACTCAGAATTGAACATTATTCCAGGTATGGTTTGACTCTGGCAGAATATAGTGGGATCATCACGTCTTTGTTCCTGGAAGCTACCATTTTCTTAATGCAAGCCAAGATGACATTAGAGTTTTGTTTTTGATTTTTTTTTTTGCTTGCCATATCATACTCTTGACTTACATTAAGTTTGCAATTCTATTTAAAAATAAAAACAAACCATCCTTTTCAAACTCCTGGCTAATTACTCTTCTTCTGATACTTAAGCAAATTTCTTGAAACTGCATATGACTACATATATCCTATTAAATTTCATCTTATTAGATTCAGCCTGTCAAGACCTTGTTGGAGGCTTACTTTGTCATCTGGTGTATCAGCTATCCCTCTCAGTTATTAATCATCTGCAAAGCTGATAAAGAGGCTGCCTATTCCTTTATAAAAGTCATTCATTGAGTGTTAAACATCAGAAGTCTCACCATAGATCCCTAGGACACCACACTGAAGACTTCTTTCCAAAATGACATCAAACCATTAATGACCACCCTTCAAATATACCATTCAAATAATTTCAAATCATAGAACCACAGATCTCAATCTAGAAGACACTTTCAAGGTTATCTAATACACATCTCTCCATTTATTTTTATTTACAGATGAAAAGTCTGAGGCCCAGAAAAGAAGCTTGCACATGGAGTTAATGGCAGAAAGGGGATTAGAACTGGTCACATGATTCTAAGGTCGGTGGGAAAATTTGACATTTTTTCCATTGTGCCATGATGCCCCCAGATCTGGAGAGGCAATGTGGTACAATGCAAAGTATGTCAGATTCAGAGTCTCCATCTCAATGCTGCTTCTGTTGCGTACTACTAGCTGGGAGACATTGGCAAATCACTTAATCTCTGTGGGCTTCCTCAATTTCCTCATTTATAAAATGATGGAGTGAACTAAATAGGCTCTAAAACCCCTTCCAGCTCCAAAGCTACAATCCATCTCATTTTACTGTCATCCAGCCCACATCTTTTCCACAGAATAGAAAGAGATACTTTTTGAAAGAGTCTGCTAAAATATAAGTAATATCTGTTCCCATATTCTACTTGGTCAGCAAAATTATCATAAAGGAAGGGTCCTCAGAGACCCTCTGGACCAATTCCTTCATTTCACAGAGGAGAAACAGAGACTCAGGTATGTGAAGTGATTTGCTCAAGGCCACAGAGTTAGTAAACCTCAGAGAGGAGATTTGAACCAGGTTATGTGGGTCTCAAGTCAGCACTCCTGCTATACCCTTCTGTTAGACTGGAGTCACCTCATGTTGATGAAAACATCTTCTACCCACTCTTTCCGTTTCTAGATGTTCACTAATCATCTTGTTAACCAAACTTCTCAGAAATCCAAGTCAAGCTCCCAAGTTCACAAGTGTGATTCCCTTTTTCTTTTATTCAGTCCTAATTCAGTCCTGTGGCACTTCTAATCTCCATGATCTGTCAGAATTTTATAGATCTTTCCCATTTGTCCATTCTCTAAGTGCCCAATGACGTATTACAGCTGGGCTATAGGGCTTGAATTCATCAAAAAGCTAAGGACTTGCTTATTTTCTTACTTGTTTTAGGTATTCTCTACTATCTATTGTCGATATGTCCTTCCCAGTCCAAAGGTCATTCAGCTTGGCAGAGAAAACAGGAGGAAAATAGACATTAACCATCTCTGTCTTCTGTCTGTTGTCAGCTATCCTCACCTCATCCACTCTGAACAGTGGGCTTGTTCTTTCTTTTATTTTCCTCTTTTCTCAACTATAACTTGAAAACAAAACTTTTTTTCTGTAATCCTGAGCTGTCCTCACCAACCCCTGCTCGTTCTTAGCTTTAGTGCTCCTAAGGTGAATCTTTAATTATCTTTGCCACACTTTTGCATTTATCCTCTATTACTTTCCTTTCTTTCCATCTTCTGTGCATAAGTTTTACAAATCTAAGTTTAGGACTCATTAAGGCCCTAAAATCTAGGATTTATGAATTAGAAATAGGGCATACTGGAAGCAATGAGGCTAGTTAAAAACCTATTACAGTAGACCAGGTGAGGGATAATGAGCACCCAAACTAGGCTGCTGGCATTGAATAGAGTGGATGGGACAGATTAGACAGATGTTTTGGAAGCAGGATCAACAGGACTTGGCAATAGGTTGGTAAGGTAAGAGACACTAGAGAATCAAAGAGGAAAGAATTAAAGATGAGTGAAGTATAGAGACTGGGAGGATGGTGCCAACAACAGAAATTAGGAAGTGACCGTGTTACATTATTGACACATTGAACATGAAGTCTTCTGAAACCTCCAGATTTTCTTATACAAACTATTGTCTCATGTCACACACACTCACATACACGCAGAAGAAAAAAAAAACACATACACACACAAACACCATCCTGTATAGAATAAAGAATATAGAGAAGCTTATTTGATTTTTTGAACCCACGTGTACGTATTTAAATTTATTCCCATTAAGTTTCATCTCATTAAATGCAGTATCTTCCTCTATCTATCTTTTTGGGAACTTTTCAGATCCTGATTCTGTCATTTAACTTGTTAACCCTGTTAAGTATCCCTCTCACCTTCTTGTCCTCTGCAAATTTGATAAGCAAACCGTACATACCTTTATTCAATTTATATCTGTGGGAACATGAGGTCAGTTTGTGCCATGTTAAGATTAAGGGACTGGCATGTGGCTGAAGATGTGGAATTAGGCTGGGATTGGGGAAGGCAGGAATTATGACTAGTTATACAGATTCCAGAGTCATCTATATAGAGATGAGAATTAAGCCTGTGGGACTATATGAGATTACTAATGCAGGAAATATAGCTATAGAAGAGAAGAAATTCATTCAAGTATTTCTTGAAGATCTAATATCTCCAATCTTAAAGTCTATAAAGCTCTGTAGGGCTCAGCCCTTCATTCTTTTCTATACTCTGCATTCTGTCCTTTGACAAGGACAGCATCTCAGAAATGGAAGGTGCTTTGGAATTCAACCTGTTACTGATCACAACTACCCTCCACCATATCTATAACAAGCAGTTATCTGGCCTCCATTAGAAAATCTCAAGCGATTGGGGTCTCTCTAACTTCCAAGGCTCTATTTTTGGCCCTTTCTAATTACTAGAGAATGTTTCCTTACATCAAGGTCAAATCTGCCTCTTTGCCACTTAGGATAATAGCTTTAGAAAAGAGAGACATCTAACTTCCCCAGCTCACCCCCTCCTGTGACTGCTAGTTCAGCTTTCTGTTACAAAGGAAAACCAACCTAATTTATCTTCTGTATGACAGTCCTTCAAATCTTGAAGAGAATTATTAAGTTTCCACTTCACCTTCTTTTCTGCAAGCTCAACATCCCCTGTTTATTCAACCAGTCCTCCCATAGCATGGTCTCCAATCCTCTTCCCATTATCATTGTCTGAATGCTTTCCAATTTGCCAACGTTCTTCCTAAAAACTGGTTCCCAGAACTGAACATAATATTCCAGATGTGTTCTGAGCAGGAAGACTCTTCCATCTCCCCCTCCATGCCAGTGTATGTCTCTCATAATACAACTGATCTTCACATTAGCTGTCATATTGCACTGCTGATTCATATTGTATTTTAAGTCACTTAAAAAACCAAAATCTTTTTCACATAATCTATTCTCTAACCATGCCTCCTACATCTTGTCCTTGTTAAGTTGATTTTTTTGAACCAAAGTGCAAGATTTTACATTCATCTCTATTAAATTTCATTTTATTAGATTTGGCCCATCATTCTCACCTGCCAAGGGGTTAGGGCTTTTTTTTTTTTAATCTTGACTCTCATCCAATATGTTAGCTTTCCCTTTTCAGCTTCAAAGCTTTAAGTATGTAGATGAATCATGGAATTTCAGAGTTGGAAGGGACCTTAGAAGTGATATGGTCCAAACTTCACCAAAAAAAGAAACACCTTCTACAACATCCCCAATAAGTAATTGTTCAGGCACTGCTTAAAAGTCCTTCAGGGATAGAAAATGCATTATCTTACAAGATAGGACATTCCACTTTTGGACAGCCCTAATTGTTAAAAAGTTTTCCATTGAGCCAAAACCTGCCACTTAGCAATTTTCACCAGTTGTTCCTAGTTCTTCTCTCGGAGGCCATATTGAGCAAATCTAATTCTTCTACGTGACAATCCTTCAAACACTTGCAGGCAACTATATGCCTTCGTTGCCCCATAAGTCTTGTCTTCTCTAGGCTAAATATTCTCAGTCCCTTCAACTCATCATTATATGGCACAGTTTCTAGTCATCTTACTATCTGGAAATGTTCCAATTTGCCAATGTTCCTCCTACTACTGAGCACAACACTGCAGAGGTAGTCTGACAAGGGCAGAGTGGTGAAACCATGACTCCTCTTGTCTGGACATCATACCTCTATTAATTTAACCTCAAATGGCACTAGATTTTTTTGACTGCCTTGTCATATATATCAACACATATTGAGCATACAGTTTACTGAAACTCTTAGATTTTTCTCTCATATTCTATTTTCTGCCCACACCTAACCCATCCTGTATTCTGCAGTTAATTTTTTGAACCTATATGCAGGGATTTAAATTTATTTCTATCAAATTTCATCTCATTAGAGGTGGCACCTTACTCTAGCTATTTGAGAACTTTTGGATCCTGATTCTGTCATCTCACATGTTAACTCTCCCTCCCAGCCTCTTGTCATCAGCAAATTTGATAAGCATGCCATCCATACCTTCATCCAAATCATTGATAAAAAATGTAGAACTGCACAGGGCCAAGGACATATGCCTCAGGCATTCTAATAGAAACCCACCTCCAGGTTGACATACACCCATTAATTTCTACTCCTTGAGTCCAATCATTCAACCAGTGCCAAATCCACCTAACTGTACTATCACCTAGCCCACATCTCTCCGACTTGTCCAACAAGGATATCATAAGAAACTTTGTCAAATGTCTGGCTGAAATCCAGATATACTTATCTACAATATTCCCTTGATCTATCTACCAGTCACTAATCCTGTCAAAAAAAGAAAATCCAAGTAGTCTACTTAGCCATTCTTTGTGAAACCCTTCTTCGTAAGGAATGCTTTTCTTTTCACAAGCCATCCCTTTAACAACACATTCCAATATAGAAAAACTTGCATGAAATAATAAAGAGCGAAATAAGCAGAACCAAGAGAATGTTGCATATAGAAGCAGAAATATTATTCAAAGAATAACTGATAACAGCTAAGCTATTATGAGTATTACAAATATTCAAATCAATTACAAAGGACCTATGAAAGAAGATGCTATCCATTTTCAGAGAAAGAACTTATAAATAGAAATACGTTTAATAAGGTTTTCCATACACACACACGCACACACACACACACACACACACACACACACACACACACACATCTATGGCAAATTGTGGCCCTTTCTAGTGTCAGGTAGGTAGGGAGGGAGACAGGTCTGGACTTAAAACATAAAAAAATTAATTTGATTTTAAAAACTCATTCCAGAACTTTGCCAAAAATTAAAGTCAAACTCATTGAGTTATAATCTGAAGTCTCCCCTCTTCATTTTAGGATCAATATATGCCTCTCCACGTTTATAGGATCTCTTCCATTGCCCCAATTTTTTCAGTGATTGCTGATGGCGGTTTAGCAATCACATTATTCAACTCTTTGACTCCACTGGGATTATAGGTCAACTATGCCTGGTGATTTGAATACCTTGAGGGTAGTGATATGCTTTCTGTCCATCACCTCAGTTATCTTCAGCTTTAATTCATGGTTTACATTTTTGCTCTCTTTTCAATCCAAAAGTTGTTCTCTGTGGAAGAGAATCAATAAAGAAAAATAAGAGCCCAGTAATTCTACTTTCTCTTTTTCATATATTATCATCATACCACTTACACCGCCTCCTCCCAGCAGTTGTATAGTTTCTTTGATCTCTATCTTTCTCCAAAAATATCTTTTCTGTTATTCTTAACATTTATTATGAGGCTCAGCTTATTCTCAGTTCTGCTTTTTGCATTATTCTTAGAGAATGATGACATGCTCAGTTATTTATTCTTGATTCTATCCTCTATACATGTTTTTGGAAAATTCTTATTTGGTTCCTGAGTTTGCTATGCTTTTTTATCAAACACTTTGGATAATGCCTCTATTTTTCTCCCTCATGGGATTCTTTGTGTTTTTTTTCTTCAGAATTTATTTCTTAAGAGCCTCCAATCCAGGAGTGTGCTAATAAATGTTTAACAACCAGCTTTCAAAAAAAAAAAAAAAAAGGATGCACAACATACTTTTAAGTTAATCTTCCTTATTAACATTTTAATCACCACCTTAAATCTAGAAAAATCAGCAAAGCAATAAATCAATCCCTAATTTGTAGCATTTACTGATTTCTGAGGCATAAATGTTCAGATTTAACAATCAGTTGTTGAAAGCTGAGTATGAACTGACACACCATTTTTTTTTTTCTCACTAGGGTCAGCTTCCTCTGCAGAATTTGAGATCATAGGATACAATTTATCATCTCTCTGAACTTTTTGTTGATTGGTTCATTGTTTGGTTCATTGTTCTCCGCCTAAAACCAGCCCCCCTTTCTCACTTCCCTATCCCTATTAATAGCATAGCTGTTTTCTCAGTCACCCAGGCTTAAAATTTCTGGACCAGAAGGTCATTTAGAATGTTAACTGAACAAAACCATAACAGGGGGAAGGGGGAAGCCTATCTAGAAAATGGTTCATTTAAGAAACATTAAGGAATTAAGCAACTAATAAAAGAGCAGTATCCAGAAAGTAAAGAAGTATTCGGCCCAGTGGATGGAGGGCTGGGTTGTCATCTTGAAGATCTAGATGCAAATACTGTCTCCAACACTTACAAGCTGTATGACTCTAGGAAACTCAACCTCTATGTACCTCAAGTACTGCCGTAGGTAGGACATATACATAGCACTGATCATGTCATTTTCCTAATTAAAAAAGAACTCTATGGTTCCGCATTAACTGTCAAAGTCAATACTCTTTTTAAAAAATATATTTATTTTTTGTTTTCTACATTCAATTTTATAAGATTTTGAGTTCTAGATTTCCCCTCTCCCTCCCCAAGGTGACATGAAATCTGATATAAACTATACATGTGCAATCATATTAAACATATTTCCACATTAGTCATGTTGTAAAGAAGAATAAGAACCAAACGGAAAAATCATGAGGAAGAAAAAAAAGAAAGAGAAAAATAGCACACTTCGCTTTGCATTCAGATTCCATAGTTCTTTCTCTGGATATGGACAATATTTTTCATCATGAGTCTTTTGGAATTGTCTTAGATCATTGCATTGCTAGAAGGGTTAAGTCTATCAAAGTTGGTCATTACACAATGTCATAGTCAAATACTCTTTAGCATGGGACTTTGGCCCTAACTGATATTTTTAGGTCTTGTTTCATAATATCCATACTGGACTATGCACTTTCTGAACATAACCTGTATTTTTCTTCCTTCTCTATCTTTACTCAAACTGCTCTGTCTGCCTAGAATATCCTCCTAAGTACTATCTTAAAATCCTACTCATCCTTCAAGGCCCATCTCAAATGTTTCCACCTCTTGGAAGATTTCCCTGATCTCCCAGTGATGTGTGAGTTCTCCCTCTCACTCCCTCACAACAGCAGCATTTGGTTTGTATCTCTCTCAAGGCACTTAACATATCTGGTACATCCTGTATTGTTAGTATGCATGCACATGCCTTATCTCTCCAATTAAGTTGTTTCTCACAAACAGAGGCCATATCTTAGTCTCTGTATACTCCACAAAACTGAGCACAGAAGATGCAATGCTGAGTTCATATAAATGCCCCCCCAAGAAAGGTTTTTTGATTCCTCTTTGTGATAATTCATGATCATATCATCACAACTAGAAATGACAGATGGGTTATTCTTAAAGATAGTGC
This sequence comes from Notamacropus eugenii, assembly GCF_028372415.1. Lineage (NCBI taxonomy): Eukaryota > Metazoa > Chordata > Mammalia > Diprotodontia > Macropodidae > Notamacropus > Notamacropus eugenii. Next base: position 137,983,504 of record NC_092876.1, on the reverse strand, counting down.
ATTTATTGATCAGAGATTACAGTAATATTTGTAATTGTATGTGATACTTAATCATCAGCATCATCAATTATATCAAATGCCATTTGAGCTCAATCAATGTAAAATTCTTAATGTAGGTTAAGGAAAGCTTCAATCCAGAGGTCAAATTGAGCCAACTGGCAAAGGCAATGCCTATAAATACTTCAAATTATTCCAGGAAAGATACATTGAGAACTGAATTACTGAAAGAAATATGTGACTCAGTATGTTAAGAGAGGGACAAAACAATCAAATTTGGAGTCCAAGGATCTGAGTTCAAATTCTGGCTCTGGCGCTTACTAACTGTGTAACTTCAGGCAAGGTATTCGGCCTATTTGTTTTCTCATTTGTCAAGTGAAGATGGTCCAGATGACTTCTGAGGTCTCTTTCAGTTATACTCTATGAACCTAGAAGACTTACAGAAATCAAAATTTGATGGGAAGAATGGGTTTAAAGTAATTAATGACTATGTAATATCAGTCTTAATAAACACGTATGGAATTATAAAATGGACAGTACAGATTTAGAAAGTATGTTGAGAAAAACCTGTTTAATATTAACAAAAGTCAGAACACATCATCCAAGACATACAGAATGTGTTCCTTATCAAAAAAGGAAGAAGAGATTTGATAGATGTTTTCTGAACACATTATTAACAGGTTAAAAACTAGAAAAATACCCTTAAGAAAGAGTAAATAGGCTGCCAATGGATACACAACCGAATTTGTCAATTGTAACTCAATGTAGCCTACTTCTGGATGGATTCTGTAGACCAGGCAAGAGCCTAAAGGGACTTTCTTGCAGGATATTCACAAGAACTCAGTCAACAATGCGATGGCAAAGAAGTATCAAAGAAATGGCTAAATTATGCAGATTTGTTTCAGGGAAGAGAAAATGATCATTCATGATCATTTCATCACCACCAGAAGTTATAGATTAAAGATCTGAGATTTAGCGATCAATGATTACATTTGTAATTGCGTTAATTATAATTGAAGCATAATCAAGATTATGTAAGGAAATGGTAGAAACTATGCAACACATTACTCAATATAGGCTATAAAAATCTATGCCTAACGAATACCTAACAAGACACAATCTGGTGGCTATAATTATTTTTCAGAAGTTTACCTCTTTCATAAATTAAAGATAAATTCCTTTACTACAAATACAGACTTTAAAATATCCTTAAGAATTCAACAAATAAACTCTACTCTAACTGGATCATCATTATAGACAAACTGGATGTCTACAATTTTCCAGACATAATATTGAACCATAGAAATTTAAGAACAACTTTTTAACAGATGTCACCATACCAAGTGCACATAATCTTCAAGCTAAATGGAATGAAAAGTTTTCAAAATACAGAGACCTAGAGGCAGAGTAACCCCTTCATTCTTCTGCTACTGAAGTTCCTGGGAGTTGTTTTCAGAGAGCCCTCGGAAGATGGGCTTCCATTCCAATACTTTCATTCAATTACAAAAAGCTGTTATTTTATCCTCCAGTAGTCTGAAAACACATTAAATATAAAATAATAGCATAGTGGCTTTTCCTGGGGTCATTTCTATCTAAACTACATCAGACAAATGAGAACAATATAAATTATAGTAAGAATTTACATTTATTATATATCCTCCTCTTTTAAACTTCCTCATTTCTGTCTTGAGTAGCACAAACCTACACAGATTCACAAACTCAGTGTCCTCCCCGACTCTTCAACTAAGCCCTCCTTCCTCCCATAAATCCATTAAGTTTCCAAATCTCATTGTTCTTACCTTCACATCTTTCGTATTGTCACCTTTTCTCCACTCATATAGCCACAACCCTAACTCCAGCCCTTATCACCTCTCACTTGCACTAGCAAAAGCATCCATTGGTCTCCCTGCTGCAAGTCTCTCCTTGACCAAAACGTTCCATATTAATTCCTAAAATGTGGGTTGGGCCGTGTCAGTCCCCCAGTTCTTATAGCCTCTAGGATCAAGCATAAACTACTCTGTTTGGCATTAAAGTCTTTCAAAAGCAATAACTTTGTTATATAGCATTCCCCTTTCTGCATTTTACAGACCTGTTCCTCACATACGATAGTCCATCTCCTATCTCCACACTTTGACACTGACTCTCCCCATATTTGAAATACCCTTTATCCTTCACCTTCATTTCTTAAAATCCTTTGTTTTCCCCAAGACTCATCAGCTCAACAACCACTTTCTATATGACCCCACCAGTGCCTAATGTTGCCTCAATTATTTTATACTTCTTTTTATACTAAACACATACACACACACAGATACACACAGACTTGTATATATTTAGGTATGTGTCGTTTACCTCAATAGAATGAAAATGCCAGCTATTTTGGTTTTATTGCACATGTTTCCCAGCACCTAGCTCTTAGAAAGGTACTTAATAAGTGTTAATTTATTAACTGGTTGATTGGTTGAATTAGCTTTAAGACTTGAAAAACACTTTTCTCACAACAATCTTGTGAGATACACTATGCTAATATCATTATCTCCATTTTATAGCTAAGGAAAAATGACTTGCCCATGTCATACAGCTAGTGAATATCTAAGATAGGATTTGAACCTTGAACTTCTGATTCTAATTTCAGTGGTCTTTTTTATGTTGAATGAATTCTAAAAAATAATTAATTAATCCTATCAGTTTAGAAATGTTCCCTTGTGTGTAGGCTGAGAACTTCAATGCTTAAAAACTCCCACTAAAGGGTTCTGATCAAATATATCCTTTCTTGAGGCAGGTAGAATTTATGCCCTTTATCTACCAGTCCCTTCTCTCCCAAACAGATGATCAACATCGACTCCCTCTGAGATCCCAGTCTATGTATACTTTTGTATCTCACCTTCTTAATAGATTTGTCAACCACCCAACAGCTGCAGCAGCTCTGGGGCCCAGACTCCCTGGACTTGGGAAGCATGAAAATCGCTGAAGGCAAATGCTAACAAGTCGATTTAAAACTGTGAATTCTCCTCTGTGCTGCTTCACAGCTAAAGTAAAAAGTGTGCATGCATGGAAGGTGAGTGGAGTGGGCTACTGTGTGAGGAAGAAAGACCTCTAATCTAGATGTCAGAGGAAAAGACTAGCTGCCTTGTTAGAATTAGTGTTCCTAACCTTTCTATTTTTCCTGAGGAGCTTATTGTCATCATCATCATCATCATCACCATCATCGTGTCATTATTCTCATTATTGCTAACATTATTGTTATTGAATGTGCCCAGTGATGTGCAAAGACCTGCAGACAGAGTTATAACTAAGCCCTTGCCTTCCATAGAATTACAAAAACAGATAATCCGATGTGGACATACCTATACAGAACTTAAAGGAAAACAAAGAAAATATATTCCCTAACAGCCTCTGAAACAGGATCTGCAAGTTGCAAGGGACCTAAGGGGTAAATCTGAACAGCTAAGTGGTTCAGTGAATAGGTCATTGGGCTTGGAATCAGGAAAACTCATATTTCTGAGTTCAAGCCTGTCCTCAGACACTTACTAAGCTGTGTGAGCCCTATTTGCCCCAGTTTCCTCATTTGTAAAGTAAATGCTGGAAAAGCAAATGGCAGACCATTTGAGTATCTCTGCCAAGAAAACCCCAAAATGGAGTCATAAAGAATCAGATACAATTGAAACAATTAAACATTGACAACAAGGAGAGAAGTCTAACTCTTCCCTGAAGCATGGCTCTCCTACTGCATTCTACATAAGAGATAATCTAGCTTCTTCTGGAAGGCCTGCTTCTAGTTCTTCTTAGTAGAGAAAGGACAAGTCTGTTCCCTCTTCTTTTTTAAACTTTTTATATATTTTGTTTTTCCCTAATTATATGTTAAAACAATTTTTTAGCATTTGTGCTTTTTTTAAGTTTTGAGTTCCACATTCTACTTCTCCCTCCCTCTTCTAATGACAAACTTTTTGCAATGAAAAGAAAACTAACTCTAGTATCCAAGGACCTGGGTTCAAATGTTGCCTTTGATGTTTACTCCCTATGTGACTTTAGTCAAGTCATTTGACTTCCCTGGTCCTTTGTTTCCTCATCTGTAAAAGGAAAGGGTTGGATAAGATGACTACAAAAGTCCCTTCCAACTGTAAATGCTGAGATTTAAGAATGTGAAGAAAGAGTCCATGTTCCCTCTAAGCCCTCTCTTCTCCAGGTTAATCATACCCAGTTTGTCAGATCATAAATATAGAGTTCAAATGGAGCTTAGAGACCATCCAGTTCAAACCTTTCCTTTTACAAAGGAAGGAGCAATGCTCCCAGGTCTCATAGAGACTACATACCAGAGGTGGCTTTTGAACTCAGTTCCTCTGATTCCAGATTAAGCTCTCTTTCTCTGATAACAATGCCTCCCTTCAACATATCTTCATATGGTGATGTCTGAATCGGGAAAGCACAATTGGTTGGGTTCTGTACCTTGTGCTTCTGTTTACAGAGCTCAAGACCATGTTAGGGTTTTGTTTTGTCATGTTTCTTTTTGTCTTTTCTTTCCCTACCACAACACATTGTTGACTCATAATAAGCTTTCAATCCAAGAAAATCCCCTGGTCATTTTCACATAATTGCTGAATGGAGAGAAAGATAAATACACATAAATGGTAGTGAAATTAGTTGAAGGTTGAGGAGCTACCAGCTTCCCATCTCATGTACCCTAGCCCTAATAGAAGGGTACAGACATAGAGACAGGTAGCAAATACAGGTTCAAAGACTGGAGTCCACTTTGCTCAGCTTAGGAGATCCAGTTTATGAAATTGTTTGATTCTGGACATTTTTGTCCTATTACCTAAGTCTAATTTGTTCTTCTACAGGGTCCCCAAGGAGGCACTATGCCATAGAGCACAACCATTATCTCTCTGTGGCCTTAAAAAAATCATTTAATCTCTCTGGCCCTTGGTTTCCTCTTCTGTCAATTGAGGAGCCTGGACTAAGTGATTTTTGCCATCTTTTCCTTCCAGCTATTATATCCAATGTTCTAAGTCTGGCTGTTCTGTTCAATTCTAATTTGCTTTTGCTTATGTTTTAGGATGATATCATGGTTGAATTTTTCTGTCTGATACCAAACAGGGTTCTTCTGTTGTTCATTTTTTCCCCAACTCTTTGAATCAGTTCCTCTTTTATGTTTTCTGAGATTTAGAACCATTTTGGCTCTCTGTTTAACCTATAGACATTGCTCAATGACATAGACCAAAGCACCCTTCTGTGTGGGGTGGGAGAGATGGGTGGAGAGGAGAGTAGGGTCATTTCCACCCACGTCACATAAAGATGAGTGCCTAATGAAAGCTTTGGAAAGAATGGAATGATTTTGTGAACTTGAGGGTCAAGGTATTGGGGAAGGCATGGGCTTGGATAATAATTGTCAAAGACAGGCTAAGTAATTGCCTTCCTAGATCAATGATGACCCTTTAGGTCACTTGATAGGATCATAGATTTGGAACTAGAAGAGACCTCAATTTTAGTTTTATATGTGAGGGAAACTAAGTCCCAGACATTTTGTAACTTACTCAAGATCAGATGACCAATGAAATTTCAGCAGAAGGACTTGAACCCAGACTCTCTAACAATAGGGTCAGCGAGTTTTCCCCTTTACCATGCTGCTTTTCAGAATCACAGATTTTCAAAGCCTAAAGGAACTTTCAAGATCATATAGATGGTAGATGCTTAATAATTTTTATTGATTGATTGGTATAGTCTAAATGTTCCTAGTCTGGGAACCTCAGACCCTGAGGTAAAAGTTGGGAGTGGGCAGGTAGAGGGATAGAGTAATTGGAAGGGTCAATCTTGCATTGGCACACCGGCCATAAGTCTAATAAATAAGCAAATGTACCCTCTGTAGACTAAATAAATGTCTCACACATATATGCTCCATTATTTTTGAAGGTATTCAGATGTGGTATGACTAACAAAATACAAACCATTATTGAATTTGCAGTAGGTTTTTCTTATCATGTATTTTCTCAACCTAGTAGTACAGCTTCTATAATGTAGAATTAGCTAATAATAATAAAAATAGGGTATTTTCAAAAAAAAAAGGATCTTTATATTCAGAGATATTGGGAACCATTAGTCTAGGCTCATCTTTTGATAGAAAACTGAGACCCAGAGAGACATGCAGTTACTATTATATCATCTCATTTGATTCTCACAACAACCTTGGGGGTGGGGGACAGGTACTATTATTATCTTCATTTTTACTGTTGGTGAAACTGAGTCAGAGAGAGGTTAATGGACTTGCTCAGGGTCACACAGCTAGAAAGTGTTTGAAGTCAGACTTGAACTTGGGTCTTGATTCTAGGACCAGCAAAAGTTTAAGGTGGCTTTACCATTAATATCAATAGTAACAACCCAAAACAACAACAATCGTTAGTGTTTATCTAGTGGTCTAAAGGTTGCAAAGTATTTTACTTACTTTTTTATCATTTGATAACCCCCATTGGCAAAGGACAGGCCACAGAGTTTTCAAATTTGTGTGACTTTGTCTGACCCTTGAGTGTCATTCTGCGAGCCCTTGGTTGGCATATAAATTATGGATACTCCTAGTGGTAATTATGACTCCTTTTTGTACAGGTCCCTCAACCTGTACAAAAACTATAGAGTTCTGAAATTAACTCAAGCCCAGATTTTCAGTAGATTACCATGCTAACAAACCCTCAAAAGGAAGAGCATTGAAACAGTAGGCGTTTAAATGAGAAATAAATTAATTTTTTAAAAAGCAGTTAGCCAAATTCCAAAGTGAATAGGATCTTTCCATAGCTTTCTCAGAATGATCTGGGACATGAGTTCTTCCAAATTCAAGATATTGCTAGTGAAAGCTAGGACCTGGTCGTTCTCTATATCTGGAGGGTATTGTAAAATGGTGCAGAGGGCAAAGACTTACTCGTAAGCTGTGTGTGTGCGTGCGTGCGTGCGTGCATGTGTGTATGTGTGCATGTGTGCGTGTGTGCGTGTATGTGTGTGTGTGTGTGTGTGTGTTGGAGCATTTCTATGCCAGTAGGCAACCTGTCTCTCTTTATATAGCTGTTGGCCATGCTGGCTCCTGTGGGTGATATCTCTCTCTCCTATATATAGATATAGATATAGATATAGTAAGTGGGTGATATATCTCTCTCTCCTCTCCCTATGTCTACTCCTCCTCTAAATCATGGCAATAAAAAAAAGACTGTCATCCCTGACCATTTCACCATGGAGAGAGCCAGTAGAAAATCTACTTAGCTACTGTACTGGTGGAAAACTCCCAGCTGTTTCCCTACAGAAGGACCAAGAATATCCCCCTAAACCTTGAAGAGATCAAGATATATATAGCAAACACTTCTCCCTCCTAGGCAAAAAGGAGCCAAGGAGGAGACAGGGGAAGGAGTTTTATATAAGTCAAATATATGTGCATGTAGTAAGTAGTTAACAAATACTTCTTGAATTATTGAATTGAATTATCAATAAACTAAATCCAGGAGATTCATAGCTAAACAAAACCAAAGCTAGCTCATGGGGTTCTAGGAAGGGAAATGAATATGTTGAGTCAAGCCACAAGGAAGTGACATTTTTTTCCGAGCATCACCACGGGTACAGAGAGCTAGCTTGGTATAGTGGTTGGAATGTTTAGCCTGGAGTCAGAAAGACCCGGAATCAAAACTCACTTGAGATACTTTGCTGGACAATTCTGGGAAAGTCAACTCCTTCTTCCTCAGCTATAAAATGAAGATAACAATTAGCACCTACCTCACAGAACTGTTGTGAGGATCAAATTAAATAATGTATGCAAAGTGTTTTGCAAACCTTAAATCAGTATGTTAGATGTTATTTTTCTTATAGATTATGTTATACTTAAGTCCATGATGGACCAGGCTAGGATACATGTTAGATATGAGAAAATTACCTCTAATAGCTTAATCTGTGAAGCTTTAAAGCCATCCAGTTATGCACTGGGCAGATGTTTGGGCTATTACTTTTGCCTTCTTCTACTTCTTATGCCAATTTTCAGTTTCTTTTCCATGTAAGTAAACATCTCTGTTTAAAACATAAAATGTCTTGGAGTGGATGAAGGCAGACAAGACATAGAAGTGAGAAGCATCCAATAATATCCAAGCATTTGGGGATGGGCAAAGATTCTCAATAGCAGAGTAAAGTGAGCATAGCCAGGGCCAGCTTTCTCTACCCCCTTGCTATGGGTGAAAGCATGGCCCATTTCTTTGGAGAAGTCATAGAATCAAGTTGGTCCTGGAATATCCTCTTACAGGAGAGTATTGAGAAGAGTAGCCATAATAGTTCTGTGTCGAATTGGGCTACTGAGGTTCAAAATATATCCAAAAGAGTCATTTCTGTTACCCAAGACAAACTTTCCCTTGGATAATACCCAAACTGGCATATTTTTCCCTTCCCCTGCCTCCAGGTTTCCTATCACTTCCATTCCCAAATCAATTTGGATGCAAAGGCCACAGGGAAATTGGAGCCTGAGAGATTTCCCTTGACTTAGAAATCACTCATCCTAATTACCCTTTCACACTGCATTTATCTCACTGTAAGGGCTGCCAACAATCTATCAATGCCAAGCAAGGTTAGCATAAAAGAACTGCAAGAAATTACATCAACTGAGGGTCACAATCCCCTTCCCCTTGTCCTGTGGCTAGGGCACACTAGGCTGTTTCTTCCTCTTTTCTCTTGCCCAGTACCCAGCTCATACCACCTGCTAGGTCAAAGCTCCAACTGGATGGTTCCTGGTCTCCAGTGCCTTACTCTCTGTTCTAATAGTGCCCACCAAGCTCTGACAGGTAGATCCCAGTAGACCCAGGGCTCCTGTGGCCACATGACAGCAGATAGGACAAAAATCAAAAGCCGCATTTTGCCTAGACATTTCTAGGAAAATTAAGATAATAAAAACAATCTGAGGATAGGGCTGAGGGGGTTCACAGCAAAGAATTGGCACAGAGCTACTAATAAGAGGCATAGTAGGTAATATAGAGAAGATCTGATACAGGTAGAAGGGCAAGGAAGTTCAATGCCTGGATAGCCCTATGTCCAACTCTATACTAGTAGAAACTTGCCATGTCTGTGGACAGTGCCTTCCAACACAATGACAATGTGAAGACATCCCTTTGCCCCTAAAGGTTTCTGATTGGCAAACAGTTCTTTAGGGTCTTGTTCTGGAGGATCAGAATTGGAAATATTTGAGAAATATTTCTCAAATCCAAACAGATTTACTTTCCTTTGTCCAGAGTTATCCCTCCATAAACTACCCTGCTCAAATATTACATATACCTATATATGTGTATGGTTTCTATGCCTTTAAAAATCTAAGCTTTTTGAAGGTAGGCAGTATATCCTTTTTTTTTGTTTGAGTCTCTGTATCCTTAGTGCCTGGCACTGCTGGGACATTATAGGTGTTTAATAAATGTTTGCTAATTGATTGTTGATAGTGATTACACAAAAATAAGTGTTTCAGTAGTACTGACCCAACCTCAAAAGGACTTGATTTTGAATTTATTTTTTTTTAACAAACATCAGGGATAGATTTACACTAGTTTATTCATACTTCTTTATCCTGTCTGTTTGGTTCAAACCAACAGGTCAGTTTAGTAAACATGCATCACAATGTGCAATACATCATGCTGGGTACTGAGCATGCAAAACCAAAAATGAAACAGTGTCTGCAGTCAGAGTGTTTACATTCAAGTAGGAGGAAAATATACATGTCTGCAGATACAAAGAAAAAAAATTTCTTTGAATGTAAACCCTTCAACTTTAGTGAGTTCCTTAAGGCTTCTCTTTCCTGTTTACCTTTTCATGTTTCTCTTGATTCTTGTATTTGAAAGTCAAATTTTCTATTCAGCTCTGGTTTTTTCATCAAGTATTCTTGAAAGTCCTCTATTTCACTAAAATTCCATTTTTTCCCATGAAGTATTATACTCAGTTTTGCTGATGAGGTGATTCTGGGTTTTAATCCTATCTCCTTTGACCTCTGGAATATCATATTCCAGGCCCTTTGATCCCTTAGTGTAGAAGCTACTACATCCTGTGTTATCCTGATTGTATTTCCACAATTCTTGAATTGTTTCTTTCTGGCTGTTTGTAATATTTTCTCCTTGACCTGAGAACTCTGGAATCTGGCTACAATATTCCTAGTTTTCAGGATCTCTTTCAGGAGGTGATCAGAGAACTCTTTCCATTTCTATTTTACCCTCTGGTTCTAGAATATCAGGGCAGTTTTCCTTGATAATTTCTTGAAAGATGATATCTAGGCTCTTTTTTTAAATCATAGTTTTCAAGTAGACCAATAATTTTTAAATTATCTCTCCTGGATCCATTTTCTGGGTCAGTTGTCTTTCCAATGAGATATTTCATATTGTCTTCTGTTTTTTCATTCTTTTGGTTTTGTTTTATAATTTCTTGGTTACTCATAAAGTCATTAGCTTCCATCTGCTCTATTCTAATTTTTAAAGAACTATTTTCTTCAGTGAGCTTTCGAACTTCCTTTTCCATTTGGCCAATTCTGATTTTTAGAGCATTCTTCTCCTCATTGGCTTTTTGGACCTCTTTTGACATTTGGGTTAGTCTATTTTTAAAAGTGTTATTTTCTTCAGCATTTCTTTGGGTCTCCTTTTAGCATGCTGTTGACTCGCTTTTCATGATTTTCTTGCATCACTCTCATTTCTCTTTGCAATTTCTCCTCCACTTCTCTTACTTGATTTTCAGGTAGTCCTATAATTTTTAAGTTGTATCTCCTGGATCTATTTTCCAGGTAAGTTGTTTTTTCAATGAGATATTTCATATTGTCTGCTATTTTTTCATGCCTTTGGTTTTGTTTTATAATTTCTTGATTTTTCATAAAATCGTTAGCTTCCATCTGCTCCATTATAATCTTTAATGAATTATTTTCTTCAGTGAGATTTTGGACCTCCTTTTCCATCTGGCCAATTCTGATTTTTAGGGCATTCTTCTCTTCATTGGCTTTTTGGATCTCTTTTGTCATTTTGGTTAATCTATTTTTACAGCGTTATTTTCTTCAGCATTTTTTGAGTCTCTTTTAGTAAGCAGTTGACTCGTTTTTCATGATTTTCTTGCATCACTCTCATTTCTCTTCCCAATTTTTGCTCTACTTCTCTTACTTGATTTTCAAAATCCTTTTTGAGCTCTTCCATGGACTGAGAGCAATTCATGTTTTTCTTGGAGGCTTTGGATGGAGGAGCTTTCACTTTGTTGTCTTCTGTTTGCATGTTTTAGTCTTCCTTGTCACCAAAGTAAGATTCTATAGTCTGATTCATTTTTTGGTTTTTGCTTATTTGCCCAGTCATTTACTTGACTTCTGAGCTCTTTGTCAAGGTAGATCTCTGCTTCCAGTGGGGATGGGGGGTGTAATGCCAGCTGCTGGATTCCCCCACAATCTGTGGGCCTAGAGCTCCAGAAACAGTTGCTGTCTCTCCCCCTGCTGCTGCTGTGGCTGCTGTGGGTTCTCCCTCTACTTCCCTGGGGCTGAGGCCAGACCACTTCACTCTCCCACACAGTCCCACAGGCTTTTTCCACTGATCTTTCAATTTGTCCTTGGAGTTTTGGGGTCATGAAGTCTGGAAATCACCACAGGTATGAGAGATTCAGTCTCCCCAAGGTCTGTTCAGATCATGTCTGTGCAAGCATGGCCCACACTGGACTGTGCCCTGCCCCCTTTGTGGTATGATAGACACTTCCTGGCTACCTTCCAGGATGTCTTGAGCTGGATATTTGCTTCACTCCATCATTCTGTGCATTTTGTAACTCCAGAATTTGTTTAGAGCCATTTTTACAGGTATTTGACTGGGCTTGGGGGCAGCGCTCTAGAAAATGTGTGCTGTTACTCCACCATCTTGGCTCCACCCCCACCCTTACTTTATTTTCAAAATCCTTTCTGAGCTCTTCCATGGCCTGAGACAATTGCATATATTTTTTTGAGATTTTGGATGTAGAAGCCTTGACTTTGAAGTCTTCCTCTGATGGTATGCTTTGTTCTTTCTCATCCAAAAGGAAGGAAGAAAATACTTTTTCACCAAGAAAGTAATCTTCTATAGTCTTATTTTTTTCCTCTTTTGGGGGCATTTTCCTAGCCAGTCATTGACTTTTGAGTCCTTTGTCAAGTGGAGAATATACTACCTTAGGCTTCAGAGGTATTGTGCAGCTGTTCTCTCATTTCCTCCATGGTGACACAATCAAGGTAGGGGAGTTTACTCCTCTCCTGGCCTGCACTCTGGTCCGTGAGCAACCACAAGCACTCTTTTCTGCCCTGGAACTGTGAGTAGGGATCCCTCTCCACAGCCACCACCAGCTCCACCACTCTAGCACCAGTGGTATTCCTCATCCCAGGACTGCCACTCAGGGCTGAGATCCACATCAGTCACTCAGTTCCACCAGGGTCCTTAGACTGAGGACTCCAAAAGTGGGTGCTGCTGCTGCAGTTGCAGCGGCTGCCACCACCCTGGGGCTGGCGCTGGGGCCAGACCACGCTCCCCTCTCACCAATGTGAAAGAATTTTCTTACTGACCTTTGAAGTTGTCTTTGGCATTTGTGAGTTGAGAAATATGGGAAATGCAGCTGCTACCCATGATTCTGCTCTCTAAAGCCTCCTTCTGTCCCTGCTGCATGGCCCAGACTGGGCTGTGCTCTGCTCCAAGCCAGTACAATAGACCTTTCCTGTTAGTCTTCTAGGCGTATTGAACTGGAAATCTGTTTCACCCGGCCATTTTGTGGCTTCTGTTGCTTTAGAATTTGTTTAGAGTCATTTTTACAGGTATTTTATGGGTTATGGTGGGGAGAACTAGAGTAGATTCATCTTTCTACTTAGTCATCTTGGCTCTGCCTCTGAAAATTTTTTTTTTTAAATATTCAAAAGGGAGAGAATGCTAATAATGGAATCAGGAAATCAGGAAAAGTTTCCTGTAGGAGTTGGTGCCTGTGAACTACATATTGAAGCAAGAGTGTTTTTCAGACATTGATACTACCTATACAAAGGTGCAGAGTCTGGACATGGAATGTTAAGTTCCATTGACTAGAATGGAGTGTGTGAATGGGAAATGTCATAGTATAAGTCTAGATAGGCCATAACCAGATTTTAGAGGGCCTTTACATTCCAGGCTGACAATTCTGTATTTTATCTAAAAGCAATTGGAAGTTATATAATATTTTGAACAGGGGAGTGACACGACTAAATCTACATTTTAAGCATCTTAATTTGACATGTGTGTAGACAATCAATTGGAGATGAAAGAGACCATAAAAAGGTAACTTCACAACAGCTGGCTAGCACCAGAGAGCAATCTGTGACCATGGGAAGGAACAAAGTTAGCTGGCACATGAACCTATATAGCTTTGACCATATTAGCACTATACACTGATCAATGGAGTTAAATAGATACTTTGAATTCAAAACTTCAATAACACATGATTTCTGCAGTTCATATATTCTTTCTACTTCTATTGATGCAACTGCTCTATGATTTAATAGATAAAGGGGTTGTGGTAAAAAAGAAAGGAAGGAAGGAAAGAAGGAAGGAAGGAAGGAAGAAAGAAAAAAAGGAAAGAAAGAAAGAGAAAAGAGAAAAAAAAGGAAAATCAACCCCTGAGGACAAACTTGATGATGATTTTCTGCCAATATAGCTAATCTTGGAGAGCAAACTGACATATAGTTTGTCCAGAGTTCTATCATCTCTCTTTCTGGACCACATTTCTAGCAGTGGAGCCAAAGATCACATTAGGTTTTTTTTTTTTTTTAATTAAAATATTTTGACTATCAGATAATTACTGACATTTTTATAACACTAAAATTTGTTTAACTCTTTATGTATGTCATCCCACATGAGCTTTAAAGTAGATATGTATTTTGGGGGGAGGAGAGAGGAAAGGGTCCAAATGTGTAGGAATTCCCAGTGTGGAGACTCCCTCTACCTATGCAGAATGATATAAACTGGTACCTGAGGTATATGATCATGTAGGTAGTGTCATAGAAGGAAATTGAATGCAGGTCTTCCTGACACCAAACCTAACACTATATCCTCTACACTGTGCTGCCTACATCATATGAGTGACTCTTACTGAACTTGTGGTCTACAGGAACTCCTATTTTTTCCCTCAAATAAACTCCTAAATAGCCATGTCTCCCTTATCCTACACTTGTACAATTGATTTGGTTAACTTAAACTTGATATTCAATGCTACTGAACCTTTTTCTTCTTACCCTTAGTCACTTTCATCCCAACCTCATGCCATATGGCAACTTGATAAGCATGTTACCAGGCATTCACATAAGCCAACAATTCAAAGACTGACAATAAAAGGATCAAGGGCAAAGCCCTGGGACACTTTGCTATAGATCCAAGTTAGTAGCAACCCATCAGTCAGCATTATTTGTCAGTCAGCCAGTTCTGAATCCAAGTAACATACCATCATCTAGCCCAGGACTTCTTAAACTTTTTCCACTCATGACCCCTTTTCAGCAGCATTCACTGGCATTGTGTGGGTCATGAACAGTGCAAAGTGCACATGCTTTATGTTGAGAGCCAAGGCTGTGGTAAAATTATGCAGTGCAAAATGGGCAAGTGCTGCCAGAAACACCTCGAATTCATCATGCATTTGATTTTTAATTAATTTTTGGTCATCACACATTCAGAAACTTTTAACTGTTGCCAAATTTTTCACAACCCCATATGGGGTTTTGATCTATAGTTTAAGAAGTGCTGATCTAGCCCATATATCTCTATCCCAAGGATAACATAAGAGATATTATCGGATGCCATGATGAAATCCAGATTCACTGTGTCCACCATTTCTAATCCACTCATCTAATTGGTTGCTTGGTGGGTTGGTTGGTTGTTGTCCTTTATTTTCAAAGAGGACCAAAATGACATCACCATGATAAAGTGAAGTTTCAGTGTGTCTGATTGTGGTTGATCAGACCAATACGAGCTGAGAATGCTCTACGGTAAGTTGGGCACAGATAGTCTGTGTGAATATTTGAGGTGGATACTCCAAATTTGTGCATCCTTGTCTAGTAACCAATAAGAAAATGAAGTTTATATGTGCTCCCAAGCCATCCTTTAAATAATCCCTTCCAGAAATAGTATCAAGCAAACATGTTGGCCAATAGTTTGGAGTATCTACTTACTTGACTTAAAAAAAAAAAAAAAAAAACTAGGACATTTGCTCACCTCTAATCCCATTCCCCATAATTCCTCAAAGATCACCAGCAGTGGCTCAACAATCACATACACAGACTCTTACAGGACCTTTGGATGGAGTTCATGTAGGCCAGGTGGCTTGAACTTATTGAAGACAACCGGGTATTCTTTTACCACCTCCACACTTATCTCAGTTTTTAATTCCCTTTTAACCATTTCTCTTCTATCATCCCCAGTCTGAAGACTACTTTTTTTTTTAGTAGAAAAAAATAGAAGTTGAGTAGTTTCACCTTCTGTCTATTATCTTTTATCTCTTCCCCATACACTCCCAGCAGTGGTCTTGTCCCTTCCTCGATAGTTTTCTTGCCCCCAACACAGTTTTTTTTAAAGAATTCTTTTCTTGCCTTTTGCATTTATCTCAAGCTCATGCTGGGCTTTATTTCTGACAGCATTATTACAGTTCCTTTCCACTCCTTTGTGTTTATTCTTGGTTTCCTGACCTTGCTATCGTTTATTCTTATAAATGTCCTTTAAAAATCTGAATTGGTTGATCAGTTCTCCGTTTGTCTACATCAGTCTTATTAGACACCTCCCTCTTTTCTTACTCATTGGAACTGATTGTGAATATATCATCAGAATTAAATTTTTCAGTCTCTTATTTGTCTTGCGTTGACTTCCCTTTCAGAGTCCTAGATGATGGGGTCCTTACTTGTCATGTCACCAAAATCTTTGAAATCTACTGTATTAAACTCTGTGAATTCCAGTCATACTGGGTCTGGCATTTCTCTATCAAAAACTGCCTTCCAAAGTCTCCATCATTTCTTCTCTACCACCAAGTTCTTCCTTTTTTATCGGCATAAGGTACAGAATAGCAATTTCCCTCATTGCTTCTTCAACATTCTGAACAGTGAAATTATAATGAAGACAAGTCAAGAATTTATCAGCTGCTCTGCTTTTAGCAGAAAAAGACCTCCAGAATATTGGTAAAGAGTTGAAATCTTTTATTGCAATTATATCCTATTTCCATGCTAGCTTTGCGATTTCACTCAAGAACTCACCATTCCATCCTACCAGTTTGCCTCATGACCTTAGCATCCTTCCGTCACCGTATCATCCTTTTTATCCTAACCTAAATACTCTCTACTAGGTTTCCTGTTCCCTTCACAATTTCCCAACCAGGGAAATAATTTTTAAGGTAAAATGCTACCTTGTCACCCATCCTACTTAAGCTGTTCCTCTTAAACAAAGCATATCTTTCTTATCTTTATTTGAGTTAAAAGTTGCATCCCAGGAAGACTCAGCTCTTCCTACAAGGTTCTATTTAACTAAAAAGCTCTAGCTCATTTTATTACTCATACTCTGTATATTAGAATAATTGAGCAAATGCTTATCATGGTTGTGAGGATAAAATGGGATAGTAATTTTAAGTGTTTAGCATAGTGTGTGCAGAAAGTAAATGCTATGTAAATGTTGTTTTTGTTCAATTATTTCATCATGTCTGACTGTGTGTGACCTCTTTGGAGGTTTTCTTGGCAGAGATACTGGAGTGGTTTGCTATTTCCTTCTCTAGGTCATTTAACAGATGAGGAAACTGAGGCAACCAGGGTTTAGTGATTTGCCCAGGATCACACAACCAGTAAGTGTCTAAGACCAGATCTGAATTATGGTCTTTCTGACTCCAGGCAAGGCAATCAATGCACTGTACCACCTAGCTGCCCACAGAAATGTTAGTTGTTATTATTGTTGGTAATATTGTTTCTGCCTCTTTCTCCTTTTTATTATTGTTACTTATGAATTTTCAAGTACTTTAATTGCTAATTCCAATAACTTACATTTATGTAACCATTTGAGTTTTATGAAGCATTGTCCTTAAAACAACCTTGTGATGTGTGCTAGGAGAATCACTTTCATTTTACAGATAGAAGCTAAACCTCAGAGAGTTTGCGTAACTTGTTCATGGACACAAAGTCACTAAATATGAGAGTCAGAATTTGAACCCAAGACTGTGGACTCAAGTTTCGGTGTTCTTTTCACCACATCACACAGTTTCTCCCAATCATTTTCCCCCTAGTGAGTATACTTTTTGCTAAACTGTGGACTGGTACATATCTCTTCAACCTTGCTGTGACAGAATTGAGGACCATTTATCCAGAGAACCAATCTCCATTATCCAGGAGATGGAAGAACAACCACCAGTTTTTCAATAACCTCCCATTATAGATTCATTCATTCTTTTGTTCATTCAATAAATATTTGCTGAACACCTACTCACCGTTGTAGGTTATCAAAAAACAAATAAAACATGACCCCTTAAACTATAGCTAGAACCACAAGATACTGGCACATGAAAATTTAAGTAATAAAATAAGAGATTGAATAAAACAATATATGATTAAATGCCCACTGAGTGGTAGCTTGGTGGCATAGTATCTTGGTATAGTAGACTTGGAGTCAGAAAAAATTGGTTTTGAATTCCTTCTTAGACACTAACTAGCTGTTTGATTCTGGGAAGGTCATTTTTCACCTTGCAGTTTCAGTTTTCCCATCTGCCAAATGGGGATAACACTAGCACCTATCTTTCAGTTTTGTTGTCAAGATCAACAGATAATTTATATAAGGCTTTACAAACCTTGAAGTGCTCCATAAATGCTAGCTGTTATTTTTATGATAACTATAACGATAGTAATTAGTAGCAATAGTAGTATATGTAGTTAGTGTCGTAAGTTTATAGAACAGGGATCTCTGTGTCTTGGTGTGATCAGCTAAGGAAATGAAGTGATAAGAATTAAAATGAGCCTTAGAAAAGGGGAAGATTTATGTATGAAAAGGAGGAGAGGAGGGAGGGATATCAGGTGAGAAAGGAAGAGGACAAAGATGGAAAAATAGATGTAAATTGTACAAAAGATCTGCATTTGGAAAGTCCACTTCCGGAGGCATTGTGCTGGTCAGATCAATATGTGACCAAAGGACCACCTGGGGGCTCCTCCTCTTCACCTGCAAGGGTTATAATTTCTTACCAGAATAAAAAACAACAAGCCTGCATCTCTCAGGAAAGATGCAGGTGCATGACATGGATTGGTCTCAAGTATACTACTCTCAGGGTGGCAATTTTAAGACTCTATTAACCTGCTCTTAGGTCTAGAGGAAGAGCCTCAGACAGGGAGTATTTCAGACACACGCACACACACACACACACACACACACACACACACACACACACACACACACACACACACACACATACACACACACCTTTCTCTTTCCCTTTGCCAGTCCTTTCTCATGGATATAACAACTGGAGTGTGGGATAAAAGGAATAGGGATTCCTCAGGTAAAAATGGCCCACAAAGCTATCCTCATCTAATTCCAACCTTGACCATCTCTCACTCCCTCACCTATAGCACTGATTCCAATACTGCCACCATTCCCTGACCTTAAGTCAGTGAAGAATTGAGAAGGAAAAAGAAAAGAGAGAAGAGCCAGTAAGGGGAAGAGAGAAAGATGGAAGAAGAGAGAGGTGGGAGAAAAGAGGAAGAAGAAGATTGAGGAAGAGAAAGGGGAGAAGCAACAGAATGGGAAGAGAAAAAGATGGAGATGAAGGGTAGAAGTCCCATCTAAGATGTATTGAAAGAATCATTATTCCATTCCATTCAATTCAATAAACTTTTATTAAGTGCACTCTATGTATGTGCCAGGCACAGTGCTATAGGCTCTAGGGATACAGTGACAGAAGAGGAAGCAGTTCCTTTTTCAAAGAGTTAACATTCGACTGGGGGGAGAGCAAAAGAAGAGGAAACCACATGTGCACAGATGAATAAATCCAAAATTACACAAAGTAAATACAAAGTGAGAGTGGGTGTGGGGAGAATTATTTCTGGTGTTTCCATCTGGAGTCTCCACTCCCTTCTTATGATTCTCATGTACTGCCTGAGGGGATCATTTGGAAGTTCTTATCAATACAAACATACAATCTGAAAATACTGTATACATGTATACCAGGTAGAGTCAATAACTAAGATGAATTTCCTTTTTTCATAGACATGACTTTACTATCATATGCATATTCCTCCAAACCCTCATTACCATATCTGAATAGCTAGCACTCACAGTTTCTGCAATCCAAAGTTGGCAACATTTTAAATTCATTTCTTCAAAACGTGTAATTTTGAAGATATGCTTAAATTTATCTTAGTTATTGACTTCCCTCATAATACATTCATACATAACCATTTGTTGAATATTTGCAGTGTGCAAGGTGTTTGAAGTACTTATCTTAGCATCTCTAGCCCCCTCTAGGAGAATCTCTCCCTATTCTGAACTCCAGAGCACACACTGTCTGTCCCATTCATTTACTGCTAATCTCTCATCATGTCACATTATTAGTGATCTTCATACACCTTTATGTCCCAATTCATTCAATTAGACATTAAGTTTCTTGAGGGAAAAGATTAAGTTTCATGGTTCTTTGTGATTTCTTTGATCTTTAGCACACTGCTCTCTCTCTCTCTCTCTCTCTCTCTCTCTCTCTCTCTCTCTCCCTATGTATGTATACATGCATCATTATATATACCATATATAGTATATCATATTGTGTTTATAAACATTCAACATGTTTATACATGTTTACTGCTACAAAACCTACACATTTCTATTTTTTAAAAGTAGTGTTCTATTTATCCAATAAATGAGCCCCAAAAGCTATTTGTTAATTAGATTTTGGCAAATAAAATCCTATTTAAATATGCCAGGGACGTGGCTAGTTGAAGGAAAGCTATGATCAGTCCTTTTGTTAATTGCTAATATTATCAGTATAGTAGACAGAGCGCTGGATCTGGAATCAGGAAGACCTGAGTTCAAATGCAGCTTCAGACACTTAAGGGCTGTGTGACCCTGGGCAAGTCACTTGACCCTGTTTGCCTCAGTTACCTCATCTGTAAAATGAGCTAAAGGAGGAAATGACAAACCATCCCAGTATCTTTATCCAGAAAACCCCAAATGGGGTCTGAAAGGGTTGGAAATGGCTGAACAGCAAAAATGTTGTTGTGAACACCATTCGTTCTCCAATAATAGTTAACGTTTATGTAGTGTTTAATACATGTCTGACACTAGAATTATAAAGTTCTAATTATTATATTATTTAGCTCTCACAACAACCCTGGGAGGTAGGTGCTATTATTATCCTTATTTTACAGACAAGGACACTGAGGGAAATGGGTTAAGTGACTTTCCAGGATCACACAGCTAGTAAATGTCTGAGGCTTCCTGACTCAAGGTTTAGCACTCTAGCCACTGAACCACCCTAGGTGTCATTTTGAAAAGGAATAACCACACCACACCTTTTGTTTATTATTATATATGTACATATGTATATATTTTGCATATCAAGTTTCCACCTTAACATTCATTTTAAAATATCCCATATGGACAAAATGCATCTTTCATTCCAGCCCAAACCCCTTGATGCCTGTGATTTTTCTGCTGAGGAATGAATCACTGTAAAAACAAAACAATATCCTTGAACTTGAAGGTCATCTCGGGGATCAGAAGTGGAGAAAAAGAAGAAGCAATCCAGAGTTGGAACAGAGAGGGCATGATTCCTATCCCTCTGGTGATCTCCCTGCTCAACAGGATTTTCCCTCACATTTCCCTGTGTCACCCTGGTCTCATTTTTCTGACTTTTATTCTGTATTTCTTCTATTGCAAAGCTGATTCTCTTTGACTACCTAATTTGGGATATGGTTTCATATTCCAATCACCATTTTGTCATCTGGTTTTGCTCACAGTTTTGACAACTAGCTCCCTCCCCAGTGTGGGACTTTAATCAATGTACCTTTGCTAAAGACCCCATAATATTCATAAAGTGAAAAAATATCCATAGCAGCATAGTAGTTGGCCACTGATTGAGGATTGGCTAAGTGAGGGTGGTAGAATTTTATTGAACCATTAGATATTTCAGGTTTGAGAAATTCAGAGAAACATATAAAGGCTTCTTTGAACTGATGCAAAAGGGAGGTAAGCAGAAATAGGAGAATAATACAATAATTTCAATAATTTATATAACTTTTTAAAAACCCACTTAAATATTACCAAATGATGAGTAATTATAATAACCAATCAGTCTTCTAGAAAAGATGAGGATACAGCTTATTCTTTTTGGTAGAGAGGTAAGGGTATACAGGTACAGAATCCTGCATGCACAATCAAACAAGGTCATTATGTATCAGTTGGTTTTGTTTAATAGCTTTTCTCTGTTACAAGGACACATTAATTGGGTGAGGAGAGGAGGAATGGGTTATATCTTAAAATGACTATAAAAATCTGAAAATCTGATATGATGCCAAATCTTAGGGCCTCATCTCAACCCTCTTCCTTCTTGCTTCTGTAGTATTTGACACCATGATCATTTTTCCTCCTGGGTACTATCATCTAACTGCGTTTTTATGACTGTTCTCTCCTGGTTCTTCTTCTACCTGTCTGACCACTTCTGAGTCTCCTTTGCTGCATTTTCATCATGTCAACCTACTATGGGTGTCCCTTAAGGCTCTTTCTACTATCTCATTTGGTAATATCTTCAGCTCCCACCTCTAGGCTTATGATTTCCAAATTTATATTTCCAACCCTACTCTTTTTCTTGAGTTCCAGTTGGTATTGCATTACTGATTACTGGACATTTCAATATATAGATAAATAGATAGATAATTTCAAACTCAAGTCCAAAAGTGAACTTAGTTTCTCCTCAAATCCACTCCTCTGAACATTCACTTTTCTGATGAGAGTATTACCATACTTCCAATCACCCAATCACAACTTTACCCCACACTCTTCAGTCTTACTCACAACACATATCCCCATGGTTGCCAAGTCTCACCATTTTAACCTTCACAACATCTCTCATATATGTTCTCTTCTGTCTAATTCTACAGCCACCACCCTAATTCAAGACTGCATCACGTGTCTCTTGGACTCTTGCAATAGCCACCAAATTGAAATGGTTTCCTTGTCTCAAGTTTCTCTCCTTTCCACTTTATCCTTCATAAAACCATCAAAATGATTTTCATAAAGAAGTCTGACCATGTCACTCTTTACTCAGTAAGCTCCAGTGACTCCCTATTCCGGGCTGAAAGCTACCTTTCCATCTTAATTGCATATCACTACCCTCTACATGTACCTTAGTCCAGTCAAATTACCCTTCTTGCTGGTACTCATGTACCACAGTCCGTCTCTTAACTTTGTGTCTTTGTTTCCGTCCTCGTGACAACCTCTTAGAATTTCTAATTTCCACTGAGGCTTAGCTAGAGCACCACTCCCTGATGGATGCTTTTTCTGATGTCCATAGGAGCTGATACCTTCCCTTTAGAGGAAGCTGGTGGTCCAGTGGATAGACTGCTTAGCTTGGAGTTAGGAGACTTGAATTCAAATCTTACTAGCTACATGAACCTAGACAAGTCACTGTAAAATAAAGATAATAACAGCACCTACCTTCCTTCTAGGGTTGTTGTGAAGATCCAAAGTAATAACATTTGTAAAGCACTTAGTGCGGTGCCTTGGGACCATATAAACGTTTATTCCATGACCTTTCTCTTTTCTTTCTTTAAAATCACTTCATGTATATTTTGCATGTATTTGCATATATGCTTTCCCCTCCAAAAGACTGTAATAATTATTAACATTTGGTTCTTTAAACTATGCTAAGTTCTTTACAATTTTTTCTCATTTGACCCTTACTTTTCTATGAAGTAGGTGTTAATATTATCCCTATTTTTCAGATGGGGAAACTGAGACTTAGAGATACAAAATTACTTGTCCAGGGCCACACAGTTATTAAGTGCAGGATTTGAATTTAGGTTTTACTGATTTCATGCCCAGTCCTGGGCTGCTGATTTGAGGACAAGGACTCTTTACCCTTTTTTTAGTGTGTGGCACAAATAGGTGCTTAATAACTTTTTCTTGATTTCTAAAACAGAAGAATAGAAAGAAGAAGAGGAGGAGGAAGAGGAAGAAGAAGAAGGAGGAGGAGGAGGAGGAGAAGGAGAAGGAGAAGGAGAAGGAGAAGGAGAAGGAGGAGGAGGAGGAGAAAGAGAAAGAGAAGGAGGAGGAGGAGAAGGAGGAGGAGGAGAAGGAGGAGGAGGAGGAGAAGGAGGAGAAGAAGAAGAAGAAAAACAAGAAAGGGAGAGAAGGAGGGAGAGGTGAGGGGAAAGGAAGGAGGGAGGGATGGAGATTAAGAAGCATCTGCTTTCCTGCCTGTGAGGTCCAGGCTTTAATCCCTGTTTGGCCAATGTTGCCCAACAGAAAATGACACCCAAGGTCTGAGATGATAGCTCAGCTATCATGTGTTCAATAGACTTGCATAGGTTATACTGGTAAATACCATCTATTACAATGTTTTTATGAGTCTTCTGCCAGCTTTCAAACAGTAAATTACAATGAACTTTTGGAGTATAATTTCTTTATGATAGAATGACTTCCTGCACTACGCATGCTTTAGATAGGATCACCTATTCAACTCTATGATACTCTCATTGACTTGTCTGTTTCATGTTTTAGGTAGGTATTCAGTTGGTTGGAGGATACCATCAGATTAGGGCAGATAGGAAAAGAAAAATAGGTATTTAGCTTTGTTTGTGACAGTACTCCAAGACCTATGTAAACTATTTTGGGATTATCTAAAGTTCGAATGAATAATTGAGATGACTAGGAATATCAATGTGTATTTAACATAGAGAAAGGCTAAATACCCATCACTAACTAATACACAACAGAGAAGAAAAATTAGCAAATTCATGAATTAGGATCCTGTTTATACATCTATTGTCAAGGCTAATCACCAATTTTTAAAATGTTCCACCTTGATTAAAGTCATTAATGCCCATGAATAAATGAAAATGTGCTTGGAGTTCCACAAGTATATTTTATTTTCACAAGTTTCACTCTATAGTAAGAACCCAGGCTCAGCCAACACTTTGCTGACATCTTCAATGAAAACTTTATATGTCTCTCAAAATAATTATCTTTTCCAATAGAAGGATAAGCAGAAACATTTTTTCTTGTTGTTAATTTGTTCATCGAACCTAAGAATTGAAGGCTGAAGACTGAATGCCAATTTTACACATATAAACAGAGTCACAATTCAATTAGCATTTATTCAGTGCCTATTAGGTATGAGTCACTGTACTTTTAGATAGTGAGCTAGAATACGTGTGTGTATAAGTGCTCATGTTTATATGTGTGTATGTATATTTACATTACATGTATGTATACATACACACATTATATATATATGTACATGTGTGTGTATAACACATATATATTTATATAAAATTAAAGCATGAAGAAAGGAGGTGGAGAGATAGCCCAGGTCAGCCTTATTTGGTTTCCCCTCCTTCCTAACAGTATCATTCTCAGTTAAGCCTTTCTGAACATCTACAAGAAAACCCTATAAATGAGTGGTGCCAAGCATGCTCTCTGGGTCCTTCCAACTTAGTCTATACTAACAGTGGATGTATTGCCAGCATCAGAACAATGGTCAGTCAGCCCACATCATCTGCAGGCTCTGCCCCCCCACCCCAAAGCATCATGGGCAGGGAGCTAGGGGGCACAGAGTAAGCAGCCAGCTAATCCCCAGATCCTCGTCAGTCACTGGGATGAGAGAAGCCGGTCTTTCTGCACCTTGGGCAACAACATTTGGAGAAATAATGAAGTGCACTGGGGGAGGTGAGTGCTTTCTGATAGGGAGACATATGGGGCTGTCATGGTGACGAATGGACAGAAGGCCCCTTCTCTGCCATGCCATCCTTTTGACCTTCAATGTCCCACCCCAGTCTTGGCCCCTTGGCACCTTGTACAGGGCCAGAAGAGGGAGCTAGACAGTAGGTTATCTGGGTAGTCTATCCCTTCAGCTAGAGAGGAAGAGGGGAAAAAAACCAACATAATGTGAGTTTTACTTATTTTTCATTAGGCACAGATGATAAACTTTTCATTGTTGCCATGAGGGAGAGGGAAAGAAAAGGAGTACCCATGACTCAGTTCCATCCTCTGTAAAAGAAAAGATTTGGATGAGAGGAACTAAGGAATTTCATTCTAAGATTCCATCAGTCTACAGACTTACTCTAACCTGCTCCCTCCCCTCCCCACTTCCCTACTCCCATTTTGCAGAGGGACAAAGAGGAGAGAGGGAGATTCTCTTAATTTTTCCCTTGTGTCTTGGGTATTATTACTCACTTGCCTCAACTAGAAGTGCTTTCTCATGCCCTACCACCTGACCTACTGACAGGGTCCTAAAGAATACCTCCTTAAAAGTCCAGGCTTTCAAAGAGCTGCTTAGATCCAGGCCTTGACAATGCTAAATTGTGAATAAGTGCTAAATTCTTTGGGATGAGAAAAAAAGGGTATACCATCAAGCCCTGAGTCCATGCTGAAGTAAAGACCACTGTTCAGGCAACTAGAGTTCTTAGAAAACAAAGGACCTAAAGAATCCTTTCTTCTTGACTTGTGCACTGCATTGGATATCATTTGCCACCCTCTCCTCTTAAATGTCTCTCCTCTTTGGGACATTGTCTCTCCCCTCCATGACATTGCTTTCTCCTGGTTCTCTTCCTACCTATTTGACCACTCTTGACTTTCCTTGCTGATTCATTATCCATATCATGCCTTCTAACTGTGAACATTTCCCCAAAGAATTGAATGGAATAAGCATTTATTAAGCATCTACTGTATGCCAGGCATTGTGCTAAGCACTTTACAAATAGTATCTCATTTAATCGTCACAACCCTTAGTCCTAGAGTCTGTGTTAAGACTGTCCTAGGCCTTTTTTGTCTTTTCCCTCTACTCTACTTTTCAAGGAAGTTTGTGAACTTGAATGGACAAAAATTCTATATCTTTATTTAAATTTTTTTTGTTTTCTTTTATAATCGTTTGTATTTTCTTTCATGTATTTAAAAATATTATCCCTAGAAGGGGCCTATAGTTTTCCCTAGAGTGGCAAAGGGTTCCATGAAACAACAAAAAACAGGGCAGGGTTTGGACTTGTAGTTTTATTGAGACAAAATTAACATATGTGTGCATAAGTTAACATGTTTATATATGTATATTTTAATGTATATGTGTGTACATGCGTACATATATGTGCATACTTGCATGCTTGTGTGTGTTTATTCAGTGCCACTCTCTCCCTTAACCTTCAGTCCCACATTGCCAATTCACTAGTGGACATTTCAAAATGTACATTCAATAGCATCTCAAATTAAGCATGTCCAGAACTGAACTTATGATCTTCTTCCCCACCTCCCAATTTCACTCCTCTACCAAACTACTATTTCTGTTGGAGGGAACATTGTCCTTCTGGTTTCTTAGGCTTATAACATTGGCATTATCCTTATTCTCCTTCACTGTCTAATCAGCTGATGTATCCTACTATTCCTATTTACATTTCTCTCAATCTTAACCTCTTCTCTTTATGCACACAACTATTACCTTATTTTTGGCCCTTATTGCTTCTCTTCTAATTTTGAATCAACTTCCTGACTCAATTCTTTCTTCCCTCCAGTCCATCCTACACACTATTGCCTAAGTAATTTTCCTTATTACAGGTCTGATCATATGATGTCTCTATTTCACCAACTCCAGTGGCTTCCTATTTTCTCTAAGATTAAAATATGAACTACTTTGTTTAGCCTCTAACACCTACACATGCATAATCTGCCCCAGACTTATCTTTTTAGATATCTGTATGATAGATTACTCCCCTACCTATACTTGGTGATCCAGCCAAACTGGTATTCTCATACAATATTCCATCTGTTATCTCTATACCTTTGTACTGAACATCCCCAATGCCTAGAAAGTACTCCCTCCTTCCCCCTTCCCTTAACTTAAAGAGTGTCTCTCTCTCTCTCTCTCTCTCTCTCTCTCTCTCTCTCTCTCTCTCTCTCTCTCTCTCTCTCTCTCTCTCATTTGCATAAAGTCTCTCCTATCTCCCCAATGCTAGCGTATTCCCCTTCCCAAACTACATAGTAGAGAGAAGAATTAATCATTTGTGTAGGGCATGGAAGCAAAGCATGGATAGCACTGTCCTCTAGGCTATAAAAGTACTGGTTTTCGTGATAAATTTGTCCATATTTGGCCCCAATTTGAAAATGAGATATTTAGGTCAGAGTACAACTCTGGAAATTGGTGGCTGGAGAAGGGAAAAGTTAAGCTTCTTACTGAGTTGGGGTAGAAAAAAATGGAAAGCATCCCCATCTCTGATATAGGAAGAGGAGGAAAAAGGAAAAGGGATAGAAGGAAGAAGAGAGGAGGGAAGAAAGAGTAGGAAAGCAAAAAGGAAAGAGAAAGGGGGAAGAAAGTAAGGAAAAAGGAAGAAGTAAAGAGGGAGAAGAATAAAACACAAAGAAAGAGGAGAAAAGGAAGGGGAGAAGGTAATCAAGGGAAAGGAGGGGGAAAGGAAAGGAAAACAAAAAGAACATGGACAATGAAGAGGAAAAGGAAAAGTAATGTGGAGAGAAAAGAGGAAAGTAGGGAAACATAGAGGTAAGAAAAGAGACGTAAGAAGTATGAGAAAGAGGGATGGAGCAAGAAAGAAAGAAAGTAGGATAATGGTCACCCTACTTAGATTCTGAGATGAAGTCACAATCTCACTGGATCCATGAAACTCAACTCCCTGTTCCATCACCCTAGCCATGTATCTAGCTCCTCACTCTAGGGATTTCCATTATTTCTGCACCTGTAACCTCACTAGGTGCCATTTTTCTCCTGAATTGTTTAGGTTTAGAGGAACAGTAACTGTTGGGATAGAAGGAAGAAACAGCTTAGGTCTCTCAAAAAAGGACCTAGCTAAACACTCAAAATGAATAGCCCTGAATATATTGGTAGAAAAAGTTAATTACTTGTCAAAATATAGAGTAATTCTCCCACTCACCTCCCACCCCCCAAAAAAACCCTGTTAAATTCAGAAAGTAACTTTTAGTCCAATACCCCCATTTTTTACTTGGAAAAAACCAAATCCCAGAAAGAGCAAATGACTAGTTCCAGGTTAGATGTTAATAAATATAAGTCTGAGGTAGAACTTAAACTCTTGTTTTCTGATTCCTAATCATTAGGATTTGCATTAGCCTACACTATACTTTTCTTAAGAGCAGCTAGGAGGTTCATTGAATAGAGTGCTGGGCCTGGAGTCAGGAAGACCTGAGTACAAATCTGGTCTGAGACATTTAATAGCTGGGTGACCCTGGGCAAGTCACTTAAAACTGTTTCCTTATCTGTAAAATAAGATAGAGAAGGAAATGGCAAACCACTCACGCATCTTTGCCAAGAGAACCCCAAATGAGCTTATAAAAAGTTGGATTTGACTGAACAACAACTGAATTACATACTGTCCTTATGGCCCATTCCCCACTCTTGCTTAGCCTGAGGTGGCCTTCATTGGTCTGACACGGTTTGGAAAAAAATAAATTAAGTAGCTATGTTCCATGCAAGTAGATTCAGACCCAGCTGTACTCTTTGCCACCACCACTTCCCACCCTCAACCCCCACAATTATGATCTTAATACCTCATTTGGATTCTGCTTCTAATGTTTTTATTAAGATATACCTCTCAAGTCACTCTATTATGATGTGCTCAACAATCTCTCTCCCCATTAAAACCCCCCAATAGGCAATCCATCCCTGAATTGGCCCAAATGATGAAGCACGTCATGCTTTTCTTCATTAATACTATCCTACCCTAACATTTACCCCATTGAAACTCAACTTTTTTTTTTTTTTTTTAGTAAACCCTCTTATTTCTCCTCCTCAACCATCACTCCCTAATTATCCAATATTTCCTGTGGGTACACAATAATCCTTCACTGGTAATATTTATACCTGTTTACATTTTAGGAAGAGCCTTTTGGAAGTTATAATGCCTTCACCCAAAGGAGGGATGACAAAGATGGAGATTTCAAGCAACATGACACATCAGAGGGGAAATCATTTTGAGTTTGAGGCCTCACATACATTCCTGAAATTACTATGTAGTTAAGGACTGATTTTGACATTGGATGAGGGCATTGCACTCATCTGCGGGGGTTCCCTAGACATAAGAATGTTTATTTCAGTGTCAGAAGTGGGTGAGAACTCACTTCCTCCCATCCTGCATTCATCACCACTCTAAGCACACACAGCACTGGCTTCTCCAAACCCCGGTATTACAAGGATCTGGGCCACATAAGGTAAAAGTAAATATCATTAAGGAAAGGAGATCCTACTAGACTTTCTGTACAGTTGAACTGCCTGGAGAAACCTACTGGGGGCAGGAATAAAACATATAACTCTTTAGTCATCTCCAAATCCCAGTTAATATTCAGACTCATTCCCCAGTTCCTCATTTATCTTTTCCTAAAAGCCTCCATCCTTTTGTTTTCCAATCCATATACATACAGAGAAATGCACACCTGTGGTCACATACACATGTACACACACATTAGGTCGTTCAACCTCTTCCAATCTTCTTTTTTCTTTCCTATTTTTTCTAAGGAAAAAAGTGTGTGTGTGTATATATATATATGCATGTATATCTGTGTTGCGGTGTGAGTGCATGTGTGTGTGTATTTGTGTGTGTGTATTTAGGGTGTAAATCATTCTCAGAGAACCTGCATTCATTTATTCAAAAGGCTAACTATTCCTTACAGTTCCTTGAAATTTGCAAATATAATAAACTTATGATTTATGCCTTCATCCAAGTTAATGATAAAAATGCTTCCTTTTGTTTGTATCCCCAGCACAGAGCCAAGAAGACATTCTTGGAACACTCCACTAGAGACTATTTGCCAAGCTGACTTTGAACCATTAATAATTACTCTTTGACTTGGTCATTCAGCTAATTCTAACTACCCCAGTGAAACTAACCTAACATCTCGCCCCTATCCCTGAATCTTATCCACAAGGATAGTGTGAAAGACTGCCAAATGCTTTTCCTGAAATCTGTCTCAGTAGCTTTCCCCAGATCTACCAGTCATTATTCTATCTTAAAAAAAAAAAAAGTGAAGCTTGTCTGATGTGACTTATCCTCAGTGTAGCCACGCTGCCTGTTAGAGATCACTGCTTCCTTTTCAGGGGCTCACAAACCATCCTTTTAATAATTTGTTCTAGAATTTTGTCAAGAATCAAAATCAAGTTGCTCTAGTTTTCAAATGAGGAAAGAGGGAGACATTTATTAATTATGGGCCAATGAAACAAAATGAGCGATTCTGCCCTTTCTCTGTTCTCCATTATCATCTTCCCACACAAGCTCAACAGATATGCCATCTCTTTTTTAATCTTTCTTTTGCTCATAACTTATTTTTAAAAGGCTCTCTTTTTTTTGGTCCTTAGCATTCAATATCATCCTCAGTGTATTCTGAACTTTATTAGATATTATTCTTATGGAACTATGCTACTTATCATAAGGTCATAGGCCAAGGGCTGGAAGAGAATTCAGAGGCCATAAAGTCCTAGAATCATAAGATCATAGGATCATAGATTTAGAGTCAGAAGGGGGCCTTAAAATTGTCTAATCATCTCAATTCTACATATGAAGATACCATAAGATGTGTAATGGTTTGCCTAAGGTCATATCTTGATGACCCTGGTCACTTAGGTACTCTTACTCCAAATTCAGAAGTCTTTCTGATATCACATGGCTTCTGTTTAGTCCCTTCTTTTTAATCTATGAGAAAACTAACATCCAGATTGGTTAAGTGACACAGGTACACAGTTAATGGCTGTCACCTGAATTTGAACACAGGTCTTCTGACTCCAGAACTAGTATTGCTTCCTCTGCCCTTCTGGTTCCTTCATTTTGTATTGTTTTCATCTATTATCTTCCCTCATTGCTGTGCTTGTGTATGCATATGATAAATATATATATATGATATATATGTGATATATATATCTGTGTGTGTATATATGAAATGCAAGCTAGTTAATATGAATGCACAGAGAATTCATTAATCTCCTTAGAAAACAACCCCTTTTCTTCCTCATGGGAATCATTTGTGAATTTACAGCTATATACAAATAGCTGTACTGTAATTGAAGTCAACAATTATTTATTAACAACACTTTAAAATACACTACATAATATACAATACAATATATAATATTATGATGCTGCAATATATAAGTGCTGAGGGGTACAAACAAAGTACTTGGAGAGTTTTTAGGAGGAATAGACAATTTCCAATCAGGTGATGCAAGGAGACTTCATGGAGGAGTCCATGCCATTGGGACT
Organism: Notamacropus eugenii; assembly: GCF_028372415.1. Taxonomy (NCBI): domain Eukaryota; kingdom Metazoa; phylum Chordata; class Mammalia; order Diprotodontia; family Macropodidae; genus Notamacropus; species Notamacropus eugenii. The sequence goes on along the minus strand of NC_092876.1, from coordinate 137,952,105 downwards.
GGACAATGAAAGATGAATTCACATAATGTCACCCACATTGTGTCACGTTACACACATAATGTCATGCTATACATACCATGCATGCCATACATATGAAACATCATGCCACATTTATGTCATTCTATGTCATGTGTCATGCATATGGCATGAGGCATCACAAATGTATTGTACACTGTCGTGTCGTGCACATGCCAAGTCATACACATGTGCTTTGTATTGAGCCATTTCATACAACTGTCATGTCTATGTTGTGCACATTTCATGCCATATTGTGTGTGTGTGTCATGTCATTTCATTCGTATGTCATGCTGTACAGTGTCATAGCATATCTTGGCATGATATTTTACATATGTCATAATGCCATGAAACACATCATATCATGCCATTCGTGTGCTATGTCATGATACCCTTATGCTATGTCATCACACCAATACACTATGATGTGTCAAACTTATTCTATGAAGCAATATACATGTAATATAATGAATTTATTAGATATATGTGGTGAGATTAGATTAGATTTCTCCTCATCCTTGGACTCCATCCTTAGGTGCACAACCCTTTCTTAGCCCACCTTGGATCTGTGACCCAGAACTGGATAGTGAGTAGCAGAGATGCAGTTGGCTCCTTTTCCTGCATCTTGCACAAAGTTAAGCCCCTCTGTGATGGATCTAATATATTTTCTTGGCCTGGTGCACTCTTCATGTGCTAGAATTCTCTTTATGTCCATTCTTAGACAGATCTCATCCCCAGTGAGGTAGATAGATGGATGGATAGATAGATAGATAGATAGATAGATAGATAGATAGATAGATAGATAGATAGATAGATAGATAGATAGATAGATGGATGGATGGATGGATGGATGGATGGATGGATGGATGGATGGATGGATGGATGGATGGATGGATGGATGGATGGATAGATATGTGTGTATAGATATATATATAGAGAGAGACATATATGTATATATACACACATATGTATACATATGCACACACATTCTTATGTGGAGGGTGATGAGGAAAGGCATTTAAGGCAGGGAAAACTGTGTAAGCAATGGCACAGAATTGGGAAACCTGAAGGATGGTTTTTAGAACAGTGAGTACGTGATTTTTTTTTTCTGCTACAGTAATTCATGAAGACTGTCAACTAAGGCAGAGAGGCTGTGATATGCACTGTAGAGAGAGAACCCACATCCATGAAATCACAGATCTTTGAAGTCATGAAAAAAGTAGTACAACTAAAGGGGAGCATGAGTATTGATTAAGGCTACAAGGCTGTATGTAGGTTTAAAGAATCACAGAATCTCAGCTGGAAGGAACCTCAGAGGTCATGTAGTCCAACCCAACCCCAAAAAGATATTCCCTTTAAAACATTCTCAGCAAAAGACCATCTACCCTCTGCTTGAAAACCTACAGTAATGAGCAACCCACTAGTTGCTGAGGCATTCCCTTCTATGAATGTGCTGTCCTAATGGACAGCCCTAATGATTAGGGAGTGTTTTCTTATTTCAAGCTGAAAATGGCCTCTGTAACTTTCACATATTGTTCCTAGTTCTGCCCTGCGGAGATAAGCAGAACAAGTCTTCTTTCCTATGACAGTCCTTCAAATGCTTGAAGACAGCTATCATGTCCCCCTAAGTCTTTTCTTCTACAAGCCAAACATACCCAATTTCTTCAATCAATCATCCTACGGCATGGTTTCCAATCTTCTTGCCACCTTCCTCTCCCTCCTCTGGACATATTCCTATTTATCAATGTCCTTTCTAAAATATTGTTTCCAGAACTAAACACAATATTTCAAATGTGTTCCTATCAGGGTAGGGCACATCAGGACTCTTGCCTCTTTCGTCCTGGACTCTCTGCTATTATTCATATATTCTAAGATCAAATTACTTTTGGGGGATGCCATATTTCCCTGAGCTTATAGTTCACGAGAAGTCCAATATCTTTTTGTTTACATGAACTTTGAACTATAAACTACAACCCACCCACCATCCTGTGCTTGCAAAGTTAATATTAAATAGATTTAGCAATTTAGATGTATCTTTATTAAATTTTATCCTTTATTGGCCCCCAACATCTAGCTTACCAAAAATATTTTGGAACCTGATTTTCATATGATGTTAGGTATTGCACCCTGCTTTGTATACTCCACTCTGAAAAGTCTAAAGAAACATATCATCTACACAATTCTCTCACTGACCAAAAAAAGAAAGTTGACAAGCACAGAACCAAGGACACTGAACTAGAATCTTCTATTCAGATTGATTTAGGTTCATTTATTACTATTTTGGGGAGATCTTGTTCTTTCAACAGTTTCTAAATGACCTAACTTCAGTAGTTTAGTCCATTTATCCTGATCATCTTCTTGTCATCCACCCTGCTGCTGAACCCTGCAAACCACCATACTTCTAGAGACGATCTCCTGGGAGCCATAATCCACTTAGCTTTGGATTAGCCAATCCCTAACCAGACCATGCTTCACATTCTATATGGCCTTCTACTCCAGTCATCTTTATGCTATCCACCATGTTAGCATATGGTTATCTTTTCCAGTATATATATACATACACACACACATATAGATATAGATATAGATATAGATATATGTATATATCCTTTCCCACTTCTTTCCCCAGAAGTCATGATTAATCAATGTTGCCACTGGTTCTGGAAAGAAAATACCAGTCATCAATTCCCTCTGCGGCTTCACTCATCCTCCTTGTGATTTTCTGGACTAAAGTATCATCCACAGGGCTCCAATCCTCTATATTGTTGATGGTCTCTGTTAGAAGGTAAGTTACTTGAAGTCATAGGCTGCCTTGTTTTTATATTTATACCTTCAGTCTCTTTATCGGATTTGATGACTCCTTCACTCATGTCATTCAGTGTGAGACATTGCTGTAAGGGGAGAGGCTTTTCATTTCTACGTGCACAATATCTTTGCCTATCCATCTCCTTTTCTCCACTCACGTAGCCCTCATCATAGTTCAGATTCTCATCATTTCTCTCCTGAACTACTGCAATACCTGTCAATTTGTCTCCCTACCTCAAGTCTTTCTCTGCTCACAATTATCCTCCATACAGCTACCAAAGTGATTTCCTAGAGTAGGCTGACCATGCCATTCCCCTTCTCAATAAACTCTAGTGGCTCCCTCTTACTTCTAACATCATCTTTGGGGATTTAAAGTCCTATACAACCAGTTCCTAAACTGCCTCTCCAGCCTTACTACACATTACTCCTCTCTCAGCACTATTGTTCAGCCAAATGGACCTTCTTACTGGGTTTCATACCCATTACTCAATCTCCTGTTTCTTTGCCTCTGTTCTGATTGTCCTCCATACTTAGGATTCATTGTTTCCTTACCGTTGCATATTAGAATTCCTTTTTTTTCTTTCAAGGATCAGCTCAGCTGCATCCTTCTACATCATTTTTCTTGATCCTCACAACCTCTAATGCCTTTCTCTCAAATCACTTGTGTCTATTCTACATAAAATTGATATATACCTATGTGTACTCATATTATCCCCACATCTAATTTGTAAACTTTCCAGGAAAAGAATAGCTTTATTTTTGTCTTTGTATCCTTGGTGGCTGACACATAGTAGGTACTTTACAAAGACTTATTGATGGATTAATTGTCTAACGGATGCATTCTCACATACTTTGTGTGACACCTTAGGTATACTCTGTCATTCCCCTGATCTACCAGTCTAGCAATACTTCCCAATAAAGAAAATTAGGTTAGGATAGTATGACCTGACTCTTAGCTTTCCTTTTCAGATTTCACTAATCATCTTTTTAATAACACTGTTTAGAATTTTCTGAGGAATCAAAGCCAAGCCTATTGGCCTATAGCTTGAAGAATACACCTACTTCCATTATGTTCTCCTTCCCCCCTTAGAGACCAATTTTCTCAAGCCAGAAAGTGGGGAAGAATTAGGGGTGTGGACTGAAGACAGATCTTGTAAGGGTAGTGAAGGATAATGCAGAGATCTAAAGCAATTCAAAATTTATACAATTTTCTGGAAAACAACTACAGATAAAGTCAAGAGAGAATTACAAATACAAATTCACAGGGATCTTTTTAGCCTAATGTCCTTTTTAGTTTTACCCTGACCCAGCTTTGCCTTGGGGGAAAAGAGAATAAAAACGGATTTGTTGGGTTCTGAGTTTGACCTCTGATTGGCAAAATGGCTAAAAGGTAAGTAAAAGTGAGGAGTGATAGAGAACAATCTAAGAGCCTGGCTAATCTATCTACCTGACATAAATTAATCAATCAATAGGTTATGTAGTGGGCAGAGCCCTGGGTCTGGAGTCAAGAAGACTTGAATTCAAATGCTGCCTCAGATACTTCCAGACATGATCCCAGCCATGTCACTTAACCTTTATTTGTCTGTTTCCTCATTTGCAAGATGGAGATAATAACAGCACCTAACTTCCAGGGTTGTGGGGAGGGCCAACTGAGATCATATGCATAAAGCACTTAGCACAATGTCTGGCACTTAGCAAGCACCATATAGATGTTAGCTAGTATTATTAAGCATCTACCACATGCCAGGCACAGTGCTAGGCACTAATATGGCCGTTAGTCCTTGCATGGTTGAGGAATGATGGATGGGCCACTTCTTAGGATACCTAGAGGGAAATTAGTGTCATCCTTTTGACTTTGAGGATAGTAATCTATCTCTAAAGTTGGGAAAAAGCAGAGGAATGGTCCAAATAATCTCTCAAGGCCCATTCAAGTCTCAGAATGCCCAGGAGCTGTTCAAATATTTTCTCATAGAGTCTTATGATTTTTGAATACCAAGAGACCTTCAAGATCATCTCATCCAACTCCTTCATTTTAAAGGGGGGGAAATTGAAATCCAGGGATGTGAAACAACTTGCCAGTCCTCACAAGGCACATTAGCAGGAGATCCAGGATTCGATCCCAGGCTTTCTTCTCTCTAAATCCTCTGTCCTACAGCTGCCTTTCTTCCTGTCTTCTTCTCTGCTGGCTGCCCAGGAACCCCTCCCCACTTGTTCCCCATAGCTGGCACTTCCATCCAGTCTGTGATTCATCTGTATTTACAACACACAAGACTTAAGATTTCTTCCCAAGCAAAAAGAAAATCAACAAATCCAAACACCACAAACAACAACCTTTATTTTATTCCACTGTTATTAATACCCGATTTGATTCTATCCATTCCATTTTTACAGTCCCGTCTCCTACAATTGTCTGGCCTTGGAAACAATTTTATCGGAGCATAGGAGGCACATTATAAATACATTTTATATTGCACATTGTATTTTAAGCAAATTTGAGGCATCTCTGATTAGGTACCTTCCCAACGATAGCCTTGTTCAGACAGATAATTGCGTGCTGATTTTTATTTTATTTTTTTTCAACCTCGTTCTTTCCCCCTTGGCAAAGCCGCAATCTTGCACATAGACGTCAGTGGATAAAAACCCTTGAAAATAACTCTTCAGAAGAAATCTAATTTACTTTTTAATCTGGTTCGGAAATTTGCCAGAAAAATTTCCACCGACAAGCGCTGCCATTTATTACCACTTATCACACACCCTGCCCGTGCACTTGCTCCTGATGTGGATAATGTAATGGGGGCGGAATCTTCGGATACATTATTTATTTGATACGATCCCACCCAGATAAGATCTCCTAGCAGAGGAGAGGACAAAGTTTGACCTTATCCTTCCTCTGAGGAAAGGAAAGGGATCTTACCTTCCACTTTTTGCAGGAACTGTTCTCTTTCCCCATCCAAATCCTAAAACCTATTTTGAATATCAATGCCAGAGGCTCCTTACTTAGGAAGCCCTCGGTGTTGAACTTCACCCCAGGCGGATCCTTCCTTTAGTTGGCAATCCATCCATAACAGCTATGCATGTCATCTATGCCACACAGAACAGCATGTGTTTTCTTACGATACTTGGAATTATCTTCTAACTATTCGGTACGTTTGTTTGTCTCATCTCCTCAGTTCAATTCGAATATAACTCTGGATTAAGTATGGTATTCATCCATAATAAACATTTATTAAGAGCCTACTATGTGTCAGGCCCTTGGCAGAAATATAGAGATAAATAAGACATGGTTCTGGCTCTTATGGAATTTTTGGTAAGAATAATAGCTGGCATTTAAGGATTGCAAAGCATTTTGCTTACATTATCCTCATGACAATTTTGTGAGGTAGGGACTATTATTTCCCACCTTTTACAGATGAAGAAACTGAGGTTTAGAAAGTTGAAATGACTTGTCAAACACTAAGTGCCAGGATTTGAACTTTAGAGTCTTGTTACCTTGAAGTCCAACATTCTACCTGCGTCAGCGTGCTGATGTCTACAACTAATAACAATACAAACTAGATTATCATAAATGGATAGAGGAGATAGGAATAATAATGATAAACATTTATTTAATGCTTGCTATGTGTCAGGCACTGTGCTAAACACCTTACAATTATTATCTCATTTGATCCTCACAATAACCCTGAGAGGTAGGCATTGCTATTATCCCCATTTTACAGATGAGGAAACAGAGGTAGATAGACATTAAGCGACTTGCCCAGGGTCACACAGCTAAGTGTTTGAGGCTAGATTTAAACTTAGGTCTTCTTGATTCCAGGCTCAGTACTCTATCCATTGTTTCTAGGTATACAAGGGAAAACATCATTTTTGATTAGAGGAATCAGGGAAGACTTCATGGAGTAGGAGGCATTTGAGATCCTCAATTAATAGTATAAACTCCCAGAGGGCAGGAACATATTTTTCTACTCCTTTTGTGCTTTGTACAATCCTATGAATTCTCTGACTTTAGCTCACTGACTAGAGACTTAAGGTATTAATGACTGAATTTATCAGTATATTATTCAGAAAAAGGGCTGGGGTGGTGTTAAAAATACTCAGAAGAGCTTCTTATACTCCTGCCTACATGCTGAACATGGTTCAGGATGGCCTCTGAACAAAAGGCTTCTCTGCCATTTTCTGTTATTGGTTCTTGGATATTTTTTTCTGTTCTTTCTCAACAACTGCTGCTATTATTTGAGGCGTTGACCTAATAGGTTGGGTACTTCTGCAAGTGGCCATGAGAGGAGGGAGGTGGAGTAGAGAAGCTAGTGATATCTCTAGATCAAAAATAGCAAAACTAGAGAAACGGATAGGAAGAGATGTAGTTCCTGGCAGCCAATATCCAAATGGAAGCTCCCAGGTCAGCAACCATGGAAATCAAATGAGAAGAAAGCACAAGAAAGACGCAAAAGGGGCAAACAGAAAGTAAGCAAGACAGGGAAGCTGAAATACTCACGTCAGAATCAGGGAGAGCCAGAAATGGATCAGGATGTAAGTCAAGGGTCAAATAGTATAGGTCAATGTCACAGCTGAGAAGCAAAAACCAAATAGTGGTCTCCAAAACTGCTTTGACAAAGGCATGTTCTACACTACCTCCTTTGGATGTAGGCACCAGTGACCATGTCTGGGACTTAAACTCTTGATCTAAGGAGGCATAGGAGAAATCATGCCATCCACTATGGGGCATTTTCAGTGTCCATGGTTATGGAATTCATCATTTTGCAATTAGGGTGCAGTGGATAGAGCACCAGTGCAGGAGTCAGGAGGACCTGAGTTCAAATTTCACCTCAGACACTTGACATCATTAGCTCTATGCACTTGACCTTGGGCAAGTCACTTAACCCCAATGGCCTCATCCTGGGTCATCTCCAGTCATCCTGATGAATATCTGATCACTGGATTCAGATGGCTCTGGAGGAGAAGTGAGGCTGGTGACCTGCACAGCCCTCTCTCACTCAAAACAAAGTCAAGTGCAAGTCATGTCATTATTTCTCTGATGGCATGGTCTTGGCAACGAAGGACAAACACATCTCTTATGATAACCCTTCCCATAGTGTCTACTAAAAGAGAGCCAACTTAAAAGACTCAAAAGGAAAAGGAAAAAGGAAAAAAAGAAAAATGAGAAATAATTTTTCCAATCACATTAAAACTTCATACCTCAAAAATATTTTTATCCTTAAAGTTGTAGCCTCAAAGTTCTGCTTCCCAAAACCTTAATTCCTACTAATATTGGAACTGGGTTTAATAACCTCTAAGGTCTTGTTCAGCTCTACATCTATCATCCAATCATCCTCTCCACTTGTCCCTCATTTCAGGGGCTCTGGAAGTTCCAGGCCTCTCCATTCTACTCACACCTTTCTTCTGGACTTCTTTCCCCAATAATGGGTATGTCAAGCAGTCAGTCAATGTGCATTTATTAAGCACTCACTATGTGTTAGGCACTTTATTAAGCACTGAGGATACAAATAAAGACAAAATCAACAACCCAACAGTCTCTGATGTCAAGGATTTCATAGTCTAATGGGAGAGGCAATATACAAACAATCATGTGCAAAAGAGTTATATGCAGAATGAATTAGAGATGTGTGTGTGTGTGTCCTTCATTCACAAAGAAGTCCATGCCATCAGAGAAATGATGACATGACTTGCACTTGAATTTGTTTTGAGTGAGGGAGGGCTGTGCAGGTCACCAGCCTCACTTCTCCTCCAGAGCCATCTGAATCCAGTGACCAAATATTCATCAGGACGACTGGAGATGACCCAGGATGAGGCAATTGGAGTTAAGTGACTTGCCCAAGGTCACACAGCTAGTGAGTGTCGAGTGTCTGAGGGGAGATTTGAATTCAGGTCCTCCTGACTCTAGCACTGGTGCTCTATTCATTGCACCACAAGTTAGAGACAATCAACAGAGGGAAGGCACTACTATTAAAAGACACCAAGAAAAGCTTTTTGTAGAAGGTGAGATTTTAGTTGAAACCTGAAGCAAGCCAGGGAGGGCAGGAAGCTGAAATGAGGAAGGAGAGAATTCTAGGTATCAGAGATTTTAGGCAGTGAATTTGCAGCGAAGTTTACTGACAAAATTGTCTCCCTTTTCCCTGTTCTTTCCCCCCCCCCCCCCTTTCTCAGAGCTATGCCTCCTTTGGGAAGAGTAAATATAGAAAATGACAACATGTACATTAATGCTCGTTAGAATGTCATCATTATATTTCGCCAAGTGTCTGCTGAGGGGATCCCTGAAGGACACTTAGAAGCCAAGCAGCTGCTCCAGATTGGTTCCAGCTCACATCTTGGAGAAATGACATTGAGATAAATACAGTATTTCAAGTAGAGTCCATGAGGGAAGGGTGGGAGCTGGGCTCTTCTGGGGGAGGGAGAAAAGTGGTGGTGACAAGTAGTAGTGAGGGACAAAGAGCCCATGAATAACAGAAGTTCCTAGGGAAAGGAAACCTAGGAGTTCACATCAATCTATAAAGCAGGGAAAGAGTGTAAGGAGGGCAGAGAATGGATGCATATCTTGGGCCCATTTAATCCATTCAAATTTCATAATAGATGACACATCAGATTATGGAAAACTCAGTCCTTTTACCTGCCTCAGACATAATCTTCTTACTCTGTAGAAAGGCAATGGCGGGGAGGGGTTAAAAAATAAAACAAAAATAAATTATACTGGACTCAGTCTCAGGAAACCTGGATTCAAATCCTTACTGTAACACATATTAGCTATTAGCTATATGACAACTGGATAGCAGCTTTACTTGTTAAACCTCAGTATCTTGAATCTAAGCTAAAATCCCACCTTCTGCAAGAGGCCTTTCCCAGTTCTTCTTAATCTTAATGCCTTTCCTCTGAGATTATCCCCAATTTATCCTGTGTGTATCTTATTTGAACATAGTTGTTTGTATGTTGCTTAATCCATTAGATTGTGACCTCTCTGAGGACAAGGACTGTCCTTGCCTTTCTTTGTACCCCCAGTACTTAGCATAGCACCTGGCACATGATAGGAGCTAAATAAAGCTTGTTGACTGACTGGCTGTTAAATTACAGTGCTGGTAGCACGTGCCTCACAGGATTATTGTGAACAAAAGACTTTTAGAAATCTTAAGTCAGTATAGAAATGTGAATTGTTATTAACAAATTCACAAGGTTATTGTGAGGAGAATACTTTGTAAACCCTATAGTACTTTAGAAATATGTGTTCTTAATCCAAGGCGAATAACAAGCAACGACCATGGAATTGAATACTGCTTAGTGAATTCATAGAGTCATAGATGTGTAGGTTCATAGAATGTTAGGGCTGGAAGGACCATTAGATATTATAAAATGAGATAATGTGTGCAAAGTGCTATATAAATGTTACCTTGATGACGATGTCATCATCATCATCCAACCTCGTGATCTCATTTTACAACTAAGGGAAATGAAATCCAGAAATATTAATTATAATACTAGCAAATTCTGTGCGTATGTTGAATGTATGGGGGAGGGGGAGGGTATGTAGTCACCAGGTGATTTACTGAACTGTCTCTAAACTACATCAAACAATTTTGCTTTCTACACTCAACACCTTCAAGACATATACAGCCAGTCAAAATTACCTACTTCAATGTTTCTCAAAACAGGCCCTGGAAAAAAAACATTCTGACTTTTGAAATTACAGAACGATAAAATCTTAGAGTTAAAAGTGACCTCAAAGGGCATCTAGTACAGCTTTTGTCCAAAATGTAAATCTTATTTGTAAAATTCTTCCTTTCCCTTCAAAATGGTGGTCCAGCCTCCACATAGATTCCTTAGTGAAAAGAAACTAAGTTCTTTTGCGTTTCTTTTTCAAAATCCTAATTGTTAGGAAGATTTTTGTTAAATTGAGTTATAATCTGTCTATAACTTCTCTCCATTGGCACTAGTTTATTCTGTACCTTTGGATCAAAGCAGAACCATCCAAGTCTTATATATGACAATCTTTCAAGTGTTTAAAGGCAGTGATCATAACCCCTTTAAGACTTCTCACTGTTCTAAACATCCTCATATCCTTCAGTCAATCACCTACTGATGAAAATGTTACACAGATGCTCCAGTTTCCAAATCACATCATGCTGATTGCACTACCAGTAATTGTAAATTAGATGTATGGTTACTTGAAAAAGTTCAGCCTAAACACTCACATAGGAAAAATAAAGGGGATGAAAAATGTGTGTTGGCAAGATTAGGACATGCAATCCATTGAATTAGCCCATCAATGTATATATCCTAGACGTGTAAAAACTGGACAATGAATTGGGCCAGAACTGAACAGAAGAAAATCAGACTGAATTGAATTTGGGAAATTTTGGAGCACCCTTCAATAATCTCATGTTGTCTGATGCCACCAAAGTTCATTTTTTGAATCTCAATATTCTTACAGAATGGTGCAGTAGATGGAGAGTTAGCTTCCAAATCACAATGATCTGTGTTTCTGCCCTTGACATATATGGGCTTCCTGATCTTCAATAAGCTAGAACCTCTCAATGCAACCCCTCAAGCAACTGTCTAAGACTTAAGATTGAAGAACAACTGCCAATCTGCCAATTGGCTTAGGAATTTTCCTCACTGTACTCCAGGAAGTTTGTTATAGTGGAAAGGGCACTGCATTTGGAGTCATAAGACCTAGGTTTGAATCCTTATTCTATTCTTTACTACTTGTGTGATTTTAAGCAAGTCACTTAACCTGTCTGTACCTCAATTTGTTCATCTGTAAAGGGAGGTGTTTGGACTAGGTGACCTATGAGGTTCCTTACATCTCTAAATCTACGAGTGACTTATGCTAATGAAATCATGGATCTTGACCAAAAATTTCTCCCAGGGATGCTGTATAGTTCAGACTCATGGAACACCATGAAAACATGATGGAAAGACACATAGTAGGAATAAGAAGCCCATAGGATAAGAAGTTATGAATTACTTATGATCTATGCCAGCAAAGAGAATTTCTATACTTCCAGAATCAAATACAAAATCCTCTCTTTGGTTTTTTGAAGACCTTAACAACTTTCTCCCTTCTGCCTTTTCATTCTTTTCATGTGCCTCACTCCCTTTCATGTACTCTGTGATCCAGTGACTCTTATTTCCTTCCTGTTCCTTGCACATAGTACTCCATCTCCTGACCTCATGCATTTTCACTGACTGCTCCCATGTCTGGAATTCTCTCTCTCCTTATTCTTCATCTCTTGGCTTCTCTGACTTCCTTCCAGTATCAGCTGAAATCCAGCCTTTTGAAAGAATCTCTTTCCATTCCTCAATGCCATTGATTTCCCTCAGATTATCTCCTATTTATCACACCTATAATTGTTTTCATGCTGTATCTCATTAGAATTATCACCTTGAGTGCAGGGAATGTTTTTGCTTTTCTATTCCTGGTTCCTAGTATCTGCTAATGAGTGTTTGTTGATGGCATCACAGATCCATTGATGTATTTGAAATATAATTAAATTTCATTTTGTTAACTTTAACCCACTGGTCTAGCCTATAAAGATCTTTTTGGATCCTAATTATTTCAACTTTTACATTAACTATTCTTCCCAGCTTTAGGCTATCTCCAAGTTTAATAAGTATATCATCAAACTATTGGTAAAACTGTTGACTAGGCTAGGACCAAGGACAAAGCTTTATAATAGAATCCTACAAACCTCTCTGCAGGCCAACTAATCAGATAATCCATGCTCTTTAGGTCTAGTTAAACAGTTCTCTATCCACATAGCTCTCTACATTCTCCAGAAGGATATCATAAGAGACTTTGTTAAATGCCATTCTGAAGTCCAGATATACTATATCCATGTCATGCCCCTGATCTGACAGTCCTATAACTATAGCAAAGAAGGAAATGAGGTTCCCATGCAAATTCCTAGTGAAAACCTTGCCATGGAAGTAGGGAATCTAAGAGCTGGAAGGGACTTCAGAGGTCCCATCATCTAAAGAGTACCTGAACAAGAATCCCCTCCACTGTACCTCCTGAAAGTAGTCATTTAGCTTTTCCTTGAAGGACTCCAGTGGTGAATCAGCTTTTTCCCAAGGTAGCCCATTCTACTTTGGGATAGCTCTAACTGGTAGGAAGTTTTCCTTTATATTCAACTTCATTGCATCTTGCACCCCTTGTTCTTTGTCTTATTCTCTGTGGCCAAGCAGAATGAATCTGATTCCTCTTTCTCATAGCAACCCTTCAAATACTTGAAGACTACTAACACCCCTGCCCCTCAAGCTATCACCCCCTCAAATCTGCCCTTGCTGCTATTCTACAGGGAAAATATTCCATTTCAAATTAATTGTCCTGGAATTCAAAGCCGCCTACAAGCTGGTGTTGCCCTGAGTTTCCAAGCTTAGCTTATATTACTCCCCTCCAGGCACTCTCTTTGCCAGCCAAACTAGATTACTTGTCTCCTGAACAGATGTCCCTGCCTTTGCTCATACTATTCACTCTGTGTAGAATTTCATATATCTGTGTTTTTGCTTTTTAAATTCCTAATCACACTTTAAATCCCAGCTCAAATGTCATCTCCTCCATGAAGCCATACCTTAATCCTCATCATTAATGACCTTTTCCCCTCAGACCTTGCATAGCTTTTTTTTCCTGTACCTCTCTAGTGTACTTATCCTGTCATATGAATTGTAGTTGTCTGTTTATCTTTTCTCCCTACTAAAATATAAGCTCTATTAAGGCAGTGACTCCACATAAACTAAACTTCCTATCTCCAATTGCATCTCACACACTACACACAGTAGGTGCTTGACAAATATTGAATGAGTGGATGAATATAGGTCCAAGTTTCTATGCAGGCTTTGATCAGTAGAAGGTTGATGCCAACAATTTCACCATTGGTCCAAGGACCAGTAATGATTTGTGCTGGGCTAGCGTAAGAGAATGCTGATGTCATCTCCCGGCTAAAATATATAGAAAGGATCGTAAATTTTCAGCACTTTCACATAAACCCATCAAATCAAGCTCCCAGTGTGCACTGTTCTACATAAACCTGAGTTCCCACACCTCCTTGTCAGGTGATGGCTCTAAAAACAGAACAGATATTGCCCTTCTCAGTACTTTCTTAATCTCTGCAGATGATCTTGAGGGAAAACAAAATCCTAGCCCCAAAAGGCTTTCAAACATCCTACCCACCATGCTTTCCTAAAGCAATTCTCTTCTCCTCTCTTTCTTCTCCCATCTCCCCTCCTGCTCTTCCTGCTCCCTGGACCCAGAGAATAAAACACCCTTCTCTCTAAAGTCACTGCACTGAAGGTCCTGACTGACTCTCTAAGACATAGTGGAACTGAAACCTAGAGGGAAAATGACTCATCCCTCATTCATTTGCTTGTAAATCCTGCTGCTTGATTTCTCTTAGGCCCCAGGCAGAAGCAGTGAAAGTCTCTTAGTCCTTGGGATAGATAGTCTTTAAATAAGGGAGTAGTGATAGAAACAGTGTACGGAAAACTAGGTATGGGAATAATCAGTGGAAAGATCCCTGCTGAATCAGCCCTGGTCTCCAAGTGAAAAAATATAGAAAAACTAAGAGGCCAAACCATATTCACAGAAATCCTAGAATCTGAGAGATAGAAGGGACCCCGGAGGTCATCTAGTTGAACCTGTACCTGGCTAGGAATCTCTTCTGTAATATACCTAACAAAGGATCATGTGGCTTCCATATGAATATCTCCAGTGTTGGAAAACATGTTAGACTCTAGCCTTCTCCAGTACAGTCCACTGTACTTCTGTACAACTCTAATACTTAAGATAACCTCATTTACTGTGACAAGGTTACTACTTTGGTGGGTTATTATGGCTTATTATTTTTTAAAATAAATTTAATTTTTTTCAATTAATAAAAATCTATTTTCTCTCTCCACTACTCAGCATACTATAGGACCTTAGCCTGAAAGGGTCAGGGTCTCACATTGCATCTTGGGCCATCTCCATCCGACCTGATGAATATCCAGCCATGGATCCAGATGGTTCAGGAGAAGAAAGTGAGGCTGGTGACCTTGCACAGTCCTCCCTCATTCAAATCAAAGTCAACTACAAGTCATATCATCATCTTGATGTCATGGTCCTCTTTGAGAATGAAGGACAAACACAAACACAATAATACTTGAGAAAATTTTTCCATATTTTGACCCTATATCTGCCTCTTTACAAATTTTACCCATTACTTTTAAGTTTGTCTGACTGTAGACAAGAGGAGTAAATTTAATGCCTCTCTTCTATAAGATAACCCTCCATATTCAGTGTCCCAAAAGTCTGGGTGCTGTTTTAAGGTACTAAACCTAAAAACTGCACTATGAGTTTTAGGACACCCTATATTTGAAGTCATGAAGTCTTCTCCAAGTTAAGCATTCCCAGTTTCTTCAACCAATTCCCCACTACCCTAGCTGCCTTCCCCTGGTCATGCTGTAACTTGTCAATGTCTTTAAAACATGAAGTCTACAACTGAATACAATACTTTAGATGTGGTATGACCAGAAGAAAATTTTAGCAAGACTATAACCTTTCTCTTCTTATACTCTAGCTTATTTTAATACAAAAATAATGTTTTACCTATTGTGTCACAATGCTGATTCTCAGAGAACTTTCAGTCGACTAACTCCTACTTCCCCAAGATGTTTTTCACTAGATATCTCCCATGATATTATGTAATAGATTTTTCAACCCCAATTTTAAGATTTTACAATGATCATTATTAGGTTTCATTTAGCCCGGTATTATAATCCGTCCAGATCTTTTTGGATCCTATTGATTGGCTCTCTTTCCTAGTTTTATGTCATTGGCAAATTTGAAAAGCATACTACTATTTATGTCTTCATCCAAGCCACATTTAAAATGTTGAACAGAAGATTTGTGAAGACAGATTCTTGTGACACTACACTAAGGGACTCCTTCCAGGTTCACATAAATCCAAACCTTACTACACCTTATGTCCAATTGTTTCACCAGTTCTGGACCTAACTATAGTTCTATAATTCTGAAAGCACTGAAATACTCTTATCTTATTTCACACAGGAATTCTACAAGTGTTTGCTAAATGTTCCAAATGTACAAGGCACCATGCCAGGCATTGGAGGTACCACTGAAGGAGATGGCTAATAGCCACCAGGCAACCCTAGAGATCTTTTCCAGGTGGCCTAACCACCTCTCCTGAGGAATCTGGTAAGTAAAAATGAACCAAAATTTTGAACCAAAAATTTTGGCACATGGTCTCACAGAGAATTATTTTTTCTTATTAGGAAATGGCCTTCAGTATACTTAATTAGAACTCTCTTTACACACAGTCTGTTTCTGTCATCCTCACCATCATGGATTAACTAATAGAGAAGAGTAGACAGAACAAAATTTTAGGATCATAGCTCTAAAGATGCAAAGGGCTCCAAAGGTCATCCAGTTCTACCGCTTCCTAAATAAGTAAACAGAAAGTGGCCAAAGGTGGGGGCTAGAGAAAAGGAATAAGACGCCAGTGTTCATAGAAGGAACAGAGACTTACAGAGTAGCCAAGGGAAAGAATTGTAGTGGGAACCCATATGGAGCAAGAGCAAAAGGATGGGGGGAGGGATGGGTGAAGTCTATGAGATACTGCTTGTATTTCCAACACCTCCTTTCAACTTAAGCTAAGCAGCTACAGAAGCTGCAAATACTTCAGGGAGAAGAAGTGCCCATGTTTCTTCTGCTTGGGGTTTCTATCCCTAAACTCTACAGTTGTACTAGCAAAATTTGGTGCCAGAATCAGGAATTGGGAACAACCAAGGCAAGGAGTCTGATGTTACAGCTTTTATTAATATCTGGGGTATTTGAAGCCATGGTAGACAAGTTCAACTTAACTCAGTTAAAACTCCAACCTCACCCCGCTCACCCCCCCCATATACACACCTCAGGCCAGGCCCCTGGAGCCAACAGCAACTTCAATTACAATAGATATCAGAACCAAGAAGTGGTGATGCAGTCCCAGCTACCAGATGCCAGAGTACATACTATCTTGCTCATACATTATTCCCTTTGCCCCACAAGCAGCTGTATATGCATCTTCATCAGCATTCAGAAATGGAAAGGTACACAAACAACAAAGCAAATAGATTTCTTGTGTATGCTTGTGCAACCTTAAGAGTATTTCTCCACTGAACCCCTTGGACACTATAGAATCACAAGGATCTACAGAACACTGGCAAGACTTACCTATAAGGCAGCCATAGTACAGAGGCAAGTATAGTGGGTTTGAACACCAGCACTCCTACTTATAGCTGTGGGACTTTGAGTACCCACACTCAATCTGTTTTCTCTTTTGTAAAATGAATATTTGGAGTAGATTATTTCTTATTTGTCATCAAAGGATGATCTTTCAGGTATTTTTCACCATCCAGTGCTACGATTTTATAAAAAAAATTACATGGTCTCACTTGCAAAGAGTTTACACTTTCATAGGGGAGGGGGAGTGTAATAACCTAACCTAGCCTAATATATTGCTTTTATTTGTAATATTTATTTTATATTATATAATACATTATATATTTATATTATATTATAATACAGTTATCCTTTCTACATCATGGTAGTTAGGGGTGCAGCACCCTCATAATCAGGAAAATCCACCAAAAAAATTTTAGACTTCCTTTCATACCAGAAAAGAAGTCTAAATTGTTATGTATCAAAAGAGAAAATAAACTGATATTATAAAATGCTATACATATATTTGATACATTTCAGAGTTCCTAATCTTTTTCTGTGTCATCTGCTGGACTTTGTGCATTGTCTGAGGCTTCTGAAAAACTTCCCCCAAATTCCCCCATTTAATTTCTTATGCTGACCCACAATATATCAAGACTGCAATGGGGAAAGTCACAATAGCTATATCTATATACATAGACATATATGTATATATGTAATACTTATGTTATATTATATTACATTACATTATGTTCCATTATATTGTTATGTTACATTATATCATATTATATTACATCGTTATATTATACTATACTATATTATATCATATTATATTATGTTATATTAGGCAATAAATAATAATAGCAAAGGAAAGAAAGAAAATTGTTGTAGGAAAACTTGATGGGAGAAAGATCATTGTTCATTGATGAACGGTGAAGACTTCATGGGAGAAGTGACACACAAACCAGTTCTAGAAGGGAGAGAAGAGTTTTCCAAGGAGGGATGCAGTGGACGTATGTTCCAAAGATGGGAGTCAACCTATCTGCATGTTAGGAGACAGGAGAGGGCAGGACACAGAGAGTAGATAGTAGCTCCAGTTTGATTAGAATCTAGGCTGTGAGAAGGGGAATGATATGAAATAAGGTTTTTGGAGTCAGTTTGTAAAAGACCTTAAAAGCCAACATTTTTGCAAGTCCCTAAGGTTTACAGAACATTTTACATAAGTTAACTCATTTTATCATCACAACAAACCTCTGAGGCAGATGCTATTGTTATCCCCATTTTACAGATTAGGAAACTGAAACTCAGAGATTAAGTGACTAGCCTAGGGTTACACAGCTAGTATCTGAGGCAGGATTCAAAGTTAGTTCTTCCTGACTCCAATTCCTGCACTCATCCTAGAAATAATAGAAGGTCACTGAGGCTTTCTGAGGTAGAATGTCCAGACCTGTGCATTAGGAAGATTCTTGGGAAAAGATAAATTGGAGAAGAGAGAGGCTAGAGGCAAGAAGACTTGTAAAGAGACTATTTCAATGATCTAGGCAAAAGTTGATCAGGTCCTAAGCTCCTCTTTCAGCATTGAATCTACCAACTATAGGAGAAAAGTATCATTTTTAAATACAAAGGACAAATTAGTAGTGTAGAAAGACCATTTGACCAGGAGCAACATGAGTTCAAATCCCAACTTTGACATTTACTAGCTGTGTGACCCTGATCAAGTTAATCAGCTTCTCTGAGCCTCTCCTCATCTATGACTTGTCACTTTTTGTCCTTGAACACTTGTGGATGCACATACAAAGTTCATTAGACACTCTAGGCCTCAGTTTCAGGCACAGTCCATGGATGGGCCTCTAGTGAAAATGCTTTGCATTTTCAATGCCCAAGTTCCATTTAATGACTGGTTTAGAGTGATTATCAATAACAACTGTTACTCTTTCCCTCCCAGTTTCATTTCGTTATCTTTTTTTTCTTTTGCTCATTACAAGAACCATTTCCTGACTACTTCTCAAAGAGGCCTATTCACTCAATGGGCATGTGAATATTTAAGAAGACCAAGGTCCCCCACTGCATCCTGGGCCATCTCTAGGCATCCTGATGAATCACTGGTCACTGGATCCAGATGGCTCAGGAGGAGAAAGTGAGGCTGGTGACCTGCACAGCCTTCCTTCCCTCCAATCAAAGTCAATTGCAAGTCACGTCATCATTTCCATGATGTCATGGTCCTCTTTGAAAATGAAAGATGAATACAACATCAGCAAAAGAAAAAGAAAAATCCCTACTTCATGGGGTTGTCTCAAGGATAGCACTTGTAAAGGTTAAAGTGTTACTGAAACATGATTGGACAACATGTTAACAAGGTCAGCTTCCAAGAAGGGCATCATGATTTCCTTCTAAGCATTGTGGAGTCAATGATCTTCTTCTGCCTTTCTTCCTGAAGACTCCATCTCTGTGACAGGCCTCCTTTTCTGAGGAACAGCCTTCTCCACCTCCTAGGGAAAATTAGCTTCATGTCCCCAGTGGAGCCTGCCTTGAGAAGAAGAGATAGAAATCAGTCTTACAGTGGGGCAAGCATTGTAAGTAATGCCATAGGATGGTAAAGCAAGGGTGATAAGAGTCGCTTCCCATACTTTCCCAGGTATTTCTTGTACATAATCTCAACCAATGGCATGATATAAGTGCTAAGAATCTAAAAATAGGGTATATAATACATGAGGCTTCTGCTTTCTTTTTTCTTGACCCCACACTATGTGCCTTATTGTTTGTCCTTTGTGCCTGAAGAAGACCAAAATGGTATCATGATGTCAGGATCAATGTACAGTGTGTTTGATTGTGGCTGATTAGATCCATTTGAGCTCAGAAGGCTCTACTACAGGTTGGGCACAAATAGTCCATATGACCATTTGGAGGGAGATGTCTCTAAATTTGCACATCTCACATTTCTTTTGAGCTACCACAATTCTGCTTTGCCCGTAAAGCACAGTGCCTTCTTTGATGCGGAAAATAATGAAATAGTAAAATGGTATGGGTGATGCCTTTTGACTCGTGTGTAAATTGGATTTAAGTGAAGCAGAGTTGCGCAAAGCCATCAGCCTTACTCTCTCTTCCAGAATCATTGGAGCCCAGTGACAAGACAAAAGTCAAGACAACTAATAATGACTCTGGATGCGGTGGATGACCATGGCATCTTTGAGTGTCTGACCAAGCTTTAAGTGCTCCACAGTACCTGCTTCTACTGCCTTCATGGCCCATTGAAACACAAAATGTCCACGTCTGCCAATTCCTCTGGGGAAGTCGTCACATGCTTGGGGTAGACACCCCCGTAACTCTCCACCGGGTTTGAGGCCCATTGGTTACCTTCACCTGGTTTAGCCCATCTGCTGAGAAGGTTTTACTAGAGTATGGCTGCTGTGTATTTTACAGCTTCTTAGAGACACAGGTGAGAGTTGGGTGTGAGGTAGACACCAGAGGTAGAGGAGCAGCTCTGAAAAGGGCTCAAGCAGCCCTCACACCAGAGGTGCTATTTCTCCCTAAGCACCCCACTTTAAGCACTTTAGGGAATCCTAAAGCATTGTATTGTTATTGTATTTTTCGTATAATAGAAGATCTTTTCCATCCATTAATAGACCCATGTGACCTGCTTGAGTCACACAGAAGCCTGAGTCACATGAGTCTGTGGTGGGAGGAGCTTGCCAAATGGGTGAAGCAGGAAGGGTGGAGCAGAGCTGAGAGGAAGTTGGTCATGGCAGTTAAAGCTGAGGGAGAGGGAGGAAGCAGGCAGTGAGTGCTGTGAGTGTTCATTTGTGGAAAAGCCCTGGCAGAGGGAAGGCTTGGGGATGGTGATGCCCCCTGCATTGTTATTGTGTATAGATTTCTTTGTTGCTATAATGGATTTGGCATTCTGTTGTTGGGATTCAGCTTTCTGGTGTTTAAGTAAATGTTTTAGTTCTGTCTTCCATGTGGAGAATCTGTTATATTTTGAAATTTAGAATTACACCAGCATATACATGGCTGTGAATATCCTGTTGGTACGACACGCATCTGTAATCAGATCCCATAGTCCCTTAAGGAGCTTGCAAACTAGTTGAAGGAATGAAATTAACTTTCCAGTTTCCACACTTCTCCCTCCTCCATGCATCCTGTACATGGCAGCCTGTCCCTTGCCTACATTCCTTTGTGCAGTCTCTCTCTCATGCCTGGGATAGTCTCCATAATCCCTGACTCCTTCAATTTCTAGATCCCTTCAAGACTTGTCTCAAGTACTACCTGTGACCTCAGGTCTTTCCTGATTTTTTAATGTCCCCTCAATTTGTTAGTGCCATCTAAATGTTATTTTGTACATATTTTAAATTGGCTTATCTATATTTGTACTATTATACCCTCCCCTCCACCCCCAAGTAGAATGTAGTCTTTTTGAGGGCAGGAACCATTTTGCATTTGCTTCTGTCTTTTTATCCCTATTCCTAGAATAGTATCTGGCACATAGCAGGCTTTAAATGTTTGTTGAATGGGATGGAAAAATTAGAGAATAATTTAAGGCTCAATTATATGGTTTTAAGTGTATTTAAGTACAATGACAATTCATAGAAGGTAAAGGCTCACATCAATAGGAGCAGTCAGGCAGGGTTCTAAGGAAGTGAAATTTAAGCAAAGCTTTGAAGGATGAGTGAGATTTGTAGTCAGAAGGGAGGAGGGAAAGCATTCTAAATAATGAGAGTGGGAGTTAAGAGGAAAGAAACCTGAGGAAAAGGACAGAGGTATGAATAACTGATCAGAGGGCTTTCAGGACACCAGCCTGTATGTAGCAGGAGATATATGCTAGGTATATGGGACCATGGTCTAGTGGGACTGATTGACCCTACTTATGATCACCCAAGAGCATCAGAAGCCACTGGGAATTTAGCACACATGACTTTACAGTAAAAAAAAAAAAAAGGCCTGTATTTTAGAGGAAAAACTTGAGTTGGATGGTGAGCTCTCTGGATCTACTCATACTTTTATTTCCTTATCAACAGTAGATTCACATGACTCTGCATTCTTTCATCAGTAAGTTCACCTACCCCTAGTCATCCTATAGATTGCATCATCTCACTAAAACTCCAGTGACTAATGTCCTCTCTGGTCCTGTCCAGTTCTAAATCTGAGATCTATTAACATACTATTGACCTGGCTTGGCTTTTGCCTATATCTATTCTGCCCTTGACTTAGGGGAGATTATTCTTCTGTCTCACCTGAGATTTTCCTAATTCTTGGTACTTATGGGCATGAAAACAGAGATCAGCATCAGATAATGCTAAATAGAAAACATGTAACATGGTGCTTTTAATTGCATAAAATAAAATACATTGGATTACAAAGGAAATCAATTATATTAAAGATGAAATTTTTTCCTCATCTAATTTCATAGGCCACTTGAAATCTACCTATGGACTTAAGGTTAAGAAACTTTGACCCAGATGAAAGTGACAGGTAGGGAACTATAAAGAGGGAAGAGGAGGGGTGCAGAGTTGATTTTAGAGAAATTTTAAGGTAGAAGCAATAAGGCTTGATGATGGGTTTTAGTAACACATCAATTTAACAGGCTCCTGGTCATATCTTTTTGCAGAAGCCTTGTAGCCATAGACAGAGGACAATTCCAGTTATAAGAAGAAGGCCCCAAGTCCTAGAAAAGGTGACTTGATGCTGCCTTGTGCTACCTTTATTTCACATAATACATGTGTTCACCCACCTAGCTGTCTGAGAAGATGTATTCAGGACAAATGTACATTGCTTTTCCCTCCTTCTGAGGCTGCAGGCCCCTCCTGCCATGTATCCACAAAGCAAGTGACAAGGAAAAGTGTATGAGTACACTTTAGGGAGGAACAGAAGAAAAAACACCATTTTTCATACTTTGAAAACAGGCATGAGGCCAGTGCTGTTGAAGGATTTTCCTTTTCTTCCTTCTAAATTCTCACTCTCCTTTTCTATCACCAAAGGGGAAGGTTAGTCTTTTCCCTTTGAATCACATTTAATCACATCTCTTTCTTGGGGTCAGAAATCCATTTGTAATTGGACAGTTTTCTCCTCTGGGAGGCTGAAGAATGACTGTCTCTTCCTTTCTCTCAGGAGTTAGTGGCTGTGGTAAGAAGGTGCTAGGAAGAGGTTATCTGTTTCTCCTCCCTCTCTTTGCATCTTCCAGCTCCTGCTTCTCACCCTCTAGAGAGCCATGCAGCCCTGCAAGTTTCTTTGTAAATCAGAAAAGAAGGGTTTATGGGTCAAAACATGAAGAGGGTATTTCTATTTACTACTTTTAGCAGTGGGCAGAATCTGTAAGCATCACAGATTCATTGGATAGAGAAGTAAGCTAAAGTCTATATGGTCTCCATCAGCTCTTCACAAAACAGTAACAGATTTCTGTGCAGTCTAGTGGAAAGAATTTTGGCGGACCTAGGTGGGAATTCAGCAAGGATAGATAACAATATAAGTATTGTTTGTTAAGTGATGAATGGGAGATATTCACGGTACTATAGGAGTCTGAACAAAGGGAAGATTGTGTCAGTGAGGTTATCTGGTAAGGCTACATGAAGGAGATGGGATATGAACTGGGCCTTAAGGATGTGATAGTGGCAGGTATGAACATGCTGGACAGACCAGTCTCCTTCCATAGAATGTGAAAGCTGCCTGCCTGGATCTACATCCATCACCTCGATACTGTGAAGATAGCCATTTATTCCTCATTTCTGTCCTTAATAATTCTAAGCAGGTGGTGATGGAAAGCTAAATCAAAGTCCATTTCAGGAAGGTGGGGGATATGGAAAAGGAAGACCTTGCACATGGGCGCGTGCGCGCGCACACCCACACACATACACACACACACACACACACACACACACACACACACACACACACACACACACACTATTCATCTTCACTGAGCAGAGACAATGAGCCATGGCTTTGTCCAGAGCTACAGAGGAAGCCTTTCAGGTCTGTGCCCGTTTTTCAAGACATTCAAGTCAAGTAGTGATAAAAATCCCACTATTCACTGTTATATTAATGGCTTCTCCACTATATGCAGATAGGCAAAAAGCATCATATCTTTATTTGCATTTCTTTTTCTATTGCCTCCAGCTCACTGAATTTCTCCCTTATCTGCCAAGAAATGTCTACCTTTAAGGTATTCTTTCATTTCCTCATGCCATTGGCTGTCAAACGACTTAATAACTTGCCCATCATAGAAGTCAAATATAGTTTATTAAAAATGCATGTCTCATTCAATAAGATGCCCTTTGGCGATCTCCAGACCTTGACGACTCTGTCTTAAAGCTTGGAGCTCTGAATGGTCTTGGCTGGCCAGGTGTTGAGAGCAAAGAACTACCTGGTTTCCAGATTGCAGTGAAGAGCCTGGGAGGGAGGGAGGGAAAGAGAGAAGGAGAGAGCTCTCCAAGGTAGCAATGGAATGAAGCCACTATTGAAACTGCAGAAGGCAGGAGCTAGGCCTAAGAACCCAGCTGACAGAAGGTTTCTTTTAAGTTGGCTAGCAAAGTCCTAGAGCAGAAAAGGTTAGTCTGAGAATATTGGCATGGGGCAGAGAAGGTAGAAAGGGACTCCAGAAAAGTGTAGGGAATAGAAGAGAGGAGGAAAAAATTGAAAGGGAGATGGCATCAAGAGCAAGTGGAGGTTGTGTCAAGTCAGCGCATTGGAATGATGAATCGTGCATCTGATGGCATGTGTGGCAAGATTGCAATGCTATTTACGGAGGCTAATGAGGCATCTACAATAGCATATTCAGAGAGTTTGAGTGTTGTTGTGATTGGCGGTGAGTGAGGAGTCCAAATGACAGTTTTGCAGAGTTCTCAATGGATCTAAAAACAGAGGTCTTGAAAGGTCATCTCTCCCATCTCCCCACCTCAATGAAGAGCAATATATTATAAACCATTTCAAAAGGAATCTACTCTCCCCTCCCAAAATACCCTGGAATTAGGATTCATAATGTCCTTTTGATAATGTGCTCTGGTTTCTCACTACTTCCACAGTCAGGAAGCCTTTACTATTATAAAGCCCAAGTCCCACTGCTGCAGTATAAACCTATTTCCTCTTGCACTGTTCCTGGCAGAGATGGAGAACAGCTGTTCACCCACCACCCTGTACAATAGCTTTTCATCTACTTGAAGACTTATTCAGTTCCCTTCTCAGCCTTTCCCTTTCTACATCCCCAGAGTAGACTCTAATGCCTAATTTACTCCAGTGCCTTCCCATCTATGTTCATAATTCTCAACAAGTTCTTACCCTATTTTTCTTAAGATGACAGTTCTCTAACAAATACTTGGACCTGATTGGAAGAATGAGGAAAGAAGAGAGGGAGAGAAAGAAAGGAAGGCTATGAAAGTAACAATAAAGAAAAAAAGAGGGTCAAAATCTTTGATTGCTCTGCCAAATGACTGTGTGTGTGTGTGTGTGTGTGTGTGTGTGTGTGTAAGGAATATATACATATATATATACATGTATATGTATGTATATATATGTTTCTTAACAAAGGCATGAATAGTCAAACATTGAAAAAATTAAGGAAAGGTAGAGGAACTAGATCTGATCTCCAAGGAAAGGAAATGTGACCTGCATGAGAAGTAGCAAGGAATATTCTCAGGTTAATCACACCTAGTCAATCAGCAGGAAGAACAATTTGCCATGTGTTCTATGCTTGGAACTTGTCTGGTGCCTAAGGTTAAAATACTCAGGTAAATTGCAAGCCTAGCAATTCAGCCTCCTCCTAAGAAAATTCTCTCGGAAAACAAATTCTGGAAATGATGAGAGAGAGAGAGAGAGAGAGAGAGAGAGAGAGAGAGAGAGAGAGAGAGAGAAGAAGAAGAAGAAGAAGAAGAAGAAGAAGAAGAAGAAGAAGAAGAAGAAGAAGAAGAAGGAGGAGGAGGAGGAGGAGGAGGAGGAGGAGGAGGAGGAGGAGGAGGAGGAGGAGGAAGGAGGAGGAGGAGGAGGAGGAAGGAGGAGGAGGAGGAGGAGGAGGAGGAGGGGGAGGAGGAGGAGGAGGAGGAGGAGGAGGAGGAGGAGGAGGAGGAGGAGGAGGGGAGGTAGAGGAAAGTAAGAAGGAAGGAAAGAAAGAAGGAAGGAAAAAGGACAGAAGGAAAAAACAAAAGAAGGAAAGAAGAAAAGAATAAGAAAGGGAAAATATGGCAAGATGAGAAGTACAGGGGAAAGAAGAAGGAAGAGGAAAGAAAAAAGAAGGGAGAACAAAGAGAAGAAAATAAGGAAGGAATGAGAAAGAGAGGGAGAGAGGACAGAGGAAGAAAAAAGGAAAAAAGAGGAAGAACAGAAGAAAGAAAAAATAGGAGAAAAAAAGGTGAAAAGAAAGGAGATATATTGTGCTAAATCAGTCCAAAAATGGAATAGGTCCTAGTTTTGAACCTTTGCCAACTTCTGAACTTGCTATTCTGCTATCAATTTTTCATCCGTCACTAAGACAAGCGAAAAGTGCTAAGCTTCAAGTTTTGTTGATTATAGAATGTTCCATTCTGATCTGTACCAAGAGTAACCTCCCTAGATTTCTAAATGAACCAAATTCAGAGAGAGAGGGAAAAAAGGGAGAGAAGAAAGGTGGGGGGCAGGGAAGATGTGTATTGTACTATATCACTAAGTATGGAAAATGGAGTAATTTATTAGAGCCCTGAGGGCCTAGAGAAGATATTTCCTTACATATAAGAATAAAAGCTTGGGGACAGGGAGAAAGAACTAATTCTACTCCAGGCAACCAGGTGTTTACACTGCTCTGAGGGTGACATTCTTACCTGGCAAATTCTCCCTATCACACTCCTGCGCCTATGCCATGGGCCAGATTGGCAGGGATCTACTACTCATCCCATTTGGATGTGGGTGATATCCACCCACCCAGACAAAGCACCCACTTTCCTCTCCCCAAGAGGAGCCCAGGTTGGAAAAGGGTGAGTAGGAAGCCAGGACTTGTAGGTCCCAGTCACCACGCTTCTGCAGAAATTACCCAGGCACTGCTGACAGCTCGTCAATTGGAGACTCGGTGGGGCTCATCACTGAGGAGTGGGGAATGGTCGAGGATGAGGAGGTGGCAGCACGCTCTGCTGAGCTTCTCCCCAGAACACAATGTGACACAAGACATCGGGAGATGGCAACAAAAGTTCGAGGGAAAAACACACAGTTATTTATGGCTCGGGCATCTGTTGTCAGATCAGAAACAGAGACCTAATCTAAGGCAAATCCAGCAGACTGTACTGGAGCAGATGGGGAGGTGTGTGCAGTGCTCATTCCTGTTCCACTCTCAATTTATTATTATTCCTGATCTCCCAGACCCCATCTCCAATGCAGACATTTGTCTCATCTCCACCAAGAGCAGCGGGATGGGTGGGCAGGGGCGGAGGAGATGAGTTTGTCCTCTGTTGAATCGACACTCCCAGTATGTGTCTTGGACACCATAATCCAGAAAGGGGAAGAAAAAGAAGGTTATACAAAAGCCAGAAGAGAGAGTTAGAAGCACCTGTTTCCCCCGAAACACACACACATGCACACACACGCATCTTGGATACTATAAGTTTGGACCTACAAATCTTCCTCATCAGCTGAGAGCTAATGGATCAGACTACAAAGATTCCCAGACCAGTACCATTACTGTGATCCCTGCTGACTCTCAGAGACCTTAATCTCTGGGAAAAAAATCAGCTGTATGCCAAGACTCAACTTTAAATTTTCCCTCAAATTTCCATGAGCACTTTATAGAAGCCTCCTCAGCCCAGAAAGGCACCTAGGGGATAGGAGAAGGCAGAGCATGTGGGACATGATTGGGGAGAGACAAGGGAGCGGGGATAGGGGGTGGAGAATGAGGAGTCTCAGAATTGCCAGAAGAAATTGACACTTAAATTTCCAGACCTGTGACGACTGGACTGCCTTATAAAATTTTTTAAGAAGATGCCTTAATCCCATGAGACACCTTATTTCTCCCATTTGAGATGCATCTTCTCAACTCCAAATATGCATCAACCAGCTCTATATGTTTCATTAAAAGGCAGAATTAAATTTCCCCACCTGCCTAGATCCATTTACTCTTTGGCCAATGTGATGAAGAAGGCAGTGAGTACATATGCCAGACAGATAGAGGATGCCGGGGGACCTCATCTCACTTGGAAAGGGTTGGGGGCAGGGAACAAATAGGTTTTCTCCTTCATTTGACTCCTAGGTAGACACATTGTTAAACCATGGCCCAGAGGAGAGCTTTGTGCATTGCTGAAACACTTAGAGTCTGATGTTGTAATAATAGTAAATAAAGATCTGGAGTGGAGCTACAGGTAGACAGATGTTTTGATTGACTAGGCACAGGTGTCTCTGTCTCCAGAGTCTGGTCTGAGGGTTGGTGGGTGATGAGAAATTCCTCTCTGCTCCAGGCTCCCAGGAGCTGTCAGCTGGTGAGTTTCACCTGTAAATTTAGCATTCTTAGCACTACCTTAGCAATCAGAAAGGACTGGAGGCAGAATGAGACAGACCTTGCTAATTAGCATTTGTAAGTGACCAAGCAAGACCTCACTTTTCCCTAGGCTTAATTCTTTCCCTAGGGCACTGAGACTGATGGGAAAGGGAAGATTCAGTTAGTTACCCCCTCAGTAAGGAGCTAGCCAGGAAATCTCTAGAGTGCCTCTAGAGTTAAGGCTAGAGGCCTACCCGGAGGCCTAGGCAGCAATCACCAGCAAAGAGAAAGTGTGGAGACAGCTCCCCTCAGCCTTTTACAAGAGCATCTGAGTCTTGGTCCTCTCAAGTCTGGGCTAAAATTGAATCTTGCTGCATAAGCAAAAGAGAAACCTGGAAAAGGACCACCAGTGATAGCCAGTTATCCCAATCATAGCCAAGCAGCTCCAGTTTTTGTCGCTGACCCTCTGCTTTGGTTCCTAACCTCAACAGACTAATTATGAGGAAAGATGAGGAAGGAGGAAATTCTGTCTCTGTTGACACTTCTGCCCCCTAGTAACAGCCTGTTCGTTTAATTGTTGGCCATTCTCCTCATATTAGCCTGGCAAAGTGACCAGTGATCTATTTGTTTAATACTCTTCTCAGGGCTAAGTGTCAGTCTGGTGTCTTTTTTCTACCCCTTTTTTGGATTTGCTCATGAGGACAGCTATTGCTATCAAATAAGTTTGTGCAGCTAAGTGGCACAGTGGATAGAGCACCTAGCCTGGAGTCAGGAAGACTCATCTTCCTTAGTTCAAATCTAGCCCTAGATACTTATTAGCACTGGGTAACTCACTGGACCTCATTTTCCTCAACCAAAATGGAGATGACAGTATGTACTTTACAAGGTTGTTGTGAGAATCAAATGAAGTAATATTTTTTGAAAGTGTTTAGTATAGTGCCTAACGCACAGTAGGTAGTATATCACTGCCTATTCTCTCTTTTTTTCCCTTTTCATCTCTTGGACCTTTCATGACCTCAGGTGATTATCATCTTGATCTACCTTCTACATCACTGCCACATTCTACAAAGGGTAGTCTCGACAAATTGTCTCCTCTTCCCTGACCCCTACCACTCTAACTTCTAGACACATCATTCTGTTAAAAATTGTTTTCTCCAAAGTCACCAATGACTTCTTAATTGAAAAATCTAGGATTATAGATTAGGAGCTAGAAGGAACCTTAGAACTCATGTAGTCTGCTTGTCCTCGTGTTACACATGAGAAAACTGAATGCGTCCCAGAGAAATGAAGGGACTTGTCCAAGGTCACACAAGTAGTAATTAGTAAAACCACAATTCTAATCTGAGGTATCCATCCCTTGTCCTTTCTTCCCACTCTCCTCCATTACACAGTAAACTATGTGAAGAGGGAAACTATCCACAAGAATTTAGTAAGTACCAACTATGCGTATGTCATTGTGTTGGGCACCAGAGATGCAAAGACAAAGGAGAAATAGTCCTTTCCTTCAAAGAATCTATCTGATGTAGGGGAGATTGCATGTGTATCTAGAAATACCTATGAAGCAGATACATACTAAATAGCAGGGAATTTGAAGAGGAAGTAGCTACCAGTGGAAAAGGCCCCATGCTGGTGGCAGCACTAGAGCTGAGGTCTGAAGAAATCTTGGTGTTCTAAGAGACAGAAATGAAAAGAGACTGCATTCTAGTCCTTGGGATCAGCCAGTGAAAAGTTGGCAAGAGTCGATTGACAAGAGATAGACTGTCATATTTGAGGACATTAAGTGGCCAGTTAGGCTGAACCATGGTATCCCTAGAAGACAACAACATATAATAATTACAGAGGGGAAATGAGTTGGATCTAAATCATAAAGGGCTTTAAAATGCCAAATAGAAAAGTTTTTGTCAGGTCCTAGAAGTAATGGGAGCCACTAGAATTTGTCTGGAAGTAACATAAAGGTTAGTCCTGCTCTCCAGGAAAATCACTTTTAATAGTCATACCTTCTTATAGATTCACAATGACTAAGCACTGAATTTTAGACCTCAAAGATTTAGTCCAAACCACTTCATTTTATAGATGGGTTGAGACCCAGCAAAATGATAAGACTTGCCTACAGTCACATGCCTTGCAATGCTAAGGGATGAAGGAATCCTATCTGATCTATTTGTCACTTTCAAAGCTATCTTGACAGAGACTATAGGTTTCATTAACCACTAAATAATGTTCTCTAGTAAATTACCTCTCCACAGAGCACCAATGTGGAGATAGACAAAAGGAGAAGAGGTGGAGGGATGCATGGCTAAAGATATAGCAACCAGTTTCCAATAATATTTCTTCCCATTATGAAGAGATCTGCAGCAGATGTAGAGGAGTCTAGAGGCCTAACCTGTTTGACCCAGGACTCTAGAGGGCAATGGCTAGAGACAGGGGGTATCCTTTGCTAATGCCTGGACAGCAGAGGGGATCTAATCCTAATCCCCCAAGCACAAACCTTCCCAAGGTCTGTTTGCCTTCCCCTAATCCTCTAATATTTAAAGCAATTTCAATCCTGTTTGAAGAGATGTCCCAGCAGTTCAAGTCAGGGGCCTCTGGAGAGAAAGAGAAAGAGAGAGAGAGACAGACAAAGAAGGAGGGAGAGGGAGAGAAAAAGAAAGACAGAGAGAAGAGACACAAAAAACAGAAAGAGACAGATAAAGACTGACAAGGAGACACACAGACAGATAGAAGGAGACTGGGAGATGACAGATGTCAGAGTATGAGTAGTTGGGTTGAATAGTCCCAGGGTCTTGCTCCCTAAAGTTGCCTCTTGCAGGGTCTCTCTGGCTATGACTGCTTATCAATCTCTGTGGTTCAGATTCTGACAAAGCATGAGAAGCAGCAGTTAAGAGGAGAAGTGAGAAGGTAAAAGAATTCCAACTGAAACAAGGTTGTGTGAGGACCCCCTGTATGGGGCTTCCCTATGGTTGGCCAGCCTTCCTTCATTCTCCTCTTGACTTCCTCTAGATTTCAGAATCATGCCTCCCCACCAGGTGTCTTTATCTACCCTCCCCACTAGCTTCCTTCCCCTTTTCATCTGTCTTTTGTATACTCTCTTCCCCATCAGAATGTCAGCTCATCTCGGACAAGTGCTGTCTTTCTTTTGCTTGTATTTGTATCTCCAATAAAAAAGTAAGACAGCCCTTGCCCTCAAGAACTTGATATTCAACTTACCTCACCCTAAGTGAATACCTGAATAGACCTTGGTCTAAAGGGGCCAGATCTCCCATTGCATCCTGGGTCATCACCAGTCATCCTGATGAATATCTAGTCACTGGATTCAGATGGCTCTGGAAGAGAAGTGAGGCTGATGACCTTGCACAACCTTCCCTCACTCAAAACAAAGTCAAGTGCAAGTCATGTCATCATTTCTCTGATGGCATGGTCCTCTTCGGCAACAGATGAACACAGCAACAACATATGGGTATATGGGGTGGGCAGGGAGATCTAGCACCTCTGCCGGGAGGGCTTGCCAAGCCCTTTTCAAGACTGCTCATCCATTTTTGGTTGGGTGAAAAACAAAGGAAGGATAGAAGGAAGGAAGGAAGGAAGGAAGGAAGGAAGGAAGGAAGGAAGGAAGGAAGGAAGGAAGGAAGGAAGGGAGGGAGGGAGGGAGGAGGGAGGGAGGGAGGGAGGAGGAAGGGAGGGAGGAAGGAAGGAAGGAAGGAAGGAAGGAAGGAAGGAAGGGAAGGGAAGGGAAGGGAAGGGAAGGGAAGGGAAGGGAAGGAAGGAAAGGAAAGGAAAGGAAAGGAAAGGAAAGGAAAGGAAAGGAAAGGAAAGGAAAGGAAAGGAAAGGAAAGGAAAGGAAAGGAAAGGAAAGGAAAGGAAAGGAAAGGAAAGGAAAGGAAGAGAGAAGAGAGAAAAGGAAGGAGAAGGGAAAAGGGAAAAAGGATAAAAGGAATTAAAAGGCATCAATAAAACATAAGCAAAATACATAGAAGAAATCAAAAAGAAATTCAGAAGGGTTATAAAAAGGGAAATTTTGTTATATTTTAAATTTAATATATGCTAAAAACAAGCTGCACATAAATTCAGTTTCATATACAATCTTCATTTAGTACTTTGTATACTTGGATGTTCATGAGTCTTGATGATTGTTAAGTTCATAATAAAAGTTATTTTAAGGCAGTATTGTGCAGTGTAAAGAACTCCAGATTTGGAGTCAGAGTATCTGGGTTCAAATCTCAGCTCCGTCACTTACTATTTATATAAGCTTTGACAGTTTCAACTTCCTTGGCCCTAGTCTCCTCTTCTGTAAAATGTGATGGTTTTACTAGATGACCCCTAAGGTCTCTTCCTGTTCTAAATCTATGTTGATCATATGACTTTGGAGC